>NC_136065.1:743648693-744848693 GCF_964261635.1 Lissotriton helveticus | reverse complement strand
ATATTATTTACAACTATATTTTGGATTCAATATTTTTGTACTTACCTGTTTGTAGACAGGAATTCGATATCCTGGCATTCTACATTTTGCCATCGATATTTTGCCAAGTCGATATTTTGCTCCTCGACAAATGTAAATGTAAATGTATTTGAGCTTGTAAAGCGCACTGTTACCCGTCCATAGGTCTCCTGGCGCTGTATAACTCTGGGGAACCCGTCCTGGCTTTCCCTCTGGGATGGTCCCTGCTGGGAGTCCCCAAGGTGGAGCCAGGCAGCCCCGGAATAGCTAGGGCCGTTGCTGTCAGTGATTCAGTCAGCATGGTCATCGACTCCATTTTCAGATTGGTTTTTTCCGTCATCGGGTTTGGATGTTAATCGATGCGCTCCGGTTCGACGCCGATCCTTCGTTTTCCCTCTGTGTGTAGAACACTCACCCGTGACGGTATTGTTTCCTATCGCGTATTCCATTCTCCGCATATTGTGTTTATTGACAAAAACCCTATTCTGATTGGAGAGCTCGTGGTGGGCTGTCGGGCCTAGCCCCCTGTTCGACTCGCAGTCGATGGAACAAACTCCCTTTAAATTCTGTCCTCGGTGCCACGCAACAGTGCCTTCTTTAAGAAAGTTGCAGGGGAAAGCACCTTTGTGGCTTCTGTCAGCTTGTGCAACTTTCTGCTAAGTCCCCATAAGCAAAGTCAGATTCCATATTTTAAGTTCCACTTGCTGAAACACCATAATGTATTGTAGTGGGTTAATCACAGCAATCCTGCTTTTAGTTACCCTATGTGTGCTGCTTTACATCTCACAATAGAATTCAGATATGAGATGCTATTAACAGTCTATCTGAGCAGATCTTCCTGACCACTTCTCTCACCAAACATGCCTGCTCATGAAAATGAGTTGTAAGCAAAATATCAGACTGGACAACCCAGTGCAGTAACCATATAAATAGATTATTATCATATGAAATACTACAAAAAGACCTGCACCTTTGCTCAAAGCTGCACGCATACCGAAAAACGATTGCCTCAACCAAATATAAAACTTATTTTGACTTGTACTTAAGTGGTTGTCTATTTACTTATTATTATACTATCGCACAACTTCCTCTGATGTGTCTGTAAAACATACCCTTTGTCCAGGAGTTTTGTCCTGAATTTTGACTTTCTGTCCTGAATTTTTGTCCTGAATTTTGACCCTCTGTCCTTAATTTGTACACTAACCACCCTGATTTTGCACACGTCAGTTGGTCACTATACTTCAGACATGCATCTGGGCTACTCCCTAGTCTTTGACCAAACTTTTCTACCAAATGTTATCCAGTGTGCAAGGCCACCATCACCCTCTAAAACCACAGTATGTCAGGGCCACCATTTTGAAACGGCTGTCTGCCGCTCCCTGCTCCCCAATATAACACTGTTGTACCCCCTGCACCAACAATTGCCTCCAGTATGCTAGTGCCTGTGTCTTGCCAAGAATTTATCATAATCCAAGGTTTACCTCTAGTGTGGCAGCACCAGCATTTTGTCACAGGTGCTCCCGGTGTCAAGGATTAACGTCCATATGGCAGCACTAGCATTTTAAGATGGGTGCCCTAATGCCAGAAATGATTTCCACTATGCCAGTGCCCTCATTTGCTATGGGAAGTTAATATGGTAAGAACTACCTGTGGTATCTTGCTCCTGATCTCCATTGGAGCAGATTCTGAGTCTGTTTTCAACACACTCTAGGTTTTCAGGGCTGTTGGCAACACTGCAGGTAATGGAAGCTTTTTGGGAGGACATGCTGCATATTTTTGGCATATTACCGGTTCCTTCTAATGAACCTTCGGGCCTCAGAGTTCTTCTGGAACCTCCCTTCAGGGCTGTATATGCTGTTTCGACCCGTATGAGGTTTAACACTGACTCTAGTGCCTACCTCGACTCCTGCTCCATTTATGGCACCAATCCCACTCGCATAGATGCTAGGTCTTGATATGGAGCCTATTGCGTTATCAGACTTTGAACTGAATCTACCATGACCTCGACAGAATTCCAGCACTGACTGGAAGGCAACCTGTTGGCAACCCTTCTGAGTAAGAGTCCTTGTTTATACCATGCGCTAGGGGCCAAACTTCACATAATCCATTTGGCACGGATTCTGGCAATTACCATGATGACAGGTATGGTTACATCCCAATATGATGCGGACAACTGGTATCAAGAGCTTTAGGATGCCTGTGGTCTTGACACTTCCCCTGATATTGGCCTTTTGTCATCCCTGGGTCTTGCAACAGATGAAAGCACCTCTTTGGTTATAATGAAGCATAGGATCACTAAAGTGCTAGATCTGCAAATTCCAACCATGGAACTGAAAAAAAATGTATTGACAAGTTATACAACCTGACCATGCTGCCACTGAGCCGCTTTTACCATTTAATGAGGCACTTACTGACGACAGCCTTTTGGACACCAGATCTAAGTCCTGTCAGGGCCGCCTGTTAATGTACAGTTTGCCTGTTCCCATTGCCCTGCACCTAGTGATCCTGCCTTCCAAAACAAAATTTAACCCCATAAAAACTGGTGGTACAGGTGTCAACCAGGAGAGTCAACACAAATTCTTTCCTTACCACTCTTTCTGATTGTGAGTCTAAAAGGATAAAGACTTTTGGCAAGAGAATTCCCTCATCTACGACCCTTGCTCTGAGATATGTACGTGCCACGTGTCTCCTCTGCCGTCACTCCCATGCCGTTTGGAATACAGTGGCTCAAGTCTACAGGCTGTTTCCGCACAACGTTTAGATGTCCCTTACTCGGGTGATTCGGGACGGCCGCGATGCAGCCAAAGTCGTGTTGCGCTCCAGACTGGACATGACTAATTGTGCCACGAGTACCAGTGTAGCCCTCCAGCACATGACTGAATGAGGTCTACAGGCTTCACTGGGGACGTCCAGAAATCTTTAATGGATATGTGCTTTGAGGATTCTCACTTTTTTATGGCAAAGCAGACTCTGTCTTAGATCATTTCAAGGATAGCAGAGCCACCGCACGTTCCTTGGGCCTTTCTGCTTCAAGGCAGTTTTGCCCCCTCCGTTCCTGCAGTAGAGGTTTTCCCATCCGTCGACGCTAGATTGATCCTCCAACACAACATGCTTTTACAGCTCTTTCGTAGCAGAAACGGTGGCTCTAAGACACCAGGACAGCAGGGACAACATGTGGCTCCGTCCCCCGCCCCTCCAGTAACTACAACCGCAAAACTTCTTTATTGTGACCTTGTTGGCAGACAGATACTCTTTTGGAGGCAGAATAAGATATTTCCTCAAAGGTTCGAAGGCCATCATAAAAGACAAATGGTTCCTACAAATTGTCCAGCAGGGTAATGTTATTCCATTGATTTCTACCCTGCCGCATCTTCCCCTGCCTTCAAGGCGGCTGTCTGAGACCAACTATGTCAGTGCAGAGCCGCTCAACACCACCCAGTGGTGTGCAGAACTGCTCTGAAAGTTTCCAGATCTAGTCACCATGGGGTTATTCACAAGGTGAGGAATCTGTACTAGATAGAGCATCCACCAGAAATATATTTACCTAAGGTAAGCAACTTGTTCATCATCTGGTGCAATGAAACTCTCTTTAGAATGGTATTAAGACATAATATCGAAGTAAAAATATAGAATAGACATAATATCGAATAAAAAATATAGAATGGACAAAATATCGAATGGACATAATATAGTTAAAAATATCGAATTGAAGGTAAGTAATATCGATTGTCAAAATATCGAAGTTTAAAATATCAAAGTTTAAAATATTGAAGTATATAACATAGGCATTAAAATATATCGAATTTTTAATAATATCGAATTTTTTAAAGTGTTTTGTATGTTAGTATGTGTGTAAAAGTGTATATTATTTTTGTAATGTATGTTTAATTTTTTGTAAGTAATGAATTTTATGTTATTTAATTTTTGCGTAATTTAAGTCTGTAGCGGGTTGTGGGTTTATAGGGGAATAGGGTGGGAAGTAATTTAAATATATTAAATTAAATATACATTTTTTAACAATTATAAATTATTTTTAATTTAAATTTGCTTTTTAGTTCTGTAGCGGGTTGTGGGTATATAGGGGAATAGGGTGGGGAGTAAATTAATTGTAATTAATTAAATATTTGTATTTATTTATTGGTATTTATTTTTAATGTATTGCTAATTACTTTTTTAATTGGTAATTAATTTTTATTAATTGCTAATTAATTTTTATTAATTGATAATTGTTAATGTTATTAATTTGTTTTCCATAGCGGGTTGTGTGTTTATAGGGGAATAGGGTGGGAAGTAATTTAATTGTAATTAAGTAAATATTTTTGATGTATTTATTGGTATTGATTTTTAATTTATTGTTAATACATTTTTAATAGGTAATTAATTTGTATTAATTGTTAATTCGTTTTTATTAATTAATTCTTTGATAATTATGATAATTGTATTAATTTATTTTCTGTAGCAGGTTGTGGGTTTATAGGGGAATAGGGTGGAAAGTAATGTAATTGTAATTAATTGCATATTAAAAATACTTTTCGTGTATTCATAATTAATTTACTGTTAATTATTAAGTGGTATTAATTTGTACTAATATTTCGTTTTTGTTATTGAAAATTAATTAGTTAATTATGAATAGGTAATTGATTTTTAATAACTAATATTTGTATTTCTAATTAATTAATTATTACATAATATTAAATTGGTAATTAAATGTAATTAATGTTTTATTGATATTGATACTTAATTTATTTTTATTAATATATTAAATCATTACTTTCCCTACTGTTTAACTCACTGGAGTGGGAATAGTAATTTTTACCCCTACGCTATCCAACGCTTTCCCTACTGTTGCACTCTCTGGAGTCGGAATAGTAATTTTTACCCTCCCCCTATCCAACGCTTTCCCTACTGTTGCACTCACTGGAGTGGGAATAGTAAATTTGACCCCTACGTTATCCAACGCTTTCCCTTCTGTTGCACTCACTGGAGTGGGAATAGTAATTTTTACCCCTACGCTATCCAACGCTTTCCCTACTGTTGCACTCTCTGGAGTGGGAATAGTAATTTTTACCCTCCCCCTATCCAACGTTTTCCCTACTGTTGCACTCACTGGAGTGGGAATAGTAATTTTTACCCTTCCGCAATCCAACGCTTTCCCTATTGTTGCACTCTGTGGAGTGGGAATAGTAATATTTACCCCTACGCTATCCAACGCTTTCCCTACTGTTTCACTCTCTGGAGTGGGAATAGTAATTTTTACCTCTACGATATTCAATGTTTTCTCTACTGTTGCACTCTTTGGAGTGGGAATAGTTATTCTTACCCTCCCCCTATCCAACGCTTTCCCTACTGTTGCACTCACTGGAGTGGGAATAGTAATTTTTACCCTCCCGCTATCCAGCGCTTTCCCTACTGTTGCACTCACTGGTGTGGGAATAGTTATTTTTACCCCTACGCTATCCAACGCTTTCCCTACTGTTGCACTCATTAGAGTTGTAATAGTAAATTCTACTCTCCCCGTATCGTATTGTAAAAATATTGTATATTTTTTTATTAATATTACATTTATATATATATATATATATATATATATATATATATATATATATATATATATATGTATTACAAAATAAAATTGTACTTTTTAACTTACATTAATTATTTATTCATTTTAAGGTTATTTAAGTAATTTAAGTATGTTTAAGTTAATTATATTTATTATTTCATTAATTTTCAATTACTTTTAAGACATAAAAAAAATCGATATTTTGACTAACTATATTTTTTACAACGATATTTTTGATTCGATATTTTTGTACTTACCTGTTTGGATATAGGAATTCGATATTTTTGCATTCTGTATTTTTTCCTCGATATTTTGGTAGTTCTATATTTGTGTAATCAATATTATGTCAGTGATCCCTTTAGAATACCTGCTTTGGTTACCCATACTTTTAGTCCATGTATCTTTTGAAAGTATTTAATATAAGATGCAAATAGTTAAAAGTAAAATTATGCGTTTGAATTGTTTGTAGAAATTTAACTTGTTTTCCTGTTCGGCTATCTCAAAATGTAATTAAAATTAGAGAGAGCATGGTGGTGCGCACTGGCAGAATATACTTTCTGTGATCGAGGTTTCATTTATAATTTTTTTAATCTTTCCTTTGTTTTTGGTTTTTTGGATTGATGCAGAACAAAAACACCTGGAAATTCTTGGACGAAGGAAAGCTGAAATCGCTCGATGTTGGATTAAGTATTGTTTGAATCTCTTACAGGATGCTATGAAAAAGCTTGAGGTATTTATTATTATTATTTTTTTATAAGGTAATGGCTCATTGGATTAAACCCGTTAAAGCACTTTCATGAAGTTGATTACTATGATTGTACAGTTAAGAAGCATAGTAATTCGTACATGACTTTATGATGGCCAATTTTTCAGTAGACCCTTTTCCTTTTTCATTTCTAGGTGTTCTCCTAAATATTAGTGAATTTAAAAAAAGTTCTATTCTACTTTCCCAAGTTTGAACGTTTAGCACTTATGCATGTTTGGCTTGTACGCTTACTGGCTTTATGTATGTATTTGTTTGTCTTTAAACAGCAAATATAGTAATACAGGAACAGGTGCATCTCAGTGTTAATTAAAAGCATACGTTCTGGAGGCAGAGCTTACTGAACTCTTAAATCCCAGCAATCTTTGGAGCACCACAGCAGTTGTGAATTCGAGGCCACATTGATGGAAGGAGGCTGCTAATCAATGGCAGAGGGAGCATTGTGTCTGACATTCTGTGTGTGCTTCCCGGGTAATATGATAAGGTTGAAAGTTTTGCCCTAAACCAAGCTGGCGTGCTGTGGGGAGGGCCAAGATGGCAACGCAGTTCACATGTGACCGGAACTTCTGGGGTGTGGACCTGGAATCAAAGTCTTAGAATGCAATTGGGATGGGGAACAGTCAGAACACTGCATTCTAAACCACGGGTGTTCAGACTCCGCAAGCTTAACCGCGCTTGCCTTAACCAAGCATATTCCTTAACCACGCTTGTGTGTGGTTAAGGCAAGGTGCAGTGTAGCTGCAGGCTGCATTGGACTGAAGCAGAGAGAGATCCGCGGTGAGGTAAGTGGGGCTGGTTCGGGGTACTTTTGCGGGCTGGGGGGATCAGATTTGTTTGGTGGGCTGGGTCGGGTTGTTTTGTGGGCTGGTGGAGTGTCGAGGTTGCTTGGTGGGCTTCAGGTGGGTCAGGGTTGTTTTACGCGCTGTGGGGTAGGTCGGCGTTGTTTTGTGGTTCCATCATACAACCCATCGGGAGCTGTGCTTTTGTTTACAGCTGGAGAACAGGATGCCAGGGGGAACTCTGGACAGTCTCTGTGTACCACCAAAGCATTTTTCCAGTTCCTGACCTCCCGACTTTGGTCCTTACTCATTATGTTGTAAATCTGAACTGGTTTATTTTCTGCCCTGTCTCTTAAAGTGCTATGATTCCCCTCCTTACTGTTACACCACATCCTGCCCCATATCCCCCCCCCCCCACCAGCCCAAAAATGTATCTAGGGAAAATTTACATACTTTTCCCCTTACATATTGGACATTCTAAAGTTAACCACAATTTGCAGAATTCTTTGGAAGGAACCAAGAAAATAGCCAAAATGTACCAAGATTTTTTTCTTTATTCGTTTTTAAATGGCCTCCACAAAATATTTGCTGTGCTAAGACCGGGAATGAGCAAAGTTGTCAAAAACAAATATATACACCAAATCTTTGCAATTTTCTAATCGGTATTCAGTGTTTCCCATTTTTGTGGGTTATACCTGCTTGGATTTTGTTTGGGGGTTGAGGAGAGGTGTAAATCTCATGGGTTATCCTGAAAAACAGTGCATTTCTGAAAAGTAGACAAGATTCTGAATACAGCAAGGGTGTAGATCACTCACGAGTTTCCCAAAGAAACTAGTCATTGAAATAATAACAAACAATACAAGCAAGTGTTAACAAATAGAGAAAGGTGATAATGTTTTCAGCTATGATTTTTTTGTGCCGACGTCAGAGTTACAACAGTAACATACTATTGCGTCTGTCTGACTTTTCTAGTCACAGGGATCTATAATGTTTTCCGATTGTCTGAAAACAAGCAGAACATAGAGCTATCAACCAAGCTGCAGCTTATAATTATTTTTTGTGTATTGACGGTGCATCAAGTTATAAGGTAAAATGTAATGAATGAAAAATTGGTTAAAACAATAGCTGTGCATTTTTGAAAGGTGATGAAGATACTATGTTTATAAATAGTGGTTATTTGTCTAACTCTGAATTTGTAGTTACTCATAATATCGTATGATTATGAGGTCAGCTTGCAAAATGTGTTGTATTCCATACTGGCTTACATTTGGAAACCAAAATGGATCGAATTCAATAGATAACAGCAAATGTTCTACTGTTCGGTGTGCCCACACTTCTCCTGATCAAAACAGTACCCAATTTCTGTTTATGGGAAAATCACCCACGATAAGGAAGGCCCTGCACCCAGGAAGACCTACTAGCCTCAGGGGATTCTGAAAGCCAGTTTAGATTCCACTACTATTTGCCCAGAACACCCAGCAGACCTCAAACTATGGCTAAAATAAGTTTCCGCACATTTCTGAGATGGAAGCTACCATAATCTGCAGGGTTACACAAACGTTCTACCACCCAATGTTTATTCACTCCTCCTGAAGTAAACAAAAAAAGGTTATAATCATCTGCATTTCTGACAACTGACCACCACCCCTCCACCAGTTTGGATTCTACTACTATTTGCCCAGATTACTCAGAAAACCTCAAACTATGGCTACAATTACAGATTTTCCTCAGGTTACTGAGAGGGAAGCTTCTGTAATCTGCAGGGTTACACAAACGTTCTACCACTCAATGTTTATTCACTCCTCCTGAATTAAAAAATGTTTTTATAATCTTCTGCATGTCTGCCAATTGACCACCACCACCCCACTCCCTTCTTGGAACCGTGACTGATAAAATGGTCTCATCATGAACTTTAGTGATGATATGTACTTCCTGTCTGTTTGAGACTTTTGCAGCTAGTAGTACATTGCAATGCAAGGTACTGCACAGACCTTTATGGAGCTTTTTGAAGTGAAGCTCCTGAGGGAATCCTTTGCAAGGTCTTCATGTTGTCCCACATGCCAAAACACCAAGGTTGTACAGCTCAGCGTGAACAGCTTTATTCCTCTATCTACATTGTCCACCTAAACATAACTTTTATAGAAGATTGAGCAAGATCACACACAATCTTTTCACTAGTTCTTAATGTCAAAGGACAACTACCAAGATTTAAACTACAATCCTCAAGCTTTCTTGCTTGGTATATACTGCCTGAACAACAGCGGCTCTTTGTACAGGATCAAAGACTCAGAAGTATATTTTTCCCTGAAGTATAAATCTCAGATAAGCTGTTGAAGGGATGTTCCATGAAAGTTTACATTTTTAACAATCTGTCATGGTCTGAATGGCTCTGTGGTAATTGTGAGAAGTTGGCCTGATATGTGATGTCCACTATTCTAGTTGTCACCCTGTATCAGTCCAAACAACCCTTATGGTGATGGTTGTAAAGTCAACCTTATAGACCAGCTATCCTAGTGGTAGCATGGACAACCGAAACCGGTCCCAGGATGCTTGTTTGGTCCAGGGAAGACATGGCTTGGCAGTTCAGGCTGGACTGTTCCCACGAGGCACAGGGTCAGACTGATTTGCATATAGCCATGTCTGAACTGGGGTGGCTGAGTGAACTAAAGAATGGTGATGGATTAAACCCAGATCAGTTGACTGGGGGTGAGTGTTTGATTTGTTCAAACGCTCCGTCCATCATCCCCTTTTGTATCGCTTTGTTCGCCCTAAGTGTGGCAGGGTATGCTCAGACGTGAGTCCCTTGTTCACTTGGCCACTGGATTCAAGATAGCCTGGCTGATGAGGATTATGAATCCGAAACCGGTCCCAGGATGCTTGTTTCCGGTCCAGGGAAGACATGGGTTGGCAGTTCGGGCTGGACTGTTCCCACGAGGCACAGGGTCAGACTGATTTGCATATAGCCATGTCTGAACTGGGGTGGCTGAGTGAACTAAAGAATGGTGATGGATTAAACCCAGATCAGTTGACTGGGGGTGAGTGTTTGATTTGCTCAAACGCTCCGTCCATCATCCCCTTTTGTTTAGCATGGACAAAGCAGTCTTAGGCTAAACTCAAGTGAGCATGTGAAGCCAGCTGTTTTACCATATACAATCCCTTTAATACCAAATGAAAGGACACCACACAGGATATATATAAAATATATATGTATTTGTTACTAAATTAATCCTCTGAACTCGTTATGAGATCAGAGGCACAAGCCCATAACAAGATACTTAATCAACATACAATAAGTTGCATAAAATACAGTAATGCCCATGGGGCACTTCAAACCATATACTAAAATAGTGGTATAAGAACCACGTCACGAACAAAGGACAGGCCTAGGGCCTGGAGAATCGCTGGGGCTACGCTGTACTACCAAAGGATAGGGAGCAGGAGGCCCACGGGATGCGTGTGCAGTGTCTTTACACACACGCGAGTTACCATAGAGTTAGAATTGGAACGAAAGAATTGGAAACTAGTTCTTTTAGGTCACTTCCGGATGAACAAGGAGAAAGCTACTTGAAAGTTAGACACTAGGATAGTAAATACCCACAGGAGCACCGAAGTACTCGCGTTACCTCACCCACAGGAAGCGGGTGCATAGGTGTCAAAGTGTGTCGGGTTTCGTCAAGGAATCCTATGGAGCCGTGAAGAAAGATGCTGCAGGCGATCAGCAGGGAAGTGTCCGGTTGGATCCAAGGGCGGATCGAGGATGAAGAAAGCAGAGGGGACAGAGTCTGGGTCACTAGCAGTGACCAGGAAGGAACCAGGAAGGAACCAGGCGATGTTGCGAAGCAATCAAGTGATGTCGTGAAGCTTGTCTCTGCAGCCACGTGGACCAGGAGGTGTCGATGACGACCAGGCGCTGGATACGGACTGTCCCACGAAGGATCTCGCTGTCGGTGGTGTCGGCTTCCAGATTGGAGTCAACAAGCCTTGGCAAAGGCAACCCACGCAGGATTCGAAGATGGCTTCTTGGTCAGACCAGCAAGGTCTGATGGGCTTCTCTTTTTCAGGGAAGCAAGGGCCAGTCTGGAGCAACCAGACCTGCGGTGTAAATCAAGGGGTTCATCATCACAGAGGCCACTAGCCAACGGGCAAGTGACCGGACAGACGTGTCGAGCAGGAAAATGCAGAAGGGCATCACGCAGAACTCGTGGAGTGTGGAGGGGTGATCTCCGGTGCAGTTGGTGCTCGGGGCTGGGGCTTCTCAATCCCCAATGCACAACTTCGAGGGTGCCTCAGAAGTTGCACGGAAAGCAATTCACTGGCTTTCCAAGATGGCCGGTCCCACGTCTCAGCTTTGCTGTGGCTGTGGATCGGGCTGTTGGAAGTCTGGAAGTCCGGGTCTTGTCAGGCTCTGTGCTCGGGCTCTGGTAGGAGCGTTGACAAAGCAAACCGTTGATCGCTTGATGGTGCCTGCTTGTGCAGGGTGGTCACTCCTTGACCACAAGGGAGATTCTTCAGTCGTCTATGTCGAGTAGAATGTCGAAGGTCCAGAGTTTCGTTTCAAGTTTCAGTCAGGATAAATCTAAAGTCTTGGGACTCCGCTCCTACCTATATAGCAAATTTAGGGGCTTGATTACCTGCTAGGTCCCTCCTATGGGTGGGACCCATGAAGGGGGTGGTTACACCCCTTTCCCTTTGTCCAGTTTCGCGCCAGAGCTGGGGCTGGAGTGCCCTAGCACCGGTTTGAACTGGACTATGCATGGGACACCTTGTGTGCCCCAGGCAGTGTCTCATTTCATTCAGCCCTCCCTGTCCCAATACACTATGGCCTGTCTGGGGTGGTGTTAGCACCTCCCAAGACAGGAAACCTATTGTCCAAGCCTCCCTCGCTGGAAGGACTCCCAGCAGCAGGAGGTCAGACTTGTGTCTGTGGCAGCAGCATCCATTTTTTGATGCTGAGGCTCTGGTTAACTTTAACCGGGATTAGTAGGTACAACATGTCTTCTCTCTCTAGAAGGGTGGAATGCTACCCCGTCACCAGAACTGGCGAGGGGGTAGTATTCCAAAGCGAATGACACCTTACACGACATGTTTTGATAAAGCCAAACCAAAGTTAGCATTTAACCTCGAGGTTCATAATGCACTTAAGAGTATATGGTATGGCTATATCATAGAACAGCTATAAGGACATGGTTCCGAAAGCTGCAGACAGGCTCAGCTCATGTTAGAGCCTCATCTCACATAAAACCAAGCACTCTGCCTTCAGGATTGTTAAGGCCTGACATAGGAGTGACCTATAGGTGCATAGGGAGAGGTGTGGCGCCGCGGCCAGGGCGACTGACGCTGGAATCTGGGGATCACGGTTCGATCCCAGCGCCGGCGGCAGGTTAGCCCAGCACCATGTGACTCTGGGCAATAGCTTGCTTAATCTTCCCGACGGCCCCCAGCGCCTAGAGACCCTAACGGGTGATTGTGCGCTTTACAAATGTGGATTATATATGTCTATATATAATGGGAAGGTATAGGAATACTATACCTAAGCAAGGGGTGATTACACGACCTTGCCCCAGCTGAGTGATCAGCCAGTTGTGTCAATTTGGATGGCCAGCCAGGGGTGGCATAAGATATGCTGCAGCCCCTGGTAGGCCTTGGATGCACCTATGCCCTGGGTACCTATGGTACACTGTACAGGGACTCACAAGAGTGATCCAATTCCCAATTGGTGATGTACCTAAAGTACATGGTGTGAATTTAGAGAGAGAACAGCAGGGCTGTGGGTCTGATTAGCAGGCCCACAGCCACATCTAAGTCGAAAACCAGTGAAGCAAAAAGCAAAAAGTGGGGTGACCATAGGAAAGCAGACTCTACTCTCCTACAGTAATGCTGCAGAGTTATCACTGAAATGCAGCGTATATTGCAGAAGCAAAAATCCAACTCTTGTTAGGACCGATGGGAGGCGAGTAAGACAGTACTGATGGCTTGTGAAATATTCCCATAGCAAAGGTCACAAAAATGTTCAGCTCCTTCACCCCTTCGCTGCTAGGCCTTTTTCCCCCATGCTAAGCCTTTATTTTGGCTATTTGGGGTAGTTCGTTCTTAGGCCCCTGTAACTTTTTGGCCACATAAGGTATCCACGCCACATTTGTGTCCTTTTCTTCCAACATCATGGGGATTCCAAAGGTACCCAGGATTTGTGGATTTCCCTTGAGGGAACCCATAAATTCGCCAAAATATAGCTACATTTTGGTTTTTGGGGGAAAATGGGAAAAAAGTTCTGCAAATGAAAATGTCTGTTTTTTGCTTCGATAAAATGGCATAAAAAAATGGTTTGTCGAGCTGAAATAACCATTTTCCCAGCTTTTGGGGAATTACAGACTTTTATCAGAAAACTAACATTTTTTACACAGTTTTGCCATTTTTATGGAACATATCCTATTTTTGCCAATTTTTGTGCTTTCAACCTCATTCCAGTTAATGGTAGAAATGAGTATGAAAGCAATGATGGATCCTGGAAAGCTATACATTTTAGAAAAGTAGACATAATTCTGAATTCAGCTAGGGGTCACTTGTGTAGATCCTTCAAGATTTCATCCTAGAAACTAACAGTTAAATATAGGAAAATTTGAAAATTAGTTGAAAAAAACAGCCATTTGTGTCAACGTTTTCACCCGTAACTTCTTTTAATTATCACAGTTCTTTGAAAGCAATATACCGTTACATCCGGTGGATCTTACTGGTTGTGGGGATATATAGGACTTGTACGTTCACCAAAAACCCGATGATCCCAGAGCCAAAAACTAAGCTGCGATTGCAATTGTTTTTTATTATGTACCAGGTATATAGCAGTTATTCTGGGTAATGTATACATGGAAAAATCGGTATGAAACACACCTATGTATTTCTGAAATGGGACAAAAATATAGAGTTTAGAAACAGTAGATATTTGCACATTTCCGAAATTGGGAATACTCATACTAGCATGAGAATTATAGGTCATTTTTCAAAATGACTTTTTTTTACACAATGTCTTTAATTTGGAAGGCAGAAATGCATTGAATGTCAATAGCTAATAACAGTTTCTCTACAAATCTGTGTTACCCTAAGTCTCCCGATAAAAATGGTACCTCATTTGTGTGGATCGGCCTAGTGCCCACGACAGGAATCGGCTCAAAGCGCAACGTGAACACACTACATTTTCACAATGAAAAATTAGACTTTTTTTGCAAAGTGCCTAGCTGTAGTTTTTTAAACCTAGCTCTGCGGGCACCTAGGGAAACCTAGCAAACCTCTACATTTTGTAAAACTAGACACCCAGGGGAATCCAGGATGGGGTGGCTTGACTGGCTCCCACCAGGTTCTGTTACCCATAATCCCTTGCAAAACTAAATAATTGTCCAAAAAAACAAATTTTTCTCATATTTCTGTGGTGGAAAGTTCTGAAATCTGCGTGGATCCACAAAATTCCACCCACCTTGCGTTCCCCAAAGTCTTCCGAGAAAAATGGTACCTCACTTGTGTGGGTAGACCTAGTGCCTGCAACAGGAAACGGCGCAAAACGCAACGTGGACACACCACAATTTCACAGTGAAAAATGACCCTTTTTTTGGAAAGTGCCTAGCTGTAGTTTTTTAACCCTAGTTCTGCCGACACCTATGGAAACCTAGTAAACCTATACATTTTTTTAAACTAGACACCCAGGGGAATCCAAGATGGGGTGAATTTTTTATTTTTTTTTTATTTTCAAAAACCTTTATTAAGGATTTGGACACAACAAGATTACAGAATTGCACCAAGACAAAATAATATGCATTGCGATACAGTATACTACATCGAAGGCTGCCACTTACATGCACCACAATCAATAGTGACAATGAAATAGGTTTGGAAGACACCAACAGCAAAGCAAAGGAATAATCGCGAATGGCACTATACATGGAAGGGAGAAGAGCTTGGGGAAGGGGGGAGAAGAGAGGAGGAGACTCATTGACATTCACCGGCGGCGGCCGCGGGCTTGACGCCGGCAGGGAGCGCGGGAGAGGTCGCCGGGTTCTGGGAAGTGTGACTAAGAAGAAAGCAAACAAACGGACCCCAGATATCGAGAGGGCGGGACCTGGCCAGCATTAAGTCCCAGAATTCAGACAGGAGAGTCTGGTTGGAAGATGCTTCCCGTTGCCAAAGGGCCACCCTGGGGGTGGGACGGCGACCTCAGCACATGGAAACCTTTTGCCGTGCAAGAACGAGCAGCATGGCAATCAGTCTGCGGGAAGCATCTAGGCAAAATTTGACAAAGCCTAGGAGGCAAATCAGAGGATCAGGTTGAAGTGAAAAAGAAGTGATTTCAGAAATAACAGTGCATACATCGCGCCAATAAGCGGAGACCTTGGGGCATAGCCAGGCAAGATGGGAAAAGGCAGGTGCAGAGCAGCGCAGGAATCTATCACTGGTAATGAGTCCCATTTTGTGCAATTGTGCGGGGGTCCGGTAGAGCCTGTGGAGATATTTAAAGTGGATAAGGCGCAGACGATAGTATGGGGTGACTTGACTGGCTCTCACCAGGTTCTGTTACCCAGAATCCCTTGCAAACCTAAAAAATTGTCCCAAAAAACACATTTTCCTCACATTTCTGTGGTGGAAAGTTCTGGAATCTGCGTTGATCCACAAAATTCCACCCACCCCGCATTCCCCAAAGTCTTCAGAGAAAAATTGTACTTCACTTGTGTGGGTAGGCCTAGTCCTCGCAACAGGAAGCTGAGCAAAACCAAGGTGGCCAAACCACAATTTAACAGTGAAAAATTACCCTTTTTTGCAAAGTGCCTAGCTGTAGTTTTTGAACCCTAGCTCTACCGGCACCTAGGAAACCTAGCAAACATATACATTTTTTAAAACTAGACACCCAGGGGAATCCGGGATGTGGTGACTTGGTTGGCTCTAACCAGGTTCTGTTACACAGAATCCCTTGCAAACTTATAAAATTGTCAAAAAACCCACATTTTCCTCGCATTTTTGTGGTGGAAAGTTCTGGAATCTGCGTGAAACCATAAAATTCCACTTACCCCGCGTTCCCCAAAGTCTTCAGAGAAAAATAGTATCTATCTTTTGTGGGTAGGCCTAGTGCCCGCAACAGAAAAAGGTGCAAAACGTAATGTGGACACACCACAATTTAACAGTGAAAATTGACCCTTTTTTTGCAAAGTTCCTAGCTGTAGTATTTTTAACCCTAGCTCTGTCGACACCTAGGGAAACCTAGCAAACCTATACATTTTTTAAAACTAGTTACCATGGGGAATTCAGGATGGGGTGACTTGACTGCCTCCCACCAGGGTCTGTTACCCACAATCCCTTGCAAACCTAAATAATTGTAAAAAAAAATTCCCCACATTTCTGTGGCGGAAAGTTCTGGAATCTGCGTGGATCTTGAAATTTCCACCCACCCCGCGTTCCCTAAAGTCTTTCGAGAAAAATGGTACCTCACTTGTGTGGGTCGGCCTAGTGCCCGCAACAGGAAACGGCGCAAAATGCAACGTAGACGCACCTCAATTTCGCAGTGAAAAATTACCCCTTTTTTGGCAAAGTGCCTAGCTGTCGTGGTGGGTCTCAGCCAGGCCTACCAGTGCTAGGGGTTCGCCCTTCTCTGCACAAGTCCTCAGACCAATAGTATAGACGTTGGCACAGAAACTGAAATATAAAAGAAAGTACTTTATTAACCTCAAGAGGTGGAACTACATTCACACAACACCCTTCGGTAGTGTATGTGTAGCACAAGGAGTAGAAGGACCATGGGTCTTTTATACCCACAAAGGGGCTCAAAAGAAGACGGTACATGTACAGAAGAGAAGGTTTACATACATAAAAGGCCATACAGAAATGCACAGTCAACAGTAGGGCGGAGCTTAGCAGTTTGCTAATTGCTGTAAAAATACCCTGGCAGTTACAGACTAAAACATATGTGAACAGTTGCAGTGTCTTCTGCGCAAGTGCAGAGTAGCAGAATCTAAATATAGTCTGTCCATTAGCAGAGTACAAGAGTCATTGACAGCCAGGAAGAACAGAGCACATGGGGAGCACATGGCAGACAAGATGGCTGCCAGAAAGAAGATGGCTAAACAAACAAATGGTTCTGTTGGGTAGGACAAATTTCTTTGAGAAATGCTAATCTATGCAAATGAAACAACAATGAGAGCTCTCTGATACACATATACAACTGAGAAATCAATGCTCAAGCTGAAAAAACAAAACAAATAATATAGCCAGGTGTTGAATTCATAAGTATTTATATTTAGAATTCAATTTAGTATTTGCTGAATTACTACATTCAGTGACAAAACAATCAATACAAAGTACGACCATCACACATATATACAGTTAAGTGACAATTGGTGAAAGAAGTGCTCAAGTGTTGAGGTATATATACAAGAATCAATGCAATTATATACACAGGTGATAGATAGGCCAACAATGAATTGATCTCCAATGAGTCCTGGTGTTTTATAGAGGAGTCATGGAGTGTTCTGGACCTAAAATGGGCGTCGACGTTTCGACCCTAGTGCGCCCCAGTTGGTGGTCGCTGCGGGTCTTTATCAAGACAGGATGCGGTCGGTGACAGTATGGATCAGGAAAGACGATTTGCCTGAAGTGTAGCCACACGTATGTTATCCAAATCCGTCGTGGAGACGATCAGAAATGCTTGGTCCAAAGCGACTGGGAGTGATGTGAACAAGATGGCTTCAGCTAAATGCCAACATCGATCGCTGCCAAATTACAACATCGACCCTTTTAGCATTAGCTGAGGACATTTATGATTTAGGATAATTCGAATATATATCTTGTATGTCTATTTGCATCATACTATCAATTTCTTAGTTTAGTATATGCTGGGCATTCATTTTGGCAACATTTCGTTTAGCAGGTGTACAGGCAGTGATACAGGTGGAGCAAAGCACTGGACCACATTGTATACATACACCGCATGTAAATAATATTACTAGTATTACACATAGGACGGTCAATAGCTTCCAGCCCCAGGTAACAAGTAGTGTCCAAAACCAGCTGGCAAAAGTCCAGGTGCCAGTCTCTGGATGAATTTCAGCAGCAATCCTATGCAATTTAGAGATTGCAACAAACACTGAAGGAGAGTGATCCGGAATGTAGACACAGCAACTACTCCCAATGATGCGACATGCACCACCTCGATCAGCCAAAATCACATCTAGGGCCATACGATTTTGGAGTGCTACAATCCTCGCAACTTGCAGCTCTTCTGTAATATTCCCAAGTGGTGCCATAGCTGTATGATTGGTAACAGCTTCTACAATACGAGTAAATCGTCTTCTTTCTCCTGTTTAATGCAGCACCCACAAAGAAAAACAAGCCCAAATTAAAATCAACATATTGTTGCAAAGTGGTATCAGTCTGGTCCACTTCATCAGTACTTATTGTCCTCTTATATCTGTTCTTGTAAATGTCATTGCATAGTTTAAAATTCTTATGATACGATGCAGGCGCTAGAAACACAGTAGGCAACAGAAAGGACACATAGCATACTTCAGACCATCCAACAAGTAGTTGGTAATATCCCTTGTTACCACAGACAAAATAGGTATTATGTGAGGATATGAAACTGCTCTTATTGGCACCTTCAATAGTCAGAACCACAGTACACTCACTTCTTCCTACTGGAATTCTCCCAACACTGCCTATACACAAGTCTGCTTTAGCTCTAGTAACAGAAATCACAAATGGTCCAATATTCTTAATAGTTCTCATATTTGGGAAAACATATGGTGTAGAAATATTTTCAGGTCAATACTCCTCCCATTCATTCATTCTCATTCAGATTAGCTTTATTCGATTTTTCAGTATCATAAAAGCAACAACAATACATAAATATACACCAATACATTTCATTTCATAATAAATAACATCTGTTAAAATGGGATTAAATCAATAGAATAAATCAGCTAATCATTGAAGAACGATTCCTTAAGACATTTTTTAAAAATCCAATCATTACCATGACACATGTAGTATTACCCAATTGCTGCAAACTAAGGTACGCAGGTCTGCATTGCCGCCAGGCACCTTGCATCAAATAATGTCGAATCCATCTTTTCCGTTCTTTCACGTAGAATTTACAAAACAGCACTACGTGAAAGGTGGATTGCGACGACATATTGTCACATGGGCAACAGACAAGCGTTCTAGGCCAGTCATTTTTAATCGGAAATATGACCAGCCGGTGAAATAGGTTAAACCTAAATCTGGTCAGAATGAACCGGTCAAAGCCCAGGTTACACAAAGTTAAATATGGCTGTATTTTAAAGGTGCTCAATGACAGTTGATGTTCAATTACCGTTTCCTTGGTAATTTACCCTGAGCATCTAAGTAAGTTAAAATGGGCCATACATAAATTCTTAAGTTCTTGTTTCGAGACAGTCCTGATTGAGATCGGGTTTGTAAAAAGATCAAGGCGTTGGAGGTCATTTAGGGTTTTCTTAACATATTCTAGCCATACGATACGCTTGGCTTTATCTAAACCCATGACGTCCTTTATTATGTCCTGGTTTAAACCCATGTCTTCTGAGACCCACACTCTTCGCCAGAGCAATATGGGCTGCAGTTTAATCAGGTCTGCAATATGGTCCATCCCTAGTTCCTCATGGCAATTAAAGACTGAGGTACCCTTCGAAAGTGCTAAAAGGTATCTAAAACATTTATTTTCTTCAGTTTGTAGTTCTGTTTTGTCCTGATATCCCCATATCCCTGCCCCGTAGAGTGCAATGCTCCGGAATTTGGCTACATAGATCTTTAACATAATTTCCGGGGGTCGTTTGCCCAACTTTGAGGAGCAATTTGCGTTTGAAAGATAGGGTCCTATTCTTGACTTCAGGACCCCAGGAACCTGAGCCATCAATTAAGACCCCCAAGTATGGGAAAGTTTTAGTATATTCAATTTCTAGGCCGGGAACTTTAAGAGTTTTACACGATCCCCGGACTTTACCACACTGCATCACATAAGATTTCTTGGCATTGATGCTAAGGCCCCTAACTTTCATAAAATCAAGATATTTAGTTAGGGCCTTCTTAGCTCCCACCTTCGTTCTTGCCATCAATACCGCGTCATCCGCGTACAGTAGTGAAACTATTTGCTTATTACCATACCTCGGGGAGTCGATTTTACTGGCCCCCAATTCTGCCTCAAGGTTGTTTGTATAGAGGGAAAAAAAAAGGGGGCCAACACGCAACCCTGTCTTACGCCTTTTTCTATACTAAAGGATCCAGTACACTCTCCCCTCAGCCCGTATCTTACTTAGGCTGTAGCCCCAGAATAGAGCTGCCTTAAAAATAAGATACTCCTCCCATTCCCATTTAGTCCCTTCAGCTTGAGAATAACCATCTTTATCTGGATAATACACCTTACTGAGATGATAATTAATCCGGCCTACTGCCATCCTTGAGATGTTAGTCTTTTCAGTAGCGAATAAAAGTGCAAACCAGGCTTGGCAAGAACCATTGTTAGAGAAAGGAAGAGGAATAAAAGGTGTTCCTCCTTTCTTCTGGTGAGCAGGTATCATCCTACACACCCAACAGTCA
Organism: Lissotriton helveticus; assembly: GCF_964261635.1. Classification (NCBI taxonomy): domain Eukaryota; kingdom Metazoa; phylum Chordata; class Amphibia; order Caudata; family Salamandridae; genus Lissotriton; species Lissotriton helveticus. The sequence continues at coordinate 744,827,986 of NC_136065.1, read as the reverse complement.
GTAGTGTTTGTGGCATTGTGAGTGTGATGCAACATCTGAACAAATGTGTTGTTCTAATAGGATTGTCGATGCTTTTGCTCATGGTATGGAAGAGTAAATTAATGGTGTTCAGCTGGTACTGGAGTAGTGGCAATCAGCTGCTGCCGAGCAGGAGCCACTTTCTCAACAAACCAGGTTGTCACTGCTACAGCTACCATAGCAACAAAAAAATCCTACAGCACAAATGGTCTTTTCATTACAGATCTTAGCAACAGTTGATCTTGCTGCAGACATGATCACTTCATTGTTGAATCAATCGTTGGAGCTCTAAAGTCCTGGGCAGCCGTTGGTTTCTTCACCGAGGGTCAAGACGGGTGTCACCATGTAGGACTACTCCCATTTCCCCCTTGCCACATCTGCTCCGTTTCACAAACTCAGGATTGTAGCTCAACCAGTCTTTCAACAATACAGGCCCTTTCCGAGGTCTCAGTTGGTATCGGGATACTTCAGGGACGTGTGGTCCGGGAAGACTTCCTCAGATTAGTCAGGTGATATGGCTTGGTTTTTCTCCGTATCCAGAATCTCTCGATGGTCAGTCAGCACAGCAGGTTCCACCAAAGTAGGCGACACTCGCTTACAGTGAGTGCTGTGAATCCAGTTCTTCCTGTTCGTCACTCGAAACGCTGTCCTCGTGGCAAGGAGCACCTGTTCTGGTCCTCGCCACCTGGGCTCCAGGCTGTTCGACCTCTCAAAAACCTTGACCATTACTGTAATATCCACAGGACCCTTCCGGATTCGAGTGATGCTCAAAAGGGCTCAACCTCCAGACGTCCTCAAACTCTGAAAACAGCTCACAGAGCATTAAGGCAATTAGGCGAGGGAAAAAAGGAATTAGGGTAGGAACAGCGGGGAAAAGGATACCTGCAAACAAAAAATACAAGGTTAGTATGAAACCCTAAATACAGACTACTCTCATATAATCTCGCTAGAACTATCTACGAACCTTGTGGGAACGGAGCTGCACTCTTGAGCATCAAATCAGAGTTTCTCCCCACCAAGGTCAACGTAGCCTACCTACAACAAATAATCAAAATATAAGATCACATGTATAACTTCCTCATTCAGCATTCTATTATCAAAGAGTATCATCATACATATCCAAACATATTCCTTAAACTCAAGAAGAAAAGAATACAGAAAAGAAGTACAGGCTTCCAAGGATGTAAGCTTTGTTTGTCATTCCATCTGAATTAAGCAGTTCAGAATATAGAGTGTCATTCCATCTGAATTAAGCAGTTCAGAATATCGAGTGTTATTCCTCAAAGCTATGATCCTCGATTTATTGCATTCTTGTCATAGTCTTGATAAGCCAAAAGAACAATTTAGCAAACACATCCAAAGGAAGCACATCCATAAGAAAGCAAATACAAAAAAGAATCTCAACACGGTAAACCCAGATTGTTATAAAGATTCAGTTCAAATGGAAGTCAGAAACAGAAATGCTAAACTCAGCCTATCTATTTCAAGAAATGAAATGCCTCTCCTTACGCTTACGTCAGCGTTACGAAAAGCACCAGGATACTAAAAGGCAAAGTCCCGAACTAATTGAGACTTCAACAGTCCCCACAGCGCGCCCTAGGCAACGCGGTTTCCAGATACCGATCTCCAAGCCACGACGGCTGAAATCGGAGCGCTTACCTCAGCGCGAATTTATCAGGCATGATTAACTCCTAGGAAATTTCTCAGAGCGCTCAGAACGCCAAATCCATGGAACCAGCCCGGCTCCTCGAACAACAAACAATGGCCAGAATTACACGTGAGGAATCGTCGCGCTTGTTGCACTATGAAAGGAGATGCCCCGCCCATTCTCTCCTGCGGGTTTTCCGGGAGTTGTAGTGTTCCTTCTCCCGCTTTGGTAGGCGCCAAGATCAGCACCTGATAGTATGCCCTCCTCCCAAGCGCCTCCTAGAACCAGGCTTGCCCGGATGGCGAGCATGAAACAAACGCACAGCCCTCGGCGCATGGACATTGGACGCAGGCTCCCAAGAGTCATCCTCCGCTGCGTATCCCTTCCAGGCGATGAGATACCATAGACATCCATGACGGAATTTGGAGTCCAGAACCTTTCGGACTTCGTACTCCACCTGACCCGCCCGGACCACCTGCGGAACAGCCACCCTCCTAGCTCCATGAGCTGGTTTCTGCAAACTGCAATGAAAAACAGGATGTATACGCAAAGAAGCGGGCAACCGCAGTCTGTAGGCCACCTCACCAACCCTGCGCACCACCACATAGGGTCCTATGAATCGAGGATGAAAGATGCTACGGAAACGAATGTTCCTGGTGGATAACCATACCAGATCACCTGGATGGTATACCGGACCCTCCTGACGATCGGCCCATGACTTGCACAGCTTCTTCGCCTGAACCAAATGCCGTTTCACTTTCTCGTGTACTTCCTGAAGAACGTCCATTTGCGAAGCCACGGTCGGTTGGTTCACCACATCACTGGGTATGGACAATGGGAGGAATTTAGCATGAAAACCATGATTAGCCTTAAAGGGAGATTCCTTGATGGAGCTGTGCCAAGCGTTGTTGTAGGACAGTTCTGCCAAACACAGCAAGGACACCCAAGACTCGCCTGCCTCTTTAGCATAACACCTCAGATAGGTTTTGAGAGTTTGATTCAAACGTTCGGTCTGACCATCCGTCTGTGGATGGAAGCTGGTTGACATTGTCACTTCTACCTTAAGAGCTTTACACCACATTTCCCAAAATTCGGCAATGAATTGCGGTCCCCTGTCAGACACAATGACTCTTGGAAGTCCATGCAGTCTGACCACATGAGCGAGCAACAATTGAGCGGTCTGTCCTGCAGTGGGTACATTTTTGCAAGGAACAAAGTGTCCCATTTTAGTGAGGCTGTCCACTACCACCATGATTGCATCACAACCTTTATCCAAAGGAAGTCCAAGAACAAAATCCATGCTTATGGTCTGCCAAGGCTGAGAGGGCGTAGGCAAAGGAACCAGCTTACCCATGGCTTTCGAATGTTCACCTTTTGCCCTAGCACATGTGTCACATTGTTTCACCCATTGGTTAACTTCCTGAGCTATGCGTTCCCACCAAAACTGTCTCTGTATCAAACGTAAAGTTTTGTTGCATCCTGGATGACCTGCCAATAGTGAATCATGACACCAGTTGAACGCTTTTAGGCGTAAAGGCAAGTACAATTTGTTTCCTATAAAAGGCAAGCCATGTTTGAGTGAACTCAGCGAGTTCTGAGCAGCCCATTCCTGCCAACCTACAGTTGTTTTGTAAGCCTTAACTTTGTCAAAAAAAGTATCCACATGGATAGTACACACCACCTTATCGGGTGAAATGATGGCCTCAGGGTTGCTTTGTTTGATCCCTGGAACCCCTTCCTGTCTGGACAGAGAATCAGCCTTTCTGTTAGAAGATCCTGGCTGATAGGTAACCACAAAGTCAAACTCTGCAAAAAAAAGCATCCACCGCATCTGTCTTTTGCTGAGAGACCTGGCCGTTTTCGTGTATTGCAAGTTTCTGTGGTCGGTGTATACAGTTACAGGGTGTTTTGCCCCCCCACAGGTAATGTCTCCACTCCTGAAATGCCTTCTTAATCACCAACAACTCTTTTTCTGCCACTGTATAGTTGATTTCAGCTGGGCTCAGTTTCCTAGATAGAAAGGCTATGGGGTGTAGTTGACTAGTATGGCGATCACGTTGAGACAACACCGCCCCTACTGCGACATCGGAGGCATCTGCCTCCACAATGTATGGCACCTCGATTTGGGGATGTTGCAGGATTGGAGCGGTTGTAAAGGCTTCTTTCAAGTACGTAAAGGCCTTCATGACCTCCGTGGTCCAACAAAAAGGAACACCTTTTCTTAGCAAACTAGTGAGGGGAGAGACTATTTGAGAAAAGTGTGAAATGAATCTCCTATAATAGTTGGAGAAACCTAAGAAGCACAGCACTTCCCACACACTCTTTTGCACCGGCCATTCTTGCACCGCCATGACCTTTCTCTCTGCCATGCATTAACCGGATGGGCTCAGGATTACCCCCAAAAACTCAACCTCTTTCACATGAAACTCGCATTTATTCAATTTACAAAACAAGTCGTGTTCTGACAGTCTATGCAGAATCTATGATAAGTGACTGACATGTTCTTCCTGATTGCTAGAATAAATCAATATGTCATCTATGTATACCACTACTGTTTTGTCTATATATTCCTTTAGCACATCATTCAGAAAGAACTGAAAGGCCGCCGGGGCATTGCAAAGCCCGAATGTCCAGTCCAGTCAAGCTATCCTGGCTGAAGATGGCTGATAGCCAGAAACCGGTCCTAGGATGCTTGATTCCGGTCCAAGGAAGACATGGCTTGGCAGCTCGCGCTGGACTGTTCCCATGAGGCACAGGGTCAAGACTGATTTGCATATGGCCATGTCTGAACTGGGATGGCTTGGTGAGCAAAATAACGATGGATCAAACCCAGATCTGTGACTGGGGGTGAATGTTTTGCCATTGTGCAACATTCCGTCATCGTCTTGTGTGTTTTGCTGTTCACCCTGTGTGGGAAGGGTATGCCCAGACGTGGGTCCCTTGCTCACTAAGCCACTGGAGGCAAACTATCCTGGCTGAAGATGGCTGATAGCCAGAAACCGGTCCAAGGATGCTTGATTCCGGTCCAGGGAAGACATGGCTTGGCAGTTCGGGCTGGACTGTTCCCATGAGGCACAAGGTCAAGACTGATTTGCATATGGCCATGTCTGACTGGGGTGGCTTGGTGAGCAAAATAACGATGGATTAAACCAAGATCTGTGACTGGGGGTGAATGTTTTGCCATTGTGCAACATTCCGTTCATCATCTTGTGTATTTTGCTGTTCACCCTATGTGGGAAGGGTATGCCCAGACGTGGGTCCCTTGCTCCCTATGCCACTGGAGTCAAGCTATCCTGGCTGAAGATGGCTGATAGCCAGAAACTGGTCCTAGGATACTTGATACCAGTCTAGGGAAGACATGGCTTGGCAGTTCGGGCTAGACTGTTCCCATGAGGCACAGGGTCAAGACTGATTTGCATATGGCCATGTCTGAACTGGTGTGGCTTGGTGAGCAAAATAACAATGGATTAAACCCAGATCTGTGACTGGGGGTGAATGTTTTGCCATTGTGCAACATTCAGTTCATCATCTTGTGTGTTTTGCTGCGCAGCTCATTAAAGCAGTCAGTAGATGCGCTTTAATTAATGTAAACAGAAGAAATGTTAGGTTTTCGGCCGTGATTTATTGCCTGCTTGTAGGTATCGCCGTGCTATTGACTAATACTGCTAAATGGGTGCTCATAGCGCGCTGTATCAGTGGTGTGTGAAGGCGCTTCATGATAGAGCGGAGAGTCTTGCAAGAGGTGCGACTGTCAGAATAACATTCGCTCTTTCAGTCAGCTAAGCCCCTTGTTTATTTGTGGGCACTTCCTATATTTTATCTATTGACATAAGACGCATACTGTGAAACTGGAGGTGCCCATGGAATTTCTTCTGGTGAAGTAATTCTCCCGTTCCTAACCACCCCATTCCCCGGGCCTGACTCCGGGCTTGCCATGGAGCCGTGGCACGGGTGAGGGATGGCACTGCAGTCCATGTTTGATGGGCACTGTGTACATATCCCTGCGCGCACCACATAATAACCTGCAGACGCCTTTAATGGCCTAGCGGTGCGCGAGGACTTGTTTACCCCCCCTTCCCATTTACCTCCAGCATGCCTGGAGAGGGCTGCTGTCTGCGTGCAGCTCTCTCAATGCTTTGACATGAGGAGGCAGATTTAATTTGGCAGCCTGAACAAATGCTCCCTGAAAGGTTCCCTGCTTAAAGACAGGGAGGAAGGTGGGGGATGCATGCAGTGGTCGAAGTGGGGGAAAAATGTAGGGGCACTGTGGGAGGAGCATCAGGAGGTGGGAATAACAGAGGATTAGGTCAGTGGGCGGAGTCAGAGGTGTGGCTAAAAAGAGCAAAACATACCAATTTTTAATATGTTTAATATGTTTGGCATTTCACTGACCAGTTACATCTTATAACTAACTTTATTTAATACAACCAATAGATACACGTTTATTTGAGGTTTAATATATCCATTAATGACATTAAGACAGCTCCAGCTGCCATGCATGGAGAGTGACAAATTAGAGATTGTCCCCAGGCCCTTGTCATGAGTTCCTCCTGTTGAGACCTCAGAAGACATCAGAGATAGCAGAACAGAAAAACAGTGAAGTACTGGCGTAACGAACCTTGAGGGGTCCCCCCTGCAGGGTACGTGAAGGGGCCCCCTCCGGACTCAATCTAGAGTTCTCCAGCAGAGTGCGGTGTTGACGGGGGCCCCTGGAGGGTGAGGGCCCCCCGCACCGCGTGGGCTGCAGGGGCCTGTGTTACGCCCCTGGAGTGAAGCTGCAAGCCAATGCAGGTAAGCAAAGACCTGCACACTGAACATGGGAGACCTTGTGTTTCTGCTGCACACCAATCAAAGTGGAGGGAAGTTCAAACCACATTTTGAACCCCAACCATGGTATGTTTCAGATCAAAGCTACCATAGTAACGGCAACTCAAGAGGATGCCAATATACTTGCAGTATCTCCCACATCAAAAGAATCTTAGTACAAGCAGCACAGAAGCGTTTGCCTGCCACTATACATAGAGAAATAACACCACAGTAGCTAGACAAGAAGGCTGAGGCCTATGTTTCCTTCCTGCTCTCGAGCTGAGAAAAGAGTTGGGGTAGAGGGATTGAGTGGTTGAGAGAAACAGGGTTGATGAGGGAGGGGTTAGAGATTAGGAAAAGAAGAAGAAAATTTAGAGAAGGGGACTGGAGGGATCGTAACAAGGAGGTAGTAAAGGCTGGAAACAAAGAGGGAGCCAGAGGAGAATGTGAGATAACTGTAGGGGGGTGGCACGAGAGAGTGAAAAGCAACGGAACCAGGAGGGTGGAATATAAGCGTGAGAAATTAGGGATTAAATAGAAGAATGATGGGAGGGGGAGAACCAAGATAAAGCGGAAAAGTATAGACAAGAGGTGATATACAAAGGGGAAAGGAAGTTCAAAGAAGGTGAGACAGTCTGGAAGAAAAGGGAAGAGTAAGTTGGCGAGACAAGAGGACAGACAAGGAGCTGGAAACAGAGACCAGGAAAGGAGAGAGACAAGAGCGAAGGCAGCGTAATGACTAAATGGCGGTAATTTTTTTAAAAAGAGGCGCGATTCGAGTGACAGAAAGAGCAAGTATTGGAGGGACAGAGAGCGAAAGTAAACTCAAGAGACAGGGTTGTAAAATAAACAGATTTTGTTTTTTAAATGTGGAGCCATTGTTACAAAACTCAACTTTTCCTTCCCTGCTCACCACAGATTACTGCAATCTCTGCCGGGCAAGAAGAGGGTCGGATATGTCTTTCAGTCTGTGTTCTCAAACATGTTTATTGCTAATTTCTTCAAAATGTTCGAGTGCCATTGGTTAATGCGTTGGAGATCTTTACAGTACACAAATCCGTGACCTCTCTGGCACCGTATCTATGTATGCCCTTCACATATGTGAGTTATACAGTTAGAGGGGTGTGTGCCTGGAGAGAGATATGCGCATGCCACGCCTCTTGAAGACCCACGCTGAAGTGAAATCCCCCTCCATGCCTCACTTCGTGGTAAGAGCCCAGGGCGGGGGTGGGAGGGTGTTTAGGAGAAGAGAAGATGCAGAAGAAGTCTGCAAGTAATGCGCACTGTTCCAGAGGAAAGAAAACTATTTCCACAATATTAACAACATTCTTGTATTTTCAAACATTATTTGCATTTATTGATACAATAAACTTGATAAATCATATTTTTATATCATAATACCATAAGTAATACAAGGTTATACATTATGTGCTGCAAATCATTATCATCATTGCATGTAGTTATTCAATTGTCTATGCTATAGCATTTCATAGCAAATAGAATTATTAAATCAGTGGGCCTATTTACAAAAAATCAGTCATGAGAGCCAAGAAATCCCTTCTTCATGTAGAGGTTACCAGTACAAAGGATTATAAGTATCTAATGCATTAGATACATATAATCCTTTGTACTGGTATTTATAGGATATTTCCCCTGATGAAGGGAATCGTTTTCCCGAAATGCATTGGGCATTGGACCGCAAGAAAGGAAGAATAACATCTGATAATGATGATGATAATGAATTGCAGCACATAATGTATAACCTTGTATTACTTATGGTATTATGATATAAAAATATGATTTATCAAGTTCATTGTATCAGTAAATGCAAATAATGTTTGAAAATACAAGAATTTTGTTAATATTGTGGAAATAGTTTTCTTTACTCTGGAACAGTGCGCATTACTTGCAGCAGACTTCTTCTGCATCTTCTTTTCTTATACTTACGGTGTTAGCCAATACACGATTGTAATGCAGCACCCCAAACAGATGAACGTAGCAATTTGATTACTGTGATTAAAACATTAGACAATTTAAGTTGTGCACCTCATTATCGAATTTCAGGGTGTTTAGGAAGCCTGGAACTTCTCACTCACTTCACAGGCAGGGGGCTTTGTCACTAAATGAAGTGTAAATCACTGTAGCACCAAAGGAAGCAGTTTTCGCTGCTGATTGATTACTCCTACTGTGAAACGCTTCTCCTACAGTGTGGCCTCAGAGACAAAGGGGGAGGGGAGGTCGTGGCGACTTCAGAGGCCTTCCTTAAACTGCATCACAGAGGGCTGGGCTGAACCATCACGCAATACTTTTTACATTTAGACCATCCCTGCCGTCCTGGGATGCATTTTTAAACTAAATAAGTAGGGGAACGGACAGAGTTAAATTTAAAAAGTTGTGGCACGCCGTGCTCTTCCGATCCCGCCCACTTCCACCACTGGGTGCACATAGCTGCCAAGGTTTCAGATTGCCATGTGTGACATTTTCAGAATTTCAGTGAAATTATGAGTGACATTTCAATGACTATGAGTGACACTTTCTGGCGAGCAAAAATCGTGCAATGAAGATGAGGGAAACTTCTAAATATCACAAATACAGCCGTTTGAGCAACAAGAAACTCCAAGAAGTTCTTGAAACTGCTGCAGAGCACCAGAAAAGGAAGGTCACTAACCCTAGTGCTCCCTCCTGTAACTTGACAAAGGTAACAAAACTACTAAAGTCCGTGGCAGGCTGGGTGCCTGACCAAAAGGATGACGAGACAGAGCAGCCCTGCACATAAAATAATGATCACATTATCACAGATCTGCAGTGCGCACACCATGCTGCTGACATTACAGAACAACATGGCAAAACTCAGTGAGAAAAAGAAGTAGAAAGTGTTTTCCATCGAGCAAACAGGGTCCTTTATTACAATTACTCACAGCCTTATCCCGTGAACATGTGGCAAAAATGGTGCTGCGCAGTGCCTTCCGTCACAAGCCAGTGCTCTACAAGACAAAGAAATACACAATGTGTCTGGTCAATTGAATCTGAGATCTGCTTCATCAATGCGTGTCGGAATTTGCACCGATGAAACGCAGAATAGAACAGAAAACAGATTTACAAAAGTGCTCGTACTGGTCTAGATTAGGTTTTGACAAAATAGAAGGGGGTTCCCCGTTGGGATTTCAGATGAGGGCAGGTTAGGGGGTTAAACAGCAAAAAGAATGAGCAAAACCCTGCCCGTATCATCTATAGAGGTCCAAAAGAGGATCCTAAATTTCAACAGCCAGGGACATGGAGTGGCATCAGAGTCAGATCACATAAAGTCTTAGTTTCATTTTTTAGTTCCTTTCTTTATTAATCATTACATTAGGAATTTATTACAATATCAAAATTCAGCCATTAAATATACATAGTATTATGTGCATTAAAATATGTGCAAAATTTCCAAAGAAAATAATAACAATGGCAGTCCCACACACACCTCAAACATCAAATCATTAAATCTCAATCATATCATCAGCACTTCACAAACTTTCATACCTTCTATCAAACATCCGTACAAAACAATCACAGTGGTACAACAAAGCCTTAAAATGCAGTCAAGATGAATAATGCTGCATTGGTGGAGATGAAAACAACGTGTGGGGCGAGAGGAGGTGAAGAGGTCATCTACAACAGAGGATGTCCTGCCATCAACACGAACCACGCCGACGCGCGTTTCGGTGTAAGGCCCAAATTAGGCCGCACCTTCGTCAGAGCGATGAGGTATCACGGAGTGGGGGACAAAACAACTGAAAATATAAAGAGAATATATGTGCATATGTACAAATCTAAAAACAATGGCATAATACTTCATCTTACATTTTTCATTTATTTAGTTTGTCAATATGAGTCTTGGCTCTGATACCCATTGTCACTTGGCACAAATTAACCATATTCAGGGGTGGGGGGTTAGCCTCCATAGCACGGGGAAGAGGGAACTTCGGCATCCATTCATGGGTTACAAGGACCCATCATTCAATCGTCTTTCATTCCTTCACTTTCAAGTCATCAAGGAGTCTCGCACGGTAAGTATTGTCAGTCAGCCAAAGGAGACTGAAGAGAAACCCTTTAAGTTTTTAAAGGCTCCCGGGATAGGGGAATGAGTAAAGGGGCGCGAATGAAAGGGCCACTCTTAAACTATAGCTGAGATGCTGGATATAGCAAGCACTTACCAGGAGAAAGAACTTTAATTAATACCACCATTCGATAGTGGTGGAATTATCTAATACTGCACTTGCCGAGTTCCAACTCTTGGGCAGTGGCCGGTCCACAGTATCTTTACATAAGGCTCACAGTCTCTACAAACAAACACAGGGACATTGGCAAGATAATGAGGGTGAACGATGGACATACATATTTATTTAAACGGTTCTTTTCTCCCCCGACGGTCAGGCTGAGTTTAAATAACGCCAACACATTAAAGTCAGAGCCTTGAACCCCGTAAAGTTCATAGAGAATAGGGTTGAGAGCGAGTCCCTCTGGATTATTACTCTAATAGAGGCACTCGCTAATTAACTAATGGACTGTATGTGTTGATCTCGATATGCATTTTCCAATCTCCGGTTCTCAAAAGATATTCATAGGATCAATGGTTAAGAGTATGGATCTCGGGTCCTATCCGCACTCGGCATTAGAGAGGTAAACTCTAGCCCCATAAAAAATTGTCTAACCGACTGAGAGTCTAGGCTGGTCGGACAGCTCAGATCACAAAGAGTAAAGCGTCATACATGCATAGCGCTGGAATTAATATCCCAGATACTCTAACTTCCCAGTACATTAGAAGCTCCAATAATGAGATAGAATAGCATAGGAGTTGTTTACCTCGAAGATACTCTGTGTTCGCTATGTAATTGGAACACTTCCAAGTCGGGAGTACAGATAGCACAAACACTTCCGGATCAGCTAACATCCTGCCGGGGACAAGTCAAAGTCACGGGGTCTATGGAAGAAATGATGAAGTGCACCGTAAACAACTTTTGAAGTGAGCATGCAGGTCGCCAAACCTAACAGACACTGAACAATAAGACTCTAAATGTGATCAAGGCAGGGTTTACCTCAGGATAATTGAGGTCTGTTCTGCAAATACCTTTCCGAGTCAGGGAGCCAAAAAGTACTTCCCAATTATTTGGGGCCCCGCCACAACTTTTAGTAGAATCAGTGTCACGGGGTCTATAGGAAAAATCAAAAAGTAAGGAATAAAAAAGCTGCCAATGTGAAGCTACACTTGCAGACCAAAAATAATTAGAGGTCATGGACATTACAGGTCTCAGTATCATTAAACTCTGATGCCACTCCATGTCCCTGGCTGTTGAAATTTAGGATCCTCTTTTGGACCTCTATAGATGATACGGGCAGGGTTTTGCTCATTCTTTTTGCTAGATTAGGTTTTGGCCACAAAAACGGTTCTCATTAATGTTCGTACTGGATTGGTTTTAAGGCGAACAAAGTGTTAACTGATTAGATTTGGAGAAGATTCAAATTTAAAAGTATGTTAAAATCAGTACAAGTATCAGGAAACATACAATAAATAAACTGCAATGTAAATGAGCAAAAGTAAAACTGCGGGAATGCCTGGATCCTGTGTTCAGTGGGTACAGATAGGCGCTTCTGTAAGGAGGGGATGCTTGGAAGCTTCCAGCCATGCACAACAGCCGCCGTAGGCAAGATGGCGGCTGCGGCTGGCCGTGCCCGGAATCGGCGAGCGAAAAGACAAAGACTGGAAGCGCTCTGATAAGGGAACGAGCGCGGATGGAATTATTGGCGCCATGGTGAGTGGGGACTGCAGGCGCTTCACCCCCCCCCCCTTTTGGGACATAGCTGCATACCAGGCTGAACGCGTGCGGAGTGGCGTGATATTGGAACCTGAGGGGGGGAGGGGGCGCTCCTGACAGTGTGCTGGACATTGCTGCTCCCTGCCCTGTGTGAAAGGCAGTCCTCTGCGTGGCATTGTATTGTGGCGATTTACACACGCTACCCCTGCATTGGAGGTATACACTTCATCTTTATGGTACTGGATTTCTTTAGGACTTACTTTCAGTCCTACCTTGGGCCAGAACTGCTGCTGGGGGCTGGACTCTCCTGTAGCTGTCCCTGGACGACGGACGGACGGACGGACGAAGGAGGCCCCTGTGTTCTCGCTGCGTGTCTCGTGTGCCGGCCCCCGGGACTACATCCCCCAGAGTCCCCTGCAGGGCGCACACCACTTGTGTCATCAATGAGCACCTAGAGGCGCTTAAAACAACTCTGCGCCTTCCGCGGTGCAGGTTTATTTAGGACTTACTTTCGGTCCTACCTTGGGCCAGAACTGCTTCTGGGAGCTGGACTCTCCTGTACCTGTCCCTGGACGACGAACGGACGAAGGAGGCCCCTGTGTTCTCGCTGCGTGTCTCGTGTGCCAGCCCCCAGGACTACATCACTCAGAGTCCCCTGCAGGGCGCACACCACTTGTGTCATCAATAAGCGCCCAGAGGCGCTTAAAACAACTCGGCGCGTCGCGGGACGCGCGCGGGCGAAACCCGGGGACCGGAGGAGGCCGGGCTGGGCCCCCTCCCTGAGAACTGCTTTTCTAACTATATTTCGCCAGAGTGGACCCTTTTGTGAGTACATTGAGAAGTGTAATTGCAAACACAACAGTGATGGACAGAATGTGGATCAATGTCACACATTCACCCCAGTCCAAAGATCTGGGCCCAAATCCATCGTTTTTTCACTCCACACCACCCTGGGTTAGACAATGGCGATATGCAAATCAGCGCTGACCCTGTGCCCCATGGGAACAGTCCAGTCCGAACTACAAAAGCCATGTCCTTCCCAGAACGGAAACAAGCATCCGAGGACCGGCCCGGTTTCGAGGTAACACCTCTCATCAGCCCGGCTAGCTTGATTCCAGTGGTGTGGAGTGCCTGGGACTCACGTCTGAGCATCCCCAGTACACTTAGAGCGGTAATTGCAAACACAACAGTGATGGACAGAATGTGGATCAATGTCATGAATGTGTGACATTGATCCACATTCTGTCCATCATTGTTGTGTTTGCAGTTACCGCTCTAAGTGTACTGGGGATGCTCAGACGTGAGTCCCAGGCACTCCACACCACTGGAATCAAGCTAGCCGGGCTGAAGAGAGGTGTTACCTCGAAACCGGGCCGGTCCTCGGATGCTTGTTTCCGTTCTGGGAAGGACATGGCTTTTGTAGTTCGGACTGGACTGTTCCCATGGGGCACAGGGTCAGCGCTGATTTGCATATCGCCATTGTCTAACCCAGGGTGGTGTGGAGTGGAAAAACGATGGATTTGGGCCCAGATCTTTGGACTGGGGTGAATGTGTGACATTGATCCACATTCTGTCCATCATTGTTGTGTTTGCAGTTACCGCTCTAAGTGTACTGGGGATGCTCAGACGTGAGTCCCAGGCACTCCACACCACTGTAGTGTAGCTCCTATTTTCCCAATAGGCTCTGCGCATTGGAATAGTACCTACAGCAGTAAAGGCCTAGGCCAGACGTTAACTAGGTCTATTACTGTCGATACTAGACTTAATTTTTGGGTTTGCCAGCTAAGCTCAGAGTTCGCTAGAAACTTTCTCGAATGTTCAAGGAAGGATGAACTCCCCTGATTAGACAAGAAGGGATTTAGTTTCTGACAACCATAGAACATGACAACTTTGCTCTCCCCTAATCAAGAGTCAATCTCGAGAGTCGTGTGAGCACAAGGCAATTATTTTACTCAGTCAGTACGTGCATTCTTAGTCTCATCAGAATGTAGAGAAAAGGAAGAGACGGGCGTGTTCAATAAAAGATGTTATTTATTGATCAGTCTCTTTTCTCGTACAAGAGAAATGGATCGATATTATTGCAATACTTATAGTTAAGTAAAGTGCATACATTAGAAGCAATAGTATAAAATAATACTGTAAAAACATTGATATGGTTTCTGAGCCATATGATGTTTAAAATGATTAAAATATATTTACATACACATATACATTTTGACTAAACGTACTCAACTGGTGTTTCTAAATACGCCTACCCCGTGTACCTGACCTAAGTCTAATGCGTGGGCGGGAATAGAAAGTTACAGTTTAAGTTAAGTTTGTTTTTGCCAAGTGAATAACTAAAGAATTCTCTAGGAGGGGTTATTCAGTTCTGTACCTGGAATTTAGGATGAATGAGGAATGGTATCTCTTTCTCTGCTCTCGATATTCCAGGCTGCCTGCGAGGGCTGCCCAGAAGCGCCGGTGCTGGGTCTCTCGGCTTGAGATAGCAGCGCGTCTCTCAGCGTGTCAGGAAGGCGGGGCTGCTGCCTGCGGGGTCTGCTTCTGCTCTCGGCTTCGGCAAGTATGGCTGCTCCGTCTTGTCACCACGCGTGTGTTTGCATAGGGCAAGGTCGGCAATATTTATACCTTAAAGGTGCCGAGATTGACGTAAGGATGGACATAGGTACGTCAATAAAGATGTCATACGACTTGCTCGTTAGCACATTCTTTACTAAAGTTCTCTGTGAAATCAAAACAATGGCCGCACGGATTATCCAGGTTGTCATAGGTTTGATTTGTTATGAGAACGTCGTATGCCTTATCAGGGGCTGGAGGAATGTCGCTTGTCTAATTAGATCTCAAGCGTTATGACCTAATCAGATAACACGTTCCTGTGCCGTAGTGTGACTGCGTCAGATAACGGTATCTGCATCATGGGGGTTTTCTTGCCTCATGGGCTGACTGTTAGTTAACTAGCTAGTAAGTTTAACCAGAATAGGGTCAGGAATAGGGGGATCGAATCAGAACCTATAGAAATACACGACACCCACTCCACGCTAACTATGGTCATATCTACTAATCTATGCATAGTATAACATAGTACAACATACTATAGAGTATAGTGTATACCTTACCACCCCAAAATACATAAATGCATTTCGAAATTTTCAAATATACTGAAAAATTGCAGTCATATATATTGTATGCACTTAAGCTATGAATTAAATGCAAAAGTAAACACGCATTGTTATGTATTATTGCTTGTTGGTATATGAGAAATACACATGAAATGGCTCTTAATATGGCTATACAGAAAAAAAGTCGAAACCATTTCATCACATAAAATCTATTGCGAACATACCAGCGGGCAGCTAAAGTCTATAAAGTCTATAAAGTATCTAAAATAGAAATCTTAGTTCTCTAGGAATAGTCTCTTACTTTAAGCAGAAAATCAGTGTCCCGGGAAAAAATATATAGAAAAATATTTTAGGGGCTTGCTGAAAAAAGTTGCTGTCCGTGAACTGGATTGTAATTGTTCATGTGACTTTATTTTTAAAGTTGAAGGCCGAATTCAGGGAACGCCGTGTGCGAGTTTACTCAAAAGTCTCTATTTCTGTTCCGGAGAGAACATCATATCATTCAGGCTTTCGAAAAAACTGTCAACAGCTTCATGGGAAAGTTCCTCTAAGTCGGAAATAGGGGTAACCATGCATTCATGCGCATGATTGTCTCCATTGACATTCTGATTTGCATTGCTGACAGAAGGTCGTACCTGTTCGATGCTGCTTTCATCTTGAACTTCACTACTCTTCAATCGCAGTGGTGAAGATTCCAGGAATGCCGTCATCAGAATTGGCAGCCTTTGAGGGCAGCACAGTGCGTGAACCTTGGTAGGAACCAACAGTGTATCTGCATCCACCGGCGCATCCGATTGTAGCGTCAGACAGGTGTCTAACACGCATTCTTCTCCGCATAGCAGACACCTTAGTACAGGTAAAACACACCTTTGCCACATTGGTCGAAATGATAGAAACCAAGTCATGTTTAGGTCTCTAAGCCGGGATAGTCCCAGGATTTTTGATATCCGGTCCCGGTATCCAATGGCTAGGATCGTATCTTCCATTGTCGCGAGAGTTTGATCTGTGACATGGGTTGCCATAACGAAAAATAAGGACTAGGAATAGGATTCCTGCAATTAGTCCCAGGATCAAGGGAAGTCCGCCAAAAATCGAATGGACGAAGTCTGGAAAAATACCCAGTATGGCTTTGAATGGTGTTAATGCCATCGAAAATACTGTGTTAAATACCTTTGAGACCCCAGTGGTATCAGAAATATTTAAGATTTCGCTCAGAATTTCCGCGAAATGTACGGGGGAATTAGTTGATAATAATGTATGTATCTCTGCAGTCGTCCTTGCGACTTGTAGATCATACGTTTCTTTAGATGACGTGAGCCTTGTAGGCGTCTGAAGAAGCACTGTTTTCATTCTGCTTAAAGTGTCTATTCGAATAGAAGTAATTTTCAGACCGGGCCATGCCCTTGCCTCCCTGTCTGGAAAGGAGCTGGGAAACAAAGAACGTCCACAGCACTTGACCTTCGCCGTCGTAGTGACGAGATAAGGAGTCCCGGGCATAAGACTACAGCATCTGCGGTCTACAATAAGAATGTAACTCCCATTATAGAGTCTTTGAAAGAATGGTTCTATTTCAGTTGCAGGTGTGCCTTGCTGGTGACATGAAAGGTTGTATGAATTCCCTTCACAGGCTCCGTGCAAACTAATACCGTTACACAGAAGCGTGCCGCTTAGTGACATAGCACAATTGTTGCCACTAAGAAACACTTTCTGTCCTTTGTTACTGACACATGCATGTGAATAGGGCAGGTTCCATGTTGTTTTAAGGTACCCCTTTCCCAATTTCTCGTACATGCCAGCCTGTATATATTTTTGGCAGTATTGAAACCTGAAGGTTGAGATTGGAATATTTATGATTCCGTGGATTATCCATTCACTGACAGGTCGTTCTGACATTGTCAACGGTAATCTTTCTAGTTTTTCAATGCTCAAGATTGTATAATCAGCACCCTTCTGCGCCATACCGATCTGTCTATCAGTAAGGTTAAAGATTTGGAATAGTGACGTTGTGTTGATTAAACGCCAAGGCACATAGCCTGAACGCAGATTTTGTAACGTCCAGCCAAGCTGTACAATAGAACGCAATTGTGACTGACCATGTTGTAATAACAGTAAGTCTTGCGATAATATATCGATTGCTGAAGACACAATGCTGTCCAATGAAAAAATTCTGGAGGACAGAGTCATTAACCCATTGTCCACTACAGAAAGTGATTTTTCCAAATTAATACGGTCAATTTCCCGTATTCTCTCTGCTGTCTCAATTTGAGTAACCTTCCAGGCCTCATTGTATGCTGCATATACAGAGGCTGCTATGAAACGCTTTTGACGCTGTTTGCGTGGTCCCATTATGAAATCACGCAAGTCAGCACCATCAGTAAGTAAAGTTATGTGTTGCTTAATTTCAGGCAGTGTGGAAGTTTGTAGCCATTGAAGGCATAATTTGCCCACACTGTAGGTTGTTATTATCCCTGGGTGATGTCTTTGAGGATATCTAGGGTCTGGCCTGGTCATTTTGAAACCCTGTGTTTTATTCAGGAATCTATCTTGACAGTTATTTGTATCTGTGGGCCAGATCAACCATTGTTTCCAATCAGGATGTGTTCTGTTTTGGTTAAGTATATGGTTTATGTCTATTTCTTCATCTGTTTCAGAGTTATTGCTAAACATTGCTGGCTTTGGAATAGACAGGTTATTTAAATCTTTGATTTTGGCTAAGCCAAGACAGGTGGTTTGTTGAACGGTGTCATTTAAAAATATCATTTGTTCTGGGATCATGCAGGCTCTAAACAAAGCTTCTAAACCCTGTACTTGCCATTCTTTTGTGCCCCAAACACTTTTCAAATCAACATGTTTGTCCCAATAATCAAATCCAAAAGTATTCATTTTTTCAAAGAAAGAATCTGAATATATCAATTTTGTGTTGGTTATCATGGTTTTCATCCCTGTCTTGTTTGACAATTTGTAATAAAATGTTTCAGCATTAGTTATGTTAAAACCTGAAAAATATGAATATTTGCCATACACGGTTCTAGAGCTCCCTTTTGGAGGTGTAGCACAATGTTCCCATTGATTAAAATTTAAAACATTTCTAGGTTGTGCAGATTTATGCAAGAAATGGTTACCATAATGGTTATAGCAGTACATGCTGTCATAATTTGTAGAACCCTGCAAATAATCATGTTTTGTAAATTTAGCAGACATTACTAAGTCAGACATCATATTGTTTATACTTTCAAAGTCCCAATCATCAGCAAATGAGTTTGGTTTAGCAAAGTCACTCAAGGAGATCTTGATTTGGTGTGGATATTTCAGGATCTCGACCGGACCATAAATTTCATAGTCAGTGTTGTCCCAGGCTACCCCACCAGATATTGGAATTGCTGTGAAGTTGGCTGAAGAAAGTTCTGAAGAAAGTTCTCTTTTCTCGACGTGTGAAGATGTGTGTGGTTTGAGGACCAAGTTGATGTTCTGACTTGCTGTGTCCATTTTAGCATATTTTCCCTCAATGAAGCGTCCCAAGGTAAATACCATGATGAGCCAAAGTATGAGGATAAATGCACCAAAACCCACCCAAAATTCAATCCATGGAGAAACTAGATATGTTTCTTTCAGTTGTTTCAAAAGTTCCTTAGCTTTGTCTTTAAAGGATTTTGATGATGGCTGTGTCTTTTGTTCGCTGAAGCCTTCAGAGGAATCATCGAAGTTGATGAAGTAACCGGATGCAGTTCTGTCAATTGTTCCAATTGGTTCAGGATTTTTGTTTCTCGCATTTTCACTTGGTACTTCTGTATAGATTGGTGTGTCTCTGCTAAATGTCTTTATTTGGGTTTTCAGAGGTCTAAGTTCTATTGCATTGTTGCATAGTCCTTGTTGTTCTTCTGTAGGCGTTTCGAATGTGATGAGCCTCTTTGATAGGACCTCTGTACTGGTAGCAAACCTTGGTGTTCTGCTACTTATTGGGAGTCCACTTGGCCTACTGTTGGTTATCGGCCACATGTTGTGGTTTTACCAGGTCGATGGATACAACTCGGTTCTCCTTTTTTCCAGCAAGTGGCGGTAGTACAATTGATCTTGTCCCGTTGACAGACAATACAGGAACTGCTTTTCTGTAAGAAGGCCCAAATTCCTTCTTTACCGCGATCTTCTCCCTGACTAGATCCCCGACTTTTGGAATCCAGACAGGTCTTGCTGGGACAGGTGGTGATTCTTCAGTGGTCGTTGGCTGTTCTTTCAACTGTATGTTGCTCAGGTCTTTTCTTGTTTTGTTTAAGTCCTGCAAAATAGCCAAACGGTCTTTGACATCAAAGCTTTTTTCTGTTACCACTGAAGTCTGACTATCAAGGTCAGAGATCAACATCCTAGTTCCGAATAATAATTCGTACGGACTGAATCCCTTCAGAGAATTTCTTGGCAAGTTATTAAGACTACGTTGGACACTTATTAGATGTTTGACCCACCCAGCTCCCGAACCTAATATCCTTTCTATTATAGATTGCTTTCTGTCTTGGTTTTTTCTTTACACCATCCCATACCCTCAGGAAGGAAGTGAGAAGATTCCCGCTGGGCTGTGCTCATTTGGCCATTCTTTCCCCCCCCAGGCTGGATTGCCTGAGAAAAGGAAAAAAAATTGGTCGAACGTAGCATGCTCTTAGCGTATATGCCATTTAGACTCGCAAATCTTGTATAACAGTCCGGACGTCAGCCGAGTGTTGTGGATCTACATTATAAGTGGGAACTAGCCTGTATATGTTAATCGCAAGCCATTCTTTTTAGTGGTGATGTTATCTGCCTTGATACGACGAGGTATTAAACTACTTCTCTCCCCACTGCGATCTCTGTTGCAGTTTGGGCAGTTTTTTACAAACATGGTGTAGTGCAGGCTCATGCCTGGCCACCAGTACCGTGATTGTAATTCTTCCAGAGAATCTTTTAATTTAAGGTGTCTGAGACCCTCGCCCATGTGTGCGTCTGCGATTAACAAGTTTCTCCTGTCCATGTTTGGAATCACTCTATCCCCCACTCCAGGGATTCGAGCAAAAGGAATGGAGTTTGCATCTATGATGTATGTGTAATTGAGTGGATAGTTGATCGGTAACGCCGAGCAGTCGCCTTTTGATGACGTTTTTACTGCCAGCAATGTTTCGCCGTCAATGTATTTTAATGTACGCTTTTTTCGATCTACGGGAGCCGGTTTACTGGCTGCCGCTGCGGCTGTTTCAGCCAATGAATTCCCTACAACGTGAACGCCATCACGCTGATGACTCAGTGAGTGTGTCACGTGAGTCTTTGGTAGTTCTTTTTTCAAAAGAGCTACCTGTTCCCAGAGCAATCTCTGCTTTATTGGTGCATCTGTGTCATCTTTGTAACCGTTCTGAATCCATGTCTGCAAATCCTTGTTATATGCTTTGACGCAGAAATATGAATCTGACACTATAAGTGTCGGGAATTCGCGATCCGCATTATCTAGCGCCATTTTCAAAGCTAATATTTCAGTTTGTAGTTCTGAATTAGTTTCTACTGAGTGTGATTTTGTTAATAGAGGTCTTAGTTTACCTCCGTGCCACACTTCTTTTGTAATCTCACATGTGGGATTGTATGCATGTTCTCCCCAAACGGAGGGTTGAGCATGTCCGTCTGTATAGATTACACAGGCGTAATGTCGTAGAGGCAGAATGTCGATTGGCAGAGGATACGTTTTTTCATATTTTAGATTTTTTAATTCTTCTAGTTCTGGATCAAAGAAGTAATATACTTTGTCCGTTGTGATTGAATTTACCCATTGTAACCATTCTGGATCCAATGTTGTTGTTGGTAAATTACACGGTGTTGTTAATGCCTCAAAGGCTGATTCTGCTGTTCTGACTGTGATATGTCTACCGTCAGCTATGTCTTTTTCTCTAGCTATTGCGGTTTGAACTGCTTGAACAATTTTTCCTTTGTTGTTGAATCTCTGTTCAGCTTTTGTGTACAAATGTGATTTGAATGCAATTGGTACCTTATCTCCCTCATTAGAGGTTAGGTATGTGAATCCGTATCTCCCTGGGATGACTCGGATCACAAGGTTGCGTGTATTATCACGGGTTTCTAATTTTGTTTTAATTAGCATGTCTGTTTGTAAGGATCTCAAAATTTCTGTGTGTGCTTGAGTCCAACTGGATCTTTTAAAGTCTGGTTTAATTAGATCGTAAAGGGGTTTGACCCTTTCTGCGTAATTTGCAATATATGTTCTTCCGAAATTTAGGAAGCCTAGAATTGACTGTAGGTTTTTTAGTGTTTTAGGAGCTTGGATTACGGCACATTTCTCTAGGAAATTGTCTGCCAGGCTTTTGCCTTCACTTGATAACTCATATCCTAAGAATAGGACCGTCAGATGGGCAATTCTGGACTTTTTGAAGTTGAATTTGTAACCCTCTGCAGCGAAACCAAGTATTATGGTGTTCACTCTTTTCAAGTGAGTCTCCAAGTCATCATCTGTTAAGTAAATGTCATCGACATAAGATAATGCTTCATCATCATATAGTTGTAGTAATTCTGTTACTCTCGCTGAGAATACCCCCGGGCTATTCTTGTACCCCTGGGCTAACCGACAGAATTGTTTTTGAGTGCCATTTACTGAAAATGCAGTTAAATATCTGCTCTCTGGTGCTATGTTTTGACAAAAGAATCCATTGGAGATGTCCAAGGTTGTTTTGTATTTTTTGCGCACTATGTTATTCATTAGTGCAGCACTGTGTGAGTTTTGCACTGCAAAAGTTTTGCAACATGTGTTAAGGTGTCGGTAATCCAAAACTAGACGATATGAATTGTCTGGTTTGGAGACCGGAAACAAAGGATTGTTCATTTGTGAGGTGCAAGTTTCAATCACCCCCTGGTATTCTAGCTGATCTAGTATTTCATTTACTTGTTTTTTAGCTTCTTGCTTAATTGGGTACTGCCTTTGTGCAGTAGGTTGTGATTTTAACTGGACTTTGTGAGGAGGAGAATCCTCATCCCATCCTACATGATTTTTATATAAAGCAGGTGCTAAGGCCACTGCCCACTTTCTAGCAAGTGTATATTTTTTATGAATCGGTATTTGATTCGAGAAGGCAGGCATAATTACTTCTTCGCCATGAGGGCACTCCCTGACAAACTCCGGTGGCCAGTCTTTTTCAGCTAGAAGGATGTCATAGCCCTTGGATAGGTTATCCCAAAATAGTCCCCTTATTTTCCTAGTCTTATCTCCCTCTATACGTAATGTTATCTCGTATATTTTGTGGGGCTTGCTAACTCTGGTATCTGCAGTTTCCACTTGAAGGTATTCATTCGTGTCCACTGTCTCCAGATGATTCATAAGGACTTTGCGAGCTATGCTCACCTCTGCTGCGCTGTCTAGCATTGTCTGAGCCCATTCTCCGTTTTTCAGTTGTGTCCTCAGTATTCTCGGCATTGTTAACTACCTTGATACTGGCTACCTTCTTTTTTGGAAATTGTGATTTCTTTTTCAGTTGAGCAGGTTCCTTGTCTTTGGACTTGGCGTGCTCTTCTGATCGTCCTCTTCTTTCCGATTTCTGCGAGGAATTCTGAAAAGATTGAGAGGGACGTGTATCAATGTCTTGATATCTATCAGGTTTTTTAATATTATCCCTATTTCTAAGGTTATATCTATTCCCAGAGGGTTCACTCTGAGGTGACCTTTGTCTCGGGTTTGGAGATTTCTCTCTTCGCCTAGGAGACCTTCCTCTGGACTGGAATTTCTTTTCTTTAGGATTGGATTGTTTATTTCCATCCCAGTTCTTTTTTGGTGAATTACTATTAAAAAATATTTTTTCGGGACTTGTAGTCAGTTGCGGTTTTACTGGTATTCCACCTAGACTATCTCTGCCTAGTTCTTCATAGGATTTTTCTATGATTCTGGCAATTTCAGCTGGTTGGTCTGCTATATCTGTCTCTTTTAACCTCTGGCGGATCGCCACGTTTGCTGCTTCACCTTTTATGTTGGCTAGTAATATAGCCGAGACTTGCTTGAAGTCTTTCAGTAATTTCATACCAAGAGTTAAAGCAGGTTCTGGACCGTATTCATCTTGAATTTGTTTTAGCACATCTGGTATTACCGAAATGGATGGAACACCGTGCGTTTTTGTATAGATGGAAGCAAAGACTGTACCCCAAGTGTCACAGTCCTCAATGTGTGGTGCGATTCCCATTGGGAGACATATAGTCAGAATCCTGTGTTTTTCCAGCGGGGTGGTGTCAGGAAACACCGCCTCTATTTGGGTAATTTTCTGTGCCAACCAGAATGGTATTTGTTCCCGTTTAGCTGGAACTTTACCTAGGCAGGATTGGATGTTCTGTGGTGTAATTTTATTTGTGTTCCCCTGGTGAGGGGTCAGCTGTGGAAGTTTAATCGCTGGCTGAATTGTTGAAGTCCGCATTACATACTGAACTAATTGTCTGTGAATCTTTAGTAGTTGTTTTAGCTGTATTAATAGCTCTGCTGCAGGCATTCTTTCGATGTCTGGATGTGGTGTGTATCCGGCTAGGACCGGCCACGTTGCTCCTGGTCTTCCTAAAGGACCGAGCCTTGTAATGTGATTGTTATGTATTAGGGCGCCATCAAATAAGAGCAAATGCTCTTGGAATTTGAGTGGTACTTCCACCTCCTCGAAAGGAGTGTACTCATTAGGAGGTTCCTCTACTTTGTAATAGTGGAAGTACTTTGTTACAGCATTTGCTGCTGGAAAATGTATCCATGTATAGTATACCTCTGTCTGCCGATATTCGTGTGCCTCGATTACGAATATGACTGTACCACCTCTAGGTGTCAGTCCATTTTCTATAAGTTTTAGAGTTATAGCTCTCCTTTTGGCGACCTGGATGAGTATTATATCCGGGTCTGCATCGAGTGCTGTAGTATCAGCTGCTGCTATTTCAGTAGCTAATCTAATTGCCTCTCTTTCTCCATCACTGTCTCCCATTTTACAGACAGGATGGTATTATGTCTATTTGCAGATCAGGTTTCTTTATGGAAACAGAGATTAGATGCACAATATTCTGGAACTGTTTTATCCTTCAACGTTGACTAGACCAAGAACCATACATAGGAGTTCCCTCCTGCGAGGTTTTGGAGGATATAATAACCTTTCACCCACTCCAGACGTCTTTGGAGTATTTGGGAAAAGGGGTCTGAGTGAGAAAGCACGACTGAGTTACTCTAAATGTCTTACGTTAGTTTTATCGCCCTTTCCAAACGCGTTGGGCGCCATTTAGTGTAGCTCCTATTTTCCCAATAGGCTCTGCGCATTGGAATAGTACCTACAGCAGTAAAGGCCTAGGCCAGACGTTAACTAGGTCTATTACTGTCGATACTAGACTTAATTTTTGGGTTTGCCAGCTAAGCTCAGAGTTCGCTAGAAACTTTCTCGAATGTTCAAGGAAGGATGAACTCCCCTGATTAGACAAGAAGGGATTTAGTTTCTGACAACCATAGAACATGACAACTTTGCTCTCCCCTAATCAAGAGTCAATCTCGAGAGTCGTGTGAGCACAAGGCAATTATTTTACTCAGTCAGTACGTGCATTCTTAGTCTCATCAGAATGTAGAGAAAAGGAAGAGACGGGCGTGTTCAATAAAAGATGTTATTTATTGATCAGTCTCTTTTCTCGTACAAGAGAAATGGATCGATATTATTGCAATACTTATAGTTAAGTAAAGTGCATACATTAGAAGCAATAGTATAAAATAATACTGTAAAAACATTGATATGGTTTCTGAGCCATATGATGTTTAAAATGATTAAAATATATTTACATACACATATACATTTTGACTAAACGTACTCAACTG
Organism: Lissotriton helveticus; assembly: GCF_964261635.1. Classification (NCBI taxonomy): domain Eukaryota; kingdom Metazoa; phylum Chordata; class Amphibia; order Caudata; family Salamandridae; genus Lissotriton; species Lissotriton helveticus. The sequence continues at coordinate 744,802,774 of NC_136065.1, read as the reverse complement.
GTGTTTCTAAATACGCCTACCCCGTGTACCTGACCTAAGTCTAATGCGTGGGCGGGAATAGAAAGTTACAGTTTAAGTTAAGTTTGTTTTTGCCAAGTGAATAACTAAAGAATTCTCTAGGAGGGGTTATTCAGTTCTGTACCTGGAATTTAGGATGAATGAGGAATGGTATCTCTTTCTCTGCTCTCGATATTCCAGGCTGCCTGCGAGGGCTGCCCAGAAGCGCCGGTGCTGGGTCTCTCGGCTTGAGATAGCAGCGCGTCTCTCAGCGCGTCAGGAAGGCGGGGCTGCTGCCTGCGGGGTCTGCTTCTGCTCTCGGCTTCGGCAAGTATGGCTGCTCCGTCTTGTCACCACGCGTGTGTTTGCATAGGGCAAGGTCGGCAATATTTATACCTTAAAGGTGCCGAGATTGACGTAAGGATGGACATAGGTACGTCAATAAAGATGTCATACGACTTGCTCGTTAGCACATTCTTTACTAAAGTTCTCTGTGAAATCAAAACAATGGCCGCACGGATTATCCAGGTTGTCATAGGTTTGATTTGTTATGAGAACGTCGTATGCCTTATCAGGGGCTGGAGGAATGTCGCTTGTCTAATTAGATCTCAAGCGTTATGACCTAATCAGATAACACGTTCCTGTGCCGTAGTGTGACTGCGTCAGATAACGGTATCTGCATCATGGGGGTTTTCTTGCCTCATGGGCTGACTGTTAGTTAACTAGCTAGTAAGTTTAACCAGAATAGGGTCAGGAATAGGGGGATCGAATCAGAACCTATAGAAATACACGACACCACTGGAATCAAGCTAGCCGGGCTGAAGAGAGGTGTTACCTCGAAACCGGGCCGGTCCTCGGATGCTTGTTTCCGTTCTGGGAAGGACATGGCTTTTGTAGTTCGGACTGGACTGTTCCCATGGGGCACAGGGTCAGCGCTGATTTGCATATCGCCATTGTCTAACCCAGGGTGGTGTGGAGTGGAAAAACGATGGATTTGGGCCCAGATCTTTGGACTGGGGTGAATGTGTGACATTGATCCACATTCTGTCCATCATTGTTGTGTTTGCAGTTACATTGAGAAGTGTGGCACAGCATACTTATTATCGTCCACATTAAGATGTCGAAACGTAAAATGAGTAACGTAACAACGGATCGGAAGGGAGTGGGGCAGCAAACACTTTTGACCTACCTCACATGGGCCATGGGAGCTCTGGGTGAACAAATTCATAGGGTGGAAGAAACACTAATACAAGGGGGAGGGGAGGGGGAAGCAGCAGAGAAAGAGGACACCATTAGGCCTACAGCACTCCAAAAGGATGGTAAACGGAAGAGCCGGCAGAATTGTTGTATTCAGATCATGGATGATCAAACAATTCTAAGTATTTATAGCGAGCCGGGAGAGGACCCACACCCACCCCCTAAACGCAGTAAGACATCGGCACGTCAGGAGGGACGTCAGGTAACTGAAGTAGCTGACTCACAAACGTCCACCGACATATCCAATAAAGGGGCAAAAAAGAGAAAAACTTTTAAGAAACAAACTGTCCGAAATTCTTACACAAAGAAAAACCAACATGGTGGGGGTGACAATTTAATTGCTGAGATATTAGTTGGCCAAAAAAGGATAAAAGATGGCCTCCAGAATACTATGGACTTAAAATCTTACATCTCACAAGCGCTTGGAGCATTGTCAGATAGGATGACCAACATAGAAACTATTATACGTGGCTCCATAGATAATTACAAAGAGGGAACACATAGGAACACCTGGGGTTTGCAGGATCCAAGTATAAAGTCTCCCGTTAAAATAACTAACACCAAGATGATGGTTAGAGATCCCAATGATATCACTCAAGTACAAAGATCGTGTAGGATAGACGAAAATGGAAAAAATGATAGGGAACAGAGGAAGTTGATTAATGCAAATACAGGTCCAGATGCGATTCTACTACGCGGGGATCAAAACCTCGATCAATCAACAAGAGGGCAATTTTCCCTGGATCTACCCCCAGCAGCCAACCCCGTATGTGGTTATTTTAGCTAATGTCCCAGTTTTGGAGCACCGAGCCCAAGAAACATGGAGTGAGTTGCGTAACAAATCATTTTACTGGTTAGGCAAACGGACTAGGTTGTGTGATCCATTATTTAAGCATTTTAAAATGGCAAGACGAGTATCATGGGTTGGGAAGGGGCGAAAGGAGTCCAAGGGGGATTGCATCGTCCTCACCTTTAGTGACCCCAGACTAACTAGGGAGATTTTGAATAGGGCCGGGAATTACCACTATGATCATTTTGGTATCAATGCACTGCCTCTGGGGTTTTTTACCCTCCAACTCTGATAAGTTCAAATGCAGAATTGAGACGCCCTGCGGATGCACCCCCGGGGAGGAGACCAGGGAGGGACCCCAAAAAAATACAACCTATAGGCATAAATTGGTCACACCCAAATCGTTATGAACCCCTGTCACGATTGGATGACCAGGATTCACAGACTATCAACCCGTCTAGGGAGGAAGCTCATGGGAACCCCAGTACATCCCCATGGACAAAGGTAGCATAAGACTTAATGAGGCGATTATAGGTAATAATCTGTGTAGCAAAGAGAGTAACTTACAGCGACGGGAAAGCTACATCCAGCTCGAAGCTACATCTATATATCGATCTCCAAGAAATAGGGAAAGGATAGATATAATTGAACAGACATGTACCGCACAGGGAACACCTGACAATTCAAAAGAAGGGGAGGGTGAAGCAAGCGCCTGTAAATTGTTGAGCTGGAACTTAGCGGGCTTAGCCGCGAAAGTACATGATCCCGAGTGGTTGTCATTCATGGATAGGTACGATATATTATGTCTTCAAGAAACATGGACAGAGAGGGAAATCCACATTCAGGGCGTTAGCACAGTCAACACCCCCTCAATTGTCACTGAGTATGGCCACAATAAGGGGGGTCTATGTACCTACATCTCAGTGGAGGCCGGGGTAGAAAATGTCAAGATCAACTAACTGAGATTGAAATATGATTAATGATAGAGTATGAACTTCTCCCAATAAATGATATGAATAAATGAAGAGCAAGAGCAAGATGGCCGCGGGGAGGGAGCTCAGGTCCGGAGCTCTGGGGCGAGAGGATCACTTCATGATATAAATCCCTACTGCCCCCTCCACGGAATATGCTACAGAGACAATCGGGACTCACCGGATCAAGATCAAGAAGTTAAACAGGAACCGGGCTGTGTGTTCACTGCGGCAAGTGCAGGAACGTCGATCTACACCTCGCCATCCCCAGAGCTGAATTTGTGGCCTCGGAGGCGTTCAGCGGATTACACAGCTACGGTTTTGAAAAACTTCAGCTCATCTGACCCCACGGGGGCGGCTGACTGCAGGAGGAGACGAAGAGGGGCAGCGCCAGAATTCACCAAACAGAGTGCCCGTCCCTCGCTACAGCCTCAAAGTAGAGGCAGCACCGGTGAGTGGCTGGGAGGTGGGGGTGAGATCACACTCACCGGGCAGCGGACACCGTCGCTCTGGTGGGCGGGAGGCACAGGACCAGAAAACTTTGTTTCCTGTTGAGAAGGAATAAAAGCGGGCTGCCTGACTCAAAGATGGTGGCCCCTGGCCACAATTGAACCTAAAAAGATGACCTTATTAACAAAGAGGTACATCTACCAATCCTTGTAACATTAGCGGGCAGCGGACACCCTTGCTCTGGTGGCGGGAGGCACAGGACCAGAAAAATTTGGTGCCTGTTTAGGCAAAATAAAATCAGGTTGCCTGACACTAAGATGGCAGCCCCCGGACACGGTTAAAACCAAAGAGACAACCTCATCAACGAAGAGGTACATCTACAATTCCTGCAACGATAGCCTTGGCCCCAAATTGCAACTTCTCACGCCTATCCTGCAGCTGGGAAGAACAAGAAGTGTGATGTATTTACTATGGGTACTGTATCGGTCCCCCTATTTCTGACCCTTGTCTGGTTAATAATTAACTAGCAGCCATTCAACTGCACAAAAACCCGTTATCTGATTAGCCATACAACGGCACAGAAGCCAGTTATCTGATTAGGTCATAGCGCATGCCATCTCATTAGGCAAGCACTATTTCGCCAGCCCCCTAATAGGCATACGGTGTTCTCAAAACAAATCAAACCTACCACGACCTGGGAAATCCCCGCAGCCATTGTTTTGATTTAGCCGAGAACTTCAGTAAAGAATGTGCGAACGACCAGTTCGTATGACATCCTTATTGACGTATTTATGTCCATCCTTACGTCAATCTCGGCACCTTTCAGGTATGAATAATACCGACATTGCCTTAAGCAAACACACGAGGTGGTGACAAGATTGGAGCAGCGAGACTTGCCGAGGAGCCCAGCTGACAGCGAAGCCCACAGACGCTGCCCCTCCTTTCTGACGCGCTGAGAGAGAGACGCTGCCTTTTCTCCTGCCGAGAAATCCAGCTCCGGCGCTTCCAGCCGCCCTTGCAGGCAGCTGGGATATCAAGCCCTGAGATAGAGATACCAGCCCTCCAGCCTTCTAAATCCCAGGTACTGAACTGAATAACCCCTTGCAGAGAATTCTTGAAGCAGACCCTTGGCAAAGCAAACTTAACTTAAACTGCTACTTATCTACTCCCGCCCACGTATTAGGCTTAGGTCAGGTACATTGGGGTAGGCGTAGTTAGAAGCACCAGTTGAGTACGATTAGTCAATGTATATATGTATGTATCTATTTTATCCATTTTAAGTATCATATGGCTAAGAAACCATATCAATGCTTTTACAGTATTATTTTATAATTCTGTTATTACTGTATGCACTTTACTTAACTATAAGTATTGCAATAATAGCGATTCATTTCTCTTGTATGAGAAAAGAGACTGATCAGTAAATAACATCTTTTATTGAACACGCCCGTCTCTTCCTTTTCTCTACAATCTGGTGAAACTAAGAATGCACTGAACTGACTGAGTAAAATAAGTTGTCTTTTGTTTTCACACGACTCTAGAGATACACTCTTGATTAGGGGAGAGCAAAGTTGTCATGTTCTATGGTTGTCAGAAACTAAATCCCTTCTTGTCTATCCAGGGAGGTTAAACTCCTCCTTGTCTATTCGAGAAAGTTTCTAGTGAACTCTGAGCTAGCTGGCAAACACTAAACTTTAAGTCTAATATCGTCAGTAGAAGACCTAGTTAACCTCTGTCCTATGTCTATACTATTGAAGATATTATTCCAATGCGCAGAGCCTATTGGGATAATAGGAACTACACTACATGGCGCCCAACGGTTTGGATAGGCGATAAATCTAACGTAAGACATTAGAGTAACTCAGTCGTGCTTTTTCACACAGACCCCTTTTTTCCCATAATACTCCAAAGACGTCTGGAGTGGGTGAAAGGTTATATCCACCAACCTTAGTAGGAGGAGACTCCTATGTATGGTTCTTGGTTTATTCAACGTTGAAGGATACACTGTTCCAAAATATTGTGCATCTAATCTTTGTTTCCATAGAAACCTGATCTGCAAATAAATAAAATAACTTTCTTGACAGTAGAATGTCAGAAACTGAAGAAGAAAGGGAGACAGCTAGAATAGCAGCTCAACTCCTAGCGGCTGACAATAGTCTCCTACAGCAAGACCCGGATGCAATACTCATCCCGGTCAACATAAGGAAATCTATAACTTTAAAACTTATAGAAAATGGGCTGACACCGAGAGGTGGTACAGTCATATTCGTAATTGAGGCACACGAATATCGGCAGACAGAGGTATTCTATTCATGGATAAACTTTCCAGCAGCAAACGCTGTAACAAAGGACTTCCACTATTACAAGATAGAGGAACCTCCTAATGAGTACACTCCTTTCGAGGAGGTGGAAATACCACTCAAATACCAAGAGCACCTGCTCTGGTTTAATGGCGCCCTAAAACATAATAATCACAACACCGGGCTCGGTCCACTAGGTAGACCAGGAGCAACGTGGCCGGTCCTAGCCGGATACACACCACATCCAGACATTGAAGAAATGTCTGCACCAGAACTTTTAGCACAGCTAAAACAACTAATTAAAATACACAGACAATTAGTCCAATATGTAATGCGGACTTCAACAGTCCAACCAGCTATTAAAATTACACAGCTGATCCCTCACCAGGGGAACACAAATAAAATTACACCACAGAACATACAGTCCTGTCTAGGTAAAGTACCCGCGAAACGGGAACAAATTCCATTCTGGTTAGCACAAAAAATCACTCAAATAGAGGCGGTATTTCCAGATACCACCCCGGTTGAGAAACACAGGATTCTGACTATCTGTCTTCCAATGGGAATCGCACCACATGTGGAGGACTGTGACACTTGGGGTACAGTCTTTGCTTCCATTTACACAAAAACACATGGTGTTCCATCCATGTCAGTAATACCAGATGTGCTAAAACAAATTCAAGATGAATACGGTCCAGAACCTGCTTTAACTCTTGGTATGAAATTACTAAAAGACTTCAAGCAGGTCTCGGCAATATTATTAGCCAATATAAAGGGAGAAGCAGCAAATGTGGCGATCCGCCAGAGGTTGAAAGAAACAGATATAGCAGACCAACCATTTGAAATTGCCAGAATCATAGAAAAATCCTATGAAGAACTAGGAAGAGATAGTTTGGGTGGAAAACCGGTGAAACCCCAACTTATTGAAAATCCTGAAAAGGTATTTATTAAAAATAATCTAAACACTCAAAAAAAGAGCTGGGAAGGAAATAAACAATCCACTCCTAAAGAAAAAAGATTCCAGTCCAGAGGAAGGTCTCCTCGGCGGAGAGAAAAATCTCCGGACCAAGGACACAAGTCTCCCCAAAGGGAGCCCTCTGAGAAAAAATACAACCTTAGAAATAGGAATAATATAAAGAAACCTGATAGATATCAAGATATTGATACACGTCCCTCTCAACACAGGGAAGAGCACGTCAAGTCCAAAGACAAGGAACCTGCTCATCAAAATAAAAAATTACAGTTTCCAAAAAAGAAGGTAGCCAGTATTAAAGTAATCAACCATGCCGAGAATACTGAGGACACAGCTGAAAAACGGAGAATGGGCTCAGACAATGCTAGACAGCGCAGCAGAAGTGAGCATAGCTCGCAAGATCCTTATGAATCATCTGGAGACAGTGGACACGAATGAATACATTCAGGTGGAAACTGCAGATACCAGAGTTAGCAAACCTCATAAAATATATGAAATAACATTGCGTATAGAGGGGGATAAGACTAGGAAAATAAGGGGTCTCTTTTGGGATAATCTCTCCAAGGGCTATGATATCCTTCTAGCTGAAAGAGACTGGCCACCAGAGTTTGTCAGGGAGTGCCCTCATGGCGAAGAAATAATTATGCCTGCCTTCTCAAATCATATTCCAATTCATAAAAAATATACACTTGCAAGAAAGTGGGCAGTTGCCCAAGCTCCTGCATTATATAAAAACCATGTGGGATGGGATGAGGACTCTCCTCCTCACAAAATCCAGTTAAAATCACAACCTACTGCTCAGAGGCAGTACCCAATTAAGCAAGAAGCTAGAAAACGGGTAAAAGAGATCCTAGATCAACTTGAATACCAGGGGGTGATTGAAACTTGCACCTCACAAATGAATAATCCTTTGTTTCCTGTCTCCAAACCAGACAATTCATATCGTCTTGTTTTGGACTACAGACACCTTAACTCATGTTGCAAAACCTTTGCAGTACAAAACTCGCATAGTGCTGCACTAATGAATAACATAGTGCGCAAAAAATACAAAACATTAGACATCTCTAATGGATTCTTCTGTCAAAATATAGCACCAGAGAGCAGATATTTGACCGCGTTCTCAATAAATGGCGCGCAAAAACATTTCTGTCGTTTGCCCCAGGGGTTTAAGAACAGCCCAGGATTATTCTCAGCAAGAGTAACAGAGTTACTACAAATATATGATGATGAGGCATTATCTTATGTCGATGACATCTATCTAACAGATTATGACTTGGATACTCACTTGAAGAGAGTGAACACCATAATACTTGGGTTCGCAGCAGAGGGTTACAAATTCAACTTTAAAAAGTCAAGAATTGCCCATCTAACTGTCCTGTTTTTAGGATATGAACTATCAAGTGAAGGCAAAAGCCTGGCTGACAATTTCCTAGAGAAATGTGCTGTAATCCAAGCACCTAGAACACTAAAAAACTTACAATCAATTCTAGGTTTCCTAAATTTCGGAAGAACTTACATTATAAATTATGCAGAGAGAGTAAAACCTCTCTATGATCTTAGAAAACCAGATTTTAAAAGAATCAATTGGACTCAAAAACACACAGAAATTTTGAGATCTTTACAAAAAGATATGTTAGTTAAAACAAAATTACAAACACGTGACAACACACGCAACCTTGTGATTCGAGTCATCCCAGGAAGATGCGGATTCATATACCTGACCTCTAATGAAGGAGAAAAGGTACCAATTGCATACAAATCACATTTGTACACAGAAGCTGAAAAAAGGTTCAGCATTAAGGAAAACATTGTTCATGCGGTTCAAACAGCTGTAGCAAAAGAAAAATACCAAGCCGACGGTAGACAGGCTACAGTCAGAACAGCAGAATCAGCTTTTGAAGCATTAACAACACCATGTAATTTACGGACAACGGCACTGAATCCAGAATGGATACAATGGGTAAATTCTGTTGCTACAGACAAAGTAAAATACTATTTTGACCCGGAAATGAAAGAATTAAAATATCTAGAATATGAGAAAGAATACCCTCTGCCAATCGACATTCTGCCTTTACGACAGTACGCCTGTGTAATATATACAGACGGTCATGCTCAACCCTCAGTTTGGGGGGAGCTGGCTTACAACGCCACATGCGAAATTGTAAAAGAAGTGTGGCGCGGAGGTAAATTGAGACCTCTACTTACAAAAACACACTCAGTGGCAAATAATTCAGAACAACAAACTGAAATAATAGCGTTAAAAATGGCGCTAGATAATGCCGATCGCGAATTCCCGACACTTATAGTGTGCGATTCGTATTACTGCGTCAAATCATACAATAACGATTTACAGAAATGGATTCAAAACGGTTACAAAGATAACACAGGTGCAACAATAAAGCAAAAAGTGCTTTGGGAACAAGTAGTTCTTTTACAGAAAGAACTACCAAAAACTCACGTGATACACTCACTGAGTCATCAGCGTGATGGCGTTCACGTTGCAGGGAATTCATTGGCTGAGACAGCCACAGCGGTAGCAACTAAATCGGCTTCCGTAGCTACAAAAAAGCGTGCAGTAAAATACATTGAAATGAAATGAAATGAAATGAAATTGGATTTATAAAGCGCATGGCTGCCCGTGAGCGTCCCAGCGCTACCATACGAAAATAAGAAGCTCTAAGGGGGGCAAGGGAGATTAGGAGGCTTTGGGAAAAAGAAAGAATTTGAGACATTTGCGAAATTTGCTAAGGGATGGTTCAGTGCGAATGTGCCTGGGGAGGGCGTTCCAGGTCTTTGCTGCATTTACCGAGAAGCGACGGCCTCCCGAGCGGGCTTTCCTAATTCTGGGGACTATAACCAGATTTTCAAGGTCCGATCTCAAGGCCCGTGGGGGTCTGTATGGGCGTATCAGGCCACTTAGGGCCTGGGGTCCTTTGCCTTGAAGAGCTTTGTGAACAATGCATGATGATTTAAAGGAGATGCGCTCACGCACTGAGAGCCAGTGCAAGGTTCTCAACAATGGTTTTGCTGATGCTCTTCTTGGGGCTCCCAGGAGCATCCTGGCAGCAGCGTTTTGTACTCGTTGCAGTGTGTTGATAGTGGCTTCCGGGGCTGCCAGGAGTAGAGCATTACTAAAATCCAATCTGGACAGGATCAGTCCCTGAATTAATAATTTTCTAGATTGGAAGGGAAGCAGTGGGAGGACTTTGCGCACAGTTCGGAGCAAGCCGAAACATGTGCCTGCCACTTTCTGGGCATGTGCCCTGAAGGTTAGTTCAGGCTCGAACCATACCCCGGTGAAACTGTGCTGGCAGTAAAAACGTCATCAAAAGGCGACTGCTCAGCGCTACCGATCAATTACCCACTCAATTATACATACATAATCGATGCAAACTCAGTCCCTTTTGCTCGAATCCCTGGAGTGGGGGATAGAGTAATTCCAAACACGGACAGGAGAGGCTTGTTAATAGCAGACGCACATATGGGTGAGGGTCTCAGACACCTCAAGCTAAAAGATTCTCTGGAAGAATTACAATCAGTGTACTGGTGGCCAGGCATGAGCCTGCATCATCACATTTTTGTAAAAAACTGCCCAGACTGCAATAGAGATCGCAGTGGCGAGAGAAACGGTTTAATACCATGGCATTTCACTCCAGAATGTATCAAATCAACAAAAAGAATAAACCCAGTATGAATAATGCGTCACATTAACATGTAAAGACTATTTTTCACTTATATAGTAGACCCCAACTTTCGGCTGACGTCGGAACTGTTATACAAAGATTTGCGAGTCTAGAATGGCATATACGCTAGAAGCATGTTACGTTCTGACCAAAATCTTTCCCTTAGCTCTAAAACAGCTTATGGGGGTGCCTGGCCAGAATGAACATTGCATTGCGGGACTCTTCTCACTTCCTTCCTGAGGGAAACGGGATGGTGTAAAGAAAAAACCAAGGCATAAAGCAATCTATAACAGCAAAGATATTAGGTTCAGGAGTTGGGTGGGTCAAACATTTAATAAGTGTCCAACGTAGTGTAAATAACCTGCCAAGAAATTCTCTGAAAGGACTCAGTCCGTACAAACTATTGTTTGGGACTAGAATGTTAATCCAGGACTTAGATAGTCAGACTTCAGTGGTTAAAGAAAAATGCTTTGATATCAAAGATCGCTTGGCTATTTTACAGGACTTAAATGAAACAAGAAAAGACCTGAGCAACATAAAGTTGAAACAGCAGCCAACAACCACTGAAGAAAAACCACCTGTCCCAGCAAGGCCTGTCTGGATTCCAAAAGTCGGGGATCTGGTCAGAGAGAAGATCGCAGTAAAGAAGGAATTTGGGCCTTCTTACAGAAAAGCAGTTCCTGTCTTGTCTATCAACGGGACAAGATCAGTAGTACTACCGCACCTTGCTGGTAAAAAGGAGAACCAAGTCATATCCATCGACCTGGTTAAACCACAATCATGTGGCCGATAACAAATAGTAGGCCAAGTGGACTCCCAAGAAGTAGCAGAACACCAAAGTTTGCTACATCCACAGAGGTTCAAACTGAAAGACTGATCACATTTGGAAAATCTACAGTGAAACAACAAGGACTATGCAACAAAGCAATGGAACTTGAACCTCTTAAAACCCAAATCAAAGCTTTTCATCAAGAAATACCGACCTACGATGATGTAACTACAGACTTTTCTAATGAAACAAAGCAAAATCCAAAAGCAAAAAGTAATCCAGAAGCAATTGGAACAATTGACAGAACGGCATCCGGCTACTTCATCAACTTTGATGATTTTTCAGAAGATCAAAGTGAACCAGAAGTACAGCCATCAACAAAAACTTTTAAAGACAAAGCAAAGGAACTTTTTCATCAACTAAAGGGAACCTATCTGACTTCTCCATGGATTGAAATTTGGGTGACATTAGGTGCATTTATCCTCATACTTTGGCTCATCATGGTACTATGCTTGGGACATTTCATTGAGGGAAAATATGCTAAAATGGACACAGCAAGCCAGAAAATCAACTTGATCCTTAAACCACACACATCTTCACACGTCAAGAAAAGAGAACTTTCTTCAGTGAACTTCACAGCCAATCCTATACCAGGCGGTGTAGCATGGGACAATACTGATTATGAAATCTATGGCCCGGTTGAAATCCTGAAGTATCCACATCAATTTAAGATCTCGTTAAGTGACTTTGTAAAACCAAGCACATTTGCTGATGATTGGGACTTTGAAAGTATTAATGATATGATGTCTGACCTAGTAATGTCTGCTAAATTTACAGAACATGATTATTTGCAGGGTTCGTCTAATTATGATCAAATGTTCTGCTACAACCACTATGGTAACCATTATCTCCATAAATCTGCACAACCTAGAAATGTTTTAAATTATAACCAATGGGAACATTGTGCTACTCCACCAAAGGGTAGTTCTAAAACATTTTATGATAAATATTCATATTTTTCAGGGTTTAACACAAGTAATGCAGAAACATTTTATTTCAAATTGTCGAATAAGACAGGTATGAAGACCATGCTTGCAAACACGAAATTGATATATTCAGATTCATTTTGTGAGCAAATGAATACATTTGGTTTTGATTTCTGGAACAATAACATTGAAGCAAAAACTGTTTGGGGTACAAAAGATTGGCAAGTACAAGGTATAGAATCATTGTTCAGAGCCTGCATGATCCCAGAACAAATTATATTTTTGAATGACACTATTCAACAAACTACCTGTCTTGGCTTAGCCAAAATCGAAGACTTAAACAAACCGTCTATTCCAAAGCCAACAACGACCAGTAATAGCTCTATAGATGTTGAGATAGACGTGAACCATATTTTAAACCAAAACAGAACACATCCTTATTGGAAACAATGGTTGATCTGGCCCACAGACACAAATAACTGTCAAGACAGATTCCTGAACAAAATACAGGGGTTCAAATTGACCAGGCCAGACCCTAGATATTCCCAGAGACAACATCCAGGGATAGTAACTACTTACAGTGTGGGCAAGCTCTGCCTTCAATGGCTACAAACATCCACACTGGCAGAAATTAAGCAACACCTAACTTTACTTCAAGAGGGTGCTGACTTGCGTGATTTCATTATGGGACCACACAAACAGCGTCAAAAACGTTTCATAGCGGCCTCTATATATGCAGCTTACAATGAAGCTTGGAAAGTAACTCAAATTGAGACAGCTGAAAAAATACGGGAAATTGACCGTATTAATTTAGAAAAATCACTTTCTGTTGTGGACAATGGGTTAATGACTCTGTCCTCCAGAATATATTCACTGGACAGTATTGTGTCTTCAGCAATCGATATAATATCGCAAGACTTACTGATGTTACAACACGGTCAGTCCCAATTGCGCTCTATTGTACAACTTGGCTGGACGTTACAAAATCTGCGTTCTTGGCGTTTAATCAACACAACGTCACTATTTAATATCTTTAACCTTACTGATAAACAAATCAGTTTGGCACAGAAGGGTGCTGACTATACAATTCTGAGCATTGAAAAACTTGGGAGATTACCATTGACAATGTCAGAACGACCTGTCATTGAATGGATAATACATGGGATAATAAATATTCCGATAACAACTTTCCAGTTTCAATACTGCCAAAAATATATACAGGCAGGCCAGTATGAAAGGTTGGGTAAAGGGTACATTAAGTCAACATGGAACCTGCCCTATACACACACATGTGTTAGTAATAAAGGCCAGAATGTGTTTCTTAGTGGCAATAATTGTGCAAGATCACTAAGCGGTACACTTCTGTGTCAGGGTATTAGCTTGCATGGAGCCTGTGAAGGGACTACAAATAACCTTTCATGTCACCAGCTAGGCACACCTGCAACACAAATAGAACCATTCTTTAGGAGACTCTCGAACGGGAGTTACATTCTAATTGTAGATCGCAGATGTTGCAGTCTGCTGCCCGGAAAACCTTATCTCATAACCGTGACTACGAAGGTCATGTGCTGTGAAAGAGTATTGTTCCCAAACGATGCTCGAGACAGGGAGGCAAGGTTATGGCCCAGTTTGAAAATTTCTTCTATTCGAATTGATACTTTAAGCAGAATGAAGACTGTGCTCCTACAGACGCCAACCATGTTAACGTCATCAAAAGAAACGTATGATCTCCAAGTTGCAAGGACAACTGCAGAAATTTATTCACTGTTATCAACCAATTCCCCCATACATTTCGCAGAAATACTGAGCGACATCTTAAATATTTCTGATACAAGTGGAATCTCGAGTGTATTTAAGACAGTGTTTTCGGGAGCTTTACCCCCATTCAAAGCCATCCTGGGTATTTTTCCTGATTTTGTCCATTCCATCTTTGGCGGACTTCCTCTCCTTTTGGGACTAGTGGCAGGCATCCTATTTTTGATCCTGTTACTTCGCTATGGCAAACCACGTCACAGACAAGACACCAGCGACAATGGAAGAAACGATCCTAGCCATACGCTACAGGGACCGCATAACTAAAGTCCTTGGAATAGCCCGGCTTAGAGACCTGAACATGACTTGGTTTCTTTCATTTAGACCGATGTGGCAAAGTTGTGTTATGCCTGTATTAAGGTGCTTGCTATGCGGCGAAGAATGCGTGTTGGACACAGAGACTTTGTTGGGTCCGGTAACGGCTCATGCATTGTACTGTCCCCAGCGGCTACCAATCCTGATGACGGCATTCGTGGAGACTTCACCACTACGATTGAAGAGTTGTGAAGTACAAGATGAAAGCAGCATCGATCAGGTACGACCTTCTGTCAGCTATGCTGATCGAAACATCAATGAAGGCAATCATGCTCATGAATGCATGTTAAATAATATTTCCGAGTTAGTGGAACTTTCGCAAGAAGCAGTTGACAGTTTTTTCGAAAGTCTCAACAATATGATGTTTTCACCATAGCAGAAAGAATGACTTTGAACAAACTAGCACACGGCGTTCCCTACACCCTGAATTTGGCCTTCAATTTTAAAAATAAAACAATAAGAAATTTTCTCACCAGTTTTTACGGAGAGCGAGACATTTTTTTTCCCCTTCCATTTCCAAAAATATTTACGATTTTTTGGGACACTTATCTTCTACTTAAAGTAAAACTATTCCTAGAGAACAACATTTCTATTTTTAAACTACTGTGGAGACATTAGCTACCCTCTAGCATGTTCACAAGTATTTATGATTTTGTGATGAGATGGTCTCGAATTTTTTCTTCTGTATTAAGAGCCATTTCATGTGTAATTTCCGCATTTCGTTCATGCTGATTTCAAAATATGCGTATTAGATTTAGCATTATTATACTGCTTGAAGTGCATATAGTAACTATACTCATCTTTCCGTGTATTTCGCACTTCCAATTTTCAGAATGCATTTGATTGTATTTTGGGGTGGTTCGGTATACACATGCACTACTAGCTTTGTTTACTATGCCTAGATTTGTAAATATGGACATAGATTACGTGGAGTGGGTGTGATGTATTTACTATGGGTACTGTATCGATCCCCCTATTTCTGACCCTTGTCTGGTTAATAATTAACTAGCAGCCATTCAACTGCACAAAAACCCGTTATCTGATTAGCCATACAACGGCACAGAAGCCCGTTATCTGATTAGGTCATAGCGCATGCCATCTCATTAGGCAAGCACTATTTCTCCAGCCCCCTAATAGGCATACGGTGTTCTCAAAACAAATCAAACCTACCACGACCTGGGAAATCCCCGCAGCCATTGTTTTGATTTAGCCGAGAACTTCAGTAAAGAATGTGCGAACGACCAGTTCGTATGACATCCTTATTGACGTATTTATGTCCATCCTTACGTCAATCTCGGCACCTTTCAGGTATAAATAATACCGACATTGCCGTAAGCAAACACACGAGGTGGTGACAAGATTGGAGCAGCGAGACTTGCCGAGGAGCCCAGCTGACAGCGAAGCCCACAGACGCTGCCCCTCCTTTCTGACGCGCTGAGAGAGAGACGCTGCCTTTTCTCCTGCCGAGAAATCCAGCTCCGGCGCTTCCAGCCGCCCTTGCAGGCAGCTGGGATATCAAGCCCTGAGATAGAGATACCAGCCCTCCAGCCTTCTAAATCCCAGGTACTGAACTGAATAACCCCTTGCAGAGAATTCTTGAAGCAGACCCTTGGCAAAGCAAACTTAACTTAAACTGCTACTTATCTACTCCCGCCCACGTATTAGGCTTAGGTCAGGTACATTGGGGTAGGCGTAGTTAGAAGCACCAGTTGAGTACGATTAGTCAATGTATATATGTATGTATCTATTTTAGCCATTTTAAGTATCATATGGCTAAGAAACCATATCAATGCTTTTACAGTATTATTTTATAATTCTGTTATTACTGTATGCACTTTACTTAACTATAAGTATTGCAATAATAGCGATTCATTTCTCTTGTATGAGAAAAGAGACTGATCAATAAATAACATCTTTTATTGAACACGCCCGTCTCTTCCTTTTCTCTACAATCTGGTGAAACTAAGAATGCACTGAACTGACTGAGTAAAATAAGTTGTCTTTTGTTTTCACACGACTCTAGAGATACACTCTTGATTAGGGGAGAGCAAAGTTGTCATGTTCTATGGTTGTCAGAAACTAAATCCCGTCTTGTCTATCCAGGGAGGTTAAACTCCTCCTTGTCTATTCGAGAAAGTTTCTAGTGAACTCTGAGCTAGCTGGCTAACACTAAACTTTAAGTCTAATATCGTCAGTAGAAGACCTAGTTAACCTCTGTCCTACGTCTATACTATTGAAGATATTATTCCAATGCGCAGAGCCTATTGGGATAATAGGAACTACACTACAGAAGGTTCCTACCACCGGCTTAACTGAGCATTCGGGTTGCCTGATACTAAGATGGTGGCCCCTGGCCACAATCAACACTAAAGAGTTGACCTCAGTAACCAAGAGGCGAATCCTATGACCGCACTAACCAAAAGGTGAACCCCAAAACTGCACCTTCTCATGCCATCCTACAACGGGGAAGAATAAGAAGGATCCTACCACCGTTTGAACAGAATCCCTCGGGTGCCTGTCACTAAGATGGTGGCCCCTGGGCACAATTAACACTAAAGAGTGGACCTCATTTTTCAAGAGGGGAATCCACAACCTAGCAGCGTTAGCACCTGCCCTAAATTGCACAATCTCTTGCCTATCCTACTGCAGGGAAGAATAAGGTTCTTACCACCTGTCTAGCAGATTACTCAGGTGCCTGACACTAAGATGGCAGCACCACCCACACAACTATCACTAAAATGATGATTTGAATAACTATGAGGATGCTTGCGTGACCTCTTTGGAAGGTGAGACAGAAAAGTCTCAGAGGATTTCAATGACTCAGGAGACGTGTCTGACCGCGTCAGAACAGCCACAGAGGATTTTAAGAACTCAGGACCCTTTCTACCCACGTCTTTTTCAGCACTTTTTAGCACTTACGGACCACATACCAGAGAGCTGCCAGTGAGTTGATGTGAGGCTGCAAAATCCTCGCTGCAGAAACACATCTTCCCCTTCTCCAGATCGCTAACTCTAAGGAAACCACCCACCTATCCAAAAAAAAAATAGTAAGTAAATGGTACCAGCCACACCAATTTTCACGAACCCCCCATATCGACCTACTTGAAACCCCATGGCCCTAACTCCTTTGCGATCAATTTCCCCCCAACCTCTCACTCAAAGCGCAAAGAAACTTAAAACCTAGTATGATTAGACATTACCCAGAAACACTTTTTGCAGACACTTACCATTGCTCCTACAAAGGGCAGATAAAAATGGATCTCATTTTCTCACAGAAAGACCTGATAACTGGATTGCCTCGTTCAAAACGCAGCTTCCCATCTCCAAAACTACGACCACTCCTCATAGCTGCAAACTGACAACCTCACTCACTAACCGCCCGATACGGAACGGGAACACTTTTATGACCATCTACACGAACAGCACAGTCTTGATTCAATCCAACAATGGGAATCTAGAAGCCTTCAACTCCCTCTACCCCTCGCTGTGAATCGCCCCCTTGCACACGCCCCTTCCCCGTCCTAATCTGCATCCCCGGCCAGCCTGCCTCACCAGGAGAGTCTTATCAACCATTCCCGCACCCTATGCCAGAACAACCATCCCCCCTCCACGAGTCACCACACGCTCCTCCGCCCCCAGGAATCAGGAGCTCCAACTTCTCGCCAAGTGCCACCCACACCATCCTCCACCCGATCACCCTCCCCTACCTTCCCAGCCCTACTCCGTACCCCCAGCCAGCCTGCCTCGCCAGGAGAGTCGATCAACCATTCCCGCGCCCTGTTCCAGAACAACCATCCCCCCTCCACGATTCACCACCCGCACCTCCGCCCCCACGAATCAGGAGCTCCAACTTTTCGCCGAGTGCCACCCACAACCTCCTCCACCCGATCACCCCAATCCAGGAGTGACCCTCTCCTGCATTCTCTGACCTCTAGCTACTGCACTCCATTCATGGGCAACAGGCCTGCGCAACCGCATCACGACTCACTGCTCCCCTGGCCCACGGCCCCAAACTCCGACAGCACATTCACCAATAGGCCTCACTACACTAACATGCCCACCTCCTCCTCGGCAAACATGGAGCACCCTCTCACCGACTTCTAGAAACCCAGCTAGAAATGATAACCCGGGGCCTGAGCGAAATCTTATCCAACCTCAACATGACCCGAAAGCCGAGGCTAACTCCTCCCCAGACTCCCACTCTGACCAGCTCCACACAACTAAGACCTGACATCATTCCACGTCCGAGTGAGTTCCCAAACACCCACACAACCCTGTCACAGAAACCTATAATAACCGATACTGAGAACCGAACACAGAGACCCAGAAGAACTAAAGTCGCTATGTCCGCAAAAGAAGCGGTGGAGCTATCTTTAACGTATGACATGACTCCCCCAAACCCCCCCACACAGCCTCCCCTAAATCCAAGATTCAATTTATCAACGGTTTCAGAAGGGAGCACCACCCACTGAATCCCCCAAGGCTCCTGGCCCTCCTCACCACCTTACCCAGGACCCCCTCGTAAAGAAACACAACAAAGAGGGGTTCTCTACCAACTGCATGCTCATAAACTGCAGCTCAGCCTCCAAACATGCAACAGAATTAGCAGAAACCCTCCTCTCCCACGACATAGACATCGTGTTCATCACTGAGACTTGGCTAAATGAGTTCTCCGCACCAAACTTAGATATGTTGGTGCCCCCAGGCTTCACTATCATCAACAAAGACAGAAAAGAGCAAAGGGGTGGAGGTACATAAGAACAACATTGCCATTGTGGAAATGGACAGCTTCAATTACAGCACCATTGAATGTCTTACCGCAACATCAAGACAAATGACAATAGAGCAATACTCTGCCATCTTCTATACCAACCCCCAGGCAATACCTCTGCATTCGGGGAATACTTTTCGGACCTGGTTGCTCACTCGGTGACTCAAACAACCTAATTCTAGGAGACCTCAACCTATGGTGGAATGATGTTAACAACTCACTAATTCAAACCCTTAACAATCTCCTGCAGAACAATCATCTTACCCAATTCTGCTCAGTAGAAATGCACAATAAAGGAGCAACCTTAGATGCCATTATCGCTCAACGTGACACAGTCACGATCAACCGCATCCTCCCCGTTGACTGGTCCGATCACCATAACATCCTATGCCACATCAACCAAAAGGTTCTATTCCAGCCCCCTTCGCAAGACCCCCCCCCCCAAATGGTCTAGAAATCTTACTAAAATTCCCATAGCCGACCTAGAGGAAAGGATATGCTCGATCCTCCCTATCGCCTCTGATCTCCTTACCACAACTGAACTCACCTCACCAAAACTGAACTCACACTGCAACTCGAACATGACGTCCATTCTCAATCAATTAGCCCCCTTGAAATTAAAAAAAACCAGGAATATTCCATCAAGGTCATGGTTTAACACTGACATCAACTCTGAAAGGAGACAACTAAGAGCCACAGAGAGACTCTGGAGAAGGAACCCGTCTATTATCCTCCGGGAGCAACTCAAAGCAGCTCGCAGGAAGTATAAAAAACACATCCAGAACAAAAAAAACGAATTTTTCTGCACCGCGGAGGACAACGCAAAAAACAGGCCCATGGAGCTCTTTAACATCATCAGACAACAAACCTCCAAGCCCGCTACCTCCTCAGTGCAGGCTTCCAAAGAGCTATGCGACAACTTCGCCAACTTCTTTGAGGACAAGACCAACAAGATTGAGCTCTCATTGAACATCAGTATCACCCCCTCCCGCAAGAGCATCTCGCGTGGGACCAATGACAACGCATCCAAGCCCCCTATAAAGCCCTGGCAATCTTTCAACCCGATACAGGAAGCTGAGATATTCAAACTGATCGCCACATCCAATCCCTCCTCTCACACTCTAGATCCTCTAACTCCACAAGTGACCAAAACGCTGAAACTTTCCCTTGCTCCGCTCTGGTGCAAGATCATTAACACCTCCCTGAGAACCGGAGTCATTGCAGACTGCCTCAAAGTCGGTCAAGTCACGCCACTGCTGAAAAAACCTGGCTTAGACACAAAAGATATGAACAATTTCAGACCAGTTTCTAACTTACCTCTTCTATCCAAAACCTTGGAAAAATGCGTGCTCCTTCAACTAACTCAGCACTTGGATAGCATCAACCTCCTCGATTCTCACCAATCAGGTTTCAGAAAAGGTTGCAGCACTGAAACCGCGATTCTCAATATCATCGATGATATCCACAAATCACTTGATGCAAACCGATGTTGCCTTTTCATTCTACTAGACCTATCGGCAGAATTCGACATGGTCGATCACAAATTGCTCATTAAGGTGCTTCAAGAAAGGGCAAGTGGTCCTGCACTGGTTCTCCTCCTTCCTTCATAATCTCACCCAAAGAATAAAAATCAAAAACTTTGCATCTGACCCACACCCTGTCAGCAGGGGAGTCCCCCAAGGTTCAGTGCTCTCCCTGCAACTTTTCAATATTTACATGGAACCCCTCACAACCCTTCTCAAAAAAGCCAACATTCCCTTCCATCTGTATGCAGATGACACACAGATATATCTGGAAACCACCTCCATCGAGGACATTCGGAGACTCAATGACACACTCAGAGAAGTCCAACACTGGCTTTCAAGTAACCACCTAAAACTCAATCAGGACAAAACTGAAATAACAAAGAAGAGAACCCCCAAATTATGGAATGGCTAAAAGCGATCGATGCGCTCAACAGCCAGCTCATCCTGGCAGACTCAGTAAAATCACTAGGTATCACTCTAGACTCGAACCTGGACATGACCAAACACATTAAGAACTCCTCCAAGAGCGACTTCCTTAACCTAAAGCTACTGAACAAAATAAAACCTTTCATCCCGTCCAAGGACCCTCAGGAGCTCGAACACACTTCTACTCATCCCACTGAAAGCTCACAAACAAAAAAACGCGGTCCATTCCTTTGCGGGTAACGCGCCCACAATCTGGAACTCTATCCCCCCACACATCAGAACTATTGCATCCTTTTCAAAATTCAAAGGTCAGCTCAAAAACCTTTTCCTGGATCGCTCCCTAGCTATAGGACAGGAGCCGCAGAAGCGCTGAAAACATTACTCCCTGGAAGAGGAGTTCCGCCCAATGACTGACACTTGTGAAGGCATTCCAAGTTTCCAGTGCTTCTTAGTTACACAACCCGCTGAAACTCTCCGTCCATGTTCTTTACTATTATTGTATTTTGTGATCTTTTGCATTCCACTGTTGTAAAGTGCTCCGATACCCTCGGGTCTGGCCAGCGCTATATAAAACTTCAGAATAAATAAATAAATGATAACTTCCACAGGTTCTTCACTCCTTATATAATGGTTAAGAAGGACCAGATTGTTATCAGCCACAGTGCTACTTAATAGGTCACCTTGTTTTGGATGCTCAAAATTGGACTTACAATCTAAGGGGGTGTCCTTTCTGACTGAACAGGGTAGGGAACACAAGTGGATATGAAAATCCCCAAGCAAAATCATCGCGGATGGGGTACATTGTGTTACCAAGTATCTACCAAAAGACGTTTTTAAAGCCACTAAATAATCAATAGAGGTGTACTGCAAATATCAATTTTAAACATTTATCACTAACGGACTAGGGGATGTTTTAAATCTCAAGTTAACCGCCAATAAAAACTGTGAGCCCCTATTAACCTGAAACACTTTACAGGGAATATCAAGGAAAACCAGTGTGAGTAATCCACCCTTGGCTCTGCCCCTGGGAGAGGGCATTGCCTGAGAGAAGAAAGAAGTATATCAATCTAAATAAAAAGTATTGCCTGTATCCAAAGACACAGAAACGGACAGCCATCTACCTTCAGAGTGCTTATTGGCTAAGCCAGCAATGTTTCATCTCAGAAGCTTAAAAAAGGTATTCGTCTTAGATGTTATAGCGGGAATGTTACTGGTCGGCAGATCAACACTCCTCTGAATCAGGTGTGCGTTGGTATCCGAGTTGGTCAGTCATTTCAATCATGGGTGCTTAGTGGGTCATGTCTGTTCTCTACATGTATAGGTTTGGTCCAGACTTGCTGACTCTCCTGTTTCCCTAAGTGTTTCGCAAAGAATCTCAAACATTTGGCAGGTAAAAATGCCCTAATGGTAAAACCTTGCTTCCTGTTAAAGCTGGGCTAATCTGAGAGGTTTGACACATTGGTCGCCTTTTGCAGTCTGGATGATTAAAGTTGATGATAAAGCAATCCCCCTCCCTGGTTTTCTCCCTATGCCCAAACCACTTAATTCTTCTGACAATGTTTCATCTCAGAAGCTTAAAAAAGGTATTCGTCTTAGATGTTATAGCGGGAATGTTACTGGTAGGCAGATCAACACTCCTCTGAATCAGGTGTGCGTTGGTATCCGAGTTGGTCAGTCATTTCAATCATGGGTGCTTAGTGGGTCATGTCTGTTCTCTACATGTATAGGTTTGGTCCAGACTTGCTGACTCTCTTGTTTCCCCAAGTGTTTCGCAAAGAGTCTCAAACATTTGGCAGGTAAAAATGCCCTAATGGTAAAACCTTGCTTCCTGTTAAAGCAGGGCTAATCTGAGAGGCTTGACACATTGGTCGCCTTGTGCAGTCTGGATGATTAAAGTTGATGATAAAGCAATCCCCCTCCCTGGTTTTCTCCCTATGTCCAAACCACTCAATTCTTCTGACAATGTTAATGTAGGCAGCTATGCGATACCCACTCCCCATCTGCCTGTTACACCAGTGCATTACTTTGTCTTTTTAGTTGGTGGGAAGTTTCACTTAATCCAGGACTTGTGGTAGGGCTCCAGTTAAGATAGCAGCTACCTAAGAGATCGAGTCAGGAGGCAAGTGGTGTCTATGTAAAGGAATCATTGGTCTTTCTGGAGGAATTGAGGAGAAAAATAGACTTTGCCTCCCCTGTCCTTTTTGTCACCCACTTCTGTGCTTATTAAATTGTCTGTTCCCAGATCACTATTATATGACTGTATCAGTGGGGGTTTAAACCGCTCACAGCCAGAGCTTCTGTCTCCTATGTCCCCAGATGGGATAAACTTATGTTCCCTGATTTTTCCTCTGTCTGGTTCAATGCCGAACCGATAAGGGGGAGAATGAGGAATACGATTCTGTACCAAAGTGCTATGATAGTCTAGACAAGGATGTAACAACTCATCACAGGGGCATTTGTTATCAGTTCTTAGATTCAATTTAGCACTTCACACAGTGCCTGAATTCGTAAGCTTAGACTCGATCAATGACATTTTCTCAAATAGTCCAGCCAGTGCATTCTTGATTAACAGTTCAATTTTCCCAAATAAGTTATTCAACAGCGAGTCAACACTGAACATTATACAGTTTGATAAGAGTTTAAGTCCTCTTTAATGATCTGGGGCAAAGCATCTACCTTGAGAGCAGGGCCATCTTCAATTGTATTAATTTTCCCAGAGGCAGTCCCTTTTTTCACACCCTTATCTTTCTTTTACTGTCCCATCTAAACTGATTCAAAAAAAGATGCACATAATTTGTGATTAATATAAGTCACTGTAACCCCTGTCTGCACTTCTTCCTTTAAAGGGACGACTCCTTGGCCATGGGCATCTCCGCTCTTATTTTTCCCCATTTGGCAAACCAAAGGTTTTTTATGGAGTTTCCCTGAAGCCTAGTTCTTCTTCTACTGACTGGATTTGATCTTCTAAGGCTCCCAATGCAGAAGTTAAATATGAAATAATAGAGGGACAGTCCTGAAGTCCCCCTGATGCCACTGCGCCAGTAGAACTAAGACTTCCTCTTGCCCATGTTATGCTGGGTTCCAGATGTAAATGGGTGTCCCAGCCTCTTCCAGTCTCTGATGGGTGCAGATGGGCCCAGTCTTTGCCTGGGCATGCACCCGGACGTGTCCCTCGCTGCGGGCTTGCTGCGCACCTCTGTGGTGTTGTGGCACTTCCTCTGGCCTTGGGGGCTGCAGGGGGACAAAGTCTCACCCCCGCTATCATGCAAATAGTCAGTGCAAGGCAGAGAGCAGGTTCAAAGATTGTCCCTGGCTGTAGACTGTCTGTACTCATTTTTGGCATTGTGGCCCCTCCTCTGGCCTTGGGGGCTGCAGGGGGACAAAGTCTCACCCCGCTATCATGCAAATAGTCAGTGCAAGGCAGAGAGCAGGTTGAAAGATTGTTCCTGGCTGTGGACTGTCTGTACTATTTTTTGGCATTGTGGCCCCTCCTCTGGCCTTGGGGGCTCAGGGGAACAAAGTCTCAATCCCGCTATCATGCAAATAGTCAGTGCGGGCAGGGAGCAGGCTGAAAGAGCGTCCGTTTAATTTTGCCAAATGTTGGAAATGGGATCCCTGGCTGGCCAGGGCTTTCGCCAAAGTCAGTCAGAGACCACCACACCCAAGTCAGGGCAAGGGAGTTACACGCCAAGATAACCCCTACTCACCCTCTAGGTAACGTGGCGCGAGCAGCAAGGCTAAACTTGGAGGCGATGTAGGCTAAGTATTTGCGCACGCACCCCAGCAACAACAACCAAAGGCCCACCACAAAGGAAACTCCACACAAGGTTATATAAAAATAGCCTTTGTATTACACCAAAACACATTAGATAAAACACACTTTACAATGTGCCAGAGGCACGGGCAGAATTTACAGGGGGATATTTACAAGACAGGGCCACCTGGACCACTGTCAGGAATCAGAAGTAGCATTTTCAGAAATAATACTTTCAGAAATAAAGCAATACCTTCAGTAATAAAGCAATACTTTCAGTAATAGCACTTTAGCAATACCTTCAGTAATAAAGCCATACTTTCAGTAATAGCATACAACCAGTCATTACTGGTAACAGGGCCTCACTAGCACCACCTGTACTAGGGAGAAAACAACCACCTACACGTCACACTACCTGTAGGGGTGCAAAAGCAACACACATGATGTCGTAACATTCAGAGGTGTAAAAGGACAAAGAGAACACATGATGAATAATCTACCCATTCAGAGGTGTAAGCCAACACATGATGCCGTAACATTCAGAGGTGTAAAGGCACATGACGCATAATCAATACATTCAGAGGTGCAGAACAAATACCAATTTCCCCAAACTCACCAGTCACCACCTGTGACTGTCCCGGTGTCCCAATGTCAGGGCCTAAACGTGGCAGTTGCCCACAAAGTGCTGGGCAACTGGAGCAGGGAAAGTTAGGGCACTGTGGAGCCTCTCTGGCTCAAGAACCACCACTGTGGCACTGCGGAGCCTCTCTGGGCTCAGAAGTAAATCAAAATGCCCTCCTAGAGCCTCTCTGGACTCTTGCAAATGTGGCACCACCGTTGGAGTCCCCCCTCTGGGGACTCGAAATCAATGAAGGCCCCTTGAGCCCCTCTCAGGGCTCTAAACACGACTGTGGCACCTTTGAGCCTCGCTGGGCTCTAAACAAATAAAGGTGATGCCCCCTGAGCCTCTCAGGGCTATTAACATCAAGCAATGCCCCCAAGAGCCTCGGGGCTCTAAGAACACTTGCCCCTTCGTTGGAGTCCCACTCGGGGGACTCTAGAGACACCAATGCCCCCTTTGCCGGTGGAGCCTCGCAGGCTCGAAAGAAGATGTGGGCGGGAGCCTCTCTGGGCTCTGCACAAATGGGGCGCCGTGAGCCTCGCACTGGAGGGGAGGGGCGGGCACCGTCAATGTGCCCCGACGCCCCCCTCTCCCTGAGCAGTCACTCACCGGCTTCTGCAGATGCTCCCTCGGTCTGGGGAGTAGCGCGTCTCCTCTGCCCGGCGGCTCTTCTTCTCCCCGGGGCTCCGGCAGGCAGCAGCTTCCGCCTGCCTCTCTCCTGCCCCCGGCCTGCCTGACTTCCGGGTCGCGGCTGCGGGGGCGGGACTTCCGGTCGGCCCGCTCTCCGATTGGCCGGCCGGCGAGAACACTTCCGGGTCGCACTTGGCAGCGGCCCGGCAACGTTTTTAAACACCCCGGGCTGCGGCGGTGAATCTCGAGGGGCAATGCCGGGTGGGCACCGGCCTTAATTACCATAAAGCGCGGTGGGCACGCGCTCGATTATTCAAAACCAGCGAGGTGGGCACTCGCTTTACAAGGTCGATAAGGCGCTCCCAAGCGCCAGGGGGCAATCACAGCGCTCCCAAGCGCTACAATTCCAAATAAAGCGCTCTCACAGCGCTAGAGGCCAATAAAGCGCTCCCTCAGCGCTAGGACCAAAAGAAAGCGCTTTCAAGCGCTAGGGCCCCAAGTAAAGCGCTCCCAGGCGCTTAACAGAAGCAAAGTCCAGCAAAGTTCAGGGAAGTAGGCAGAGGGGCAAGGCTGGGCCCAGAGCCAGCTCACTGGGTCTCCAGGCAGGGAGACAGCCCAAGTGGCGGTCCTCTGGCCCAGCAGCAGCAACAGCCCCCTCAGGATCCTGGAAGAGAACAACCTCTGTGGGGACACAGCCCCATTTTTATACAGTGCATTCCTTTGTTCAAGGGTGTAGAGTGGGGGCGGAACCAGTCGCAGCTGGTTCTTGAGTACTCTGTTTATCTCAACCACCCTCTCTATTCACTGGCAGGGCTTGGGTCATTAGACACACCACAGGGGGGCGGAGCCAGCATTGTGTGGGGAAAACCCAGCCCATCCAGGACACAGGTACACTCCTCCCACACATCACTCATGCTGATCTCCCACTCACCACCGGGCAGACCCATCCAGACTTCCTGGAGCCTGGCATGCCAGCCAGCTCCAGCCAATCACACGCCAGCACCCTCACAGCACACGTACAGCCATGTCTAGAAATGGCGCTTCGCTACTAGACACATACATGCTGCATACACCGTTGCGCAGCATTCACTCACACGAGTTCACACATACCAGACTCAAGCCTGTACACCCCACGCATCAGGAACTACCAGGGACACATACATTCCCCATGCATTCCTATGGGCGGGCAGGCCTAGCTCAGCACATGCACTCAGAGTGCGCACGCACTTTCCACTGGGACACAGTGAAAGTGCGCAGAATCCCAAAATCACCATCTCCAGGTCACCATTTCAAGCAAAAAGTCTTGGGGTGAACCTGCCCTAAGGGCCAAAGTCCAACATAACCCCCTTCCAGCCAAAACGCAGGGGAGACCAATCACCACCGTGATGGACTTCCCTGCTTGGGGCGATAGAACACGGACGCGGGCCCGCAACTGCAGGGACACCCTCCTGTTCTATGCCACGGTGAACCCATGGGATTCCTTCTCAACACACTGTCTGGACCAACTGGGCTACCCCACTGGTACTCCCAAGTTGTCCGCGGCCAGGACCAGGCCCTGGGCCACCCAGGTGCCACTGGTCCATGCCAATTCGCAGAGCGGGGGGTAGTAACCCCTGGCACATAGGAGCCATTCTCCACTCTTCCTGTCTGCAAGACAGGACTAGACTGCCACTGGTACTCCAGCCTAGGGCCTACAACCTCAGGCGGACCAGGAGTCTCAGGGAAGGCTCTCCTCCCCTTACCTCTTCTTCTAGGGTTCCTCCTCCCTCTGCGAGGGGTACCCCTAGAACGCCATTCCAACCCAGGACTTATCCACTCAGGTTGCACCGGGGTCAGAGGTGGGCTCTCCCACCCTCTGCACCCCCTTCCAGAGGTCTGCCCTCTCCCACCTGGAGAAGTTCCTCTGGAAGAAGACCCGGTCAGGACACTGGTTACAGTCGTCCTACCCTTCAGGTCCGGCTGATCCTGAACCTGGCCTTCCAACCTCTGGTCTAAAACCTTCGGTGGAACAATTGCCTGGCACTCCAGGACTTCTGGGGATTCACACTCCATCCCCCTGAGGCTAACAAATGTCACATCTGTTGCGTGACTGTCTGTCTGGCGCAGATCTCCCGCCCTCTGTCCACCTGACAGTGCGTGACGATCCCCCAGACCAGAAGTGGTGTCACCATGGTCACTACACGGGAACCTAGCCCAACTGGGTAGTCCCTGACCCACTGGTCCTTCCACTGGGGAACTCCCCCAATCACTCCTCACTCTGGACTCCTGTACCCTCCCTACCGGAGCGGTACTGCCAGACTCTAGAACCACAGGAGCTCTGGTTACAGACACTCCAGGTCCTCTACTCACTAGGAGATCCTCCTCAAGTGGACTAACAGGACAGCCTAGGTCCCCAACCTGGTGTTCCCTCAAGAAACCATCCAAGTCCTGAGGCAGGGCTTCGGGCGTCTGGGGAACCTTGGTCTCCCCCTCACTCCTGCTCCACTGAGCCAGGCAGTGAGCCCCTACACCCTCCTCGCTATCCTGGGACCTAGCTGGGCTACACTGAGCCTCCTCCACCACGCTGGGCTGGAAGATCCCTGAACCACTACTTTTGGAGTCACTCACCAATGACTCTAGAGAACCTCTGGCCCTTTCCCAGCGGTCGGCTTCCCTTGCCAGTAACTCTGTATCAGTAAATCCAACTTGCAACAGGTGTTGGCGCAACTCTGGCGAACAACCACTGAGCACCTGCTCTTTGACTATAAGATCAAACAAGACTTCAAAATCAGAGTCAGTGTGAACCTCTACCCAAGCCCACAGTGCTCCACAACATTCATCCTCAAACTTCTCCCACGACTGGTGAGGCAGCTTCCTACTGCCCCTGAATTTCAACCTATACTCCTCCTCTTGGGAAACAGGTACCAGACTGGGGGAACTGGGACTGGGATTTCCTACACTGGAATCTAAATAGCTGCCACCACTGGACCCAACCCTCCCTGGGGGATCCAGAAACTCAACACTGCGCGCAGGGGATAGTCTACCCTCCAGAGCTACTTCGCCTCTGGTGGAGGCCCTCTCAGCCTCCTCTATCCTTTCCTGCGCTAAGACCCTCTCGGTCTCTAGCTGTTGCTTTCTAATGCCCAGCTGTGCCATAGCCTGGGCATGCTCCAACCTGAGCCTCTCTAAAGCCAGCTGGTGCTCCCTTTCTCTCCTCCTATCTTCCAGCTCCTCTGGGGACAGGGAAAGGGATGAGGCGCTGCCTCCTATGCTGGACCCAGCAAGGGACTCCCTATCTATGGGGTCCTCACTATCTGCTGGCGTCCCTGTGCTATCATTTTCTTCCTCCTCTTCTGAATCTTCAGGGCTCCCCACAGACCCACCACCCTCCTGGTGTGAAGCCCGGGCCCTTTCCTCACTGCGCTCAAGGTCCCACTGACACTTTTGCCATAGGATCAGGCTGCTCCTAAGTTCGGACTGAGTGTCTAACTCATCCACCCCTATGTCTCTCTCTTCACAGAACCTTACCAACTCTCCCATACTGTATCTAAACAAATCACAGACATCAAAAGCAGGCACCATTCTGGCGGACGTTCTAGTGAAGAGATCACACAGGGAACCTAGGGGTCTGAGCTAACACAGGAGTACACAATTCACAAGGTATTCAGCAAGCTCTCTACCCCAGAGAACTCACACTCACTTGCCTAGTGCCACACACCATTCATCCACACACAACCCCCCCCTCGGACTAGTAAGGCAGTTTCTACCACCCCTGACTTCTCAACCTGACCACAAGTGACACAGGTACCAGACTCTGGGCGCGGGGCAGGGGAACAAATGTACAGGACACAATTGCACAATGATACCTTCAGGAGAAGAAAATATGAAACTTCCAAAAAAACAATCCCCTTAAAATGTGGTCATCTAAAATGCAGAGTTTTGTGGTGCCGCCAGCCGCTACTAAGGTACAAGGCAAACACAAATCCTTATCCCACCGCTTGCCGCCAATGTTGGAAATGGGATCCCTGGCTGGCCAGGGCTTTCGCCAAAGTCAGTCAGAGACCACCACACCCAAGTCAGGGCAAGGGAGTTACACGCCAAGATAACCCCTACTCACCCTCTAGGTAACGTGGCGCGAGCAGCAAGGCTAAACTTGGAGGCGATGTAGGCTAAGTATTTGCGCACGCACCCCAGCAACAACAACCAAAGGCCCACCACAAAGGAAACTCCACACAAGGTTATATAAAAATAGCCTTTGTATTACACCAAAACACATTAGATAAAACACACTTTACAATGTGCCAGAGGCACGGGCAGAATTTACAGGGGGATATTTACAAGACAGGGCCACCTGGACCACTGTCAGGAATCAGAAGTAGCATTTTCAGAAATAATACTTTCAGAAATAAAGCAATACCTTCAGTAATAAAGCAATACTTTCAGTAATAGCACTTTAGCAATACCTTCAGTAATAAAGCCATACTTTCAGTAATAGCATACAACCAGTCATTACTGGTAACAGGGCCTCACTAGCACCACCTGTACTAGGGAGAAAACAACCACCTACACGTCACACTACCTGTAGGGGTGCAAAAGCAACACACATGATGTCGTAACATTCAGAGGTGTAAAAGGACAAAGAGAACACATGATGAATAATCTACCCATTCAGAGGTGTAAGCCAACACATGATGCCGTAACATTCAGAGGTGTAAAGGCACATGACGCATAATCAATACATTCAGAGGTGCAGAACAAATACCAATTTCCCCAAACTCACCAGTCACCACCTGTGACTGTCCCGGTGTCCCAATGTCAGGGCCTAAACGTGGCAGTTGCCCACAAAGTGCTGGGCAACTGGAGCAGGGAAAGTTAGGGCACTGTGGAGCCTCTCTGGCTCAAGAACCACCACTGTGGCACTGCGGAGCCTCTCTGGGCTCAGAAGTAAATCAAAATGCCCTCCTAGAGCCTCTCTGGACTCTTGCAAATGTGGCACCACCGTTGGAGTCCCCCCTCTGGGGACTCGAAATCAATGAAGGCCCCTTGAGCCCCTCTCAGGGCTCTAAACACGACTGTGGCACCTTTGAGCCTCGCTGGGCTCTAAACAAATAAAGGTGATGCCCCCTGAGCCTCTCAGGGCTATTAACATCAAGCAATGCCCCCAAGAGCCTCGGGGCTCTAAGAACACTTGCCCCTTCGTTGGAGTCCCACTCGGGGGACTCTAGAGACACCAATGCCCCCTTTGCCGGTGGAGCCTCGCAGGCTCGAAAGAAGATGTGGGCGGGAGCCTCTCTGGGCTCTGCACAAATGGGGCGCCGTGAGCCTCGCACTGGAGGGGAGGGGCGGGCACCGTCAATGTGCCCCGACGCCCCCCTCTCCCTGAGCAGTCACTCACCGGCTTCTGCAGATGCTCCCTCGGTCTGGGGAGTAGCGCGTCTCCTCTGCCCGGCGGCTCTTCTTCTCCCCGGGGCTCCGGCAGGCAGCAGCTTCCGCCTGCCTCTCTCCTGCCCCCGGCCTGCCTGACTTCCGGGTCGCGGCTGCGGGGGCGGGACTTCCGGTCGGCCCGCTCTCCGATTGGCCGGCCGGCGAGAACACTTCCGGGTCGCACTTGGCAGCGGCCCGGCAACGTTTTTAAACACCCCGGGCTGCGGCGGTGAATCTCGAGGGGCAATGCCGGGTGGGCACCGGCCTTAATTACCATAAAGCGCGGTGGGCACGCGCTCGATTATTCAAAACCAGCGAGGTGGGCACTCGCTTTACAAGGTCGATAAGGCGCTCCCAAGCGCCAGGGGGCAATCACAGCGCTCCCAAGCGCTACAATTCCAAATAAAGCGCTCTCACAGCGCTAGAGGCCAATAAAGCGCTCCCTCAGCGCTAGGACCAAAAGAAAGCGCTTTCAAGCGCTAGGGCCCCAAGTAAAGCGCTCCCAGGCGCTTAACAGAAGCAAAGTCCAGCAAAGTTCAGGGAAGTAGGCAGAGGGGCAAGGCTGGGCCCAGAGCCAGCTCACTGGGTCTCCAGGCAGGGAGACAGCCCAAGTGGCGGTCCTCTGGCCCAGCAGCAGCAACAGCCCCCTCAGGATCCTGGAAGAGAACAACCTCTGTGGGGACACAGCCCCATTTTTATACAGTGCATTCCTTTGTTCAAGGGTGTAGAGTGGGGGCGGAACCAGTCGCAGCTGGTTCTTGAGTACTCTGTTTATCTCAACCACCCTCTCTATTCACTGGCAGGGCTTGGGTCATTAGACACACCACAGGGGGGCGGAGCCAGCATTGTGTGGGGAAAACCCAGCCCATCCAGGACACAGGTACACTCCTCCCACACATCACTCATGCTGATCTCCCACTCACCACCGGGCAGACCCATCCAGACTTCCTGGAGCCTGGCATGCCAGCCAGCTCCAGCCAATCACACGCCAGCACCCTCACAGCACACGTACAGCCATGTCTAGAAATGGCGCTTCGCTACTAGACACATACATGCTGCATACACCGTTGCGCAGCATTCACTCACACGAGTTCACACATACCAGACTCAAGCCTGTACACCCCACGCATCAGGAACTACCAGGGACACATACATTCCCCATGCATTCCTATGGGCGGGCAGGCCTAGCTCAGCACATGCACTCAGAGTGCGCACGCACTTTCCACTGGGACACAGTGAAAGTGCGCAGAATCCCAAAATCACCATCTCCAGGTCACCATTTCAAGCAAAAAGTCTTGGGGTGAACCTGCCCTAAGGGCCAAAGTCCAACATTCTTCTACTGACTGGATTTGATCTTCTAAGGCTCCCAATGCAGAAGTTAAATATGAAATAATAGAGGGACAGTCCTGAAGTCCCCCTGATGCCACTGCGCCAGTAGAACTAAGACTTCCTCTTGCCCATGTTATGCTGGGTTCCAGATGTAAATGGGTGTCCCAGCCTCTTCCAGTCTCTGATGGGTGCAGATGGGCCCAGTCTTTGCCTGGGCATGCACCCGGACGTGTCCCTCGCTGCGGGCTTGCTGCGCACCTCTGTGGTGTTGTGGCACTTCCTCTGGCCTTGGGGGCTGCAGGGGGACAAAGTCTCACCCCCGCTATCATGCAAATAGTCAGTGCAAGGCAGAGAGCAGGTTCAAAGATTGTCCCTGGCTGTAGACTGTCTGTACTCATTTTTGGCATTGTGGCCCCTCCTCTGGCCTTGGGGGCTGCAGGGGGACAAAGTCTCACCCCGCTATCATGCAAATAGTCAGTGCAAGGCAGAGAGCAGGTTGAAAGATTGTTCCTGGCTGTGGACTGTCTGTACTATTTTTTGGCATTGTGGCCCCTCCTCTGGCCTTGGGGGCTCAGGGGAACAAAGTCTCAATCCCGCTATCATGCAAATAGTCAGTGCGGGCAGGGAGCAGGCTGAAAGAGCGTCCGTTTAATTTTGCCTGGCCTGTTGAGGTTTTGGTGTCAGGTGTAGCCCTCAAATCCTGGATTAAGGGACATTAGGGATGTGGGTATAAGTGCCCAATGGACTGCTTGCCCCAGCAGCTAATCTAACCCAGTGGTGACCACAAATGGGGGTGTAGGTCACCTTTTCTTCCCAGAAATCCACTATTCCTACCATTTCTATAAATGGTAGACCGCTTCCTTAGATGTACAGACCAGGCAGCCCACCCTAGAAATGTGAGTTGCCTTCTGAGGACATACACCTTTGCATACCTAATTTCCTTCCTGCCCGGGTGCAAATGTGCCTGTGACAGGAGGAGGGTTGTTTCCTCTTTTGGGAGTCCGGTCTGATGCAGACAAATAAGGGGTAGCCTTTAACGCTCACCGCCTTGATGTGCCACTTCACTAGCCTTCCTGTGAGGGAGGAGGTGTGACCTCCTTCCTGCCCAGGCCTTTGTTCCGGACTCCTGGTAGTGATCATACTGCCTGGAAGGAGGTCACAATCCTGTCTTGGAAAGGTCAGGCAAGGGCTGCCAGGGAAGCCGAGGCAACCAGGTGGGCAACCTCTAAGGCAGCCACCAGGGTGCATGCGCATCACCCTCGGCACAAGATGTGTGTCTGTGGTGAGAAGCCATATCATTTAATACCAAACATGATCTATTTAGGTGGTACCATAATGGAGCTGCCAGCCTCTGGTTTGCCCGTGTGGCCCGGGATGGTAAATCCACTATACGGACATATACGCTTGCACTTACAAGCCCACACCTTTAGTATAAAGCACCCTGCTTTCTGTGCTTTAGGAGACCTTCCTTAGGGGTGACTGGCATATATTAAAATCAGTGCATAGAATTTGCCACACATGGTGTGGGCAAATTCGAATTGGAGCAGTTGAAACTGTACCTGCAGTCTACAATAGCAGGCCTGCTGTCAGTAGTTTACTCAGGTCATTCAGGGTAGCACAAACAGCTCTGCAAGCCCCAGGGATTCCCTTACCACTCATGCCCTGGGTACCATTGGTACCATATATTAGGGACTCATAAGGGGGTGTAAAATCCTTGTCAATTGGGGGTACCAATTTACACATAAGTTTTAGGG
Organism: Lissotriton helveticus; assembly: GCF_964261635.1. Classification (NCBI taxonomy): domain Eukaryota; kingdom Metazoa; phylum Chordata; class Amphibia; order Caudata; family Salamandridae; genus Lissotriton; species Lissotriton helveticus. The sequence goes on along the minus strand of NC_136065.1, from coordinate 744,768,256 downwards.
AGAGAGCACTGGGGCCTGGTCAGCAGAGTTATAACCATCAACATTGGAGCAAAAAGTGTGGGGGGGGATGAGTATTCAAAAGGCACTTTCCTACAATGTGCACACCCTTTGGCCGTAAGCACAGTTAATGTTCAAGACTCTTAACACTAAAAACGGTGTTCTTCATTGCCATTATGTCATTGCACCACCTGAGCGAATTGCAGATGATGTCAGTCCATACTCCTTATGCCCCCTTTTTTTCCAAATAAGTTGGTCCTGAGAACCAGGACTTCCTTCCTTTCAAAAGTTATGACACCCTTCAGTGTTAGCCAGTCAATCACTTTGCCGCTTTCTTTGTGTGCCACCGCATCCCCCAAAAGTGGAGTAGAGTCCATCGTCTTGACCCGAATGGACCATTTAGTTTTTACCTATTTCTCATAAAAGACCTTTAGTTAGACATCAGCTCTGGGTCAGGTTTTCAAGGTCAAAGAAGGTTAAAGTATGGTAAAAGAGGACATTGTGAAGATTAAATGGAAAGTGCCCTGGCCAAGAAGCAACCCCAAAGGGCCTGAGGGCGACTATCCGAAAAAAGGCTACTATTGACTGCGCTGACACACACACTATTGTTAACATCTGCAACATTTGTGTCTGTAAATACATTCATGAAGCACTATTGCCTCAACGACCAGGTCCATTTGCAGGGTCACTTTACCCTTTCAATCTTACAGGAACTTTTTTATTTAAGTACACTCAACAGACCCTGCACTTTGATATCTATTTAAAAGATGAGTAATCTGCAGTTGGATGCACCCCTCAGAAGAACAAACTACTCACCTTTGGTAATGCTCTATCTGGTGGATACTGCAGACTCCTCACTGCCCTCCCACATCCACGGTCTGTGCAGTGACCTCTTTAACGTGGTAACTTTTTCTACATGTCATAGTTCAGCACACTGTCACCATCATTTGCTCTACACAGCATCTGAAGGCGCGGAAAGGAAAGGAGATAAGATACTGATGTCATCGCCCAGGGGTGGTGCAATACATGCTGGCACCACCTCCAAGCATGTCGGAGCACTGCTGTATGTTTTCTGAATCCAATTTGCTCATAAGGAATATGCAAAAGGTAGGGAATCTGCAGTTAAATTCAGTATCTACCAGAAAGAGTGCACTACCCTTAACATGTAATTTTTCTTCAAAAATATTCTATCATAAATCTCAAGTATAATAATACATAATTGTATTTGTTTAGGTATCTTTGCACACTTCTTCAGTGTATTTGTGTCCCTAGGGAAAAGTAGATCCTACCCATGCTCGGAGTGTGCTTTATCCCACAAATCTTTTATTTTCAGATTTTTGCTTCTACGTTGTGGATCCTTCTACTTCGGGGGGCCTATTTTTCTTCATAAGGGTTACCTGGCAGTATTGTCTGCATTTTGATCTTTCTGATCATCTTTCCCTGTTTAATTCACCAATAGTGATGCATTTTCTGAAAATGATACAAAGGGGGATGATGGACGGAGCGCCTGAACAAATCAGACACTCACCCCCAGTCAACTGATCTGGGTTTAATCCATCACCATTCTTTAGTTCACTCAGCCACCCCAGTTCAGACATGGCTATATGCAAATCATTCTGACCCTGTGCCTCATGGGAACAGTGCAGCCCGAACCGCCAAGCCATTTCTTCCCTGGACCGGAAACAAGCATCCTGGGACCGGTTTCGGATTCATAATCCTCATCAGCCAGGCTATCTTGAATCCAGTGGCCAAGTGAACAAGGGACTCACGTCTGAGCATACCCTGCCACACTTAGGGCGAACAAAGTGATACAAAAGGGGATGATGGACGGAGCGCCTGAACAAATAAGACACTCACCCCCAGTCAACTGATCTGGGTTTAATCCATCACCATTCTTTAGTTCACTCAGCCACCCCAGTTCAGACATGGCTATATGCAAATCAGTCTGACCCTGTGCCTCATGGGAACAGTGCAGCCCGAACCGCCAAGCCAAGTCTTCCCTGGAACTGAAACAAGCATCCTAGGACTGGTTTCGGATTCATAATCCTCATCAGCTAGGCTATCTTGAATCCAGTGGCCAAGTGAACAAGGGACTCACGTCTGAGCATACCCTGCCACACTTAGGGCGAACAAAGTGATACAAAAGGGGATGATGGACGGAGCGCCTGAACAAATCAGACACTCACCCCCAGTCAACTGATCTGGGTTTAATCCATCACCATTCTTTAGTTCACTCAGCCACCCCAGTTCAGACATGGCTATATGCAAATCAGTCTGACCCTGTGCCTCATGGGAACAGTGCAGCCCGAACTGCAAAGCCATGTCTTCCCTGGACCGGAAACAAGCATCCTGGGACCGGTTTCGGATTCATAATCCTCATCAGCCAGGCTATCTTGAGTCCAGTGGCCAAGTGAACAAGGAACTCACGTCTGAGCATACCCTGCCACACTTAGGGCGAACAAAGTGATACAAAAGGGGATGATGGACAGGGTCAGACTGATTTGCATATAGCCATGTCTGAACTGGGGTGGCAGAGTGGGCTAAAGAACCGTGATGGATTAAACCCAGATCGTTTGACTGGGTCTGAGTGTTTGATTGGTTCAGATGCTCCGTCCATTAACACCCCCTTTTGTACCGCTTTTGGCCACCATAAGTGTGGCAGGGTATGCTCAGACGTGAGTCCCTTGCTCACTTTGCCACTGGATTCAAGCAAGCCGGGCTGAAGACGGCTGTAATGCCAGAAACCGGTCCTCGGAAGCTTGTTTCTGGTCCAGGGAAGGCATGGCTTGGCAGTTCGGGCTGGACTGTTCCCATGAGGCACAGGGTCAGACTGATTTGCATATAGCCATGTCTGAACTGGGGTGGCAGAGTGGGCTAAAGAACGGTGATGGATTAAACCCAGATCTTTTGACTGGGTCTGAGTGTTTGATTGGTTCAGATGCTCCGTCCATTAACACCCCCTTTTGTACCGCATTTTCTGAAAAGGTTTGTTTTACCTGTTACTTCGCACTCTATTTATTATTCTCCAGTTGGATTTGTATCATGTTCTGTTCGCCACTGGAGTCTATGCTCAGTTGCCCAATTCAGTTTCTAACACTGAGAAACATTTTGTTCGGGGGGAGTTTTATATAGCGTGAACTAGACCCGAAGGTTTCAGAGTGCTTTACATGAGCACTCGTTACTTTACAGACGGACACATTCATTGTTGTTAGGCACGGGAAGATTAAGTGATTTGCCCAGAATCACAAAATGTTGACCGTCCATGCTGAGACTCGAAAAAGGTTCCCCAGCTCCGAGGTCGACCGCCCTAGCAGGTAGGCCATATTCTCTCCTTTGCTTGCAGTAGGTTAGGAACTTCAAACTGTTTAGGTTTGTCCTCACTTCACTTTTCTATTTGGATAATAGGGTCCTTTGCATCTTCCCAGCCTTATTGGACTAGGTGGTTTCGGTCTTTCACATGACCCAGTCTATCATTCTTCCACCTTTCTTTCCTTCTCTGCATCCAAACTAGGATAAGGAACATCTCCATAACCTGGATCCCAGGGAAGTGGTGTTGTAGTACGACATGTGACAGGACAGGGTTGATGACCTGCTTTTTTGTACTTTTCCTTGTAGCTACAAAAGGGCGAATAGTTTGACAAATGCTCTGTTTCATGTTGGTTCAGAAAAGGGGGTGGTGATGAACAGAGTGTCTGAATTAAGCAGACCACTCTTACCCAGTCCAAAGATCAGGGCTTGATCCATCACCGTTATTTAGCTCACTGCCCCATCCCAGCTCAGAACCTGGCTATATGCAAATTAGTCTGTCCCTGGCCCAGTGCATCATGGGAACAGGGCAGACCAAACTACCAAGCCAATTCTTCACCAGAAAGGAGACAAGCTTCCGGGGACCGGTTTCTGCCATTTCAGGCGTCGTCGGCCCGGCTTGCTTGAATCCTGATGGAGCAGTGAGCAAGGGACTCATGTCTGAGTATACCCTTCCACGCTTATGGTGGACAAAATGATTCAGAAAAGGGGGTGGTGATGAACAGAGTGTCTGAATTAAGCAGACCACTCTTACCCAGTCCAAAGATCAGGGCTTGATCCATCACCGTTATTTAGCTCACTGCTCCATCCCAGCTCAGAACCTGGCTATATGCAAATTAGTCTGTCCCTGGCCCAGTGCATCATGGGAACAGGGCAGACCAAACTACCAAGCCAATTCTTCACCAGAAAGGAGACAAGCTTCCGGGGACCGGTTTCTGCCATTTCAGGCGTCGTCGGCCCGGCTTGCTTGAATCCTGATGGAGCAGTGAGCAAGGGACTCATGTCTGAGTATACCCTTCCACGCTTATGGTGGACAAAATGATTCAGAAAAGAGGGTGGTGATGAACAGAGTGTCTGAATTAAGCAGACCACTTTACCCAGTCCAAAGATCAGGGCTTGATCCATCACCGTTATTTAGCTCACTGCCCCATCCCAGCTCAGAACCTGGCTATATGCAAATTAGTCTGTCCCTGGCCCAGTGCATCATGGGAACAGGGCAGACCAAACTACCAAGCCAATTCTTCACCAGAAAGGAGACAAGCTTCCGGTTTCATGTTGGGTCATCCTCTGTAGCAGGTGCTGCTATGCCCTGGCCATGAAAGTAGAACATTCATGCCCATTCCACTCAGCCGATGTTTGTTTGTTTCTATGGCCATTTCAGAGGCGTATTTGTTGCTCACATTTATTTTTCAGCTATTTCATCATCCTTGCATACTTTGGCGAAACATTATTGCCTAAGGTTTTAGGCAGGCAGTGACGCTTACTTTACCCATGCTGTGTTGCATTATTTCCTTGGTAATCAACACTACTCGGTCCTACCTCCCTATTGATTATTGCTTGGGGACAAATTCATAGGATGAGGAATCTGTGGAAAATGTACTCTGAGAAGAAAACGTTACTTATCTTTGGTAGCAATATTTTTGCTGATACAAACTTTTTGCCGATTCTTGATCACTCTCCAGCTTCCCTGATGAGCTAGTGCCTTTACTTTACTCTTAAAGTTGGATTAAACAATACTATTTTGGAAATGCCATTTTTGGAAAGTGGACATTTCTCTGCTCTTACTGCTCTATGTGCCTGCAGCCTGTTTCTAATACATGTCTGTCTGGGCTAGGTGACAGCTACACTTTGTGCATTTCCTCTAGACAGACAAAAACACAGGACGGGTGGGTGTGACAGAGAATTACTCTGCATTCATCTACATTCGGATAGCTTTTCCTGGCAGGAAGAAGGGGGGGAGAGCTGATGCTTACACCTTGATAGGCAGTGTTGTGTTCCCCACACAAAGGGCTGATTACCACCCACAGATACCCTGGCAGACAGGGCTTGGTTCGAAGGGGAGATATGCACTTCAAGGGACTGCTTTGAAGTCAATCCCACTTCAAAAGACTATTTGGGTAAACGTACTGGGGCTCTGATCCTATTAAGACAGTTGACTACTGGACCTGTGAAGAAATCTGCCAGGAGTAAAGACTGATGTACTCCAAAGATTAACAAGAAAAGGAGTTGTCCAAGCCATCTCATTCAGATGGTGTTAAAGCAATTTAGCAGACTAAAGACCATAAATTCAATTAAAATGCTTTAACAACATCTGAATGTGATGGCTTGGACAACTCCTTTCTTGTTAATTATATGGCCCTCTCCAGCCGCCTAGGGCCAAACCCTTTCCTGCTATTTCGTGTGCCCCAAAGATTGACACTTTGCCTGCCTGCTTCTGTGAATGAACCACTTTCTACTTTGCTGAGCTGCCCCGCTGCCTGCTGATCTCTGCTGTGCTGAGGACAAGGACTGGACCCTTCTCACTTGAAGCCAGAGTGACTCCAAGGGCTTGCTGGCTTGCCCACTGTTCTGAAGTGTCAGGGCCACCAAAGACTTCCTTCAGTTCTTCAAACAACACCTGGACTCTGCCATCTGTGAGTCCTGCCCTGCCAAGTGGTGTCAATCCTACCCTGGGCCCTTAAAAGGCGATTTCTGCTGCCCAGATCATCAAAATTGATGCAGTGATGACTTTGCACTAAGCAAAACCTACTCATTGCCCTTCGGTTCTGACCCAGAAGCCAATAGACAACAACGCTTCGACAGACTGCACAGCTTGACGACAATGGCCAGCGTGGCTCGAAGACGATGCAGTGTCTGCATCTTAAAGGGAGTTCTTCATCACCTGCTCTGATCGGAACTGACGTATTGCCCTTCGATGCCGACGGAGTGCACGACTCTGTGGCGACGGACAAGTGCGGCTCGATGATGATGTAGTGCCTGCATCGTAAAGGGGTTCTTCATCACTTGCGCTGATCGGAACGGAGGCATCAAGACTTCGATGTTGATGCTTTGCTCCTTCCAAGGTACTTTCTCAGCGGGACCTGCATGAGTCCTGTAGCCGACCTGCCCTCAATGGCAGTTGGTCTAAACTTTGGGTTTGCCCTGGTCCAGCAGAACCTCAAATCATCCCTAAGCATTATTTAATTCTAAGCACTATCTTTTGATGTATTCTTTAAAAATTCCTAACTCCAGTTCTACTTTTTGGATTTTTTTCATTTTGGTTTTGATTGACTCATAAAATCATTCTCTTTTTCTAAAACTGTGTAGAGTATTTTTGTGGTGTTTTCATTGTGTTACTGTGTGTGTGGGTTGCACAGATATTTTACACAATGCCTCTTTAGATAAGCCTGACTGCTCTGAGCACAGGTTATATTTTAGTGTGTATCTAGCTTACCATGGCTAGGATTCTGGTCCCTACTTGGAAAGGGTGCATACCTCTGCCAACTAGAGAGCCAGATTCCAACAGTCCTCACATAGATTGCTGCGTAATATAATCAGGCGACATCCCTTCCAGCAATGGAGCCATGGCCTGGTCTGTGGGGTGCCACTGCATTGCTGTGCAAAACTGTTTCTGAACCAGTCTGAAACCTGGATGGAATATAAATTAATAAGACAAGAAATCTAGAAAAAGATTATGTATCCACCAGAAATATTGTATTTGTAGCATGTGTTGGCTGCAGATACACATGCTATGCACACTCCTGCCATCTAGTGTTGGGCCTGGACTTTGCAAGTTATTTTTCGAAGAGGTCTTTTACTGTTGACATTGTGTTGTGTCGTGTCTCCTCTTCCTCTTCGTAATGCGCATGTTCAATGGCTCGTTGGTTCGATCGTTTTAGAAGGACAGCGTCGATTTCTGCACTGCTTCAAAGCCCTTGCAGCCTATGGACACAAATCGCAACTCAACAACATGCACACGGCTCCCTCCACTATTCAAACCATCCAAGATTCTAACTAAACAAAAGATTTCACCCAACTTTGACACCATGGCCTTAATGTTTGTTTCCAGGTACTGGAGGGTAAAATGGCCAGGCTTTTTTTTTTAAGTGCCCTACGGTGCAGAGCGAAATATGCTTACACCCACACAGACGACGAGGCAACCTCTGTCTGCCGAGCGGAGCATAAAGAACAGGACTGCGCCGCGCGCTCCCTATTCAAATATAAAAAATACCTTTAGAAGCAGACAGGACCAAAGATTGGCCCATACCCTGGAGATGACAGTGGAGGTTGAGCTTTCGCCCAGAAGAAGCCCACCAGCTCCAAACCATTGAGGGCTAGCTAGACACAGACGTCGCAGCTGGAGAGGGCTACATCATTGTCAGCCCTAACTACGTCGCCTCAGAGTTCAGTGTGGGAGAGGAGTCGGATGTGCAGGTCCAGTACACTATGCATGAGGCTCCATCACCAGGTTTGGGGCCCTGGATGAAGACAACCCGCAAGCCTTGAGTACAATTGACCCACCCCACACGAAAAAGACATAACATAATCCTCCGCCACCATGCCAAGGTATGCCACAGCCCTCCGGCCGACACCAAGAGCTAGCCGATACAGGACGAGAACATTCTCGATCCCAATCTGATATCTAGGCATAAGGAAATGCATGGAACCAACACTAGGTCGATATCAATGCCGAAACAACCATCGACCGTGGCACATACAAAGGCGCCAGCAGTGCTTAATTTATGCCAATGGTTTCCAGTGCTCAACACCAACACTTCATTGTCCGCACCAGCTCTAGTAACAGTCCACCACATAATGGCACTGTCTTCTTAATTTTGAGATGAGCACAACAACCGTGTTTATTGAGACAATATAGATTAAAACTGAGTGATTCCAGCTTCTCGTGCCATTATTATAGCTTTGTGTGGCCTGAAATAGCCAGAATTGTCACACTTGTAGGAGTGAGATGATTAGGTGTTATGTTCGTAATGCCATTGGCAGCACTGGCAGAGAATGGGTGCTGCAGGCTGCTGTGGCCCTCCGAAAAGGGCCCTGGCACTTAAGCTTTTACAAATAAAGCACTGGGCACCAGCAAAACCTCCACGCAACGCTTCGGCGCCGGACAAACATTTGGAGCCACACAGGTGTGTCGAGCCATACGGAGCTGATATAGTCCTCAACTTCGACGAAGGGGAAAGAGCATGGTCACTCCTTGACGCCGAAGACAACCTCTGCTCCTAGAATGCTAAAAATAAAGACACCTTTCTCCGCAACATAAACAGTGACTGAAAAAACAGGCAAAAAAAAACACGTACGCCCATAGTTCCAGCAGATGAAGGCAGCGTCTTCAAAAGACCTTCAAGACTTCATGTCGAAACGCCATCAGGCAGTTGAAGACAACAGGCAAGAAAAAACGTCCAAGGGACAAAGCCAAAACTTGGTTATTACACAGTTGTTGCCAAAGTGGGTGGCAACACAAAATAGAGCCACAAGCCCCGTGTTACCAAGCTGCCCAATGTCACCATGTACTAGAGAGACTAGAGACTAGGAGAAGCGTGGCTCAGTGGTTAGAGGCGGCAGACCCGGAAGCTGAGATCGACCATGGACCAGGGTTCGAATCCCCGCCTCGGCGGGTCTCGGGCTCAAAATTCCACAGACTCGACAATTCTCGCTCTGGTGCCTACTCAACTCACGGGGTCACACTCTGCGACTCTGGGCAATAGCTTGCTTAATCTCCACTACGGCCCCTCGCGGCGGGATGCCTGGCTTTCACCTTGTGGACACCCTGCCGGGGTTTCTCACAGGGTAATACCAGGACGGGTTCCCTAAGCAAGCGCCGGGACGCTTACGGGCAGCTGTGCGCTTTACAAGTCCAACACATTTACATTTACATTTACATTTACTAGCTCACTATCGCCCCCTCACAGAGCAGAGAAAGTAGACAGCTGACCATGAGACTTACTATTCAGATTCACAGGGAGAAACACCACAAAACCCAAACCCATGGGATGACTACTATGAGGTGGTCCTTCCAGACATGGATATAGAACCACCTATCCCAGCCAAGGCATCTCCACCAGATGACACCTCTTCATATCACAGTGTAATACAGTGGGCAGAAGAGTATCATACGTTACCACTGCACAGTACAGAAAAGGGAACAGATTTCCTGGTCGAGCGCACAGTGCAGGACCTACCAATGATAGGCTCAGTGATTAAAGTTTCAAAGGAAAATTTCAAAGACCCAATAAAATCAAGGATACTCACACCCAGAATCGAGAGGAAATACAGACCTTCGCCCTCAGATCCTCTCTACATCAGAGGTCACCCTACTGCCGACTCCTTAGTGGCAACTACAGCACACAAAAGAGTTGCATCAAAAAGCACTGGGGATGATCCACCTCCTGATAAGGAAAGTACGCACATTGAAGCTGCATGAGTTGCTACAGGTCATGCCAGCCATTGGCGGATTGCAAACTTGGTGGGCCTCCTATTTCACTACAACAGAGCGACATGGGAGAAAATGTAAGAACTCTTACATTATTTTTCTGAGTAATATAAAAAGAAAGGGGAAGATTTAGTTGCAGAGGGTAGACATGCAATCAATCAACAAATAAGCCTTATTCGACAATACATGTCATAAAAGCGTGGTACATACAATACTAATAAAAAGAATGAAGCAATGAATTAAAAAACATGATCTAATAATCTTTGGAAAAATCAGTTTAGCCTAGTACATTAAAAAAAATAAAACAAGTTCATAAGGTAAAAACAGCAGAATGGGTATCTATAGATAAGTAGCCAGCACATTTAGTTCTTTAATACAAAGTTCCAAGGTCAGTTGTTCGTGATCAAAAATAAAGATCTTAAAGTCCACATCCATCTCAAGAACTTGGCCATCCGAGGTGATGGATCTCAGGGCGACACTACTTTGTCTAGTACCCAAGTTTCTACAAATGTTAACAAGCCATGCTTTGCGGGGGCCAGCATAGGCGGGGCAAACAATGCATGGGAGTATGTTACTTTCTGGTCCATACAGATAGGGCATTTGTTTTCACCTGTTGTGGCCCATTTACCCGTAAAGAACTTTAATGGAAGGCAGCCCACTCTGAATTGAAAATACAGTTTACAATCAAATGGTTTTAAAATTAAATCCTAGTACGGTTTGAGACTCTGCCAAGATAGAAATTCCCCATTAGTGATGTCCAGTTACTTTTTCTAATGTTATTTTGTGCAATGAGTTCCCAATTTTTTTTATGGGAACTGGATGCTCTGTGGGAACTCACACAAATCCGACAAACCCATACTGACCAGTGCCGCTCTGAAATCTCATAACCAACTGATTTTATGAAAATGATCCACCTCAATAATGTCCCTAAACCCGTCTGCACAGGTGGCCAGTTCCAGGGTGCACCAGATTCTACGTCAGAATAAAATGGGCTTAGACTTTCAAGGTCTACCAGTGCTTTCCTACCTAGAACATTCAGCAAGGGCAACATAGGGGTACTTTGTGGTAGGCTGGTAATAGCTCGAAGGAATCTATTTTCCAAGGTGGCTAGCTGTGTGAGATTCTCAAAACCTCATAGTTCTGCCCCATAAAGGACCGAGCTCACTACTTTCATATTATAAATCTGCAACACCGGATTGACTGGTTTGGGCAGAGATGTTTTTAATTAATTAGTTAAAACACCTGCTAATTTATGATGTTTCAGTGTCATAATGTCAATGACTTCCATTTCATTTCCTTCTGCCAGGTAATACCTAGGTATGTAAATGCATCTACCTGTTGTAAATGGGTCCCATCAAAAATAATTCTACCCCTAAATATCCTATGCCGATTAAATGTCATAAACTTCGTTTTTGCTGCATTGATTTTTATACCTCGTAAAGCACAGGCATTTTCTCAACGGGTCAATGCACGCTGTAAACCACTAGGAGTTTTTGCAATAATTAATGTGTCGTTGGCAAACATTAAAATTGGGATCTTTATACCTGCTAAAACCGGTGCGTCAGTAGGTATCATAGTAAAAAATGTGGAAGCTCCATTAATAAAAAGGGAAAATAATGCGGGTGCCATCGCGCACCCTTGGCATACTCCCATCTCTACAGGAAATGGGTCTGTTATGTTTCCCTGTGTATCCCATCGTATTTGTGCAAACCTTTTCTCATGGAGACGGGCAATGAGAGAAAGCAGATACATAGGCATCCCCAGCTCCTGTAGAACCACCCAAAGTTTGTTACGTGAGACCAGGTCAAAGGCAGACTGGAGATCAACAAACGCAGCATACATGCTGTCCTTGCCAAGAATTACTGTCTGCCAATATATTAAAATTCATCGAAAGACCTGGTCTATGGTACTAATGTGCGCTTAAAAACACGCCTGAATTGGGGTTAAAATGTCGTTAGCATCAATCCACTCTTGAGCCTTTGTCAGGACAAGGCGGGCTACCACCTTTTGAACTGAATCAATTAGGCTTATTGGGGGGGCGTGGCCAAGCGCGATCCAGGATGGCCGCTTAGAGCCTGAGCTCCGGTCTTCTTTAGCCCAAACATCTATCCTGCATTACAATCCTGAACTCCGAAGCACAGCCTCTGGTGCCTGTGGAGCGGCGGAGCCTGCACCGCACGCCCCGGAGTCTTTGAGGCTGTATTTATGGAGGTTTGGCCGCGGCGTGAGGTGGGCCGCGCCTAGGCCTTGAAGCTGGGGCCCACAGTGTCCGTGTCGGCCGGCGACCAGCGACTTCCGGTCGGCTGGAGGGAGGAGCCTTGGCCGCAGACGGGCCGATTTGCTGCAGAGCTCATCCCGCTGCAGGACGGTGTGGCACATCGCTCCGAGGTAACGAGGGTCCTGGCGGTGAAAGGGGCGGTGGCGGCGTTGTTGCTGCAGCAGTCGCAGCTGCAGCGGACACTGCATATTTGAACAGCTGCTGGGCCCGGAGGGCGTCATGTGCCCCATGGACAAACTGCCTCCTTCCTTCCCCCCTCTTCCCCCAGGAGAAAGTTGCTTAGCGTTTGTGGGCTGATGAAGATTCGGAGGCAGAGGCTCGTCCGTCTGTATGTGTGCGGGGTGGGCAGCCTGTTCCCTGGGGGCTCTACCTGGTGACTCTGCGGAGCCCCAACTCTTCCCTGCCTTCAGGAGTGCCTGCGGAGTCCACAGTGCGGGTCCCACTCTGTGTTGCGAGTAAGTCTTGTCTGCCATTGGGGACACAAGGTATAACACTGGCCCTGAGAGCCTCTGCCCGCTGCATTGGTGGTGTTTCCGCCCCTCCCTGCAGGGCCCTCGGCGATTCTGATAGACTAGGAGAGTGAGTCTTGCCAGCTAGAGTACAGGTCGTCTGTGGAGCAGGGAGGAGGGTGCTGTTGCCTGCACAGTGTGGGTGGAGGCCTCCTCGGGTTGAAGTAAACTGCACACTCGAGGGTTGGTCCATTGGAAACCCTAAGACTATACCACTTTGTGTGTTTCTTTGGCGGATGCTGGGAGGGGGGTCTTCCAGCCTTACACCATTCCATTCTCCGGTTCTGGAGGTAGGCACAGCAAGCAGGTGTTAGATTCAACTGGAGTGCGCTGTTGCTTCTCTGGCTGCAGGAGCTGGTGGGTCCAGGCGTGGGAGCAGTGAGAGGGTGCGGTGATGCAGCAGAGCAGTCTCTGGTGGTGGTTGAGGCTACGTAAGTGGTGACCCCTGAAGTGGCGAATTGCAGCGGGCTGCTATATCCCTGATTCGGGGTACCTGGATTGTGCTTCTTGGAGGACTGAATCTTTGACGGATTGAGGGGATTGCCCTTGGTGCAGCAGTGTGCAGGGAGCCTGTGATTCGAATTGTGGTGTTTTAAGTCTTAATCGGCTGTCTCTGGCGGCTGGCCCGCAACGGACTATCGCTGTTTGTGAAATGGAGCTTGTGAAAGGCACCGGGGCCAAGGGTCCGAAATCAGTCCAAGCCAATAAATTGGATAGATACACAGTCACTAAGGACACACAAAAGGGAAGGCTTTCTGAACACTCTATGTAAGGGGCTCTGCCTGGGGAGGAACCCGAGCTCTCTCTGAAAGATGTTATGGACGCTATCACTGGGGTTAAAACCTCGCTGGAACACAAGATGGACTCCATGGCCATAGACATAAACTTGATCCGTGCAGACATACGGAAACTAAACGAAAAGGTGAAGCACGTTGAGCTCACAGCTTCCAGTTTGGTGGAAGATGTTTCTCAGTTGCAAGCGGAAGTCAGGAAGCTGCGTGACTCTTGGTGGCCTTCGACCTCACACTGGATGATTATGAGGGCCGCATTCGCCGTAATAATCTACGCCTTTTGGGTGTGCCTGAGAAGACAGAGGGTCAAGCCCCGACCTCTTTGTGGAGGATATTATCCTCAAGGATCTGAAACCGAAGGGCCATAGTTTTTTTGACATCGAACGGGCGCACAGGGTCCCGGGTGGCCGCCCTAGACCGGGCGCTCCCCCGTGGCCCATGTTGGCCCGAGTCCTTAATTATCGTGACAGAGATGCTATACTTCAGAGCTCGAGGGCCAGTGCCCCCTCAGGTACGAGAACGCGGCCATCTCTTCCTTCCCTGACTTTGCGCAAAGAGTACAAAAGCAGAGGAAATTCTTTCTTTCGGTAAAGCGAGACCTACGGGAGAGAGGCATGAAGTACTCTATGCTGTTCCCTGCCCATCTTAGAGTTGAGGCGGAGGGCCGAGTATGGTTTTTTGATCAGCCAGAGGCGGTGATGGATTGGCCTCAAAATCGGGGTTCTCAGGCCTCGGCGGACAGGGGAGAGGATGGTGGTGCGGACGCTCAGCCTTCCTGAATAAGCGGCCAGTTAAGATGTTGGTAATGCAAGAGGAGGTGGGGGGTGGGTATGTGGGGATGAGGGATTGTGACATATCCTTAATTTGATCGGTGGGGTGTGGGGTTTGAAACAGCATAATAGTTGTTTCTTCAGACTAAATACTATGGGCATTTTGGTGCTGGCCGTGGCTCCTGGACTCTATTCCCCTAAGTACCTTTTTTGTTCTTTCTTTTGAATGTTTATGGCAACAGGCACTCTGCAGTTTTTAATGGGCAGTTCTAAGCCTAGTGGGCAGGGCAGCGGGTGGGGGGGGAGTTGGGGAAACAGTTAGTTTCACCTGTTGGGTGGTTTGTTAATGGCATCAACACATTCCCTGTTGGGTGGTTTGTTAGCCTTGTCAGCACATTGCACTTGATTGTTATGCAGCGTACAGAGTATTGTCAAATTTTCTATGTAAATGATGGGGGCTAGGGAAATTAAGCTTTTGATCTTGAACGTGAATGGGTTGGGGGACAAGATTAAGCGTGGGGTGGTCCTTCAGTACCTCAAGAGGCAATCGCCAGACTTGGCTATGCTCCAGGAAACGCATCTTGTGGGGAACTCATGCAAAGCCCTGCATAGAATGGGGTATAAGCTAGTGGCACATTCAGGTTTCACGTCAGGCTCCAGAGGAGTGGGCATATTGATGCGCAGGGCGTTCCCATTGGTAATCGCTTCCGTGTGGGAGGATGACAGGGGTAGATATGTTGGGGTCACGGGCACATGGGAAGGACATAACATCACCCTCCTGTCAGTCTATGTTCCACCGGGGCTGCAGGGCACCACAATTGCAGACTTGGGGAGGCTTTTGCTTAATCTCCCGGAGGGCCTCCTGATACTGGGGGGCGATTTTAATGCAGTAGTCTCTGGAGTGCTTGACAGACATCCCCCGCGGGACATGGGGGGGAGCTATGCGGTGGTTGCCTTATTTTATGGAGGCATTGGGACTGGTCGATAGCTGGATACTACTTCACCCTGATCAAAAGCAATACACATTTCACTCGGGGGCACACAATAGCCTTTCCAGACTCGATTACTGTTTAGTCCTCGCCTCACAAGCATCTTACATAACTGAGGTCACACACCTGGCTAGGGGCATTTCGGATCACTCTCCGTTGTGGGTCCACATGACTATTACTCGGACAACAGCCGGCAAAGTAGCCCCCATTAATCCTTGGTACTTGCGCAACCCCAAAATTCGTAAGTACCTCATTAAAGCATTGGACGACTACTTCCTCATAAATGAGGAGTCGGTCTCCTCCTCGGTGTCCCAGTGGGAGGCCTTTAAGACAGTTATCAGGGGCCATGCCCTCTCACTCATAGCGGGCTCAAAGAAAGAAAGGAACAGAGTCTTGGTATTTATTTATTTATTTATTTTTGAATTTTATAGAGCGCGCGGCTACCCCCGAGGGGGTGTCCCGGCGCTAACAACTAATGAGCCCTGAGAAGGAGGAGAGAATCAAGAAGAGAACAGCCAAGTCTTTAGTTTGCGGCGAAAGATGGATTCAGTGGGGACAAATCTTAGCTCCAAGGGGAGGTTGTTCCACAGTAGATCTGGAGACTGAGATTGGTTTGCTTGAAGGGGAATTGGAACTAAGAGTGACGCAGGCCAAACTGCATCTCCTGAGCCTTAAGCAGCACGACTACAAATCGCTGGCAACGGATAGGACCAAGATTCTAAGCAGGGAACAGCAGGGCAGGCTTTATGTCCTGGGTGATAAAGCGGGGAAACTCATTGCGTGGTTAGACAAAAAGGACTGGGCCAGCCGCCATGTCACTGAACTCCTCACGAAGGAGGGAACTCTACTCTTACAGACCCACAGGCTATAGTTGACAGGTTCGCAGCCCAGTTTATACTGCGGTCTCTGCTCGGTCGGAGGATGACTCTCATCTGTTACTCCGGGATATTCAGCTCCCGTGTCTCTCCTCGGAGGATCAGGACTTCATGGATAGTGCTCTAACCTCAGACGAGATTGCTCAAGCAATTCGTTCCCTGAATTCCGGGAAGGCGCAGGGCCCAAACAGGCTCCCAATTAAACTCTACAAGCTCAGGCCAGATAAGCTAGCTCCCTACTTGAAAGACATGTATGTTGAGCCACGCGATAGCGGGATCTTGCCTGGGGACCAAAGGGTGGCGTCGGTGGTGGTTATTCATAAAGAGGGTAAGGTCAAAACTAATTGTTCCTCATACAGGCCTATTTCCTTACTTAATACTGAACCGAACCGAACCGAGAATTTCGGCTAAGCTTTTATCGAACAGACTGGTACAAGTGATGAGCGGCTTGATTCACTCTGATCAGTCGGTCTTTATGCCCCACAGAAATACGGCCCTACATTTGCGCAGGCTACACGGGGTAATCGCTAGAGCCCATACATTGAGTGAACCTGCCGTAATTGCTTCACTTGATGCAACCATGGCCTTCGATACCATTGAATGGTCCTATTTGTGGACGGTTCTAACTAAGTTTGGGTTCTGCCCCGAATTTATTAGCTGGGTGCGTCTGCTGTATTCTAAACCGATGGCCCAAACAGTTATAAACAACATGGTTTTGGCGCTAATTCTGCTTGGTCGGGGCACCCGGCAGGGATGCCCCCTGTCCCCCCTCCTTTTTGCGCTGGCCCTCGAACCGCTAGCAGCCTGGCTGCGATGGGAACCATCTATTCGGGGTTTGCGATGGTCCTCGGAATGGGAGGATCGAATATCCTTATAAGCAGATGATATTCTGCTTTATCTGACCTCGCCCCGGAAATCCCTTATTGTTGTTTTTGATGCCTTGGCATAAATTCGGTACTCTCCATTAATTGGGGGAAGTCCCTACTGTTTGAGTTGAAGGGTGACCCTCCGGTCCCCCCTCGGAACTGTCCCATACAAATCAATACGGATGGGTTCAAATATTTGGGAATTTTCATCTCTCTGGACCCCGCAGCAAGGTATGCCCGAAACCTTCTTCCCCCTTTGCAGAGGCTCAGGAGCGATATTGCTAACTGGAAGAGACTCCCTCTCTCCCTTTTGGGTCGGGCAGCCCTCTCCAAAATGATGGCTCTGCCTCACTTCCTTTATGCCCTTCAGAACACCGTGGATCTCGTGCCGGCTAGCTATTTTCGCGCGGTCGAGGGGCTACAGCGTAGTCTACTATGGGAGGGCAGACCCCGTATTGCGTTAACTAGGCTTACACTTCCCTGGTATGACAGAGGCATTGCGCTCCCGGATATCAGAAGGTACTATTGGGCTTCCCACCTGGCAGCAATTAACCACTGCGCGTACAGTCAGTGGCGGATCCGGCCTATGCCATGGATAAATGGCTTCTCCCTGGGGGGAGGGTATAGCAGGGCGCTGTACTCGAAACCGACGAAATTGGACTTGACTGGCCCATGCTAATAGGATCTGGCATGATGCCACCTGTTCCTTAGGGTGGAGAGAGAAACTCACTTTGGCCACCCCACTCTTTGACTCGGAGAAGCTGAGCAAGCTTTGGACGACAAAAGGGTTTGACAAATGGGATCTAATAGGGATCTCTACCATTGGGGATGTCTGGCGGTAAAGGGCAGATCAAATCGTTCGTAGAAATGCAGGCGGAATACAAACTGACAAATTCTGAATATTTCCGTTATGCACAAGTCCGGCATTCGCTCCAGGCGGCTTTGCCCAGAGATGTTGAGCCCCGGGAGGCATCACTGCTTGATGATAGGATCCTCGATTGCCACCTCCCCGAAAAAACGATTTCCCTAATATATAAGAAGCTAATTAATCTTAAAGCTGATCCCTTTGGAGTGCTGATGGCTAAGTGGGTCCAAGACGGGATAGAATTAGATGATGAGGATTGGCAGATGGCAGTGTCCTCCCCTAAAGAGGTAGCTATTCCGGCTCGGCTGAGGCTGGTTCAACTAAAGGTACTGCATAGAGTCTATGTCAGGGGACCCTGGCTGGTGAATATGGCTCTATCGGATTCAGTTCTGTGTAGGCATCAGTGTGGTCTGACTGGTTCCTTTCTCCACATCATTTGGGAATGTACACACATCACCGAAAACTGGCGCAAAATTAATGACCCCATGCGTAGGGTGTTGGCGGTCTCGTTGATGCCGGAGGCGAGGAGGTGCATCCTGAATATATGGGAGCCGACCGACCTAAACACTACACAGACACAGTGGGCTACACTGGGCTACATGATAGCAAAAAGGAACATTGCCCAGCTGTGGGGAGCCGTACAGCCTCCCACCTTGGAAGTATGGGAAAACAACTTAGACTGGTGTATGTTTAGGGGAAAAAACTGTCTATCTAGTGAGGGGACGCCCTCGGAAATGGTCATTGGTATGGGGACCCTGGAATCGTCACAGAGGAGAGATGTGTGTGCCACCCAGAACTGTTAAATTCGATGTGCCCACTTCCCCATGATATCCCTAATCATGTGTTTATGTATTTTTCTTTTACCCCTTGATGTGCTATTGGTATTAAGACATTACCTCTGTACTGTGATGATTGCTGACGTTTTGTTTAATAAAAAGAATTATTAAAAAAAATTAGGCTTAATGACCTGTAGTTTCCCTGCAAAGACTTATCGACTTTTTTATAAACTGGGATGATCTCCGCCCCCCCCTCCAGGTATCCACTTGCTCTTATCATGTAAAAAGATGTCTGCGGGAATACTATCAATACCGGGCACCCTCCCCCTGCAATAGTGCTAAGGACAGCACCTACATCAGCCAAGTAAAAAAAAATCTCAGGTAAATAAGGATGGGTGGCGAAGGACTCACTAACCTCCAAATCATCATTAGCATATTGTATAGCAAAATGACTAACCCAGGAATCTGGTTCTACATAGTTTTGAGGGGGCAGTTAGACTCCACTCTGACCCCATTTTACTAGGTTCCAGAAATGCTGATCGTCTGTTCCTGGAGCATGCTAATTTTAGATCCTGCCATCTTTTCTCGCCACATGCTTTTTTGGCATTTGCCAGTGCTTTTTTATAAAACTTCCTAGCATTCTGCTCCCTACGTTGATCTCCTGACCTAATAGCCCAATCTAAGAAGCTACAGGCTTGCTTGCATTCCTTTATATCAAATTCAAATTTCAAATCTTTATTTCGATCATGTGATCATAAAAGATATACAATATAACACATCATTTAAAATTCCAAAGTGTCACTAATCATTTAGTATAAAATACATGAGATAAAAAAAGTGTTAAAACAGAGAAAAATGGTCCAAAGGAGAAGGATTTTCATGGGTCTCCAGCCATCTTAATGTAACGTGTTCTGACATGCCACATTGCAGTTAAAAATTTAGCTAGTGCAAACACAGTTGGGGGAGATAGATCTGTCTTTAGAACTCTAAATGCAGGTATGAAAGTTCTAAATCCAAGGTTTCTAAGGAGGGGGACGAGACAAAATTTCCTGCTTTTTTGGTAGGCTTTGCAGAAGAAAATAACATGTATTTCGTTCTCCTTAGTGTGAGCACATGCGGGGCACATCTCTATTGAGGACCGGCCAGGCCATGCTTTGGTAAAAGACATTAAGGGAAGTGTCCCATACCTCCATTGCAGGAATAATTTCCTAGTTAAGACAGGGGACATACCGTCCAGAACGCTTTCAAAATTGTATAAGTCTTTAGTTGTAATGAAACTATATGTCAGAGATCCCTCTCGTGAACTGTCCAAGGCTCGGGAGAGCATCTTATCGTAGTATGCTCTGGAGAGCACTTTCCTTGGGATCCTGATGCTTGTGCTTTCCGGATGGGACCACAGTTCTGGTAAACCAAGAAGCTCACAAGTTATTTTAATGTAATTTAGCCAAGTAATCTTGATGGCATTGGGTAGCAATAGGAATTCCTTTAACTCAGTTCTGTAAGAGGTGAGATCTTGGCTACTCCAGAGGCGGCGCCAGAATGATAAAGGTTTGAGCCCTAGTTCCTCCGTAATGGGTCTTAACCCCAAATCCAATCTGAGGGGCATGAGTGGGGTACTTAATGGGAGAGCGGTCAACTGCCTCAAAAATTTGTTTTCTGTGATCAGCAGGTTGGAGGAAGAGGTATGACCCCACATTTCTCCCCCATAAGTGACTCCCGCCCGCGTCTGGGCTTTATATATTTGGATAGCGGGACTCAAAGGGCGGTATGTTGACTTAGCCGCAATTCTCATAATGGCACCCGCCCTTTGGGCCAACTTCATATTCGCTCTGATCTGGTGGGCCCCCCACGTGAGATTTTGATTTAAAGTAATCCCCAGATACTCTATTGTGTGGACCCTTTCCAAGCGTACTGCACAAAGCGAAGGATTTGGGCACTTGGAGGACTTGGGATTTAAGATCAAAAATTTCGTCTTCTGCGGGTTGATTTCAAGACCCCTTTTTTAGCAGAACTCCAGAAAACCGTCAAGCACCCTCTGAATGCCCATCGGGGATTTGGACAGCAGCAGGGTGTCATCTGCAAACATAATTGCAGGCACCCTGCTGCCAGTCAATTTTGGGGCATCAATATTCGCAATCCCGGATAGGTGTGCGATTACCCCGTTCACGAAGAGGCAGAACAGGGTCGGTGCCAGCACACAGCCCTGTCTCACCCCTCTGCGAACGGGGAATCTTTTGGTTAGATTACCGCTTCTTCCACACCTGACCCTTGCGAAGTTGTTATGATGTAATTTCATCAGAATTGCGAGGATATCTTTCGGGATGCCTAGCTCTGCCATTACCTCCCACAATTTTGACCTTGGCACTAAATCGAATGCGGCACGTAGATCCACGAAAACCGTGTACAAGGTGCCGCCCTCGATTACTGCAGTCCTCCAGTACATGAGGTTTAATCTAAATATTTGGTCAATTGTGGAGACCCCCCTCCTAAATCCTGCCTGGTATGGGCTGAGGGTATCTGTTTCCTCCAACTAGATCTGTAGCCGATCCAATATTAGCCTACCGAAAAGCTTCTGTGAGACGTCGATAAGGCTTATTGGACGGTAGTTGGCTGGGAGCAGAGGGGAACCCTTTTTAAATATTGGGACCACCTCTGCTCCCAGCCAAGTGTCCGGGACCTCCATACCCTTGAAGACCGCATTAAATATCAGCAGAAGATACGGGGCCCATACCCCCGGCTCTTGTTTAAAAAGATCTCCTGGGACCCCGTCAAGCCCTGGTGCTTTTCCTCCCGCCAACCCCGCAATTGCAAGGCGGACCTCCTTTTCCGTAAAAGGTTCGCTCTCGCAATTGCTCAGAGTAGTAGAATTGGGGGTACTCTGGGACGCCTCCTCGATTGCATATAGGGACTGGTAGTGCTCTTGCCAAACACCAGGAGCGATGTTGGGTTCGATTGCGGAAGGGAGATCTTCTGACCCATGGTTGACTAACCGCCAGAAATTGCGAGAATCTTTGGTGACTAATGCACCCGCAAGTTCCTCCCAATGTTTTTGGTCCCATTCTGCCTTAGCATTAGCCAACAATGTCTTATAGGCCCGTCTTTTGGCTTGTATCACCTCCCGACATCCACGCGCCTTTATAGCAAGTAGGAGCTCTCGTTTTGAGTCCCGGCAGGTCGTATTATACCAGGACTTTTTGTGTGACCTCTTAGATTTAGCTACTCCTTTGGCAAATAGGTCTAGCTCCAGGGTCTTTATTAGGTCTTCATGGGTTCGCCCTAATTGCTCTCTGTTTTCCCCCTTGTCTAGTCCATTGGTGAGAGCGAATACCTTTGCCAGCACTGGCGTAGAGCCTAGGTAGCTTAACGCCACATGTGGCGAGTTTCCCCCACCTAACTCGCCTTCTGCTGTTCTCCAAGAGTAGTCCTGTAATTGCATTCTCTTTATCCAGACCCATGTCCTCGATGCCTGGCAAAGCATATTCGAGTTCCAGGGCGTTGTGGTCACTGTCCACTCTATCCAAAACCCTAAGTCAATAATTTGTGACCAACTTGAAAGTTGAACTAGGATATAGTCAAGTCTAGATTCACTACCTGGTTTGTTGAAAGTGCATTTGCTTGGGTTGTCAGATTTAGTACGCCCATTGCATGCTCTTAAGCCATGGTTAAGGGTCATTGCGGTTATCTGAAGTGCAAGGGGAGTCCAAGCTCTTGGTGAGGGTGCCGTTGTGACTGGTATCCGCCATCTCAAATCCTCCTCTAGGGAGGGTCCATCGAGAAGGCCAGGGAGTGGCTCATAGTGCGAGTTCAGATCCCCTGCTACCACATGGGGGAGATCCCATTTTACTAGGTTCCAGAAATGCTGATCGTCTGTTCCTGGAGCATGCTAATTTTAGATCCTGCCATCTTTTCTCGCCACATGCTTTTTTGGCATTTGCCAGTGCTTTTTTATAAAACTTCCTAGCATTCTGCTTCCTACGTTGATCTCCTTACTAAGCATGAGCGCAAAATCCGCTCCGATCGCGGATTTTGCGGATTTTCGGCAAATCCGCGATCCGCGAACTCTCGCGGATTTGCCGAAAATCCGCAATCCGCGATCGGAGCGGATTTTGCGGTCAAAAGTTCAAGCGCGCCTAATTAACGATGGCGCCGGCAAGCTGCCAGCGCCCATCCTGCAATAGTTACTTAATTAGCTTCAACAGGAAGCTCTAACAGATAAGATACAGCAGGGGCTCGAGCGCCTGCTGTATTTTAGCAGTTGGAGCTTCCTGTTGAAGCTAATTAAGTAACTTTTGCAGGATGGCGCTGGCAGCTTGCCGGCGCCATCGTAAATTACTTCAACAGTGGTGTCTTCTTGAATAAATATGAAGGGCAGGGTTCATTCGGGCACGACGGTCCTGGCACAATTAAATAATTAATCTGCTGCTCTGATCGGTCTCTGTCTGACCTTTTATACACACAAGAGGCATGCTCGCATGGACGCCCCGTCCGTTTGGCCCCGCCCACACACTCGAGGTGTGCACCGTCTTCCCGCCATTTACCCACTATGATGGACATTTCACTCAAGGGACCCCTGCGCACTTCGGCGCGATTGCATAGTGACACACACTTGGTCGCTGGAACTAGTTGAAGCGCAAATGCAGTGACTCATTCAGCAGCCCAAAAAAAAACGTGAGCGTTGGGAGGCTGGGCATCTTTGACTTTTACGAGCGCAACCCCCGTGCTGTTCCTGTGACCAGGGGCTTCTGTCTCTTAATCTGCTGCTCTGATCGGTCTCTGACCTTTTAGACACACAAGAGGCATGTGCGCTCGCGTGGAAGCCCCGTCCGTTTGGCCCCGCCCACACGCTCGAGGAAGCCCCGCCCCCAAATCCGCAAATCCGCTGAATCCGCGGATTTTGCGGATCCACGATCCGTGAATCCGCTGAATCCGCGAATCGTGGATCCGCAAAATCCGCCCATGCTTACTCCTTACCTAATAGCCCCATCTAAGAAGCTACAGGCTTGCTTGCATTCCTTTAATATATCAGTTATGCCAGGGCATGGTACCCTTCTCCTTGAACCTATACGGTATTTGAAAGTGTAAACGCATCCTAGCAAATAAAGTGCTGTGAAGCGTTATTTCCTTAAGTGGCTGAGAATTAAGAAGGGAAACCTCCATCTCTGCCAACGTCTTCTCAATGTCACTAGAAATAAAGGACAATGTTTCCGGCTTTTCTAGGACCATCAGCCATTTAAGCCACCGCTTATTATTTGTAGGTTACAAATGCCTGGTGGTAAAAAGGTTATGTGGATATATTGTTTCCTGTAGGTTCTTCAGTTGAAATATGGAGCATAATGGTTTATGATCACTCTCTACACGGTCCAACACGACCATGTCCTCAAGTGGGTGTCATCATTTTAGATTCATTAAAAGGTAGTCAATACGGCTAGAATTATAGCCATTATTGAACGTGATGACCCCTTGCCTATCAGAAATGGTTAGATCATTTGCAGCCTTTAAACCTTTTTCGAGGCAGATAGCTTTGAGTTGAATTGCTCCCTCGGTTCATCTTTTAATTGTAGATATTTCAAGGAATGGAATACCCCACTGTGCATCTTCCTCCACCACCAGATCATTTTCCTCACTGTCAAGGGGCTCAAAAGTAGTATAAAAATCCCCCGCTAATAGCTCATCTAGGGCCATTATAGTATCAGACTTCCGCCCTCCACTCAGAACTTTCTCATATATATTATAAATATTGAAGTTAACATGGGGGCCAGCCAACTGGATGGCAAGGATGTTGTTACTCCGAGTCGAGAGTGCCCATATCTTAAGACTAATGTCCTGGCGAACCCAGATAGTTAGCACCCCTCCCTCCTCGGATGGGCGTCCCTTGCCAACATGAGTTGCAGGGATCTAATAATTTAGATACCCTGGATGATAAAGTGGTGGATCATCCACGGTCCTGGTTTCCTGGAATATAAAAATATCGTACTGTTCAATAAAGTTATTCCAGTCAGGTGAAACACCCTTAGACCTCAACCCAGCGATATTCCATGATAGGAGGGCTATTCTACGTGGTGTCTGGTGGGATCATAGGGTCATCCTGACACCAGGATCTAGGATCCCTTGTGTATAACCCGCCTCGTCCCTTGCTATAGTGGGGGTGTTCCCCTCTAGAGAAGATTTTACAACTGGGAGGAGTGCCGCGGGCTCAGTGATGTAAACTGACATCATAACCTGTGTATGACCAGCATGGGAACAAGAAGACCTTCAATTTATCTTTCGCAAAGGTGACACACCAATATGGTAGGATATAGGACAAACTGGATTTGTTTGTAAGGCAATTTCTGGAGGATTATATTTAAAGCGAATACTGGTTTTGGTAAGGTGTTGGGTACGTATGTTGAAAGCCACCAGATTCTTGACAAGATCACAATGTGATAGCGTGAGTGCAATAAAAATCAAGGGTGACCCCCCCGTATGTGGTCCCTTATTACTGACTGACAACCCCTTACCTGTCGGGTCCATTGGGTGCACTTGTTTATTAGGGATCGATCATCTTCATTAGGTAGACTTGGAGAGAGCTTTGATACGTTTATCATATATACTGTTCTTCTCTTGGCAGGGGCCCTTACAGCACTTCGCGGAGCTTAAGTCATGCGTGCCTGTTGATGAACAGAGCTTGATAAGGGGCCTAATATGGCTGCAGTGGAGTTAGTGGTTTGCTGATGGCCTACCCTATTATTATCTGTCCTACTATGTTGTATGAAGTCAGGTGGATCAGCTAGGGTACACATAGATGAAGTTTCCCTACCAGCTCTATTCATGCTATGCTTTACAATGCCCCTGTTATGACCAGAACACTGCCTACCACGGTCCGCTCCCCCTTGGTCTTTAGCTATGCACTTTGTGTGGATGTTCAGTTACTTTTTCATTTGTTGACGTCTGAAGATACCTTACTTAGGGAATCAGAGAGACTACTAACGGTTAGTTTAAGAGCTCTGATTTCCTGGACCAGATCTTTATTTGCAGGGTATGCAGTCTGAGAGGATTCTTTAGTGGAAATAGCAATCCTATAATTTGACTGCTCATCACTGTAGGAGAGTAGGGTCTGCTTTCCTATGGTCACCCCTCTTTTTGCTTTTTGCTTTACTGGTTTTTGACTTTAATGTGGCTGTGGGCCTGCTAATCAGGCCCACAGCCCAGCTGTTCTCTCTATAAATTCATACCATGTACTTTACGTACATAACCAATTGGGAATTGGGTCACCTTTGTGAGCACCTGTTGTAGTGTAGTTCCTATTATCCCAATAGGCTCTGCGCATTGGAATAATACCTCCAATAGTATAGACCTAGACCAGACGGTAACTAGGTCTTCTACTGTCGATATTAGACTTAAAGTTTTGGGTTTGCCAGCTAGCTCAGAGTTCACTAGAAACTTTCTCGAATAGACAAGGAGGAGTTGAACCTCCCTGGATAGACAAGAAGGGATTTAGTTTCTGACAACCATAGAACATGACAACTTTGCTCTCCCCTAATCAAGAGTATATCTCTAGAGTCGTGTGAAAACAAAAGACAACTTATTTTACTCAGTCAGTACGTGCATTCTTAGTTTCACCAGATTGTAGAGAAAAGGAAGAGACGGGCGTGTTCAATAAAAGATGTTATTTATTGATCAGTCTCTTTTCTCGTACAAGAGAAATGAATCGATATTATTGCAATACTTATGGTTAAGTAAAGTGCATACAATAAAAGCAGAATTATAAAATAATACTGTAAAAACATTGATATGGTTTCTAAGCCATACGTTATTTAAAATGGACAGAATATATACATACACATATACATTTGACTAATAGTACTCAACTGGTGCTTCTAACTACGCCTACCCCAGTGTACCTGACCTAAGCCTAATACGTGGGCGGGGATAGAAAGTAGCAGTTTAAGTTAAGTTTGTTTTGCCAAGTGACTGACTCAAGAATTCTCTGCAAGGGGTTATTCAGCTCTGTACCTGAGGTCTAGGATGGTTGAGGGATAGTATCTCTCGTCTGAGGTCTTGATATTCCAAGCTGCCTGCGAGGGCTGCTCGGAAGCGCCGGAGCTGGATTTCTCGGCAGGAGAAAGGCAGCGCCTCGTTCTCAGCGCGTCGGGAAGGCGGGGCAGCGCCAGTGGGCTTCGCTCTCTGCTGGGCTTCGGCAAGTCTCGCTGCTCCGATCTCGTCACCACCGCGTGTGTTTGCTTAAGGCAATATCGGTAATATTTATACCTGTAAGGTGCCGAGATTGACGTAAGGATGGACATAGATACGTCAATAAGGATGTCATATGAGCTGGTCGTTAGCACATTCTTTTACTGAAGTTCTCGGGGAAATCAAAACAATGGCCGCAGGGTTTTTCCCAGGTTGTCATAGGTTTGATTTGTTTTGAGAACTCCGTATGCCTTATCAGGGGCTGGAGGAATATTGCTTTGCCTAATTAGATGGCAAGCGTTATGACCTAATCAGATAACGCGCTCCTGAGCCGTGGTCTGGCGTAATCAGATAACGGTTTCTGCATCATGGGATGGCTGCTAGTTAACTTGTTAACCAGAATAGGGTCAGGAATAGGGGGATCGATACAGAACCTATAGGAATACATCACACTGTAGAGTGTACCATAGTTACCCAGGGCATAGGTGCATGTAGGGCCTACCAGGGGCTGTAGCATATATTATGCCACCCCTGGCTGGCCATCCAAATTGACACAACTGGCTGATCACTCAGCTGGGGCAAGGTCGTGTAGGGCAAGGTCGTGTAATCACCCCTTGCTTAGATATAGTATTCCTATATCTAACCTTATATATAGACACATATGCACCTATAAGTCACTCCTATGGCAGGCCTTAACAATCCTGAAGGCAGAGTGCTTGGTTTTATGTGAGATGAGGCTCTAGCATGAGCTGAGCCTGTCTGCAGCTTTCGGAACCATGTCCTTATAGCTGTTCTATGATTTAGCCATACCATATACTCTTAAGTGCATTATAATCCTCGCGGTTATTGCTAACTTTGGGTTGGCTTTATCATAACATGTTGTGTAAGGTGTCATACGCTTTGGAATACTACCCCCTCGCCAGTTCGGCCACGGGGGTAGCATTCCACCCTTCTAGAGGGAGAAGACATGTTGTTCCTGTTGATCCCGGTTAAAGTTAACCAGAGCCTCAGCATCACAAAATGGATGCTGCTGCCACAGACACAAGTCTGACCTCCTGCTGCTGGGAGTCCTTCCAGCGAGGGAGACTTGGACAATAGATTTCCTGCCTTGGGAGGTGATAGCACCACCCCAGACAGGCCTTAGTGTATTGGGGCAGGGAGGGCTGAATGAAATGAGACACTGCCTGGGGCACACAATGTGCTCCATGCATAGTCCGGTTGAAACCAGTTGCTGGGGCGCTCCAGCCCCAGCTCTGGTGCGAAACTGGACAAAGGGAAAGAGGTGTAACCACCCCCTTCCCTGGTCCCACCCATAGGAGGAACCTAGCAGGTAATCCAGCCCCTTTGATTAGTATATAGGTAGGAGCTGAGTCTAGCGACTTTAGATTTATCCTGAACTGAAACTTGAAACAAAACTCTGGACCTTCGACAATCTACTGCAACTAGAAGACTGAAGAATCTCCCTTGTGGTCAAGGAGTGACCACCCTGTGCAAACAGGCACCAACAGCGACTTGCCGGTTTGCTTTGTCGACGCTCCCGCCGGAGCCCGAGCACAGAGCCAGACAGGAACTGGACTTCCAGACTTCTCTGACCCCGATCCACAGCCACAGCAGAGCTGAGGCCCGTGGAGGCGACGAGAGACGTGGGACCTGACATCTTGGAAAACCTGCTTCTTGCTAATTGCGCAGCGTTTGGGGCACCCTCGATGTTGTGCATTGGGGATTGAGAAGCCCCAGCCCGAGCACCTTTTGCACCGACGCACAGCCCTCCACACTCACTGAGTGCCGCGTGGGGCCTGCTTTTGTTTTTGTGCTCGACGCGCCTTTCTGGTCACTTGCCCGTTGGCTATTGGCCTCTGTGAAGGCGAACCTT
This sequence comes from Lissotriton helveticus, assembly GCF_964261635.1. NCBI lineage: Eukaryota > Metazoa > Chordata > Amphibia > Caudata > Salamandridae > Lissotriton > Lissotriton helveticus. The sequence continues at coordinate 744,739,765 of NC_136065.1, read as the reverse complement.
TGAACTTGCACCGCTTGCCTAGTTGCTTCAGGCTTGCCCCTGTTTCCCTGAAAAGGAGAAGCCCCCCAGACCATGCTGGTCTGAACAGAATCCCATCTTCGATTCCTGCGTGGGTTGCATTTGCCAAGGCCTGTTGACTCCGATCCGGAAGCCGACACCGCCGACAGCGAGATCCTTCGTGGGACAGTCCGCATCCATCTCCTGGTCCTCGTCGACGCCTTCTGGTGCACGTGGCTGCAGAGACAGGCTTCGCATCTTCACCTGATCGCATCCGACATCGCCTGGTTCCTTCCTGGTTCCTTTCTGGGCACTGGCTAGTGACCCAGACTCTTTCCCCTCTGCTTTCAGGTACTCTTCATCCTCGATCCACCCTTGGATCCAACCGGACATCTTCCTCCTGGTCCCCTGCAGCATCTTTTTACAGGTCTTCACAGGATTCAGTGACAAAACCCGACACAACTTGACACCTATGCACCCGGCTCCTGTGGGTGAGTTAACGCGAGTACTTCGGTGCTCCTGTGGGTATTGACTATCCAAGTGTCCTAGTTTTCAGTAGCTTTCTCCTAGTCCATCCGGAAGTGTCCTAAATCAACTAGTTTCTAACTCTTACGTTCCCATTGTATTCCTATGGTAACTCGCGTGTGTGTGTGTAGACACTGCACACGCTGCCCCTGGGCTTCCTGCTTCCTAACTCTTGTTAGCTCAGTGTAGCCCCAGCGATGCCCTAGGCCTACTCCTTGTTCGTGACGTGGTTCTTATACCACTATTTTAATATATGGTTTGCAACGCCCCTAGGGCTCGACTGTATTTTGCGCAACTTAGTGTATGATAATTAAGTAACTTGTTATGTGCTTTGGCCTCTGACCTCATAAAGAGTTCAGAGGGGTTGTGTTGGTAATAAATACATATATATTTTATATATAACCTGTGTGGTGTCCTTTCAATTGGTATTCAAGGGGTTACATATGGTAAAACAGCTGGCTTCACATGCTCTCTGAAGTTTTAGCCTAAGACTGCTTTGTCCATGCTGCCATTAGGATAGCTGGTCTGTAAGGTTGACTTTACAACCATCACCATAAGGGTTGTTTGGACTGGTGCAAGGTGCTCACTAGAAAAGTGAACATCATATACCAGGCCAACTTCTTACAATCACTGCTAAGTATATCACAACTACATGAATGTAAGATTGGGCTAGTTACTAATTGGTAATTTCTTATGTAACATGTGCTATCTGCCCATATCCTCCCTATGCACATTATTCCCTGGGCTAGTGGGGGTGTCTAGTGGTTCTGCCTGGCCTGAGAGTGGTGAGAATCTATTGCTACAGGGAAAAACAGCCAAATGATCCGCAATCGCTTCTGCTGTAATGTCTCCACACAAGAGTGCTTGCGGTGGTGTATTTGGAGCTTCCAGAGGCTGATTCCTACTAGCTGCCTTCTTAAACATATCTGGTATACGCCCAGTATGTATAGAGCTTCCAGATACCTGCAACTTACTATGCTTGGGGGGGATATCGTTGGGGGCTGGATCAAGAAGTCCCTCACACTCCGATAGTAAGCGGTCTATGCGATCCAGTACACCACCCACAACAGCTGGGCTAGGAATCCATGCTTTCTTTTTCGTCCGCTTCTTATGAACTTTGCTCGTTCCTACCCCAAAAACTTTGTTTCCCCATTACAATTACAATAAAATAAGAAGAAGAATGAGAAGAGGAGAGGAAGCTCAGCCAACAAGCACCCTACTAAAGGGCTCAAAGTGTTTCAAGAAGGCGCTACCTTGTCACAATACCTTCCCCTTGTTATAGATGTTGTGGAGGTTGGGTTCTGGAACAATAAATGTCAGAGGGATTGCCCAGCCCAGCCTCTTCCAGACTATGATGGGCAAGGACGGGCCTGCCCTTGGCCTGGGCTTTGCCCGGGCGCGGCCCGCGAGCCTCCAGTGCAGCAGGGCCTCGCGGCTATTTTGTTGCGCCTTCTGGCGCCAACAATGGTGTGGCGGAGGCTGAGGGCTGTGATCTTCTGCCCTGACTCAGTCATTATCAGGCAGACATGCTTCATAGACATGCATGGCTTCGCATCTCAGGACCTGAACTATAACAACAATTCATAAGCGTTCTATTAGATGGACAGCACCTCTTTGGTCCAGAGGTCGATACACAACTTGAAAAAATCAACAAAGACACAGACCGCAAAATCAGTTGGTGCCTTTCAGTCTACAGCATAGAAACACCAGTCCTTTTGTAGGTCCTAAGGAAGAGGCACATCAAAGAAGAGCACCCCAGAGACTGCAAGTTATCATGCCAACAGCAACAAGACCACCGATAATCGGGGAAAGGATACTACTGGAGTGGTTTCAAACCAAGAGGTAAAGGTAGAGGAATACCAGCAAAGGGGGCCTATACCCTCAAACAGTAACTTCCCAACCATTCCTCCCCATCACCTGTTGAGGGAAGCCTACAGCAATTCCATCAGTTGTGGCCAGAGGTAAAGGCGTTCCTTTAAAAAGGTACTGATAAAGAGTTCCAGCAAACAGAAATATCTACAGGACACACAGACCACTATCAATCAGTTACACAAATTAAGATTCACAACAAATTCAACAAAATCCCCTTTACTGCCGCACCAAATTCTGCCTTATCTGGAGCGAAAGTCAATTTGGTCACAGTAGTGGCTTACCCCAATCCGCAGAGGGTTCTCAATCGCCAGAACCAATTGGTTCTTTTTCAGCCACATTGTTGCCTGCCAGTTAGCATGGTAATGGGCCTCTTGGGAATGATGACATATTGCATAGCAATAGTTCCACATGCAAGGCTACATATACAATTTTTACAGGAGTGTCTAGGATCCCAGTGTTCACAAGCAGGGTGCAACGTGGAGGATCTAGTGTTGCTTTCACCCAGTGTCCATCAGGCATTGAAGTAGTGGAATACATCGCTAAGGAGAGTTAGTGAAATTCATGCGCTAACTATAGAGGAACCTTACTTCCTGATTTTCCAAGACGAAGTTCGACTTTTTACAAAGCATTCCCCTCTATGTAGTTATTTTTCTGGTTACTGATCTGAAATACCAACTGTTGGACTTGGGCCTTAGGGCAGGTTCACCCCTAATCTTTTTGCTTTTATTTGTGACCCTGTGTAGTGATTTCTGGGTCTTGGCGCACTTTTTCCCTGTGTCCCAGAGTAAAGTGCGTGCGTGTAGTATGGCTGGCCTGCCCTCCCATAGGAATGCATGGGGAATGTGAGTGTCCATGTTAGTTCCTGATGTGTGGGGAGTGCAGGCTCGAGTTTGGTATGTATGAACTCGTGAGAGTGAATGCTGCAAGATGGTGTATGCGGCATGTATGTGTCTAGAAGGGAAGTACTACTTCTGGACATTGATGTATGTGTGCAGTGAGGATGCTGGAGGGTGATTGGCTGGAGCTGGCTGGCATGCCAGGCTCCAGGAAGTCTGGATGGGTCTGCCCGGTGGTGAGTGTGAGATCAGCATGAGTGATGTGTGGGAGGAGTGCACCTGGGTCCTTGATGGGCTGGGGTTTTCCCCACACAATGCTGGCTCCGCCCCCCTGTGGTTTGTCTAACGACCCAAGCCTCCCCAGTGAATGAAAGGGGTGGTTGGGCCATCAAGGGTACTCCCAAGCCAGCTGCAACTGGTTTCCCCCCACCCTGCACCCTGAAGACAAAGGAATTTATGGTATAAAAATGGGGCTGTGTCCCCACAGAAGTGGTTCTACTTGTGGATCCTTGCCAGAGGGGGCTGTTGCTGCTGCTGGGGCCAGGAGGACCGCCACTTGGCTTGTCTCCCTGCCTGGAGACCCAGTGTGCTGGCTCTGGCCCTGCCTTGCCCCCCTGCCTGCCTCCAGACCCTGCTGGAGCCTTTGCTTTACTCTTAGCGCTTGGGAGCGCTTATTTGCCTACTAGCGCTGTGGAGCGCTTTTCCTTTTGCTCATAGCGCTTAGGAGCGCTTTATTTACGAGCCAGTGCCCACCCGGCATTGGCCGCCGGAATTGCCGATTTTCGGCATAGCGAGTGCCCACCTCGCTTTATCTTTGATTTGGAAGCCGGTGCCCACCCGGCATTGCCCCGTCCTTGGATAGTTAAATCATCACGAGGGAGCCCACTCCTCGGATGCTGAGAGCCCGCCTGCCTACCTGAGACGAGCCGCCGCGCTGCCCGCGGCGACCCGGAAGTATTGGGCCGGCCGGCCACTCACAGCGCGGCCCGGAGAGGCCGACCGGAAGTCCCGCCTCCCACCGAGCTGCGAGACGAAGGAAGCAGCCGGCGTGTCCTGCCCGAGGCTCCCGATCGAAGGGAGAGCCCCGGGACAAGAGAGAGGAGCCGCCGCAGCCCGAGACAGACGGTGAGTGGGGCCTGAGAGCCGACCGAGAGTGAGAGGTGCCGCCCGGGAAGCAGCCAGTGAGTGCGGGGGCTTTCCTCTTTGTTCCCGAGCGGCCCCAGTTGGCAGAGGGCCGCTCCAACGTGGGCGGCATTTCATTGTGGGAGCCAAGGGCTCCGGGGGGCAATTGATCTTTGTTGAGCCTGCGAGGCTCCCGCCCTATGTTAATTTGAGAGCCCCGAGGCTCTGAGGGGCCATTCTGTTTGTGAGCCGGCGAGGCTCAGACCCAGCCCCATCGTTCTCTGAGCCCCGAGAGGCTCAAGGCAATTTCATTGATTTAGAGCGCTGAGCTCTTTTGTACCTATTTGTCCACGAGCCCTGAGAGGCTCTTGGGGGGGCCCAGTTCGTTGGTTGTAGCCCCGAGGCTCCCACGCTGTGTCTCCCCACCATTGATCTTTGAGCCCCGAGAGGCTCTGGGGCCATTTTAATTGATTGAGAGCGCTGAAGCTCTTAAATCCCAGCCCATATTTGTTTTGCGAGCCAGAGAGGCTCAGGGGCTCATCTGTTCTTCGAGCCCATGTGGCTCCAACGTTGCCCAGCCCTATTTACAACTGTCCAGCACTTAGTGGACAGTTGCTACGTTTAGGCTTTGTGTTCTGTGCGGCCTGCGCAGACCCCCTGACATTGAGACTCAGGGCATTTCAGCCCCTTTCGAGGCCAGTTGGCCTGAGGGACAGTTCTAGTGTTGTGCTTCATGCACCCTGCACAATTTGTGATTTACTTGTCAATTTGATTCCTGCGCAAATGTTCTACCTGCACCTCTGAATGTGTTTTAATGTTTCATGTGCCATTGTTTGTTATTACCTTTGCTAAAAGTGACCTGCTTAGGTGATTCTTTGTTCTTTTATTCCCCTTTGCTAAAAGTGACCTGCTTAGAGGAATGTTTGTTTTTACCTTTGCTACAAGTGACCTGCTTAGGTAATTCTTTATGTTTTTATCCCCTTTGCTAAAAGTGACCTGCTTAGAGGATTGTTTGTGTCATTACCTTTGCTAAAAGTGACCTGCTTAGGTAATGCCTTGTGCTTTTATTTCCCTTTGCTAAAAGTGACCTGCTTAGAGGAATGTTGATGTTTTATTGCCTTTGCTAAATGTTACTTGCAATTTTAGATAACCACATTTTGGGGATTATTGTTTTTAGGGAAGTTCAGTTTTGCTTCTCCTGAAAGGTGTCATTTTGTGATTTGTGTCCAGTACATTTGTTCCCCGCCCTGCTTCCAGAGTTTGGTACCTGTGTCACTTGTGGTCAGGTTGAGAAGTCAGGGGTGGTAGAAACTGCCTTACCAGTCCGAGGGGAGGGTGTGTGTGAATGAGTGGTGTGTTACACTGGACAGTGGAGTGCAAGTTCTCTGAGATAGGAATCTTGCTGAATTGTGTAATTGTGTACTCCTGTGTAAGCTCAGACCCCCAGGTTCTCTGTGTCAAACTCTTCTTGAGAACGTCCGCCAAAATGGAGCCTGTTTTTGATCTCTGTTGTCTTTTTAGGTACAGTAGGTCAGAGCTGGTCAGATTCTGTGAAGAGGGAGGCATGGAGGTGAGTGAGTTGGATACTCAGTCCCAGCTTAGGGACAGCCTGATCCAATGGCAAAAGGGTCAGTGGGATCTTGAGCACAGTGAGAGAGATAGGGCCCGGGCCGCACGTCATGAGGATGGTGAGTCTGTTGAGAGCCCTGAAGGATGTGAGTTGTATGATGATGACAGTGGATGGATATCAGCAGATAGTGAGGACCCCATAGATAGGGAGTCCCTTGCTGGGTCCAGTGTCAGTACCAGCGCCCCATCCCTTTCCCTGTCCCCAGAGGAGTGGTTGGATAGGAAGGAAGAGAGGGCCTTGTTCAGGGAGAGTAGGTTATCCCCTGAGTGTAAATGTAATTGTCTGGATTCCCCAGGGAGGGTGGAGTCCAGTGGTGGCAGCTTTTTAAATATAAGTGTAGACAGTCCCATTCTCAGTTCCCCGAGTATGGTGCCTGTTTCCCCAGAAGAGGAGTTAAGGTTGAGATTCAGGAATCTTAGGAGACTGCCTCACCAGGATTGGGAGGAGTATTCCGATGAGTGTGAGGATGCACTGATTGATTGGTTAAGGGTTCACGGAGAACCTGAGTATTATAAGCTGTTCAACCTAGTTGTCCGGGAGCAGCTGCTCAATTGTTCTGCGCCAGAGTTGCGCCAACACCTGTTAGGGTGTGGATTGATTAAGCCTTGTGAGCTTGCAAGGGAAGCAGAGCGCTGGGACAGTGCGAGAGGTTCTTTAGAGTCACTAGTGAGTGATTCCAACAATAGTGGGTCAGGTGTCTTCCAGCCCAGTGTGGTGGAGGAGGGTGAGAGTAGCCCAGCTAGGTCCTTGGTTAGTGAGAAGGGTGTAGGGGCTGACTGCCTGTCTCAGTGGAGCGGGAGTGAGTGTGTGACCGAGAGTCCCCAGACGCCCGAAGCCCTGTCACTGAGCCTGGATGGTTTCTTTAGGGAACACCAGGAAGGGAACCTAGACTTGCCTGTTAGTTCACTTGAGGGAGATCTCCTAGTGGGTAGAGGACCTGGAGCATCTGTAAGCGGAGCTTCTATGGTTCTAGAGTCTGGCAGTACCGCTCCAGTGGGGAGGGTACAGGAGTCCAGCGAAAGGAGTGATTGGGGGATAGGATGTGAGTCCCCAGAAGTCCTGGAGTGCCAGGCATTGGTTCCACCAAAGGCTCTAGACCAAAGGTTGGAAGGCCAGGTTCAGGATACGCCTGACCTGAAGGGTAGGACTACTGTAATCAGTGTCCTGACCAGTTCTTTTTCCAGAGGTACCGCCCCGGTTGGGAGGGAGCAGGACTCTGGAAGGGGGTGCAGAGGATGGGAGAGCCCACCTCTGACCCCGGTGCAACCTGAGGGGTTAAACCCTAGGTTGGGAGAATTGTGTTTAGATGGTACCCCTCGCAGGAGGAGGAGGAACCCTAGGAGAAGAGGTAAGGGGAGGAGAGCCTTCCCTGAGACTCCTGGTCCGCCTGAGGTTGTAGACCCTAGGTTGGAGAACCAGTGGCAGTCTAGCCCTGTCTTGCAGACAGGAAGAGCGGAGCATGGCTATTATGTGCCAGGGGTTACTACCCCCCACTTTGTGAGTAGGCAGGATCCAGTGGTACCTGGATGGCCTAGGGCCTGGTCCTCGCCGAGGGCAGCTGGAGAGTACCAGTGGGGTAGCCCAGTTAGTCCCTACAGTAGTTTTAGAAAGAACCCCAGGGGTTCACCGTGGCGTAAAACAGGAGGGTGTCCCTGCAGTTGTGGGCCCGCGTCCTTGTTTTATCGCCCCAAGCAGGGAAGTCCATCACGGTGGTGATTGGTCTGCCCTGCGTTTTGGCTGGAAGGGGGTCGTGTTGGACTTGGGCCTTAGGGCAGGTTCACCCCTAATCTTTTTGCTTTTACTTGTGACCCTGTGTAGTGATTTCTGGGTCTTGGCGCACTTTTTCCCTGTGTCCCAGAGTAAAGTGCGTGCGTGTAGTATGGCTGGCCTGCCCTCCCATAGGAATGCATGGGGAATGTGAGTGTCCATGTTAGTTCCTGATGTGTGGGGAGTGCAGGCTCGAGTTTGGTATGTATGAACTCGTGAGAGTGAATGCTGCAAGATGGTGTATGCGGCATGTATGTGTCTAGAAGGGAAGTACTACTTGTGGACATTGATGTATGTGTGCAGTGAGGATGCTGGAGGGTGATTGGCTGGAGCTGGCTGGCATGCCAGGCTCCAGGAAGTCTGGATGGGTCTGCCCGGTGGTGAGTGTGAGATCAGCATGAGTGATGTGTGGGAGGAGTGCACCTGGGTCCTTGATGGGCTGGGGTTTTCCCCACACAATGCTGGCTCCGCCCCCCTGTGGTTTGTCTAACGACCCAAGCCTCCCCAGTGAATGAAAGGGGTGGTTGGGCCATCAAGGGTACTCCCAAGCCAGCTGCAACTGGTTTCCCCCCACCCTGCACCCTGAAGACAAAGGAATTTATGGTATAAAAATGGGGCTGTGTCCCCACAGAAGTGGTTCTACTTGTGGATCCTTGCCAGAGGGGGCTGTTGCTGCTGCTGGGGCCAGGAGGACCGCCACTTGGCTTGTCTCCCTGCCTGGAGACCCAGTGTGCTGGCTCTGGCCCTGCCTTGCCCCCCTGCCTGCCTCCAGACCCTGCTGGAGCCTTTGCTTTACTCTTAGCGCTTGGGAGCGCTTATTTGCCTACTAGCGCTGTGGAGCGCTTTTCCTTTTGCTCATAGCGCTTAGGAGCGCTTTATTTACGAGCCGGCATAGCGAGTGCCCACCTCGCTTTATCTTTGATTTGGAAGCCGGTGCCCACCCGGCATTGCCCCGTCCTTGGATAGTTAAATCATCACGAGGGAGCCCACTCCTCGGATGCTGAGAGCCCGCCTGCCTACCTGAGACGAGCCGCCGCGCTGCCCGCGGCGACCCGGAAGTATTGGGCCGGCCGGCCACTCACAGCGCGGCCCGGAGAGGCCGACCGGAAGTCCCGCCTCCCACCGAGCCGCGAGACGAAGGAAGCAGCCGGCGTGTCCTGCCCGAGGCTCCCGATCGAAGGGAGAGCCCCGGGACAAGAGAGAGGAGCCGCCGCAGCCCGAGACAGCCGGTGCGTGGGACCTGAGAGCCGACCGAGAGTGAGAGGCGCCGCCCGGGAAGCAGCCAGTGAGTGCGGGGGCGTTCCTCTTTGTTCCCGAGCGGCCCCAGTTGGCAGAGGGCCGCTCCAACGTGGGCGGCATTTCGTTGTGGGAGCCAAGGGCTCCGGGGGGCAATTGATCTTTGTCGAGCCTGCGAGGCTCCCGCCCTATGTTAATTTGAGAGCCCCGAGGCTCTGAGGGGCCATTCTGTTTGTGAGCCGGCGAGGCTCAGACCCAGCCCCATCGTTCTCTGAGCCCCGAGAGGCTCAAGGCAATTTCATTGATTTAGAGCGCTGAGCTCTTTTGTACCTATTTGTCCACAAGCCCTGAGAGGCTCTTGGGGGGGGGGCAGTTCGTTGGTTGTAGCCCCGAGGCTCCCACGCTGTGTCTCCCCACCATTGATCTTTGAGCCCCGAGAGGCTCTGGGGCCATTTTAATTGATTGAGAGCGCTGAAGCTCTTAAATCCCAGCCCACATTTGTTTTGCGAGCCAGAGAGGCTCAGGGGCTCATCTGTTCTTCGAGCCCATGTGGCTCCAACGTTGCCCAGCCCTATTTACAACTGTCCAGCACTTAGTGGACAGTTGCTACGTTTAGGCTTTGTGTTCTGTGCGGCCTGCGCAGACCCCCTGACATTGAGACTCAGGGCATTTCAGCCCCTTTCGAGGCCAGTTGGCCTGAGGGACAGTTCTAGTGTTGTGCTTCATGCACCCTGCGCAATTTGTGATTTACTTGTGAATTTGATTCCTGCGCAAATGTTCTACCTGCACCTCTGAATGTGTTTTAATGTTTCATGTGCCATTGTTTGTTATTACCTTTGCTAAAAGTGACCTGCTTAGGTGATTCTTTGTTCTTTTATTCCCCTTTGCTAAAAGTGACCTGCTTAGAGGAATGTTTGTTTTTACCTTTGCTACAAGTGACCTGCTTAGGTAATTCTTTATGTTTTTATCCCCTTTGCTAAAAGTGACCTGCTTAGAGGATTGTTTGTGTCATTACCTTTGCTAAAAGTGACCTGCTTAGGTAATGCCTTGTGCTTTTATTTCCCTTTGCTAAAAGTGACCTGCTTAGAGGAATGTTGATGTTTTATTGCCTTTGCTAAATGTTACTTGCCTAGGTGATTATTTTAGGTTTCCTCCCCTTTGCTAAAAGTGACTTGCTTAGGTGATCGGTTTTCCTTCCATAGGTCCTGATGTTAAGGTCCTAGTTCCCTGCGTGATTTCCCTACAGTGTTTAGGGTGGCGTAGGAGGTATTTTCCCTTTACCAGTAGTTACTGGTTGTATGCTACATATACCTATTTTGTGTGCTACATTCATTATGTTTATGTGCTAAAGTGTTATACCTACAAGTGCTATTTCTAAAAGTGCATTCCCCTGACAGTGGTCCAGGTGGCCCTGTCTTGTACATAATCACTTGTAAATCTTGCCCATGTCTGTTGGCACATTGTAAAGTGTGTGTGTTATCTAATGTGTGTTTATTATTATAATACAAAGGCTATTTTTGATATAACCTTGTGTGGAGTTTCCTTTGTGGTGGGCCTTTGGTTGTTGTCGCTGGGGTGCGCGCGCAAACGCTTTACACATCGACTCCGAGATTAGCCTTGCTGCTCGCGCCACGTTACCTAGAGGGTGAGCGGGGGTTATCTTGTTGTGTGACTCCCTTGCCCTGACCTTGGAAATGGTGATCCCTGACTGACCTTGGTGCAAGCCTTGGCCAGCCAGAGGTCCCGTTTCTAACACCAACATTTAGAGGAGATAAGTAATTTTACAAATAAGTCTAGGAATACCTATTGTTGCTAGTTTTTTTGTGCTGCAGTGGTTCACATCAGCCAGACCTGTAGGATCAGGGTCTGTATATATTGTGGTGAGATCATATCCAGTACTATCTTTCTTATTCTTCATTATACTTAGTTGGTTTTTTGCTCTTTATATTCATTAGGTGTCACACCCTCAATACGGGTGCTGTACATTTTATACTAAAGAGAACTTTGAAGCACAAAATCTTCTACTATTGTTGATTAGGTAAGATGTGTTCCCATTTATACGGTTAGTTGGGTGTTATACCAGTTTGATCTCTATTCCAATCACTATCTTGATGGTGGATTCTATCTTCTCTATTTTGTGGTGTCACACAAATAGTTTTTGCCATGTCACTGGAGGAGAGCTTACTATTATGATGATTCTTGTACGTTTTTTCATTTCTGTTCTTCGAATGTGAGAATGGGAACCACCAGCTCTTGGGGTAGATATATAGTGTATATATTTTTTATTTGGATATGGACAGATTTAGAACGAGGGTATTAGTACCTGGTTTATCTGTTTTTACAACATACCTCTTGGTTCTGAATGGTTTCCTCACGGCGCAAGCCTGTGGTGTCTTTTCTTCTTCTTTCATTCTTGGGAGCAAATGGTTAAAAGTCCAACATTTGTACTGTCACCAACGTCACATATTGCTTTTTTATCTTCTTTTTAAGTTGTATTTATGGATATTGCTATATTATCCACTGTTTTAATTGTAGCTCTAAAATTATTTGCAGCCTTGAGAAAGTCCTTTTGGACGAAACACGTGTCGACTGCCTGTTTCAAGTCTTATGGAATTGTAAGATATGAAATAAAGGACATACAAAGGAAAATAGAGACCGTCTTATGGACTTTCTTTTTGCATATTTGGGTGGCTAAAGCCAGTTATACAGATGTGGACTTCTTTTTGTGCCTCGGCATTTGTTTATCGTGTATATAAACCTCAAGTGTGACGTCTTTCCATCTTGAGAGTTGATTTAGCCTCCTACTGGCAGAGTTAGGCTTATTGCTTGGAGAGCACTACAGCATACCAAATTCCGGAGAAATTATTTCTGACAGACGAAGGGGGTAGATGTGCATCTGGAAAGTGGCATTTCTGCTGTTTTCTTTTTTGTGTAATGACACCGCTAAGGAGAGTTAGTGAAATTCATACACTAACTATAGAGTAGCCACACTTCCTGATTTTCCAAGACGAAGTTCGACTACACACTAACCCAAGGTTTCTGTCAAACGTAATCTCACCTTTTCACTTAAATCAAATCTAGATTTACAGATTTTCTTCCTGAAACTAGAGATGGTAGCAGAAAAGGCACTGCATACACTTTATGTTAAAAGGGCCTTCATGTACTATGTGGAAAGAACCAAAACCTTTCGAAAAACCCAACTATTTGTAGCTATTTCAAACCCATGGAAGGGTAATGCCATCTCAAAGGCAGGAGTTGCGAAAGGGTAATGTCATATCATAAGCAGGAATCAGGAGGTGGATTGTTAAATTCATCCAAATTTGCCACATAAAAGCAAAAATGGTCCTGCCCACTGCTCCAAGGTCACACTCTGCAAAAAAGGGAGTATCAATGTCCTTATTAGGAAATATCCAGTTGGCAAACACATTTCTAAAGAGGTTACCTGGACACACCACACACTTTCACCAAACACTACTGGGTGGATCTGCACGCCAGACAACAATCTCTAGCGGGACAAACAGTTCTACGCACATTATTTCAATCAAATACACCATCTAACACTTTAAGCCACCACAAGAGTACAACTGCTTTACAGTCTATGCATAGCATGTGTATCTGCAGCCAACACATGCTAAGAATGGAGCGTTGGCTCAAAATTGACCCTACACCGCAGAAACACAAGCAATCTATCTTGTAACAGCAATGTTGCATCATATTTCAAAGGCAGAACAAAATATAAGACAAATAGCTCCCCAAAGAAAAGACCAAACAATGGCATTTTTGACTGTAGAGAACGTGGTCCTTTTTATTCCAAAATTTGTTTTCTTAAAAGACACGACAAAATTGCTCACCTGCTTGAGACCTGAAGAAGTCCTAAGAGGGATGAAACATTCCTCTTAGGACTTCTTCAGGACTCAAGCAGGTTCTTTAACTGATGTCGTTTATTGTGTTGACAGTTTTGATAAATTATTTTAATCAGCAAAGGGCATGTGGAGTATCTGAAGTCAGTGCTGTATCTATATGAACAGGTGGCATCAACAAGGCATCATGTAGCCCATCATTTCAATGTAAAGATTAGGGAATAGGTGTCCCCACCGCGTGTGTACGGGTGTCCTGTTCAGAAAAATTACAAAGAGAATGGAGCCTTTTAGGTACTCTGTAATTATCTAATCGTAGTGTGTAGTGCTGCAGATTCATATGCACCCTCCCTGGCAGGTATAAAATCGTGTGAACTATACACAAAATTGAAGCATGTTCAACAGAAAACACTAACCTACATACTATATCTTCTCTCCCCGCATGTCAGAGAAAACAAATATGATCTAACAAAGGAGCCGTTGAACATGCACACTACCTCGAGGAAGAGGAGAGACAACGTGTGACATCAACAGTAAAAGACTTTCGCGAGTAAAAACAACTTGCAAAGTCTGGGCCCAACACTAGATGGAAGGAGTGTGCACAGTATGTGAATCAGAAGCACTGCACCTAGGAATAGATGTTTTCAGGGTAAGTAATATACTCCTTCTGAAGGTAAGTAACTTTTTTTTAATAAGCTGAACATGATAGGAGGAGATGTTATTTATCCATAATCATAGTTCTCATTTCTGCACTTAAGCATATTCTCAGTTACAAGGTTAATTTTTATTTAATGTATGTACACCTTTTACATGCTAATTTTACATCGTAAGAATGGTGTGTTTATGACGCAATTTATTTCTGTGCTTGTGACACAAATAAAACAAGCACTGCCACTAATATTAGTAATTTTTCCTTTGATGTACATTCTGAAAGACGTTCATGGTAACGAAGTAAAGATACAAATTTGAAAGTCAATTATGTTTTTTCGTTGTAGGACAACATTGGTGAACTTGATGCAGATAGACAGTGCGATCTGAAAGCACGAAGGATAAAAGAAGAGGATGAAGGGGAAAGAAAAAAGGCAGTGTTGTTTGAATCAAGTGAAATGTATGACTCCGTTTTGGCAATAGAAGAGAAAGTGCCATGTAGATACCCATTGGATTTTGAAGAAGCAAGAGTACTTTTTTTGGTGGGACAGTATAATGTTAATGAATCCAAACAGTATTTTCAGTTGGATGGCCATGCAACTGACCATATCGAAATTCTTCAAGACCATAGTGCTCTTTTTAAGGTACTTGCTTTTTTTGAAGAGGATTATGAGAGGCGTTGTAAAATGCATAAGCGTAGAATTGATATGTTGGAACCTCTGTGTAAAGAGATAAACCCGCAGTACTACTTGTTGATTTGCAGACAACTTCAGTTTGAATTGGCTGATACATATTATGAAATGATGGATTTGAAAATAGCTATTGGCAACAGGCTGGATGAGCTTGATTGTCATACAATCAAAAAAATTAACACACTTGCACTGTCAGCAATTAAGTACTATGAAATGTTTTTAGACTCATTAAAGAGTCCAGATAAGAAGTTTCCTGAAATTCTTGAGGAAGATGTTGTACGCCCAGCATTAGTGGCAAAGTTTCATATTGCACGACTTTATGGCAAGCTTATAACCACAGATGGGAAGAAGCAGCTTGAGAATATGCAGACTTCGTTGGAATATTACTCATTTCTTCTAAACTATTGTGCGAAAAACGAAGATGCTATTAAGGTTGTAGAAACTGAATTAGAACTTAGTAAGGAAATGGCTGGTCTCCTTCCGACAAAAATGGAGCGATTGAGGGCAAAAATAGCATCTTTCCATTAACTTATCACACCATTTCAATATTTATCATGAATAGCAATGAGTAATATTAAAGTGATTATCTTAAAAAGTGCTATTCATATTTGTGTCTGGCTTTCTTTTCTTCTAAAAAGATGGGAGCTGCGTGCCACAATATGCCTGAATCAGTGTAACTTTACTAAAAATGTTGGACACAGTCTGTTTAATTTATAATGTAACGTAGCTGTTTCAAAATGACTAGCCGCCATCTGTTATTTATTTCGGTATCGTCAAGTCATTGTAATCATGCTATCTGCCTGCTTCTTGGTAACTGCTCTTAACTAAAATATTCATAAGCAAGTGTATCAGCTTTGCTTTCTTTCTTGCACACTTTTTATTATAATTGATGGACTAATGTATTCAGTTTTTTATGGTATAAGGATTTATTGAGTGCAAACAGGTACCCTAAGGCCTAAGGTGTCAAGGCGCTAGTCCACGGAGACATCGGCCAAAGAAGATTTACTTTGGAAACAGGTAAGTTTTTAGTTTGTTTTGTTCTAAATTGAAGGAGGTATATTCCTCAATTAGCGTTGTTACATGTATGTAGAGCAGTGATCTCCAACCTTTTGTGTAATAAGGACTACTTATTTTCAATTAAAAGCATTGTGAACTACTAATATTATTAGTGTTGTAATAGTAACCACATCAGGCAAGTTTACATTAGTGGCCACTGTATGAAGGGGGAGTATTATGTAGTGATACTGGCTAGGCTTCACTATGCAATACTCTCCCAATACCCCAAAGATGGTACTTGTATTCACAATACTAAATCCTTGGCTCAGTCCTTGTAGAGTGGCAAAAAGCAGTCAGGCTTTACTAGAGGAACATGTGTTAAGCATTTCAGAGTAACAACATGGGCAATAATTAATTGACAGGACTTGAGAGAAATACAACACCAATTTATAAAAATAATTTTGTATATAAATTTAGACACCAAAACGAAGTCAATTGGATAAGTATAACTGGAGTTATAAATTTTAGAAGCAAAATTAAATCAGTGCAACACAATACTGCAAAACTTTATAATTGCGGTCAATTGGAAAAAGCACTAGTGACAATCGGTCACTTGCAAGTCGAGTTGCATGGAACCCAAGGAGGGTAAAGTTGATGCTGGGTCCCAGTACCAAGCCCCGACAGTCAGTCCTGGCTGTCCTTGGTGCTGAAGTGGGAGATGTAGTGGAGCTGGTTTTACAACTTACATGGTGCTAGTGAGGAAATGGGTGCAAAAAGTCGACAAATAAGCCACTCACTGGTGATGTCGGATGAAGCTGTTACGGTGTTCCCTCGAGTTACAGGGTCGAGTAAAGGTGGTAGTTGGTGGACTGGCCACCAAAAAGCCTTGTCCGCCGTAAGCTCAGCAGGAAGGTATTTCGACATCTGAAGTGAAAAGGTAGCTGATTGAAACTTGCTGGAAGTCAGGACTATGTTCCCCACAATCCACTGGACCATCTACTTTTGGGCGATCCCTCAAAGAGCCTGATGGCCAGTAATTCTTTGGTTATGGTACGTTGTTTTTACCTGCGGTGTGCAGGGGACTAGTGCCACTAGTCCAGGGGAGGCCTTTGCCTCTCAAAGTGGTCACTTTTCATGGGGGAACCGTTCTTCGGTGAGGGGCGAGCCATCGTGCAGCTTTAGGAAGGTTTCCACAAGAGCAGAGTATCATGCTTTTGGTTTGTGCAGCTCATGTTGTTGCAGACTCCTGTCTCTTCTGTGTCCTTTGTTGTGAATCCGATCAGAACTGCGGTTCTGGTGCCAGGGGTAGCCCTTAAATCCTATATTTATGGGTGTTAAGGGGTGTGGGTGCAAGTGGCCAATTGACTACTAGCCCCAGCGGTTAATCCACCCCTGAGGTGACCACATCCGGGCCTGTGAGTCATCTTTTCTACCCTGAACCCTTTATTCTGCCCCGTTTTAAAATGACAGAAACCTTTCTAAGCTGAACAGACCAGGCAGCCCACCCAAGAGGTAAGGCTAGCCTTCTCTGGGTGTATACGTCCTGAATGGAAAACAGACATTACAATGCGGATGTTCCCACGCCTAGCCATTACCACGCTTGCATTACAACGCGTGCACCTTTATTATATGCTCAGAAATAAAAAACATTGCATAAAATACACTGATTCAAAATATTAAAATGTGGGAAACGATAAAAAGTCCTCCTACATATTCTTAAAGTGGCAAGCAAATGAGACGCAGGGATCGCGATTGCATAATTGCTTTTGTAAGTTCATCTGGGAGGCACTCCGTAGCTTATTCTTTTTGGTTCATCTGGATGATCTGGTAGTCAGATAGTCTTAAAGGCTATCGACATCATTAAAGGAAACAGAGAAACCCTTCTGCTTCCTCTTGAAGGCCTGTGCCATGCCTCAGAAGAGTTGCCTATCGTCCAGTTAAGGTAAGGGGGATTGGGCTTGGGGCGGGGTGGGGGGAGGGAAGGAGGATACGGATTAGGGCTTCAGACGGGGGTTTATTTACAGATTCGTGCCAGGGGGAGGTCGCACCGGAGTACGGCTTTAGAGCAGGGGTCGGGTACATTTAACAAGAGCTGGGCAATGGTGCGGGTCTACCTTTAGGTTTCAGTGCAGGGGTAAGTACAGATTAGGACTTTAGATAAGGGGTGGGGTCTTATTTAGGGCCTGGGGGAGGTTGCCCTGGGGTATGGTTTTAGGCCTCAGGGCAGGGGCCAGGTTAATTTAACAAGGGCTTGGCAAGGAGGTTTGGGTGGTTGTGCTGGATTCTACTTTTAGGTCTCTGGGCAGGGGGCGGGTAATTTATAAACAACTGGGGGCTGGGCAGGTTCACGCTAGGGTCTAGTTTTAGGACTTAGGGCAGGGGTTGGGTATTTGATAAAAGGGATAGGGGTTGGGGAGCTGTGGGGACGGCATGGACCAGTTTGAGGGCTGAGGGCAGGGGTCAAGGAAAACCTTTACCATGCTTAGGCTTTTAAAATACATGCCATTACAATGAACTTCGTTGTAAAGACATGCATGGTAAAGACATACTAGTTATAAAAATGCGTGGTAAAGGTTATGCGTGGTAAAGGCATTTTCATTGTGACATGTGTTGTAAAGGCATGCATTGCAGCAAATGTGTTCCGTCATGCAACCCTCCTGAATTCCTAACTTCCCACTTGCCCAGGTGTAAATGTGCCTGGGGCAGGGGGAAGGCTGTTTCCTCCTTTAGGAGGCAGCCTGGTTGCATATCACAGGTGGTGTAGGCTTTGAAGGTCACCACCTTGATGTGCCACTTCACTAGCCATGCCTTCAGGGAGGGAAGTTCCCTCTTTCCCTCCCAGGCCATATTTTCTAACTTTCAAAACTCACACCTCCTGGCAGGGAGGGGTCAGATTCCTGTCTTGGCAGCAGCAGCTGCAGGCTGGCAGCCAGAGCACAGGGAAGGCTGGAGCAACCAGGTGGGCAATCTCTAAGGTAGCCACCTGGGTGCATGTCACATCGACCTCAACACAAGCTTTGTGTAAGAGGTGATAAGACGTGTTGTTTGATAACAAATATAACATATTACGGCAGTAACATAATGGAGCTGGCGACCTCAAGTTTCCCGGTTGCCAGGCCATGTTATCCTATGGATCACTGATCACTTACAATATTGCTTAATGGTAAAGTCTACTATAGGGACATATACACTTGCACTTTCATGTCCACACCTTTAATATAATGCACCTGGGCTCAGGAGGCTTTCCTTAGGGGTGACTTGCATATATTAAGAATAGTGCATTGACCTTGCCACACAGGGTGAGGGCAAAGTCAAGTTCGAACAGTTTGCACTGCTCCGGCAGTCTGCAATGGTAGGACTCCTGTCATATATTTACTTGTATCACTCAGGGAGGAAGAAATGGTGCTTCAGGCCCTGGTGACCCCTTTAAAACCCATGCCTGTTAACCACTGGTACTATATACTAAAGATGTTTAAGGGGGTTAAAGTCCTTGCCAATTGGGGTTGCTAATCACATGTATTCATTTTAGGGAGAGAGCACTGGCAACTGGCACTGGAGCCTGAGTAGCAGACTACAAGTGCTCTTTCAGAGTTATTACCATCAAAATTAAAGGAAAAAGTGGGTGGTGACCATACAAAAAAGGCACTTTCCTACATCCACCATATCCAAGATTACCAGCAGTTATCACCTCAGTGCATCAGGAGGGTTGCCGACAGTAATGTGAACAAACATTTGCAATGCAATAGGTCTCACATTTACGCAAGTTGTAAATGACAATGCCAATAGCTTAAACTCAAGTAAATGCGAGATCTATTGCATTGCAAATGTTTGTTTTACTTTAAAACTGAGCACGGCGACGCTTCAAGGACAATGCGCTTGGTTTCTCTTTTTTTTTCTACTTTAACACTGAGCACGTTGTCCTCAAAGCGGTGCTGCGCTCAGTTTTAAAGTAAAAAAAATAAAATAAACGGAGCGTGGTGTCCCTGAAGTGGGCACTGCGTTCACTATGCGAGTTTACATTTTTTTTAATTAAACAGAGCGCAGTGTCCCAGAAGTGGACACCGCGCTCAACGTGAAAAATGAAGAAAATTAACATTGAAAATGATCGCGGTGTCCCTAAAGCGGGTGCTGCAATCATTATGCACATTCCCCAAAAAAGTAGCTCCCATTGTCCCCATCAGTGCCAACCAATAACAAAAGTAGTCCTCCCCCCTAGATAAGGTTTCAGGACTGCTGACTGAGAAGCGCAGAAACCCACAGACGTTTTTCCTGGATGTTCTTTGAATTAACTCCAGTTTCATTGATTCCCAACAAACTCGACATAGGACACAACATTGCTGTGTCACTTTAAGACAAATTATTCATTTAACCTCATCTCAAGAGATTCGCCTTACCTGAGCCTTCCTGACAAGTGCAAATCTTTCTGGCAGCCTCCACTCAGCGAGGGACGCCTTGGGATACCTCCCACTTGCTGGGCTGTCCTTATTGTCCTGAAGAAGACCCGCTATGACACCATATAAACGCTGTATGCAACGAGAGTATGAAGTTACTCTATGATTCAAGATAAAGCAGGGGAGATAATGTAGAGTAGAGTGGGTCACTTAAGACCACTTATGTGTATGCAAAAAAGGGGGGAATTCCCAGTTCGGAACTAGGGCTCTCAAACATCCAGCAAGCTAGGTGTCATGCTTCATAATATGAGCCTGCCCCTCGTCAGGTCGGCGCTGCAATACCCGACGGGCACCTAGACCGGGGCTCTTTATCGGGGATCTTTTGTTCTTGCCGGTGGGTGCGGTGGGGGTGAGGGGCCTAGTGTGTGTAGATGTGAGGGGTTGGGAATCTAAAATAGGTCAGTTAGTCCTAACAAACAGTTTATTAAGAAGGTAAACTGCCTAATTTAAAAGAGCAAGAGGGGCAAAGGACTAGTGAAAATGTATCTAGTTGTATGTGCCCTGCTCTCGGGTGATCAACATGTTTCTTGTTATAAGTGTCAATTAGATCAGGGCACTTCCTCAGGATCAAAGTAACGCTATCTACACCAAAAGGGTAAGTGAATTATACCACGTTCTCTGGTTGATAACCTATACTGTCGTCAAGTAACTACTTGCAACAGTAGCCAGCGGTTGAAAAGTACACCGATTGGGTCCGGCGTAAAACGCGTCTAGCGTACGACCTACCCTTCCGCCGGTAGATACATTGTCACTAGTCAACTAGGTCAGTTGTTAGGACTAACTGACCTATTTTAGATTCACAACCCCTCACATCTATACAGACTAGTCCCCTCACCCCCACTGCACCCACCGCAAAAACAAAAGGTCCCCGATAAAGAGCCCCAGTCCGGGTGCCCATCAGGTATTGCAGCGCCGACCTGACGAGGGGCAGGCTCCTATGATGAAGCATGACACCTAGCTTGCTGGGTGTGTGAGAGCCCTAGTTCCGACAAGGGGAATTTCCCCCTTTTTTGCATACTCATAAGTGATCTTAAGTGACTCACTCCACTCTACAGTATCTCCCCTGCTTTATCTTGAATCATAAAAGAACTTCGTACTCTCGTTGTACTCAGCCTTGTTGGAGCATGTACACTGGACCTCTGTAAACTTGCCCCTGAGTCCCTCCTTTTGTTTGATACCATACACATGCATCATAAGGGTCGAAACGTCGACGCTAACACATGGTTCAGCATTAACAAATCTCTAACACCCACATGCATCATCCCGGCCGTTTGCGAATTCTAAATTGCAAAAAATAGCGAATCGCAATTTTGAATTCGCAAAATGGGATGCATGTATATTTTCGCATAATATTAGCGATTCGGTAAAAATCGCAATTTTTACCGAATCGCAAATATGCAAATTCTAATTTGCTAATTCGTATTTCCCATTGATTCCTATGGGCCAAAAGGCCCATAGGAATCAATGGGGATTGCGAATTCGCAAATTAGAATTTGCATAATGTTAATGCATTCCATAGGTGCAGGGGGGGTCCAAAGGACCCCCCCTGCACCCATGAAATGTATTTTAAAGTGGATGTTTCACACACACATGTCCTAAGGACATGTGTGTCTGTAACATGACAGTTTAAAAAATGCATTTTTTAACGTTTTTGAAGATTTTCGCAAATTAACACGTGGGTCAACCTCGTGTTAATTTGCACTTCCTATTTCATAATTCTCTTTTTTTTTTTTTAATTGATGCATTGCATTTAAGGAATCGCACAAATGCGATTCGTTAAATGCATTCGCATTTTTAAGAAATGCAAAAAAATGCGAATTGTGAAATAGTGTTTGATGCATACCAAAAACGTATTTAGGAAGCGCAAACGGCTGAATTTACCAATTTGCACCGTTTGCACTTCCTAAATAGGTTGATGCATGTGCCCATTAATGTATAGCATTGAGCGACTCTGCCACAACCGAAGATATTGTCTTTGTTGCTGTCACTTTAAAACGCTGATCACTTTGCAATTGCACCTCACTTTGACAGCCCTTGAAAAATGTGTTTTTAGAAATGGTTTGAGAAAACTCGAAAAAAACATAATAATAATTTTTTGCAAGCAATTTGGAGTTTCTTGTTGTATTGTGGTGTTCCAATATTCATGTTGTTGCACGCTGTGATTTAGCCCACGTGTACATATTGGTTACGCAGAGAGGTTTATAAAGTAATCACAATAAGATTCGTCTTTATCATATTGTTCGATTCTTGAGGCAAGATGGCTGCCGTGGCGTGGGCTGTGTGAACAGCTCGCTCCCTGCTCCGAGTTTCCCAGGGGGGGGAAATGTTCTACATGTAGCTGGATTTCCTCGACCTTTGGAAGCGTCTTTAGCTTTAATTTTTAGCTTCTACGGTATCTGAATTTTATCGCAGCAAGTAGCGAGCAAGCAGCATGAAATTGACATCAAGCGGCTCCCTGTCTCGTTTGACTCAGCTGGAAGCTCTCCTCACCTGTTTCCGCAGTTCGCGGTTCGTGGATGCTTGTTGGTCTGTTTCTCTCTCAGCGGTGCGCCCCGTTGTGGCATCTCCCCGTGCTGGTATTTGGTCCCCGAAGCTTCATGGTTCGTGGCCGTGGTGGGACTCGAAAAAAGAAAAAGCCGCCCAAGGACCCCAAGGAGCCAACTAAAACTGTTACAAGGAGCACCGCATCAAAAACTGCCGCAGCTAGCGCAGGAGCCGCGGGAGGAAACAGTTCAGGAATGGTGTCGGCAGGCGGAAAGAAAACACTGGTAAGCACTAATGCTGATACGGATACACCCGCCTCATTGAAAAGGAGGGCATTGACTGTACCAGCGCTCTTTAAGAAACAGACTGCTAGAAACTGCAAGGAGAGTGATATGAATGAAACTGATAGAACCGGCAGAGCAGAGCAGAATTCTGATGAGGCGGAACAGATTATAAGTGATAATACCTGTTAGAAAGGCGATCCCGGGGGAGGCAGAAGATGTCTGACTGACCACCCCTAGGTCCACCCCTCCTTCTGGAAGTGGCCGAGCGTTGTCTAGAGGCCTCCTGTGTGAGGTTCCTCTCCTATAATTGTAACAGCAGAGCAATCACACCACTACAAATGGACATCACACAAGAGGATAGTTTCTTAGGCTTTATCAGTAATAAAGGTTGATTATCTTCGGCAATATGTACAAGTGGATCGAGGGATCCGTAAAGTCTCGGTAACAGGGAACAGGGGTAGCGGGACAGTCTCAGCACCGGTTGGGTACAGGGATACCCTGCGCACAGCTCTCAATCCTCGAGCTGGGGGGTTCTGAAAGGTCGAGCCGCGGCAGCGCCAGCAGGGCTCCAAAGATGGTTTCAGTGAGGTTGGGCCGCGGCAGCGCCAGCAGGACTCCAAAGATGGTTTCAGCAAGGTTGGGCCGCGGCAGCGCCAGCAGGCTTCGAGGTAGTTTCAGCGAGGTTGGGCCGCTCCAGCGCCAGCAGGACTCCAAGGATGGTTTCAGCGAGGTTGGGCCGCGGCAGCGTTAGCAGGACTCCAAAGATGGTTTCAGCGAGGTTGGCCCGCGGCAGCGCCAGCAGGACTCCAAAGATGGTTTCAGCGAGAATGGGCCGCGGCAGCGCCAGCAGGACTCCACAGATAGTTTCAGGGTTCAGGGTAGCGAGTTCTTCTCGGGGTCAGCCACGACAGCGTCGGCAGGGCTCTCGACTCCAGGATACAACTGCTGTCCTAATCCAGGGCTAGCCCAGATATAGGACTGGCGTCCTTTGATGTCCTGACCCTCCCGCCTGGGGGGGTCAGAGGGGCCGGGATGAGGGTGTCCAGACACCCAGCAGGGGGGTGGAGCCAGCGCCCAGGGAGGCCGGAGGGCGATCGATACCAGGCGTCCGGGGACGGCTGGAGGGCCATCGAAACTCCCCTCCTCTTAGATCCGTCGAGTGGCCACTCTACCACCTGGGGGGATCTTGGTGCCTCGATGTCGGGGCTTCGCTGGGGCCGTGGCCGGGTTCGGGCCGAGGCCACGTGCTCGGGACGTGATGGGCCCAAGATGGAGTCGGGCCTGAAATGGTGGTCCGGAGTGGTAGCCGGACCTGCAGAGTTGGGGCGTGTAGGGTTCGCCGGGTTCCAGGGGTGAGAGCGGTTGGTTGCCGGGGTGGCTGCTCTCGACGAGAGTTCGTGGAGGGTAGTGCCGGGGGGGGCGACAGCGGGTCGATGGAGGGCCGATGTCGTCCCGGGCCCGCCATGCGGGAGGGGTAGGACCACGCCAAGAGGCCGGGTCCAACACACGTCCCCTCCAGCTGAAGGCAGGGAGAGTCACCCATCCTCTTGGGGGTTCTCCTCGCTGAGGCGGAAGAAGCGGGACAGGCCATCAGCATTGGCGTGGTCGTTGCCAGGGCGATGCTCCACAGTGAAGTCCATCCCTTGGAGGGAGATGGACCATCGCAACAGCTTCGGGTTCTCGCCCCGCATCTGCATCAGCCACCGCAGGGGCCGGTGGTCGGTCTGTACCCGGAAGTGGGTGCCGAAGAGGTAGGGCCGGAGTTTCTTCAGGGCCCACACGACGGCAAAGGCTTCTCTCTCGATGGTGCTCCATCGTTGTTCTCTAGCCAGCAGGCGCCGACTGATGAAGGCCACAGGAAGGTCAACTCCCTCGGGGTTAACTTGCGATAGGACCGCCCCGATGCCGTGCTCCGAGGCGTCGGTTTGGACCACAAACTCTCGGCTGTAGTAGGGGGCTTGGAGCACAGGGGCGGTGCACATGGCAGTTTTCAACGGCTGTTTGACACTCAGGGGTCCAGTTCACCTTCTGAGGTTGCCTTTTGGATGTCAGTTCAGTGAGAGGCCCCACAATGCTCCAATAGTCTTTTATAAAGCGCCGGTAATATCCTGTGAGCCCCAGGAAGGCTCGGACGGCTGTCTGGGTGACCTGGGGCTCCCAGGCCCTGATGGCGTTAATCTTTGGTTGGAGGGGAGCCACCTGGCCGCTCCCTACTTGGTGCCCCAGATAGGTCACAGACCCTTGGCCTATCTGGCACTTGCTGGCTTTTATTGTCAGTCCGGCCCGTCAGGACCTACCAGAGGTGTGTCAGGTGCTCGTCCCAGTGGAGGCTGTACACCGCGATATCGTCCAGATATGCGGCACTGAACTCTTCTAGCCCCACCAGCACCCTATTCACCAGTCTCTGGAAGGTGGCCTGGGCGTTTTTCATACCGAAGGGCATCACTTTGAAATGGAAGTGGCCATCGGGGGTCGAGAAGGCAGATCGCTCTTGGGCACCAGGGGTGAGGCCGATCTGCCAATATCCGGCTGTGAGGTCGAAGGTGCTGAGGTACCTGGCGGCCCCCAGGCGATCGATCAGTTCATCGGCCTGGGGGATGGGATGGGCGTCGGTCCTGGTGACGGCATTCAGCCCCCGGTAGTCGACACAAAACCGGAGTTCCGGGGGGGGCGGCGGCTATAGGGACCAGGACAACTGGACTGGCCCAGGGACTGTCTGAGGGCTCGACCACCCCCAGGGCTAGCATCTTGGCAACTTCGGACTGGATGCAGGCCCGAACTCGGTCGGGAACTCGGAAAGCCCGGTGTCGCACGGGCGGGCTGTCCCCGGTGTCTGAGGGCTCGACCACCCCCAGGGCTAGCATCTTGACAACTTCGGACTGGATGCAGGCCCGAACTCGGTCGGGAACTCGGAAAGCCCGGTGTCGCACGGGCGGGCTGTCCCCGGTGTCGACATCGTGGACACACCATTGGGTGACCCCGGGGGTGAGTGAAAACAGGTCCGCAAATTGCCCCAGCAGCTTTCGGCAGTCCTGGTGCTGTTCGGGGGTCAGGGCGGAGGAGAGGAGTATTCCCTCGACGGAGACGTCTTTTGCTGAGCACTTCAGGAGGTCGGGTAGGGGCTCGGAGTCGTTTTCCGCTCCGTCATCCGTAGCCAGCAGCAGGCTCAGCTCCGTGCGGGCAAAGTGAGGCTTGAGCCGGTTGGCGTGCAGAACCCGGAGGGGGTTCCTGGGGGACTCCATGTCCACCAGGTAGGTGACGGGGCTCTTGCGCTCCACCACTTTGAAGGGCCCTGTCCATTTGTCCTGGAGGGCACAAGGTTCGACCGGGGACATGACCCAGATCTGCTGGCCCGGCTCGAAATCGATGGACGAGGCGTTCTAGTCATACCAGCGTTTCATTTCCTCCTGGCTGGCCTCAAGGTTGGCCTCGGCAAGTTCCCGGAACTTCCGAGTCTGGTTGCGGAGGGTCAGGAGGTACCGGTAGACATCAGGTGGAGCATCTCGGACTGCAGTCTCCCAGCCTTCTTTGACCAGGCTGAGGGGACCTCGGACAGGGTGTCCGTACAATAGTTCAAATGGGCTGAACCCCAGGGACTTCTGGGGCACCTCCCGATAGGCAAACAGGAGGCAGGGCAGCAGGACGTCCCATTTGCGGCGTAGGGGCTCTTCTAGGCCCTTGATCATCCCCTTGAGTGTCCGGTTAAACCACTCCACAAGTCCATTCCCTTGGGGGTGATATGGGGTGGTGAACTTATATGTGACCCCGCACTGTTGCCACAGGGACCGCATATATTTGGATATAAAGTTTGTGCCCCGATCACTCACGACCTCGCGGGGGAATCCTAATCTGGAGAAGATCCCCATCAGCGCCCGGCCCACCACGGGGGCTGTTATGGTCCGGAGGGGGATGGCTTCTGGGTAGTGGGTGGCATGGTCCACCAGGACGAGGATGAAGCGGTGTCCCTGAGAGGTGCTGGGGTCCAGGGGCCCCACTATGTCGATCCCCACTCGCTCGAAGGGGGTGGTTACCACGGGAAAGGGTTGGAGCGGGGCCTTGAACTTTCCCCCGCTCTTCCCGCTGGCTTGACAGGTCGAACAGGTTCTGCAGTGATTGTGCACATCGTTGCGCATTTTTGGCCAGTAAAAATGGGTCACTAGGCGGCTGTAGGTTTTGTCCTGCCCCAGGTGCCCGGCGAGGAGCACGTGGTGTGCCGGGTTTAAGAGGAAGTCTCTGAATCGTAGGGGGACCACCAACACTCGGCTGGCCCCCAGTTCTGCAATTTTCTGCTCGCTGTAGAGGAGATCGTGGTCCCAATAGACCCAGTGGGACCCCGCTGGGTCTCCGGCGGCTTGAGTGGCGGCTTGCTGTCGGATTCCCTCGAGGGAGGGACACGTTTTCTGTTCTTGCCGGAACTGTTCTCGGGTGGGGCCACCTTCTTGGCGCCATTGGGCTAGTTCGGGGAGGTGGCCGAGCTCGGTGATGTCTTCATGGCTGGGTCCCCGGGGGCCGGGCTCTGGGTCGGCGTCCTCGGGGACTGCGGGCGGCGGAGGTGCGGGCCACTCCGGTTCTTCAGTCGGGGTGTCTTCGTTCGGGGTGGTGGCCCGGGTGGCCATCGATCGGGTGGTCGCACAGACCCACTCGGGAAGGCCCAGCATGCCCAGATGCTCTCTCCGCTCAACGTGGGCCCAGGGGGAACTTTCCAGGTCGTTCCCGAGGAGGCAGTCCACGGCGGCATCGTCCCGGACAGTCACTTTCAGCATGCCTGACACCCTCCCCATTCAAAGGGAATACGGGCCATCTGGCACAGGCTCTCGGAGTTGTCCATCGACCGTACTGGGCACAGGACATTGGGCAAGATCTGGTTGGGGGCCACCAAATGGCAGCGGACCCCTGTCACGCTGGCTCCAGTGTCACGGAGGGCTTCGGCCCGCTGTCCATTAATGGTGACCCATTGGCGGTACTTTTGCGTGATGCCTGGGATCGGGCCCGGGGGATCATGTCTCTTTCACCTAGGCACACCAAAGACATAGCGGCGGGCTCCCACTCGGCCTGGTCGGGCCGTCGTCTTCTTCTTCGCCTCTTTCTTCGCCCAGGGCGGCGGCCGTGATCTGGCGGCTTGGAGGACCGGTGGTGCAGGGTCATTGGTTCATCGGGCAGAGGGGGTCATTAGCATAGTGACCGGGCCGCTGGCATCTGTGGCAGGTAACGGTAGGGCGGGGCCCCGGTCGTGGTGGGGGGGCCCCCCTTCTGGCCAGGGAGGGCGAAGTGGAGGTCGGGGGTGGGGGCGTCTCTGCCCCTGTTCTGGCCTCCTCTGCCGCCTCGTGGCCGGTGGCTCCCCGGGGATCCACGGCCGTACTCTCCCATCGGGCTCCGGGGGACTCGGGTGCTCACCCATCGGTCGGCCTCCACGGCGAGTTTCCGTGGCTCTGTCAGTTTGCTGTCGAGGAGATGCTGCCGGAGTTCGATGAAACAGTTGTTGGAGAGGTGTTCCCATACAATGAGGTTGAACAACTGCTCGTAGGTGGTGACCTGGCTGCCCTTGATCCACCCCTCTAGGGCTCTACTATAAAAGTTTACGTACTCCACCCATGTGGTACCGGGGAGTTTTTTACAGTCTCGGAATAGCTGCTGGTACATTTCGGGGGTGAGTCCGTAGCGAGTGAGGAGGGCGGCTTTCATGTGTTCGTACGAGGTCATCTCGGCATCGGGGAGCTCTAGCAGAGCGTCTCTCCCTTCGTTGACGAACTTCCCCCACAAGCCGGCGCCCCAGTCCTTGAGGGGTACTCGATGGGCGGTCATGGCTACTTCGTAAGCTTTGAACCTCTGTTGGATGTCGTGGTTTTTATAGTACTCTTTGACGACATCCTTGGGGATGTGAACTTTCGTGTCCGCAGGTGGAGGCGGGTTCCTGCTCCCGGAGGCGCTGGCTTCACTCGTTTTGGACTTGATTTCAAGTTCTTTAAGGCTCTTCTCTTCTAGGTCTCTCTGCCTCCGTTTCTCCTCAAGGTCTCCTTCCAGCCGTAGTTGCTCAAGGGCTATTTTTCTTTCAGCTAGCTGCAGTTCTCCGTCCAGCCGGAGTCGGGCGAGCTCCAATTCGTGGAGCCGGTTCCTCTCTCGCTCTCGGGCGTCTTCGTGGGAGAGGCCCGTGTCTATGTTTGCAGGTCTTTCCCCCGCGGGGGTTGCGTCGGTCTCCGGGCGTACGTTCGGGACTGGGTTATCTTCGCTCTGGGGTGGCGTCGCTCCTGCCTCCACCCATGTTTGCAGGGCCGACTTGAAATCTTCTTTGGTGTTTAGTCCAGTGGTAGCGATGCCCAGGTCTTTGCAGAATTGCTTCAATTCCTTATGACTGTAATCTTCCAACTGTTCTTTCTGGAACTCTGCGGTCGGTCTGGTTTCTTTGGTAGTCATGGTCGCGGTGTGTTTCTGTCGGTAGTGGGTGAGTCACTCTCTGTACGATTTGCGTTGGCTCGGATCCCACCGCCTGCCACCAATGTTAGAAAGGCGATCCCGGGGGAGGCAGAAGATGTCTGACTGACCACCCCTAGGTCCACCCCTCCTTCTGGAAGTGGCCGAGCGTTGTCGAGAGGCCTCCTGGGTGAGGTTCCTCTCCTATAATCGTAACAGCAGAGCAATCACACCACTACAAATGGACACCACACAAGAGGATAGTTCCTTAGGCTTTATCAGTAATAAAGGTTGATTATCTTCGGCAATATGTACAAGTGGATCGAGGGATCCGTAAACTCTCGGTAACAGGGAACAGGGGTAGCGGGACAGTCTCAGCACCGGTTGGGTACAGGGATACCCTGCGCACAGCTCTCAATCCTCGAGCTGGGGGGTTCTGAAAGGTCGAGCCGCGGCAGCGCCAGCAGGGCTCCAAAGATGGTTTCAGCGAGGTTGGGCCGCGGCAGCGCCAGCAGGACTCCAAAGATGGTTTCAGCAAGGTTGGGCCGCGGCAGCACCAGCAGGCTTCGAGGTAGTTTCAGCGAGGTTGGGCCGCGGCAGCGCCAGCAGGACTCCAAGGATGGTTTCAGCGAGGTTGGGCCGCGGCAGCGCCAGCAGGACTCCAAAGATGGTTTCAGCGAGGTTGGGCCGCGGCAGCGCCAGCAGGACTCCAAAGATGGTTTCAGCGAGGTTGGGCCGCGGCAGCGCCAGCAGGACTCCACAGATAGTTTCAGGGTTCAGGGTAGCGAGTTCTTCTCGGTGTCAGCCGCGACAGCGTCAGCAGGGCTCTAGACTCCAGGATACAACTGCTGTCCTAATCCAGGGCTAGCCCAGATATAGGACTGGCGTCCTTTGATGTCCGGACCCTCCCGCCTGGGGGGTCAGAGGGGCCGGGATGAGGGTGCCCAGACACCCAGCAGGGGGGTGGAGCCAGCGCCCAGGGAGGCCGGAGGGCGATCAATACCAGGCGTCCGGGGACGGCTGGAGGGCCATCGAAACTCCCCTCCCCTTAGATCCGTCGAGTGGCCACTCTACCACCTGGGGGGATCTTGGTGCCTCGATGTCGGGCCTTTGCTGGGGCCGTGGCCGGGGTCGGGCCGAGGCCACGTGCTCGGGACGTGATGGGCCCAAGATGGAGTCGCGCCTCAAATGGTGGTCCGGAGTGGTAGCCGGACCTGCAGAGTTGGGGCGTCTAGGGTTCGCCGGGTTCCAGGGGGGAGAGCCGTTGGTTGCCGGGGTGGCTGCTCTCGACGAGAGTTCGTGGAGGGTAGTGCCAGGGGGGGCGACAGCGGGTCGATGGAGGGCCAATGTCGTCCCGGGCCCGCCATGCGGGAGGGGTAGGACCACGCCACGAGGCCGGGTCCAAAAATACCATCGACGGTGGGCTAATGCGGCTTGGTATAAGGGACTTAGGGCCCGATGTAGGTAATCCCAGATTACCAATTCTTAAATACCGAATCATACCAATTCGGTATTTAAGAACAGGCAAATGGGAGGTAGGTAATTTTACCGAAAAAATTACCGACTCTGTAAGTTTCAGTAATTACCGAATCGGTAAATACCGATTCGGTAATTGCCATTCGATCCTATGGGCCTGGAGGCCCATAGGAATGAATGCCAATTACCGAATCGGTATTTACCAATTCGGTAAAAGAGGGAAACATTGAAGGGTGGCAGGGTGTCACTTTGACACCCTGTTGTACCCCTCAATTGTGTATGGGTGCACATGTTGCAGAGGGCATGTATGTTGCAACATGGCACATGGCAAGGTTTTCATTTTTTACCACCAACTTGTAGTTGGTGATAAATAACGATTTCTAAAAGGGGAAAAGCACTCATTTGAGTGCTCCCTACATAGCAAATTTGGTAATTTACCGATTCGGTATTTTAAGGAATCGGTAATTTACCGATTCCTTAAAATACCGATTCGGTAAATTACCAAATCAGTAAAATGCCCACCTACATCTCATTTTCCAAATACCGGTCGCTAACGGACGAAATTACCGAATTTCGGCCATTACCGACCGGTATTTGCCTACCTACATCTGGTCCTTAACCTCAGGAGACAGTCGTATTATGGGAGATAGAGTCCCAATAGAACTACAGGGTGGAACAGTGCCGGATTTTAGTGCTGGTGCGATGCCGGGTAATATAGGAGGGGCTGAGATGACTGATGTTTCATCAACACCAGCAGAATTGGAGAACTTTGTACCACAAGCAGCAGTGGAAGCAGTGGAAGTAGTAGAGAACTTTTTTTCTTTGTCTGATCCCTCTTCAGACGAGACCATGAATCATAGTAAAGATTGGGCAGACTACGGCGAAGAAAGTAGTTCTGTCGAAGTTGAATCTGAGGAATCAAGACTCAATGTAGTATCGCCACATTCAAATGCTTCCACCATTAAAAGGCGAAAGAAAAGGGTCTCGCAACGCGTAACTGGTAGGATCAGTGACGACTCTGCTGAAACATGTCAAGGCCCAGAAACAGTTACTTCTGCATCATTGGAACTAACCGAACAAGTGGGATTAACAATTGGAGAAGGTTCCGGAAAAGAGATCATTCCAGTGAACCAACAAGAGATAACCCTTACTACAATTTACCATACTATGATGACTCACCGTGCCGAAAGTAAGTCAGAAAATCAGCGTACTCCGGCAACTTGCTCCAAAGTTAAAAATGCTGTGCGACGAGCTGTTAAACTTTGCACTGAGACGGCTAGCAGAGTATCAGAGGCTGAGGCGAGAATTTTGGCACTGGAGGAAGAGACTATGGCACAAAAACATGAACTCGAGAGTGTTAAAGCGCATAAAGAGGATATCTCATATAAACTGGCTGGGCTGGAAAATCAGGCACGTAGGAATAATTTGCGCTTTCTCGGAATACCAGAGAAAAAGGAAGGAGCAGATGTAAGAAGATTTATCATCGAACTATTGACTGAAGCATTTCCCGACCTCACATCCTGGGATTGGTCAAAAGAAGTGCAAAGAGCGCACAGATTCCCGTTTAGGATAAGAAAGCCTAGGCAGGGCGAGGAGGAATATCCTACGGCTATACTAGTCTCTTTCAATAATTTTCTCGCTAGGGAAGAAATTTATAGTCTAGCCCGTCCCGATAAAAAAGTCACGGGCAAGAACTGTGTATTTTTCGTACGACCTGATTTCTGCCAGGCCACAGTTTCCCAGCTCTGGCATTTAAGGCAGTTAATCCCAGAATTTCAAAAGAAGGGGGCTACTGTCTTTTTGCAAAATCCAGCTAAATTAAAAATAGTGATCAAAGGGCAGATTAAATGTTTCCTCTCTGAAATCAAAGCTAAGGAATATTTAGATTCTCTATGAGGTGTAAAAAATAAGGTTCTGATTAACTATCAACTAAGAAGCTTACTTAGAAGTC
Source organism: Lissotriton helveticus (assembly GCF_964261635.1). Taxonomy (NCBI): domain Eukaryota; kingdom Metazoa; phylum Chordata; class Amphibia; order Caudata; family Salamandridae; genus Lissotriton; species Lissotriton helveticus. Next base: position 744,707,533 of record NC_136065.1, on the reverse strand, counting down.
TAACCACTAAACATAGATTTGGTACTGTTATCGGGATGTGAATATCGATCGAGCTGGTCTATGTTATACGATCTATGCTATATGTATGCTAAATATATGCTAGATGTATGTTATATGTATTCATTGGGATGCTCTTTGATTGCAAAACGGTTTTGAATTTTTTTTTTTCCCAGGGGTGCCCGTGGGTGGGGGGACATGGCACTCCATACTTAACAGAACTGATTGTTCCTGAGCCTCATATGCTGGGGAGGGGGAGGGGGGTGGGTTGTGGGGTGGGGGGAATGGTGGGCACGGGGGGTGGCGGGGTTGTAAGGCAGTGGTAGTTGTTAAGGTACAGAAAGTCAAGAAAACCGATATAACCGGTACACATTTTTGCAGAGGAAGATCAATGATAAGTTTGGTAATAATTTTTTGTCACGATGGATAAGAAGATCAAAATTTGTACGCTAAATATTAACGGCCTTAATGACCCTAAAAAGATGGGGATTTTGTCCAGATTAATTCAGCTGACATGAATCGATATACTGTGTTTACAGGAGACGCACATTTCTTGGGACAAAAGAAATATATTGAATAGGCTGGGTCTTGACCTTTTAGTTTGTTCTAAGCTGACCGGTATTAAAAGAGGGATTGCGATATTTATGAGAAAAGGAGTTGGGAAATGTGTTAGAACATTAGCTGACAAGTGGGGGAGATGGGGGCTCGCAGAATTGATTATAGAATGCAACAAATTTACAATGTGCTGTCTATACGGTCTGAATCTTGATGACAGTGAGGTATGTGACACTGTAGTATGTTTATCTAGGGACCTGTATCGATACTCCTATTTCTGACCCTTGTCCGGTTACTAAATCATTAATGGCCATACAACGGCACAGAAACCCGTTTTCAGATTAAGTCATAGCGCATGCTATCACATTAGGCAAGCACTATTCCTCCAGCCTCCCTAGAAAGCACACCCGAGTTCTCAAAACAAACCAAACCTCCAGCAGACCTGGGAAATCCCCCGCAGCTGTTGTTTTGATTTCGTTCGAGAACTCCTGTAAAGAATGTAAGAACGACCAGTTCTTATGACATTCTTACTGACGTCTTATGTCCATCCTTACGTCAAACTCGGCACATTTCAGGTATAAATATACCGACGCTGCCCTAAGCAAAGACACGGTGGTGATGAGCTTGGAGCAGCGCTACTTGCCGAAGAGCCCAGCTGATGCAGGAAGCCCACGGACGCTGCCCCTCCCTTTTGACGCGCTGAGAGAGACGCTGTCTTTTCTCCTGCCGAGAAATCCAGCCTCAAGCGTTTCCGAGTTGCCCTCGCGGGTAACTGGGATACCGAGTCCTGAGAGAGAGATACCAGCCCTCCTGCCTTCTAAATCCCAGGTACTGAACTGACTAACCCCTTACAGAGAATTCTTGAGTCAGATTCTTGGCAAACCAAACTTAACTTAAACTGCTACTTATTTACTCCCGCCCACGTATTAGGCTTAGGTCAGGTACACCGGGGTAGGCGTAGTTAGAAGCACCAGTTGAGTACGATTAGTCAATGTATATATGTATGTATAACTTTTATCCATTTTAAGTATCATATGGCTAAGAAACCATATCAATGCTTTTACAGTATTATTTTATAATCCTGCTTTTACTGTATGCACTTTACTTAACTATAAGTATTGCAATAATAGCGATTCATTTCTCTTGTATGAGAAAAGAGACTGATCAATAAATAACACCTTTTTATTGAACACGCCCGTCTCTTCTTTTCTCTACAATCTGGTGAAACTAAGTATGCACGTACTGACTGAGTAAAATGATTGTCTTTTGTTTTCACACAACTGTAGAGATATACTCTTGATTAGGGAGAGCAAAGTTGTCATGTTCTATGGTTGTCAGAAACTAAATCCCTTCTTGTCTATCCAGGGAGGTTAAACTCCTCCTTGCCTATTCGAGAAAGTTTCTAGTGAACTCTGAGCTAGCTGGCACACAAAACTTTAAGTCTAATATCGTCAGTAGAAGACCTAGTTAACCTCAGTCCTACGTCTATACTATTGAAGATATTATTCCAATGCGCAGAGCCTATTGGGATAATAGGAACTACACTACATGGCGCCCAACGGTTTGGTAAGGCGATAAATCTAACGCAAGGCATTAGAGTAACTCAGTCGTGCTTTTTCACACAGACCCTTTCTCCCATAAATACTCCAAAGACGTGGGTCAAAGGTTAAATCCGCCAAACTTAGTAGTAGGAGACTCCGATGTATGGTTTTTGGTTTATTCAACGTTGAAGGATACACTGTTCCAAAATATTGTGCACCTAATCTTTGTTTCCTTTGAAACCCTGATCTGCAACAAAAACCCTTCTGTCAGAAAAAATGTCAGAAACTGAAGAAGAAAGGGAGACAGCTAGAATAGCAGCTCGTCTCATAGAGGATGACAATAGTCTCCTGCAAACTGACCCGGGTGCAATACTCATCCCGGTCAGCATAAGAAAAACTATAACTCTTAAGCTAATAGAAAATGGACTAACACCAAGAGGTGGTACAGTCATATTCGTAATTGAGGCACATGAATATCGGCAGACAGAGGTATTCTATTCATGGATAAACTTTCCAGCAGCAAACGCTGTAACAAAGGAATTCCACTATTACAAGATAGAGGAACCTCTGGATGAGTACACTCCTTTCGAGGAGGTGGAAATACCACTAAAATACCAAGAGCACCTGCTCTGGTTTAAAGGCGCCCTAAAACATAATGATCACATCACCAGGCTCGGTCCACTAGGTAGACCAGGAGCAACGTGGCCGGTTCTAGCCGGATACACACCACATCCAGACATTGAAAAAATGTCAATACCAGAACTTTTAACACAGCTTAAAATACTGATTAAAATACACAGACAATTAGTCCAATATGTAATGCGGACTTCAACAGTCCAAACAGCTATTAAAATTCCACAGCTGACCCCTCATCAGGGGAACACAAATAAAATCACACCACAGAACATACAGTCCTGTTTAGGTAAAGTACCCATTAAAAGGGAACAAATTCCATTCTGGTTAGCACAAAAAAATCACTCAAATAGAGGCGGTATTTCCGGATACCACCCCTGTTGAGAAACACAGAATTCTGACTATCTGTCTTCCAATGGGAATCGCACCACATGTGGAGGACTGTGACACTTGGGGCACAGTGTTTGCTTCCATTTACACAAAAACCCATGGTGTTCCATGCATGTCGGTAATACCAGAAGTACTAAAACAGATTCAAAGTGAATACGGTCCAGAACCTGCTTTAACTCTGGGTATGAAATTACTGAAAGACTTCAAGCAGGTCTCGGCAATATTGCTAGCGAACATAAAGGGGGAAGCAGCAAATGTGGCAATCCGCCAAAGGTTGAAAGAAACAGATATAGCAGACCAACCATTTGAACTTGCCAGAATCATAGAAAAATCCTATGAAGAACTAGGAAGAGATAGTTTGGGTGGGAAACCATTGAAACCCCAACTAATTGAAAATCCTGAAAAGGTACTTATTAAAAATAATCTAAACACTTCAAAAAAGAGCTGGGATGGAAATAAACAATCCACTCCCAAAGAAAAAAGATTCCAGTCCAGAGGAAGGTCTCCTCGGCGGAGAGAAAGATCTCCGGACCAAGGACACAAGTCTCCCCAGAGGGAGCCCTCTGAGAAAAAATACATCCTTAGAAATAGGGATAATTTGAAGAAACCTGATAGATATCAAGATATTGATACACGTCCCTCTCGATATTTTCAGACTTCCTCGCAGAAATCGGAAAGAAGAGGACGGTCAGAACACAGGGAAGAGCACGTCAAGTCCAAAGACAAAGAACCTGCTCATCAAAGTAAAAAGTTACAATTTCCAAAGAAGAAGGTAGCCAGCATTAAAATAATCAAACATGCCGAGGATCCTGAGGACTCAGCTGAAAAACGGAGAGTGGGCTCAGACAATGCTAGACAGCGCAGCAGAAGTGAGCATAGCTTGCAAGATCCTGATGAATCATCTGGAGACAGTGGACACGAATTAATACATTCAAGTGGAAACTGCAGATACCAGAGTTAGCAAACCTCATAAAATATATGAAATAACATTGCGTATAGAGGGGGATAAGACTAGGAAAATAAGGCGTCTATTTTGGGATAATCTCTCCAAAGGTTATGACATCCTTCTAGCTGAAAAAGACTGGCCACCAGAGTTTGTCAGGGAGTGCCCTCATGGCGAAGAAATGATTATGCCTGCCTTCTCAAATCATATTCCAATTCATAAAAAATATACACTTGCAAGAAAGTGGGCAGTAGCACAGGCTCCTGCACTATATAAAAATCATTTGGGATGGGATGAGGACTCTCCTCCTCACAAAATCCAGTTAAAATCTCAACCGACTGCACAGAGGCAGTACCCAATTAAGCAAGAAGCTAGAAATCAGGTCAGCGAGATCTTAGATCAACTTGAATACCAGGGGGTGATTGAAACTTGCACCTCACAAATGAACAATTCTTTGTTTCCTGTCTCCAAGCCAGACGATTCATATCGTCTAGTTTTGGACTACAGACACCTAAACTCATGTTGCAAGACCTTTGCAGTACAAAACTCACACAGTGCAGCACTAATGAATAGCATAGTGCGCAAAAAATACAAAACAACATTAGACATCTCTAATGGATTCTTTTGTCAAAATATAGCACCAGAAAGCAGATATTTGACTGCGTTCTCAATAAACGGCTCACAGAAAATTTCTGTTGTTTGCCACAGGGGTTCAAGAACAGCCCAGGATTATTCTCAGCGAGAGTAACAGAGTTACTACAAATATATGATGATGAGGCATTATCTTATGTCGATGACATCTATCTAACAGATGATGACTTGGATACTCACTTGAAGAGAGTGAACACCATAATACTTGGTTTCGCAGCAGAGGGTTACAAATTCAACTTCAAAAAGTCAAGAATTGCCCATCTAACTGTCCTGTTTTTAGAATATGAATCATCAAGTGAAGGCAAAAGCCTGGCTGACAATTTCCTAGAGAAATGTGCTGTAATCCAAGCACCAAGAACGCTGAAAAACTTACAATCAATTCTAGGTTTCCTGAATTTCGGAAGAACTTACATTATAAATTACACAGAGAGGGTTAAACCTCTCTATGACCTAATAAAACCAGATTTTAAAAGAATCAATTGGACTCAAAAACACACAGAAATTTTGAGATCTTTACAAACGGACATGTTAGTTAAAACAAAACTACAAACACGCGATAACACACGCAACCTTGTGATTCGAGTCATCCCAGGAAGATGCGGATTCACATACCTAACCTCTAATGAGGGAGAAACAGTACCAATAGCTTACAAATCACATTTGTACACAGAAGCTGAAAAAACGTTCAGCATCAAGGAAAACATTTTTCATGCGGTTCAAACAGCTATAGCAAGAGAAAAAGACCAAGCTGACGGCAGACGTATTACAGTCAGAACAGCAGAATCAGCTTTTGAGGCATTAACAAGCCCATGTAATTTACCTACTATGGCATTAAATCCAAAATGGATACAATGGGAAAATTCTCTTGCTACAGACAAAGCAAAATATTATTTTGATCCAGAAATGAAAAAATTAAAAAATCTAGAATATGAAAGAGAATATCCTCTGCCAATCGACATTCTGCCCATACGACAGTACGCCTGTGTAATATATACAGACGGACATGCTCAACCCTCAGTTTGGGGAGAGCAAGCATACAACGCCACATGCGAGATTGTAAAAGACGTGTGGCGCGGAGGTAAATTGAGACCTCTGTTTACAAAAACACACTCAGTAGAAAATAATTCAGAACAACAAACTGAAATAATAGCGTTAAAAATGGCGCTGATAATGCCGATCGCGAATTCCCGACACTAATAGTGTGCGATTCGTATTACTGCGTCAAATCATACAATAACGATTTACAGAAATGGATTCAAAACAGTTACAAAGATGACACAGGTGCCACAATCAAGCAAAAATCGCTTTGGGAACAAATAGTTCTTTTACAGAAAGAACTACCAAAGACTCACGTGATACACTCACTGAGTCATCAGCGTGATGGCGTTCACGTTGCAGGGAATTCATTGGCTGAGACAGCCACAGCGGAAACAACTAAATCGGCTTCCGTAGCTACAAAAAAGCGTTCAGAAAAATACATTGACGGGGAAACAATGCTGGCGGTGAAAACGTCATCAAAAGGCGACTGCTCAGCGCTACCCATCAACTATCCACTCAATTATACATACATAATCGATGCAAACTCCGTTCCTTTTGCTGAAATCCCTGGAGTGGGGGATAGAGTAATTCCAAACACGAACAGGAGAGTATTGTTAATAGCAGATGCACATATGGGTGAGGGTCTTAGACACCTTAAGCTTAAGGATTCTCTGGAAGAATTACAATCAATATACTGGTGGCCAGGAATGAGCCTAGAACATCACATATTTGTAAAAAACTGCCCAGACTGCAACAGAGATCGCAGTGGCGACCGAGACGGTATATTACCATGGCGTTTCGCTCCAGATTGGATTAAACAATAAAACCCAGTATGAATAATGCATCATATTAACATATAGAGACTATTTTTCACTTATAATGTAGACCCCAGCTCTCGGCTGATGTCTGAACTGTTATATAAAGATTTGCGAGTCTAAAATGGCATATACGCATGGAGCATGCTACATTCTGACCAATGTCCTGCCTTTAGCTCTCGAGCTTATGGGGGGGGGCATGGCCAGCATGGGCATTGCATTGCGGGACTCTTCTCACTTCCTTCCTGAGGGAAACGGGATGGTGTAAAGAAAAAACCAAGGCATAGAGCAATCTATAATGGCAAAGGTATTAGGTTCGGGAGCTGGGTGGGTCAAACATTTAATAAGTGTCCAACGTAGTCTTAACAATCTGCCAAGAAATTCTCTGAGAGGTCTCAGTCCGTACGAACTATTGTTTGGGACTAGAATGTTAATCCAGGACCTCGATAGTCAAACTTCAGTGGTGAAAGAAAAATGCTTTGATATCAAAGATCGTTTGGCTATTTTACAGGACTTAAATGAAAAAAGAAAAGACCTGAGCAACATAAAGTTGAAACAACAGCCAACAACCACTGAAGAGAAACCACCTGTCCCAGCAAGGCCTGTCTGGATTCCAAAAATCGGGGATCTGGTCAGAGAGAAGATCGCGGTAAAGAAGGAATTTGGGCCTTCTTACAGAAAAGCAGTACCTGTCTTGTCTATCAACGGGACAAGATCAGTAGTATTACCGCCCCTTGCTGATAAAAAGGAGAACCGAGTTGTATCCATCGACCTGGTTAAACCACAATCAGTGGAAGCAGTGGAAGTAGTAGAGAACTTTTTTTCTTTGTCTGATCCCTCTTCAGACGAGACCATGAATCATAGTAAAGATTGGGCAGACTACGGCGAAGAAAGTAGTTCTGTCGAAGTTGAATCTGAGGAATCAAGACTCAATGTAGTATCGCCACATTCAAATGCTTCCACCATTAAAAGGCGAAAGAAAAGGGTCTCGCAACGCGTAACTGGTAGGATCAGTGACGACTCTGCTGAAACATGTCAAGGCCCAGAAACAGTTACTTCTGCATCATTGGAACTAACCGAACAAGTGGGATTAACAATTGGAGAAGGTTCCGGAAAAGAGATCATTCCAGTGAACCAACAAGAGATAACCCTTACTACAATTTACCATACTATGATGACTCACCGTGCCGAAAGTAAGTCAGAAAATCAGCGTACTCCGGCAACTTGCTCCAAAGTTAAAAATGCTGTGCGACGAGCTGTTAAACTTTGCACTGAGACGGCTAGCAGAGTATCAGAGGCTGAGGCGAGAATTTTGGCACTGGAGGAAGAGACTATGGCACAAAAACATGAACTCGAGAGTGTTAAAGCGCATAAAGAGGATATCTCATATAAACTGGCTGGGCTGGAAAATCAGGCACGTAGGAATAATTTGCGCTTTCTCGGAATACCAGAGAAAAAGGAAGGAGCAGATGTAAGAAGATTTATCATCGAACTATTGACTGAAGCATTTCCCGACCTCACATCCTGGGACTGGTCAAAAGAAGTGCAAAGAGCGCACAGATTCCCGTTTAGGATAAGAAAGCCTAGGCAGGGCGAGGAGGAATATCCTACGGCTATACTAGTCTCTTTCAATAATTTTCTCGCTAGGGAAGAAATTTATAGTCTAGCCCGTCCCGATAAAAAAGTCACGGCCAAGAACTGTGTATTTTTCGTACGACCTGATTTCTGCCAGGCCACAGTTTCCCAGCTCTGGCATTTAAGGCAGTTAATCCCAGAATTTCAAAAGAAGGGGGCTACTGTCTTTTTGCAAAATCCAGCTAAATTAAAAATAGTGATCAAAGGGCAGATTAAATGTTTCCTCTCTGAAATCAAAGCTAAGGAATATTTAGATTCTCTATGAGGTGTAAAAAATAAGGTTCTGATTAACTATCAACTAAGAAGCTTACTTAGAAGTCTAACCACTAAACATAGATTTGGTACTGTTATCGGGATGTGAATATCGATCGAGCTGGTCTATGTTATACGATATATGCTATATGTATGCTAAATATATGCTTGAAAAAATAGCGGAACGCTCGGTGAGAGGAAACGAGTAAGCCGCCTTCGGACTCCTTAATATCTGGAGTGGAAAGTCATCTTCTCTCCGCAATAATTTGGAGGAAGGATATCATTGAAAAATATATAAACATCCCGGGATCACCACTAAGGATCACCGGCCCACAGGGATTATTCAGAGCTACCGAATATGAGCAATATCATGTGAATACGAACATAACCCTACAAAGAAGTTTGCCCACGCCACGTTAGGCTGGGCCGGAAATATAACCAGCTAGAAGGCATAAAGGTCGCTTATTAATCGTTATCAGCCCTGAGGAAGTCGTGGGTATCCGCCCAGGCGACGAAACACGTGTTGGCTGGACTGAGGGAAAGACTTTGAAATTAAATGAATTCTATTTTTTGTCACATTGTGCCTTTATGTTGAATTTAGAGATAACTATATAAGCTTGCTTAATATTTTCTGTTGGTGTGATAGGTTTGTTCTTGAAATTCTGATCTTTTGAGTATTGGTGGGTTAGGATGACAACCCATGCCTAAGCACCCAACAACCTATATATGACCTATTGGAATATATGCCTGTATTCTGTAAAGCGCCAATTCCACCAAAAAAAGCCATCCATTCACAAATTTTAAATATATGCTAGATGTATGTTATATGTATTCATTGGGATGCTCTTTGATTGCAAAACGGTTTTGAATTTTTTTTTTTTCCCAGGGGTGCCCGTGGGTGGGGGGACATGGCACTCCATACTTAACAGAACTGATTGTTCCTGAGCCTCATATGCTGGGGAGGGGGAGGGGGGTGGGTTGTGGGGTGGGGGGAATGGTGGGCACGGGGGTGGCGGGGTTGTAAGGCAGTTGTAGTTGTTAAGGTACAGAAAGTCAAGAAAACAGATATAACCGGTACACATTTTTGCAGAGGAAGATCAATGATAAGTTTGGTAATAATTTTTTGTCACGATGGATAAGAAGATCAAAATTTGTACGCTAAATATTAACGGCCTTAATGACCCTAAAAAGATGGGGATTTTGTCCAGATTAATTCAGCTGACATGAATCGATATACTGTGTTTACAGGAGACGCACATTTCTTGGGACAAAAGAAATATATTGAATAGGCTGGGTCTTGACCTTTTAGTTTGTTCTAAGCTGACCGGTATTAAAAGAGGGATTGCGATATTTATGAGAAAAGGAGTTGGGAAATGTGTTAGAACATTAGCTGACAAGTGGGGGAGATGGGGGCTCGCAGAATTGATTATAGAATGCAACAAATTTACAATGTGCTGTCTATACGGTCTGAATCTTGATGACAGTGAGGTATGTGACACTGTAGTATGTTTATCTAGGGACCTGTATCAATACTCCTATTTCTGACCCTTGTCCGGTTACTAAATCATTAATGGCCATACAACGGCACAGAAACCCGTTTTCAGATTAAGTCATAGCGCATGCTATCACATTAGGCAAGCACTATTCCTCCAGCCTCCCTAGAAAGCACACCCGAGTTCTCAAAACAAACCAAACCTCCAGCAGACCTGGGAAATCCCCCGCAGCTGTTGTTTTGATTTCGTTCGAGAACTCCTATAAAGAATGTAAGAACGACCAGTTCTTATGACATTCTTACTGACGTCTTATGTCCATCCTTACGTCAAACTCGGCACATTTCAGGTATAAATATACCGACGCTGCCCTAAGCAAAGACACGGTGGTGATGAGCTTGGAGCAGCGCTACTTGCCGAAGAGCCCAGCTGATGCAGGAAGCCCACGGACGCTGCCCCTCCCTTTTGACGCGCTGAGAGAGACGCTGTCTTTTCTCCTGCCGAGAAATCCAGCCTCAAGCGTTTCCGAGTTGCCCTCGCGGGTAACTGGGATACCGAGTCCTGAGAGAGAGATACCAGCCCTCCTGCCTTCTAAATCCCAGGTACTGAACTGACTAACCCCTTACAGAGAATTCTTGAGTCAGATTCTTGGCAAACCAAACTTAACTTAAACTGCTACTTATTTACTCCCGCCCACGTATTAGGCTTAGGTCAGGTACACCGGGGTAGGCGTAGTTAGAAGCACCAGTTGAGTACGATTAGTCAATGTATATATGTATGTATAACTTTTATCCATTTTAAGTATCATATGGCTAAGAAACCATATCAATGCTTTTACAGTATTATTTTATAATCCTGCTTTTACTGTATGCACTTTACTTAACTATAAGTATTGCAATAATAGCGATTCATTTCTCTTGTATGAGAAAAGAGACTGATCAATAAATAACACCTTTTTATTGAACACGCCCGTCTCTTCTTTTCTCTACAATCTGGTGAAACTAAGTATGCACGTACTGACTGAGTAAAATGATTGTCTTTTGTTTTCACACAACTGTAGAGATATACTCTTGATTAGGGAGAGCAAAGTTGTCATGTTCTATGGTTGTCAGAAACTAAATCCCTTCTTGTCTATCCAGGGAGGTTAAACTCCTCCTTGCCTATTCGAGAAAGTTTCTAGTGAACTCTGAGCTAGCTGGCACACAAAACTTTAAGTCTAATATCGTCAGTAGAAGACCTAGTTAACCTCAGTCCTACGTCTATACTATTGAAGATATTATTCCAATGCGCAGAGCCTATTGGGATAATAGGAACTACACTACATGGCGCCCAACGGTTTGGTAAGGCGATAAATCTAACGCAAGGCATTAGAGTAACTCAGTCGTGCTTTTTCACACAGACCCTTTCTCCCATAAATACTCCAAAGACGTGGGTCAAAGGTTAAATCCGCCAAACTTAGTAGTAGGAGACTCCGATGTATGGTTTTTGGTTTATTCAACGTTGAAGGATACACTGTTTCAAAATATTGTGCACCTAATCTTTGTTTCCTTTGAAACCCTGATCTGCAACAAAAACCCTTCTGTCAGAAAAAATGTCAGAAACTGAAGAAGAAAGGGAGACAGCTAGAATAGCAGCTCGTCTCATAGAGGATGACAATAGTCTCCTGCAAACTGACCCGGGTGCAATACTCATCCCGGTCAGCATAAGAAAAACTATAACTCTTAAGCTAATAGAAAATGGACTAACACCAAGAGGTGGTACAGTCATATTCGTAATTGAGGCACATGAATATCGGCAGACAGAGGTATTCTATTCATGGATAAACTTTCCAGCAGCAAACGCTGTAACAAAGGAATTCCACTATTACAAGATAGAGGAACCTCTGGATGAGTACACTCCTTTCGAGGAGGTGGAAATACCACTAAAATACCAAGAGCACCTGCTCTGGTTTAAAGGCGCCCTAAAACATAATGATCACATCACCAGGCTCGGTCCACTAGGTAGACCAGGAGCAACGTGGCCGGTTCTAGCCGGATACACACCACATCCAGACATTGAAAAAATGTCAATACCAGAACTTTTAACACAGCTTAAAATACTGATTAAAATACACAGACAATTAGTCCAATATGTAATGCGGACTTCAACAGTCCAAACAGCTATTAAAATTCCACAGCTGACCCCTCATCAGGGGAACACAAATAAAATCACACCACAGAACATACAGTCCTGTTTAGGTAAAGTACCCATTAAAAGGGAACAAATTCCATTCTGGTTAGCACAAAAAAATCACTCAAATAGAGGCGGTATTTCCGGATACCACCCCTGTTGAGAAACACAGAATTCTGACTATCTGTCTTCCAATGGGAATCGCACCACATGTGGAGGACTGTGACACTTGGGGCACAGTGTTTGCTTCCATTTACACAAAAACCCATGGTGTTCCATGCATGTCGGTAATACCAGAAGTACTAAAACAGATTCAAAGTGAATACGGTCCAGAACCTGCTTTAACTCTGGGTATGAAATTACTGAAAGACTTCAAGCAGGTCTCGGCAATATTGCTAGCGAACATAAAGGGGGAAGCAGCAAATTTGGCAATCCGCCAAAGGTTGAAAGAAACAGATATAGCAGACCAACCATTTGAACTTGCCAGAATCATAGAAAAATCCTATGAAGAACTAGGAAGAGATAGTTTGGGTGGGAAACCATTGAAACCCCAACTAATTGAAAATCCTGAAAAGGTACTTATTAAAAATAATCTAAACACTTCAAAAAAGAGCTGGGATGGAAATAAACAATCCACTCCCAAAGAAAAAAGATTCCAGTCCAGAGGAAGGTCTCCTCGGCGGAGAGAAAGATCTCCGGACCAAGGACACAAGTCTCCCCAGAGGGAGCCCTCTGAGAAAAAATACATCCTTAGAAATAGGGATAATTTGAAGAAACCTGATAGATATCAAGATATTGATACACGTCCCTCTCGATATTTTCAGACTTCCTCGCAGAAATCGGAAAGAAGAGGACGGTCAGAACACAGGGAAGAGCACGTCAAGTCCAAAGACAAAGAACCTGCTCATCAAAGTAAAAAGTTACAATTTCCAAAGAAGAAGGTAGCCAGCATTAAAATAATCAAACATGCCGAGGATCCTGAGGACTCAGCTGAAAAACGGAGAGTGGGCTCAGACAATGCTAGACAGCGCAGCAGAAGTGAGCATAGCTTGCAAGATCCTGATGAATCATCTGGAGACAGTGGACACGAATTAATACATTCAAGTGGAAACTGCAGATACCAGAGTTAGCAAACCTCATAAAATATATGAAATAACATTGCGTATAGAGGGGGATAAGACTAGGAAAATAAGGCGTCTATTTTGGGATAATCTCTCCAAAGGTTATGACATCCTTCTAGCTGAAAAAGACTGGCCACCAGAGTTTGTCAGGGAGTGCCCTCATGGCGAAGAAATGATTATGCCTGCCTTCTCAAATCATATTCCAATTCATAAAAAATATACACTTGCAAGAAAGTGGGCAGTAGCACAGGCTCCTGCACTATATAAAAATCATTTGGGATGGGATGAGGACTCTCCTCCTCACAAAATCCAGTTAAAATCTCAACCGACTGCACAGAGGCAGTACCCAATTAAGCAAGAAGCTAAAAATCAGGTCAGCGAGATCTTAGATCAACTTGAATACCAGGGGGTGATTGAAACTTGCACCTCACAAATGAACAATTCTTTGTTTCCTGTCTCCAAGCCAGACGATTCATATCGTCTAGTTTTGGACTACAGACACCTAAACTCATGTTGCAAGACCTTTGCAGTACAAAACTCACACAGTGCAGCACTAATGAATAGCATAGTGCGCAAAAAATACAAAACAACATTAGACATCTCTAATGGATTCTTTTGTCAAAATATAGCACCAGAAAGCAGATATTTGACTGCGTTCTCAATAAACGGCTCACAGAAAATTTCTGTTGTTTGCCACAGGGGTTCAAGAACAGCCCAGGATTATTCTCAGCGAGAGTAACAGAGTTACTACAAATATATGATGATGAGGCATTATCTTATGTCGATGACATCTATCTAACAGATGATGACTTGGATACTCACTTGAAGAGAGTGAACACCATAATACTTGGTTTCGCAGCAGAGGGTTACAAATTCAACTTCAAAAAGTCAAGAATTGCCCATCTAACTGTCCTGTTTTTAGAATATGAATTATCAAGTGAAGGCAAAAGCCTGGCTGACAATTTCCTAGAGAAATGTGCTGTAATCCAAGCACCAAGAACGCTGAAAAACTTACAATCAATTCTAGGTTTCCTGAATTTCGGAAGAACTTACATTATAAATTACACAGAGAGGGTTAAACCTCTATATGACCTAATAAAACCAGATTTTAAAAGAATCAATTGGACTCAAAAACACACAGAAATTTTGAGATCTTTACAAACGGACATGTTAGTTAAAACAAAACTACAAACACGCGATAACACACGCAACCTTGTGATTCGAGTCATCCCAGGAAGATGCGGATTCACATACCTAACCTCTAATGAGGGAGAAACAGTACCAATAGCTTACAAATCACATTTGTACACAGAAGCTGAAAAAACGTTCAGCATCAAGGAAAACATTTTTCATGCGGTTCAAACAGCTATAGCAAGAGAAAAAGACCAAGCTGACGGCAGACGTATTACAGTGAGAACAGCAGAATCAGCTTTTGAGGCATTAACAAGCCCATGTAATTTACCTACTATGGCATTAAATCCAAAATGGATACAATGGGAAAATTCTCTTGCTACAGACAAAGCAAAATATTATTTTGATCCGGAAATGAAAAAATTAAAAAATCTAGAATATGAAAGAGAATATCCTCTGCCAATCGACATTCTGCCCATACGACAGTACGCCTGTGTAATATATACAGACGGACATGCTCAACCCTCAGTTTGGGGAGAGCAAGCATACAACGCCACATGCGAGATTGTAAAAGACGTGTGGCGCGGAGGTAAATTGAGACCTCTGTTTACAAAAACACACTCAGTAGAAAATAATTCAGAACAACAAACTGAAATAATAGCGTTAAAAATGGCGCTGATAATGCCGATCGCGAATTCCCGACACTAATAGTGTGCGATTCGTATTACTGCGTCAAATCATACAATAACGATTTACAGAAATGGATTCAAAACAGTTACAAAGATGACACAGGTGCCACAATCAAGCAAAAATCGCTTTGGGAACAAATAGTTCTTTTACAGAAAGAACTACCAAAGACTCACGTGATACACTCACTGAGTCATCAGCGTGATGGCGTTCACGTTGCAGGGAATTCATTGGCTGAGACAGCCACAGCGGAAACAACTAAATCGGCTTCCGTAGCTACAAAAAAGCGTTCAGAAAAATACATTGACGGGGAAACAATGCTGGCGGTGAAAACGTCATCAAAAGGCGACTGCTCAGCGCTACCCATCAACTATCCACTCAATTATACATACATAATCGATGCAAACTCCGTTCCTTTTGCTGAAATCCCTGGAGTGGGGGATAGAGTAATTCCAAACACGAACAGGAGAGTATTGTTAATAGCAGATGCACATATGGGTGAGGGTCTTAGACACCTTAAGCTTAAGGATTCTCTGGAAGAATTACAATCAATATACTGGTGGCCAGGAATGAGCCTAGAACATCACATATTTGTAAAAAACTGCCCAGACTGCAACAGAGATCGCAGTGGCGACCGAGACGGTATATTACCATGGCGTTTCGCTCCAGATTGGATTAAACAATAAAACCCAGTATGAATAATGCATCATATTAACATATAGAGACTATTTTTCACTTATAATGTAGACCCCAGCTCTCGGCTGATGTCTGAACTGTTATATAAAGATTTGCGAGTCTAAAATGGCATATACGCATGGAGCATGCTACATTCTGACCAATGTCCTGCCTTTAGCTCTCGAGCTTATGGGGGGGGGCATGGCCAGCATGGGCATTGCATTGCGGGACTCTTCTCACTTCCTTCCTGAGGGAAACGGGATGGTGTAAAGAAAAAACCAAGGCATAGAGCAATCTATAATGGCAAAGGTATTAGGTTCGGGAGCTGGGTGGGTCAAACATTTAATAAGTGTCCAACGTAGTCTTAACAATCTGCCAAGAAATTCTCTGAGAGGTCTCAGTCCGTACGAACTATTGTTTGGGACTAGAATGTTAATCCAGGACCTCGATAGTCAAACTTCAGTGGTGAAAGAAAAATGCTTTGATATCAAAGATCGTTTGGCTATTTTACAGGACTTAAATGAAAAAAGAAAAGACCTGAGCAACATAAAGTTGAAACAACAGCCAACAACCACTGAAGAGAAACCACCTGTCCCAGCAAGGCCTGTCTGGATTCCAAAAATCGGGTATCTGGTCAGAGAGAAGATCGCGGTAAAGAAGGAATTTGGGCCTTCTTACAGAAAAGCAGTACCTGTCTTGTCTATCAACGGGACAAGATCAGTAGTATTACCGCCCCTTGCTGATAAAAAGGAGAACCGAGTTGTATCCATCGACCTGGTTAAACCACAATCATGTGGCCGATAACAAGTAGTAGGCCAAGTGGACTCCCAAGAAGTAGTAGAACACCAAAGTTTGCTATAACTACAGAGGTTCAAACTGAGAGACTAATCACATCTGATAAACCTACAGTGAATCAACAAGGACTATGCAACAAAGCCATGGAACTCAAACCTCTTGAAACCCAAATCAAAATTTTACATCAAGAAACACCATTCTACAGTGATGTAACCATTGACTATGCTAATGAAACAAAGCAAATTCCTATAGCAAAAAGGAATCCAGAAGCAATTGAAACAATTGACAGAACAGCATCAGGCTACTTCATCAACTTCGACGATTTTTCTGAGGATCTGAGTGAACCTGAGGAACAGCCAACAACAAAAACTTTTAAAGACAAAGCAAAGGAACTCTTTCATCAACTAAAAGAAACCTATCTGATTTCTCCATGGATTGAAATTTGGGTGGCACTAGGTGTATTTGTACTCATACTTTGGCTCATCATGGTACTATGCTTGGGACATTTCATTGAGGGAAAATATGTTACAATGGACACAGCAAGTCAGAACATCAACTTGGTCCTGAAACCACACAAGTCTTCACACATCGAGAAAAGAGAACTTTCTTTAGTAAACTTCACAGCCAATCCTATACCCGGTGGGGTAGCATGGGACAAAACTGATTACGAAATCTATGGTCCGGTTGAGCTCCTGAAGTATCCTCATCAATTCAAGATTTCATTGAGTGACTTTGTAAAACCAAGCACATTCGCTGATGATTGGGACTTTGAAAGTATTAATGATATGATGTCAGATCTAGTGATGTCAGCTAAATTTACAGAACATGATTATTTACAAGGTTCATCTAATTATGACCAGATGTATTGTTTTAACCACTATGGTAACCATTATCTGCATAAATCTGCTCAACCTAGAAATGTTTTGAATTATAATCAATGGGAACATTGTGCAACTCCGCCAAAAGGCAGTTCAAAAACATTCTATGAAAAATATTCTTATTTCTCAGAGTTCAACACAAGCAATGCAGAAACATTTTATTTCAAATTGTTAAATAAGACAGGAATGAAAACCATGCTTACAAATACAAAATTAATCTATTCAGAGACATTTTTTGAAAATATGAAAACATTCGGTTTTGATTTCTGGCACAAAAATATTGAAACAAAGACAATCTGGGGTACAAGAGATTGGCAAGTGCAAGGTATAGAATCATTATTTAGAGCCTGCATGATCCCAGAACAAATTATATTTTTGAATGATACAATTCAACAGACGACATGTCTTGGCCTAGCCAAAATTAAAGACTTGAACAAACCGTCTATTCCAAAACCAACACCTGACATTAATGACACTACAGATGTTGAGATAGACGTATCCCATATTTTAAACCAAAACAGAACACATCCTGATTGGAAAAAATTGTTGATCTGGCCCACAGACACAATTAACTGTCAAGATAGATTCCTGAACAAAATACAAGGGTTCACATTGACCAGGCCAGACCCTAGATACTCCCAGAGACAACATCCAGGGATTGTAACTACTTACAGTGTAGGGAAACTCTGCCTCGAATGGCTACATACATCCACACTGGTAGAAATCAAGCAACACTTGACTTTACTTAAAGACGGTGCTGACTTGCGTGATTTCATTATGGGACCACGCAAACAGCGTCAAAAACTTTTCATAGCGGCCTCTATATATGCAGCTTACAACGAAGCTTGGAAAGAAACTCAAATTGAGACAGCAGAGAAAATACGGGAAATTGACCGTGTTAATTTGGAAAAATCACTTTCTGTTGTTGACAATGGGTTAATGACTCTGTCTTCCAGAATATATTCACTGGACAGTATTGTATCTTCTGCAATCGATATAATAGAGCAAGACTTACTGATGTTGCAACATGGTCAGTCCCAATTACGTTCTATTGTACAGCTTGGCTGGACGTTACAAAATCTGCGTTCAGGCTACGTGCCTTGGCGTTTAATCAACACAACGTCACTATTCAGTATCTTTAACCTTACTGATACACAAATCAGTTTGGCACAGAAGGGTGCAGAGTATACAATTCTGAGCATTGAAAAACTTGAGAGATTGCCATTGACAATGTCAGAACGACCTGTCATTGAATGGATAATACATGGGATAATAACTATTCCGATAACGACTTTCCAGTTTCGATACTGCCAAAAATATATACAGGCAGGCCAGTATGAAAGGTTGGGTAAAGGATACATTAAGTCAACATGGAACTTACCTTATAAACACACATGTTACAGTAATAAAGGACAGAGTTTATTTCTTAGTGGTAATAATTGTGAGAAATCACTAAGTGGTATACTTCTGTGTCAGGGTATACGATAACGACTTTCCAGTTTCGATACTGCCAAAAATATATACAGGCAGGCCAGTATGAAAGGTTGGGTAAAGGATACATTAAGTCAACATGGAACTTACCTTATACACACACATGTTACAGTAATAAAGGACAGAGTGTATTTCTTAGTGGTAATAATTGTGAGAAATCACTAAGTGGTATACTTCTGTGTCAGGGTATAAGTTTACATGGGGCCTGTGAAGGAACTTCGAATAACCTTTCATGTCACCAGCTCGGCACACCTGCAACACAAATAGAACCATTCTTTAAAAGACTTTCTAACGGGAGTTACATTCTAATTGTAGATCACAGATGTTGTGGCTTGCTGCCAGGAAAACCTTATCTGGTAAGCGTGACTTCCATGGTCATTTGCTGTGAGCGAGTATTGTTCCCGAATGACACTCCAGACAGGGAGGGAAGGTTATGGCCCAGTTTGAAAATCTCTTCTATTCAAATTGATACTTTAAGCAGAATGAAGACTGTGCTCCTACAGACGCCAACCCATTTGACGTCATCAAAGGAAACGTATGATCTCCAAGTTGCAAGGACAACGAGTGAGATACATGCATTGTTATCAACAAATTGCCCCATACACTTCGCAGAAATGCTGAACGAAATCTTAAATATTTCTGATACAAATGGTATCGCGAGTGTATTTAAGACCGTTTTTTCGGGACTGTTAATCCCATTCAAAGCAGTCCTGGGTATTTTTCCAAATTTCGTCCATTCCATCTTTGGCGGACTTCCACTCCTGTTGGGACTCGTAGCAGGCATTATATTTTTGCTACTCTTGCTTCGTTATGGCAAGCCATGTCACAGACAAGACTCCAGCAACAATGGAAGAAACGATCCTAGCTATACGCTACCGGGACCACATAACTAAAGTCCTTGGATTAGCCCGGCTACGAGATCTGAATATGACCTGGTTTCTTTCGTTCAGACCCATATGGCAGAATTGTGTTATGCCTGTATTAAGGTGCATGCTATGCGGCGAAGAATGCGTGTTGGACACCTGTCTTACACTACAATCAGAAGTACCATTGGATGCAGATACTTTTGTTGGGTCCAGTAAAGGCTCATGCATTGTGCTGTCCCCAGCGGCTACCTATCCTGATGAAGGCATTCGTGGAGACTTCACCACTACGATTGAAGGGTAGTGAAGTACAGGATGAAAGCAGCATCAACCAGGTACGACCTTCTGTGAGCAATGCTGATCGAAACATCACTGAAAGCGAACATGCTCATGACTGCATGGTAGCGACATTTTCCAACCTAGTCGAACTTTCACCAGAAGCTGTAGACTGTTTTTTCGAGAGTCTGTCTGAAATGATGTTTTCACCAGAACAGAGAGAATGACTTTAAACAAAATTGCACACAGCGTTCCCTGAACTCTGAATTTGGCCTTCAGCTTTTTGACACTTATCTTCTGCTTAAAGTAAAACTATTCCTAGAGAACAGAGCTTCTATTTTTAGGAAACTCTTGAGACATTACGTTACCTCAACCTCTAGCTAAATTACAAGTAATTGTATTTATATGTGATGAAGTGGTCTTGCACTTTTTTCTTCTGTATTAAGAGCCATTTCATGTGTAAATTCGTGAATCATTCATGCCGATATATATGTGCATCTCTTTTGAATAATTACAATGCTTAAATGCATACAGTACCTATACTCATTTTTCGTGTATTTCGCAATACCATTTTTCAAATGCAATAAATAAACAATGTATTTTGGGGTGGTTCGGTATACACATGCAATATTAGTTATGTTTACTATTGCTTAGGTTAGTAAATATGTACATAAAATCGTGGAGTGGGTGTAGTATGTTTATCTAGGGACCTGTATCGATACTCCTATTTCTGACCCTTGTCTGGTTACTAAATCATTAATGGCCATACAACGGCACAGAAACCCGTTTTCAGATTAAGTCATAGCGCATGCTATCACATTAGGCAAGCCCTATTCCTCCAGCCTCCGTAGAAAGCACACCGAGTTCTCAAAACAAACCAAACCTCCAGCAGACCTGGGAAATCCCCCGCAGCTGTTGTTTTGATTTTGTTCGAGAACTCCTGTAAAGAATGTAAGAACGACCAGTTCTTATGACATTCTTACTGACGTCTTATGTCCATCCTTACGTCAAACTCGGCACCTTTCAGGTATAAATATACTGACGCTGCCCTAAGCAAAGACACGGTGGTGATGAGCTTGGAGCAGCGCTACTTGCCGAAGAGCCCAGCTGATGCAGGAAGCCCACGGACGCTGCCCCTCCCTTTTGACGCGCTGAGAGAGACGCTGTCTTTTCTCCTGCCGAGAAATCCAGCCTCCGGCGTTTCCGGCTTGCCCTCGCGGGTAACTGGGATACCGAGTCCTGAGAGAGAGATACCAGCCCTCCTGCCTTCTAAATCCCAGGTACTGAACTGACTAACCCCTTACAGAGAATTCTTGAGTCAGATCCTTGGCAAACCAAACTTAACTTAAACTGCTACTTATTTACTCCCGCCCACGTATTAGGCTTAGGTCAGGTACACCGGGTTAGGCGTAGTTAGAAGCACCAGTTGAGTACGATTAGTCAATGTATATATGTATGTATAACTTTTATCCATTTTAAGTATCATATGGCTAAGAAACCATATCAATGCTTTTACAGTATTATTTTATAATCCTGCTTTTACTGTATGCACTTTACTTAACTATAAGTATTGCAATAATAGCGATTCATTTCTCTTGTATGAGAAAAGAGACTGATCAATAAATAACACCTTTTTATTGAACACGCCGTCTCTTCTTTTCTATACAATCTGGTGAAACTAAGTATGCACGTACTGACTGAGTAAAATGATTGTCTTTTGTTTTCACACGACTCTAGAGATATACTCTTGATTAGGGAGAGCAAAGTTGTCATGGTCTATGGTTGTCAGAAACTAAATCCCTTCTTGTCTATCCAGGGAGGTTAAACTCCTCCTTGCCTATTCGAGAAAGTTTCTAGTGAACTCTGAGCTAGCTGGCACACAAAACTTTAAGTCTAATATCGTCAGTAGAAGACCTAGTTAACCTCAGTCCTACGTCTATACTATTGAAGATATTATTCCAATGCGCAGAGCCTATTGGGATAATAGGTGAGGAAAAGTCAGCCCATAACGCACCTGATGCCCAGGCTGCTGGCGCAGGACGCCTCTTTGTTCCCATCTTGAACAATTACCAAATAAAGAGACGGGCGCTGGAAGCAGGAAGACAAGAATAGAGTTTTATTTCTCATGAGGAGAGCCTGTCATTTCGGACACTCGCATAGTGTCTTCAGGAGGTGCTCTAACAAGTGTCTCTGAGGCTTCGTCTTTTATACACATGTTTACGATTCACAAACATTCCTTATTATAATAAAGACGCTTTGAAGTAGGAAAACATGCTTGGAATCCCCGCTTCAGGCCTATTCCCATACCAATCGCTCAGATGTCATCCTCCCCTCCTGAATGTAACAAGAGATTGTGATCTCTCAGCTGGACATTCCTACAGGACACGAGGGCAGGAGGGGATGATCAGGTCAAAGGTTGGTCAGGTGATAAGGTCGGACACTTCAGTTGGTGTATCACGGTTTTGTTATGCTGGGCAGGAAAAAAGGGGGGGGTGTACATCCACGAGGCTTGGTCTTAGGACTTGGGAAAGGGTCGAAAGGCCAAGTGTAGCTGGGGGCTCGTCAGCAGAGGGGAAGGGTGTTCTTGGGAGGAAATGGGGGGGTGTGGGTCAAGCAGGAGTATTACTTCTAGAGCAGGGTCACGCAGAGGGAGAGGGTCTTGTGGCCGATGCACGAGCAGTGCGCGCAGGGAGGGGTGCCGGGGGTTTAGCAAACGGTCAGAGAGGCCATGGTGCCTAAAATGGCTGTCGTGTACGTGTGTGCATGGGTCTATGCTGGCGGGATAACACAGTCAGTGTTTCTCAATATCCGTTCTACTTACAACAAGGGGTACTGTGAACGCCGCTTCTGTACATATACATTGTCATTTTCAACAGTCGCCGCTTTTTTTACATAAGCTAGTTCAGTTCTATATAGTCGGTACGATAGGCAGAATGCGGTACATGTGAATTTACATTTGTTGGGTTCTTCATACAAGTCTAGAGATCGATGTAATACTTAGTCGGGGTTAATCAAGAAAAAGGTTCAGACACATTATAGAATCAGGTTCTGACTTTCTCTCCGGTGACATCAATATATAGTAGAAAGTGCTCTGATACCTTCGGGTCTTGTCAGTGCTATAAGAGACTTTTGGAAAACTAAATATATGAGTGACCGATGAAACATTTTAGAAAGCAATACAAAATGGTTGAGGGAGGGATTCAATTCGATACAAGCACTTAGTCAAGGGGTGGGTAGAAAGTTCAGGAAGGGGGTTTTCGTCACAATGTCTTTTTAACAGAGTCCGTCTTCTTTTGTTGGCGCTGTTGAGCACCAGCGGTGGAGCTATAGGTCCAGCTCTGATTCATCCTTACGCGTTGCAGGGTGCGATCAGTCCTCTGCTGTTAGATCACAGTCCTGTTTCCTAACTGATTTTCTTAGGGGTGCCTCATGCTGGGCACCTGCGTGTCTTTCTTTTTCCGTGGCAAAACCTTATTCTATAGTCAAAAGTTTATGCGAAAAGGGTGATGTTGTTGAATAATCAAGGGAAGAGAGGGAGGAGTGGGATCAGATCTCTGAGCACACCAAGGGACCAAAGGAGCAAAGGACGACGAGCAGGCAGGCCCATCAGTCGGGCTCAAAAAAGGGACGGGGACTTCAGGCACGAGTTGGTCAGCAAACCGAGGGCTTCAAGGTAGCCCTTCATTCCTTAATCTGCCGAGTTTGAGAGTGGTGCCTCGTCCCGCGTCTCGTTGCTCTGTGACTCCACCTTTGGTCGCGGTCACACGTGCTTCATGATCTGTGGCCAGGCTGTGCGTCACGTCCAGCTCCTCTCCTCCGGTGATTGTATCTTTGAATGGGTACAAAACACGTTTTTAGAAAAACTGGCAGGAGAAGACATTTATACATCTCAATTCCGTCCCCCATCCTAAGTAGGTGGGGGATAAGTTCATTGGTCACAGTCAGAAGTCATCACTTATGGAGTATGTAGGAGGGCATTATCATTGAATTCATAAACCTATTTGGCGTTCACTCGTGACGTATGTGGAGAGAAATTGGACTTTTATACACAGTGTATTATATCAAACTCAAAATCGAGTCCTTATGTAGAGACTCGCCCTTTTTCTTTTTAACCCAAGTACCGACAATCTTACATTTCCCTTCGGGGTCGGCTAACTCTTGCAAGCAGGGGCGTTATCGTCATGAAGAAGGGGGAGGGGGGGCAGATGTTAAACATGCCTTTCTTGGGGAATGACCGTTAATCAAGGTCATCAATTACGCTTCGAGGGTAGCTGACATGAAGCTGGGGTTAATCGGGGGAAGCGGGGACGCTTTGGACAGGGAGCTGGGGTCAATCGGGAGAAGCGGGGACGCTTTGGACATCCGCACTTAAGTGCAGAGGGGTGAGGTAATCTGGGCAGTGGGTATTGTATTTCTAACGAGCTGGAAAACAGAAGACCATTGACGTTATAGTCCCCCTATGAAAAGGCCAGATTAGGGGACATCAGTCGTCTTACCTGTCCTTTCCTTCATTACCAACTCGGGTTCTATCGTTTTGCAGAAAGGAGAGGTAGTAATATGGCAAGTCACAATAGTTTTAGTTCCTGTCAATTTTGCCAAACACCTTTGTGTTCGAGGAGACCCAATTGGGTTTGTGCCGGGGGGGCAAAACGCTACCATACAAGGGAGGAGGGACCAGGGGGGGGGGGGGGGGAGAGAGAGAGAGAGAGAGAGAGAGAGAGAGATACACAGACACACAGACACAATAATGGGTCATTCAGTGCGCGCACAACACAGAACAACAGGGGTTAAGTAATACGGAAACACAGGCAGAGGGATGACGTAGATCCATACATTACGTACACACATACTCAGGTGAGGGAGACAGTACATGTATTATATACAAAAATCCAAGACAAGACATATAACCGTTATTGGCCATAATGATCTCTTCCTGTATGCTGCGCATCCTAAGCTCTTTTTATCCTTTTCTTTCCTTTTATTGTCGGCTGCCTTTACTGGTCTTTGTGGTTGTACACACTTACGCCTTTGGCAACCAGTCAAGAACTAACCTGGTCGGGCTAATGTGTTTCCAGGCTGAGGCAACATTGGGTCTCAGTTGGGGGAACAATAGGGCAGCTTTGAGTTTCCGGTCCATGAGGGTGCGGAAAGGATGTAGTAATTTTTAAATACTGACAACATTCCTAGTCCTCCAAGCGGAGGGTACTAACAGTAACCTCATCACAGAATATTCTTTTAAACTTTCCCTATTTAGTTAAGTGTAGAATGCTTAATCATAAGTGCACGTCATTTTTGGTTGTATTATTCGGGGTGCCAAGCGAGGTCACATTTTGTATTTTTCGCTTCAGGCTGTCCTCTCAAGCGCTAAGTTCAGGGCATTGTTCGCTCATCGTGTGTAGGCACCATAATCGAACCCCTTTTTCCCATCTCTTCGTCCGCTAGATCACCATTTTCTTTTTCGTATTTTAATCGACGTTCCAATGTGACCTGCAGAAAGAGGGAAAAGAAGGGGGGCGGGGGCAGCATTTAAAAACACATCAGCGCGCATAAACCCGAAAAGGCTTTTACTTACTACATACTCGGCCTATCTCCATGGAACGCAGTCCTTGCCAACTCGGCATTTAAGCCCAGATGAACCTTTTAGTGTGGGAGAGATGATTATCGGAAGCCGGTGGATAGCATAGGTCACCCAAGTGTGGTATTACGGATCGTATGTAGGGAGGCCAGGTGGCACTCCTTCGGGGCGACTTAGGGGTATTTGTAGCACAATTTTCCTGATACAGGTAGCATATAAAGTATAGGCTGAATTCCAGGGTCTTTTAGCGGTTGCTTTAGGCTGTACAAAAATGTGCAAAGTACATACAACAAAAACCTGGGCCTTTCATATTTGCAATATTTCTGCGTACTATACTTTTTAACCCTTAACTAATCGAGCTGAGCCATTTCACCTGTAATTCAGTTATATCGGAAACAGTGGTCATTTATTCGAAACTTACCAATTTATACGTGACAATTACGTACGTTTTTCTCCCAAAATCTTTAATAAAAATGTCGGTGCATAAATACGAGCCTACAACCCCGTGGGCCGGCCAGAACTGTACAGGTGGGGATACTTATTAGTGGAAAACCTAATGGAGTCGGTGGTCGTTGATTTCATAATAAAAGTGCGATAAGTGCAATAAAATCATATCGAAACTTCAGTGTGAGCAAGTATCATAAGTGTTGAAATTCGAACTTTCAATAATCATGATGCGCCAAACTTAACAACAATTCATCGTCCGAATGTTCAATCAGCACCCATCTCACTTTAATTCATTGTCCGAACACATAATCAGCACCCATCCCATATCAATTCATTGTTTTTTTTTTTTTTTTTTTAAACTGTATACATATTTCATGACACCAAGGTTGAGCAATCGGGGTACAACAAGGAGTTGAAAGTTTCATTTGTACCAGCGCCATTTTGGGTGCAGCCAGGCAGATCCAGGCATAGTCAAAATCTCCACCAACTCGTGGTTGGCCCAGAGCCTCTCTCGGCAGTCCAAAAAGTTCCGTTAAAGGGCAACAGAAAGGGATCGGCAGTATGAACCATCAGTCAAAAAGGGGGGAGGGAGGCAACATTTTTCCCTACCGGGTCATACTGGGTTTTTCACCGGAACTGATCCGAACTGTAGTCTGCAGAATTTTAGTCATTTAAATTGAGGCTGGCGTCAGCATGGGAGCGCCGACGTCCCGCGGCTACATTTTCATCGTTCCGCGGGCAATCATGGCAGTCATTCCCCATCGGGGGTATCTGCGGGGGTCGGGGACCCCCGCGGCTCCTATAGAATCTTCAAGGTCGAGGAGAACTTTTATGATGGTGGGACTCGTTTCTTAATCAACAAGCAACCGGGCCATTCCTTCATGCTGGGCCCGCTCTTGCAGGGTCGACCGCCATTTTGAGAGTTCGGCAGCTACCGGCAATCGCGAGTTCAAATTGTGGAAAAGTACATTTTGCCATGTTCTGTGTCCCTACGTGTTCCCCATCTTATGTTATGTATGCATGATTAATATGCATATGTATTCCCCATGTTTGATTAAAGACGCAATTACAGTTGTGTCCATCTCTAGTATGCCAGTTTCCAGTTCTCGTGAAAGCTACGAGTATTAGGCCTATGTAAAGTTACGTTGCCATGTTTCTCAGTGTGCACGTTATTTCATTGTAAAGTCCCCGTTTCTAGGCCTCAAAAGGGCCCGGACACCAGATTCAGCTCCTGTCTCCTGAACCCTCGCTGAGGAGCGATACAGCCCCCACCTGTATCCTCGACCCTTCACTTACTTCCTGCCTCACAGTGCCCGGTTCAGCCTGGCTCTGCCTATGAGTCTGCCAAGAGTATGTTATGATTCTAGTTATCAGTCCAGCCCTCCTTCTCTGCATTCCTAAGCTACTGAATCGCATCAATAGTTTCCGTCATCGTCTAGCCTTTACGTCTCCATGTAAGAGAAATACTGTATTAATGGTCATTTAATATTCCTCAACACGCACTACATGTAGAATAATGCATGCACCAGTCTTAGAGTCTGTTAGCCTCTCCCCTCCTGACTCTTAGTTTATATCAACATGTCCTCTAAACATCAGATACTAGATAGGGTTTAGGTACATGTCGCCCTGACTCTCCAGACTTCAGTCTCTACTCCTAGCACAGAGTTCATAGCCCCCAGCTTCTCCTAGTAACACGTCATTGTCAGTTTGCGCGCACCATTAGGTTAGAGGTCCCGGCTCCTTAGGTAGCCCCCTCCATGTTTCCGCCCCATTTATGACATACTCTGTTACGTTTACATCACATGTCTATGTATACGCCTCTTGTTACACCCACTTTCACCCTTATCTTTCGCGACTGCTATTGACCACACCCACTGCTCCGCCTACTGTAATTCACTGTAATGCAATTGTTTTAGTATATATACTTGTGCACTGTTATTAAAGTTGTGCTAGCTAGCCATCCCAGATCTTGTCCGTGCAGGTTGTCCTGTTCCTGTCCTTTATGCTGTATTAAACCTGCAAACTCCTACTACCTCGAATCTTGACTCTTATTTATTGAGCTATCTGTTATTCATATATTCATTCAAAAATAGAGGTATTATTTATTTATTTACCACATAATGGCGCCCGAATAGGGACTTGCCCTTTCCCCACGCGCCGGTGAAGCCACGCCGGCCCCCCGACCCTCTGCAGCCGTGACGGAACCATACCGTGCACGTGCAGATATTTCTGCTTCAAGTATCCCTCAGGCCCACGGAGGAGACGGAGGTGGCGGTCCAGCATCCAGACGATGTGGTGGAGGAACGCGGCGAGTCCCGACCAGAGCCCAAGCCGAGAGTCCAAGGTCCGAGGTATCCGGAGGCCCACCCGTAACTGAAGTCCGAAGTTCGTCCGTCCGACGTCGAAGCAGTCCAGTCCAGTCCGAGGCCTTCTGTTCTTGCTGCCCGGTGAGTACCGTTGCTGGGGTAGTATCTAGACAGGGTCAATCTAATTGACTCTGGTCCGTGGGTTTTGGTGGTACACAGACCCAAAACGATGTGTCCACTTCGGTGGATGCGGGTCCTGACGTGTCTCTTTATGAGACCGGTAAGTTTCGTACTGTTTTAGCAGTGCATCTAGTTTCTGTTCTAGTCAGTTCTGTTCTCGAGAAGATTCCTGTATTCTGTTTTCCTTATTCCAGGTAGTATTCTGTTCGAACTGTTATTTTAAATGTTCTTCATGTATTTTAAATGTCGTGGTATGAAAGTGGTGTAGTTATCGTGTTCATTGTGTATTGTATTGTGTCTAGATTACAGTTCAGTCATGCCCTTATTTTCTAAATTACGTCAGTTGAAAACTAGAAAAGGTCTGTTAGAAGCAGCAGTTCCTGTCCCGCCTAGGGACAGTCCAGGTCATTTTATGTATCAGAAGCATGGCATAAGTGCCATATTATATCTAGATTTATGGGTAGAGTACACCAAAGAGTTAGAAGAAAAGTATAGATGGCCCGTATCAGGTACGTGGGATGCCGAGTGCATCATGAGAGTAGAAGAAGCATTATGGAAAAAGAAAGCCAGACAGTCACAGAAAGATGCCATCGAGTTATGGCGCAAAGAATCTCATAAAAGAACCGAAAAAGAAATCAGAAAGTCAGAACCAAGTAGAGAATCCTTAGAACGAGCCCAAGAAAGGGAACTAATCGAGATAGGTGAACGAGTTAAAATCGAACAGTCAGACAGACAGAGGCATGCCCTCATTAAGGGTATGTATCCTCTTCTTGCCGAGGGCTTGCCAAAAGCAACCCCGGAGGCATCCAGTAATTTTCCGCCACCCTTAGTTCCGATCAAGCTACGTCACAAACCGACCGCAGCTGATATTTTTATTTCGTCCTATTTGGACGACACAGTCCCAGAATATGCAAATCCGCCAGCTCCTGTAAATAATGTAAATCCTGCTCCTCCAGTCACCGGAGTACCTGCTACGGTACCCCCGGTCCAGCCAACATTACAATTTCCCACTCTGCCAGCACGAAGAGTATCAGTCGACGATTCCAGTTTAGGGGCCGCAGGAGGAGGTCCTCCTGGTACCCCGCCACCACACCAACGAGTAACGTTAGTCGAGTTACATGAATGTGCGTTACAGCGTACGCCCAAATATAAGTCCGTTGCAGAAATCCGACGAGCCCTTACTGAATGCCGCTATGATCCAGTTGCAGGTGATGATAGTACAGTTATATATTCCATCCGTGTAAGACGGGTGACCGGGTATTTGGACACCCTACCGGATATGAAAGGAGATCTAGACAGAATATATCGTTTCATCCGTACAGGGGATGATCCAGAAAGTATTGGTGAAGCCATGTCTCAAAGGAAAGCTGAGATCCAACTCATGATATTAAAGTTTCTGATTAATTGTTTAATAAGAGAACAAGATTACCCGACTAAAGATCCGGCCGAAATGAGAATCCTGACAAGGTGGAGTGATAATATAGCCGAGGGTAAGCACAGAACTATCAGTAGTATAGAGAGTATGTACAAGAGAATTCGTAAGGAAATAATAAGGTTACACGAGAAACGTAAAGCAGCACAAGTAAGCGAGAAAGAAAATGACTCTTCTACTGAAGAGGTAGAGGACGAGAATCCCGCCAGAATAGCGTATGTAGGTAGAACTAGACTTTCCGACCGACATTCACGTCTAGACTACAAGAAAACTGTTCCTCATCCAGCACCAGAACAAGGTTCTCTAGAACAAGTATTTCAAGCTACCGATCATATTCTGAAATCACGAATCGGTTATAGTGAATTAAGTACTATGCACGAACAAGAACTAGCCCGATCAGCAGTCCGATGGATTACTGATTCTACCACTTTTCCAGACGAAATAGTGGCACAAATGTTTCTGAAACTGCCCCCAGCCGAGCAACGACTGGTGGGTATGTATATGATCCAGCACCTCATTACTCTGTATGAGGGTCAACATTCTGATCCAGGTCCGTTACACGATGTCCTGAACGAGTTACTCCAGTATAGATGGAAAGGTCTAGGTACCGATTTAATTAGTGTCATTCTAGAACAGCGTCACAAATATAGTACGTTTCTGAACCCGCATTTTGTTCATGTCTCACCCCCAGAAAGTAAACCCTTTTACATAGACAGACAGAATCCGTTACGAGAAGTACACCCAGTTAGGACAGCGGATGGTGAAATGCAACGAGTGTTTGTTTACACCCCAGTTACAAAGATGGAACTCTTAGAGATGAAGAAATTAATTCCCTGTCATGACAAAGATCCAGCAGGGTTCCACCGAGAATTAAAAGACATGCTCCGTATGGGAGAATACACGTATCCAGATATTATTAAAATGCTAAAGGTCCTGTTGCCCGCAGGGGTATATGAAAAACTCAAGGAAAAAGAATGGGAGGTGGGAGAGAAAAAGATCGATTGGGCAGTTCTAGAAGCTGAAGATAAGATACGAGTACCAGGTACCGGTCTTGGAGAGAAATGTAAAGAATTACCTGAACTGTTAATACAAGTTTTGCCAAGGTTATTAGCCACTAAAAAGGAAGACTGGGATGCAATCTCAGCCTGTAAACAGAAACAAGACGAAGACACTAGTGATTTCTATTCTAGATTCGAGAAATGTTTCATTATTAACAGTGGCCTCAAGACAAGTAGCGAGTCATACCCTCATCTTTTTGTTACTAAATTAGTCGAGAATTCAAGTCCACAAGTTAAGAATCGAGTTTTGAAAGTCGAAAGTACCTGGCAAGCTAATACTCCGTCCCAAATGTTACAGATGCTCCAATATCACCAGAATAGAATTAGAGAAGAGCAAGATCATGAAAGGAAACGTATGAAAGACACAAAAATGAAAGTACTAGTTGCACAATCTGTTCCACAAGACAGTCAGAAGAGGGGTACGAATCAAGCCAGTCATCCTGCAGCTCCCGTTAAAGGGACCTGCAATTATTGTAAACAGCCAGGTCATTTTATAAACGAGTGTGCAGTTCTGAAACACAATATAGCTACTGGTAAGACTAAAGAAAGACCACGTCCGCCTAGACAAGAACAAGTTTCACAGACTTCTCAGCCACAGAATGCACAACAGACAGTTCCAGCACCGCAGCCTATTGCTGCAACACAGCATGTTACACAGCAGATGTACCAGTATGCTCAGACAGAGTATCCAGAGTATCAGCCATATTCATGAAACAGCCTAGAGAGGGAGGTAGGCTTGCCTCTCATCGAGATACCTGTAGATCAAGAGGGTCCCTATGTTCACAGTCAAGTATTAGGGAAAGACAGAAAGTTTCTGATTGATACAGGGGCAAGTAGGACCACTATAAGTCACGCCGAAGTTCCAGGGGCTCCGCTCTCAGGCTCTAGAAATGTTTCCCTTGGTTTTTCAGGAAAGCCTATTGTAAACGAGATATCTAAGCCAGTTACTATAGAAGTAGGTCCATTGTCCCGCACTACTGATCTGTTACTTACGAAGTCATGTCCAGAAAATCTGTTAGGTATTAAAACACTGAAAGAATTAGGTGCAGTTATTTGCTGCTCCCCAGAAGGAATACGCCTGTTTCTACGTGACTTCAAGGGTCACTATGTATTACGAGATTTTGATCCGAGATTGTCCAATGTTCCGCAGCATTTATGGGCGCAAGGTCCAACTGATGTAGGTTATATGCAAATCACACCCCATCGTGTGACTCTCAAGCCAGGTGTAGTGTTACCACGAATCAGACAGTACAGATTGCCACCTGAGGCTGTAGCGGCCTTATCCAAAATTATTGACGCGCTCATCGCTCAAGGAGTAGTTGTAGAAACTGACTCCAATGTATGTAATTCTTCGATCATTCCAGTCATGAAACGTACTGATCCAAATGCACCCCCAGTATATCGATTAGTGATTGACCTTCGAGAACTCAATAAATGTATTATTCCTCAGTACCCAGTTGTCCCAGATATTTCTTCCCTATTGACAGCCATTGATT
The DNA here is from genome assembly GCF_964261635.1 of Lissotriton helveticus. Lineage (NCBI taxonomy): Eukaryota > Metazoa > Chordata > Amphibia > Caudata > Salamandridae > Lissotriton > Lissotriton helveticus. The sequence goes on along the minus strand of NC_136065.1, from coordinate 744,675,013 downwards.
CCGAAGCCTCATTTTTTACAGTCATAGACCTCAAGAACGCGTTTTTCAGTGTCCCCATTCATCCAGACAGCCAGTTTCTTTTCGGATTTTGTTTAAATGGAAGGAGCTATATGTTCACACGCGCTCCTCAAGGTTTCACAGAAAGTCCAAGTATTTACAGTCAAGCACTTAAAAGACAACTAGACAACATTCACATGCCAACTGACACTGCCCTGCTCCAGTATGTCGATGATCTACTGATCACAGCCCGTTCTGAACGTGCTTGCGAGCGAGCATCACTTACAGTCTTGTATTTCTTAGCAGAGATGGGGCACAAGGTGTCCCCTTCGAAGCTTCAATTCTGTGTCCAGCAAGTGATCTACTTAGGCCACTTACTGTCCAAGAGGGGTAGGCAGTTGACACCTGACCGTATCCAGTTAATAGCGAGTCTTCCTCAGCCCAAGACCCAGAAGGAGGTACGTGCTTTTATCGGCCTCACTTCTTATTGCAGACAATGGATTCCTCAGTATGCATTTCTAGCCAAGCCACTGATACAGTTAACGACACAGGAGGCAGCCGTATCGACTGTCCTCCCTTGGACATCTGAACATACACTTAGTTTCAATGAATTAAAGAAAGCTCTATGCCAAGCTCCAGTTCTAGCTACACCGAACTACAGTAAGCCTTTTACACTTTTTGTCACAGAACGTGAAGGTACAGCATTATCTGTTCTCACACAAGATCAAGCAGGACAATACAAGCCCTGTGCTTATTTTTCGAGCACACTAGATCCTGTAGCCCAGGCTCTGCCTGCGTGCCTCAAGTCAGTTGCAGCCACAGCACTAGCTATCAGACAAAGTGATTCCATAGTATTAGGACATTCCTTGACAGTACAAGTTCCACACTCCGTGGAAGTTCTTTTAAACCGAACACAGACTCAGCACTTGACAATTGCACGTTTAACAGGTTATGAATTGACACTGTTCCAGCCACACATAGAAATCAGGCGCTGCAACGTTCTAAATCCTGCTACACTGTTACCGTCAGTTAATTCGAATCCTGCCACACACGACTGTGTGGAAGTAGTTAACATTATGACAAAGCCAAGACAAGATCTGACAGATATTCCATTACCAGATCCCGACCTGACACTTTATGTGGATGGTTCATGTATGAGAACAAGTACAGGAGAACTAGTAGCCGCGTATGCAGTGACTACTGACACTGAAGTTATAGAAACACACCGTATTGACACCCTATCTGCTCAAGCAGCAGAGCTAGTTGCTCTGACACAAGCCTGCATACACGCCAAGAACCTGAAAGTCAATGTTTACACAGATTCACGCTACGCATTCGGAGTCGTACACGACTTTGGAGTGCTCTGGCAGGAGAGAGGTTTCATGACTTCTCATGGAACCAAGATTCAGCATGGTCTCCTTATTCAGGCTCTGTTAGATGCCATACACTTACCGACATCTATTGCTATCATGAAATGCAAAGCACATACGAAAGTTACAGACATTGTTTCCCAAGGTAATGATCTAGCAGATCGCACAGCCAAGCTTACAGCACAGACTCCAGACATTTCAGTTAATCCGACACAGACACATACTCCAGATCCGACTACCTGTATGACAGTTAAGGACCCCACTCAAGATGTCATAGATATCCAGTTACATGCTACTCCTGATGAAATCAAGAAATGGTCCGAACAAGGAGGGGTCCAGACAGATCAGGGATGGGTAACGAAGGGAAAAGCCACATGGTTTCTCCCCGACTCTATGGTTCAAGTCATTATCAATACCGCACATAGTCCAGCACATTTAGGAGAAAAAGCTATGTTAGACAGTATCCAGAACATTTGGTTCAACAAGCATTTACGAGCTGCAGCCAAGCAGAAAGTCCGTACCTGTATGATATGTTGCCAGTTTAATCCAGGTAAGTGTCCCGGTGGAACAAGGTGGATTCCAGCCCCCTGACCACCCTTTTGAAGTCCTCCAAATGGATTATATTCAGATGGAGCGATGTCGAGGTTTCAAGTATGTCCTTGTAGTTGTATGCGCTTTGTCCAGGTGGACAGAAGCATATCCAGTTCCAGATTACACAGCCGCGACCACTGCCAAGCAGTTGGTTCGTGAATTCTTCCCCCGTTACGGACTCCCAAGGGTCGTATATTCTGACAACGGCCAGCCATTCTCATCTGAACTCATGAAACATGTTTCCCTTTTGTTAGGGTACCAGTGGAAGTTCCATTGTGTACGCCATCCTGAAGCAGCCGGTCTCGTAGAGAGACATAATCAGACCCTGAAAATCCGCATCGCCAAAATATGTAAAGAGAAAGGTGTAGACTGGCTAGTAGCTCTGCCAGTCGCTTTGTTTTATATGCGCATGGTCGCACATTCCAGATCAGGTCTGTCCCCGTACGAGGTCGTATTCGGCCGCCCCCCTAATATGTGGGGTACACCTAGACCTCGAAGTATTACAGATGTTTCAAGTAATATGCTGACAGATTACCTAGCTTCCTTGATGTCTGCCCTACACTCTTGTCGTTCACAGGTTGCCGCCGCATTTCCAGACAATACCGAGGTGGCACCGCATGACATCGTTCCCGGATGCATGGTTCTTGTCCGGAATTTTGATCGTTCAAGTCCGCTGGAGCCTCGCTGGAAGGAACCCAAACAGGTCCTCCTGGCCACCCGTACTGCCGTCAAGTTGGAAGGCAGGAAGGGCTGGGTCCACCTGTCACATGTGAAAAGATTTTTTGGACTAAAACCTGTTACCAAGAACATTTCCGAGGATTGTAAAGACTGCCAAAGTACTATTCTTAAGGACTGTCCCGCAAAAGACAATGATACAGATTCCTCCCCGTTAGAAAAAACTCCGCAGCAGGAGTATAAGAAAAAATTAAGGTCTAGTAAAATAAGTCAGCCAGTTTGATTGTCTAAGTCCTCCCCTAGGTGAAACGGTTAGACCGGTTTCTGACATGTATATAATAGACCCCCACAGAGAGAGAGTTAGTGAGAACTCTAAAAGTTGCACTATTATTTTATGTTTTCTGCTATATCTCAGCCTTATGATTACCTGCACATGTTATGCATTTTACTTGTGTTTTCCAGTGTCTCATGTAAATAAGTCTGCTAATGTTACAGTAGAGCACACGTTTAGTGATCTGCCTCCTCATGAACTATCTTATCGTCTTGCTATGCGTAATAATTCCTTTATCCGCATGTTACATTATTCACACCAGACCAGCAATGTCACTAATTGTTGGGTGTGTGGTCGACTCCCCCCTTTCCAGACACCGAAGGGAGTTCTGCCACTCTTTCCTTATCCATTTTCACATAATGGTTCGTGTGGAGCATGGTCCACGTTAACGTCATCCTCAAATGATATGTCCCTACTGAACAGTACATGTTTTCCAGACAGGCAAGGTCTTCCCCACAGAACAGGGTTAGATCTAGAAAATGAAGTTTATAACTTAGGTAATTATTCTTCGAATTTTATGGTCCTGAATGTTCAGTCTGATACTACTCCAGACTTACCTGCTATGTCAGTACTACCAGTTAAAGGCGAATTATGTGTCCGAAAGAATGGTTCCGTACATGTAGGACATAGTGATTGTACTACTATTGTCAAGTATAGTGACAGTAGGAAATCTATTTTCAAAGCTTCACGTCATTCCTATTTTGTTTGTGGTCAAACCGCATATGTCCGTCTGCCCCTCGATTGGGAGGGAACCTGTTATATTGCCTTCCTACTGCCACCAGTTTTTCTAGCCCCACCTGACTATCATAGGAATTCCCACCTAGTACATACTAGACACAAGAGAAATCTCCCGATTGTCGATTATACTGAAACTGCTCTAGAGCAATACATAGATATCAATAAAGGTGTCTTCCCTTATTTAGGTACTGTCGTGAATAGTAAACTGATACGTAGATTAACCAGAACCCTTGAAGCAGTAGTGATTGAGACTATTTCTGCTCTAGGTAACTTGACCGAAGAGCAATCCTTTATGAGAATTGTCGTGCTCCAGAATCGTCTCGTCCTTGACGTCATACTGGCCGATAGGGGCGGGGCATGTAGAGTCATCGGATCTAGTTGCTGCATTTTCATTCCTAATAACGCACCGTCTGTTTATTCAGCTATTACCAGACTCCATAATATTGCCCATATGTTACACCAAGATCCAGGCACCTGGACATGGTCCGGTTGGTTCTGGAATATAATTTCCGCCTGGGGATGGAAAGTATTGTCATTTCTAGGTATTGCAGTAGCGATCATATTCAGTTGCTGCCTCTGTTTACAATGTGGCCCTGCGATTTGTGGCATTTGTGCTACCTCTTGTATTCCTAGCCCCAAGTCCCGTTCTAAATCCAGTTCCAAGAAAATTCGAGACGAGCAAATGATACTGTATGAAATGATAGATGGTATCATGAATATTGATGTTTCCTGATGGAAACGTAGTGACAAGGAGGGAATGTGGAAAAGTAAATTTTGCCATGTTCTGTGTCCCTACGTGTTCCCCATCTTATGTTATGTATGCATGATTAATATGCATATGTATTCCCCATGTTTGATTAAAGACGCAATTACAGTTGTGTCCATCTCTAGTATGCCAGTTTCCAGTTCTCGTGAAAGCTACGAGTATTAGGCCTATGTAAAGTTACGTTGCCATGTTTCTCAGTGTGCACGTTATTTCATTGTAAAGTCCCCGTTTCTAGGCCTCAAAAGGGCCCGGACACCAGATTCAGCTCCTGTCTCCTGAACCCTCGCTGAGGAGCGATACAGCCCCCACCTGTATCCTCGACCCTTCACTTACTTCCTGCCTCACAGTGCCCGGTTCAGCCTGGCTCTGCCTATGAGTCTGCCAAGAGTATGTTATGATTCTAGTTATCAGTCCAGCCCTCCTTCTCTGCATTCCTAAGCTACTGAATCGCATCAATAGTTTCCGTCATCGTCTAGCCTTTACGTCTCCATGTAAGAGAAATACTGTATTAATGGTCATTTAATATTCCTCAACACGCACTACATGTAGAATAATGCATGCACCAGTCTTAGAGTCTGTTAGCCTCTCCCCTCCTGACTCTTAGTTTATATCAACATGTCCTCTAAACATCAGATACTAGATAGGGTTTAGGTACATGTCGCCCTGACTCTCCAGACTTCAGTCTCTACTCCTAGCACAGAGTTCATAGCCCCCAGCTTCTCCTAGTAACACGTCATTGTCAGTTTGCGCGCACCATTAGGTTAGAGGTCCCGGCTCCTTAGGTAGCCCCCTCCATGTTTCCGCCCCATTTATGACATACTCTGTTACGTTTACATCACATGTCTATGTATACGCCTCTTGTTACACCCACTTTCACCCTTATCTTTCGCGACTGCTATTGACCACACCCACTGCTCCGCCTACTGTAATTCACTGTAATGCAATTGTTTTAGTATATATACTTGTGCACTGTTATTAAAGTTGTGCTAGCTAGCCATCCCAGATCTTGTCCGTGCAGGTTGTCCTGTTCCTGTCCTTTATGCTGTATTAAACCTGCAAACTCCTACTACCTCGAATCTTGACTCTTATTTATTGAGCTATCTGTTATTCATATATTCATTCAAAAATAGAGGTATTATTTATTTATTTACCACAAAATGAGCAGACGGGCTCCAACCTGTCGGGCGAGGCGTCGCAGCACCGCCACAGTGGACGAGACCCTGCTGGGTGAGTGGAGCGTCGCTGCACCGCAAAAGTGGACGAACCCTTTGCCGGGTGCGAGGAGCGTTGGGGGTGCAGCTGGGGAGCCGTCACCTGGGGAGGTGGGAGAGGCTCGTTTGCGCCGCCTCTCCCTCCCGGTGCACCCCACGGCGTCTCGCTTGACATTTGTTATGGCCGGACCAGGCGATGAGGACGAGGGGGGGGGGTCGGAGGCATGTGCAAGACATCCCCCCCCGTGTTGTCGCAGCCATTATTGAAGAAAGAAGAAGGGACGCCTGGCACGTTTCGGGCCGGGCCTACAGCCGATGGCGGCCGGACGCTTCTTCGCCCCGGCCCCAGGAACGGGTCCCTTGGTTCATCCGGGGGACAGGCCTTGGCGCGTGGTGCCGCCTTCGGGCTATTCGCGTAGTGGTCCTTCCACCCCAGGCCGCCCCTGACGGTTTTTGTAGACTTTAAAACGCCCAAAAACTACTAGAAAGTAGCCCAAAGTAGCCCAACATTGCTACTTTGGGGAAGGAAGGACTGGAACGGCGTCAGGCAGACGGCGAAATGCATTGTGGGTTTCGTTTGTCGGTGCAGCCGTTTGTCATGTAAATAGTTGCTTAAATGTTTTTTGTTTGTTAAAAAAAAATAAAACGTGTTCACCTGTTACTTCGCTATAGTGTTGTATATTTTTTATTATTCGCCTAAGGTTTGTCGTTAATTGGGCGGGGTGGGTGGTGGAGCCAAGCTGTCTCGAAGTCATAGCGTTGAGTTCGGCTTTCCTCACCAGTTTCATATTTCCTGAGGGGTTGTTCCCTATGTTTCCATTTCAGCGAGGTTGAAAAGAGATCTCATCAGCGGCCTACTGATTTCACTCGATTCCTTTTCTTTTCCCTAACGATTTTTATATATATATTTTTTTCTCTTTTTTTATTTTTTTTTTATTTGCTAGCACGATACAGTGGCTAATCCGCATTTTTTTGTTCTTTATATTTGTCCTTTTGTATTAGGGGTGCCCTCCTGGCCGAGCCAGATGACCTACCTCTAATAAATGGTCCGGGTGGAACTAGTTTACCAATCAGTGGGGAGTAGATAGGCATGACAGATTACAACGGGGGACAAAGGTCCGCATTACCTACCCTTCATTACTTGCAAAGACTAGACAGAACATTTCTATTCCACGTTATTTGCAAACAGAGAATGCCTCAAAAGAACTATTCCTTGAACAATAAATGTCCAGACAATCAATCAATCAGTGGGGAGAAAAACAGGCATGACGGATTACAACGGGGACATAAGTCTGCATTACCTATCCTTCACTATCTGCAAAGGGGGGGGGCAGAATATTTCTATTCCTCCCTGTTTGTAGACAGGGAATATCTCAAAGAGCAATAATCGATAAAAATCGATAACAAACAATCAATGGGGAGAAAGATAGGCATGACGGATTACAACGGGGACAAAAGTCTGCATTACCTACCCTTCACTATCTGCAAAGGGAGACAGAATATTTCTATTCTTCCCCGTTTGTAGACAGCGAATGTCTCAAAGAGCAACAGAGCAACCAATCAATCAGTGGGGAAAAAAATAGGCATGACGGATTACAACGGGGGACAAAAGTCCGCATTACCTATCCTTCACTATTTGCAAAGAGAGAGGAACGTTCTTATTCGTCGCTGTTTGCAAACAGAGAATGTCTCAAAGAGAACCAATACTTCAAGTAGCAACCGAGGCTAAATGAACCAATCAATGAACAATACCAGTATTTTAAATACTGATTCCAAAACAATCAATCAATCAATCAATCAGATGGATAAAGCCATCCTACCAATCGGACGTAAAGACGTCCTACTTAACCTTACCCGGACCGGACCGTGTGGACAGTTCTTCGCCTTCCCTTTTTCCAGCGCCCGATCGTTCTCTTTTCTCCATGTTTTTACCGCAGCATTCCTGTGGGATTCCAGTCAGGACAGTAGGTCACTTGAGAGAGAGGTCCGTTCGGAATCAGTGAAGTTCATTCAATCGGCAGCCGGACGAGGGCCCTCTCAAGGCAGGTATACTCCAATCGTTTAGATGTTCACCCCATCGTCTGGACCTCTCTTACCGGACCTTTATGTCGCTGATGGACCCCGCGTTGGGGCGCCAATTGAGGAAAAGTCAGCCCATAACGCACCTGATGCCCAGGCTGCTGGCGCAGGACGCCTCTTTGTTCCCATCTTGAACAATTACCAAATAAAGAGACGGGCGCTGGAAGCAGGAAGACAAGAATAGAGTTTTATTTCTCATGAGGAGAGCCTGTCATTTCGGACACTCGCATAGTGTCTTCAGGAGGTGCTCTAACAAGTGTCTCTGAGGCTTCGTCTTTTATACACATGTTTACGATTCACAAACATTCCTTATTATAATAAAGACGCTTTGAAGTAGGAAAACATGCTTGGAATCCCCGCTTCAGGCCTATTCCCATACCAATCGCTCAGATGTCATCCTCCCCTCCTGAATGTAACAAGAGATTGTGATCTCTCAGCTGGACATTCCTACTGGACACGAGGGCAGGAGGGGATGATCAGGTCAAAGGTTGGTCAGGTGATAAGGTCGGACACTTCGGTTGGTGTATCACGGTTTTGTTATGCTGGGCAGGAAAAAGGGGGGGGTGTACATCCACGAGGCTTGGTCTTAGGACTTGGGACCGGGTCGAAAGGCCAAGTGTAGCTGGGGGCTCGTTAGCAGAGGGGAAGGGTGTTCTTGGGAGGAAATGGGGGGGTGTGGGTCAAGCAGGAGTATTACTTCTAGAGCAGGGTCACGCAGAGGGAGAGGGTCTTGTGGCCGATGCACGAGCAGTGCGCGCAGGGAGGGGTGCCGGGGGTTTAGCAAACGGTCAGAGAGGCCATGGTGCCTAAAATGGCTGTTGTGTACGTGTGTGCATGGGTCTATGCTGGCGGGATAACACAGTCAGTGTTTCGCAATATCCGTTCTGCTTACAACAAGGGGTACTGTGAACACAAATGAACGCCGCTTATGTACATATACATTGTCATTTTCAACATAGGAACTACACTACAACACTATGAATCTAGAACTTGCTACCTGGTGTCAACCGCTAATTCTTTGTGGTGATTTGAATATAAACATTGAGTCTGATTGTAATATCTGTGTTCAAGGGAAGTATACTGGCCGGAAGACCAGGACTTATAGAGCTTTTAGAGCCTTAGTGGTAGGGAATGGGTTGTTTGATGCATGGAACAAATTTTTCCCTACCGATCCTGGATACACCTTTTTTTCACCGCCACACTGAATTTTTTTTCGATTAGATTATTTTTTATTTCTCCCTTTTTTTTTGGAAAGGTCCAATATAGACATTATGTCTCAATTAGTCTCGGATCACAATCCTCTCATATTAGAGTTATTATTACCTTCCCAGAGCTGCAACTCAAATCGTCAATGGTCGTTCCAAAGGAGTCTACTCTTAAATGATCAATATTTGTTATACGTGGCTAAAACTATTCAGGATTTTTTTCTATGTAATGATGGGACGGCCCCAACCCAGACTGTATGGGATACATTTAAATCCGTCATCAGAGGGGAAACTATACATTTTTCTAACTTTTATCGGAGAAAAATACAAATCCGACCAAGTCAGAGGGGCAGAGCTGAAATTAGCTATTACCATCAGTAGGGGTCATGGATTTGAGGAAGCACAGCTCCATTTAACTATTGAACGGGCTGCCCTATATGCTTATTTAGCCGACCAGGTTGCCATTAAGTATAAACAATATAAGGCAGAATGCTATGAATTAAATGATCAGACAGGCCACATTTTAGCACAAAGGCTAAGACAAAAAGCAGTCATGAATGACATAACAAAAATCTTTGACCTAGCTGGTATAACCCAAGAAAATCAAACAGGGATATTAAAGGCATTCAGTGATTTTTATAAATCATTATATAATAAAACAGGCAATGAAGGCATCCAAGACACGGTACCATTGGATTATCTGAGGAATATTGATAATCTCCCTATTACTGATGCGGACATAATATCTTTAAGTGCTCCTATTTCTTGGGATGAAATTGAAATGGCTATTTTGAGTTTAGCTCCAGGCAAAGCAATGGGGCCAGATATGATCCCCCTAGAATTCTACCGGGCTTTTCGAAATATGCTTAAACCCCACTTGCTTGAGATATTTCAACAAGCCTTTCAAGGACATCCACCTATCTCTTGGTCTCTGGCCACTATACTGATATTAAAAAAAAAAGGGAAGGATAGCAAAGAAATGGGATCTTATAGGCCGATTTCTTTAATTACATCAGATAGTAAAGTTTTTTCAAAAATACTAGCAAACAGACTGAATGATATAATGCCAACGATAGTATCCAAGATCCAGCACGGTTTTATAAAAAAGAGGGATACTACTGACCATGTCAGACGTGTTATTACATTATTGGACTGGGCGCAGGCCACAGGATCCCCAGTCGGTTTTATATTGCTGGACGCTGAAAAAGCTTTTGACAGGGTCGACTGGGGATTCCTGTGGTCCGTTTTAGCATGGAAAAGGTTTCCTAAAGAGTATATTCAAGCAATCCAGGCGTTATATAATAATCCAAAAGCCGTAATACGCATTGCTACTGGCACATCCGATCCTTTCTCGATCACAAGGGGGACAAGGCAGGGGTGTCCCTGCTCCCCCCTCTTGTTTGCGCTCTATATCAAACCGTATTTAACCGCTTCAGCGCGGCGCGAATTTTCACGCTGTGCTGAAGGTTCTAATGAGCCAACGGGCTCACGACGGAACGGTTCCGTCATGAGCACAGGCCAACCGACGCTCATGACGGAACAGTTCCGTCATGAGCATCGAAGGGGTTAATTAGATTAATAACAGAAATTAGGATTACCCCGGTCATGCTACCCCACGTGGCCCATGAAGTTCTGGCATACGCCGATGATGTGGCTATTGTCACGACAGACGTAGCTTCAGCTTTACCTAAAATAATAGAACTCGCTCAAGAATATGGGGAATTTTCCGGATACAAACTAAATATTTCGAAAACCCAGCTCATACACTCGGCTGCAGGCAGGCCGGATGATCTACTATTTTCCTCTACAGCTTTATATCTCGGCGTGACAATCTCTGCCAAAATCGAAGACATTGTTGGATTGAATACAGATTTGTTACTATCCTCTGTTAATAGGACTCTTGAGAGGCTGGACAATTTACATCTATCACTATACGGCTGCACAAACGCAGTAAAATGGTTATATTTCCCACATTTTTGTACTTATTTCGTACTATACCCTTACTGTTTTCCTCTGCCTTTTTTAGTAAATTAGATAGAACTACTTCTAGGTTTATATGGGGCTATCGGAGAGTTAGAAGATCTCTGAAATGGTGTACCTTGCCTAAATTAAGAGGAGGACTGGGGGTTCCGAATTTTAGACTATATTATTGGGCAATCTTTTTAAAAGCTATGGGTATTATGATTTTTCTAGATTTTTGTTTGGATGAAGCAGTGGCCCCCTCTATTTACGAGATGCTGCTAGTAAATAGAATAGAGTAGAAGCCTGACAGTGTTTACTCAGATTGATAGAACCAAGTTATTATAAAAAAACAAAGTTTAAGGTTCTGTTCGCAGCATTTCAAATTTGGAAACAATTTAACAAAAAATTTTGTTTTAATATGAAGTTATACACCATTTCTGAAAAAACTATCGCTCCCCGAAATTTTCAGGGACCCCGTGATGCAGAGATGGATAGACCTTAAGATCAGCTCATTTGGAGATCTGTTTCAGAATGGGCAAATGGTATCATATTCATATTTGCAGGGTAACTATAGTTTAACAAGGGGAGATTTTTTCAAATATCTCCAAATCCGAAGTTTTATAGAGTCTAAAAATCTTATTAATACCAATTCAATGAATAAAATAGACGTGCTGGAAAGGTGTATTAAGTAGAATCGGCACAATATACCAATTGATGTTAAATAGAATAAAAGACGACCTTGAGATATATACTAACAAATGGCAAGTGAATTTGGGAGTAGAAAAGGTCGATATATCTAGATCTTTAAAAATAGCCAGGATGGTTTTATTCAATGGGTCTTTTAAAAGCCAGCATTTTATGGCCATTTTCGACTTATACTATACACCGTCGAAATTGGTACTAAGCTAAGGGGGGTACGAATTGTAGTCGCTGTGGGTTCGCAGCTGCCGATTCAATCCACATGTTTGTTCAATGTCCAAAATTGAATCAATTTATACAAAAAGTACAACGTTTTTTAGATAGCATTTTAGAGTCATCACTGGTATTATTACCAGAATTAGTGGTACTGGGAATCCAAGCCGACCAAATTGGTATTAGAACGGTTGAAGAAGAAGGCTTTTTATTTATAGCCATGTCAGTGTATAGATACTGCATAACTTCTCGTTGGCTTGATGTGGATCCTCCATCTTTCCATCATTGGCAGTCAAAGTTATTAAGTGTCTATCGGTTCGAAAGTGCTGTATATAGACTTAAGGGCCGACGGAAGAGGATGTTCGGTAAGAAATTATGGTCACCCATTTATAATTGTATTTAACAGGATATTATGACTCTATGATCTAACTGAATTTGTTTTTTCTTCTGTATAATGCTACGCTGTACTCAATGCAATGGGTTTTTTATTTCTATTCTTTTACAACATCATTATGAAACTGTGTTCTACCTTCTTTTTATTATCATGAATTTTTCCTGTAAAATGTACTTTACAACTCACCACTGCCAAAGTAAATCAATACCAGGCTCGACCTAAAAAGGCTTTGATAATTTGAAACGCCTATATGTAGGTAATACATGCCATCCACAGCTGTAGGGCCCCTTGCACAGAAGTAATCATATTGGTAATGAGGTTCCCCACATGATTTATCACTCAAATATCAGTTTTAAATATATTTGGGAAATTCGAGAATTTTTCTACAACCGCTAGCTTTTGAGTTATGAAAATATACACATTTTCTTCTTGGAATACTCAAATTTGTCACACATAAGTTAAATCAACCTAGCAAAATGTTCCATGGACACAGGAGAGCTACTGATGGGTGGGATGAGAGCTACCAGTAGCTCATAAGGTACTCGTTGGAGAAGTCTGATGTACAGTAAAGAAAGCTCATCCACTTGCTTTATTATAGTATTTGTGTCTTTGTTGCTTGTTGTTTCTCCTACTCACCTTATGGAGCAAATATGCTGATAACAGCATGGCCGGGATTGCTTTTCAAAAAACTTTTCTTTAATAATCGTAGACAGACCTATGCAAACACAAGTCTTTTGCATGCTCAGACTTTCACTTTAGTGGTGCATTACTACCTGCTTTCATCCCGTTTTCTCTTTTCAGCTTGGTGGTAGAGTTTGAAAATGTTCTTCTTGGCCTCACCAATCCCATTATAGCATGTTTTTATTGGTCGTGTTTCCCACTCTGTTTTCTAACATCTAGAACATACTTTTCCTCCCTCAAATACATTTTTCATGCCATGCACAATATTGCATTGCGAGATGGAGAATAACTCCCCGCTCCGTACTGATGCATAATCAGGCCAAGGCCAAATCTATCAAAAGGGCCTATTCCCCTAACCAAAAATAGTTTTTCCATAATGGAGATGGTTATTGTGAGCACAAAGATTGCACTGTTAATACCGGAACACTCTTTAGGCTTTCTACTTTTTTTCAGACGTCACTAATGACCTGCACCTTTTTGACAAATACCAAATGTTTTGGTGATAGCATTTCTGACCGTTCATCCAGAACTTAAGCTGTCGATCCTGGAGAGCTACAGAGCATCCAATACTGGGTCATTCTTCACCTGTTATTATCATAGATGGTCAAATTGCAAACGCCCCCTTATGGGATTCTGACTCTAGAAGCTTATTTAAGGCTACTCTTTCTTGGGGACAGACCTTCATTCCTTCAATAAAAGCAGCAGAGGCCAGCAAGCCTTGTTATAAGAAATGTAAAAAATTGGGATTTCAGGCCAGTCATCGTTGCATGTTTCTTCATCTCTGTTGAGAAAATGGCCTACAATCTTACACCGTCTCTCCTTATTTTTTTTTATATATTTATAAAGTGCAATCTCCTGACGGTGTCTTGGCAATAGACCTCCTATAGACAACAGTCAACTGAACAAGTTGAGGGCAAATCATTTAATAACAAGCAATGGCATAGCCAATAGGTCTCGCCTTTGGGGCCTTATAAGTGTTTAACCATGCAACAGTTAATGTTGTTGCACCAAGGATATTGTGCTGCATCTCTAAATACTTCTAAGGTCCCAAAGGCGAGACCTATTGGCTATGCCACTGCTTGTTTAAATTGCTCTCATTGCTTCCTTAATTCTCATCTTATCAATGCCTTGCAACGATTCCAATCATTCCGTTAAACATCCCTGTTTTGCACAGCATCTGTGGCAGATAAGGAAAATTAAATGGAGTTTCAACATGGTGAACACCGAGAACACATGCAGGCATCCTCAGAAAAGGTCAAAAATTGACTTGAAGCAAACAAAAACTTAAGGAGTTTGCACATCGGCAGAAAGGACCTGTGCAACTATACTGTTATGATGCAAAACCTTCGAGTCTGCAATGTCCTTTCCATCAGCCGAGAAGTGAACCTCCAGCAGGTAAGGAGTGATCAAAATAGAATTTCAGACATGGTGAAAGTAGGCTTTCCAGAACTATCCATACTGAGAAGGCAGTGTTGGCTGCACACATGAAAAAAGTCATAAATCTGCATCTGCTACTGTGAGAATCGCACAAATCCGGGGTTGTGTTGAACTTTCACAGAAAGCTGATTCTCACAGCGAAGAGAGTACCAACCTGACACCCAGATACAACTGTATGTAGATATTATCCATCTGTATGTGGTGCAGCTGCTGACAGGCAATGATGCATACGAATCTCTTTGGCTACAAGGGTGGGGAGGCTAATGAAGACCCTTTCATGTGGGAGCAGAAGTCTAAAGAATGACTCTGCTCCTGAGATATGGAGACTATATATTTAATCTGGAATGCTGCTATCTTATCACGTCAACACAATGTGATGTTATTTGCTCCTTTGTAAATGTATTGGGGCATATTTTTCATTCGCATTGTCACTTCATGTGATGTCATCGTAGCCAAACGTCATGTGATGCCTCAAATATGCTAGTTAGCCTCATTCCTAACTAAACTAAAGAGTTCTACAACCCCCTGTCGCGGTGGTGGTGCATTTGATGTTTTCAGAAAATGTGAGAACTGGACAAGGAGGACCAGAGATTACCAGCACATGGAAGGAACGTCACTCAACATCGGTGGGAGATTTTCATTCCATTGACTGTTCTACCTTATATCTGCTCCGTGTTCATGTCTGTGGACACAAATATTTTTATTTTGTTGTAAAGTACTCCAGTTGTAAGTCTGAATTCTAGGAGTAAGCTAGGAGTAACCCAGCCTTACTCCTAAAATCCATGAGTAAGCCAGGTCTTCTTCTGGAAAGTGAGTTTGCAGAGACGTTTGAAGGCATGGGCAATGTGGGCTATGGCTTTTCTACAGAGACTCTTGCCCTGGTAACCTTGAATACTTCTTTAATATATTTGTAATACGGATGATATGTGAGAGTCTATTACGGACATTTTGCTGAGAAATGCTGTATTTGTTTCACACAAAATACATTTTAAAAAGTTTGTCAGATCAAAACAGTACCTCGCATATGGGAAGGTGTCACAGAGATTATTTGTAGCAATATTAATGAGCTGCTGCTGTGTTATAGTATTGAAAAGCACACATCACTACCCCTTAATATTAGATGTAAACAAATGTAGAATTTGAATGAGTGTGTCTGTGCTCTGTCAATGACCTGCGATACAAAAGAGGATGATGGACGGAGCGTTTGAACAAATCAAACACTCACCCCCAGTCAACTGATCTGGGTTTAATCCATCACCATTCTTTAGTTCACTCAGCCACCCCAGTTCGGACATGGCTATATGCAAATCAGTCTGACCCTGTGCCTTATGGGAACAGTCCAGCCCGAACTGCCAAGCCATGTCTTCCCTGGACCGGAAACAAGCATCCTGGGACCGGTTTCGGATTCATAATCCTCATCAGCCAGGCTATCTTGAATCCAGTGGCCAAGTGAACAAGGGACTCACGTCTGAGTATACCCTGCCACACATGGAAGACATGGCTTGGCAGTTCGGGCTGGACTGTTCCCAAGAGGCACAGGGTCAGACTGATTTGCATATAGCCATGTCTGAAATGGGGTGGCTGAGTGGGCTAAAGAATGGTGATGGATTAAACCCAGATCAGTTGACTGGGGGTGAGTGTTTGATTTGCTCAAATGCTCCGTCCATCATCCCCTTTTGTATCGCTCTGTCAATGACCTGGACAAAAAGGGCAGGAAAGAGTTAAAACTGAATCAGAAATTGAAACCTTTTTCCGAACAGGGTCCCCCAATGTACGTTCGGCCCAGGGTCACACAAATCCTTAAGATGTCCCTGCACTTACTCATACACAAATGTTTGTGAATCAGTCCCAATGTACTCAAATGTATGCCTAAATATTGTAGCTCTGAATCATTTAAATGTCCCCTTTGCAACTGCAGGTTGTTCACTTTTATCATATCAACTGTCTGTGGAGCTCAGACTCTGTTTTCAGCTCCCCCGTTACCTGTGAGACCCTCCACTGCCTCACACACAGCCTTCTACTCACTGCTGCAGCCTCAGAGGGGGCCGAAATGACTTCATTTCTGTTTGCTGGTCCGATCAGTTACACTGTCCTAGGGTGAAATGAATGCATGCAACCAAGCTCCAGATATAATTATTTTACAGAGAAAGTAAATTGTAACTCTGGTTGGTATCCACAAAGTGCCACGGCTCCTTTCAGAATCAAATGACAACAGACAAAGGCTAACATCTCAAGTCGTCTTTTTAATTTAAGCTAAACAACCTATTCTACACTGTTCTTTTGCAGCCAACGCTCAGACTTAACTGTACTCTTAGTAAGACGAACCTTGAGCAACACCGTGAAGAAAGAAAGGGGGCCTTTCACAGGGGAGGTAAATTGCCTTTCAGAAGAATTTTATCATACGCCAACCAGTTCACGTTGATTCGTCACAGCAGTCCCTTCCCACGGCCCCCAATGCGACACGCATGCTGCCAGCTTACATGTCAAAGGTAAGTAATAAGAACTGCTGCACTTACCTTGGCATTGACGGCTCCATACTAGTGACCAGAATAAAAAAGAAATATTTCTCCCAGATACAAAATGACTTCCACTGCCCGCACTGTGACACGTTTGTGTGACGTCAAAACAACATAGAATTATTTCTAGGGAACAGGGTTGTGTACCTACAATATTACACACTATTTTTAAGGGAATAGCGTACTCATCCAAAGTAGACGGGCAGAGAAAGACTTGGAATAAATGACACACAGAGCGACCTAGACTGTGAAAGGGTTTATTTCAGAGACCATTAGCCTAAATATACGTGCAGACGCCGTCTAAACGCAATATGCAGGTAATGTTAGATAGGTAAAAAGTATGACAAAATGAAGCAATTAACACAGCGATACTGGAGAACTAGGTACGATGCACGTGAAACCTCTAGAAAGCTCCAGTGTCACCAAGTGTCCATGTAAAAATATAAGAAAAAGAAGAGCTCTTGTTAGATGTGAAATCAGAGCTCCTCCCTCTACGTGTGGTAAACAGTAAAGGTGTAGCAGCGCAGCACGGGGGCAACATAACTAAGATCCCTAAAGTAGGAAGGCTCACCTGTGGGAAAACAGACCGATATGTTGAAGGCCGGTCCAATGCCGGATCGATAGAACCTCTGAGCAGTAGAAGGGCGGTATCAAGAAGTAAAGTCGAGCGGACGCTGCTCCGTCAATAATAAAGTTTAATGAGATGCAGTAAATAAAGGAAGAGTGCCCCACCAAGAAAAGGGAGGTTACAATTTCAGAGATTCCAAGGAGCTTACCTATCTGCAGACAGCAGACCACTGTAATACGGGCCGGTCATGTGCCGGATCAGCTGGGCAATCAAGGGGCGGGGGCGAGGGCTAAATACAGAGCCACTCGCCGAAAAATCTGATGGACAGAGGGGGCGTGGTTACGCTAGCACAGGTGAAAACTGAGTAAATAGTATGGGAGAATACAAAAAAGTGATAGGGATCCTCTATAAAGAGAGAAGCCAAAAGGCCCGCAAAGGGATTGTAGAAACCAGCACAAGCACACACCTCGCGCCGCAGCAGGGGAGGGGGCCTGCGCGATTCCCTTGCGAGAGCGTGCAACCATATAGTGCCACCATATGGCGCCGCACGCTCCCGCAAGAAAATCGCCAAAACGTGCACGCGTTGCATTGAAAGCAATGCAACTCGTGCACGTTTTTGCCTGGAAAGGGGAAGCGATCTCAAGAGGTCTCTTTCCTATGCAGCGCTTGCGCGCTGCGTAGGCGAGACCTAAAAAAGGATTGGTTTCAGGAATTCCCTAAAGAGCATCAAGGTATCTTGTAAACAAATTGATAGTGATAGTGTATTCCATTTCTTAGTACCTGTTACTGAGAATGCTGTCCCCTAATGGAGGGCCACCGATACTCAGGCATCAACCTCAGAAAAGCATTTTCAGATCAAGCTGGGCATATGGAGCACAAATTCATGAGATAATGGATTAAGTTGCTGCATGAATACGGTCTTATGGACAACACTCTTGGATTTGAAGAGAATTCTCTGCTTGACTGGGAGCCCGTGGATTGAAGACCGCGCTTGCTGCTATATTTTGCAAATTTGTTCAGCATCTGGTCAGGAGAATCGTTATACATTGTATTACAGAAGTCCAGTCTAGCTGGAATAAAAGCTCTCAATATTTGAAATTTATGTGAAAAGGTGAAAAGTGTGTTTCCATGCACGTAGTTAGTACATGAACAGACTTACTGCAGAACTAATCTGTTTTTTAACGTAAAATTAGCATCAAACTTAACACCAAGATTTTTTTCCTGTTGCACAGAAGTTGTTTTATTTCCAAGACTAAGTGGCCAAAAAGACAAATTCCACATCACAGAAAGCATAAAAGATGCACTGCTTGTAAGAGTTTGTGAGAGCCTGGTTTTTCACCCGTTTAGTGGCCATGTTAGTTGTGCCACCACACGCTTGAGTTAGCGCTGTAGCGTTAGTCACATGTGCATTGCCTCTGGCTTTAAGCGTGCCGATGTGTGGATGCATCGCTGGCATGCCAAAGGCATGCCTAAGGCCAGCCCGTCTGCACCTGTCCATGTCTGGACGGCTCCAGGGGCCATGGATGCAACCTGTTTGGTCCAGGTAAAGAATGTCTGACCTATTCAAGGCTGGCTCTACTAAATAGTGAGTAGGAAGTTAAAGGGAAGGATGTAATATGGTGGTCCTCAGGAGTGCTGGGCCATGGTGCGCTCTCACTGTAATTGGTTTATGAGGAGCCTGGAGATTACCACTGAATCAACTCCCAGTAGCAGGCTGGGCCATGGTGCGCTCTCACTGTAATTGGTCTATGAGGAGCCTGGAGATTACCTCTGAATCAACTCCCAGTAGCAGGGGAAAAGAGAATAGAGGAGACATGGTTGGGAAGAGAACATTTCACTGTGTCTTGGTTAATGCCTGCTCTTTGATAAAACACTCCACGAGAATTTATTTTTATTTATTTTTTATATTTATTTATTGGCATTTTCTCAACGTACAATCAAGGAGTACAATATTGGCACTTGTGAGACATTAATATCACAGTAACTCTTTGTCCTGGACATAATAACCAGAATTCATGGTGTGCCACCATACGGACAGCATTGTCATCACATGTCCTATACACTTCTACATCCCAAACCTTGGCAGCATTCTCAGCATTTAGCCCATGTTTGTCAGCAAAAGACTCATGTCGGGTTCAGCCCACCTGGTACCCCACGTCGGTGTGTTGCGATGAGCCGTCATGTGTACCCTCTGCCCCCGAAGCTAAGGGAGTCACCTCCGGATCGTCGTCATCTGATACTGACCTCCTCTCCAGGTACAGCGCCCAGTAGTTTTTAGGGCGGTTACGGGGTGGGAGCAGCTCACTATACTGTTCTGTTTGTGTGCAGCAATATAGCATGTCATTAGACCACTTGGCAAGCGACGGGGGAGGTCCCTGCATCCAAGTGAGCGCTACACAGCGTTTGGCAACCAAAAAGGCCATATCCACAATTCTTCGCTTTGCCGGTACTATTTCCTTGGAATACCCCAGCAGGGCCATCAGTGGAGATGGGGTCAACGACAGCTCGGTGACTCTATTCACCTCGCCGTATACCGCGTGCCAGAAGTCCGCGACTTTGGGGCACATCCAGGCAAGGTGCAAAAAATCAGCAGATTGTGCCCTACATCTTTTACAACCGGGACTCTCTCGTAAACCATATCGGAACAGTCGCTCAGGGGTGTAATATACCCCGTTAAGGAATTTAAAGTGTAGTAGGCGGTGGCGGCCATTAAGGGACACTCTCTTTACATTAGCGCAGCATTATCGCCATTTGTCCTCCGGGAGGTCAATGGCCAAATCAGTTTGCCATGCTAGACGTGGCTTTGCATAATTCGCCGTCCATTCTGCTAGTGTGATACGGTAGAGGTTCGTGATTAACTTAGCCGGCGTCTTAGCAGTGACTACGTAGTCGTATGACAAGACCGTTTGGGGTTCTGCCATATCCTCTCCAAGCAGCTCTCTCAAAGCATGTCGCACCCTATGGAATTGAGAGCGTGGGAGGAGCTGGTTTCCAATGCCGTCCCTTGGGTTCAAATCTTCCCAAGTACAAGCTCTGTTACCCGTGAAAAGGTCGCCCATGTTGATGAGATTAAAGCTAGCCAGAGCGGACAGCACGCCTTTATCCCTGCAGGGTTCTAGCCACGAACACTAGGCCAATTGTGCCCCCGGGGCGTACAACAGCAAGCAAGCCTGAGCGTCCATGAGATGGTGTCAGACATGCGTCACTACGTTCATAGAGTCCAGGATGCCCGTTCGGCGATCTCTGGATCGGGACAACAGCGCTGGTAACGGAGTCGGGGCAGCCACTAATGCTTCAATCCGTAGGTGAGGCGCGTCAGTCGGGCCGTGTATCCAGCCATATGCATGCGCACCCTGCGCAGCCCGATAATATAGCTCAAGGTCCGGAGCATGTAGTCCGCCCTCTTCGTAGGGGCGAATTAAGATGTCCCAAGCTACCCTGGGCTGTTTCTCAGCCCACGCCAGATGCAGCACTAGAGCGTGCAGCTGTCGGAAGAATGCTCCCGATAAGACCATAGGGA
The DNA here is from genome assembly GCF_964261635.1 of Lissotriton helveticus. Lineage (NCBI taxonomy): Eukaryota > Metazoa > Chordata > Amphibia > Caudata > Salamandridae > Lissotriton > Lissotriton helveticus. The sequence goes on along the minus strand of NC_136065.1, from coordinate 744,654,060 downwards.
TATTACTGAAGAGGAACAAGAAGCGGGGGAGGACTATCATTTTCAATAAGGATATACGGCCCATCAAAGACAGGGGGAGCCCTATCCATTTATCCACATCGTCCTCCAGCCTAGAGATTCTCCACTCCGTAATTCTCCCTGAGGACCACCTCCGAATCCGTGTGGAGCTTGATACCCAAGTAGCGGACCGAATCTGTAGTCCACTATATTGGGAAATCCGAATCTATTCTCCCAGTGATGGGCGTGAGCGGGAACATCATGGTCTTGCCCCAATTCACATGTATCCCCGACAGCGAGCTGAACAATACCACTTCTCTCAGTACCGTCGAGAGGTTGTCCTCCGGTTGCCGTACATAGAGCAAAGTGTCGTCCACGTACGTGGACACTATCAAGTTGTACGTGGGGAATCGGATACCACGATGTCCGTGGTATTCACGTAAAGCACAAGCGAGAGGCTCCGCAACCAAGGCATACAGCAGTGCGGAAAGGGGGCAGCCCTGTCTGGTACCACGTCCGATAGAAAAAGGCTGTGTCGTGAGCGAGCCTATGCGGACCCTCGCTGTTGGGAAAGCGTGTTCAGGAGTTGTATGAACAGGTCCCCCACCCCCATGCGATGCAGCACCAAGCGGAGGAAAGGCCACTCGACCAAATCGAAGGCCTTTTCCATATCCAGGAATACCGCTACCGCTGGTACGTCGGGCGCGTGTGCTGAAAAGCCGCAAACACTGTCCGTAGATTATAAGTCAGATTGCGGTTGAGGACAAAGCCCGCCTGCTCAGGGCCAACAAGCGTAGGGATCAGTGGGCTTAGGCGGTTAGCAATAATTTCCGCAAATATCTTCGCGTCTACGTTAAGCAGCGACAATGGCCGGTAGGAAGCGCAGTCCTCAGGGGGCTTCCCGGGCTTGAGGATAGCCACAATATTAACTTCCTGCATCGTAGGGGGCATTTCCTCTGCTTCCGCCATCTGCTCAACAAGTGTCAATAATTTAGGTATCAGTAAGTCAGAATACGTTTTGTAGAATGAGGCCGGGAAGCCATCACTTCCTGGAGCACTGCCAGCCTTCATTGACGATAACGCCCAAATCACTTCTTCCCTCTCAAAAGGGCGTGCCAAAAACTCCCGATGCGAATCGGTCAGCCATGGTAATTGGATATGTGTTAAATAGTCTAAAATACGTTCCTCGGAAGCCGGTCCCCTGTAGGCATAGAGCTCTGCATAGTAATCCCTAAAGCGAGCCGCCACCTGCTCCTCAGTCAATTCCTCCCCTGTGGAGGATCGTAGTGTAGGCATTGCTGCGCTGCTCCTGCGTTGCTTAGCCATACGCGCCAGCACCGCCCCCGGGCGCTCACCCTCGCCATATGACCTGGCAATGGCATATTTTCCTAGTTGTTTCACCTCGGTATCCGCCTCCTCATTGTATTCACGTATCGTTTGGGCCAATTCCCGAGACAGCTCTGCTCCTGAGTCCTGCAAGCGACGTGTTTCAATATCTTTTAGCCTATGCTCCAGTAAGGACAATCGGTCCCGGATAGATTTGAGAACACCCGCATGCTTAGAGATGGCAAGTCCACATATATAAGCCTTATAGGCTTCCCAGACTGTGAGGAAGGAGTCCACCGAGCCCACGTTCTTGTCAAAGAACTCTTCAGTAGCAGTCGCCAGTTCTTCCCGGAAAGCCCCGTCCAGCAACGCATATGGGGGAAGTCGCCAAGAAAAAGGAGGAGGCCGCCTCGCCAGGGCTCAAAGGGTTACAAGCACCGGGGAATGGTCAGAATAAGTGCGGGGCAGCATCACACACGCTTGTACCATGGAGAGGAGGAATGAGGTTAGTAACCAGTAGTCTATACGAGTGTGAATATCATGCTGTGCAGAATGAGTGTACCCTCCTTGTGTCGGGAAATTAGTCCTCCACACGTCCTGTAGTCCCAGTCTCGTCATTTCAGCTTCAACAGCTCTGGCCGAAGCCAAGGGGCGTCGTTCAGGGCCGTCCGACCTGTCCAAAGTAGGCTGTCGGACCATATTAAAATCACCACCCCACAGCACATGCTTCCCACAGAGTTCTCGCACCTCCGAGGCCAGAGCTAGATAGAAAGGGGGGCAGTCAAAATTCGGTCCATAGGAGTTAACTATGTGCAAAGTCATGCCTTTGCCCACACATTTCGTGATGACATACCGTCCCTCTAAGTCCGTAGCAATAGGTGGCAGTATGAATGGGGCCTTGGGATTCACCCATGTAAGTACGCCCCTGGCATTTGAGGTGAACCCTGGAGCATGTATGTGATTGTTCAGTCCCCTATAGGTCAATGTCGGGCTGTCAGGGCGCAAGTGGGTCTCCTGAAGCAGTGCGATGTCAATTGCATGCCTCGAGAGGTACTGTAGAACACGTCTGACCTTCCTGTGATCATTCAGCCCTGTGGTATCGTTTTCATGTGGCTGCTGTGTCATGTTTGGTGACATAATGAGTTTAAGCCTTCAGGTGTATCTGTCCATGCCAATGTCTCTTGTGCCCTACATGTAGTGTTTTCGCCAATAGTACTCCATTTCGAACAAACAACAATCAAACAAACCTCCCTGATCGCAATTAGCAACAATTGACAAATATGTAATTCCACCCGAACCCCCACCCCCAACTAGGCCGCGTCCCCGTTCCCCTCCCAGTCCACCCCCTACCATAGTCCCCAACGTAGCTCCAAATCCTCCCTCTACCGTCTCACCTCCTCCTCCCACCACTCCCAGAAACTCAAATACAAATACAAATCGCAAATCAAAAGGCTATGCAAATAAGAGAATAAAAGAAAAGGTCTCCTCTAGTTAGGGGAGTCGAACAGGGAATAGTGTACCACACACAGGGGCGTAGGTAGCCTGCTCACAGTATATCTATAACAATGTCCTGCAGTAAGGCTCGCTGCGTCGCCCCGCCCCCCCGCCACTAGAAAAAAGGAAATAAACAGCCTTAGCAAGTGCCCTCCTATATAATAACAGTTCCCCTATTACAACGGAGGACATCCACACAGCGCAGCGGGACATGCCCCCCCTCTGCAATCATAAGTTACAACTAACATCTACACTTCCTGTGCTTTGTCCCATATAAGAAGCTGCTATTACTACGCATCCACAGGCTTAAATGTGCTATCCCAAAATGGCAATATAACTCCAACCGGCAGGCGCCCCAAATATAGTGAGATGAAGGGTAGGAAGGGCGATATCAACAAAGAGTCACCAAGTGGTAGTCTTTCCACCCCATCCGCATATCCTATCTCGACTCCAGCCCGCATCAGCCCTGCAATATCAGCGCTAAAGGCAAGTCACAACAGAGTCAGCAGCTCAAAATAGAGGTAGCAAAATCTAGGGCCAAGAGCTAGGCCCTCAAATTCTCAGTTCCCCAGGGTACCAGTATCTCACCCAACCACAATCAACAGGTGCAGTCCTGATCCTCCAGGGAGCCATCGGCAGCTTCGTCAGGGCGACCGTCCTCCGAGGACTGCTGCATGTCCCTACGCCAGTTCTTCATGGCCTTCTGTAGCGCTCTCGGGTCCGTGAAAATCGTGGACCTCCCCTGCCTGTTGACCCTCAGCTTGGCAGGGTAGAGCATGGCATAATCCACCCCGAGGTCGCGGAGTTGCCGCTTCATGGGCACGAATTGGCGCCGCGCCTCCTGTACACTCGCTGTGTAGTCCGGAAATAGAGAGAGCGTGCTGCCCTCATAGGTCAGCGGCTGCTTCTCCCGAGCAAGCTTCAGAGCGCTGTCACGGGCCCTGTAATTGAAGAGTTTGGCCACAATGGGTCGTGGAGGGGCCCCAGGTTTAGGCCTCGGGCCCAGAGTGCGATGTGCTCTTTCAACGACAAACATCTCAGAGAATGCAGTGTCTCCCAGCAGTTTTTTCAAAAGGGCCTCTACAAATAGTTCCATGTTGCCCGTCGGTGTGCTTTCCGGCAGTCCCGTAATACGGATGTAGCATCTACGGGACCGCGCCTCCAAGTCCTCCGCCTTGTCCTGCAAGAGCTGTATCACCTTACCCAGCTGCTTATGCTCGGAGTCTAAGGTTGTCTGCGCCTCCTTCACCTCGCCTATGCGTTGTTCCGACATGTCTATCCGTTCGGCATGTTTGTCAAGCCCCTCCGTCATCCGATCCATGCGATACGTTAGAGCGTCCATCTTGGTCCCTAGCGAGGTGATGCCACCCTGCAAGTTATTTTCCATGGCCAGCAGTATGCAGCGGATATCGGGCTCCGTCGCTTCCCAATTCGCCGCAGTCTCCGCTTCCGTTCGCTCCGTTCTCTGCAAGGGTTCCGCAGTTTTGGTCTTTTTGCTATCAAATGTCAATTTGGGCTGCGAACGGTCTGGGCGCACCATGTCGGCTCTATTGCCCGCTGCTACAGCCAGGTCCTAACTCCCAGTGTCACAGGCGTGTACCAGAACCAAAAACAGGGAGGCACTAGAATAAGTAGATTACTCAGCGCAGGCAGTGGTTGTATTCAATAATCTCAGTCTCTCAAAGCTGCAGCCCATTTCGCTCGAGGCCCGCCCAGGGTGGTACCCGCACCTCAGCAATTCAGGGAGGCAGGTTCCACACTGTGCTCCAATATACCCAGGCAAAATGTCTGTATTAGGATCCAGCCGCGACGGCAAGCATCACCGCCACACCAGGCTCAGTTCCCACTTCTCACCCGGGTTGGCATCCTCTCTGGTTCAGCAGATCCCAAACAGGCTTGCAGGTATTCCCCCGTCTGGCTCCGTTCGTCCGGTCAAGCACAGGGCCCCAGGGCAATGATGGCGGAGGGGGGGGCCAAGCACTTCCCTAAGAGTGACGCAATGTCTTCGAGTCTGCGGTCTCCAGGCAACAATCACAGGCCCCAGTTCAAAGCCAGCGGGGGGGGGGGATTCGCAGGCCCCCAATCGATATCGCCGCTCCCGCTATGTCCTGTGTGTAGAGCAGGCAGCGTTCCCCCGCCGGTCCTGCCTTCCAGCAGTCCCTCCGCGATGCAGCGGGACCGGAGGCCCAACAGAAGCCGGGCGCTCAAGTAGGGGGCCGCGACCGATCACTTAGGCAAATTAGAAAAACAAACAATATCCCAACAGGTATAATTCATTTAGGCAATTAGACAAGATATGTAGAAACATTATCGGCAAAGGAATGAAGAGACTCAATACATCTATTTGTATGTGCCACTGGCATCATATTTATGTAGGTAAAAAGGGATAGACAGTAATATCAACACTGTAGGTAAACAATACGACAACCCTAGTTGTACTTGGTGCATTGAAGGTGCAAGTGATGTGCACAGTAGCGACGCAAGTGACAACTTGATTAGCGTGAGCGGCTCAAAAGTGATGAGTTTCCAATATATACAGTGATGAAGAAACACAAAATGGCTTTGTAATGATTTGATATACAACTTTGGATGTGATGAAACTATTTTATGAAAATAGCCACATTTGTAAATTGCGCCTTCGAATGGGCTGGGTAGTCGACGGCGTTTCGATCCTCCTTAATTGGGATCTTCCTCAGGACAGGGTTGTATGTGGGACAGTGCTGTATAATTAAGAAAGGGAAAGGAATTATGTACAGTACGAGGGATGTGGAGGCAGGTAGCTTGAAGCGCGGGGACAGAAAGGGGGCATCCACGTAGTAGCAGCCGATCTATGGGATGACCATGCAGTAGTGTGAACATGGTAGGAGGCTAAGGGTAAAGGACCATGAGGAGGGAGATATGAACAAATCTAAACAAAACTCATGTACGGTCAACCTATCAATTGGGCACCTTGGAATAAACCGGATGGGGCACGGGGGCAATCAACATGTGACCATAGGCGGATTCTAAAGTCGTCAAGGGTATGAAATGCTGTCAGGGAGTGCATGATGAACTAAGAGTTAGTACACAACACGGAGCCGAGGGAGGGAAAAAGGGGGGGGGAGCCAAGGGCGCCAGGAATCGGTGAAAAGAGAAGGAGGTAAAAAGGCACGCAGGCAGGGAAGGCACTGGCAGCGTGTCTATAGACTGACGACGCACATATCTGGTGGGTGGCAGAACGCGCGGGTATATAGTCGGATACCTGGAGGGGGTCCTCGAGAGTTCTGGTGAGGATAATCTCAGCGATGTGTCTGGCCTGTGGAAAACAATGAGCGGAAAATTCACTAGAGCTCGGGGGGGGGGTAGGGAGGGTGGGGGGGGGGGAGGAAGGGAGAAGGAAAGGAGGTGAAGGATAGGGGGCATGTGCATCCGGAGGGTGGAAAAGAAAGTGAACAACTGCTCACCTGGAGAGCGATAGGTGTAAATGACAGGAATTGGATCGTAATTCAGGACGAGTAGGCGATCCACGAGGGAATCGTGAGGGCAGAGAGTCGATCTGTGTGAAAGGGGGAAGGGGGGAACAAGGTCCAATTATCACGTCTAATGACTGGTAAGGAGATCAGGGCCATCTGGATGAAAAACGGTGGTACGATATACCTCAGGTAGTAAAATAAATCGCTTGGGCTTCTTTGCCGGTATCCACCAGGTCAGGCTAATCCACAATGGAATCAAGGCAGCAGAGACTGAATCTATGTGAAGGGAGGGGGAAACAGCATGAGTCTCAGGTCTGGGCGCCGGAATAATAATGAAGGCCAAGGTAGTAAGAGGCCGGTAAACCAACATACCTCTGAGCGCAAATAATGTGACTTCTGAAGCTCTCGGTTCAGGACGTAGTCACTGTAACTGCCGGTATGCGGAAGTCAAAAGGGGATCTGAGGCGTTGTCGTGGGGTAACTGGATAGGACAGAGGAAGGGTGGGCGTCAAGGAAGCGAGGGAGGCTACACAAGGGAACGGGTGAAAAGTACAGTAGACAGTGGCTGGAGTGACAGACTGGGAGCCAGAGGAATTAGCAAGGGGTTGTGATCATTTAGAGGTCAATATAGCATGGTAATGAACACGGAGGCTGTGTGTGTCATTGAGTAAATCAGGGGAAACATGTTAAAAATCAAAGAATAGGGGGCGTGGCTAAGATGGCGGCTTAGCAAGACGTGTCCTTCGGAGGCTCCCTGTCCCCGTTCCCAGGACCGGGCCTAAAAGCAGACCACTTCCCCACAGAACCCCTGTGCCAGCAGCCAAAGGCGAACGGGGCACTCGCTGAACAACCGGGGGCCCCGACGAGACTCCGAGGCGGAAGAGGGGACCACGGGGCGGAGGCGCCGGCCGGGACCGATCTGAGGCGCGGAAGCAGCGATTCGGCTCCTGCAGTGAGGGGAGCGTGCGGGCCCCACACCACCACCACAAGACTGTGTTGCCGCACCGGAGGTTCCCCCGACTGGTGCGGCGGTCCGGAGGCGGCGACTGTGAGAAGTTGGCCTGGTATATGCTGCTCACTAGTTCTAGTGATCACCTTGTACCATGCCAAGCAACCCTTATGATGATTGGTTGTAAGTCAACCTGATAGACCAGCTATCCTAGTGGTAGCATGGACAAAGCAGTCTTAGGCTAAACTCTGTAAAGGCATGTGAAGCAAGCTGTTTTACCATACACAATCCCCTTGAATACCAAATGAAAGGACACCACACAGATATATATTGTAAATATATATATATATTTATTTCTACAAATATTCCCTATACTCTTTATGAGCACAGAGGCAAATGCGTTAAAACAAAACACAGTTTAAATATACAAAAGTTGCACAATTTGGATGAGCCCTAGGGGCCACCTAAACCATATACTAAAATAGTGGTATAAGAACCACTATTGGGAAAGGAAAGAGGCCTAGGGCCTGGGGAATCGCTGGAGCGGTTCCGGACTAGCAGTGATGAAGTCGGGAAAGGCCCGTGGGACTCGGGTGCAGCGCTTAAAGCGCACGCATGCACCAATGCAATGTCAATGGTGCGTAAAAGTTACAAAGTTAGTGTTTAAGGAACCTTCCGATGGACCTACAAGGACAAAACGTTAGACCTAGGCACTAGAGGTGTGTACCAGTGTGGAAACACCGGTGTTGCTGAGTTACCTCAACCACAGGAAGCAGGTGCACAGGTGCGAAGTAGTGTCGGGTTTTGTCACGCAGGTCGATGGTGCCTGGAGATGAAGATGCTGCAGGCGGGTCTTCGAGGAGAGTTCCGGTGCATCCAAGGGTGGATCTGAAGAGGTGAAGACCTGAAAGCAGAGGGGATAATGTTCAAAGTCACTAGCCAGTGACTACCGTGGAACCAGGATGGAACCAGGCAATGTCGGGTGCAAACAGGTGAAGAAGCGAAGATTGTCTCTGCAGCCACGTGGACACGAAGAGGTCAAGGACGTCCAGGCGTTGGTCACGAGCTGTCCCACAAAGGCTCTAGCTGTTGGCGGTATCGGCTTCTTGATCGGAGCAAACAGGCCTTGGCTAATGCAAGCCACGCAGAAATCGATGCAAGCTTCTCACTCGGACCAGCAAGGTCAGAGCGGGTGCTCCTTTTCAGGGGAGCAAGGGCCAGTCTGGAGCAACCAGACCAGCAGTGTAGTTCGTAGTTTCCGTCGCCAAGATGGCTGCTAGCCACGTGGCAAGTGGCCGGGATGGCGCGTCGAGTGGCAGATTGCAAAAGGGCCCCACGCAGATCGTGGAGATGCTGGGGGGCTGATCTTCGGTGCAAATGCTGCTCGGTGTCGGGGCTTCTCAATCCCCAAAGCACAGCGTCGAGGGTGCCTCGGGTGCTGCGCAGTCAGCTTCTCGGGGGTCTTTCAAGGGGTCCGGTCCCACGTCTCTCGGTGCCTCAAAGGGTCTCTTCTTTTCAGGGACTGTGGATCGGGCTCTGAGATGTCTGGGAGTCTGGGTCTTGTCAGGCTCTGGGCTCGGGCTCCGGCGGGAGGCGGCGGAAAAGCAGACGTCGAGTTGCTGGTTGGTGCCTGTATTCACAGGGTGGTCACTCCTTGGCCACAAGGGAGATTCTCTTCAGTCTTCTGTGCAGCAGAATGTCGAAGTCCAGTTTTCTTCTTAGTTTCAAGTCGAGTTCAGGATGATCTGAAGTCTTGGGACACAGCTCCTATGAAATGAAATGAAAGACAACTTATATAGCGCAACTAAAACCCGGAGGCATCAAGGCGCCTAACAGACAAAAGTCTTCAAAAAAGGCAGAGACAAAAACTACAGGTAGGCTTTGGCAAAAAGACGAGTCTTCAAAGCCTTTTTGAAGGCTTGCATAGTGGGCAGAGACTTAATTTCATCGGGTAGGGTATTCCATCATTTTGGCGCAAGACTCGAGAAGGCTCTGCCCCCCCACTTAGCTCTACGAATGCGAGGTACACGTAGCAGAGACTTCTTAGCTGAACGTAAATTTCTGGAAGGGCTGTAAGGGACCAAAAGGTCTCCTATTCCTCCCGGCCTATTTCTCGCATGGGCTCCGTATGTCAGGCAGAGAGTTTTGAAAAGGATCCTATCCTCCATCGGAAGCCAATGAAGGAGTTTCCTAGCAGCGGTGGCTGATGACTCTGCTTTTCCTTTGTAGTGGACACATGAGAACAGTATATTGAAATGTGGAGAATGTTTGCCTGGAGCACAATATTTTGTATAAAAAGAGAAGCCTGGCTTTGTAAGATTGAGCAGTCTCCTGAGAACATACAACCCGTGTTGTTGTACTTCTAGGACCTGTTACTTGGTTGCAGCCAATAAAATCGATCCTTGACTTCACCTAGAAGACTCTGAGTTTCTGTGGTCTGAATCAGGAAAGTACTCGAGGTCTTTGGGTGTACCCTGACACCGCTGGGTTACCGGTTCGGTACCGGTTCTGAAAAACCCAGTACCTGAGTTGGCGCCCAACGTGGGGCTCGATACCAGCGGTACCGGTCCAGCCAGAGGTTCGTGAGGAGCTTCGTGTGAAAATTCTGGAGGAAGGCCTGCCACTTCATCGACCCCTGCATGTCGACGTGGTCCGAAAGTCTTTGCTGCGAGGTTCCCCGCTTCCCGACGGCTACGAAGGACTGCTGCCCTGGCTATCGCCCTGATTTGGACCCTTGAAGTTTGGTAGAGCGAAACGATAAGACGAGTCTTCTGGTGACGTCATCGATATCTCAGTTAAGTATAAGTGGAGCGTCTCCCAGTCCTTAGTTGGGTCTTAGTTTTGGGTATCCTTTGGGATCACTTTGTTTGGAACTTGCAAGTGCCAAAACCGAAGGACTCGTGTATTCACGAGAAATATCGTAATCGATAATCCTTTGAAGTTTGGAGCTAGACTAGAGAGCGAAGATGCCTGGTCTTAGACTTGGAAATTTGTTTTGTCTTGGTTGTAATAATAGGGACTCCCGATTGGAGGACTCGTGTCCGGTTCCTCCGATTGGAACTCCAACTTATGAATTATATGTGAAACATGGAGTAGGCCCCATCACATATAACGAAGTGTGGATCAAATACACCAGAAAAGATGTTTTTTTAAAATGGCCCCAATATGGTAGCTTTGATACCGAAATCCTAGATAACCTCGAAGTTAAACTTTTTAAGAAGAAAGCCCGGCCGGCGATGTTTGACTCTTTCGATCTATGGCGTAAGGGGGCCAAACAGAAATTAGAGAAGAAAAATAAGAGAGAAAGCGGTATTTCGATAATGCAAGATGCTATGCAGTTTAAAGACAATGAAGAAGAACAGATGAGTGAGCAGTTGCACAGGCAACATAAAATGATCATTGATAAATGCTATCCAGTTTTGCCGCCTCTTCAGCAAGATGCAGCAAAAGAACTTGAAAAAGATCCGTTAATGGCGCATTTGTTAAGTTCGCCACCCCCTATGCGCAAAATGCTACGGCACCTCCGCAACCTTTAGTTGCGCAACCTGTGATTGCATTGCCTCCTACTCCTCCACAGCACCCACCAGCTGTTCTTCAGCTGGCTCCTGCCCCTCTGGTGCAGCCTCCTCAAGGCCCACCGATCACATCTGCTTCACCTGTGCTTTCTACGACTTTGCCTAGTGCACCTTCTACTTCTCCTAACGCTCCCTCTGCTATTGCCTCTGCTCCTGCCTTATCTCACCCTGTTTTTCTGCCCGTTCTTCCGTCAGTTTCACTTTCCGTTCGACAGAGAATGGCCAACACTGTTACTAATCTTTTCTCACCTTTCTTCGGGTCGCCTAATACGACCCCTAACACGGAACGAAGACAGTTGCGGAGTCAACTGCCTGACTATCGAGAGAGAGATTTACTGAATCGTTTAGCGCATAAATGGGTTATCGACGCTGTAAGGTATGATGTAGAGTCTGTCATGGAAGTCTTCCGTCAATGGGAAGCACCGAAGCAGAGATATGTTTTTGAACAAATGTGAGTTTTTCTCTGTGAAGATTTGTAAGACAATGATCTGGAATACAAACCGCCCGAGTTGTGTCGTGTACTCTTCGATTTCGCGGAGGGCATGATCGTAGGTCCCGATGTCGAGAGAGCAGTTGAGACATTGTTGTCGTATCGGAGTAAGGGGGGCACTTTTCGATCACTATTTGAGCGTGACGCATCCGGTAGAAAAAAGGCGCGACAGTACCCCATGAGAGAAGTTCCTCCAGTATGGAAGGAAGAAGTAGCAGCTGGTCCTGGTAGTGTTCCACCACCTATACCAGCACATTTTCAGCGTGTGTGGGTACATGTTCCTTGGAAGCGAGCTGAAGTTTTGGCCCTTAAACAGACATTGCCTGATCCCCGTAAAAATCCTGCAGGGTATTACAAGGAGTTGTCGCAGACTGTAAGTTCATGTATCATGAATTTAGCCGATATCGATATGTTGTTTGGGAATGTTGTTCCACAGCCTTTATGGGGAAAGATCCGTCATACAGACCATGATCAGGAGTTAGGTGACTCATGGGCTAATATTACTGCTGCAGATGCCCGACAAGTTGGTGGTGCTAAGCCTGAGCCTTTAGTAGCAGAACTTCCTGGCAAAATCATTGATTATATGAAAACTATAATGCCTGCGATGAGAGTAAATTGGGATAAATTGTCTGCGTGTAAGCAGAAGAAAGATGAAACAGTATCAGACTTCTTCACCAGGTTTGAAGAAACGTTTGTCGACCACAGTGGTCAAGATATGAGCACAGAAGGTGGTCAGCGACTGTTCGTCGATAAATTTGTTCACAATCTGCTTCCAGAGTTGTGTAAAAAGTTGAAAGATTCAGAGAGTTCTTGGGCAGTTTCCTCTTCAGCACAGATATTGGCTACTGCACAATATTACGAAAATCGAGACAAAGATGAGAAAGATAGAGCAGAAAAGAAAACTAAAGAGTTGGAAACGAAGGTTTTGTTACAGCAAGCGTACCCGCCACGTGGTGGTCAAAATAGCGGTGCTCAGAGTAACTATCAGAATAATTATCAGCAGCCTCAACAGTATCAGAGGAACTCGCAAAGAGTCGAGTATACTCAACCACGTGTTCCTGTAGGTCCCAACCAGTGTTCATATTGCAAGGAAGAGGGTCATTTTAAGTATAGTTGCCCTATCTTATTACAGCGTGCAAATGGTGCTTCTGGTGTAAGAGGTCGAGGTATTCAACAAGCGTCTAGAGGTAGAGGACGTGGAAATTTCCCCCAGAACACACAGTCTCTTCCACCTCAAAATTCGATGAATAGGTTCGATCAGCAGAATAACGCATCTGGTAGGACAGCTCAGTACTATGCTGATGATTACTATGCAGAGGATGAGAATATGGACGGTAATGATTGCTAGGACAGCCATAGACAAAGAGAGGGAGTTGTTTCAGTTCCAGTAGATCAGAGTGGACCATACGTTGAGGTGATTACATCAGGTGTGTCAGAACCTTTTCTGTTGGATACTGGTGCTACAAAGAGTTCTATTATGCACTCCAAACTCCCTGGCGCACCTTTGTCTGGTGAAATGAATATTTCTGTAGGTTTTTCTGGCGCCCCGGTTAGGAACCCGATTTCTGCCCCGGATTTGGCCAATGCCTTACCTCCTAATTATAATATCTTTAGGAGGGACAGAGTGACTGGTAGAGGAGGAGGTGTGGCTCTGATTGTGGACAATCGTTTTCTCTGCACGACCTTCCCTGTAAACAATATTCAGGGCTGTGAGTCCCTTGGTTTTACCCTCCGCTTTTCTCACTCGCAAGCCTGTACTGGGATCCTTCTTAATAGAAGGCCGGGACCCCTTGGGTCTTTTTTTGATGACTTGCAAGCAGCACTTTCTGTGCCGAGTCTCAGATCAGAGCAGTGTATTCTGCTCGGTGATCTCAATTTGCATATGGATAATAACTCAGACCCTGAGGTTTTAAAACTTATTGATATTACGGCTCCGTTAGGGCTGGTACCTTTCGTTCAAGGGCCGACTCATAACAAGGGGCACACTTTGGACCAGGTCTTTTCTACAAGACCAATAAATGTGTCTCCCCCGCAGCCTGTTCTGTGGTCTGATCATTTTTTAATCAACTTTGCGCTCCTCTCTACTGCCACATCTCGGACGAGGCCTCTAAAAAACACCGTGAGGACCTCTCGGCCTTTTCACTTGATCTCTGCGGACATGTTATCCGAAGCCCTCCTCAGTTTCCCCTGCCAATTTTCTGGCAATCTGGAGGAGGATCTTGTTCTCTTCCAAAATTGGTTTTCGGCCAGATTGGAGGTGCTGGCTCCTGAGAAGAGGACTAAATCTATTGAGAGGCGTAGCTCTGCTCCATGGTTCACTCCACATCTGAAGGCTCTACGTCAGGAGTGTAAGAAGGCGGAAAGGGCCTGGCGACGAGCCTATGATCCAGCTGAAAAATTGCAATATAGAGTGGTGACAAGATCATACCACAAGCAAATCTGGGTGGGGAAAAAGGCGTTTTTGGAGCGTAGAATAGATGAGGCCAACAATGCTAGTAGAGAAATTTTTAGAATTGTAAAGGATTTTATTTCTCCTTCCCTAAACACTCCCTCTCATACGCACTCAGAAGCTTGGATAAAGCAACTAGCCGAGTTTTTTGCTGATAAAATTAAATCTATTCAGGACTCCTTCCTTCCTGCCTGCCCCTTGTCGGCCCTGCCATCTTTGGATGGCAATGGTCCTTTGATATGTGAATTTCCTCTTATGACCCTTACTAATTCTCTTGACCTCCTGTCCCGCTTGAAGTCTGGCTCGCCGCTGGACCCTTGCCCGGCGAAGTGTCTGGGGAGAGTGGCGTCAGCTCTTAACACCTTACTGAACCCACTTCTTAACTCTTCTTTGTCCACTGGTGTGGTTCCTCAGGCCTGGAAATGTGCCTTGATCCTACCGTTGATCAAAAAGCCAAACCTTGACCCTCTCATACACGCAAACTACAGGCCGATCTCCCTCCTCCCGGCGTTGGCGAAAGTAACCGAGAAGCATGTTCACCGGTCTGTCTCCAATTTTATCGAGGAGAACGACCTTCTTCACATGTCTCAATCTGGCTTCCGTGCGAATTTTAGCACGGAGACTGCCCTTCTCGAGGTTACCGACGCCATCAGGGAGGTTTTAGATTCTGGAGGTAAGGCCGTGTTGGTTTTGCTTGATTTGTCGGCGGCGTTCGACACCGTCCCCCACGAAGGCCTCCTGACAAGACTCTGGGAAATTGGCCTACGGGGGACGGTGTTGAGCTGGTTTAAATCTTTTCTGACCGGCCGCCGGCAAATGATCTGGGCGCCTCCTTTTTCTGCTGATATGTCGCCGCTAGAGGTGGGGGTGCCCCAGGGCTCCATTCTTAGCCCCATGCTGTTTAACATCTTTATGGCCGCTCTGGCGGCGGTTGCGGAATCCTTTGGCGCCCAGATCATACCCTATGCTGATGATACCCAGCTTCTGTTCACATGTGACAGAGGCGGGATTTTTGACGGCATACGGATTAGGGACTGTCTCGATGCGGTCTTCGAGTGGTTCCGATGTCGGGGTCTTAAATGCAACTCCGATAAGTCGGAGCTGCTTTTTTTTGGCTGCACTCCCGATCCAAGCTGGAAGGCCTGGTGGCCACAGGATATGTTTCCCCCGGACAATGCCTCTGTCAAGGCGAAAAACCTTGGAATTCTGATTGATTGTGACTTATCCTTTAGGCCCCATATCATCGGGCTTTCAGGGAAATGCTTTGGCATTCTCAGGATGCTTAGGAAATTTCTTCCTTTGCTGTCACTTCACCACAAAAAACACCATCGTGCAGGCTCTAATAGGGTCGCGTTTGGACTATGCGAACGCCCTCTATTTGGGTTTACCTAAATATCTTTTAACCCGCCTGCAAATGGTGCAGAATTCTGCGGCTCCAGCCATTTTTGGCCCTTCCGAGACGGGCCAATGCCGCTGAGTTACTCAAAGTTTTGCATTGGTTGCCCATCTCCAAGAGAATCTTATTTAAAAGCCTGACTTTGGTTTTTAAAGCTCTCCACGGTATCTGTCCTAAGTACATTCGGAATCGCTTTGCTTTTTACCTGCCTAGCAGGGCTTTACGATCTGCTTCTTTGGCCAAAGTGGCTGTGCCCGCCATTAAGCGAGCCAGATCTGGCGGTCGGGCT
This sequence comes from Lissotriton helveticus, assembly GCF_964261635.1. Lineage (NCBI taxonomy): Eukaryota > Metazoa > Chordata > Amphibia > Caudata > Salamandridae > Lissotriton > Lissotriton helveticus. Next base: position 744,638,643 of record NC_136065.1, on the reverse strand, counting down.
TTCCGATATCTGGCTTCGCGGGGCTGGAACGAGCTACCTTTGATCTTACGAAGGGCAAGTAACCTTCTTGCTTTTAGGAAGGAATTAAAGACTTGGCTCTTTTCTGCATAGAGGTTTCTTGTGTTCTTTTCTTCTCAGTTTTTAGTTGTTGTGTTGTTACTCTGCATAAAGTTCTCTTCGTTAAAGCGCCGGGATGCTCTTTGGAGTAGCCGTGCGCTATAGAAGAAAATAAATAACATAACATAACACATAACTTTGTCTCTTTCTGTTGGTCCTTGTGAATTCGAAGCACCCCTTATTCTGACAACAGGTTGTGGTGAAAATTTGTTAGGATTAGATCTGTTAAAAAGATTGTATGCGACTTTGTACTGTTCTCCTTCAGGAGTACAACTTACTTTAGGTAAGAAAGTGGTTTCTCCAATGTATTTGTCAAGGGATAAACTTCCAACAGAATTGTCATTTCTTCCTGATATTCTTTGGGCTACTGGTCCTAATGATGTGGGTCTTTTAGAAATACCACCATATGTTGTAACATTGAAAGCCAATGTTAAAATGCCACGAATTCCACAATATAAAATCTCTAGTAAAGGCGAAAAAGCTTTGCTAGCGATCGTTTACGATCTGATTGAAAAAGGTGTGATTGAAGAGACAAGAGGCAACGTTTGCAATAGTCCTGTTCTGCCTGTTTTGAAACGTACTGATTCTTCCCAGCCACCTGTTTACAGATTCGTGATTGACCTTAGAGAGGTGAATAAAATAGTTGTGCCACAATTCCCAGTTGTTCCTGACATTACTGCCCTATTAACTATGATTCCAGCTTCTGCAACCTGGTTTTCGGTGATTGACTTGAAGAATGCTTTCTTCAGCATCCCAATTGCTGAGGAAAGCAGGGATATTTTTGGCTTCAGTTTAGGAGGACGAAGCTTCCGCTTTAAACGCGCTGCCCAGGGCTACTGTGAAAGTCCATCAATATATAGTCAAGCTCTAAAAACACAGCTTGATACAATTGTTTTACCTGAAGGTGCTACTCTTGTACAGTACGTTGATGATTTGCTTATTGCTGCAGATACTGAGGAAATATGTAAAAAAGCCACGTTGTCATTGTTGCGTCATCTGTGTGATTTACATCACAAGGTGTCACTTTCTAAATTGCAATATTGTCGACAAGAAGTGACCTACTTAGGTCATCTCTTATCGAAGGAGGGAAGGAAACTGACCCCAGAGAGAATTCAGGCAATAGCAAAATTGAGTGTGCCAAGAACACAGAGAGAAGTGCGTGCTTTCTTGGGTATTACATCGTACTGTGGACAATGGATACCAAATTTTTCGTTATTAGCCAAACCTTTGGTGGCATTAACGTGTAAAGATACACCCAATCCCGTTCCTTGGTCTGAAGAGTGTCAGAAAAGTTTTTCTGAATTGCGCACAGCATTATGTTCGGCTCCTGTGTTAGCTACCCCCAACTACAGTAAGCCCTTTACATTGTATGTCCATGAGAAAGAAGGTTGTGCATTGTCAGTGTTGACTCAGTTGTTTGGGGACAAGCAGCGTCCATGCGCGTATTTTTCATCGACTTTGGATCCGGTAGCTAAAGCATTGCCAAGTTGTTTAAGAGCAACAGCAGCAGCAGCTGTTTCTATTCGACAGTCTGCTGGCCTAGTGATGAATAATATGTTAGTCGTGATGGTTCCACATGCAGTGGACACGTTGTTAAACAGAACCAAGACACAGCACTTAACTAGTGCTCGATTGTCAGGTTACGAGTTGACATTGTTAGCGAGTCATGTGCACATAAAAAGATGCAATACACTTAACCCAGCTACGTTGTTGCCAATTGTAGAGGAATTAGATGATTCAGAACAGCATGATTGTTTTCTTAGAACAGAAGAAGAAACGAAAGGGAGAATAGATCTTAGAGATACTCCTCTTGCTGAATGTGATGGTACATTATGGGTGGATGGTTCATGATTCAAGCTTCCGAATGGTGATACGACTGCAGCATATGCTGTCACGACTTTGCATACAATTGTTGAAGCTGCACGTATTCCACATATTTCAGCTCAAGCAGCAGAATTGATTGCACTCACGAGAGCATGTGTGATGTCAAAAGGAATGAAAGTGACTATCTATACCGACAGTCAGTATGCATTTGGAGTGGCTCACAGTTTTGGACGATTGTGGAAAGAACGTGGGTTCCTGACTTCGCATGGAGCTAAGATTCAGCATGGTCAGTTGGTGAATGAGCTTCTTGAATCACTAACCTTGCCTCTGCAAGTGGCGATTGTGAAATGTAGTGCTCACAAGAAGGTGACTGATGATGTTGGTCGTGGAAATGCATTTGCTGACGAAATCGCGAAAGAAACTGCAAGGAATGTGATGAGCCGAATGTATGTTGCAGGCCCTGCAAGATGGGTTGGTGATGTTGGAATGTGTGAAGACACGATAGAGAGTGTGAAGTCTATTCAAGCTGAGGCCACAGAGAAAGAGTTGAGTGTGTGGAGAGAAAGTACGGGTAAAATGGATGCAAATGGTTGTTGGGTTGAATTGTCAGAGCATCAGAGATGGTTGTTACCCGATGCATATGTACTTGCAGTGGTTACAATGGCTCATGGAATGGCTCACATCAGTGTGAAAGGGATTTGCAAGTTGTTGGCTCCAGTATGGCAAAATTCAGGAATTCCCAAGTGTGCAGAGAATGTCGTCAAGAATTGCATGGTGTGTCTGAAACACAATCCTGGTAGGGGAACCCCAACTCCAGCTGGTCATTTTGCACCTCCTACGTATCCGTTTGAGGTTTTGCAGCTAGATTTCATCCACATGGAGAGGTGCAACAATTTAAAATACGTACTCGTTGTTGTTTGTGCCTTCTCAAGATGGGTAGAAGCATACCCCCTAAAAGACAATACTGCCTTCTCCACAGCGAAAGCCCTTGTGAAAGAGTTCTTCCCCAGATTCGGAATGCCTAGAATGGTCTGGAGTGATAATGGGAGTGAATTTGTGGGTCGAGTGATGAAGAGAGTATGTGAAGGGCTAGGCATTCAGCAGAAGTTCCACGCTGCAAATCACCCCCAATCAGCTGGACTAGTAGAATGTTATAATGGCACGCTTAAGTTAAAATTGGCCAAAATTCAAGCGAGCACGGGTCTTAAATGGCCTGACGCTCTACCCTTAGCACTCCTATCCACCAGAATGACTGTACATTCGCGAGTGAAACTTAGTCCCTATGAAATTGTCTTTGGCCGAATGGCCAACATATGGGGAGTGCCAAGGCCCACTAAGTTCAGCGAACTCAAACACCCTGTTTTGCTTGATTATCTGTACGAATTGACGGCTAAATTGCGTGTTTTGCATCAACAGGTTCACGACACCCTGCCTCCAGTCTCTGAAACTCCAGGTCACGCAATCGACCCTGGATCCTGGGTGCTGGTCAAGAACTTCCAACGAACCAAGAACGAGCAGCCCAGGTGGACCGGACCGCACCTCGTCCTTCTTTCCACAAGATCAGCTGTTCGAGTGGAGGGGAAGAAAAACTGGATCCACGGGATCCATTGCAAGCGGATCCCCCTGCCTCTGTCGTATGACCCATGGGTCCAGAAGGGTGTCGGTGACTCAGAGACTGAAACCGTGCCACGTTTTCTGCCTTTCAGTGATGCACGTGTAAAAGGAACACTGACTGAACAAGAAAGCGACAATATTTTGCATCCAACTGTATCACCATCAGTCCGATTGAACACTACAGAACCTGAACTCCTTTTCCAAGACCAAACAGTACCTGGTAGAAAACGTTATAATTTGAGGCCGAGACCTATGGACAAATAAATAACATTTTCCTTTTTGCTATTTTTGAAAGTGCAGCTCTCCCATCTGAGAAACTTGCTTATTTTTGTTTTTCGTACCGCCATCCGGGTTCCGCTGCTAGGGCCGCGATTGCCCAAAGTCTTTGGGGTGCAGCTGACGACGTTAGGTCGGCAGTTCTGGTCGGTCTAAGGGAGTTGCCCTGGACTGACAGAAGCATTCCTTAGCAGAACCAACCTCCCATCGCGGGCAGCACTTTAGAGAGGATGGAGTTTTCAGAGATGGAGAGACCTGCCAAAAGAGTGAACTTTAAAACCAGGATCTGTAGTATAATGACAAAGAAAAGCTTTTTGATATTGTGCATTTTTATGTTATTCAGTGTGATGATATTTTTAATAAGTTATGTTTTGTTCTCTTTTCGAGTAACATTTGCACCCACTACATCGCCTATACCTCCTCCTTCTACTGTTTCCTCACATTCTTTTCAACCCCTTCCAGAACACGAATCCGCTAGGAGATTAGAGTTTATTAATAACTCCTTTGTTCAGCTCTTGCACCAACACCAACTTGTAATGAACACGACTAACTGTTGGGTGTGTGGTCTTATGCCTCACACAACGGATAAAGGTATCCCTTATCTGGTCCTGCCATTCAGCCACAATGGTTCTGTGTGGGCATACAGAACAATGTTCATATATGCACGTGAAGTCCACCCCCTACGTTCTGTAAAAGACAATCCTAAGAATAGTGCTCTAGTTAAGGGTATAGTCGACATGATTAAGGAAGATATTTCTTATGTAACTACCCCCGAAGATGAGACACTTGCCTATATAGGATGGAACGTGACCAGATATGGAGCTACTCTGAGTGAGAAACAGCAAGCTAAGAGATCGTCCCCGATTTGGATTGTACCCCATCAGGGTCACCTGTGTCTGCAAGGTATTGGCAAGAATCCCAGAGCTCAGTTAGGGAAGAGTGTCTGTACTGAAACGTATGTTTTTGGGTCTCAGACTTCCCCTGCGTTTTTAGCAGCTAAGGGTACCTATTTCATCTGCCATGATAGAGCCTATACATGGTTGCCCCCTGACTTTTCGGGCTCATGTTTTGTTTCGTTCCTGTTGCCTCCCACCTACACAGCAGCGGCAGATTACCACAAGACAAGGATAGTTAGAGGTGTCTTGAGTAAAGAAGACACTGCAGAACAAGAATTTGGGGACTTCGCAAAGGGTTTTCTGCCATTCTGGGGACCAATGGTTAACAGCAGGAACATAAGGCAATTGACAAGGGTGGTTGAGTCCACCGTGATTGAAACTGCTGGTGCCCTTAGTAACTTGACTGCTGAGCTCCAGTCGGATCGTCTTATGACCCTTCAGAACAGGGTCGCTTTAGATGTCATACTTGCAGACCGAGGTGGGGTATGTAGATTGATCCAATCGAGTTGCTGTGTTTTCATTCCAGATAACGCTCCAACAGTGTACCAGGCCATCTCCAAACTACATAAGATTTCCGAATCTACTCATGTGGATAAAGGAGATTGGTCGTTAATGGGATGGTTCTGGGAACTGATTTCCGCCTGGGGATGGAAAATTCTGATGGTCATTGGGATGGTCTTAGCCATTCTTTTCCTGTTTTGTCTGTGCGTGCAGTGTGCTCCTGCAATATGTGGCCTCTGTGCTACATCATGTGTAAGGAAACCTGTATCAAGAGACGAACTAAGTACTAGAATGATGTACAGCAACATCTCAATGACTTTAGGAATATAGATCTGGACTCAGATTAGCATGAGGATAGATTAATTGCCTATGTAAGGGCAAAAGGAGGATTTGTAGTTCTGAAAATTCTGGACTCGAGAATTAAACTTCATCATAGCATGACGATTTTTATATCAAAAGACCGAGAATGGCTAGTACACTATGTACAAGCATTTTCGTCATATTCGAGTGACGATTTCACCTCCAAATCGTGATTTTCGTTCTGAACCCTTGGCTTCCATTTTGTGTACGGCAGCCATTTTGTGAGTTGCCCTTTACATAGGCTTATAATCCAGCTAAATTCGATTCCAAAGGACACGTACACCTTAATTGACTTTTCTCTGACCTACGCAAGTTGGAACCATTGCCCCAGGCCGAACCTGTTTGGTCAGTTCCTCTCCCAGTGGCCGAACAAGATAGCATCAAGGCTCAACAGGCCATAAACCCTTTTCATCGCACACACACCCTGCCGAATCTTGCTCACACCTGTCCCTGTTCTTTTCTCTCTGATAGGGAGGTGCCCGTTTTTATTGGGGGTCCACCGGTATCTGATGGAAATGCTGGGCCTTGCCGGGTAATTTGTTGTGGGATGAACAAACTGAAATATGGGCTTGTCATCGTGACTCTGCTTTTCCTTTGTAGTGGACACATGAGAACAGTATACTGAAATGTGGAGAATGTTTGCCTGGAGCACAATATTTCGTATAAAAAGAGAAGCCTGGCTTTGTAAGATTGAGCAGTCTCCTGAGAACATACACCCCGTGTTGTTGTACTTCTAGGACTTGTTACTTGGTTGCAGCCAATAAAATCGATCCTTGACTTCACCTAGAAGACTCTGAGTTTCTGTGGTCTGAATCAGGAAAGTACTCGAGGTCTTTGGGTGTACCCTGACACCGCTGGGTTACCGGTTCGTTACCGGTTCTGAAAAACCCAGTACCTCACTGTCTTTTCGCCGTTAAGCCTCAATGAATTGCTAATCATCCATTTGGCAACTGCCTCCATGCATAGTCTAAAATTCAGAGTGACAGAATGGGCGAGAGACACCAGGATCTGGGTGTCGTCGGCATAGGAGACTACCTCCTTCCCAAAAGATCTAATAAGCCTGGCCAGTGGGGTTACATAGATGTTGAAGAGTGTCGGACTTAATGCCGACCCCTGAGGAACCCCACAGTGCACGGGAAGGGATGGAGATAGAAACTCACCCAGCTTGACTTTCTGTTCTCTCCGATCAAGAAAGGAGGTGAGTAGGCTGAGTGCAGACCCCTCCACCCCTATCTCCCTCAGTCGAGATGTTAATACCGAGGGAGAGAGGGTGTCAAACGCAGCAGTGAGATCCAGGAGGATGAGCAGGGTAGTCTGGCCCTTATCCACTCTAGTGCGGATGTTGTCAAGCACAATGGTAAGTGCAGACTCCGTACTATGTCCCCTCCTGAAACCATGCTGTGAATGATCAAAGAGATCAGAGTTTTCCAGGAAGGCTGAGAGATGCTGGTTCAGATGTATTTCGAGCACCTTCGCTGGGGCTGGGAGCAGGGAAATGGGGCGAAAATCCAGCGTGGGTTTTTTCAGCAGTGGTACCTCTCCCACTGCGATGGAAAAATCCCGTCCCTCATCGCCCTGTTCATAATCTCCAAGAGTGGCGGCAACAGAGTCTCCTTGCACTGCTTTAGGAGCTTGAGAGGGCAGGGGTCTAGCGGGGAGCCCGACCTGATCCTGCTAAGAAGATTCTTCAGGTCTAAAAGAGAAAGGGGAGGAAAACTACACAGACTGCCCTGAGAGGAAACCTCAGCCACCAATAAGGGGGGGGATAAAAGAGGAGGGGAAATGGATAAGGAAGACTTCTGCAGCTCTAACACAGTATAAATATCCCCAATTTTTGATTGAAAAAATTGGGCAATGTCGTTGCAGAGCTGTTGAGACCCAATGACGGGGTCAGGCATCTGCAGAGAGGTAAGAGAGTCAACGATTTTAAAAAGCTCTTTCGGGGAGGACAGGGAGGTGGTAAGAGTTGTAAAATATTCCTGCTTGGTTCTAATAACCTCCGCCTTATACCTCCTCAATAATGTTTTATGAGCTACTTTGTCCTTGAGATACCAGGAGGCCTGCCAGAGGCGTTCCTGTCTCCTGACTCCCTGCCTAAGAAGCCTTAGCGACTCAGAAAACCAGGGGGCCGACGGCCTCTTCCTGGCGCAATAACGCAGAGAGGCCGGGGCCAGCTCATCCATTGCTATTATGACGGCGGTTTCTAGTTGATGTACCGCCAAGCCTACATCTTCCTCCCGGGAAATAGCCTCACTAGGGATCCTTAGGGCAAGTGACTCATTTGAAATATTTTAAAAATTTCTCGGAGATTCCATTTTACTCCCATCCTTTATTTTGCTATTCGTGGAGGAAAAGGTCAGTTCTATTGGGACAGCAAAGTGATCGGACCACGAGAGAGGAAACGGGTCTTTGACAGTCAGCCTCCCGTCATTCGAAAAAATCCCATCAAGCGTATGACCCGCCTGGTGGGTGGCCCCCTTTACTCGCTGTTGTAGCCCACAAGCAGATAAAGCATCCAGGAGGGAGAGGGTTTCCGTGGACTCCAGGTCCTCCAAATGGTAGTTCCAATCCCCCAGAATCGTTAGGTGCTCGCGACCAAAATAGGGTTCCAAGATGCCGAGCAAATTTTTTTCAAAATCTTTTCTAGACCCCGGAGGTCGATAGATAAGGATACCCGTAAATGGGATCACATAAGGACCATTTAAGGAGAAATGAAGGGCCTGAAAGGTTTCCTGAGGATCAGTTAGTGATGGTGTGACATACCAGACCCTCCTTAAACAGAATACCTAACCCTCCCCCTATCCGTCCGACTCTATCCTGCCTGACCAGTGTATAACCTTCGGGAACAGCTTCCACCAGATCAGGGCCCGAGGAATCTTTGGCCCACGTTTCGGTAACAAAGACCCAAGCAGGTTTTCTGTCTAGGACAAAGTCCTTAAAAACAACATTATGTTTTATAATTGATCGTGCATTTAAAAGGAAGCCATGTTCCCTCATGGCACAACTGCTCGTAGTGTCACCTTTCGCGCCCGAAATAGGGCCCAAAAAAGAAACAGACCCAACAGAACTTGTCTGAAAACAGACGCACGGGGGTGAATTAAGAAAATCCTCCGGCCTGAATTTATGATGGCAGGAAGTCCTAGTCGGACGAGAAGTCTGCAAATCCTGCCACGAGTACCTGATAGGAGGGAGCTCCCCAGCAGCCACCCCAGTCGTCTGCCCGACCAGCCCGTCCTCAGCACGGACAGGCGCAGACGGGCTGGACTCTGGCGTGACTCCAGCGATGCTTCGGCGCACACGCAGCGCGCACAGGCTGCGTGTCACCATCTCAGAGTTTTATAGGGCTCTAGCTAGTCAGCCTGACTGCTAGAACGCTCGTCCCAAGTCTAAAGCGTCCCCTCACAACTCCCAAGATGGCGCTCCAAGTTGCCCTAAATGCGATAGCCAGCCCGCTGAAGCCGCGGTGGGGGGCACGATTATGGTGCAAGCAATGCGGTAGGTTAAGTTAAGAACAAGGCAAAATGCAAAATTAGATTTAACTAAAAAGACAAAACGGGAGAATTTAAAAATAAAGCGGCACCTGATTTACAAAGTGCAGCGCGCAGTGATGTATGCCTTAGCAGGCAGACCCACCTTTGCTGGCTACCTAAATAGTCCACACCTGATTGCCTCTAGCCAGTCAGCCTGACTGCTAGAACGCTCGTCCCAAGTCTAAAGCGTCCCCTCACAACTCCCAAGATGGCGCTCCAAGTTGCCCTAAACGCGATAGCCAGCCCGCTGAAGCCGCGGTGGGGGGCACGATTATGGTGCAAGCAATGCGGTAGGTTAAGTTAAGAACAAGACAAAGTGCAAAATTAGATTTAACTAAAAAGACAAAACGGGAGAATTTAAAAATAAAGCGGCGCCTGATTTACAAAGCGCAGCACGCAGTGATGTATGCCTTAGCAGCTACTCTTATTCCAAATCTAGGGGCCGGATTACCTGCTAGGATCCTCCTCTGGGTGGAACCAGGAAGGGGGGTGGTTACACCCCCTTTCCTTTGTTCAGCTTCGCGCCAAGACTGGGGCTGGAGAGCCCCAGCACCGGTTTGAACTGGCAAATGCACAGGGACACCTTGTGTGCCCCAGGCATGTCTGATTCTATTCAGCCCTGTCCTACCCAATACACAAAATCCTGTCTGGGGTGGTGCTAGCACCTCCCAAGGCAGGAAACCCTTTGTCCAAGCCTCCCTCGCTGGAAGGACTCCCAGCAGCAGGAGGTCAGACTTGTGTCTGTGGTGGCAGCATCCATTTTGTGATGCTAAGGCTCACGTTTAACTTTAACCGGGGTTCAGGTTAGGTACATGTCGTGTCCCTCTAGAAGGGTGGAATGCTACCCCCGTCGCCAGAACTGGCGAGAGGGTAATATTCCAATTTGTATGACACCTTACTCGACATGTTTTGATAAAACCAAACCAAAGATAGCATTTAACCGCGAGGTTCATAATGCACTTAAGAGTATATGGTATGGCAGTATCATGAAACAGCTAAAGGACTTGGTTCCGAAAGCTGCAGACAGGCTCAGCTCATGCCAGAGCACCATATCACATATTTCCAAGCACTCTGCCTCCAGGATTGATGAGGCCTTCAATAAGAGTGGCTGATAGGAACATATGTGTCCATTTTAGGTTAGATATAGGCATACTATACCTAAGTAAGGGGTGGTTACACCGACTTACCCCAGCTGAGTGATCAGCCAGTTGTGTCAAATATGGAGGCCAGGCCAGGGGTGGCACAATACGTGCTGCAGCCCCTGGTAGGCCTTGGAAGCACCTATGCCCTGGGTACCTGGGGTACACTGTTACAGGGGCCAATAAGGTGAACCAGTTCCAATTTCGTAATGCACCTAATGTGCATTGGCATTAATTTAGAGAGAGAACAGCAGGCTGTGGGTCTGATTAGCAGGCCCACAGCCACATTAAGTCATAAACCAGTGAGGCAAAAAACAAAAATTTGGGGTGACCATAGGATTGCAGACCCTACTCTCCTACACCCCCCCCCCCAAACGCAGGGACATTAGACTAACCTTGACCAGTTGTGTCTTCATGTTCTAAGTGGAAGTACCTGGAGAGACCATCTGCATTACCATGGTCAGTCCCTGGGCGGTGCTCCACTGTAAAGTCCATCCCCTGTAGGGAAATTGACCACCTGAGCAGTTTGGGGTTTTCACCCTTCATCTGATTAAGCCATAAGAGGGGCTTATGGTCGGTCTGAATCTTGAAGTGAGTGCCAAACAAGTATGGTCTCAACTTCTTCAGGGCCCACACCACAGCAAAGGCCTCCCTCTCAATGACTGACCAACGTTTCTCTCTGGGGGTCAGCCTTCTGCTAATAAAAGCAATGGGCTGGTCTTGACCATCTACATTAAGTTGTGAAAGCACAGCTCCCACTCCCAACTCAGAAGCATCTGTTTGGACAATGAACTCTCTTGAGTAGTCAGGACTCTTCAGGATAGGCGCAGAGCACATGGCCTTCTTCAGGTCATCAAATGCCTTTTGACAGTTTACTGTCCACTGAACCTTTTTGGGCATCTTCTTGGATGTCAGATCATTAAGAGGAGTCACAATGGACCCATAGTTCTTAACAAACTTCCTGTAGTACCCAGTCAGGCCCAAGAAAGCTCTGACCTGAGTCTGGGTAGTTGGAGGAGTCCAGTCCTTTATGGTCTGGATCTTACTCTCCAGTGGTTGAACTTAGCCTCCACCTACACGGTGGCCCAGGTATACAACTTTACTCTGCCCTATCTGGCACTTGGTTGCCTTGATAGTGAGGCCTGCCTTTTGCAGAGCCCCTAGCACTTCCTTCAGGTGGACCAGGTGATCCTCCCAGGTGGAGCTAAAGACAGCAATATCATCCAGATATGCTGCGCAAAAGTCATCCAACCCAGTAAGGACTTGATTCACCAACCTTTGGAAGGTGGCAGGTGCATTTTTCAAACCAAAGGGCATCACCACAAATTGGTAATGACCTCCTGGGGTAGAAAATGCAGTTTTGGCATTAGACTCCTCAGCTAACCTGATTTGCCAGTAGCCAGCTGTCAAGTCAAATGTGCTCAAATACTTGGCAGAAGCCAATTTGTCTATGAGCTCATCTGCTCTTGGAATGGGGTGTGCATCTGCCCTGGTGACGGCATTGAGTCCTCGGTAATCCACACAGAACCTCATCTCTCTCTTTCCATCTTTGGTGTGAGGTTTGGGGACCAGAACCACTGGGCTAGCCCAGGGGCTCTCTGAAGGCTCAATGACACCTAATTCCAGCATCTTTTGCACCTCAGTCTTGATACAATCTCTGACATGGTCAGGTTGCCTGTAAATCTTGTTTTTCACAGGAAGACTGTCACCCGTGTCCACCACATGGGTACACCAGTTAGTCTGACTGGGTGTCAGGGAGAACATATGTCGATATGACTGCAAAACTTGTCTACAGTCATTTTGCTGATGTTCAGTGAGGCTGCCATCTAAGGCCACACCATCAACTGAGCCATCCTCAGGGTTCTGAGTCAGCAGGTCTTGGAGAGGGTCACTCTCTTCCTCCTGCCCCTCATCTGTAGCCATGAGCAAGCCCATGTCTGCCCTATCAACATATGCTTTCAGCCTGTTAACATGGAGCACCCTGTGGGGGCTCCTGGGAGTTCCTAGGTCCACCAAGTAGGTAACCTCTCCCTTCTTTTCAATGATAGTATGGGGTCCAGACCATTTGTCTTGGAGTGCTGCTGGGGCCACTGGCTCTAACACCCATACTTTCTGTCCAGGCTGGTACTTAGTCAAGACAGCCTTTTGGTCCTGCCAAACTTTTTGTAATTCTTGGCTAGCCTCAAGGTTTTTGGATGCCTTCTCCATGTACTCAGCCATCCTGAAGCGGAGACCAAGTACATAGTCCACTATGTCTTGCGTGGGCTTTTTGAGAGGTAACTCCCATCCTTCCCTCACCAAACACAGGGGTCATCTTACAGGGTGCCCAAACAACAATTCAAAGGGGCTGAAGCCAACCCCCTTTTGTGGGACCTCTCTGTAAGCAAACAGAAGGCAGGGTAGAAGGATGTCCCATCTTCACCTGAGCTTTTCTGGTAATCCTTTGATCATACCCTTTAGGGTCTTGTTAAATCTTTCAACAAGCCCATTGCATTGTGGATGATAGGGAGTGGTGAACTTGTGGTTGACACCACATTCCTTCCACATAGCTGTCAAGTATCCTGACATGAAGTTGGCATCTCTATCGGATACTACCTCCTTAGGAAACCCCACACTGGAGAAAACTCCAAGTAAGGCCCTGGCCACAACAGGAGCTGTTGTGTTCCTAAGTGGAATTGCCTCTGGGTACCTGGTGGCATGGTCCACCACCACCAGTATGAATCTGTGCCCAGATGCTGTAGGGGGGTCCTTTGGACCTACAATGTCAATCCCCACTCTTTCAAAGGGCACCCCCACCACAGGTAGTGGTATCAGGGGGGCCTTTGTGGTACCACCTGCTTTGCCACTGGCTTGGCAGGTTACACAGGAGCGACAAAACTCCTTGGTATCTTCAGACATGTGAGGCCAGTGAAAGTGAGAGACAAGCCTGTCCCAAGTCTTATTCTGGCCTAGGTGTCCTGCTAGGGGAATATCATGGGCCAAGGTAAGAAGGAAGCCCCTAAATTGCAGCAGAATGACCAACCTCCTGGTTGTACCAGGCTTGGGGTCTCTACCCTATGAATAAAGGAGCCCATCATCCCAATATACTTTATGGGTACCTTGAGCATTCCCAGCAGCCTCAGCAGCAGCCTGCTGTCTGAGGGGTTTAAGAGAAGGACAGGTTAACTGAGCCTGCCCCAAGTCTGCCCTAGAAGGTCCCCCTGTCCCCAGAAACTCAACCTGATCAGGTTCAAGCTCTTCAAGGACAGTTCCTTCAGGGGTCTCAAGATCACCTTCCTGTGAAGGCTGATCCTCACTTGTAGGCAGTTGGGAAGGCACATCCTTTACCCTCCTTTTCCTTGTCTTGGGAGGTGCTTGGTCCTTTGTTCCAGGATCCAAGACCTGAGGTTCAGAGAGGCACTTTTTGGCCTGTGACCTGGTCACAGCAAGGACATGTGATGATATCCCTAACATCTCTGCATGAGTCCTGTACTCAACTTCTGACCATAGAGAGCTCTCCAGGTCATTGCCCAACAAACATTCAACTGGGAGATCAGCACTAACCACAACTCTTTTAGGCCAGTTACCCCTCCCCAGGAAAGGTTAACAATTGCCACACTATGTGTAGTAGTGACATTGCTGGCATTGGTCACCAGGTAATTATCGCCTGGTATGTATTGTCCAGGGTCCACAAAGCTAGGTGTCACCATAGTGACACTGGCACATGTGTCCCTGTATGCTTGAGCCACTTTTCATTAATCAAAGGCGTCTGCCTGTACTTGCCCAGATTACTGGGACTGACAGTAGTGGACAAATCATTTTCCACATCACAAATCAGAACAGCCTGTGTAGGGGTTCTGACTAGGCCAGAATCTCCCTCAGTTCCCAAGGTGATACCCACTACCCCCTTAGTTTGTGGACCAACACTGCTAACTGTACTAGTGGGTGCAGGTTCCTTAGGGGCTGCAGTGTTGGGGGCTCCACCCTTTTTACAATCACTTATCCAGTGAGAGGTGTTTTTACAAATAATACACCAGGGTTTTCTTTGACCTTCTTTCTTCTTCTTCTTGGACGTTTGGGACCCACCCTCAGTATTAGTTTGGGGCCCTGTTGAAGACTTCTGGTCTTTAGCTTTCTGCTCCCCACCCTTCTGGTCTGTTTTCTTTTGGTCACCACCCTGGTTCTGGTTCTGGTTCTTTTGCTTAACTCTGGTTCTAACCCATTTGTCTGCCCTCTTTCCCAATTCTTGGGGAGAGGTTAGATCTGAGTCAACCAAATGTTGATGCAACTGCTGGTTCTGACAGTTATTTAAAATCTGTTATCTCATAAGCAAATTGTACAATCCTTCATAGTCTGTAACCTTACTTCCCATCAACCAGCCCTCCAGAGCCTTAGTGGCACATTCAACAAATTCAGACCAGTCCTGAGTCTGTGTCTTCTGGGTGTCTCTTGTGGTAAATAAATAAATAATACCCTATTTTTGACTAGACTTATAGCATAACAGATAGCTCAATAAAATAAGAGTCAAGATTCGAGGTAGTAGGAGTTTCTGCAGGTTTATTACAGCATAAGGACAGGATCAGGACAACCTGCATGGGAATAGGACAATAAGGCCCGGCAGCTGCCGGGGCTGGGTCTGGGATGAGCGCGCTAACATTCAATAACAAAACATTGACTTATATACATAGCGCAAACACATAGCATTACATTGCAGTAGGCGTAGCGGTGGGTGGAGCAGAAGGCGTGACGCGTAGCAGTCGCGAGAGATAACAGTAAAAGTAGGTGTAACTGGGCGTATACATAGACATGTGGTGCAAACGTAACAGAATATGTCATGAATGGGCGGAAACTTTGGAGGGGGCTACCTAAGGAGCCGGGACCTCTAACCTAATGGTGCGCGAAAACTGGCAATGACGTGTTACTAGGAGAAGCTGGGGGCTATGAACTCTGTGCTAGGAGCAGAGACTAGAGTCTGAAGGGTCGGAGCGACATGTACCTAAACCCTATCTGGTATCTGATGTTTAGGGAACATGTTGATATAAACTAGAAGTCATGAGGGGAGAAGCTAACTTGATTCTAAGACTGGACCATGCATTATTCTACATGTAGTGCGTGATGAAGAATATTAAATGACCATTAAATACAGTATTTCTCTAACATGGAGACGAGAATGCTAGACAATGACGGAAACTATTGATGCAGTTCAGTAGCTTAGGAATGCAGAGGAGGAGGACTGAACTGATAACTGGAACTATAACATACTTTTGGCAGACTCAGAGACAGAGCCAAGCTGCACCGGGCACTGCGAGGCAGGAAGTAAGTGAAGGGTCGAGGATACAGGTGGGGGCTGTATCGCTCCTTAGCGAGGCTTTCAGGAGACAGGAGCTGAATCTGTGGTCTGGGCCCTTTTGAGGCCTAGAAACGGGGATTTTATAATGGAATAACGTGCACACTAAGAAACGTGGCAACATTACTTTACATAGGCCTGATATTTGTAGTATTCACGAGGACTGGAAAATAGCATACTAGAGGTGGACACAACTGGAATTGCGTCATTAATCAGGCATGGGGAATAACATATGCATATTGGTCATGCACACATAACATATGATGGATGAAGCGTAGGGACACAGAACATGGCAAAATTTACTTTTCCACATTCCCTCCTTGTCACTACGTTTCCATCAGGAAACATCAATTTTCATGATACCATCTATCATTTCATACAGTACCATTTGCTCGTCTCGAATTGTCTTGGAACGGGATTTAGAACGGGGCTTGGGACTAGGAATACAAGAGGTAGCACACATGCTGCAAATCGCAGGGCCACATTGTATACAGAGGCAGCAGCTAAATATAATCGCTACTGCAATACCTAGAAAGGACAAGACTTTCCATCCCCATGCGGAAATTATATTCCAGAACCAACCGGACCATGTCCAGGTGCCTGGATCTTGGTGTAACAGATGGGCAATTTTATGGAGTCTGGTTATAGCTGAATAAACAGACGGCGCGTTATTTGGAATGAAAATGCAGCAACTAGATCCGATGACTCTACAGGCCCCGCCCCTATCGGCCAGTATGACGTCAAGGACGAGACGATTTTGCAAAACGACAAATCTCATAGCAGACTGTTCTTCGGTTAAGTTACCTAGAGCAGAGGCAGTCTCATTAACTACAGCTTCAAGGGTTCTTGTTAACCTACGGATCAGTTTACTATTCTGGACAGGTCCTATAAAGAAGAAGAAACCTTTATTGAAATCTGTATACTGTTCTAGAGTAGTTTCAGTATAATCGACAATTGGGGACTCCCTTCTATGTCTAATGTGTACTAGATGTGTGTTTCTGTGATAATCAGATGGGGCTAGGAAAACAGGTGGCAGTAGGAAAGCAATGTAACAGGTTCCCTCCCAATCGAGGGGCAGACGGACATATGCAGTTTGACCACAAATAAAATAAGAATGACGTGAAGCTTTGAAAATAGATTTCCCACTGTCACTATACTTGATAACAGTAGTACATTCACTATGACCTACATGTACAGAACCATAATTACGGACACATAATTCGCCTTTGACAGGTAGTACTGAAATAGCAGGTAAGTCTGGAGTAATATCAGACTGAACATTCAGGACCATGAAATTCGACGAATAATTACCTAAATTATATACTTCATTTTCTAGATCTAAACCTGTTCTGTGGGGGAGACCTTGCTTGTCTGGAAAACATGTACTGTTAAGAAAAGACATATCTGTTGAGGATGACGTTAACGTGGACCATGCTCCACACGAACCATTGTGTGAGAATGGATAAGGAAAGAGTGGCAGAACTCCCTTCGGTGTCTGAAAAGGGGGGAGTCGACCACACACCCAACAATTAGTAGCATTGCTGGTCTGGTGTGAATAATGTAACATACGGATAAATGTGTTGTTGCGCATAGCGAGGCGGTAAGAATATTCGTAAGGAGGCAGATCACTAAACGTGTGCTCTACTGTAGCATTAGCAGACATATTTACATGAGGAACTGGAAAACACAGGAAAAGTGCGTAACTAGTGCAGGAAATCATTATGCTGAGAAATAATATGAAACTCAGAAAAACGATACATTTGATTGAACTTTGACTGACTCTCTCACTATGGGGGTCTATTTTATACATGTCAGAAACAATTTAACCGTTTCACCTAGGGGAGGACTTATACAATCAAACTGACTGACTTATTTTACTAGACCTTAATTTAAGCTTATACTCCTGCTGCGGAGTTTTCTCTAACAAGGGAGGGGTTGTAATAATGTCTTGTGCGGGACAGTCCTTAAGAGCAATATTCTGGCAGTCCTTCGAATCCTGGAAATCCTCGGAAATGTCTTTGGAGACTGATTTCAATCCTTTGAAAAGTTTTACATGAGAAAGGTGGACCCACCCCTTCCTGCCTTCCAACTTGACGGCAGTTCGGGTGGTCAAGAGGACCTGACGTGGCTCCTTCCAACGTGGTTCCAGCGGACTTGATCTGTCAAAATTTCTGATCATCACAAGGGAGCCTGGAACGATCTCGTGCGGTGCCACCTCGGTATTGTCTGGAAATGCGGCGGCAACCTGTGAACGACATGAGTTGAGGGCAGACATCAAGGAAGCTAGGTAATCTGTCAGCATATTACATGAAACATCGGTAATACTTCGGGGTCTAGGAGTACCCCACATGTTAGGGGGGCGGCCGAATACGACCTCGTACGGGGACAGACCTGATCTGGAATGTGCGACCATACGCATATAAAATAAAGCGACTGGCAGAGCTATTAACCAGTCCACACCTTTGTCCTTACAGACTTTTGCAATGCGGATTTTCAGAGTCTGATTATGCCTTTCGACTAGTCCAGCTGCTTCTGGATGGCGTACACAATGGAACTTCCACTGGTACCCTAACAACAGGGAAACGTGCTTCATGAGTTCAGATGAGAATGGCTGGCCGTTATCAGAATATACGACTCTAGGGAGTCCGTATCTAGGGAAAAATTCACGAACCAACTGCTTGGCAGTGGTCGCGGCTGTGTAATCTGGGACTGGATATGCTTCTGTCCACCTGGACAAAGCGCATACAACTACAAGGACATACTTGAAACCTCGACATCGCTCCATCTGAATATAATCCATCTGGAGGACCTCAAAAGGGTGGTCAGGGGGCTGGAAACCACCTTGTTCCACCGGGACACTTTTACCTGGATTAAACTGACAACATATCATACAGGTACGGACTTTCTGCTTGGCTGCAGCTCGTAAATGCTTGTTGAACCAAATGTTCTGGATACTGTCTAACATAGCTTTTTCTCCTAAATGTGCTGGACTATGTGCGGTATTGATAATGACTTGAACCATAGAATCGGGGAGAAACCATGTGGCTCTACCCTTCGTTAACCATCCTTGATCTGTCTGGACCCCTCCTTGTTCAGACCATTTCTTGATTTCATCGGGGGTAGCATGTAACTGAATATCTATGACATCTTGTGTAGGGTCCTTAACTGTCATGCATTTAGTCGGATCTGGAGTATGTGTCAGATTAACTGGAATGTCTGGAGTCTGTGCTGTAAGCTTGGCTGTGCGGTCTGCTAGATCATTACCTTGGGAAATAATGTCAGTAACTTTCGTATGTGCTTTGCATTTCATAATAGCAATAGATGTCGGTAAATGTATGGCATCTAACAGGGCTTGAATAAGGAGACCATGCTGAATCTTGGTTCCATGAGAAGTCATGAAACCTCTCTCCTGCCAGAGCACTCCGAAGTCGTGTACAACTCCGAATGCGTAACGTGAATCTGTGTAAACATTAACTTTCAGGTTCTTGGCATGTATACAGGCTTGTGTCAGAGCGACTAGCTCTGCTGCTTGAGCGGACAGGGTATCAATACGGTGTGTTTCAATAACTTCAGTGTCAGTAGTCACTGCATACGCGGCGACTAGTTCTCCTGTACTAGTTCTCATACATGAACCATCTACATAAAGTGTCAGGTCGGGATCTGGTAACGGAATGTCTGTCAGGTCTTGTCTTGGCTTTGTCGTAATGTTAACTACTTCCACACAGTCATGTGGGTCTGGATTTGAATTAACTGATGGTAACAGTGTAGCAGGATTCAGAACGTTGCAGCGTCTAATTTCTATGTGTGGCTGGAACAGTGTCAATTCATAACCTGTTAAACGTGCAATTGTCAAGTGCTGTGTTTGTGTTCGGTTTAAAAGAACTTCTACTGAATGTGGGACTTGTACTGTCAGGGAATGTCCTAAGACTATGGAATCACTTTGTCTGATAGCTAGTGCTGTGGCTGCAACTGACTTGAGGCACGCAGGCAACGCCTGGGCGACTGGATCTAATGTGCTCGAAAAATAAGCACAGGGCTTGTATTGACCTGCTTGATCTTGTGTGAGAACAGATAATGCTGTACCTTCCCGTTCAGTAACGAAAAGTGTAAAAGGCTTACTGTAGTTCGGTGTAGCTAGAACTGGAGCTTGACATAGGGCTTTCTTTAACTCGTTAAAACTAAGTGTATGTTCAGATGTCCAAGGGAGGACAGTCGATACGGCTGCCTCCTGTGTCGTTAACTGTATCAGTGGCTTGGCTAGAAATGCATACTGGGGAATCCATTGTCTACAATAAGAAGTAAGGCCGATAAAAGCACGTACCTCCTTCTGGGTTCTGGGCTGGGGAAGACTCACTATTAACTGGATACGGTCTGGTGTCAACTGCCTACCCCTCTTGGACAGCAAGTGTCCTAAGTATACCACTTGCTGGACACAGAATTGAAGCTTCGAAGGTGACACCTTGTGCCCCATCTCGGCTAGAAAATACAGAACTGTAAGGGATGCTCGCTCGCAAGCACGTTCAGAACGGGCTGTGATCAGTAGATCATCGACATACTGGAGCAGGGCAGTGTCAGTTGGCATGTGAATATTGTCTAGTTGTCTCTTGAGTGCTTGACTGTAAATACTAGGGCTTTCTGTGAAACCTTGAGGAGCGCGTGTGAACATATAGCTCCTTCCATTTAAACAAAATCCGAAAAGAAACTGGCTGTCTGGATGAATTGGAACACTAAAAAATGCATTCTTGAGGTCTATGACAGTGAAAAACATGGCTTCGGAATCAATGGCTGTTAACAGGGAAGAAATGTCTGGAACAACTGGGTACTGAGGAATAATACATTTATTAAGCTCTCGTAAATCAATCACTAATCGATATACTGGGGGTGCATTTGGATCAGTACGTTTCATGACTGGAATGATCGGAGAATTGCATACATTGGAGTCAGTTTCTACAACTACTCCTTGAGCCATGAGCTCGTCAATAATTTTGGATAAGGCTGCTACAGCCTCGGGTGGCAATCTGTACTGTCTGATTCGGGGTAACACTACACCTGGTTTGAGAGTCACACGATGGGGTGTGATTTGCATGTAACCTACATCAGTTGGACCTTGCGCCCATAAATGCTGTGGAACATTAGACAATCTTGAATCAAAATCTCGTAATACATAGTGACCCTTAAAGTCACGTAGGAACAGACGTATTCCCTCTGGGGAACAGCAAATAACTGCACCTAACTCTTTCAGTGTCTTAATACCTAATAGATTTTCTGGACATGACTTAGTAAGTAACAGATCAGTAGTACGGGACAATGGACCTACTTCTAGAGTAACTGGCTTAGATATTTCATTAACTATTGGTTTTCCTGAAAATCCAAGGGAAACATTTCTTGAGCCTGAGAGCGGAGCCCCTGGAACTTCGGCATGACTAATTGTGGTCCTACTTGCCCCTGTATCGATCAAAAACTTTCTGTCTTTCCCTAATACTTGACTGTGAACATAGGGACCTTCTTGATCTACAGGTATCTCGATGAGAGGCAAGCCTACCTCCCTCTCTAGGCTGTTTCATGAATATGACTGGTACTCTGGATACTCGGACTGTGCATACTGGTACATCTGTGATGTGACATGCTGTGTTGCAGCAATGGGCTGCGGTGCGGAAACTGTCTGTTGTGCATTCTGTGACTGAGGAATCTGTGAAACTTGTTCTTGTCTCGGCGGACGTGGTCTTTCTTTAGTCTTACCAGTAGCTATATTATGTTTCAGAACTGCACACTCGTTTATAAAATGACCTGGCTGTTTACAATAATTGCAGTTCCCTTTAACGGGAGCTGCAGGATGACTGGCTTGATTCGGACCCCTCTTCTGACTGTCTTGAGGAACAGATTGTGCAACTAGCACTTTCATTTTCGTGTCTTTCATACGTTTTCTCTCGTGTTCTTGCTCTTCCCTGATTCTATTCTGGTGGTACTGGAGCATCTGGAGCATCTGGGACGGAGTATTTGCTTGCCAGGTGCTTTCGACTTTCAAAACTCGGTTTTTAATTTGTGGACTTGAATTCTCGACTAATTTAGTAACGAAAAGGTGAGGGTATGACTCACTACTTGTCTTGAGACCACTGTTGATACTGAAACATTTTTCAAATCTAGAATAAAAATCACTAATGTCTTCATCTTGCTTCTGTTTACAGGCTGAGATTGCATCCCAGTCTTCTTTCCTTGTTGTCAATAATCTGGGTAAAACTTGAATCAATAATTCTGGTAAATCTTTACATTTATCTCCAAGACCGGTACCTGGTACTCGTGCCTTGTCTTCAGCTTCTAGAGCTGCCCAATCGATCTTTTTCTCTCCCACCTCCCATTCTTTTTCCTTTAACTTTTCATACACCCCTGCGGGTAACAGGACCTTTAACATTTTAATGATATCTGGGTACGTGTATTCTCCCATACGGAGCATGTCTTTTAATTCTCTATGGAACCCTGCTGGATCTTTGTCATGACAGGGAATTAATTTCTTCATTTCAAGAAGTTCCATCTTTGATATTGGAGTGTATACAAACACTCGTTGCATTACGCCACCCGCCCCTTGGACTGGGTGGACTTCTCGTAACGGATTCTGTCTGTCTATGTAGAATGATTTACTTTCTGGGGGTGAGACATGAACAAAATGCGGGTTCAAAAACGTTCTATACTTGTGACGCTGTTCTAGAATGACACTAATTAAATCGGTACCTAGACCTCTCCATGTATACTGGAGTAACTCGTTCAGGATATCATGTAACGGACCTGGATCAGAATGTTGACCCTCGTACAGAGTAATGAGGTGCTGGATCATATACATACCCACCAGTCGTTGCTCGGCTGGGGGCAATTTCAGAAACATTTGTGCCACTATTTCGTCTGGAAAAGTGGTAGAATCAGTAATCCATCGGACTGCTGATCGGGCTAGTTCTTGTTCATGCATAGTACTTAGTTCACTGTAACCGACTCGTGATTTCAGAATGTGATCGGTAGCTTGAAATACTTGTTCTAGGGAACCTTGTTCTGGTGCTAGATGTTGAAAAATAGACTTGGGTTCTAGACGTAAATGGCGATCTGGAAATCTGGATTTTCCTACATACGCTATTCTGGCGGGATTCTCGTTCTCTTCCTCTTCAGGATCAGAGATACTTTCTTTCTCGCTTACTTGTGCTGCTTTACGCTGTTCGTGTAACCTTATTATTTCTTTACGAATTTTCTTGTACATACTCTCCATGGCACTGACGGTCTTGTGCTTACCCTCGGCTATATTATCACTCCACCTTGTCAGGATTCTCATTTCGGCCGGATCTTTAGACGGGTAATCTTGTTCTCTTATTAAACAATTGATCAGGAACTTTAATATCATGAGCTGAATCTCGGCTTTCCTTTGAGACATAATCTCGCCAATACTTTCTGGATCATCCCCTGTACGGATGAAACGATATATTCTGTCTAGATCTTCTTTCATATTCGGTAAGGTGACTAGATACTCGGTCACCCTCCTTACACGTAAGGAATATAAAACCATAGTATATTCGCCTGGAACTGGATCATAGACACATTCGTTAAGGGCTTGCCTGATTTCTGTGACAGACTTATTACTTTTAGGAGTACGCTGTGATGCTTGAGCATGTAATTCGAGTGCTGATAAACGCTTGTGTGGCGGCGGGGTTTGAGGAGTAGCTCCTCCTGCGGCCCCTAAACTGGAGTCGTCTACTGAGGCTCTACGTCCTGGCAGAGTGGGAAATGGAACTGTAGGCTGGACCGGGGGTACCGTAACAGGTGCTCCGGTGTCTGGAGAAGCGGGAAGTGCCTGATTAACAGGGACTGGCGGAGCACGAACAGGATTTGCATATTCGGGGACTGTGTCGTCCAAATAGGACGAAATAAAAATATCAGCTGCGGTCGGTTTGTGACGTAGCTTGGTCGGAATTAATGGCGGCGGGAAATTACTGGGTGCCTCTGGGGTCGCTTTTGGCAGGCCTTCGGCAAGGAGAGGATACATACCCTTAATAAGGGCATGCCTCTGTCTGTCTGACTGTTCGGCTTTGACTTGTTCACCTATCTCGATTAATTCTCTTTCTTGGGCTCGTTCTTGGGATTCTCTACTTAACTCTGACTTTCTGACTTCCTTTTCCGTTCTTCTATGCGCCTCCTTACGCCATAACTCGATGGCATCTTTCTGTGACTGTCTGGCTTTCTTTTTCCATAATGCTTCTTCTACTCGCATGATACATTCGGCATCCCATGTACCCGATACGGGCCATCTATACTTTTCTTCTAACTGTTTGGTATACTCTACCCATAAATCTAGATACATTATGGCGCTTATGCCATGTTTCTGATACATAAAATGACCTGGACTGTCCCTAGGCGGGACAGGAACTGCTTCCTCTAACAGACCTTTTCTAGTTTTTAACTGACGTAACTTGGAAAAGAGCGGCATTCTAACCTTGAATCGGAACACAATACAATACACGAAAAACAATAACAATTGGGAAAACAATTCAGGCATACCACGACATTGGAAATACATTAAACAATATCATAACATAACAGTTCGAACAGAATACTACCTGAAAATACTGAAAACAGAAACAGAACAGAATTCTCGAGAACGGAACAGACTAGAGTTACTGGATGCACTGCTGTAACAGTACGGAACATACCGGTCCCACAAAGGAACGCATCAAGACCCGTATCCACCTAGGTGAACACCTCGTTTGTGGGCTTGGGTACCACCAACCCACGGACCAGGAGTCAATTTAGATTGGTCCTGTCTAGATACTACCCCAGCAATGGTACTCACCGGGCAGCACGGAACGGAAAGCCTCGAACGGGACTGGACTACGACGGACTTCGGACTTCGGACTTCAGTTACGGGCGGGCCTCCGGATACCTCGGACCTTGGACTCTCGGCTTGGGCTCTGGTCGGGACTCGCCGCGTTCCTCCACCGTCTCGTTTGGATGCTGGACCGCCTCCTCCGTCTCCTCCGTGGGCCTGAGGGATACTTGGAGCAGAAATATCTGCCAGTGCACGGTATGGTTCCGTCACGACTGCAGAGGGTCAGGGGGTCGGCGTGGCTTCACCGACGCGTGGGGAAAGGGCAAGTCCCTATTCGGGCGCCATTATGTGGTAAATAAATAAATAATACCCTATTTTTGACTAGACTTATAGCATAACAGATAGCTCAATAAAATAAGAGTCAAGATTCGAGGTAGTAGGAGTTTCTGCAGGTTTATTACAGCATAAGGACAGGATCAGGACAACCTGCATGGGAATAGGACAATAAGGCCCGGCAGCTGCCGGGGCTGGGTCTGGGATGAGCGCGCTAACATTCAATAACAAAACATTGACTTATATACATAGCGCAAACACATAGCATTACATTGCAGTAGGCGTAGCGGTGGGTGGAGCAGAAGGCGTGACGCGTAGCAGTCGCGAGAGATAACAGTAAAAGTAGGTGTAACTGGGCGTATACATAGACATGTGGTGCAAACGTAACAGAATATGTCATGAATGGGCGGAAACTTTGGAGGGGGCTACCTAAGGAGCCGGGACCTCTAACCTAATGGTGCGCGAAAACTGGCAATGACGTGTTACTAGGAGAAGCTGGGGGCTATGAACTCTGTGCTAGGAGCAGAGACTAGAGTCTGAAGGGTCGGAGCGACATGTACCTAAACCCTATCTGGTATCTGATGTTTAGGGAACATGTTGATATAAACTAGAAGTCATGAGGGGAGAAGCTAACTTGATTCTAAGACTGGACCATGCATTATTCTACATGTAGTGCGTGATGAAGAATATTAAATGACCATTAAATACAGTATTTCTCTAACATGGAGACGAGAATGCTAGACAATGACGGAAACTATTGATGCAGTTCAGTAGCTTAGGAATGCAGAGGAGGAGGACTGAACTGATAACTGGAACTATAACATACTTTTGGCAGACTCAGAGACAGAGCCAAGCTGCACCGGGCACTGCGAGGCAGGAAGTAAGTGAAGGGTCGAGGATACAGGTGGGGGCTGTATCGCTCCTTAGCGAGGCTTTCAGGAGACAGGAGCTGAATCTGTGGTCTGGGCCCTTTTGAGGCCTAGAAACGGGGATTTTATAATGGAATAACGTGCACACTAAGAAACGTGGCAACATTACTTTACATAGGCCTGATATTCGTAGTATTCACGAGGACTGGAAAATAGCATACTAGAGGTGGACACAACTGGAATTGCGTCATTAATCAGGCATGGGGAATAACATATGCATATTGGTCATGCACACATAACATATGATGGATGAAGCGTAGGGACACAGAACATGGCAAAATTTACTTTTCCACACTCTGAACATTAACCTGTACTGTTCAGTGGTTAAGCCTAACCCATCAATCAGAGCACTCTTCAGGACCAGGTAGTTTCTAGAATCCCCATCACTAACTGTGAGGAGTCTGTCTCGGCCTCTACCTTCAAAGGAGAGCCACAGGATTGCTGCCCACTGCTCCTGAGGGATCTGCTGTACTCTGCAGGCCATCTCAAGTGCAGTCATCCATTTGTGGATATCATCCCCAGCTTTGTAGGGGGGCACAATCTTACTCAGGTTTCTATTGTCATAGGACCTGTCTTTATCCTTAGGGATAGTGCTGCCACCAGTGGATCCTAATCCACTCTCTCTAGGCTGTCTTGCTCTAGCAAGCTTCTCTTTGGCCAGGGCAACTTCTAATTCTTGCTTCTGAATCCTAAGTTCAGCCTCTCTCATTTTGGCCTCATGTTCCCATCTCTGAGGGCTAGACATCACTCTTCTGGAGTGACCATGAGAACCTCTAGAAGCTTGGGAGGTATTGGATTCACCTGAGTGATTCCTCCTCCTCCTGGGCTCTTGGTTAAGTCCACTTGGGGGTCTGAATGTGTTGGACCCACTTTCAGTCCCAAATAGGCTTAAGTTAGCCTGGTTAAGCATGCTGACTAACACCTGACTATTTCTCTCATCATCAGACCCACTTTCTTCCTCCTCCTCCTCTTCTTCCTCATCCTCAGGCTGATTATCCCCAGTGGTCTGGTTTTCCTCATCTATCTGGATGACAGGGACAGGGGCATCAGTGTTATCATCTTCAGAGGGAGAGCCTCCATCTCCAGTCCCTGAGGGGCCTGGTTTGGAGGTCTTTAGAGCTTCAGACTTTTCTAAAAGCTCTCTGAGGTGATCTGCTGTAGGGGTAGGACCCGTTTTAATTCCTCTTAAGGAACACAGCTGCCTCAGTTCTTTAAAGTTATAGATAGCAAATTTGGTTGGTGCCCTTGGAGGGTCACTCTCAACAGAGATAGGTCCACTGGATCCCTCTGCTCCAGACATTGCTCTAGTGTGGGTGGATATGTTGGAATCTACCTACACTGGTGTTTACCAACTAAACCTATCTAGTAGTTGTAGTCAGGGTGTGCTACTCCCTATCCTCTACAACAACTAAGTTCAGTAGAACTTAAGTATACTAGTCTTGTTTTAATGTACCTAACAGGTACCTGTATGATCTTTCAAATGATACTCTCAAAGATTGTAATGGTAAAACAACAGCAAGCTCAAATCCCAATCCGCTGCTCACCAATGTGAGAAGTTGGCCTGGTATATGCAGCTCACTAGTTCTAGTGATCACCTTGTACCATGCCAAGCAACCCTTATGATGATTGGTTGTAAGTCAACCTGATAGACCAGCTATCCTAGTGGTAGCATGGACAAAGCAGTCTTAGGCTAAACTCTGTAAAGGCATGTGAAACAAGCTGTTTTACCATACACAATCCCCTTGAATACCAAATGAAAGGACACCACACAGATATATATATTGAATATATATCTATATATATATTTATTTCTACAAATATCCCCTATACTCTTTATGAGCACAGAAGCAAATGCGTTAAAACAAAACACAGTTTAAATATACAAAAGTTGCACAATTTGGATGAGCCCTAGGAGCCACCTAAACCATATACTAAAATAGTGGTATAAGAACCACTATTGGGAAAGGAAAGAGGCCTAGGGCCTGGGGAATCGCTGGAGCTGTTCGGGACTAGCAGTGATGAAGTCGGGAAAGGCCCGCGGGACTCAGGTGCAGCGCTTAAAGCGCACGCATGCACCAATGCAATGTCAATGGTGCGTAAAAGTTACAAAGTTAGTGTTTAAGGAACCTTCCGATGAACCTACAAGGACAAAACTTTAGACCTAGGCACTAGAGGTGTGTACCAGTGTGGGAACACCGGCGTTGCTGAGTTACCTCACCCACAGGAAGCGGGTGCACAGGTGCAAAGTAGTGTCGGGTTTCGTCACGCAGGTCGATGGTGTCTGGAGATGAAGATGCCGCAGGCGGGTCGTCGAGGAGAGTTCCGGTGGATCCATGGGTGGATCTGAAGAGGTGAAGACCTGAAAGCAGAGGGGACAATGTTCAAAGTCACTAGCCAGTGACTACCGTGGAACGAGGATGGAACCAGGCAATGTCGGGTGCAAACAGGTGAAGAAGCGAAGATTGTCTCTGCAGCCACGTGGACACGAAGAGGTCAAGGACGTCCAGGCATTGGTCACGAGCTGTCCCACGAAGGCTCTAGCTGTTGGCGGTGTCGGCTTCTTGATCGGAGCAAACAGGCCTTGGCTAATGCAAGCCACGCAGAAATCGATGCAAGCTTCTCACTCGGACCAGCAAGGTCAGAGCGGGTGCTCCTTTTCAGGGGAGCAAGGGCCAGTCTGGAGCAACCAGACCAGCGGTGTAGTTTGTAGTTTCCATCGCCAAGATGGCCGCTAGCTACGTGGCAAGTGGCCGGGATGGCACGTCGAGTGGCAGAGTGCAAAAGGGCCCCACGCAGATCATGGAGATGCTGGGGGGCTGATCTTCGGTGCAAATGCTGCTCGGTGTCGGGGCTTCTCAATCCCCAAAGCACAGCGTCGAGGGTGCCTCGGGTGCTGCGCAGTCAGCTTCTCGGGGGTCTTTCAAGAGGTCCGGTCCCACGTCTCTCGGTGCCTCCACTGGTCTCTTCTTTTCAGGGACTGTGGATCGGGCTCTGAGATGTCTGGGAGTCTGGGTCTTGTCAGGCTCTGGGCTTGGGCTCCGGCGGGAGGCGGCGGCAAAGCAGACGTCGAGTTGCTGGTTGGGGCCTGTATTCATAGGGTGGTCACTCCTTGGCCACAAGGGAGATTCTCTTCAGTCTTCTGTGCAGCAAAATGTCGAAGTCCAGTTTTCTTCTTAGTTTCAAGTCGAGTTCAGGATGATCTGAAGTCTTAGGACACAGCTCCTACTCTTATTCCAAATCTAGGGGCTGGATTACCTGCTAGGTCCCTCCTCTGGGTGGAACCAGGAAGGGGGGTGGTTACACCCCCTTTCCTTTGTTCAGCTTCGCGCCAAGACTGGGGCTGGAGAGCCCCAGCACCGGTTTGAACTGGCAAATGCACAGGGACACCTTGTGTGCCCCAGGCATGTCTGATTCTATTCAGCCCTGTCCTACCCAATACACAAAATCCTGTCTGGGGTGGTGCTAGCACCTCCCAAGGCAGGAAACCCTTTGTCCAAGCCTCCCTCGCTGGAAGGACTCCCAGCAGCAGGAGGTCAGACTTGTGTCTGTGGTGGCAGTATCCATTTTGTGATGCTAAGGCTCACGTTTAACTTTAACCGGGGTTCAGGTTAGGTACATGTCGTGTCCCTCTAGAAGGGTGGAATGCTACCCCCGTCGCCAGAACGGGTGAGGGGGTAGTATTCCAATTCGTATGACACCTTACTCGACATGTTTTGATAAAGCCAAACCAAAGATAGCATTTAACCGCGAGGTTCATAATGCACGTAAGAGAATATGGTATGGCAGTATCATGAAACAGCTAAAGGACTTGGTTCCGAAAGCTGCAGACAGGCTCAGCTCATGCCAGAGCACCATCTCACATATTTCCAAGCACTCTGCCTCCAGGATTGATGAGGCCTTCCATAGGAGTGGCTGATAGGAACATATGTGTCCATTTTAGGTTAGATATAGGCATACTATACCTAAGTAAGGGGTGGTTACACCGACTTACCCCAGCTGAGTGATCAGCCAGTTGTGTCAAATATGGAGGCCAGGCCAGGGGTGGCATAATACATGCTGCAGCCCCTGGTAGGCCTTGAAAGCACCTATGCCCTGGGTACCTGGGGTACACTGTTACAGGGACTAATAAGGTGAACCAGTTCCAATTTCGTAATGCACCTAATGTGCATTGGCATTAATTTAGAGAGAGAACAGCGGTAATTGTGACCCCGGAGAGGGCCTCCGGGCAGACCATCACACCGGGGGGTGGACTTGGAGGAGTTTGGTGATCCGCCAGAGGAGCACCAGGCGGGACAGGACTTTGCAGCCGGGGAAGCGGCTCGGAGGGCATAACACGGGCCCCCGGTGTTGGGAGGAGACCAAGGGCCGTGGGGAAGAGTGGCGGCCTCGGGGACACGAAGGAGCAGGCTACTTCGGAGTGCCACGAGACAGCACAGTCCGGGACCCTGGGCCAAGAGGCACACGGTCCTCCTCGAGCCGTAGCGCTAGCCAGGCGCGTCACTCCCCCTCACCCCGCTACACGCCCGCCATAAATTGACTGTGATTCCGTCAAGCAACGCGACACGGCTGGGAGACGGCAGGACCAGCTGGGATGGAGAAGATGGCTTCCTCCAGCCGTAAAGGAGGCCGCACCATAACCGACATGCTGTCCAAAGGGTCTTTTAAGGCCGACAAAAGCCCTGACAAACCAGCTCAGGCGCCCCCCTCTAAAGGGAAAGATCGCGATGAGGGGGAGGCCCCGGCGACCAAGGCATTCATGGAGGCCCTCTTTACCTCTCTTAAGGAAGACATCCAGACCCTCAGACAAGAAATGGCGGGGGATTATAAAGAACTTCGCCGGGATGTTGACGATCTTGGGGAGCGGGTGGCCGCGAATGAGCTCGCGGGACAGACCAGAAGCGAAGAAGTGGAGCACATGCGACAAGAAATCATTAGGCTTCACGAGCAACAAACAGATCTCCAGTCCCACACAGAGGACCTCGAACACCGCTCAAGGCGCAACAACATCAGGGTCCGAAATGTGCCGTCCGAAGCAGTGGGGGACGATATGGCAGGATACTTACAAACCCTATTCCGAACAGTACTCGACGAAAGCGAGGACTTTGAGATCCGTATTGATAGAGCCCATCGGGTGGGCCCAGCTCATCGAGCTCAAGGTCCCCTGCCTGACATCCTGGCTTTCCTGCCCGACTACCCTCTCAAGGAACGCATACTGAAGGCAGCACGTCTCAAACAGCCTCTTCGCTTTCAGGGCCGCGCTGTGGAACTATTCCAGGATCTATCAGCAATCACCCTACAAAAGCGGAGATCCTTCAAATAGCCACCGCCTTCCTCCGCAACAAAGGGGTCCCGTACTCTTGGGGGCACCCCTTTAGGTTGATCTTCAAATGGAACGGGGCCCTCCACCAGCTGCGATCCTTGTGGGACACCTGCACCCTACTGGGCATTCCACACGAGGAGGACCGACCAGACGACGAAGAGGGCGGGCGATCATCAGGGTCATCGTCCAGATCCCCCCAGGCGACGGGCGATGGCTGGCAGAAGGTGAGACGTGGACGCCCCTCCAGGAAGAGCCTCAAGCCGAATCCAGAGACAATGGCACAAGAAAAGGCCGCAGCGATTCAGGAGGTCTCCAAAGACACTGGCGCCGACTCTTGAGAGCCTGAAGTAATGGTCATACGCAGCTAAGTGTGGCGACACGGTTGGGGGACGGGGCGGGGGGTCTCGAGCCATTGAGCCGCCACTGCCACATAACCCGTACATTTACTTATACACCATAGGCCTGGGACAATGTTCAACAGTTGGGGTTCCATGTTTGGGAATCTTCTTCTATTGTTCTCTTGGGGTCTTTTGGGGAGGGGGGGAGGGTGGTGGTGATACTGTAATAATTCTCACCGTAGATCCTTTGAGTGACATAATGTGGGCTGTTTTTGTATGGCACCGGAAGCGGAGCTCTGACACGGGTGGGGGCGTGGGAGGCCTCACCAACATCTATGGGGGATACAGTCAGCGCACGCAGGAAGAGCCGGGAGGAGGGGGCGCTCCACGAGGGAGAGCAGGGCAGAGATCAGCTTCTACAGAGGAAACAACAAGGTTTGACTTAGAATGCCGCTTACTATAGGAACCTGGAACGTCAAAGGGCTCAACTCCCCGCAGAAGCGCCAGAAGGTCTGGAAATATATTCTAGATCACCATTTAGATATAGTAGCTCTACAGGAAACGCACCTGTTGAAAACTGAGGACCACCGTCTTAAACATAAAAAATATCCCCTTATCTATAAAGCCTCGGCTTCCACTAAACAAAAGGGAGTAGCTCTTCTCTTTAGCTCGGCCGTTCAGTTCCAACCCATGGGCACTCAGGGTGACAAAGATGGGAGATGGCTGATGGTCAAAGGCCGTATGAAGAGTAAGATGTGCACTTTTGTAGCAATTTATGCCCCCAACACTGGGCAAAAGCATTTCTTGCATTTACTGTTGGGAAAGGTGACCGATTTTGCAGAGGGCCCTTTATTCCTCCTGGGGATTTTAACCTGGTTTGGCACCCAACACTTGACAGCACGCACACACGCCGTTCCGACATGGGTACTTTTCCCGACTCCATACAGACACACATTGGGGACATGGGGCTTTTGGACACATGGCGAGCCTTATACCCGCTTACCCGAGACTACTCCTTTTCACATGTGCACCAGTCCTACTCTCGACTGGATTACATCTTTCTCAGCCAATCCTGCAGGGTAACCTCCAGGATGCTAGGATATTCCCCATTTCGGTGTCTGATCATGGTCTGTGTACAGTGTGTCTTTCATGGCTAGGTAATGCTCCGAAACCTGCCCGCTGGTACTTCCCGGAAGCCTTGACGAGGGATAAGGAATCGATTACACAATTAAGGGAGACTATCAAAGAATTCTTCACCTTTAATAGCCCAGATGAGACCTCTGAGTATAATGCATGGGACTCTTTCAATGCGGTTCTGCGAGGCAAATGCAGAGCGCTCAACTCTGCCCTGAATAGACAGCGAGCAAAAGAAAGGGAAGGCTTGGAGGAGGAACTAACGTCTGCTGAGCGGGCCCACAAGCTTGCACCCACTAGGCAGACGCTTCGCACACTCACGGCACTCAGGGGCAAATTACGGGCCATTTATAATAACAGGGCAGAATTCACCCTCTTCAAATTGCGCAACCTGTCCTACACTCAAGGCAACAAGGTGGGGACACACCTAGCCCGACAACTGAAGGACAAAAGAGAGAGAGAATACATAGGGGGTATTCAGGACATGTCAGGGAAGCTACTCCATAATGACGAGGACAAGGCGGGCCTTTTTGGGTCCTTTTACAGCTCCCTGTACTCAGCTGACACACT
Organism: Lissotriton helveticus; assembly: GCF_964261635.1. NCBI lineage: Eukaryota > Metazoa > Chordata > Amphibia > Caudata > Salamandridae > Lissotriton > Lissotriton helveticus. The sequence goes on along the minus strand of NC_136065.1, from coordinate 744,605,636 downwards.
TGACACTGAACATCAGTACGCCTTCCTTAGGGACTTGCCAATCCCACAGGTCTCCCCAGAATGAAATGAGGCTCTCATTGCTCCAATCACCCTTGAGGAAGTACAATCAGCTATTAAAGCATTGAAATCCCATAAAGCGCCCGGCACTGATGGGTATACCGCGGTCTTCTATAAGACTTTTGCGGCCGACATTGGTCACCACTTGGTCCGGCTCTTTAATCGGATGGCCTCAGACGGCGACACCTCTGACTCTATGGCCGAGGCGGTGATCTCCGTGATCCCCAAGCCAGGTAAGGACGCCACTCGCTGTACCTCTTACCGGCCCATTGCCCTCCTAAACATTGACCCAAAGCTGTACTCTTCCATACTGGCCAAACGACTGTATGAACTCGTGCCACTTATTATTCATCCCGATCAGTCTGGCTTCATTAAGGGACGCCAAACACATGACAACACCCGTCGTATCGTCCACTTAATCGAGAAAGCCAACAAGTTTAAAATTCCTGCGGTCCTAATCGGCCTCGATGCTGAAAAGGCATTCGACCGCGTTGATTGAAAATTCCTATTGGCCACACTCACGAAATTTGGCTTCTCCCCCCAATTCATAACAATGCTCCAGGCCAATTATAGACACACAAAATCCAAAGTCTCAGTCAATGGCGTGCAATCTACCTCATTCTGCCACTCCAGGGGGACCAGACAGGGTTGCCCCTTGTCCCCCCTGTTGTTCGCCCTCAGTATAGAACCCCTAGCTATAGCAGTCAGGGAGCACCAGGGGATTGAGGGTCTTCCTTTTACCGGTGAATCCCATAAAATCTCCCTCTTCGCGGATGACGTCCTCCTCTCCTTGTCTAACCCGATAGGTTCGCTCCCACGCCTACAGGAAGTGCTTAGCTCCTTCGAAAAAGCGGCGGGCTTCAAGATCAATCTGGATAAGTCCTATATACTTAATCTTACCCTCTCGCACGCAGAAACATTACAACTCCGATCACTAACGCCTTTAGCGTGGGCGCCCTTTTCCATACAATACCTAGGGTGCAACTGACACCAAAGATAGAAAACCTGTATGCAGCCAATTTTCCTCCAATTCTCTCCCGCATTCAAACAGAACTGACGAGGTGGAAGCCGCTCTTTCTCTCCTGGTTGGGGCGCATCCATGCTATAAAGATGACACTTCTCCCCAAATTGCTATACCTATTTCAGGTGCTCCCCATAGAACTGGAAGAGGATTTTTTTAAACGCATGAAAACAATGATCCTGTGATTTGTTTGGCAGGGAGGGCGGGCCCGTTTCTCCTTTTCCATGCTCCGTCGTCCACAGAGGAAGGGGGGAGAAGGACTCCCTGATCTTAGACTCTATTATAAGGCGGCCCAACTGCGAATACTGGTCGAATGGTCACAAAAGGAATCGGAGAAACATTGGCTCCACATGGACCGCAGTATAGCAGGTAGAACGATATGGGACTTGATCTGGCGCGCAAAACAGGACAGACCCCAAAACGCATACCTCAGCACCCCAACACGCACTACTCTTAAAGTGTGGGACTCCGTGGCGACGAGGGAGGGGTGGACGTCTTTCCCTTCACCATTCACACCTATCCACTTCTCCTCTTCATTCCCCCCAGCGCTTCTAGAGGGGCCGTTTAATGCTTGGAGGGAAGGAGGTTGTCTCGCACTGACACACTTATTCCACAACTATGACCCCCTTACATTTGAGAACTGCAAAAGGGATTATGGGGTGGGGGACCATGAACGATACCATCTTGCACAGCTGCTGCACTGGGCTCTCGACCAACGAGTCAGGGAAGGTGCCACCAGACCTCTCACCACGTTTGAATCACTCCTCATTAAAACTACGTCCATGAAGGGTGCTATTTCAGCTATATACAAGCTCTTACTCTCCACAGAGATTACCCCCGTCCACGATATATGTCTTGGTGGGAGGGGATGGCCCAGCGGGACATCTCAGAGGGAGATTGGACCCATCTGTGGACCGATATCATTAAGTTCAATCAGTCCACAGCCCTAAGAGAAGCCCATTTGAAAGTAATGATGGACTGGTACTTATACCCGTCCAAACTAGCTAGAATCTTTCCAAGCACGTCAGATAGATGTTGGAGAGGGTGTGGCCTTTTGGGAGACTTCCAACACATCTGGTGGGACTGCCCCTCCATTAGGCCATTCTGGGAAGAGATCCTAGCACAGGTGAAAACCATCCTGGGGTACCCCATCCCGACTTCAATGACTGATCCCTCCTTGGCATTAGAGATCCTATGCTAGAACACCAAACCAGGGCGATAAAATAATTATGTGGCTATGTCTGAGAGCTGCCAAGCTGGCTATAGCGGCGTCGTGGAAGAAGAAGGAAGCGCCGGCGATGTCCCTGTGGCACTCCCGCCTGTGGCAACTGCTAAGCTTAGAACGCATGTCTGATATATCCCGAGAGGACTTTAAGAACTTTGAATTCCGATGGGGCCCTTTGGTTTCATTCCTCTCGAAAGGCCTGCCGTCGGCGGTATGCCCTCCCACACTCGGGGCCCTTCATCTATTCCAACTCTGAGGAACACCATAAGGTCGAAACTCTATTGTATTGTACCACCACCACTGGGGAGGGGGGTGGGAGAGGGAGTTCGGGGGGGGGGGTAGGTTGGGTTTTTATCGTTTGATTCTTGGTGAATTATCCACTTTCAATTTACTCTGAGCTCTCGAGGGGCACTACTTGCTAATTACACATGCTGGCAACTGGTCGGAATGGAGAGCATGGAGGGAGTAATCATCGCAGAGACACTCACGGATGTGACACTGATCCTTGTGATTATCCCTCGTGGTTGATATTGTGACTGTACGCCATCTTCTTCGAAGCTGCACCTTACAATTGTGCTGCGGATAAGCCTTGGGTACATTATGGCAATGGGGAGCTCCGACCCCCTACTTGTCTGTAGATGTGAATATTATACTTTGAATTTCGGAGAACCCCTGCGAGGGCATATTGGCGGATTGTGCCTTGAATCTCTGTTGTGGAAAAAGCAACAAAAAAAAGTGAAAAAAAATCAAAGAATTGGGCATGAAACATTATATAACATATTAAACACTCTTTTGAAATAACAAAATGTAAACATGTCATTTTGCATAATTAAACAACAAGAGCTAATAGACAGTCTTTTGGCTTAACAAACATGTGAACAATAATATATATGTTATGACAAGTGAAAATACATCAATGATGGTAGAAACAAAATTATCAAGAGAAGACCATTGGTTATAGAGAAAAAGGGAGGGTCGCACTAAGGGACATATTTGGTGGGTCAAGGCAAATCAGAGATTGGGCCAGAATAGGTGTGAACCAAGAGCCAGTCATATTGCAGTGGTACTATTCCACTCATCTATAGTGTTAAGACCTTGATTGACCGAGTTACAATATGTCATCCATTTACACTCAATCCGGTTGAGGAGGTTATGGATGTCACCTCCTCTGGCTGGTAATGTGACATGTTCAATCACTTGCCAATGGATGTCGGTGTCTTTATGTTCCTTTTCCAAATAATGTGTAACCAGTGGGGCAGTAACCGTCTTGCAGTTGATGCGGCTCTTGTGTTGTATGATGCGGTTTTTTACCATCTGGGTGGTCTGGCCCACATACAGGAGATTACAAGGGCATTTGATGGCATAAATGACGTTGGTGGATCTACAATTGGTATGGTGTCTTAGTTTGTAGGTTTTGTTCAGATAGATGAAATCCTTTGTGTTGGTTGTGAGGTCTCAGTTCTGGCATTTTAAGTGTCCGATCACTGGTGGGAGCCCCCAAGCGGCTGTAAGTGTGTGTCTACCGGCGGATTTTTCAGGCCACATAATAGCATGTCCTAAGTGGGAGGCCAGATAGTCGCCTCTCTGGTAGGAGAACAAGGGTGGTTCATGGAAGGGTCTGAAAGATCGAAGTATAGTCCAATTCTTTTTAATGATTTTGGCCACTTGATTCCTGCTCGGGCTAAATTTGGACACAAAGGGAATTCTTTTCATGTCTTTCTTGGTTTGTGAAGTAAGGAGGTGTTCCCTGTGGCAGTACCAGGCTCGTTTTTTGGCCCTAGAAATGAGCCGTTTAGTCGTTTCCTCGTGAGATCAACTTGTTGGCAAGTACTTCTGATTCTCGAAAGTAGTCTTGGCGCCATTTACAAATAAGCCTAATCCGTAGGAACTGGCCGTAGGGGAGTCCATCCCGCAATCCGCGTGGGTGGTAACTGGAGTACTGTAAGAGAGTGTTTCTCTCTGTGGGTTTCCGGAATAAACAAGTGCCCAATTTACCATCTTCTGTGTGTATGGTAACATCTAGAAAGGGCAGGTCATTGGTTCTACAATCACTTGTGAAGGTTAGGTGTTGCTGAGAGGTATTGAGCCAGGTCAATCAAGGCGGTGAGTTCCGCATGGGTACCTTTCCAGAGTAAGAGGATGTTGTTTATGTAGCGACGCCACAAATTGATACTGTTCAAAAAGGGGTTGGTGATATGCAAAATGTGGGCAGTCTCCATGTGATGGACAAACAAAATGGCGCAATTTGGGGCAAAACAAGCGCCCATGGAGACTCCCTTAATTTGTAAATAGAATGTTTCTCGGTTCAGGAAATAATTGTTCTGTAGAGCAATTCATAGTAGGTCCATGATGAAGTTGGTGGGAATCCGATTGGGTCTTGGTCTGGTGAGTAGATTGGATTCAATCACTTGTAATCCCTCGGTGTGCGGAATGTTTGTATAGAGAGATTCGATGTCCAAACCCACCATTAAGTTAGTCTCTGTGTCAAATGGTTTGTCCTCAATGGTATTGATCAGGTCAGTAGTATCACGAATGAAGGTATCAGTCAGGGGAACAAATTCCTTCAGGATGGCATCAATAAATTTTCCCAAGGGCTCTAGGACGGAACCGCATCCGGAGACAATAGGGCGTCCTGGTGGGTTGGTGTTGTCTTTATGGATCTTCGGGAGTGTGTAGATCACCGGAGTCCCTCCGAGAAGCAGCTGGACCAGAGGCCCAACTGAAGCCGGGCGCTCAAGTAGGGGGGGCGCTACCATGCCCGATCACATAGGCGGCGCGGCCCACCAGGCGCGGCCCCCTCCTTTCACCTCCTCTCCTGTAACCGGTGTCCGGCTGCTCTCTCCTCGGCCTCAGGGCAGGGTCGACGGTGTATTCGCGCGGCAGGGCCCCACCAGCACAACAGCTCTCTGGGTGCCGCAGCTACGCGCTCTGTAGGCCTCCCCGCCACGTGTCGCGTCCTTAGGCAGGGCGGATCAAATCCGCGGTAGACGCCAGCGCCCAGGGACGAGATTCGCCCGAAAGTTGCCCCTACCGTTGCTGTGTGCCTAGGCAGTGTTTCAAGGCACGGACGGCACCGCGGGCTGTAGGATAATTGCCACATCGTTTTTAAGGTGGAGGAGCTAACGGCTCAGGCGGCCATTTTCGTCGCTGGCTAGCTCCGCCCCCCCAAACACTCCACGAGAATTCATGAACTGATTGGCACGGGTCATTTAGATTGTTTGTTCATTACAAAGACCTGGGCAAAGGAAGACTCAGGTCTTGACTTAGAGGTAGCTACTCCCCTGGGGTATGCTAGTGCAAGGCTAGACAGGAGCTCCCAAAGAGGTGGGAGACTGGTCATAATTTTTAGAGACTGGCTGAATTGTTCCCTAGAGCAAGTTCATACCCCTGAAATTGAGGGATGTGAGGTGGGCAATTTCAAAATTAAAACCAATCTCAGACAAACTCTGGCAGGGCTGCTGGTCTATCGCCCTCCTGGTCCAAAAAAGGCAGTTCATCCTGAACTGGAACCAGGTGCTCGAACCCTTCATCTCCTGTAATAATTTACATCTCCATTTGGAAGAGAAAGGCGATAAGGATACCACGGCCTCCTTGGTTGTTATGAACAGCTTTGGTTTTCTCAACTGGTTAATTCCAGCACCCACTTAGATGGTCACATGCTGGATGGGATCTTTAACCGTACTAATCACCAGGTAGGGAGGAGGGATCACTGTCCATTCAGTTCCCCCATGTAAACATTCTTAACAATCAAAAAGGAGAATGGACACTTGTAACTATGTTACCTTGGTTCACTTAAAAAACCCTCATAAACGACGCCACACGTGGTAAAAAGACACTCGCAATGTGACTTCCGCGTCCAGCGGCAGAGCCAGCACAAGACGCGGAGCAGTCTCCACATGCGGGTAAGACCGTAGCCGGTGAGAGAGGGTAATCAACGTATATTTAGACAATCCTACACTGATAAATGTTCATGCACCTTCCATTTACAGCCTGGGATAAGGACATCCGATCATTCCCCTGATGACACACGCCTAATAACTTACAGAGGTAATTTTGAGCATAATGGGCGTATGTGTTTGGAAACGAGTAGCGGGTATTTATACATTGCCTATTCATTTCGATACATTTTGCGGGATGGTACCGGAGGAAATGAACTATGAGCATGTGCTCAACGTGGTACTCCTGATACCTAAGAATACCGATTTAACACACTGAACGGTCTTCGAGACAACAAGAGACCACTAAAATTAAAGAGGAAACGAGTAGAGATTTTACAATGATAGAGGTGTTTATTCAAGTATAGCTTATACACAATGGTCTCCATATAGGTACTACTCTAGTGATAATGAGGGCCTAATGTGGCCTATTATAGTTTTAACTCACAGTGAAGATATGAAATGTATATTGTGCTGTTTGCATACCCCACATTTGTTGTGTATGTTACTCTAATTACAGGTGCAATATTGCCTCGACAGAAACTAAGTGGTCACTCAAAACCCACTTCAATTACTGCACAAATCGTGTGAGTATTGCTTTTATTGAGTCCTGACGAATGCCCCATAGACCCGGCTGGGCGAGATGGGGCAGAAACATGTTGACTATTCTTTGAGGTATAACAAGATCTAGTAACACGGTCTACTATTATACCAAACTATATTTTAAGAACAAACCCCTTCCAATTTTCGATTAAAATTTATATTAGGATGAAGGCTTGTTTTTTATAATTTTTGTGGGCACCTATTAATCTCTAGGACACTACTGCGCTTCCGAGAGGTTGCCTCAGGCTTGAGGCTGGCATACAGCACATTATTAAACCCGATGATAATGCCATAACGCATGTGTGGGGCGGGGGAAACAAGATCAACCGCAATCGAGATAACCATCGCGTTTATGAGGGTTTTTTAAGTGAACCAAGGTAACGCAGGTTACAAGTGTCCATTCTCCTTTTTGATTGTTAAGAATGGGATCTTTAACAACCAAGATCCCCTGGCAGTGGAAAACGTTCTTCCTTTAAGCTGGTCTGATCACCACATGGTGAAGTTCAGAGTGCACTGGGAGATGGCGGAGAAGAGGACACAACGCAATTTACATTGGGTCAGAGAGTGGAAAATCTCAGGAAAGGAATTAGCTGAAGCCCTTACCGGATTTCAGGGAAGTGATGCAGGTAGCATGGTATCTCTAGCAGAGACTTAATAGTTGGGTATTGTCAGCTATTGAGGAACTTGCTACTGTTAGAACTAAATGTAATGGTAGAAGGAAAACCTCAGCCCCGTGGTTTTCAGATGCACTTAAAGATCTTCAAAGGCAAGGTCGGAGTCAGGAACGGAGATGGGAAAATGGCTCCTAATTTGAAAGAGAAGAACAAACATATGGAGTTCATTCGAAAATATATAAGCGCAATTAATTAAGCCAAATCGTCTTTTTATTTCTCAGAAGATATGTTTGGCTATTAATACTCCTAAGGAATTATTGAGGATGGTTAGCAATTTCATTTCTCCCCTGACCCAACAGGCCTTGGAGAATCCCCAAGAGTTTTGCAATAAAGTGGCCGGATGCTTGAGGGACAAAATCATGAAGATTTTCAGGAGCCCAAGCATAGGCCTGATGCTGTATCGCTAGACAGTCTTCCAATAGCTGCTTAGCCAGGTTATCTCCCTTCCCTTTGACTAAAATTAAAACCCTCTTGGGCGTAAACCACCTCTGGATTGCCGTCTGCCCCTTGCTCCCTCTAGGATACGTCAGTTGGCCCCAGATTTAATTACTGAATACTTGGAGAAAGTCTAATCTCCGGTTCTGGAGTGTACCCTCAATACTGGAAGTAGGCGGTTGTCATCCCCCTTAAGAAAAAGCTGAATCGAGATCCGGGAGATTTAAAAAAAATCTCCACCTGATTTCCCTGCTGCCTGCCCCAGCTAAAATCAACCTGGAATTAGTGCAGTTCTTTATGGACCACAAACTGCTGGACCGTTCTCAAAAAGGGTTTAGGAGGAACCAAAGCACTTTAATCCTCTCTACTGACTGCGTCTGATTCGATTTGCCATCAAGTGGATCAGGGTGGTGAGGCCATTTTGGTCCTGCTCGACCTGTCCACAGCCTTTGGTACCATATCTCCATCTCTGTTGGTGCAAAGGCTGCAACAGGCAGGGCTGAGGGATGTTGCCTTAGACCTGCTTTTCTAACAAATAGGTCCTTGCTAGTCAGCTGCAGGTATTTTGGGACTAAACCTTTTCAGCTTCCCTTTGGAATTCTTCAGGGTTCTTCCCTCAGTCCTACCTTATGTAACCTGTAGGTCACCCCTCTGGTGAAACTGGTATGTTCCTTCGGTTTCCAGGTGTCATCCAATGAAGATGACACCCAAATGATCATCTCCAAAGATGGGGAAGAGGTGGCAGACAGATTCAGGTCTGTATGGCCAAAGTGAGTATTTGGATGAGGGAGAACTGGCTGAGAATGAGTGGGGAAAAGACAGATTGGGTTTTTGGGGCAAAAAACTCGATCAGACTGATCGTTGGTGGCTGTAAACCAGCGGTACGCTCTCCATCCCAGGGGCCACTGCAAAAACTGTGGGGGTGATCTTTGACAATGTGCTGATATTTGTCTCCAAAGTCAATAGAACTGTGAACTCTTGTTTTTGGATTAAGATATAAGGAGCTAAGGGTGTCAGTGGTCATTGTTCTCATCACTTCTCGCCTTGACTAATGTAACACCCTGTATCTAAATGCCAACCAGTATTCTGTGAACAAACTTTAGCTCATTCAAAATGCAGCTGCTCAGTTGTTCCAGGGTCTACCTAAACACATCTTAGTAAGGGAAGGCTTGAGGACTCTAAACTGGCTGCCAGTGAGGAAGTGGGTGACTTTTAAAGTCCTGTACCTGGTCTGGTATTGTATGCTCTGCATCTGCAGGGCTCATACTATCTTAGGGCTGCCTTCAATTGGTATGCTCCCAGCAGATTTTTGAGATTGGCGGTATTGGGAAAGGTGATTGTTCCAAGGTTCCGGAAAGCTAGATGGGGGAGTGAGCTTTCTTGGTGACCGCTGCCAGGTTTGGATCACATGTCCATAAAATATTAGAAATCTAAACTCGTATTTGAGTTATGTCAGACAGGTGTGCTCTACAAATTCAAAAATTACAATATTTCCCTTTTACTGGATCTTAATTTGAACTTGTTTCTATGCATCCAAGTGTTCACTTTTTCAAATCATTTGAGCATGACAGTTGTCTTTTGCACAGGAACTATATTACTTTTGAGAAATAATCTGCATGTCGTCTGCATACATTAGTACAGGTAAGCCAAAGGACTGAATAAGGATTGCAAGAGGGATCATAGAGAAGGTATACAGTAACGATAAGAGCCTGGACCCCTGAGGAGTCCCTGCCAATAAGGATTTCTTGTTAGATAAAAGGTTCAAGAAAAACCTGTGCTGATCTGTTCGATAAGACATTCTTGAACCAGAGGAGGTATTGACTATTTGTGTTGAATTCAAAATAATGACTAAAGCCCCCTTTAAAATCATTTGTGATAAGGGCAAAACCGTGTCAGAAGCCCTGCTATAAATCACACATGAAACTTTTCTTCTGAAGTTTACAAGGTGATGCTACCTTCGTGCCTTGGTGCCTTTCGTTAAATCTCAGCATGGCAATTTAAGGCCCAGAGTTGACCTCCTCAGGAAGCGCTTTCACGCAAACATCAATACGAATTCCTCCACCTCAGAAGTGACCCACTTCAAATAGAAATGTTCAGAGTTATTAATCCTCAGATAGGAATTAATATAAAACAAATTCATCATGCAAGATTCTGCAGTGTGTTTTGTATCCAGTACTCTGCGACATCTGAACTTGACACTTTCTGACCTGCCTATTGGCCTCTTCATACAATTAGCTCATCAGGCCAGCTGACTTTTCCTTGGCATGAAGCTGTACGTTATGGAGAAAATGATCCTGTCCTGGAATAGGTTTATTTAGATCAAAATCTGTCATAAGGCTTGGATCGTAAGTATACAGCTCTTAAAGACGAGCTCTTTATAATGCAGGGGAATCTCCAGGACTATAGTCCTGTCTGAACTAGTCCAGGGCAAGGTACCTATTTCCATAGCCCCATCAGTGGTAGACCAAGAGCTGACAGCTTGGGAGGCCAAGAAGAAACTGGCTTGTCCTAGTGTCTCATTAACATGTATTATGTTTAGCAGAGATGTAGATGTTTTTGTCTCACCAAAAAGAGGAACAAGAAGACAACAGTTAAGACGGAAATATAGTAGGATGATGCCACACGTAGCCTCAAGTACTTTTGCTTTGCTGCAGTTCATGATGAAAACATTAGGTTGATCATTTTTATTTTGGTAGAAAGATGATCTTTATTCACTTTCCTTTAATAAGCAGTTGTAAAACCACAAACGGCAGCTAGTTACTATTAAGGCTATCAGTGGAGTTTCTCATCCACCTGTTGACTTCCAACCTTCTCATGAGCCTATCCCCATCTCCAAGAACCTTCATGTAGGAAGCTGGCTCTCTATATAGTGCACTAAAATGAAGTACACTGTGCAAAGAGTCCAGTGGATCCTGGATTGGTGTATAGAGCCAAAAGTAGATAATACTAACACTCTATTTGTGGTAGTGTGGCGAGCGGTTAGGCTTATCAGAGGGTAGGGCTAAGCATGTCTTGTACTCAGAGGCAATAAATGAGAAACACACTCAAGAATAAGTCTGAGACCAATTTTCAAAAATAATACAGATTTTTTAAATATACTTTTTAAGACCAAGAACTTTGTTCACAGGCAAGTACTTTTTTCAGTTATGAATTTTCAAAGTTCGGAAAATAGCTCATTGTGTGCAGTTACACACAATAAGTGTGGCAAAAAGCACAAAAATGCATATAAAATCGTTTAGTCGGTTCTAGGGTTTCACCTTTGAGGTTTAGGGGGCAGCAGGCCAAGGTCCCGTGTTCCACCAGCGTATCATCAGGAGAGTCCCAGTCAGCTGGGAGTATGGTGCTGAGGTCATTGGTAGCTGGTACTCTACGTAGAAGGAGACCACCTCCAAACAGGCTGCACAAGAGGACTTACAGGTAAGTCAGGGGAACCCCAAACGAGGGATCCATTTGCAAGGGCCTCAGGACCACAGGAGTACAGTTGGTTTGTTGCTACCCAGGCCGGGCAGGATGGGTGCACAGTAGATAGGTCAGTCGGGCTCTGTGCATCATGATGGTCTTCACAGTCAGGGGCAGGCTGGTTGCAGGCACAATTTCCGGACAGCTGGTCCACTCATGAAGTGGGTCTCCAGGTTCTCAACTAGTGCTTGCTTCCTGGTCAGTTGGAGACCGGATTGGACTCGTTTTGGTGTCAGTTGCAGGCGGTCCGGTACCTCAGGTATTGCTGTGGCACAGCTCCAGTTGGTCCTGGTGAACTCCCACTTGGTGGGGGGACAGATCGGACCATCGGAAGCTGATGTACTACTTCTGGTTCGGTTGCTGCGTCGGCATTACCCGAAGCGGCAAGTCAATAAACTAGTCTCTGCGAGTTTGGTGCCTGCGGACTGCAGGGGATTAGTTGCTCTACTCCAAGGGAGTTCTCTGGCATCTGGCGAACGGCAGGGGGTGCTCTGGGGTTCTTGGAGGCCTCACAACAGCAGGACAAGACAGCACACCACAATAATAATCCACATTTGTAAAGCGCGAACAATCGCCCATAAGGGTCTCTAGGCGCTGGGGGCCGTCTGGAAGATTAAGCAAGCTATTGCCCAGAGTCACATGGTGCTGGGATAACCTGCCGCCGGATCTGGGGATCGAACCGTCATCCCCAGATTCCAGCGTCAGTCACCCTGGCAGCGGCACCACACCACAATGGCCAAGTCCCTTGGAGGCAACAGGCAGGGTTTCGTGCCGAAATTCTGCAGCAGGTACTCTGTTCTCGGGTCAGCAGCTCTTCTCTGCCCGTTTTCTTCTTATGTCCATCGAATCTGAAGTTCAAAGCCTCTGTGTGCCACCTAAATAAGACATTTAGGGGTGTTTATAGGGGGTGACAAGTAGTAGCCAATGGGCTACCTACCTTTAGGGTGTCTACACCCTCTGTGGCCACTTCCTGTGGGAAGGAGCAACCCTGACCCCGATAGGCTACTTCTGTCCATCCCAAGATGGATGAATGGGAAAAGTGGGGTCCACATCATCTTCCCCACGTTAAGGGTGGTTATGGCTGAATGTGAGCCCACCTCCTAATCTAACTAATTTTCCCACCTGTCCTACCACCAAAAGTGAAGCAGGCCAGGGGGTTGGTATCCTCCACTAACTGGAGATGCCTTGGTTGCATATCAAAGGTGGCATCACCTTAGAAGCTTTCAGCCTTGGAAGTCCATTTTGACCTGGGGGAAGGTGTGAAGCTTCTTCTGTCCAGAGCAGGCATTGTTCCTGGCCTCTGAGAGCACATGCTCGCACCCCATGAGGTCAAAAACATGTCTGGTGGTGGCAGGCTGACTAAGACTATTCAGTGACCACACCATTGCTTGGTAGGCTTTCAGGGGACCCAACAAAGTTTACCCTGTATGAATGTATTAATAAATCCAACAGTGACATCAGAGGGGATTTATTAGCACGATATGTTTGGTACCAAACATCCCTGGGTACAGTGAAGCCATCATGGTGCTGGAGTACTCCTAATGACAGGTGTCCAGCCCATGTACTCTCTATGGCTCCCTGCACACTTACAATATCCAAGAATGGACTTAGATATTGTAGGGTCATATCTGCTCAAGTAGATATGACCCCACATGGGTATAGTGCACCCTGCCTTAGGGCAATAAAGCCTGCAGTAGGTGTGACTTACCTATACCTCATGCAGTGTCTGTGGGTATGGCACACAGGGATGTGTCATTTTAAGGGGTTTGCAGTGCACACCATCTTTTGTTCGTTTGAGTCTCTTGTATCCATGTACAATATTGATCCTTCTGTAGCGTGCAGCTTGGACAGCGTGATTACCCTAGTGTCACGCAGGAGAATACTGAAGTGAAGATGGAGGGGGAATTCCCTCCATGTCCAGTGCACAGCGTATTGAGCAATAAACGTGTAAATTTATCAACAAATCCTCGGTTTCAACAAAATAGTTCCAAGTAGTCCAAAGTTTACTGTTGTTTTCTTTATTTTGTAATTTAAAGTACTCGTGCAGCATGTTTATTGTTACAAGTTCTCACGGCCAGATATGCCCATCCGAGCCTTTTTCTGGACATGCATTTCAATAAACATTAACCAACTTCATTTAGTGAAATGGATGTCTCCCAATGCATTTCGGGCTCTAATCATGAGCCCTTCCTCAGGGGTTCACTAAAATTTGAAGAAACATCACAATTAATAAATGGCCTCAAACAGCTATGATTAAAAATTCCTATTAGTGTAACATAAACTGCTTGGGTAACATTTGTGCATCAAGTTAATGAAACACTTTCCCTCTATGCGCCATGCGCTACCACTAACCTGCTTCAAAGGCCCAACATTTAAAACTCCTGTCTCCTAAGTACAGTTGTAAACCCTCCTCTACTGGGCCCGACCTGTAAAGCCTCACCCATCTTCCCACCAACAACACACTTATCAAAACTGAGTCCCCGGTATAAACCTTCCCTAAGTACATGCTGTGTGTACTTTCTTGCCTGATTATCAAGTAAATCACGTCCAGATGGTTCCCTACACCCGTGCTGACAGCCTGTCCTTAAGTCAACACGCTCAATCTAGCCCCTCCCTCTAGCTATTAACTGAACCTATCCCGGTCTTTCAATGTAAATCGAGTGAGCCCTAACAACTACGAGTCCCACAATACCACTCAGCACGTCATTGCGAGGTTTCAACAAACAATTGCCTTTCACAAACAAATTACTCCGCACGATGCAACTTTGCCCCGCCCACCCTGTGAATGTAAATCTCTGTGCTTTAACAGTAAATTATATTGATGCAATATTAAAAGCGTTATCAGCAAATGAAACCCATTTTTTAGAGCTCGACATGTTGGAAATAATGAATAGCTGGAAGCAACAGTCTAATCACGATGCAATTCAAATTGTGAAGAAATATTGGTGCACAAGTCATTCAAAAGCTTAATAGTCCATTAGTAATGCAGTTTTACATGGGTGCATCTTGCAATAGGGTAAGTAGATACAACATGGATGTGTGCCATATGGAGACTAAGTTTTCTCTGCCCCAAGACATGCAGCCTGCAAGGACCGTTTTGCAGCATGAATCTTTTCTGGATTCACATGTTGTGCATTGTTCCGCTATCTAGTGGTTGGGTACGGAATTATAAACCTTGTAATTTTTTATTTCTTGGTGGGCGTCGACGTACCTCCATTTTGTGTCCTCTTGAGATGTTGTTGTGCTTCCTCCATAAACTGCTACCTTTGGTCGCCAGCTTCGAGATTTTTTTCCCCGCCGTTAGGTCTGGGTCGATATGGAAGAAGCTCCAAGTTTTGGAGGAAAAAAATCAGCAAAAAACCATCGCAAAAAAGGAAAAAAACAAAAATACATCAGCTAGAGGTACTGGAGAGCTTCTAAAGGGGAAGGAACTACCTCATAGACGACCAGAGAACAATGTACGTGCAGGAGGCTCTCTGTGTATGGCAACGTGAAAAAACACTGTTCAACTGCTGCAAAAAATGGCATCACAAGTTCGCCCAAAAGGACCAACATCCAGTCTGGAACCTCTGCCTGAAGATAGATCACAGAAGTGAGGACTGTAACGCGTGCATGGCGTTCACCCCAAAAACTCTTAGGGTAAGAGAGAAGCAGTGAAGAGCCAGCTACAACATACAGGGCCAAAATACAGCACCATCGCTACAGGATCTCGACCTCTCAAGCGAGAAAGAGAATAATGTCACAGAAGGTCCAGAAGGAGAGACAGAGACTGCCGTCCAAGTAGTGAAGGTCGAAAAGAAGTCTTCTATAAAGGTAAGAGCTGTCATCCTCTAAGAAACTAGACAAGTCTTGAAACGCAGACTCAAAGTCCTCAAAAGGAGCCTCTGTGCCCAAGCATTCGACGACCACAGCCGAGTCCTGAGATAAACATACCGTCAGATCCTTGGAAAAAGACTCTGTAGTGGAAAAGACCCTCAAAAGATCCAAGACGCTGAAAGACTTATCAAGGAAAAGATACATGGACATCGAAACAGGTGAGGTCAAAAGCAGAAAGGTATTCTCTGCCGTTGACCCCTTCCACAAAAGAGCCTTTAACATCGAAAAGATAGGCCGAAGCTCTCGATGTCGAAACATGCGCGTTAGAGATTGAAAAGAAAGAGGCTCAAGGCCAAAATGGTGAATATTTTACAAAAAAAGAAGGAATTAGGCGCAAGCCTAAAACAATTTAAAATTCTGCCTAAAAGCTCGACAACACTCGAGAAAAGCATCTAAGATATAGAGCCTTCCTTAACTCCTGAGCCTCAGGAGGAACAGGAAGAACATACATACATTGGGTCGGAGACCTCAGAGTTTCAAGAGATACAAATGCAATACCTTGACATCAATTCACCAGAAGTGGCCGTCGACACCTATCCATCGAGGCCTTCTCCACCAGACGATATTGGGATGTATAATCAAGTCATTAAAAAGGCTTCAGAAACATATGGAGTTCAACATAAGGAGGAAAAACCTCAAACATGCTTCTTATTCGAGACTCTACTGCCTACACAATCTAGAAACCAATTCATCCCTGTGTCACCAAGTATGCTAGATCAGGGGAAAGAAGCTTTCAAAGAAACTGCCACATGCAAGGTAGTTGCATTTTGAAGAGAGAAGAAAGACGAGCACTCCTCCAAGGACCCAAATTACATTAACCCCTTCAGCGCTAATGACAAGGGTAACTCGTCATGGACTTTCCATTGATTTCAATGGAAAGTCAATGGGAAGAAGAGGGAGTACCTTAGCAGCCAAGTGGTTAAGGGTTCAGTGCCTGCAGATTCCATCAGCCAGGAAAAGAGCAAATGTGCCAAGTACAATGGGACCACCACCAGATAAAGTAAGCAAAAGATTGGATCTTATGGGCAGAAAGATCGAGAGCAGTGCGGCAAAATAACGGTGCACGCAAATTCAAATGCATTGCTCAACAGCCACGCATATCAGCACTGGGAAGAGACAGGAGATCTGATGAAGCACCTACCAGAGCAATATCAAAAAAGAGCAGCACATCTGGTAGAAGAGGGGAAAAACATAGCCAACACATCCTTAAAATCAGCCCTGGATGCCGCAGAGACATCAAGGAGGCAAATGTTGGTTGGTATCACAGAGAGAAGGCATGCATGGCTACGCATCTCGGGGTGCAAGCCAGAAGTACAAAACATTCTGAATGCACCATTTAATGGGGAACAACTTTTTGGAAGTGTGGTAGATGACACCCTAAACCAATTAAAGAAAGACAGCAAGCTCAATGGGGGCTCTACAGTTGCATGCGTAGGGGAACCACACCCTCAAGAAGACCTGCAGGACAGGGTAATCTAGACCCCACAACCTGGCATCAAAATCACCAACATGCCTATCAGGGAGGAAACCAATAACAACAGCAGGGACAGCAACAAAGTTGGCAGTACCAGCAAGGAAGGCAGTCCTTTTGAGGACATCCTTATGGCAGAGGCCAACTGCAAAGAAGGGTAGCTGCCCCTACAACCAAATGACTTTATTTCAGGCACAATACACACCCCAAGTAGACCATGGAGTGTGTCAACAAGGAAGACAAAGTAACTAAATGCAGAATTAAATCAACAGTTACTCCTACATCCTATGCCTCTAGGAGGTAGAATACACCATTTCCTTTACAAATAGAAACAAATCCCTTCAAACAAATGGATTCTAAAAATAATACAATACGGATAATGCCTAGAATTAATTAAAACCCCTCCAAACAAAGGTCCAAGGAGGAGGGCACATTCCGAAGAAAAACACATCTACTCAGAGGTAGAAGAAATGTTGACAAAAGAAGCAATAGAGTTAGTGTCAAACGAGGAAAGAAACAAAGGAAATTACTCAACATATTTCCTAATTCCAAAGATAGATGAGAAACTACGCCTTATCTTGGATCTAAGGTTTCTGAACAAATTAACAAAACTCAAAGGTTCAAAATGACAACCTCGCAAGAGGAAATACCACAACTGCAGAAAGGAGACGACATGGCTACAACAGACTAAAAAGACGCCTATTTGCACATCTCCATGAATGCAAAACACAAAACATTCCTAAGGTTTGTCAGTCCAAAGGGAATTCGCTATGGATAAACTGGCCATGAATATCTGCATACGCTTTTACCCCAATACCACTTCTTCACAAGGTGATCATCAAATGTAAAACCAGCAGCATGAAGTTGATACTAATTGCTCCACAATGAGCAAGACAAACCTGGTTCTGTGAAATAATGGAGATATCTCAGGGGAGAATTCACAAATTGCCAAAAAAGGCAAGACTTGTTAACAATGCAAGAAGGAAGGGTACTTCACCCAAAATCAGAGTCCTTAAGCCTGGCAGCATGGCTCCTAAAGACTTAGGATTGCCATTGTGTTTTCCAGTCGCTTTAGGTGTCCAAACGCTAAGAGAGGCAAGAAGGCCAACTACTAGGAAGTGTTATGTGGCAAAATGGAAACTATATTCACTCAGGTGTCTTAAGTAAGGGCTACTCAAAAAGAACACAACTAATAAAACGGTGCAAAGGTACTTAGTAAATTTACTGGATTGTAAGCTAACCTATGCATCACTCTAAGTTCACCGAGCAGCAATAGTAGCATATGCAAGGGGCCACATAGGAAGAAGCTTCTTCACTTCACCAGTGGTCAAGCAGTTCCTGGAGGGAGCAAAAAGAATTACACCCACAAACAAGGTACCTGCACCCACTTAGAATTTAAATGTGGTGCTGTCAACTGATGAAGGCACCATTTGCATATTACACAAGGCTACATTTCAAATGCTCACACTAAAAACAGCCTTCTTGATAGCGATAACATCACTATGTAGAGTTAGTTAGTTGCAGGCACAAACGTTACAGGAACCTTATTCCAAATACATAAAACAGAATTGTCATAAGAATGGATCCATAATTCATGCCAAGGTGATCTCACAGTTACATAAAAATCAAACTATACAGATGCCGAGTTTCTTCCAGAAACCAAAGACTCCTGGTGAAACAACATTACACACCCTAGACTCCAGAAGGGCAGTAATGCATTATATTGAAAGAACAAAGGAGAACAGGAAAACAAAACAGCTCTTTATATCATTTGCAAACCGTTTTCAAGGGAGGCCAGTGACTAAGAACACAATTGTAAGATGGATAGCACAAACAATACAATTGTGCCACAAAAATGCAGGAGAAACATTACAAAGGGCTCCAGGGTTATGCAAGGAAGAGAGGAGCAACTATTGCCTTTCTAGCAAGCACACCACTTCAAGACATTTGTATGGCAGTAACATGGTTTTCAGTGCACACATTCACAAAACACTACTGTGTGGATATTCAAATGAACAAGGAAGCTCCAGTTGGACAAAATGTCCTACAGCATCTATTCTCAAATCAACGCTCATCTTCAATCCAGCCGCCACTGTAGTAACAAACCACTACAAAATCAATGTATACCATGTGAATCCAGAAAAGATTCATGCTGCAAAACATTTACTTCTTAAATACCGAATTTTACCGATTCAGTATTTAAGAAGTGGTAAAATGGAGGGGGGGTGATGTAGGTAACACAGAATCGGTAAATACTGAATCGTTAAAATTAGGTATTTACCGATTCTGTAAATACCGATTCGGTAATGCCCATTGATTCCTATGGGCATTGAAGCCCATAGGAATCAATGGGCATTACCGAATCGGTATTTACAGAATCGGTAAATACCGATTCCAGCAAGGATGCAGGGGGTGTCACTTTGACACCCTCTAGCACCCCAAATACAGGCATGTGCGCCATGTGGCACACAGACATGCCCTAAGGGCATGTCTGTCTGTCACATGGCATAGGTTTGCATGCACAGATGTGCATGCACAGCTGAATTCGGTATTTTACCACACAATAGGATTGTGTGGTAAAATACAGAATTCTGAAGGCATGTAGCACTGTAAACAGTGCTACCTACATCTTGGATTTACCGAATCGGTAAAATTACCGATTCGGTATTTTACAGATTCGGTAAATTTACCGATTCGGTAAATTTACCGAATCTGTAAAATGATGCCCCTACATCCCAAAAACCCATTTACCGGTCGGTAACGGCCGAAATCGGCCGTTACCGGCCGGTAAATGGCCACCTACATCTGGCCCTAAGTTTCTTACCTGTCGGTGTAGTTTTGCAGCTTGAAGACTTTTATTGTTTTACAAGCTCCACCAATGAAGATGAAAAGAGGGGAAAAAAATAATAATCTGAAGATGGCGACCATAGGTGGGAGCTTCTAGATGAAGCATGGCAACGCCACAAGGGGACACCAAATGGAGGTACGTTGACCCTCACCAACAAGAAAAAAAAAAGGACACATTTTACAACACTTCCGAGACCAACCACTAGATAGCGGAATGATGCACATCATGTGAACCAAGAAAATTCTTCAAGATGCAAAACTACACTGACAGGTTCACTATACATTTGCATGGTTTTGGTGAGCGGTGCCTAGTGTGTCACAATGTGTGCTACCGCCTTAGACCCTCTTCAGTCCCAATTCCCTAGGTACCAGGGCTACCATTTACTAGGCACTTACAGGTGGATGCTGAAGTTGTGCCAATTGTGATACAGGTTTAGGGAACAAACACCTGTACTGGGAACCTAGTTAGCATGGACCCAGTACACATCAAAGGTGCACCAAACACCTGGCAAAAAGTGTGTGTGGAGGGGTACTGCAACACTAACTCAGCTTTCCACACAAGCCCCCTCCAGCACACAGGCCAGGAGACTCCGCCAAACCTGGGAGCGTCATCCTAGTCTGTCAGACAAGGGAAAGTAGGGAAGCAGGCTGGATTGTTGAAGGGCCTCCTATGCCTTACATCCTCCGGTCTAGGTCATACCCTCTGGTGAGCTGACCTACCCGAACAGTTTCAGGACTAATTTAAAATGTCCTTTGTCTACTTCTTTAGTGTCCCCACCCATTCATTTTGGTTTGGGATCAGTGGTGTCTACCTCTGCTATTCATAACTTAACCAGGGCAACACCCAGCTTACCCAAAGAGGTTACCCACAGCTTGAGTAACCCCACCATTACCAACAGGGTCAGGGGGCCTAACTTACTATTTGGCATAGGGTCAGACCACCATGCCAAGAACAGTGCAGCTATAAAGGCTAACACCCAGTAGAGGCCACTGACAGCTGTAAGTGCCCAGAATCTTCCCTTAGCTCTTCATTGGCAGGTGAAGGAGTTAACTTACAGGGCTTTTAGCGTTCAGGTTGCCTGTCTGTTGCTTTAGAGTGGGGGGAGGTTACTACTCCTGTAGTAAACACCCTTCTTCCCCCCTCTTCTGTCAGCTGGGGAGCAATCCCCTCAAGCTGAACAGCGGCTTTACTAGTCCGGGCTCTTTGTGAGCCAGGTATCGCTTCACCAGTGTCAACTTTGGAATTTCCCCCTACTAGGTTAGAATCTCCTTTGCTCACCAGAACTTTGTATGAAAGGTGCCCTCGATATCTCGTGTTTTTTTTCTTTTGGGGCTCAGTTGTGCCAGCTGCGAGTTTAGCACCCATCCCACACCCGCTTCCAAGAATCATTGGGTGAGGTCTGGCACTGGGCCAGTTCCTCACTTTGGCTCAATCCACTTCTGGGTGGTCATTTCGAAGTCTGGACGGTGAATTCTGCTCCACTTGCAGAGTTTGCAGAGATTTCCACACTCCCCATTACGTGGAGCTTGCAGAGTTTTTTCCCTCACTCGCGATCGTTAACGCCAAATTGACGAGTGAGGAAATTCACCTCCCAGCGAGATTTTTTCACGTTTGCGATCATCAACATGAAGTTGGCGAGTGGGAGTGTGGAAAATCAACCTCCCGGCGAGATTTCTCAACGCAGACGGGCAGATTTCTCATTGCGAGTGGTTGCGTATGCTCGCGATGGCTCGTGTTGAGAAACTGTCCGCTCACATTGAGAAAGCTGCCATTCGAGTAAAAATCTACCTGAGCGACAGAAAGGAAGCCGCGTCAGCATGCGCTGTCCATGGTGCCGTTCATGATGATTGCACAGTGCAGACAAGCACCTGGCACTGAAAGTCACAACGAACAGCCTTTATCCAACACACTCCGCTGCCTGCGGAGCTCCGCGTAGTGCGGCAGAGTTTTTTTTTTGCCCTTCGCAGATTTCCACATAGCAGAACGCCGCAATCTCCGCCTAGGCTTAGTCATTTCCAAGGACACAGTCAAGGGGGGGTCTTTACTGACTATCACTCTTCTCCAACTAAGGGACCCAGCTTTTTCTAGGAGTACTATAGCCACAGGTCTAATACTAATCTCTCCTGGGATAACCCTTACTCTTTATGTCTCAGCTGGGACATAATGGTTTGAGGGGACCAGCCTGTCATGCACAACAGTGTGACTGGCACA
Organism: Lissotriton helveticus; assembly: GCF_964261635.1. Lineage (NCBI taxonomy): Eukaryota > Metazoa > Chordata > Amphibia > Caudata > Salamandridae > Lissotriton > Lissotriton helveticus. The sequence goes on along the minus strand of NC_136065.1, from coordinate 744,583,821 downwards.
GGCATCTCTGAGGGCGGTGGCTGGGATTCCCTTCACCAGTATATGGTGAAAGTATCTACTCCCCTCTGGAATCTGCAACTCACCTTTTGGACCCACCTATCACTTATAGACTAAGAGGACTTCCTCATCTGAGGTATCACCCTCAAAGGCTGCACTGGCAACCCTTGGAGTTACACTAGGGGTTTTGTTTTTAAGGCAACAAGGGTCCTTGGCTACGTGCCCTGCCTTGTAGGAGCTAAGACATTAGGGGCCAGATGTAGGTAAATTCAATTTTGCGAGTCCTTAATAGCGATTTTTACCGAATCGCTATAAGGACTTGCAAAATTGAATGTAGGTAAGAATCGCAAAAATGTTTGCGATTCCTTAATATTCCTTGATTGCAAATCGCAAATTGAGATTCGCAATCAAGGAATACCATCCCATTCATTCCTATGGGCCAAGAGGCCCATAGGAAAGAATAGGATTTGCGCCCGCAATTTGCAAGTAACCAAGAGGCACTCGCAAATTGCGCGCACAATTTCAAGGGTGCAAGGGTTCCAAAAGGACACCCTGTTGCACCCCTGAAATGTGCATGCGCGCACATGTGGCGCACATACATGCCCTAAGGGCAAAAAAGTGCCTTTTTTAAAGGAAATCGCTAATTACCACCAACTTGAAGTTGGTGGTAATTAGCGATTCCTTAAGGCTAAAGTGCATTTTCTATTCATAACTTAACCAGGGCAACACCCAGCTTACCCAAAGAGGTTACCCACAGCTTGAGTAACCCCAACATGACCAACAGGGTCAGGGGGCCTATTGCATTTAAGGAATCGCAATTTGCGATTCCTTAAATGCAATCGCAAAATAGGGAATCCAATTTTTGCGATTCCTTATTTTGCGAGTAGGTTTAATCTTACCTACATTGCTCAAAGCCAAATTGCTATCGCAAAGGCTGAAATTCTGTGAATTTCGGCGTTTGGGATCACTTTTTGCCTTCCTACATCTGGCCCTAAGTCTTCTTGGGGTCCCAGTTCAGACCCTGGCGCCCACTTTTATTTTGTGAGGTATCTCGGGCCCACCCTCCTGGACATGTTTTTGGGGCCCTACAGAGGACTCTATCCCTTTCTCCAGAGTGGTCCACTCTCTTCTGACGGAGGCTTTTTGGCCTCTTTCTTTTGGTCACCCCCATCCTATCTAGTTTTGGACACTGGTTCTGAACCAATGATCAGCCTTTCTCCAAACTCTTAGGGAGGGACTGACCCCAAGTCCACTAAGTATTGATGCAACTTCTCTGGTACACAATGACTTAACAAATGTTCTTTCTTGATCAAATTGTAAAGCCCGTCACAGTTATGTGCCTTGTTAGCATTTAACCATCCCCCAGTTTTTTCACTGAAAAGTCAACAAAATCAGCTCAAGACTGAGTCTGGGTTTTTTGAGTCGCCCTAATTTTGATTCTATATTATTCAGCGGTGAGTCCAAAGCCCTCAATCAGGGTACCCTCAATGAGGTCATAAGACTCAGCATCTGTCTCATTGAAGGTAAGGAGTCTATCCCTGCAATTAACTGAGAACTTTTCCCACAAGAGAGAGCCTTGTGCAGTGTCTGTGGGCATGGCACACAGAGATGCATACTATGTTGACTCTTCTATTTTCTCTGCACCAAGACATGTAGTGTAGTTCCTATATTCCCAATAGGCTCTGCGCATTGGAATAATATACACTATAGATTTGATATAGGACTGAGGTCAGTATGTCTGTATCGAGTATATTAAACTTAATTAAGTGTGCTGACTACCTCAGCGGTCACTAGAAACTTTCTCGAATACACAAGAAGGGATTTGTTTCTGACAACCGCATAAACATGACAACTTTTGTTTCCCTAGGACTGGAACAAATATCTTCAGAGTCATGGAAACAATAGATAACTATTTCACTCGGTCAATTGTGCATGCTTCGTTTCTACAGAGTTGCAGAGAAATAGTGAGATGGGCGTTTTCAATAATAAGGGGTTTATTGAACAGTCTTATTTCTCATGCAAGAGATATGAACTGCTACAATCGTTAGACAGAATGCAAAGTATAAGGCGTACAGCGTAAACAGTAATATAAAATAATACTGTAATAACATTGTCTGTGTGTTTTGACATATAAAACTACTTACATAAATAACACAGGCTAAAATACTCAACTGGTGCTTCTAAAATACGCCTACCCCAGTGTACCTAACCTAGGTCTAGTACAAGGAAAGAAGTAGGTGCTGTATTTAGCTAAGTTTAGTTTTGCCAAGAATTGCCAACGTTTTCTCGAGGTTCTAATCTGCTCCATACCTTCTAATGAGAGGGTTGGTATCTCTTTCACGAGACTCGATTTCCCAACACCCCACAAGGGGAGTCAGAAACACTGGAGGTGCAACCTCGCCTGCAGGATGACAGCTTCTGTTCAGTGCGTCAGCTGGAGGGTTGGCTTCCTTCGGCACTTGCTGTAGCGAGCTGCATCGTGCAAGTAGGTAGTCGAACTGCACCGAACCACACCGTGCTTAGCTATAGCAAATGAAGGTATATTTTTACCTTGAAGGTGTTTAGGAATGCCAGCTTTGACGTAAAGTCTGGCATATGAATGTCATGAATGAACCCCTAAGGAATAGTTGTTCATGCATAATAAATGAGCTCATGGAGAAATCAATATTCCAGCAGGGGGATTTCTCTAACGGCTTAAGAGTCTGGTTTTCCCAGAAATCGTTGTGACGTTGATGAACGGATGGAAGTAGCCATGCCTGTATTTGGGTAGCATGGGCTATGCCTAAATAAGGTCTGGATTTCTATGCCTTTATAAGGGCAACGCATATTGTACCTATATAAAGGCATGAATCAGAAAATTCATTCGGGATCTAAAACGATACACAACACCAACTCCACTTTCTTATGTACGACATTACTAGAATCTAAACATGATACACTTATCTAAAACATATCTATACATGAAGTGTTTAAAACTCACCCAAAATACATAACAATGGATTGGTACTGGTTGTACACAAACGAGCATTGGTGCTTGTATGCATTTAAAGCAATGTTTCATTCTAAGCATATATGTTCACATTGAATGCTAACTGAATGAATCATGAAAATATACATTTATGAACTGGTTCGTAAATAAAGAAGAAAAAAAGGCCGAAACCATTTCATGGTAGATTACATAAAATTGTTTGTATGTGGACAAGGACAAATATTGTCCCTGGAAGATTTTCAATGAAATCTTGTTCTATAAGAATAGTTCAACTTTAAGAATATTACTTGTGCCAAAACATGAAAAATACAAATTTGGAGAAAAAAAATTAATCATAGGAAAAAGAGTTCCAAAGTTAGTTCATTGTTTTGAAAATAATGAAGGTCAAATTTAGAGTCTCTCCGAACACTGTGTGCCAATTTCAAAAGTCAGTGTTAGGGCTTGGGGAAAACAAACTAACGTCAAATTCTGTAGACAAAAAGTTGTCTACCATTGTAGGTTAAAGTTGGATTACCTTGTTTAGAAGATCAACCGCACATAGATGTGAAGCATCGCCGTCAGCATTGGTCGCATTAGTAATGTTCGAATCAGATGGTACCTGTGGGCCTGTTTTTTCGTACCTCAGCAGGTGCAATTTGTGACTATTAGATCTCAATGAATGCCATCATCAGAATTGGTAGCCGCTGGGGACATTACAGTGCATGGGCCGTTACTGGTTTAAGCAAAGTATCAACATCCGTTGGCATGACTGATGGGAGTGTGAGACATGTGTCTAACACGCATTCTTCTCCGCATAGCAGGCAGCGCAGAACAGGTAAGATGCAATCTTGACAAATTGGTCTGAATGACAGAAACCATGTGGTATTTAATTCTCTTGGACTAGGTAGTCCCAAATTCTGGACGATGCACTCACGACACTTCACCACCAGTAGAGTGTTCTCCATGGTGAACTGGGTGTCGCTTGTGATTTGGCTTGCCATATCGCAGCAGTAGGAGCAAAAATAGTATCCCTGCAGCGAGACCCAAAATGAGAAGCAAGCCGCCTAACTCAGTGTAGGAGAGTAGGGTCTGCTTTCCTATGGTCACCCCACTTTTTGCTTTACTGGTTTTCCACTTTAATGTGGCTGTGGGCATGCTAATCAGACCCACAGCCCAGCTGTTCCCTCTCTAAATTCATACCATCTACTTTAGGTACATAACCAATTGGGAATTGGGTCACCTTTGTGAGCCCCTGCATAGTGTACCATAGGTACCCAGGGCATAGGTGCATCCAGGGCCTACCAGGGGCTGCAGCATATATTATGCCACCCCTGGCTGGCCATCCAAATTGACACAGCTGGCTGATCACTCAGCTGGGGCAAGGTTGTGTAATCACCCCTTGCTTAGATATAGTATTCTATATCTAACCTTATATATAGACACATATGCACCTATAAGTCACTCCTATGGCAGACCTTAACAATCCTGAAGGCAGAGTGCTTGGTTTTATGTGAGATGAGGCTCTAGCATGAGCTGAGCCTGTCTGCAGCTGTCAGAGCCATGTCCTTATAGCTGTTCTATGATATAGCCATACCATATACTCTTAAGTGCATTATAATCCTCGCGGTTATTGCTAACTTTGGTTTGGCTTTATCATGTAAGGTGTCATACGCTTTGGAATACTACCCCCTTGCCAGTTCTGGCGACTGGGGTAGCATTCCACCCTTCTGGAGGGAGAAGACATGTTGTTCCTGTTAATCCCGGTTAAAGTTAACCAGAGCCTCAGCATCACAAAATGGATGCTGCTGCCACAGACACAAGTCTGACCTTCTGCTGCTGGGACTCCTTCCAGCGAGGGAGGCTTGGACAATAGGTTTCCTGTCTTGGGAGGTGCTAGCACCACCCCAGACAGGCCTTAGTGTATTGGGACAGGGAGGTTTGAATGAAATGAGACACTGCCTGGGGCACACAAGGTGCTCCATGCATAGTCCGGTTGAAACCAGTTGCTGGGGCACTCCAGCTCCAGCTCTGGTGCGAAACTGGACAAAGGGAAAGGGGTGTAACCACCCCCTTCCCTAGTCCCACCCATAGGAGGGACCTAGCAGGTAATCCAACCCCTTTGATTAGTATATAGGTAGGAGCTGAGTCTAGAGATTTTAGATTTATCCTGAACTGAAACTTGAAATGAAACTCTGGACCTTCGACATTCTACTGCAACTAGAAGACTGAAGAATCTCCCTTGTGGCCAAGGAGTGACCACCCTGTGCAAACAGGCACCAACAGCAACTTGCCGGTTTGCTTTGTCGACGCTCCCACCGGAGCCCGAGCACAGAGCCAGACCGGAACTGGACTTCCAGACTTTTCTGACCCCGATCCACAGCCACAGCAGAGCTGATACCCGTGGAGGCGACGAGAGACGTGGGACCAGACATCTTGGAAAACCTGCTTCTTGCTAATTGCGCAGCTTTTGAGGCACCCTCGAAGTTGTGCATTGGGGATTGAGAAGCCCCAGCCCGAGCACCTTTTGCACCAATGCACAGCCCTCCACACTCACCAAGTGCCGCGTGGGGCCTTCTTGTGTTTTTGTGCTTGACGTGCCTTTCCGGTCACTTGCCCGTTCGAAGGCGAACCCTTGAATTTACACCGCTTGCCTGGTTGCTCCAGGCTTGCTCCTGCTTCCCTGAAAAGGAGAAGCCCCCCCAGACCTTGCTGGTCTGATCAGAATCCCATCTTCGATTCCTGCGTGGGTTGCATTTGCCAAGGCCTATTGACTCCGATCCGGAAGCCGACACTGCCGACAGCGAGATCCTTCGTGGGACAGTCCGCATCCAGCTCCTGGTCACCGTCGATGCCTCCTGGTCCACGTGGCTGCAGAGACAAGCTTCGCATCTTCACCTGATCGCACCCGACATCGCCTGGTTCCTTCCTGGTTCCTTCCTGGTCACTGGCTAGTGACCCAGACTCTGTCCCCTCTGCTTTCAGGTACTCTTCATCCTCGATCCACCCTTGGATCCAACCGGACATCTTCCTCCTGGTCGCCTGCAGCATCTTTTTACAGGTCTCCATAGGATTCAGCGACGAAACCCGACACAACTTGACATCTATGCACCCGGCTCCTGTGGGTGAGGTAATGCGAGTACTCCGGTGCTCCTGTGGGTATTGACTATCCAAGTGTCCTAGTTTTCAGTAGCTTTCTCCTAGTCCATCCAGAAGTGTCCTAAATCATCTAGTTTCTAACTCTAACGTTCCCGTTGTATCCCTATGGTAACTCGCGTGTGTGTTTAGACACTGCACACGCTTCCCGTGGACCTCCTGCTTCCTAACTCTTGTTAGCTCAGTGTAGCCCCAGCGATTCCCTATGCCCTAGGCCTACTCCTGGTTCGTGACGTGGTTCTTATACCACTATTTGGATTTCAATGCCCCTAGGGCTCGACTGTATTTTGTGCAACTTATTGTATGATAGTTAAGTAACTTGTTTATGTGCTTTGGCCTCTGACCTCATAAAGAGTTCAGAGGGGTTGTGTTAGTAATAAATACATATATATTTTATATATAACCTGTGTGGTGTCCTTTCATTTGGTATTCAAGGGGTTACATATGGTAAAACAGCTGGCTTCACATGCTCTGAAGTTTTAGCCTAAGACTGCTTTGTCCATGCTACCACTAGGATAGCTGGTCTATAAGGTTGACTTTACAACCATCACCATAAGGGTTGTTTGGACTGGTGCAAGGTGCTCACTAGAATCGTGAACTCCATATACCAGACCAACTTCTCACATTGGTGTGCAGCGGTTTGGATAAGAGCTTGCTGTTGTTTTACCAATTGTAATCTTGAGATATCATTTGAAAGACCACATTAAGGTACTATAGGTACATATAACAAGTCTTTTAATACTTAAGTTCTACTGAACTTAGTTGTTGTAGAGCAAAGGGCTTAGCACACCCTGACTACAACTCCTAGAGAGGTTTAGTAGGTAACACTTAGTGTAGGTAGGTGCACACACCACACCTCACTAGGGGCCAGATGTAGGAGCCTAAATACCGGTCGGTAACGGCAGATTTCGGCCGTTACCGACCGGTATTTAAGAATTGGCATGTAGAGGCACAATTTTACAGAATCGGTAAATTTACCGATTCGGTAAATTTACTGATTCTGTAAAATACCGAATCGGTATTTTTACCGATTCGGTAAATTCCAGATGTAGGTGGGACTCTTCTGAGTCCCAAAGGCCCTACAAATTCGGTATTTTACCACCCAATCCAATTGGGTGTTAAAATACCGAATTCAGGTGTGCATGCACATGTGTGCATGCACACCTAGCCATGTGACAGACAGACATGCCCTTAGGGCATGTCTGTGTGCCACATGGCGCACATGCCTATTTTTGGGGTGCCAGAGGGTGTCAAAGTGACACCCCCTGCACCCTTGCAAAATTCGGTATTTACCGATTTGGTAATTACGGAATCGGTATTTCCCATTGATTCCTATGGGCTTGACAGCCCATAGGAATCAATAGGAAATACCGATTTGGTATTTACCGAATCGGTAAATACCGAATTTTAACGATTCGGTATTTCAACATCTGGAAATACCTACATCTCCCCCCTTCATATTTACCGATTCATAAATACTGAATCGGTAAAATTCGGTATTTATGAATCGGTAAATTCAGATTACCTACATCTAGCCCCAGATCATGTCTCTGAGAGCAGAGCCAATTGGATCTCTCCCAGTGGAGGTAGATCCTTTAAGGATACCTTCCAGATAAGATACTTATTTTATTTTTATTTTGGAAGTCTTCTATAGCGCTGGCCAGCTCCGAGGGTATTGGAGCGCTTTACAACATGAGGAGGAGGAGACAAAAATACAGGGTAAAGGGAAGGAAGGAGAGATACAGAAAAAGTTCAAATGGAAGCATTACAGAGTTCAACTGAGTGTCAGAGGTAGGCCGATTGAGGGAGAAAATGTTCAAAAGGAGGCTTTACAGTTCTCTTGGGCCTTCGCGGTGAGCCGATTGAGGTAGAGGGGTCGAGGGAGCCTCAGGCGAGGCATAGAGGAGGAGGGGTCAGCAGGTAGTATCAAAGTCCTAGGAAGGCACGACTGGTGGTGGAGAAGTTCGTTTCGTGGTGTCAGCCAGGGGGCTGAGATATGGAAGAGGTAGGAAGTGGCTGTGCAATGACTTCTGGCTACCCGTTGGGGGAGCGCTGACGGGAGGCAGCCAGGAGGAGGCAAGAGCATCACGTAATTGCGTTCGAGAAGGTGCGGTTGAGATAGAGAGTTTTAAGGAGGCTTTTGAATTTTCGAAAGGAGGAGGTGGTTCTGATGTTGATTGGGATGGCGTTCCAGATTTTTGGGGCGTTTCCTGCAAAAGAGTGGGCAGCAGTCTTTTGTTTACGCGTTTTTAGGGAATGAGGAGGAGAGAGTTGGAACTCCTGAGGTTTCTTGCTTGACCGGCTTTCTTGAGTTTGGAGGCTAAGTATTCCGGTTTCCCTGTGTGCAGGGCTTTGTGTGTGAGGCAGGCAGTTCTGAAACTGGCCCGCATTTCAACTGGTAACCATTTCAGATCTCTGAGCGCAGGAGAAATGTGGTCAAATTTCTTGATTTCGGTGACCATTCTGGCTGCAGCATTGAGGGTGGTTTTGAGCGGGGCTAGGTGAGAGCGAGCAGTCCAGGAGAGATATGCGTTCCCATAGTCCAGTCTGGACAACACCAGGGCTTGGGTTGCTTGCTTGAGGTCAGAGGAGGGGATGTGGGGTTTGATTTTGTTAAGGAGCTTCAGATTGAGGAAGGTGCTCTTGGCGGAGTTCTTGATGTGATTGGACATGGAGAGTTTGTGGTCAAGGGTGATTCCCAGTGATTTGACCGAGGTAGCCAGGGTGAGATTTCCGTTGAGGGCATCAATAGCTTTCAACCATTCAATGATTTGCGGGTTTTCTTCTTTGTTAGAGATGAGGAGGATCTCGGTTTTGCCCTGATTGAGTTTGAGGTGGTTCTTTGCTAGCCATTCTTGGACTTCATTGAGGATATTGTTGAGTCTTTGAATGTCGTTGAGGGAGGAGGTTTCCAAGTAGATCTGTGTATCATCTGCATAGAGATGAAAGGGGATATTCGCTTTTTTCAGAATGGAGGTGAGAGGTTCCATATATATGTTGAACAGTTGAGGGGAATGAATGGAGCTTTGAGGAACTCCTCTGTTGACGGGAACGAGTTCGGAGGCAAAGAATTTGATTTTTACTCTTTGTGAGCGGTTTTGGAAGAAGGAGGAGAACCACTGAAGGACCACTTTCTCTGCGCCAGCCCGTTCATTGAGAACTTTGATGAGAAGACTGTGGTCTACAGTGTCAAATGCAGCAGACAAGTCTAGGAGGATGAGGAGACATCAGTGGCCAGCGTCGAGGGAGTTGAATATGTCGTCCATGATGTTGAGGATTGCAGTTTCGGTGCTGTATCCTTTTCTGAAACCAGATTGGTGTTGGTCGAGCAAGTTTATGTTGTCAATGTGTTTGTTCAGTTGACGAAGGACACATTTTTCGAGCACTTTGCCAAGGAATGGGAGATTGGAGATGGGACAGAAATTGTTCAGGTCGGTTGCGTCTAGGCCTGGTTTTTTCAGAAGAGGAGTTACTTGGCCGACTTTAAGGCAGTCTGGAATGGAACCAGTTTTTAGAGAACTGTTTATGTTTTCACACCAAAGTGGAGCTAGGGAGAGTTTCTACTCTTTGACCATTTGAGAGGGAATGGGATCGAGGTTGTGAGAGGATGGCTTGGAGGAGGAGATAAGATTGAGGATCTCCGATTCTGAGACGGGGTCAAAGGAGGACCAGGTTGCTGCTGGATTTTTTTTAAATGATATTTCGCTTGTTGGAGAGCAGTTTTTGTCTGGGGGAAGAAGGTTAAGGTCCAGAGAGAGTTGGATCAAGTTGATTTTTTCGTTGAAGAAGTTGGCGAAGTTGTCGCATAGGGTTTTTGAGGGCTGGACGAGGCTATTCGTTGGCTTGGACGTTTGTTTTTTGATGATGTCAAAGAGTTCTCTTTGTCTGTTTTTGGCTTGATCCAGCGCGGCGCAGAAAAAGTTGGATTTTTCGTTGTTGATGTGGAGTTTGTACTTTCTTCTTGCTGCTCTGAGTTCCTCGTAATGGTTGGAGGAGGGGTCTTTTCTCCAGAGGCTTTCAGAGGCTCTGAGTTGCCTTCTTTCCTCATTAATGTCCTTGTTGAACCAGGATCTGGAGGGAATGTTCCTGAATGTTTTCAGTTTCAAGGGGGCTAGTTTGTCAAGGATGGAGGACATGGTAACATTGTAGTGGGCTGTGAGTTCTTCTGTGGAGAGGCCTACCGGGGGATGGGCAGGCGGGAGGATATTTTCTCTTCTAACTCATCTGTGTTGATCTGCGATACATTTCTCGACCATGAAGGGGGGTTAGAGATGGAGGGCAGAGGCATGGTCTGAAGAGGGAGGTGGAATAGGATAAGGTGATGGTCTGACCAGTCGACGGGCAGGATGTGGTCTATGGAGATTGCATCATGATTGGCGATGATGGCATCCAGGATTGCTCATTTGTTGTGGGTTTCTTGAGAACAGTGCTGGGTGAGGTTGTTGGAGAGGAGAAGGTCATTTAAGCTTTGTACAGGAGCACTGTTCTTATCTTTCCAGTGAAGGTTAAGGTCGCCTAGAATGATATGGTTGGAATCTTGGAGCGAACAGTGGGCGATTAGGTCAGATAGGTGTTCTGTGAAAGTGACGGAGTTGCCTGGGGGGTGGTATAGGAGGTGGAAGTGCACTGGGTTATTGTTGGTGGTTTTGATGATGGCGGTAAGGCATTTGAAAGAGTTATATATTAAGTTCTCGGTTTCGGACACCGATAGGTTATTGTTATGGATGATGGCCACGCCTCCGCCTTTTTGGTCAATTCTATCTTTCTTGATGATAGAAAAACCCGGGGGGCGAGCATATTTAAGATCGGGGGAGGAATCATTGAGCCAGGTCTCAGTGATGAAGGCAATCTCAAATGTCATGGGTGAGAATGGCTTCGGCTAGTTCTGTTGCATGTTTCGAGGCAGACCTGCAGTTTATGAGCATGCAGTTAGTTGTCATTTCGAGGCTGCACACGCCACGTAGAAGCGGGTCCCAGAACGCCGAGCTGCTCCATCAGCATCCGCTCATGCAATCAAGCCTATACTTCTACATTTGTCTGAGCCTGCCGCCTAAACCATTACTAAGTTGTTTTATCAGCCCCGCCTTTTACATATCCGTCTCGCAACCTAAAAACTATCCCAGCTTGCCGTCTCAGATACCACGCAGCTGCACATACCTGAACCCTGAGCAGCTCACCAGTTGCTGTCTAGCTATCAAGCTCCCATTTTAACTACCACACGGGATCATCGTCCTCGCACACCGTTATAGACTTGCCGACCTCTACAAAGCCATAGTGGCTGTCTTTCTTTGGAACAAATACTACATTGAGCTTTTGGCAGGAACTGTTCAGCAGCCCACCGGAAATTTTTAAAGTCCTAATGAATTAATTTCAAATATAGGAGCCACTATAAACACCTTTGTCAGATGATGCAAAGACTTTGATCGGACTGATTACTACACGGATATTTTCATCAATACCCAATACCAACCACATATGCTACAAGATGGTAGCGTCCTGAGGAAGACACTTAGGTGTTGAAACGCGTAGACGAAGACCATCTTTCCTTCAGATCATTGGGAACATCTACACACAAAACAATGCATATCTATTGATTCTCTAACGAAATGAAAAATATTTTTATTGTTAACTGCTAATTTTGTCTGTCATTGATTATCCTTATGTGTAAGGAAGAGGGGGTATCCCCGACTAGAGTTCCTAATTCGGGATAGGTATAGTATTTGGAAGAAAGGTAATTAGGAACTAGTTATAAATAGAGGGCAAAGACGGACAAATGACAGCAAGAACTATTGAAGAACAAAGTGTGTGGTACAAAAATATGGCTTTTATTTTATTTTATTCAAATGTTATTCTGATAAAAAGCATCATTATTTTATTACAGGTAATTATCGTGTGCATGCCTCCACTATACATGTGACTTTCAATCTACATATATATACTTATTGTTGCATCCTATACACATTTCAAGGTAATTAATTTAAACTTGAAGGTTGTGTGGAAGATTGTTTCAGCACACTGTACATAAAAACATGGCTAAGTATGACATCTACGCGCGTTTCGGCTGGGGGCCTTCATCAGGGAGCCATGTGAGTATCCAAATGGACCTATACATATAGAGAGATATAAACAATAGCAGTGCTTGTCAATGTCCGTGAGTTGTCCTGAATATTTACATGTTAAAATACAGAGAGAAATCTTGTGATACATTTATACAGTGATACAAAACATGACAATAAAGTCTATGAAAATTCTTAAACCTGTCCTATTATTTACAGTTATATACAGTTTGGTGCCCATTTAGACTGGTACATTTCTGATATCGTTGTATTTCTATGCAGCAAGCTTCAATACGAGGGCGATGGAATCCCATGTGTCCTCCCCTATTCCATCGCCCTCGTATTGAAGCTTGCTGCATAGAAATTTCAAGTTTAAATTAATTACCTTGAAATGTGTATAGGATGCAACAATAAGTATATATATGTAGATTGAAAGTCACATGTATAGTGGAGGCATGCACACAATAATTACCTGTAATAAAATAATGATGCTTTTTATCAGAATAACATTTGAATAAAATAAAATAAAAGCCATATTTTTGTACCACACACTTTGTTCTTCAATAGTTCTTGCTGTCATTTGTCCGTCTTTGCCCTCTATTTATAACTAGTTCCTAATTACCTTTCTTCCAAATATTGATTATCCTTATGACTATTTTTATCACTTTTATCAAATTAAATTTCTAAATGCTATTTTTTGTGCTTGATTTTTGTTATCATTCTCTATTTTAAATTGTTATTGTTTGAACTTTGCCAGTACATTTGTTTTTTGCCTGGGTACGTTACCTCTTCACATAATGTTAGTGCGGTGGGACCCATTCATTTGTTCCAAGGGGATGGTAATGAGAGAGGAGGTAAGTCTGATGGGTTTCTGGACAGAAGATTCGATTCTGGTCCCAATGATTACATGGATTACGGAGTATAGGTCGGGGGAAGGAGGGGAGAAGTAGGAGGAGGCCTACTCAATTGCTTCCTCCGGGTACATGGCTTCTTCAGTCCTCCTTGGTCTTGGAGCCTGGGGGAGGAGAGGGTGAACTGGCTGCTTGAGGGCAGGGAGTTCAGAGGCCATGGGTGTGTGAGGGATGGAGGCAGGGGGAGGAGTTGAGGTGGATGACGGGAGGTTGGAAAGGATGAGACTCATGCCCTGAATTAAGGAGGAGAGCAGGCGTTCAATGTTGGCGAGGCGGCAATGAGTCTCTTCCTGACGAGGGGTGGGGAGCCATTTGGGGGGATCTCTTCGGTGCGGGGGAGCGCTGGGGGGATTAGGATGACTTCTGTTGTTAGTGAAAGGGATTGGTTGGGGTATGGAGAGTGATAGGGGATCGGGGAGAGATGGCCTGTTGTTCTTGTTAGTGGGAGGGAGACAGGGGGGGGCGAGGCTTGTGGAGTGGGTTGTGGGGACCCAGCGAGGGATGTTGGGGTTTCCGAGCCGGAGGTAGATCAGGGGGGAGAGGTAAAGCGGGGGGGCCGCATCAGTGGAGAGAGGCGGATTTCCGGAGGTCAGAGAGAGCGCTATGGAGGATGGGGTACCTGGAAGAGGAGTGAGGTGAGAGTTCCTTAAGGGGGATTGGTTTTAAAGGCGGCGGGTGATCACCGGCCGGTGTGGAGGAGTGGGGGAGCTGATGTAACATAGCAAGGGAAAGAGGAGGTCAAAAGCTTCCAGGTTGGCATTGTTGGCTTGGATCAGGACTGTGCCGTTAGAGTAGATGGTCACCGATGTGAGCCCACAGAGTGGTAGGGGGCGTAAAAGGATAGTTTGCAGCTATGGGTCGTGTTATTCGTTTTGGTGATTTGGCATCTGACTCGCAGGACTGATATCCAGTAGGAGAGTCTGGAAGTGTGGAATATGAGGTCCATTTTTAATTGGCCTAGGGCGGAGGAGTGGTAAAGGTCGGCAAAGAAGGATTCCGGGAATTGTCTGAGTAGTTTGTGTTTAAGGGTTTTTTTGGATTTCAGAGAGAGGAAGGGCGGGAAGTAGATCAAGAAGGAGTTAAGGCCGTGCTGTTTTATGTAGGGCGAGGAGAGCGGGTTATGGGAGGGAGGAGCTCAGGGGGGCATTCTAGCTGGGCAGAGAGGGAGGGCACAGTTAGGATAGTGTCTAATTTTAGAAGTGTTGGTTAGAGACCAAGGGAGCAAGGGGGGTAACCATTGCGGGGCGAAGCTGGTTAGGGGAGGACTGGGCAGCTGGGAAGATGCAGCCTCTAGCGCTGCGTGGCTCGACGGTGCTAGCTAGGGGAGCTATCTGGGCAGAAGATGGCGTGGAAGTCTAAGGAGAGCTGGCAGGGACCGATAGGCAGTTGCTGGGGGGAGGACAGGCGCAATATCCTTTGCTAGATTCAGAGAAACTCACGGAAGCGTTGAGGCTGGCAGCTTTAGATGGAGATGTCTTTGCTGGCAGCCATTTTTTTGGTCAGGCAGGGTTTGTTGTTCTTATTACGGTTTGGAGCAGGAGCAGCTGGGGGAAGAAGATATATGGCAGGAGGAGGTCTCAAGAACAGGTGGTGGCGTGACAGTGCCACAAATTAATCCACAAAGAGAGAGAGGCTAGTAACAACTGGGTGGGATTGACTTAGGGGGGCCACCATTTTAAAGTCAGGCAGGTCTTATCGCCTGGCTGAGGGAGGCTCGGGGTGCATGTCGAAGCAAAAAGCACCTGCCAGGGCTTCATGGTGGGAGCAGCTCGAGATTGTTATCAAGTTTCACGGCGGTCTCCTGGCGAGGGTGCAGCCCGGGACTTACTGGTCGGGACGCCTCAGCTCGGCCACCATTTTTGGGTCAGGCGGGGAAGCGGAGGAGAATAGGGGGCTCAACTTTTTGTGGGGGCCGCTTTGGGGCGAGTCAGAGGCAGGTGTCGGGTCGCCGTGGGTCAGCGCTGGCGCGACTCACCTGAGCCTCTGACTGAGAGCCCTGCAAGTTGGTTGTTGCTGGTGTTACTCGATCGGAGAGTCCTGTCTGTCCGCCATCTTTGAAGCAGGCGCGGCGAGGCGGAGAGCTGCGCTCGAGGGTCGCGCACCAATTTGTTCGCCTGGATCAGAAGAAGAAGAATGGAGGGCGTCCCGTAGCAGCTGTGGTCGGGAGCAGGGACCGGCGCTCAAGTGGATTCCGGCTTCGTCGGCTCCAGTAAGAGGGTGTCCTGGGGTTGGGAGAGGGCAGAGGAGAGCCGATCACCTTGGTGTGTAATGCGGCGATGTTCCCTGTCTTCCTTCACGAGTCAGGCTGCTCCCACTACTTTGGCGGTCTGGTACGGGTCCAGAGGCTGGATGGGGGGCATCTAGGGAGAGCTCCCTGCTTGGGCAAAACTTTCCATGAGTTAAGGCACTTGTGCACCTCTAGAAGGTTAAGAGAGGGTTCCAACCCTACCCTCAAGCACCTGATAGAGCTCATGGAAGAATATGATGCTCAGAAAGCCTCTAGCTCAGGCCCCTCAGGTAATGCAGATGAGGTACTACCCTCAACAGAAGATGCCCCTGACCCTACTGTCATAGATGATGAGGAAGAGATGGAGGAGGAAGATTCTGGGGAAGAAGTAGACAGCCAGGTCCAAGTTAGAGACTTAGCCAGGCTAACCTAAGCCTACATGGGGTTGAAGATGGGCTAGCCCCATACAGGCCTCTAAGTGGACTTAACCAGAGGTATATGAGGAGAAGATCCCACTCTAGGGAATCTCTCCAAACTAATGCTTCAAGGGGCTCTAATGCCTCTGCTCAGAGGGGAATGACTTCTCCTCAGAGGAGAGAGCACCAAGCCAGAATGAAGGAAGGCAATCTGAGGATTGAGAGGGTAGAACTTGCCCTCGCCAAAGAGAAGCTTGCCCTTGCCAGAGAGCAAAAGTTGAGTGGGTTAGAACCCACTGGTGGCAGCACTATCCCTAAGGATAAAGACAGGGCCTATGATAATAGAAACCTGAGTAAGATTGTGCCCCCCTGCAAAGCTGGGGATGACATCCACAAATGGATAACTGCTTTGGAGAGGGCCTGCAAAGTACAGCAGGTACCCCAAAGTCAGTGGGCAGATATCTTGTGGCTCTCCTTTTCAGAAAAAGGAAGAGACAAGCTCCTCACAGTTAGTGATGATGATGCTAACAATTACACTGTCCTGAAGAGTGCTCTGATTGATGGATTTGGCTTAACCACTGAACAATACAGGTTGTTGTTCAGAGATACCCAGAAGACACAGACTCAGGACTGGACGGATTTTGTTGATTATGGCACTAAGGCTCTGGAAGGCTCGTTGCTGGGAAGTAAAGTTAAGGACTATACAGGATTGTATAATTTGATCATGAGAGAACAAATACTTAACAATTGTCAGAACCAGTTATTGTACCAACACTTGATTGACTCTGATCCGACCTCTCCCTAATAATTGGGAAAGAAGGCAGACAAATGAGTCAGAACCAGGGTTAAGCAGAAAAACCAGAACCAAGGTGGTGATCAGAAAAAGGCAGACCAAAAAGGTGGGGATCAGAAACCAAAAGACCAGAAGTCTTCTAAGAAGAAGAAGAAAGATGGCCAGAAGAAAACTTGGTGTAACTTTTGTAAATCTGCCTCTCACTGGTTCAGTGAGTGCACCAAGAAGGACACAGCTCCTACCACTATTGCCCCTAAGTCATCTGCACCCCCTAGTTCAGCTAACAGTGGTGGTTCTCAACCCAAGGCTATAGTAGGGTTAACCCTGGGTACTGAGATGGATTCTGGCCTAGTCAGGATACCAACTCAGGCTGTTCTTGTCTGTGATGTGGACATGGCAATGTCCTCTACTGTGAGTCCCAGTACTCTGGGCAAGTACAGACAAACACCTTTGATCAATGATAAAGTGGCTCAGGCCTACATGGACACATGTGCCAGTGTCACCATGGTGACACGTAGCTTTGTGGACCCTGGACAGATTATACTGGGTGATAATTACCTGGTAACCAATGCAAGCAATGTCACTACTACCCATAGTGTGGCAGTTGTTAACTTCTCCTGGGGGGGGGGTAACTGGCCTCAAAAGAGTTGTGGTAAGTGCAGACCTCCCTGTAGAATGTCTGTTGGGCAATGATCTGGAATCTTCAGTCTGGTCTGAAGTGGAGTATAGTGTAGGAGAGTAGGGTCTGCTTTCCTATGATCACCCCACTTTTTGTTTTTTGCTTCACTGGTTTTCGACTTTAATGTGGCTGTGTGCCTGCTAATCAGACCCACAGCCCAGCTGTTCTATCTCTGAATTCATACCATGTACTTTAGGTACATCACCAATTGGGAAATGGGTCACTCTTATAAGTCCCTGTACAGTGTACCATAGGTACCCAGGGCATGGGTGCACCCAAGGCGTACCAGGGGCTGCAGCATATCTTTTGCCACCCCTGGCTGGCCATCCAAACTGACACAACTGGCTGATCACTCAGCTGGGCCAAGGTCGTGTAATCACCCCTTGCTTAGGTATAGTATTCCTATACCTACCATTATATATAGACACATATACACCTATAAGTCACTCCTATGGCAGGCCTTAAAAATCCTGAAGGCAGAGTGCTTGGTTTTATGTGAGATGAGGCTCTAGCATGAGCTGAGCCTGTCTGCAGCTTTCGGAGCCATGTCCTTATAGCTGTTCTACGATATAGTTCAAACAAATGGGGTAACCCTGTGTCCCTCAGAACCTGGGTAATGTGAATATTTCAAGAAAAAGTGGTTCTGTCGGGTAGACCTGCAATTATTTCCAAAATACAGTACATGTAATGCATCCAATTATACTCTCTACACACACGAGAACAAAAACCCCAAAACAACCATAAAATATTGCTCAATTTTTTATAAGTCATAATTACTTCATTCTGTACCGAGCTGTCAGTTTATATAAAAAAATGCAATCAATTTATATACCAAATTCAATTCAGTGACATTTGTGCATAGTGAAACAGTGAATAGGTGCACAATATATACAATGACAAGCAATTTTTTATCTAAAAATCCTATGTACAAGAGAGGCCAGAGTTCAATTTATAACCACAGTTTCATCCTTGTTGTAGAAACCAGGTCATCCTGGACCTAAGAATTACGTCGACGTTTCGACCCTTCTGCGCCCCTTTAGGTGGTCACGGCGGGTCTTTTTCAAGACGGGGAAGCATGAATTAAATGTGCACGATCTGAAAATAAATTAAAACGGGGTTTGTGTGTGAGAGTAATTATTTAAAAGGTGGTGGTTTCTTACTGTCTCAGGGATGGAGTGTTACTCACCCTGATAGGCATTGGAATATTGTGCCTAGAATGCTAATAAACAGCACGTCCGGTGGAGTTAATCCAATGGTGTTAATCCAAATTTTCTGAAACATTAATTTGCATAAGTCGGATTACTGGTGTGGCCTATAATGTGGCGACCCATCTATAACGCAATGCGGTGACCCATCTAGAGAGCCCATCCCAGTTGAGATCGATCCAAAAAAGTGACCAGTCGGGGTTTTCTGCCAGAAACAGTCATGGCATGCAAAATGGCTGTACGGCCGAACCTTAAGTTATGTCCCATTAACTAGAAGCATGGCGCGGGGGACCGCTAAAGTCGTGTATTAATGGCAGATTATTTAAAGGTGTGCAGATAGGAGTCAGACAATTTAGACATGGTATATAGTATCGGGGGCTTAGAACGAGGGCTATTCTCTTACCAGATTAGCAATCCGCAGTTGTGACTGTCTCGATCGGTGATTGTAATGGTGAATGCCGTGCGCGCAAAAAGGGGAAAAAAGATCTACCCTCAAGGGCGTAATGACGTAAGGTGGCGTCATAGTTTCTAGGTGACGGTAAGGCGTCTGCCCGCAACGTTCTGTCGACGGGGGTAGCATTCCACCCTTCTAGAGGGAGAAGACATGTTGTTCCTGTTAATCCCGGTTAAAGTTAACCAGAGCCGCAGCATCACAAAATGGATGCTGCTGCCACAGACACAAGTCTGACCTCCTGCTACTGGTAGTCCTTCCAGCGAGGGAGGCTTGGACAATAGTTTTCCTGTCTTGGGAGGTGCTAGCACCACCCCAGACTGGCCATAGTGTATTGGGGCAGGGAGAGCTGAATGAAATGAGACACTGCCTGAGGCACACAAGGTGTCCCATGCATAGCCCGGTTCAAACAGTTGCTGGGGCACTCCAGCTCTGGCACGAAACTGGACAAAGGAAAAGGGGTGTAACCACCCCCTTCCCTGGTCCCACCCATAGGAGGGACCTAGCATGTAATCCAGCCCACCAGATTAGTAAATAGGTAGGAGCTGAGTCTAGAGACTTTAGATTTATCCTGAACTGAAACTTGAAACAAAACTCTGGACCTTCAACGATCTACTTTACAGAAGACGACTGAAGAATCTCCCTTGTGATCAAGGAGTGACCACCCTGTGCAAACAGGCACCATCCAGCGATCAGCAGTTTACTTTGTCAACGCTCTTGCCGGAGCCCGAGCACCGAGTCCGACGAGAGCCAGACTTCTAGACTTTTCTGACCCCGATCCACAGTCCCTGTAAAGCTGAGACCCGTGGATGCGAAGAGAGACGTGGGACCGGCCATCTTGTAAAGCCTGCTCCTTGCTATTTGTGCAGCTTCTGAGGCACCCTCAAAGTTGTGCATTGGGGATTGAGAAGCCCCAGCCACGAGCATCAACTGCACCGAAGATCAGCCCTCCACACTCCACGAGTTCTGCGTGGGGCCCTTCTGCATTTTCCTGCTCGGCGCGTCTGTCCGGTCACTTGCCCGTTGGCTAGTGGCCTCTGTGACGAAGCACCTTTGTATCTACACCGCCTGCCTGGTTGCTCCAGGTAGGCCCCTGCTTCCCTGCAAAGGAGAAGCCCCATAGACCTTGCTGGTCTAAACCTAAGCTAATATTCGATTCTTGCGTGGGTTGAATTTGCCAAGGCCTGTTGACTCCAATCCAGAAGCCCACACCGCTAACAGCGAGATCCTTCGTGGGACAGTCCGTATCCAGCTCCTGGTCATAGTCAACACCTCCTGGTCCACGTGGCTGCAGAGTCAAGCTTCACGACATCACCTGATTGCTTCGCGACATCGCCTGGTTCCTTCCTGGTTCCTTCCTGGTCACTGGCTAGTGACCCAGACTCTGTCCCCTCTGCTTTCAGGTACTCTTCATTCTCGATCCACCCTTGGATCCAGGCGGACACTTCTCTCCTGGTCCCCTGCAGCATCTTTTTCCAAGGCTCCATAGGATTCAGCGACGAAACCCGACACACTTTGACACCTATGCACCCGCTTCCTGTGGGTGAGGTAACGCGAGTACTCCGGTGCTCCTGTGGATATTAACTATCCTAGTGTCCTAGTTTTCAGTGGCTTTCTCCTAGTACATCTGGAAGTGTCCTAAAAGAACTAGTTTGTAATTCTTTCGTTCCCATTCTAACTCTATGGTAACTAGCGTGTGTGTAAAGACACTGCACACGCATCCCGTGGGCCTCCTGCTCCCTAACTCTTGTTTGTACAGAGTAGCCCCAGCGATGCCCTAGGCCAACCTGTGTTTGTGATGTGGCTCTTCAACCACTATTTTAGTATATGGTTTTACGTGCCCCTAGGGCCCTGCTGTATATTGTGCAACTTACTGTATGATAATAAAGTTTCTTGTTATGTGCTTTAGCCTCTGACCTCATAAAGAGTTCAGAGGGGTTGTGTTTATAATAAATACATATATATTTTATATATAACCTGTGTGGTGTCCTTTCATTTGGTATTTAAGGGGTGACATATGGTAAAACAGCTGGCTTCACATGCTCTCTGAAGTTTTAGCCTAAGACTGCTTTGTCCATGCTACCACTAGGTTAGCTGGTCTATAAGGCTGACTTTACAACCATCACCATAAGGGTTGTTTGGACTGATACAGGGTGCCCACTAGAATAGTGGACATCACATATCAGGCCAACTTCTCACATTGGTGTGCAGCGGTTGGGATAAGAGCTTGCTGTTGTTTTACCAATTGTAATCTTGAGATATCATTTGAAAGATCACATTAGGTGCCTATAGGTACATATAAAAAGACTTATAATACTTAAGTTCTACTGAACTTAGTTGTTGTAGACCAAAGGGCCTAGCATACCCTGACTACAACTCCTAGAGAGGTTTAGTAGGAAACACTTAGTGTAGGTAGGTGCACACACCACACCTCACTGGATCATGTCCCTGAGAGCAGAACCACGTGGATCTCACCCAGTGGAGGTAGATCCTTTAAGGATACCTTCTAGATATGATACCCTAACATTCCAAGAGCTAAGGCACTTGTGCACTGGTAGAAGGTTAAAACAGGGTTCTCATCCTACCCTCAGACGCCTGATTGAGCTCATGGAGGAACATGATGCTCTGAAAGCCTCTAGCAGAGGTCTGTCAGTTAATGGAGATGAAGTCCTACCCTCAACAGAAGATGCCCCTGACCCTACTGTCATAGATGATGATGAGGTTGAGGAAGAGGAAGAGGAAGATTCTGGGGAAGAGGTAGACAGCTAGGTTCAAGTTAGGAGACTTAGCCAGGCTAACCTAAGCCTATTTGGGGCTGAGAATGGGACAGCCCCATTCAGGCCTGCAAGTGGACTTAGCTAGAGGTATAGGAGGAAAAGTTCCCATTCCAGGGAATCTCTCCACTCCAATGCTTCAAGGGGTTCTCAGAGGGGAATGACTTCTCATCAGAGGAGAGAACACAAGGCTCGGATGAGGGACGTCCAAATCAGGATTGAGAGGGAAGAACTTGCCCTAGCCCAGGCAAAACTTGCTCTTGCAAGAGAGAAAAAGTTAAGTGGACTAGAGTCCACTGGTGGCGATTATATCCCTAAGGATAAAGACAGGTCCTATGACAATAGACACCTGAGCAAGATTGTGCCCCCCTACAAAGTTGAGGATGATATCCACAAATGGATAACTGCTTTGGAGAGGGCCTGCAAAGTACGTACCCCAAAGTCAGTGGGGAGCAATCATGTGGCTCTCCTGTTCAGAAAAAGGAAGAGACAAGCTCCTCACAGTTAGTGATGATGATGCTAACAATTACCTTGTCCTGAAGAGTGCTCTGATTGATGGGTTTGGCCTAACACCTGAACAGTACAGGTTGATGTTCAGAGATACCCAGAAGACACAGATTCAGGACTGGACTGCTTTTGTCTTTTGTTCATTGTGCCACTAAGGCTCTGGAAGGCTGGTTGCTTGGAAGTAAAGTTAAGGACTATACAGGATTGTATAATTTGATCATGAGAGAACAAATACTTAACAATTGTGAGAACCAGTTGTTGCACCAACACCTGATTGATTCAGATCTGACCTCTCCCCAAGAATTGGGAAAGAAGGCAGACAAGTGGGTCAGAACCAGGGTTAAGCAGAAAAACCAGAACCAAGGTGGTGATCAGAAAAAGGCAGACCAAAAAGGTGGGGATCAGAAACAAAAAGACCAGAAGTCTTCTTCAGGCCCCCAACAAACTTCTAATGAGGGGGGGGTCCCAAAATTCCAAGAAAAAGAAGAAAGATGGCCAAAAGAAACCTTGGTGTAACTTTTGTAAATCTGCCTCTCACTGGTTCAGTGAGTGCACCAAGAAAGGGACAGCCCCTACCACTGTAGCCCCTAAGGCACTTGCACCCCCTAGTACAGTTAACAGTGGTAGTTCCCAACCCAAGGCTAAAGTGGGGTTAACCATGGGTACTGAGGTGGATTCTGACCTAGTTAGGATTTCAACTCAGGCTGTTCCTGTCTGTAAAGTGGACATGGCTATGTCCTCTACTGTGAGTCCCAGTACTCTGGAAAAATACAGACAAACACCTTTGATTAATGACAAAGTGGCTCAGGCCTACAGGGACACATGTGCCAGTGTCACCATGGTGACACCTAACTTTGTGGACCCTGGACAGATTGTACTGGGTGATAATTACCTGGTGACCAATGCAAGCAATGTCACTACTACACATAGTGTGGCAGTTGTTAACTTCTCCTGGGAAGGGGTAACTGGTCTCAAAAGAGTTGTGGTAAGTGCAGATCTCCCTGTGGAGTGTTTGTTGGGAAATGATCTTGAATCCTCAGTATGGTCAGAAGTGGAGTATAGGACTCATGCAGAGATGTTAGGCATATCAGCTCATGTCCTTGCTGTGACCAGGTCACAGGCCAAAAAGTGCCAAACTGAACAGGTCTTGGATCCTGTAAATATGGACCAAGTTCCACCCAAGGGAAAGAGCAGTAGGGTTAAGGCAGTGCCTTCCCCCCTGCCCTCAGGTGAAGATCAGCCTTCTCAGGAAGCTGATTGTGAGACCCCTGAAGGAACTGTCCTAGAAGAACTTGAACCTGACCAGGTTGAGTTTCTTGGGACAGGGGGGCCTTCAAGGGCAGTCTTGAGGCAGACACAGTTAGACTGCCCCTATCTTGAACCCCTCAGACAGCAAGCTGCTTCTGTGGCTGCTGGGAATGCTACATGTACCCACAGAGTTTACTGGGATGAAGGACTCCTTTATTCTGAGGCTAGAGACCCCAAGCCTGGTGCTTCCAGGAGGTTGGTCATACCTCTGACATTTAGGGGTTTCCTTCTTACCTTAGCCCATGATATTCCCTAAGCAGGACACCTAGGCCAGAACAAGACTTGGGACAGGCTTGTCCCTCACTTTCACTGGCTCCATATGTCAGAACATACCAAGGAGTTTTGTCGCTCCTGTGTGACCTGCCAAGCCAGTGGCAAATCAGGTGGCACAACAAAGGCCCCCCCTTATACCACTACCTGTGGTGGGGGTACCCTTTGAAAGAGTAGGGATTGACATTGTTGGACCAATGGATCCCCAAACAGCCTCTGGGCACAGATTTATACTGGTGGTAGTGGATCATGCCACCAGGTATCCAGAGGCTATTCCCCTAAGGACCACAACAGCACCTTTTGTGGCAAGAGCCCTCCTGGGAGTTTTCTCAAGAGTGGGCTTTCCAAAGGAGGTTGTCTCAGATAGAGATGCAAACTTCATATCTGGGTATCTAACTGCAATGTGGAAGGAGTGTGGTGTAAATTACAAATTCACTACACCCTACCATCCACAGTGCAATGGCCTTGTTGAAAGATTTAACAAGACCTTGAAGGGTATGATCAAGGGTTTACCTAAAAGCTTAGGCGAAGATGGGACATCCTTCTACCCTGCCTTCTGTTTGCTTACAAAGAGGTCCCACAAAAGGGGGTTGGCTACAGCCCTTTTGAACTTTTGTTTGGGCATCCTGTAAGGGGACCCCTATGTCTGGTGAAGGAAGGATGGGAGTAGTTACCTCTCAAAAAGCCTAAACAAGACATAGTGGACTATGTACTTGGTCTCCGCGCTAGGATGGCGGAGTATATGAAGAAGGCTTCTAAAAACCTTGAGGCTAGCCAAGAACTTCAAAAAGCTTGGCATGACCAAAAGGTTGTGCTGACTGTGTACCAGCCAGGACAGAAAGTGTGGGTGTTGGAGCCAGTGGCCCCAGCAGCACTCCAAGACAAATGGTCTAGACCCTACACAATTGTTGAGCAAAAGGGAGAGGTAACCTACTTGGTTGATCTTGGGACTCCCAGAAGCCCCCACAGGGTGCTTCATGTCAACAGACTGAAGGCATATGTTGACAGGGCAGACATGGGCTTGCTCATGGTGACAGATGAGGGACAGGAGGAAGAGAGTGACCCTCTCCCAGACCTGCTTTCTCAGAACCCTGATGATGGTTCAGTTGATGGAGTAGCCTTGGCAGGCAGCCTCACTAACGAGCAGCAACAGGACTGCAGACAAGTTCTACAGGCCTATAGACCTATGTTTCCCCTGACCCCAAGTCAGACAAACTGGTGCACCCATGAGGTGGACACTGGTGACAGCCTGCCTGTCAAGAGTAAAATCTACAGGCAACTTGGCCATGTCAGGGACTGCATTAAGACAGAAGTACAGAAGATGTTGGAGCTGGGAGTTATTGAGCCCTCAGAGAGCCCCTGGGCCAGTCCAGTAGTCCTTGCGCCAAAGCCTCACACCCAAGATGGTAAGAGAGAGATGAGGTTTTGTGTGGACTACAGAGGTCTCAATGCTGTCACTAGGACAGATGCCCATCCAATACCTAGGGCAGATGAGCTCATTGGCAGATTGGCTTCTGCCAAGTTCTGGAGCACATTTGACCTGACAGCAGGCTACTGGCAAATCACGCTAGCTGATGATGCAAAAGCCCAAACTGCTTTTTCAACCCCGGGAGGTCATTACCAATTTGTGGTGATGCCCTTTGGCTTGAAGAATGCACCTGTCACTTTCCAAAGGTTGGTGAACCAAGTTCTCACTGGGTTGGAGGACGTTTGTGCAGCTTATCTAGATGATATTGCTTTCTTCAGATCCACCAGGAAGGATCACCTGATCCACCTGAAGAAGGTTTTGGAGGCCCTGCAGAAGGCAGGCCTAACTATCAAGGCCACTAAGTGCCAGATAGGGCAGAGTAAGGTTATGTACCTGGGCCACCTTGTAGGTGGAGGTCAGGTTCATCCACTGGAGAGTAAGATCCAGACCATCAAGGACTGGGCTCCTCCAACCACCCAGACACAGGTTTTAGCTTTCTATTGCCTGTCTGTAATTACAGAAAGTTTGTTAAGAATTATGGGTCCATTGTGACACCACTTAATGACTTAACCTCAAAGAAGATGCCAAAGAAAGTTCAGTGGACAGTAAGCTGTCAGAAGGCATTTGATGACCTGAAGCAGGCCATGTGCTCTGCACCTATTCTGAAAAGTCCAGATTACTCCAAAGAGTTCATCGTCCAAACAGATGCTTCTGAGTTGGGTGTGGGAGCTGTACTTTCTCATCTGAATATAGATTGTGAGAAGTTGGCCTGGTATATGATGCTCACTAGTTCTAGTGATCACCTTGTACCATGCCAAGCAACCCTTATGGTGCAGGTTGTAAAGTCAACCTTATAGACAAGCTATCCTAGGGGTAGCATGGACTACGCAGTCTTGGGCTAAACTCTGTAAAGGCATGTGAAGCAAGCTGTTTTACCATACACAATCCCTTGAATACCAAATGAAAGGACACCACACAGATATATATTGAAAATATATATGGATTTATTTCCACAAATATCCCTGATACTCTTTATGAGCGCAGAAGCAAATGTGTTAAAACAAAACACAGTTTAAATACACAAAAGTTGCACAATATGGATGAGCCCTAGGGGCTACCTAAACCATATACTAAAATAGTGGTATAAGAACCACTATGGGGAAAGTGACGAGGCCTAGGGCCTGGGGAATCGCTGGAGCTGTTCGGGACTAGCAGTGAAGAAGTCGGGAAAGGCCCGCGGGACTCGGGTGCAGTGCGGAAAGTGCACGCTTTACCAATGCAATGTCAATGGTGCATAAAAGTTACAAAGTTAGTTAAAAAGGAACCTTCCGAGTGACCTAGAAGGATGAAACTTTAGACACAGACACTAGGGGTGTGTACCAGTGTGGGAACACCGGCGGAGCTGAGTTACCTCACCCACAGGAAGCGGGTGCATAGGGTCGAAGTAGTGTCGGGTTTCGTCACGCAGGTCGATGGTGCTTGGAGCTGAAGATGCTGCAGGCGGCTCGATGTGAAGAGTTCTGGTGGATCCAAGGGTGGATCTGAAGAGGTGAAGACCTGAAAGCAGAGGGGACAATGTTCAAAGTCACTAGCCAGTGACAACCGTGGAACCAGGCTGGAACCAGGCAATGTCGGGTGCAAACAGGCGTCGAGGTGTAGCTTCTCTCTGCAGCCACGTGGACACGAGGGGTCGAAGACGTCCAGGAGTCGGTCACGAGCTGTCCCACGCAGGCTTCTCGCTGTTGGCGGTGTCGGCAACTTGATTGAAGCAAACAGGCCTTGGCTAATGCAAGCCACGCAGGAATCGAAAAAGGCTTGTTACTCGGACCAGCAAGTTTAGAGCAGGGGCTCCTTTTTACAGGAGCGAGGGCAAGTCTGGAGCAACCAGACCTGCAGTGTAAGTTGAAGGTTTCATCGCCAAGATGGCCGCTAGCCACGTGGCAAGTGGCCGGGATGGCGCGTCGAGTGGCACAATGCAAAAGGGCCCCACGCAGATCATGGAGATGCTGGGGGGCTGATCTTCGGTGCAAGGGCTGCTCGAGGGTGGGGCTTCTCAAACCCAAAGCACAGCGTCGAGGGTGCCTCTGATGCTGCGCAGTCAGCGTTTCGGGGGTCTTCCAAGAGGTCCGGTCCCACGTCTCTCGGTGCCTCCACGGGTCCCTTCTTTGCAGGGACTGTGGATCGGGCGGTGAGAAGTCTGGGAGTCTGGGTCTTGTCAGGCTCTGGGCTCGGGCTCCGGCGGGAGGCGGCGGCAAAGCAGACGTCGAGTTGCTGGTTGGTGCCTGTGTTCACAGGGTGGTCACTCCTTGGCCACAAGGGAGATTCTCTTCCGTCTTCTGTGCAGCAGAATGTCGAAGTCCAGTCTTCTTCTGTATTTCAAGTTGATTCAGGATGATCTGAAGTCTCAGGACACAGCTCCCACTCTTATTCGAATCTGGGGGGCCGGATCACCTACTAGGTCCCTCCTCTGGGTGGAACCAGGAAGGGGGGTGGCTACACCCCCTTTCCTTTGTCCAGTTTCATGCCAGGACTGGGGCTGGAAAGCCCCAGCACCGGTTTGAACTGGCCTATGCACAGGGACACCTTGTGTGCCCCAGGCATGTCTGATTCTATTCAGCCCTGTCCTACCCAATACACAAAATCCTGTCTGGAGTGGTGCTAGCACCTCCCCAGGCAGGAAACCCTTTGTCCAAGCTGCCCTCGCTGGAAGGACTCCCAGCAGCAGGAGGTCAGACTTGTGTCTGTGGTGGCAGCATCCATTTTGAGATGCTAAGGCTCTGTTTAACTTTAACCGGGGTTCAGGCTAGGTACATGTTGTGTCCCTCTAGAAGGGTGGAATGCTACCCCCGTCACCAGAACTGGCGAGGGGGTAGTATTCCAATTCGTATGACACCTTACTCGACATGTTTTGATAAAGCCAAACCCAAGATAGGATTTAACCGCGAGGTTCATAATGCACTTAAGAGTATATGGTATGGCAATATCATGAAACAGCTAAAGGACATGGTTCCGAAAGCTGCAGACAGGCTCAGCTCATGCCAGAGCACTATCTCACATATTTCCAAGCACTCTGCCTCCAGGATTCATGAGGCCTTCCATAGGAGTGGCTGATAGGAACATATGTGTCCATTTTAGGTTAGGTATAGGCATACTACACCTAAGTAAGGGGTGGTTACACCGACTTACCCCAGCTGAGTGATCAGCCAGTTGTGTCAAATATGGAGGCCAGGCCAGGGGTGGCACAATACATGCTGCAGCCCCTGGTAGGCCTTGGAAGCACCTATGCCCTGGGTACCTGGGTACACTGTTACAGGGGCCAATAAGGTGAACCAGTTCCAATTTCGTTATGCACCTAAAGTACATGGGTAATAATTTAGAGAGAGAACAGCAGGCTGTGGGTCTGATTAGCAGGCCCACAGCCACATTAAGTCATAAACCAGTGAAGCAAAAAGCAAAAATTTGGGGTGACCATAGGATAGCAGACCCTACTCTCCTACACAACCCCCCCCCAAACGCAGGGACATTAGACTAACCTTGACCAGTTGTGTCTTCATGTTCTAAGTGGAAGTACCTGGAGAGACAATCTGCATTACCATGGTCAGTCCCTGGGCGGTGCTCCACTTAAAGTCCATCCCCTGTAGGGAAATGGACCACCTGAGCAGTTTGGGGTTTTCACCCTTCATCTGATTAAGCCATAAGAGGGGCTTATGGTCGGTCTGAATCTTGAAGTGAGTGCCAAACAAGTATGGTCTCAACTTCTTCAGGGCCCACACCACAGCAAAGGCCTCCCTCTCAATGGCTGACCAACGTTTCTCTCTGGGGGTCAGCCTTCTGCTAATGAAAGCAATGGGCTGGTCTTGACCATCTACATTAAGTTGTGAAAGCACAGCTCCCACTCCCAACTCAGAAGCATCTGTTTGGACAATAAACTCTCTTGAGTAGTCAGGACTCTTCAGGATAGGTGCAGAGCACATGGCCTTCTTCAGGTCTTCAAATGCCTTTTGACAGTATTCTGTCCACTGAACCTTTTTGGGCATCTTCTTGGATGTCAGATCATTAAGAGGAGTCACAATGGACCCATAGTTCTTAACAAACTTCCTGTAGTACCCAGTCAGGCCCAAGAAAGCTCTGACCTGAGTCTGGGTAGTTGGAGGAGTCCAGTCCTTTATGGTCTGAATCTTACTCTCCAGTGGTTGAACTTGGCCTCCACCCACAAGGTGGCCCAAGTACACAACCTTACTCTGCCCTATCTGGCACTTGGTTGCCTTGATAGTGAGGCCTGCCTTTTGCAGAGCCTCTAGCACTTCCTTCAGGTGGACCAGGTGATCCTCCCAGGTGGAGCTAAAGACAGCAATATCGTCCAGATATGCTGCACAAAAGTCATCCAACCCAGTAAGGACTTGATTCACCAACCTTTGGAAGTTGGCAGGTGCATTTTTCAAGCCAAAGGGCATCACCACAAACTGGTAATGCCCACTGGGGGTAGAAAATGCTGTCTTGGCTTTAGACTCCTCAGCTAACCTGATTTGCCAGTAGCCAGCTGTCAAGTCAAATGTGCTCAAATACTTGGCAGAAGCCAATTTGTCTATGAGCTCATCTGCCCTTGGAATTGGGTGTGCATCTGTCCTGGTGACAGCATTGAGTCCTCTGTAATCCACACAGAACCTCATCTCTCTCTTTCCATCTTTGGTGTGAGGTTTGGGGACCAGAACCACTGGGCTAGCCCAGGGGCTCTCTGAAGGCTCAATGACACCTAATCCAGCATCTTTTGTACCTCAGCCTTGATACAGTCTCTAACATGGTCAGGCTGCCTGTAAATTTTGTTCTTTACAGGGAGACTATCACCAGTGTCCACCACATGGGTACACCGGTTAGTCTGACTGGGTGTCAGGGAGAACATATGTCGATATGACTGCAAAACCTGTCTACAGTCATGTTGCTGATGTTCAGTGAGGCTGCCATCTAAGGCCACACCATCAACTGAGCCATCCTCAGGGTTCTGAGTCAGCAGGTCTGGGAGAGGGTCACTCTCTTCCTCCTGCCCCTCATCTGTAGCCATGAGCAAGCCCATGTCTGCCCTGTCAACATATGCTTTCAGCCTGTTAACATGGAGCACCCTGTGGGGGCTCCTGGGAGTTCCAAGGTCCACCAAGTAGGTAACCTCTCCCTTTTTCTCCATGATTGTATGGGGTCCAGACCACCTGTCTTGGAGTGCTGCTGGGGCCACTGGCTCCAACACCCATACCTTCTGTCCAGGCTGGTACTCAGTCAGGACAGCCTTTTGGTCATGCCAGGCTTTCTGTAAGGCCTGGCTAGCCTCAAGGTTTTTGGATGCCTTCTCCATATACTCAGCCATCCTGGAGCGGAGACCAAGTACATAGTCCACTATGTCTTGCTTGGGCTTTTTGAGAGGTAACTCTTTTTTTTTTTTGACATAGGGGTCCTCTTACAGGATGTCCAAACAACAATTCAAAGGGGCTGAAGCCAACTCCTTTTTGTGGGACCTCTCTGTAAGCAAACAGAAGGCAGGGCAGAAGGATATCCCATCTTCGCCTGAGCTTCTCAGGTAATCCTTTGATCATGCCCTTTAGGGTCTTGTTGAATCTCTCAACAAGCCCATTGCATTGTGGATGATAGGGAGTGGTGAACTTATAGTTGACACCACACTCCTTCCACATAGCTGTCAAGTAACCTGACATGAAGTTTGCACCTCTATCAGATACTACCTCCTTAGGAAACCCCACTCTGGAGAAAACTCCAAGTAAGGCCCTGGCCACAACAGGAGCTGTTGTGGTCCTAAGTGGAATTGCCTCTGGGTACCTGGTGGCATGGTCCACCACCACCAGTATGAATCTGTGCCCAGATGCTGTAGGGGGATCCATTGGTCCAACAATGTCAATCCCTACCCTTTCAAAGGGCACCCCCACCACTGGTAGTGGAATTAGGGGGGCCTTTGTGGTACCACCTGCTTTGCCACTTGCTTGGCAGGTTACACAGGAGCGACAAAACTCCTTTGTATCTTCTGACATGTGAGGCCAGTGAAAGTGACAGACAGGTCTGTCCCATGTTTTGTTCTGGCCTAGGTGTCCTGCTAAGGGAATATTGTGTGCCAAGGTAAAAAGGAAGCCCCTAAATTGCAGAGGTATGACCAACCTCCTGGTTGTACCAGGCTTGGGGTCTCTACCCTCTGAATAAAGGAGCCCATCATCCCAATAAACCTTATGGGTACCTTGAGCATTCCCAGCAGCCTCAGCAGCAGCCTGCTGTCTGAGGGGTTCAAGAGAAGGACAGGATAACTGAGCCTGCCCCAAGTCTGCCCTAGAAGGTCCCCTGTCCCCAGAAACTCAACCTGATCAGGTTCAAGCTCTATAGGGACAGTTCCTTCAGGGGTCTCAGAATCATCTTCCTGTGAAGGCTGATCCTCACTTGTAGGCATTTGGGAAGGCACATCCTTTGCCCTCCTGTTCCTTGTCTTGGAAGGTACTTGGTCCATTGTTTCAGGATCCAAGACCTGAGGTTCAGAGAGGCACTTTTTGGCCTGTGACCTGGTCACAGCAAGGACATGTGATGATATCCCTAACATCTCTGCATGAGTCCTGTACTCAACTTCTGACCATAGAGATCTCTCCAGGTCATTGCCCAACAAACATTCTACTGGGAGATCAGCACTAACCACAACTCTTTTTAGGCCAGTTACCCCTCCCCAGGAAAAGTTAACAATTGCCACACTATGTGTAGTAGTGACATTGCTGGCATTGGTCACCAGGTAATTATCACCTGGTATGTACTGTCCAGGGTCCACAAAGCTAGGCGTCACCATAGTGACACTGGCACATGTGTCCCTGTATGCTTGAGCCACTTTTTCATTAATTAAAGGTGTCTGTCTGTACTTGCCCAAATTATTGGGACTGACAGTAGGGGAAAAATCAATCTCCCCATCACAAATCAGAACAGCCTGTGTGGGGACTCTGACTAGGTCAGAATCTCCATCAGTTCCCAAGGTGATACCCACTACCCCCTTAGTCTGAGGTCCAACACTGCCAGCTGTACTAGTGGGTGCAGGTGCCTTAGGGGCTGCAGTGTTGGTGGCTCCACCCTTTTTACAATCACTTGTCCAGTGAGTGGTGTTTTTGCAAAAGCTACACCAGGGTTTTCTTTGACCTTCTTTCTTCTTCTTCTTGGAAGTTTGGGACCCACCCTCAGTATTAGTTTGGGGCCCTGTTGAAGACTTCTGGTCTTTAGCATTCTGCTCCCCACCCTTCTGGTCTGTTTTCTTTTGGTCACCACCCTGGTTCTGGTTCTGGTTCTTTTGCTTAACTCTGGTTCTAACCCATTTGTCTGCCCTCTTTCCCAATTCTTGGGGAGAGGTTAGATCTGAGTCAACCAAATGTTGATGCAACTGCTGGTTCTGACAGTTATTTAAAATCTATTCTCTCATAAGCAAATTGTACAATCCTTCATAGTCTGTAACCTTACTTCCCAGCAACCAGCCCTCCAGAGCCTTAGTGGCACATTCAACAAATTCAGACCAGTCCTGAGTCTGTGTCTTCTGGGTGTCTCTGAACATTAACCTGTACTGTTCAGTGGTTAACCTAACCCATCAATCAGAGCACTCTTCAGGACCAGGTAGTTTCTAGACTCCCCATCACTAACTGTGAGGAGTCTGTCTCGGCCTCTACCTTCAAAGGAGAGCCACACGATTGCTGCCCACTGCTCCTGAGGAACCTGCTGTACTTTGCAAGCTCTCTCAAGTGCAGTCATCCACTTGTGGATATCATCCCCAGCTTTGTAGGGGGGCACAATCTTACTCAGGTTTCTATTGTCATAGGACCTGTCTTTATCCTTAGGGATAGTGCTGCCACCAGTGGAATCTAATCCACTCTCTCTAGGCTGCCTTGCTCTAGCAAGTTTCTCTTTGGCCAGGGCAACTTCTAATTCTTGTCTCTGGATCCTAAGTTCAGCCTCTCTCATTTTGGCCTCATGTTCCCTTCTCTGAGGGCTAGTGAACTCCCTTCTGGAGTTAACATGAGAACCTTTAGAAACATGGGAAGTATTGGACTCACCTGAGTGATTCCTCCTCCTCCTATGCTCCTGGTTAAGTCCATTTGGGGGTCTGAATGGGTTGGACCCACCTTCAGTCCCAAATAAGCTTAAGTTAGCCTGGTTAAGCCTGCTGACTAACACCTGGCTATCTCTATCATCATCAGAATCACTTTCTTTTACCTCCTCTCCCTCTTCTTCCTCAGGCTGAGAATTCCCAGGGGTCTGGTCTTCCTCATCTATCTGGATGACAGGGGCAGGGGCATCAGGGTTATCATCTTCAGAAGGAGACACTCCCTCACCAGTCCCTGAGGTGCCTGGTTTGGAGTTCTTTAGAGCTTCAGACTGGTCTAATAGCTCTCTGAGGTGTCCTGCTGTAGGAGTAGGACCTGTTTTGATTCCTCTCATGGAACACAGTTGCCTCAGTTCCTTAAATGGAAAGATAGCAAATTTGGATGGTGCCCTTGGAGGGTCACTCTCAACAGAGGTGGTTCCAGTGGATCCCTCTGCTCCAGACATTGCTCTAGTGTGGTGGATGTGTTGCAATCTACCTACACTTGTGTTTTCCTACAAAACCTATCTAGTAGTTGTAGTCAGGGTGTGCTACTCCCTATCCTCTACAACAACTAAGTTCAGTAGAACTTAAGTATATCTAGTCTTGTTTTAGTGTACCTATCAGGTACCTGTATGATCTTTCAAATGATATTTTCAAAGCTTGTAATGGTAAAACAACAGCAAGCTCAAATCCCAATCCGCTGCTCACCAATGTGAGAAGTTGGTCTGGTATATGATGCTCACTAGTTCTAGTGATCACCTTGTACCATGCCAAGCAACCCTTATGGTGCAGGTTGTAAAGTCAACCTTATAGACAAGCTATCCTAGGGGTAGCATGGACTAAGCAGTCTTAGGCTAAACTCTGTAAAGGCATGTGAAGCAAGCTGTTTTACCATACACAATCCCTTGAATACCAAATGAAAGGACACCACACAGATATATATTGAAAATATATATGGATTTATTTCCACAAATATCCCTGATACTCTTCATGAGCACAGAAGCAAATGCGTTAAAACAAAACACAGTTTAAATACACAAAAGTTGCACAATATGGATGAGCCCTAGGGGCTTGGCTGTATAGTATAGGCCAGGCGCTGCTCTCGGACATGCCACTCATTGATGGACTACACAATTTCATACTCATGGGTGGACAGTGGGTCGGGTGACGCCTCTCCAAGGGCGGGCCTACTCCCGGAGTTCGTTCCCACGTGTTAAGTGGGAGGTTGTCAGATACCTTGTGGGTAGTTGGGTGGGATCCATTGGTGTAGTGGGTCTTGGATCTCCCGTTGGAGGTCTGTGATTGCCTGCACCGCGACAGGTACTTCAATGTTTCTGAGGTATGGGGTGGGGGGTTGGAGAGGGGGTCGTTGGTACAGTTTGGGGCAGGGGAAGGGGTGCAGGGGGGGAACCGTGGTTTTGGGAGTTCGGGAAACATGGGGGGGGGAGTTGGATCTAGCTCTAGCACGGTGTTTGCGGGAACCTGGGGGCGATTGCATAGGTGCGTGTGGTCTTGGTGGCCCGATACTCTAGAGATTTGGGTGATTGATGGCGGCTGATGTACAGGGTGCGAGCCCCCCGCATGCTACGATACGCGTCCTAAGTTGGAACGTGAGAGGTATGCTTGACAAAATCAAACGTAGTGCGGTTCTGCGATTGGGGAAGACTGAAAAAGCGGATGTATTGTTACTTCAAGAGACGCACCTCATGGGTACAAAAGTTCTTAGTCTGCGGAGGTATGGCTATGACCAAGTGTTTCATGCTGGGTTCACGAGAGGGTCCAGGGGAGTTGCGATCCTGATACACCGCAGGGTCCCTTACACACATGATACACAGTGGCTGGATGTGCATGGACGGTACGTGTTTGTTAAGGGGAAGCTGGGCGATGAGCCTGTGGTCTTTGGCATTGTGTATGCTCCACCCCCACTACAAGACGCTCTGATTGAAAGACTGTTTGATATCTGGACTGGCATCCCGCTTGTGTTGACGATTGTGGGTGGAGACTGGAACGACGTGATGGACGGGAGGCTGGATCGCTGTAGACCCGGGGGAGGCCAGTTGACAGATGCCACTACACGCCTGAGTAGGATGGTGCAGGGGATGGGGTGGATTGACACCTGGCGACACTACCATGCGCGTATCCGCGAATATACCTTTGTATCTGCAGTCCACAAATCCTTCTCCCGTCTGGACTACCTGTTTATCCCACAGCCCTGGATAGGGAGGGTTGTTTCTACCTCCATACTTCCTAGGTGTCTGTCGGACCACTCCCCGACCGCGCTGACGTTGAGTCTGGGTGCGCGGCGGCAGCCGTTTCGTTGGCGACTCTCCACGTGGCACCTGCAGCGCGACGACTACCGATCACACATGAGGGAGGCGATAGCACATTACTGGATAGAGAATGAGGACCCGAGCATTGATGCCGTGACCTTGTGGGAGGCCCTGAAACCTGTGCTCCGGGGTGTGGACATTGCGTGGTGCGCCGCGAATCGCAGGGCCCGTACTTTGGCCCTGGCGGACGCGGCGGACCAGGTGCGTGCCCAGGAGGCGACCTGCCTGACAGGGGAGAGCGATGACGCGGTAACTGTGTTGCTGCACCTCCAGCGCTCTTATACCTCCCTATTGCTTGATGAAGCCAGACAGAACTGGCTAGCTACACAGAGTCGAATCTGTCAATGGGGGGACAAATCTAGTACGATGCTTTATAGGCTATGTCGAGACACCTACCAGGCCCAGCCCTTGCCGGGACTCTGTGATGCTGCTGGAACTCCTATATCAGCTCCTGAGGTCTTGGCCCAAACGTTTGCCCAATACTACGAGGCGCAATATGCCCCCCAGGACTCCCTCCCAGCAGAGGAGATCGATAGATTCCTTGCGGACCTCCCGCCCCGGGCGCTCTCAGATGAAGCTAGAGAGCAGCTGGACCTTCCGCTGTCTGCTGAGGAGCTGGGAACTGCTCTAGGCGGACTAAATACGGGCAAGGCCCCGGGGCCCAATGGATTCCCCTGTGAGTTCATGAAGCAGTTCCATCTTCAGTTGGGGCTGCGCTATAAAAAGGCCCTGGAAGTGGCTAGGGACCGCGGCAGGATGCCGGCGGACTGGCGACACGCCGAGATTGTGGTTTTCTGCAAGCCGGGGAGGCCCCAGGATAGTCCCGAATCTTATCGTCCGATATCGCTGTTGAACTTCGAGGCGAAAATACTGGCAAAGGCTTTGGTGAATCGCCTTCTCCCGCAGATTGCGGACTTAGTCCACGCGGACCAGGCGGGCTTCATGCCCCACAGAGCGACACAACATAATATACGCCGCGCGCATGTAGTGATAGAGGCGGTGCGGGCGGCGGGCATTCCTGCGGCCCTCCTGCTGGCGGACATCGACCGCGCCTTTGACTCCCTGAGCTGGCCGTATCTTCGAGCGCTCCTCCTCCGGCTTAATCTGGGCCCGCGCTTTTTGTCGTATATCCACTTGCTGTATACGGACCTGACGGCGGCGGTCAGGGTCGCAGGGGCGGTCTCCGGTTCATTCCCCATTGGTCGGGGCACCCGACAGGGATGCCCCCTCTCACCCTACCTGTTTGCCTTGGCTATGGAGCCGCTTGCGGCTTGGGTCCGGATGGACGCTCAGCTGCACGGAGTGGAATGGGTGGGAGGTCCATCTGATAGGATTGCACTTTATGCGGACGATGTGCTCCTTTTCCTCACAGACCTCAATAAATCGGGACCGAGGGTCCTGGATATAATGCGCATTTTTGGTGAGGTGTCCGGTCTCAGGATCAATGTACGGAAGTCGAAATTGTGGGTCCTCTGTGACCGGGGGACCTTGGGTCCTTGGGCCTCGGCCTTACAAGAAGCAGTGGGAGGCCTTAGATATTTAGGAGTCTTCTTGACGGATGTACCGGGTGTGTCATGGTCCCGAAACATAGTGCCGGTCTGGGACAGGGTCCGTTCAGATATGCAGACGTGGTCCAGGATGCCCCTCAATGTTTATGGCCGCTCGGCCATCTTCAAGATGGTGGCACTACCCCGCTTGTTGTACCAGTTGCAGAACCACCCGTACCCAGTTCCGCCGCATTGGTTTCGGCAGGTGAACTCTGCCTTGGGTCGATTCCTGTGGACTGGGGGAGCGGTAAGAGTGGCGCTCCGTACCTGCTTCCTGTCGACCTACTGTGGAGGGCTGGCCACATCGGACGTCCAGTCCTACTACCAGGCGTCGCACCTGCTTGTCCTCAATGAAAGGTGGTATGGGGACCGGGGAGACCCGGCCTATGCCCTGGAAAGGTATCTGATGGATCCGGACACACTCCATACTATCCTCTACTCAGCTGCCACCCGGAAACGACTCCCGATGGTCACCCAGGTGGTCTTTAAGGTGTGGCGCGACGCTCTCCGCCGCATGGGATGGTGGAATAGGCTAACAGGTGAGACCCCCCTGTGGCACAATGGGAGACTGCCTGGCTTGGCTTCCCTGCGGGGCTTTGACGGTTGGGACGCTATTGGCGTCTCGACACTGGGCCACGTACTGAAAGGCACAGTCCTCAAGTCGTTCCAGGCATTGCGCGTAGAATATGACATGCCCCAGTCTCAATTCTTCCGATACCTACAGCTCAGGCACGCGCTGACCCCCGCGATTGCGACTTTAACGTCCTTGCCGGAATTCAGCCCCTTGGAAGCTAAAGTATTTATGGGGGAATTGGAGACGAAGAAAATTTCGACTATATACCAGACGCTGGTTACCCATTGTTCCCCCTCCCTTGATAAACTGCGGGCGGTTTGGGAGGGTGAGCTGGGGGAGTTAGAGGAGGAGGACTGGAGGGAGGCTCTGGAGGCCCCTAGAGGAGCAGCAATAGCAGTGCGCCTGCGATTCATCCAATTTAAGTACCTACACAGAGCATACTATACAAGGGAACGGCTGTGGAGGGCTGGGCTGATAGCCTCCCCGGAGTGCCTGAGGTGTGGGACTGAGATAGGCTCCTTCTTACATACGGTATGGGAGTGCGTGCGGCTGCAGAGGTTTTGGACGGGTGTATGGGACTGTCTGGAGGAAGTCTTGGCATGGGACCTCCCTCGCACGCCGAAGCTGGGCCTCCTCCATGTTATGGAGCAAGTAGGGGGCAATGGGTATAAACGGCATCTGCTCCTGTTGGGTCTCACGGTGGCCAAGAGGGACATAGCTCAGGCTTGGAAGGCACCCAGAGCTCCGCTGGTGGGAGTGTGGAAGCGAGGCATGGACTTCAACATGGGCCTGGAACGTCCTATCTTTGAGGCTAGGGGCTGCCCTCGAAAACATTACCGAATCTGGAAGAAATGGGCAGATTACCGGGGCCTACTGCTGGAACCCCCAGCGACGAGAGACGTGGGTCTAGACCTTGTTGGCTCTGCCCCTGT
Source organism: Lissotriton helveticus (assembly GCF_964261635.1). Taxonomy (NCBI): domain Eukaryota; kingdom Metazoa; phylum Chordata; class Amphibia; order Caudata; family Salamandridae; genus Lissotriton; species Lissotriton helveticus. The sequence continues at coordinate 744,545,160 of NC_136065.1, read as the reverse complement.
GTGAACTGCGCCACAGGTTGCTGATGTGATCCCTCAGGTTATGTTCTGGACAATGTAAACACCGTGCAGGGTGGGGGGGGGTGGGCGTTGGGTTGGGATACGGGGAGGGGGGCCTGGGTGAACGTTGATTGAATATTTTGACTTCTTTGCTCTTTTATTTTCACTACCTTCCTGATACTACGGAAGCGGTGTCTTGTTTATATTCTTTCAACTGCTGAACTCCAATAAAATTTGTTCTGAAAAAAAAAAGTATTAATTTGTGTAGAAGAGATGTTAAGTGAAGGCCATAGTGGCGACTCCCCGTCTGTCTTGCTTTTAGGAAACAATACTTGCATACAACAAGTGACCATGGCTGACACACTAACTAGATAGGCTATTCCTGGCATCATTCCACAACAGCTGTGATCATTCAACATTATGTAGCTACCGTTGGATAGCTGCCTAAAAACTGGATCTATCACGGCTGCTGGGGCACCCTGCAGGTGGCAAGAAAGGTTATTTGAAGAACCCTCGCAGGCTCCATGTAAATTAATACCTTGACACAAAAGTGTACCACTTAGTGAATGTTTGCAATTATTACCACTAAGAAATATTTTCTTTCCCCCACTCCAACATGTGTGTGGGTATGGTAAATCCCAGGTCGACTTAATGTATTCTTTACCCAACCTTTCATACGGGCCTGCTGGTATGTGTTTTAAGCAATACTGAAACTGGAAAATCGTCACTGGTATCGTGATGGTGCCATGTATTATCCGATCTATGGCTGGTTTCTCAGAAAGGGTTAATGGTAATCTTTCCAGTTTTTCTATGCTCAGCACCGTATAGTCTGCTCCCCTCTGTGCCAAAGAGATGTGTTTATCTGTAAGGTTAAATGCAGAAAAGAATGACGTGGTGTTGATTTGACGCCATGGTACGTAGCCTGAACGAAGATTTTGTAACGTCCAGCCTAGCAGCATTATAGAACGCAATTGAGACTGGCCATGTTGTAACATGAGCAAGTCCTGTTCCATTATGTCTATGGCAGAGGATACAATGCTGTCCAAAGAATAAATTCTGGAGGACAGAGTCGTTAACCCATTGTACACTACAGAGAGAGCGATCTCTAAATTAATACGATCAATTTCTCGTATTCGTTCTGCAGTTTCCATTTGCGTGACTTTCCATGCTTCATTATAAGCAGCGTATATACCGGCGTATATGAAACGTTTTTGACGTGGTTTGCGAGGTCCTAGTAAGAAGTCTCTCAAATCAACGCCTTCTTTAAGGAAAGTTAAGTGTTGTTTTATTTCTGGAAGTGTGGATTTCTGTACCACTCAAGGCATATTTTTCCTACACTGTATGTTGTTATTATCCCTGGATGTTGTCTCTGGACATATCTTGGATCTCACCTAGTTACTGTAAACCCTTGTGTCTTGTTCAGGAATCTATCTTGACAGTTATACGTGTCTGTCGGCCAGATTAACCATTTTTTCCAATCAGGATTAGTTCTGTTTTGTTCTAATATATAGTTTACTTCTACCTCCTCATCTGTAGTTCTATTACTATCAGGTGTGGGCTTAGGCATGGACAGTTTGTTTATATCTTTTATCTTAGCCAGGCCAAAACAAGATGTCTGTTGAACAGTGTCATTTAAAAACATAATTTGTTCCGGGATGATGCACGCACTAAGTAAGGCTTCTAAACCCTGCACCTGCCAGTCTTTTGTGCCACAGACAGTTTTTGTCTCGATGTTGTCTTTCCAAAAGTCAAAACCTAATGTGGACTATTGAGCAAAAAAGGCTGCAGAATAAATTTATTTAGTATTAGTCAACATACTTTTCATGCCTGTCTTATTAACATTTTTAAAGTAAAATGTTTCTGGATTTGTGATATTAAAACCTAAAAAGTATGCAAATTTTTCATAAAATGTTTTAGAGCTACCCTTTGGTGACGTTGGACAATGTTAACATTGATTATAAGTTAAAACATTTCTAGGGTTTGCAGATTTGTGCAAATAATGATGACCAAAATGATTAAAACAGTACATTTCTTCATAATCTGATGAACCTTCTAAGTATTCATGTTTTTAAAATTTCGCTGACATTTCTAAGTCTGCCATCATGTTATTAACAGTCTCAATGTCCCAATCATCAGAAAATTTGCTGGGTGAAACGAAGTCACTCAAAGAAACCTTAAACTGGTGTGGAATCTTCAACAGCTCCACCGGGCCATAAATGTCATAATCAGTTGTGTCCCATGCTATACCACCAGGTATAGGAACGGCTGTGATGTTTACTGATGACAGGTCTCTTTGCTCACCATGAGATGATTTGTGTGGCTTCAGGAGCAAGTAGATGTTCTTACTTGCTGTGTCCATTTTACTGTATTTTCCATCTATCAGCTTTCCCAAACTTAAAACAAGAATGAGCCAAAGTAGGAGAAAAAGTACACCTAACACAATCCAAAATTCAACCCATGGTGAAACCAGATATGTATTTTCAATTTGATGAAAGAGTTCTGTTATTTTTTCTTTTAAAGTTTTATTTGCTGACAGTGTGTTTTGGGCTCACTGGGATCCTCAGAAAACGTATCAAAGTTGATGAAATAGCCAGAGGCAGTTCTGTCAATTGTTGGAATTGCATCCGGATTACTTGAAATCACTGGAGCTGCTTGTTCCCTTGTCATATTAGTATAGTCAGAGGCTATATCATTGTAGACAGGAGTGTCTTGACGAACTGTTATTTGGGTCTCAAGAAGCACAAGTTCCATGGCCTTGTTGCATAGTCCTTCTTTTCTTACTGCAGATTCTTCAAAGGTGATGAGTCTTTCAGTTTGAACCTCTTGGATTGTAGCAAGATTTGGTCTGCTGCTACATCTTTTGAGTCCATTGGGCCTACTACTTATTATCGGCCACATGATGTGGTTTGACCAGGTCGATGGACACGACTCTGTTCTCCTTTCTTCCAGCAAGGGACGGTAGTAACACCGATCTTGTTCCGTGGATTTCTAAGACAGGTACTGGTTTTCTGTAAGAAGACCCAAATACCTTCTTGACCGTGATCTTTTCCCTGTCTAGATCCCCAATCTTTGGAATCCAGACAGGTCTTGCTGAGACAGGTCTTTTTTTTTCAGTGGTCGTTGGCTTCTGGATTGTGTTGCTCAGACTTATTTGTGTTTCATTTAAGTCCTGCAAAACAGTCAAACGATCTTTGATATCAAAGGGTTTTTGTTCTACCGCTGAAGTGTGACGATCGAGATCCTGGATAAGCATTCTAGTACCAAATAGTATTTCATATGGAGTGATTCCACCCAGAGAATTTCTTGGCAGATTATTAAGACTACGTTGGACACTTATTAGATGTTTGACCCACACGTCACCCGAACCTAATACCCTAGCTGTTATAGATTGCTTTATGTCTCGGTTTTTTCTTTCCACTACCGCATTTCCCTTAGGATGGAACGGACTTGAGTACCGCAATGCAACGAATGCAACGCCCAAGCTGGCCATGGCCTCCTTGTAAGCTCGAGAGCTAAACGCAGGACCCTGGTCAGAATGTAGCGTGCCGATTTGCGTATGTGCTGATAAAGACTCACAAATCTTTTATAACAGTTCGGGCGTCAGCCGAGCGCTGAGGCCACATCCAAATGAATCTGTCCTAATAGTTGTGGGACCGCATTTGTCCATAGGGACGTCTGCGTGTAGAAAGTCTATTGCTGTCTAACAATGGTGTCTGAACTGGGCTGGCTACACTGTAGTCAGGTATCTGGTGGCTTTCAAAGCTATGATCTCTGTAACAGACATCGCAATTAATCCCAAATTCATAAATGTGGGCATTCATCCCTGGCCACCAGTATGTCTCTTTTAATTCCACTAGATATTTAGAAATCCCTTGATGTATCGGACCCTCTCCCACATGTGCTTCTTGTATCAAAGCACCTCTCCAATTCCTGTTTGGAATTACTCTATCCCCCACTCCAGGGATTCGAGCAAAAGGAACGGAGTTGGCATCAATTATGTATGTATATTTGAGTGGATAGGTTAGAGGTAATGCAGCTCCGCTGCCTTTGCTTGTGGCATTGACAGCTAACATTGTTTCACCGTCTATTTTTGTTTTTGAATGAGGGATTGCAGCTACGGAAGCCATTTGCACAGCTGCCTTTGCGGCTTCATCAGCCAATGAATTCCCTGCAATGTGAACGCCATAACGCTGAAGATTCAGTTTATGGATCACGTGAGTCTTTTGTAGTTCTTTCTGTAATTGAACTACTTGTTCCCAAAGCAACTTATGCTTGATTGTGCCACCTTTCGCATCTTTGAAACCGTTTTGAACCCAGTTCTGAAAGTATTCGTTGTAAGATTGGACGCAGTAATATGAATCGCACACTATGAGTGTGGGGAATTCGCGATCGGTATTTTCAAGTACCATCTTGAAATTGAAAGCCTGTAATTCAGCTCGCTGAGCTTTACAGTCTCAGAGAGATTGAGTTTTTGTGACCATAGGTCGGAATTTACCATCCCGCCAGCGACCTTTAACAATCGCGCACGCAGCACTATAAGCTTGTTTACCCCCAATTGCAGGCTGTGTTGATCTGTCTGTATATATTATACATCCGTAATGTTCTAGAGGCAGAATCTCAGTGGGCAGAAGACATTCATGTTCGTATTGGAGAAATTCTTGTGTTTTCAAATACGGGTCAAAAACATATTCAATGTCTGTTGCAGCAAGAGAGTTAACCCATTGTATCCATATCAGATGTAAAGCTTTAGCATTTGGTATGCTCGCTTTTGTCACTGCCTCTAAGGCAGGTACAGGTGTAACGATCATTAATCGTTTACCCTGCTCGAGAAGTTTCTCTTTTGCTACTGCAGTTTGAACCTCTGTCAGAATTTTTTCTGTTGAAGTGAATTTCATTTCAGCTTGTGTATACAAGTGTGATTTGTAAGCTATTGGTACCTTTTCACCTTCATTAAAGGTTAGGTACGTGAATCCGCATCTCCCTGGGATTATTCGGATTACAAGGTTGAGTACGTAGTCGCGTGTCTGTAACTGTGTTTTTGCTAACATGTCTGTTGGCACTGAACACAAAATTTCTGTGTGTTTTTGAGTCCAATTTGTTGATTTGAAATCAGGTTTTATCAGTTCATAGAGAGGTTTAACCCTTTCTGCGTAATTTAGAACTTAAGTTCTTCTGAAATTCAGGAAACCTAGAATTGACTGTAAGTTTTTCAGCGTTTTTGGCGGTTGGAGCAGCGCACATTTCTCTAGAAAGTTAGCTGCCAGGCTTTTGCCTTCACTTGAAAGTTTGTATCCTAAGAATAGGACGTTGATGTGGGCAATTCGTGATTTCTTAAAATTGAATTTGTACCCTTCAGAAGCGAACCCAAGTATTATGGTGTTCACTCTTTTCAAGTGCACATCCAAGTCATCGTCAGTAAAATAGATGTCATCGACATAAGATAATGCCTCATCAACATACGTTTGTAGTAACTCTGTTACTCTGGCTGAAAATAACCCTGGACTATACTTGAATCCTTGGGGGAGACTGCAATAATGATGCTGTGTCCCCATAATTGAGAAAGCGGTCAAGTACCTGCTTTCTGGTGCAATGTTTTGACAGAAGAAACCGTTAGAAATATCTAATGTGATTTTATATTTTGTGCGCACAATGTTATTCATAAGTGCTGCATTGTGTGCATTTTGTACTGCAAAGGTTTTGCAACAAGAGTTTAAATGTGTGTAGTCCTAAACTAGACTATATGTATTGTCTGGTTTGGAGACAGGAAACAAAGGATTGTTCATTGACGAGGTGCATGTTTCAATCACCCCTTGGTATTCAGGTTCTTCTAAGATCACCCTGACCTGTTTTTTAGCTTCCTGCTTAACTGCACACTGCCTCTGAGCAGTAGGTTGATTTTTTAACCTGATTTTATGGTGAGGTGAATCCTCATCCCAACCCACATGATTTTAATATAATGCTGGAGCTTAGGCTACAGCCCATTTTTCTGGCATAGGTGCATTTTTTATGAATAGGAATATGATTGGAGAAGGCTGGCATAATGACGTCATCGCCATGTGGGCACTCCCTGACAAATTGAGATGGCCAGTCTTTTTCAGCTAGAAGGATCTCATAACCCTTAGAGAGATTCTCCCAAAAGAGTGATTTTATTTTTCTTGGTATGTCCCCTTCCATCCGGAGTGTTATCTCATATAACTTATGGGGTACATTAAGCCTGGTGTCGGCAGTTTCAACTTGAATGCATTCATTCAAGTCCACTGTCTCCAGATGATCCTTCCGGATCTTTCGAGCTATGGTAACTTCTGCTGCGCTGTCCAGCATTGTCTGGGCCCACTCCCTGTTCTTGAGTTGTGTCCTCAAGATCCTCAGCATGTCTGATTTTTAGACTTGCTACCTTCTTTTTTGAGAATTGTGTTTTCTTATTTTTCTGAAAGTGCTGTTCGTCTTTGGACTTCACGCGTTCTTCTTTGTGTTCTGATCGTCCTCTTCTTTCGGATTTCTGCGAGGAAGTCTGAAAGGTACGAGAGGAACGTGTATCAGTATCTCGATATCTATCAGGTTTTCTCAAATTATCCCTATTTCTGAGGTTATATCTCTTTTCAGAGTGCTCCTTTTGAGGAGACCTACCTCTTGATTGAGAACACTTCTCTTTAGGAAGTGACGGTCTGGTATTTTCCCACTTCTTTTTAGAAGTAGTGAGATTATTTTTAATAAAGACTTTTTCAGGATTTTCTGTCAGTTCAGGTTTTACTGGTTTCCCACCCAAACTATCTCTTCCTAGTTCTTCATAGGATTTTTCAATAATTCTAGCAAGTTCATACAGTTGCTCAAAAATATCAAGTTCTTTTAATTTTTGGCGGATTGCCACGGATGCTGCTTCACCTTTAATGTTAGCTAATAATATAGCCGAGACCTGTTTGTAATCTTTTAGTAATTTCATACCGAGATTCAAGGCAGGTTCTGGTCCGTATTCCTTTTGAATCTGTTTCAGGACGTCTGGTATTACCGCCATAGACGGAACACCGTGTGTTTTTGTGTAGATTGAAGCAAAGACTGTACCCGAAGTGTCACAGTCCTCCACGTGTGGTTCTATCCCCATTGGTAAACAGATTGTTAGAATCCTCTGTTTCTCAGGAGGTGTACTATCGGGAAATACTGCCTCTATTTGAGTTATTTTTTGAGCTAACCAAAATGGAATTTATTCCCTTTTGCGGGCAATTTTCCAATGACTGATTGTATAGTCTGTGGTGTAATTTTGTTTGTGTTCCCCTGTTGAGGGGTGTGTTGTGGAATCCTTATAGCAGGTTGGACTGTTAAAGTCCTCATGACATATTGAACCAATTGTTCATGTATTTTAAATAATTGTTTTAGCTGAGCTAATAGTTCTGGACCTGTCATTATTTGAATGTCAGGATGTGGTGTGTAGCTGGCTAGTACTGGCCATGTTGCTCCTGGTCTACCTAGTGGACCGAGCCTTGTAATGTGATTTTAATGTTGTAGGGTGCCTTTAAACCAGAGTAGGGCTCGAAAAATCAAAAAAATGGAACGAGTCCTGCAGGACTAGTACCTTAAAAAATGTCCTCGACCTAACTGCAACCTACTTGACCTCCGTCTCTGAAAGCGGAGCAAATGTGACAAGATAACAAGATTTAAAGGCATCTTTATTGCTCATTAACTTCATGAGCTATAAAAATGCCTTTAAATCTTGTTATCTTGTCACATTTGTTCTGTTTTCACAGACAGAGGACAAAAGTTGGTTTGTTTTCATACTCCCCAGAAAGGACGAGTTGGACCTAAAAACTGCTCGACCTTGTTAAATTTAGCTCGACTATGCGAGCGGTCGAGTGGAATTTTCGAGCCCTGCAGAGCTGATGCTCTTGGTAAATTAGTGGAATTTCAACGTCCTCGATAGGAACGTATTCCGCTGGAGGTTCCTCTACCTTGTTGTAGTGGACCTGATGTGTTACTGGATTTGCTGTAGGAAACAGAATCCATGAGTAGAATACCTCTGTCTGCCGATATTCATGTGCCTCTATAACAAAGATTGATCGATGATACGCCATTTGTTATGAGCTTTATAGTGATGGTTTTCCTTACATTTATTGGGATGATTATAGCATCCGTGTCATCTTCATTAAACCCTGTAACGTCTAAAACTGGTTGGTCTGTTACTTCAGCTCCACCGGTTACGTTTTTGTCGTTATTCGACATTGTTTAATGAAAGTTTGCAGAGCAAGTTTCAAGGAAACAAAGATAAGGTGCACAATATTTGGGAACGCTGTATCCTTCAACGTTGAACAAACCAAAAAACTAATACATAGGATTTCTCGTCCACTCCGTTATGGTGGATTTTATCCTTTCACCCACTCCAGACGTCTATTGGAGTATTTTACTGGAAAAAGGGGTCTGTGTGAAAAGCACGACTGAGTTACTCTAGTATCTAGCATTAAATTAGTGCCTTACCAAACATTGGGCGCCATGTAGTGTAGTTCCTATATTCCCAATAGGCTCTGCACATTGGAATAATATATCCTATAGAATTGACGTAGGACTTATGTCTACTAGATCTCTATCGAATATATTAGACTTAATTGTGAGTGCCAGCTAGCTCCGAGGTCACTAGAAACTTTCTCGAATAAACAAGAAGGGGTTAGTTTCTGACAACCGCATAAACATGACAACTTTGTTTCCCCAAGATAAAACATATCTTCAGAGTCGTGGAAACAATAGATAGATATTTCACTCAGTCAATCGTGCATGCTTCGTTTCACCAGAGGTGCAGAGAAATAGAGAGACGGCCGTTTTCAATAAAAAGTATTTATTGAACAGTCTTCTTTCTCTTGCAAGTAGAGTGAACTGCTATAATCGTAATATTGGTTGCAAAATATAATGCGTACAGCAAGAAGAGTATTATACAATAATACTGTAAAAGCATGGTATGCTTTCTAAGCAATAAAATACATCGAATACATACATTAACCCCTTCGCTGCGGTGGCAATTCCGCCGCAGCGCTAGGGGGGAGGGGGGCCGAGCAGCGCTCGCATGCTCGTGACGGAGCCGCTCCGTCACGAGCCGCGGTTGAGCTGTGCTCATGACGGAGCGGTTCAACTGAGGCTCATGACGGAGCGGCTCCGTCATGAGCATGGAAGCGTTAAATAAATAAGGACTAAAAGTACTCAACTGGTGCTTCTAAAATACGCCTACCCCGGTGTACCTAACCTAAGTCTAGTGCGAGGGAAGAAGTAAGTGTGGTGTAGCATAAGTTTAGTTTCTTTTTTGCCAAGAATCTATCCAAGATTTCTCTTAGGGTCTACTCAGCTCCGTACCTTGGTTTAGAATGAAGGAGGTCCGGTATCTCTCTGTCTCAGGACTCGATTTCCCAACACCCCCCAAGGGGAGCTTGGAAACACTGGAGCTGGATTTATCGTTAAGAGAAAAGACACCATCTCTCTCAGTGCGTGTGCTGGATGGTCGGCTTCCTTCGGCACTTGCTGCAGCGAGATGCGTCGGGCAAGTAGATAGTTGAACTGCTCCAAACCACCGTGTGTTTGCTAGGGCAAGTGTGGGCATATTTATACCTTGAAAGTGCCGAGTTTGACGTAAGGTTGGACATAATAACGTCATCAAAGAGTCTCAGTTCTTTGAAACTCCTTGAGTTCTTGGATAAATCAATATTCAAGCAGGGGGAAGTCCCTAACTGCTGAAGGCGAGTTTTCCAAGAAATCGTTGTGGATTTTCGGAACTAGTCAAAGTAGCCATGCCGTATTTGGACTGATGAGCTATGTCTAAATATGGTTATGATTTCTATGCCTATATAAGGATAGGGTGATTTATACCTATATAAGGGCATGAATCGGGAAAATTACACTAGGGTCCTAAAATGTTATACAACAACCTCAGCCTTTCCCTGCTCCACAGCCAGGTGTGCCAGCTACAATCCGGGGTTCCTCTCATCCCATCTATCTCTGAACTCCTCAGGGGGCAGAGAATGGGAGGTGAAAGTGCTCCTGACACTCGACCCAGCAAGGGACTCCTCATCTATGGGGTCCTCTATTTCTCCTGGTGTCCCTGCCCAGTCATTCTGTCCCTTCTCCTTACTCTCTTTAGGGCCACTGCCCTCTAGGGGTACTGGTTCTGAACCTTCTAGGAGATTCCAAGGCTCAAGGTCCTTAAGAATTCCAAAGGATTCCTCATCCTCCTCGGTCCTCCCCAGAATCAGCACCCTCCTGGTTCTCCCTAAGGTTGCTTCCTTGCTCCAGTATGCTTTCTCATATAAGGCTCCTGCAGGTCTGCTTGGAGGATTCCTCACTTAAAGCTAGTCAACTCTTCCTGCTGAAAACCAACAACTCCTCCACTGTTTAAGACATGTTGCCTAGGTAAAAGGCGGATTCCCATTTGTCAAGGTACAAAAACACAATTCCCAGGCATAAGAAAATGAGGTACGGGTAAACAATAAAATGATCAATATGAGAGAATCAGAGAAAAACAAAACACGTAATGGTCTAATTGCAGAGTTTGTAGTATAACAGTGAGTCACTGCAAACAAGCGTAACATGCAAACAAACATAAGTCCTATTCTCGCCGCGGATCACCAATGTTAGAAATGGGGTCTCTGGTTTGCTAGGGTATACACCTATGTCAGCCAGAAACCACCACTTTTGTCAGGGCAAGTAAGTTAAATACCAAAGATAACCCGTGCTCACCCCCTTGGTTGCTTGGCAAGATCAGTCAGTCTTATCCCAGAGGCATTGTGTAAAGCCTTTGTACAACACACTCACACCAGCGACACAATAAATACACCACAAAAAAGAGACTCCACGCAGTATTATTTAAAGACACATTTCTGTACTGCATATAAACATAAACTAACAAAACTTGAACCAATAATTACTTTGCCAACTAGACAATGGTTAAACATCGCAATGAGTGCATAGCCAACATTTGCATAAATATTGCTTTATAGACTCCCCAATATTTCAGGGCTCCACCCCTAAAGCAGGACATTAGATACATCAAGGACGGTAGGCCAACGCGCACCTGCCTGCCTACTATGCTCTATACGGCAAGCTCTTTGGCAAATGCGGGACAAATCCATGCCCTTCTTATTCGCGGTACAAATTGCAGGACACAGGAGCTCCTGCCTCCTAATACATCTTAAATGGTAATCCAAGCAATGATCCCAATTGGGTATAAACTACGGGCTTCCTCAGTGCAGGGGCAGGGACAAGCGACGCATCGGGAATCTATGGTGAGATCCACTGCTTTGCAAGAAGAGAAATGGTTACTGTCCAGTGTGGGCAGAAGTAGGACTCCCTCGGTCCCTCCTGGCCCCACAGGGTTCCGTCCTGTCGCCTGCTGGGGTCGAGGTGCGATTCTAATGCTCTCCTGGCCCCACTCATGCCTTACCGGGCAGGGGAAAGCTCTGCAGACACCAGGAGACTCCTCTGAGTAGTACAACGGGCATCGGGAGCTGGCCTGCGGCGTTCAAAGCAGACAACCCAGGCTCAGCATCCAAAAACCAGGCTCTCCCTTGGGCGGGGCACAGCGGTTCTGTCACGAGGAGTTCCTCCGGGACTTCGGAGTGCACAGGCGGCTCAGGAAAAGACTGCTGATTCTTTGTGGGGCACTTGTCCCTTTCCAACAGGAAGCGCCAGGGGCCATAATTGTGAAATGGATCAGCAGGCGCTGATCATGGCAATGACTTCTCCACAGGAGCAGCCTAAAGCACTGGAGAGACACCCTACATTTAGAGAGACAAAGACAAATCTCTCTGTATGCTATAATTGTTGCCAGTAAGCAGCGCTCACCACACACTATCCTCTGGGAGCAGAAGCAGCCATACAGCAAAATCAGGAACAGCCTACAGCGCTCACCATGCGCTGAGCTCTTGGGACAACACTTGAGGCACACGGGGCAGACAGGCAGCGGGCCGGCACATCGGATTTGACTGCAGGATTTGAGTCCCTCCCTCAGCCTAGCAGGCAGCAGCCCAGCCCAATCCAAAGCAAGTAGTCCAAATGGCGGTTTGTTCCTGGCAGCACAGGAGTCCTTTCTGGTGCAGTATGTAGAGCCAGCAACGTCTGGTTACAAATCCTAGGCAGTGTCTAAAATCATCGGGCCAGAAACCCTGTACTGAAAATGTGTTTGATCTAGGGGTGACTTTAAAAGAAACCTTAGAAGTGCACAACACCCCATTTCAACTCAGCCCTGGCTCCAGATGTACAGTAGAGGGTAAACAAGCCTCTTTCGGTGAGGGCAGGACACAGCCTATACAAATGTAGGTGTGCCTGCCTCCCTCTCCCAGCCCTGGAAAACCATTCATTATGCAGATGAATGCAGATGCAACACGGTTACACCCAACCCTCCCTGTATAATGAAAGTATGCACAACGTGTAGCTGGCAGGCAGGCCTAGACATGGATTGGAGTCAGGCTGCAAAGGACATAGTCATAAGCACAGAGAAATGCTCACTTTCTAAAAGTGCATTTCTGCAATAGTAATCTAATATCCACCTTTACCAATAAGCAGGATTTATCACCACTATTCAAAACATACCAAACATGGCAACACTACTCCTTTCAGATCAGGAATTACCACTTAAGTACCTATAAGGGAATTACCAATACCAGCCTGAGAGGAGTAGACCTCACAGCAGTGAGAAACCAAATAGGCTGTTTGTCATTACCAGAGCATGCCATACAACGAAGGCATGTGTGCTACTTTTACCTTCACAGCACTGTTGTAATTTGACAGTGATTAGGTTGAGCGTTAGCGAAAGACATCTTAGTTCTAGCTATTATCTTTTTCTTGATGAACTCCTTTTTGTATTCATGGCAGCCATTTTTGTCATGCCACACACTACCTCGTGTCGACCACATGCTTTGTCCTATCTTTATGCCCCTGGCACTTGAATCTGCCAAGCAACAGGCTATTATTAGCGTCCCTTTGTTTTGCCTCTGACCATTAGGGTCCACATCTGTTAGTGATTGACCCTAGATTGGAATGTGTTAGCCAAGACCCTAAGACTGTTAGCCCCTCCCATTGATCGATTGTGCCTTTTGATACTGCCTAATATGGACATAAAATGTGCTCTTGTGCTTTGTACCGCCTTCTTTTGTTCCCCTGTGTGGGTATAAATGAACCATGCTGCCGTAGCCCTGTGTGCTACTTCTTGCAATGCCGCAGGGTACTGTTTGAATTGTAGCGCCACCTCATGAGGTGTAATGAACGTTATGTTTTGTATTTCCATTTTCTGTGCCAACTTCTTCCGTGGTGTCTAAGGACTTTGTGCAGAGATGGGCGATCCCCTTGCACTAGCGGGCCTGGCTGAGGCCTGCACGACAAATTGGCGCCCAACGTCGGGTTCATCGGCGACTCGGATGCCCGTAGGATTGGTCGTGACGAAGGTTTGGAATCTCGCTGAGGACGCGATCGCTGCCAGAGGAGACCCGAGTCTTGGCACCCAAGGCGTTTCTTCCCTTCTTTCCGATCCGACCATCGACTGAGATCTCTTCTGTTGGTCTGCCGTGCAGTGACCGTTTGGTCGAATTTAGAACTTGGCAGTTGGAATCTGGACAGCCTATAATTGGTAAGAGCCATTTTGCGGCGCCTATTGTAGGTTTTTGGATGCCCTTGCATGGTAAGGTAGTTTTAGGAACACTTACGGTGGCATATTTGCATTTGCATAGACTAGTATAATTTAGCATTTGGAATTTGCATTTGCATGAATATGTTTTGCAACTCATATAGGCAGGCAATGTGGAGATTTTTCTCCAACTATTTGATTTGAACGGCGCAACGTATTAAGAAAGTACCTTAAGCGCTACTTTACGTATAATATTGTATATTTTGCAATATTTCTGGCCTGCCTGTTTTTAGCGCACTTCTAAGGTTGTGCTGCTTTTGCAATGGTACCAATTTGAGACTTGAGGAATCACAGCCGGCTCCCCCGGAAGGGACGCCTAATAGGGATATGTACGTGAAGTTTGGTCTTTCTGCCATAATGTACAGCACGTTGTGGCATAAACACACCAAAAAGGATCCTGAGTTACGATGGCCAATGCATGGGTCATTTGATGCGCCAAAGATTGAGAATGTGGAACGATGCATGTTTGAGCGATGGTCTAGACGTGATATGTTTGAATGTTTGCGTCTGTGGGAGAATAAAGTACGACAGCAAGAGAAGCGTGAGCAAGCGTTGATTGAGAAAGAACAGCGAAAGAATGTGTATGAGAAAGTGCTGGAGTTGAGAAAGAAAGAAGTGAAAGAGTTAAAGGAGCGAGAGGAGAAAGACCATAGGTTGCAGGTATCTGGCCAATATCCTGTCCGACAGCCTCTCTATCCTGTCCTTAATAAACCGCAAGATGATTTTTTGTTATTAGATCGACTTCCACCTCCGTATGCCGTTCCGTCCGCTCCGGCCGAACGCGACGAGGATTCTGACATAGATCATCGGAAAGCGCGGGACACTCGATCCATGTTGTCTGCTGAGTGTGCATCCCAAATCAGACAAGCTGCTCGCAAAGCATTACGTAGTACTGACCCTGCTTCCGATCTCTTTGTTATTATGAAGGATTGGTCAGAAAAGGAGCAGATATATTTTACTGCGACATTTGCTGATGAAGTTGTAGAAATGTTTCGAAAACATTCCTCAGTATTAGAACCTAATGATATAGCAAATGATCGCAAACAGCTACATGATGGTTCTTTTGTTTTCTCCCAGTTAGAAGACGCGATTAGACGACTGGTTAAAATACGAAATGAGGCGTCCCATCTGAAGGAGCAGAAAAAGATTGCGGACGCCGTTCCACAGTCCAATGCGCCCGGAGAGGCGCAGTCTCCTATCTTCGTGACAGATAAGATAATACCAGTTTAAATGAGACCTATGCGGGAAGCCGCGCCCTTGTATGTTCCTCCTAAAGGAGCGGGTGATAGTGATGAGAAAAATTCTGTTGATGCTAAGGGATATTTTATTTATAATTGGGTGTATACTCCTTGGAATAGAGCAGATGTAATGGCGCTTAAAGTAGCGTTACCTGATCCGCGTAAAAATCCAGCCGCCTTTTATGAGGAAGTTGAGGGTGCTTTAAATTCTTGCACTATGACCCTATGTGATATAGATTTGTTTTTCGGCTTAATTTTGCCACCGGATATGTGGCGGACTGTTCGTAAAATTGACGACCGTGTTACCTTTGGTGCTGAATGGAAAGAATTGGAACAACTTGATGCGCATAGAGAGCCCGCCTAAAAGCCACACCGGTTAATACTAGATCTCCCTGCAGTAATTTTAACTAAGCTTAAAACAGTTATTCCCCCTAAAACGATTGATTGGATTGTTTTAGCATCATGTAAACAAAAGGTAGATGATTCGTTTTCTGATTTCTTTACACGTTTTGAGGAAGCTTTTCATGACTTTAGCGGTCAGTCTTTGACGGATGATACCGGCAGACATTTGTTTGTCGATAAATATGTCACCAATCTGTTACTAGGGATAGCTAGCTGCTTAAAAGCTAGTGAGAGTTCTTGGACTACATCCTCTCCAGCATCTGTTTTATCGATGGCTCAATATTATGAGCGTCAAGAATTAGAAGCAAAGGGTAACGAGGACAAGAAATCTAAAGAATTAAAAACAAAAGTCATGTTGGCCCAGGTTTATGGCCCGCCCTCTAGAAGCTATGATAGAGGCTACGATAGGAGTTACGATAGAGGCGGACGTGGATCTTTTAATACCTCCTACACCCGTACGAATGTGTCTATTAATCAATGTTCGTATTGTAGGCAGCTTGGCCATTGGATGGCTGGTTGCCCATTGTTGCGCGGCCAGCAAAATTCACGAGGACCGGGCCAACCGAGAAATCGTTCAGGGTTTTCAGGGCCTAGGGGAAATATGAATGATCGTGCCCGATTTGATACGAATGTACGAACACAGAATAGTCAGAACACTTTTGATAGAAGACATCAATATCGAATGTCTGATTCTGACCGGCCTGATCTTTATGATTCTGCTCATGCATAGGATTGCCTAGGATGGGGTAAGGAATCAGTTGAAGTTCCAGTAGATCAGATGGGTCCCTATGTTACAGCACATGTTTTGGGTTCTACTGATCGGTTTCTGGTTGATACAGGAGCTACTCGTAGCACTTTGTCTAAACAATTGGTTTCGAGGGCTCCCCTGTCTGGCACGACTATTACTTCGATAGGTTTCGATGGAACACCTTCCCTTAGCCCATTGTCACAACCACTTGTATTCCATGTCGATAAATGTAGTGCTCCATGTCCATTTTTGCTTTCTCCAAATACACCTGACAACATTGTGGGTCTCGACATGTTGAAGTATTTTAGAGCCACAATACGATGTTCTCCTGAAGGGGTACGTGTCATTTTGAATGATAATCACTACGAGCCTGACAGAATTTGTTTTGTTAAAGAAGATATTGCATTAGCTTCACTTCCCAAAACTTTGTGGGCTACCTCAGACACTGATGTGGGTCAAATGGTTATCCCACCCGTTCAGATTTGTGTCAAGGAGGGAGCTGTGCTACCTCGTTTGCCACAATACTGAATTTCACTGGAGGGTGAAGAAGCACTCATACGCATTGTACATGATTTGAAACAAGTTGGGGTTGTTGAAGAAGTCCCATTCAATGTTTGCAACAGTCCGATTCTTCCGATTCTGAAAAGAGACACTGATACACGAGTTTACAGGTTCATTATTGATTTGAGGGAAGTAAACAAGATTGTCGTACCACAGTATCCTGTGGTTTCTGACATTACCACACTTCTTACCTTGGTTCCTCCGACTGCCACTACGTTTTCTGTGATAGAATTGAAGAACGCTTACTTTTCGATCCCTATCCATCCTGATAGCCGATATCTGTTCGGTTTCACTTTGAATAATCAATCGTATAGATTTTGCAGAGTTCCTCAAGGCTATACTTAGAGTCCGAGTATTTACAGTCAAGCATTAAAAAGAGAACTTCATTCTTTTATGTTGCCCGAAGGTGTGGCTCTCATACAATATGTCAATGACATCTTGCAGGCAGCCGACACCCCAGAACAGTGTGAAAAATGTACACTGTCTTTGCTTTCTTTTCTTGCTTCACATCATCATAAAGTGTCTAGAAAAAAGTTGCAATATTGTAGACCATGGGTAAACTACTTAGGTCACCTTTTGTCCTAGGAGGGACGTGCATTGACATCAGATCGTATACAAGCCATTTTAGACACACCAGTTCCTACTACACAGAAAGGAGTACGTGCATTTTTGGGTCTTACTTCCTTTTGTAGACAGTGGATTTTGGGATTTTCACATATTGTAAAGCCTTTGTTAGCACTTTTGACGAAAGATACCCCCATACCTCTTCCATGGACAGATGAATGTGAAAGTGCTTTTCGACTATTACGACCAGCCCTTTGTTCAGCACCAGTGTTAGGCACACCAGATTATACGAAGCTTTTTACACTCTATGTGCATGAGAAAGATGGGTGTGCATTGTCAGTTTTAGTCCAGTTGCATGGCGATAAGCAATGTCCGTGTGCTTATTTTTCAGCAGTACTTGATCCTTTTGCTAGAGCATTACCTGGGTGTTTCCGCTCAGTTGCAGCAACAGCTGTGTCAACACGACAGAGTGAGGGAATAGTTTTGTCACACAAGCTGTTAGTGTTAGTACCTCATGCTGTTGATGCCCTTTAGAATCAAACAAAGACGCAGCATTTAACTAGCGCACGTCTTACAGGATACGAACTGACATTGCTAGCTCCTCACATTACATTGAAAAGATGTGCAACTTTGAATCCAGATACTTTGTTGCCGTATCCGGTGACTCAGCCTCAGTCACAAGAAATGCACGATTGTATATTCCTGACTGAGGAACAGACAAAGGGTAGCATTGATTTGCAAGATATGCCCCTTCCAGATGTGGATGGTGAACTATGGGTTGACGGGTCTTGTCTGAAATTACTGGATGGTACGACCTCAGCCACGCATGCAATCACCACGCTTGAAACAATAGTGGAGACAGCTCGCATACCACAGAAATTGGCCCAAGCAGCTGGATTGATAGCTTTGACATGAGCATGTGAGCTTGGTGCTGGTTTGTGTGTGAACATTTATACAGATAGCCGCTATGCTTTTGGAGTAGCGCATTATTTTGGCCTACTCTGGAAGGAAAGAGGCTTTCTTACATCTCACGGAATGCAGATAATGCACGGAGAATTAGTGCATAATCTCTTGATTGCATTGACATGCCCAAAGAAAGTAGCCATAGTGAAATGTAGCGCGCATAAGAAAGTTACAGACAAGATTGGACAAGGAAATGCCTTTGCAGACCACGTGGCACGTGAAACTGCGATGCAGAGAAACACTACTTCCATGTATGTAGTCAAGTCACAAGCTGAGAGGTGGCATGATGCTAGGCAAGAAGTATGAGAGATACAGAGGACAGCCTCTGACAAAGAACGTGAGCAGTGGTCTGAAGAGGGAGAGTTAGATGATGAAGGTTGTTGGAGAAATAAACAGATGGATAGATGGAAGCTGCCTATAGCTTTCGTACAGCCTATGGTTCAGATGGCACATGGGCTAGCACATGTTGGAGCTTCCGCGATAACGAAAATGCTTACGCAAGTTTGGGAGCATCCAGAAATTGCTAGCACGGCTAAAAGAGTAGTACAGTCTTGCTTGATTTGTTTGCAATATAATCCTGGAAAGGGAACGCGAGTTCCATCTGGAGGTTTTGCTACACCAACTGCACCTTTTGAAGTCCTGCAAATGGACTACATGCAGCTTGAGCATTGTAATAATCTGAAGTATGTTCTAGTGGTGGTTTGTGCTTTTAGTAAATGGATTGAAGCATACCCCACAAAAGATAATACTGCTATTACTACTGCTAAGGTGCTATTGAAGGAGTTTTTCATGAGGTTTGGTGTTTGCAGGCTCCTATGGAATGATAACGGACCTCATTTTGTTGGGGAAGTTATCAAGTATGTCTTGAAGGGATTAGGAATCAAGCAGAAGTTCCATGCTGTGTTCCATCACAATGAGCAGGATTGGTGGAAAGGTATAATGCTACTCAAGCTGAAAATTGCGAAAATTCGAGCTTCTATGAATTTGACTTGGCCAGATGCGTTGCCATTGGCATTGTTGTCCATCAGATCAGTACCACATTCTAGAACAGGTCTTACCCCGTACGAGGTGGTATTTGGACGACCAATGAACATTTGGGGACTTCCGAAACCAAGTTCTGTGTATGATGTACCTTGTGTCTTGATGAATGACTATTTGGCACAGTTAACTGACAGTCTGGTTTCCATTCATCAACAGGTTCGAGAAGCGATCCCCGATAAATCCGAAGGTGAGGGCCATGAACACCGTCCTGGTGACTTTGTGATGGTAAAATCCTTTGAAAGGTCAAGCAGCTTGGAGCCGAGATGGCGTGGACCAGAGCAAGTGCTCCTCGCCACAAGAACAGCAGTGCGGTCACCAACAAGAAAAACTGGGTGCATAGCACTCATTGTCGGAAGGTATTGTCGACCTTGGTGGAACCTGCTGTGCTGACCGATCACCGCGAGATCTTGACCACGGAGAAAGGCCCTGCTGTATCACCTGACGAATCTGCGGAGTTCTTCCCGGACCAGACGACTCCTGGAGCAACGTGATACAACTTGAGATCGAGGAAGTGATCTACAGTTTTTTTTGTGAGAGACTGGTTGAGCAACCGCCCTGGGTAGTGGAAACGGAATGCCAATATGACAAGGGAGGGGGATCAGCCCTGCGTAGTGTAGTGACACCTGTCTTGATCTGTGGTGAAGAAAACAACGTCTAACCATGGTAAAGAGCTCATTGACAATTTTTTTGTTTTTATGTTTTTGTTGTAGTTTTGAGAGAGCCGACTTTGCTGCTATGATAACCACTAAGAAAAGGATTTTAGGAGTGTTAGGTGTTTTTGCTGTTTTGACAATTATATCAGTGATCACCTGGTCCATTGAATGATGATTCCTGCTCGTGAGTTTTTTGTGGTACCTACTACTCCAGTTCCAGAAGAGCATCAGCATTTCACTCTTCCGTATCATGAGCAAAAGCATCGAGAATCCTATCTCAATAATACATTTGTTCAGATGCTCCATCACACCCACAATGCAACGAATGCCACAAATTGCTGGATATATGGTATGCTTCCAGCACATCAAAAGAAAGGTAGAACACCGTTTATTCCACTTCCTTTTTCGCATAATGGTTCTTGTCGAGCGTGGTACACTCTTCTTTTTGCGACTAGGAAACCTGCAGTAGGTGGACTTCTTTTCCGTCTGAATAAAGAGTGTTATCAAGATGAACATGGGTATCCTCAAGCAAATGGAACTATATGGGAATGGGAGGAATACCGACCGGACAATGCTTCTACGCCATATGTTTTCACCCACACGAGAGACTCTACCACAAGCAATGAATCTGTAATTACTGTTACACGGACAAAAGCAGACCTGTGTGTGCAAAGTATTGGACGAATTCCAGTTGGGACTAGTGATTGTGTTGTTGTATTAAACATAGATGGAATAAATGATAGTTCGTTCTTGGCTTCACATAACACATATCTAGTATGTGGAAGTCATGGGTATCATAGACTACCAGTAGGGTGGTCAGGTGTATGCTATGTTTCTTTTCTATTTCCTCCTGTTTTCTTGGCACCTGCTTCATACCATCTAGATTTTAAGCTGTTTAGAAACATTTCAATGAATCGTTATAAAAGGACAATAAGAATTGATGATGTGGATCAGACTGATACTAGTCTACAGCAATATGTCGATTTTAATTTGGGCTTGTTTCCTTTTGTGGGTGCTGCATTAAACAGTAGGAAAATACGACGATTAACTAGAGTTGTGGAAGCGGTCACTAATGAAACTGCTATAGCTCTTGGTAATATTACAGAAGAGTTGCAAATTGCTAAAATTGTAACCCTCAAACTAGGATGGTGTTAGATGTTATGTTAGCAGATAGAGGAGGAGCATGTAAAGTTATCTGTAATAGTTGTTGTGTTTTTATCCCTGATAATTCGCCTTCAGTATATGAAGCTATTCTTAAACTACATAAGATAGCTGCAGATATTCATACTAAAAATGGTAACTGGACTTTTTCTGGATGGTTTTGGGCTCTGGTTTCTGCTTGGGGTTGGAAATTGCTGACTATACTATGTATTGCAATTGCACTAATTTTCACCTGTTGTATGTGTATCCACTGTAGCCCAATGCTATGTTCTTTGTGCATAACTGCTTGTATACCATCTAAAAGGAATGCCGCGAAAGCACAACACGCGTTGGATAAGGAAGTGATTGACATGATGTATATAAATATACGAGATGAGTGTTTAGATTACCCCAAAAGAGCGTATGTCTTTAGCTAACGCTAAAAGGGTCGTCTGTTGTAATTTGATAGCGATTAGGTTGAGCGTTAGCAAAAGACATCTTAGTTCTAGCTATTATCTTTTTCTTGATGAACTCCTTTTTGTATTCATGGCAGCCATTTTGTCTGCCACACACTACCTCGTGTCGACCACATGCTTTGTCCTATCTTTCTGCCCATGGCACTTGAATCTGCCCAGCAACAGGCTATTATTAGCGTCCCCTTGTTTTGCCTCTGACCGTTAGGGTCCACATCTGTTAGTGATTAACCCTGGATTGGAATGTGTTAGCCAAGACCCTAAGACTGTTAGCTCCTCCCATTGATCGATTGTGCCTTTCGATATTGCCTAATATGGACATAAAATGTGCTCTTGTGCTTTGTACCGCCTTCTTTTGAGCCCCTGTGTGGATATAAATGAACCATGCTGCCGTAGCCCTGTGTGCTACTTCTTGCAATGCCGCAGGGTACTGTTTGAATTGTAGCACCACCTCATGAGGTGTAATAAACGTTATATTTTGTAGTTCCAGTTTCTGTGCCAACTTCTTCCGTGGGGTCTAAGGACTTTGTGCAGAGAATGGCGAACCCCTTGCACTAGCGGGCCTGGCTGAACCCTGCACGACAGCACCCTGCCCGTAGGGCTACCTAGGGCCTACCTTAGGGGTGACCTGTAAGTAGTAAAAAGTGGAATTTTAAGGGTTGGCTAGTAACTTTTAAATGCCAAGCCAATGCGGCAGTAAACCGCACATGCAGCCCCTGCAGTGGCGAACCTGAGACAGGTTTAAAAGGCTACTTTTGTGGGTGGTGGAAGCAGTACTGCATGCCCATGAGAAGAATTTAATGTACAGGCCTTGGGTATATAGGTTACCACAGTACAAAGGACTTGCAGGTAAATTTAATGTGCCGAACAGGTGTAGGCCAATCGTACCATTCTTAAAGGAGAGTGCACATGCAGTTTAGCACTGATTAACAGTGGTAAAGTGTCCAGAGTCTTAAAGCCAACAAAAAGAGGGTCAGAAAAATACAGGAGGAAGCAAAAACATTTTGGGATACCCCTGCAAAAAGGGCCAGGTGGAACACGTTCCAGAACGTCGGATAGAGTAGACTTGAAACATGGAGGTAACAAACAGAGTGCAGTGAGGCAGGAAGAGTACAAATACGAATTTCAGACCTGGGAGAGTATAAGGTAGGAACTGAGTTAGGCAGACAAAGGAATAAGAGGAGAAGTGGTGAAAAGATGTAAATAGAAAGTGTCTGAAAAAAGCAATGTAAAGATACTGAGAGACAGATATTACGAGAAATAGTTATTAGCAGAGGGTGAGGCACATAGTGTAGAGACACAGAGAAAGTAGTAAAGGGGTTGAGTGCTTGTGAGAGACGCAGAAGTGAGCTCTTGCCATTTAGATGGAAGTTGAAAACATGGTTATTTCCTAAGATCTAGGATCTCAGTAGGTTTCTGAAGGAGGTAGGCAGGTCAATTCACTTTTAGCGCCAGGATGCCTGACAGGTGATAGTGCGCTCTAGAAATGCAATAAATAAATAAATAAGAAGTGAGAATGAAGACAGCTAAACAGAGCGATGGAGAGAAAACGAGCTAGAAATACAGGTAAAGAGAGATGGGAGAGCGAAGGAGTGAGATGGAAAGGGAAGGGTAGCAAAGTTGGAGACATGGACAGAACACAAGAGTGAGACAGGAGAGAGATGAGTAAGAAAGTCAGGTGGGCATAGCTAGAGAAGCTGCTCTCTGCACTGTAGGTACTGCTGACCTCTTGCTGGAAAACCCCTTCTCTATTAACCCTCTTCTCTGTCTTTCTGCTGCTCCTTGATTTCATGAAGCTCACGAAGATGTGCCACACCAATTCCCTACCCTTGGAACATGTTTCAGTGGGATTTTCATAACCTCTCGATCTTCTTTGATTAAGTAATATAAACAATGAGCATTTATTATCCAGCATTTCCATAGAGCTTAAGTGTGCAGCTTTGAAGCACAGTGATTTTATCTTCAACTTGATGGTCATGTCATCAACTTCTTTAACCCCTTCCATGTTGGGCCGATTCCGCCGCTGTGCGGTAACCAAACGAACAGGGCGGGGCCGTGACGAACCCCAGCCGGTATCAGCACACGAGCACTGTGGAGCGTGACGGCTGGGGTTCGTCATCAGCATGGAAGGGGTTAAAGTCCATTTTTGTGGGTCCTTCAGAGCCCAACATCACAAGTCACTTCCCATGATGTCCTAAGGTCTAAAGGCTGTGTGATGTCACAAGGGGTGAAAGGGCATGTGATATCACTCCTGCTACCCCTGGCATTTTGGTGAATTGACATCCTTGGTTACTGCTGAGCAAATTCTATACCCCCCTCCCCCCCCAAGTTAACATCAGTGCTTATCAGATTATTCTGGGAAACGTGGTTAAACTCCAAGAGTTTGATGGGAAATTCTCACCCTGTCATTTGAGAGAGTAGGGTTTGAGGTACCAGACGAAAAAAATGTATTATTATACCGCCTAGTCATACTATGCCAACTACTGGATCGACTTTCAATGCATGGTACCACGCTTTCCGATAGAAGGGGATCAGCTTAAAATATGAACACTGAACTCTAGCATAGCGGTTCCTTTGGCTAGACCCACACAGTTGGATCAGACTGTGCGCTGCTCAAACTGACCGCTGTGGACCTTGATAAAGGTGTGGCTGTTCTCAAATATACCCACTTGAAGTGTCCTTGCTGTGAATTAAAGATGGGACTGGCAACAGCTGGAATTTTCGGAAAGCGGGCACCTATAGGAGGCAAAAAAAAAGTTTGTCACATAAGAGCAGTTTTTGCATAGAGACAACTTTAATAGATATGGATGTAGGGCACTGTCCCTAAAATTCAACAGTGGCTTTAGGATGCTGTCATTAGTAGAACTATGGTCACGGTTTTTGCGGCGTGATATATGGGGACCAGTTTGACAGTACGTTATTCAACAACATGAGAATTAACCCCATGACCCACACATACACACACAGATACATTAGTGTATCGTAAGTTATCCTGGTTACTTTCTGTACTGTGTTGCTGTAACCGTTGTATCAACATGCCATGGATATGTGTGAAAATGTTGTAGTTTTGTTGTTAAAGTGATGTTAATGTGACATGTAGCTCTACAGGGAGACTGTTGCCCTCTTTATACATGTATAGACGGATCGACATATTTAGGCAGCTATACAGTTGATGCAAATGTGATGTAATGCATGTACTGTTTAAGTTGGCTTGCCTTGCTAATTGTTTTTTTCCCGTCTTTTTCTGCAAAATTAAAAAATAAAGCTAAAATAAACTTCAGTGGTTAATATCTTTATTGAAAGCCATCAAATAGCGGCACTCCATGCACATCGCTCATACCCCATGAAGGTGCCCTTTAAAACTGTAATGTCACCTCTATTTTTTTCACAGTGGCTAACAAGAACAGCCAGTCTGGTTCTATCCAGACCTCCATGGTGGACTATTTATCATGGACTCTGGTATATAGCCAACAGTTTTATGAAAATAATTAAATACATCCAAAACTGAGCGCCTCCTGAATTCTGCTGATGGTCCAACAATTGAATCTCTTAAATTGGCCTATGTGATGAGTTCTATTCAGTGCCCAGCCACTGCAGTCTGAAACTTAGGCATCCATACTGATGCCAAATTATCTGTGAAAACTCAGGGAGCCAAGTCTCCAAAATCTGCTTTTGGCAATTGATGACCTTACTTGCCTTCATTGATAATCAGTTCTATGTACTACCTGTCATCAACACACTTGTTCAGCATTAGATTATATTCGCTTAACTCCATGTTAACCCCAAAGATTTCCCTGCTCCAAATATAGTTGGTGCAAAATGATGCTAATCGCCTCGTCTCAAGTCTACCTAAATCCTCGCATGTTTCTCCTATGCCTCCACAGTGTCACTGGCTACTAGTCAAAGGTCGCTTTATTTGAAGCTATGTTTGTTTATTCCCTGTAGCAGCTATTTATTTTATTATTAGTTATTTATTATTCGTAGTCTAGCCACGAGGACATAAAAAGCATTCATAACTTGGGTTTTGTATACAAAGAAAAAAAGATGCAAAATCCTTTTCAAAACTCGAAGCTGAAAAAGGCAAGTGCTGACTACGGCTTTAATTGGGGGTGCGGGAGTAAGCTGGGCATCAAATGTAACCCCAAGCTTCTTAGCAGTCCACAGTAGAGGGCGTGTTCGAGGTCTTGTGGACAGAGTGGAGTTGGCAGAATCAGGATGAGACAAAGGGAAGTAGGATCTTTGTGTTATTTACAAGCATATTCACTTGGTTGTAGCCCATTCAACCTTAGAAAGGCATTGATGGAGGTTGGTTGTACTGGTGCTTAAGTAACTGGTTATTTTTAGAAACACTTAGGTGCCATCAGCGCACATAAAAACAGGTGTAAGTAATTAATTAGAATAGGGCAGCCAGATGAAGTTCATAAAAATTAAAAAGCAGAGGTGACAAGAGAGAACTCTGACTAACATCCTATGTGAGCTTCCGTTCGAGTGACTGAAATGGAGTAAGGGTTAGCGTGATCGTGTATAAATTCACTGTTGCCAGATAATGGAGATACACCATTATCCAACAACATCGCTGACACAGGCAACACTGCACTACGCTGCAGATCCCACTTGGAAGAGAATACTCGCTAAATGTCCCAATACCACTGGTTAGACAGATCTTTTGAGGATTATTTTATTTTCATATTAAATCCTTTTTGGGAAAATACAGTCAGCGGAATACTATATCCCTTCAAATTGTACTTTATTACTAAGAATCTACATACAATCGCGCTAACCCTGAATCAGCCATTGACATGACAAAACTCGTTGGGTGTGCTGAACTGCTTAATATAGATGAAATACTGATAAAGACGTTATTACTGGACATTGTTTTGCTCCTTCCTCTAATGTGGATTAAAAGAAGAAGAATTTGTGGGATTCTATTATGAATTAATCTGTGCCTTGATACTGAGATTTTAAATACTCCTAGGGATCGTGCATTGACCACCTGTCTATGAACCTCAGTGGAACAGAGCTTGACTTAATTTTTTTTTTTAAATTATTAATCCATCAACCGAGGACAGAGTGGCTGCCTTTCTGACGGAACTGGCGGTAGAGGGGCCAGTCCGCAGCAGTACGGGCCGCTGATCTACCCGAGCCCCCGGCTTGGGGCCTAGTACTCACGAAGATCAGAGCGGGACAGCAGCTCCTGCACTCCGAATGACAGCGGGCCCTTTGGAGGAGCATCGGGTCCCCTGGATTGTGGAGCAGCGGGCGCCCCCGTCATTTGGCGACTGAGCCCGCACGGAGGTGAGCGGAGCATGGGGGGGGGGCGAGGGCGGCAGACTGGGCCTCGGTCCCGGGAGGGCCGCTGCCGCTGTTTGGAGGACTGGGGCTGAGAGAATCGGGCCGCCCCAGGGTCGGGCGGCCCTGCACACCACCAGCCCGAGGCTTACCCTGGAGACGGGGAAGGCGGTCACCAACTTGCTCGCCCCTCGGACAGAGGGCTGGAACTTGAGGCCCCGGCTTTGGGCCTAGTGCAGAGGGGCATCAGCGGCCACTGACGGAACGCCATTTTCGGACCAGGGTAGCTACAGCACGGAAGCCTGCGGCTCCATAGGGGACGCATCCCGCGACCACTGTTCACTCTAGGGTCCCCCGGGGGGGTTCGGACCACACCGACGGCCTTCTGGACCCAGCACCCGCCTCGGCAGACCAGCCACAGGGCTCACAGATCCTGGCAGGGAGTCTCCACATCCCGCCCCTGCCCACGGGGGCGCAGCGGGCCCGGGCCGACGCACTCCGGCTCACAGCTTCCACGCCCAGCGGGCTCCTCGACGAGACTACTGCCTTAGATATCACGTATTCTCGGACGGCGAGACGGAACGGCGGGCCTCCCGCATCCTCTTCCCGTCATCGCGTTTGCCCCCCACCCGCAGGTGCATAATGGACCCGGCCCAACACGAAGCGGCCTCCAGCACTCCTGACCGGGCATGGGCGAGTGCCAACCCCAGTGGCTCACAAACAACGAGATTCAGGACTCCACACCAGGCCCACGGGCCTAGCGAGTGCCATCCCTGACATCGCCGTAGTGCCGCCCACGCCCTCCTAGAATACCACGTCTGGACACTCAACGATTCCATACGCCGGCGACATTGCGCACACGGGACGCAAAGGATCCCACAATATCGTGGACTTACTCCACAAAAACTCTCCAAAATGGGAGAAAGCCCAATTGACGACATCCCCGAAGACACCTGCCAGACCCCAAGGCCAGGAAGACGAGACTGCTCCCATCACCAAAGCCTTCCTGGCCTCCCTCTTTAACACCCTGAGGGACGACTTCCAGGCCCTGAAACAGGAACTAGCAGGAGAACAACGGGAGCTGCGTCGAGATCTAGACGGCCTTGGGGAGCACGTGGCGGCGGTGGAGGAAGCGGACCAAACCCGCAGCATGGAGGTAGAGCGGCTACAACAGGAGATACTCCGTCTTCAAGACCAGCAAGTGGACCTGCAGGCACACTCAGAAGATCTTGAGAACCGCTCTCGGAGGAACACCATACGGGTCCGGGGAGTCCCGTTGAAAGCCGAGGGGAACAGCGTGGTCGAATACCTGCAGGAGCTATTCCGGGAGATCCTGGGGGAATCCGAAGAGTTTGACATACGCATTGACCACGCACATAGAGTCGGTCTGGCACGAAGAGCACCGGCCGCCCCTCCGGACATACTGGCTTTCCTCCTCGATTTCTCTTTGAAGGAACATATTTTGAGAGAGGCCCGACGGAAACAACCACTCCACTTCCGGGCTGATCCCCTAGCCCTCTTTCAGGCCCTCTCTGCCATTACCCTGCAGAAACGTAAATCCTTTTGGATAGCAACGAACTTTTTGAGAGACAATGGGATACCATATTCCTGGGGTCACCCGTTTCGCCTCATTTTCAAATGGAAAGGATCACTACACCAACTCAAGTCTCTCC
Organism: Lissotriton helveticus; assembly: GCF_964261635.1. NCBI lineage: Eukaryota > Metazoa > Chordata > Amphibia > Caudata > Salamandridae > Lissotriton > Lissotriton helveticus. Next base: position 744,516,773 of record NC_136065.1, on the reverse strand, counting down.
GCGACACATGTGCACTATTAGACATTGACATGCCAAAGGAGGCAGGGTCTAGAGAGGCATCCCCGAGCAGATCACAGGATGGGCCCATGCGACGCCCCGGAGATGGATGGCAGACGGTGAGGCGGAGACGATCCCCCCAATCTCTCCCGAGACCTGACCCTATCACAGCTGCTCAGGAACGGGAGGCAGCAGTACAAGAGGTGGCGGATAACACAGCGACTAAACTGTAAGACAATATTACCCAGGGGTATGCATTCACGCTATAGCCTTGCCTGGGGGTAAGGGCTGGGGAGCCACTCAGTCGGCCGCTGCCACGTTACCCTCCACAGTGACTTACTACGGACCTGCACTAAGTTCCAGTAGGCCCAAGAGTATTTCTTCATGGGGATGTTATGGGGAGGATGGGGGGAGGCCATGGGGGTTGGTGGGGACTTGGTTGATGTTGGGGCAGTAGTTTGGGATCAGTTGGGTTGGGGGGGTTGGCTTCTGGAGAGGAATGGGTGGGTGAGTGGGTGGGATGTCCAGTGCTCAGTTCTATACACAATGGTCTTGGCCTGGGCCCGGAGCCCCGCGCCCCCTCGAGCGTACAAATTAGCCAGTTCGTGTCCCACAGATGTCATGCCACCTACAACCCTTAAGGTTTTAACGCTGAATGTACGGGGTCTCAACTGTCCTGTTAAGCGGCGTGCCATTTTGTCCCTACTAGAGAACACCCAGCCAGACATCTGTCTCTTACAAGAAACCCATTTGGTGGCACGCGACTGTCATAGACTCCGATCTCGAAAATTCCCAACTCAGCTCTTTTCCTCCGGCCCCAACAAGACCGGTGGAGTAGCGATTTTGGTAGCACAGACATTTAGAGGTAAGGTCCTACACAAAGGTGCTGAACAGAGAGGGAGACTGTTAGCGTACCGCTTTGCTCTGAGAGGCCTGCAGTTCATAATCGGGTCCCTTTATAGTCCCAACGACGGCCAGGAGCGCTTCCTACACTCAGCCCTCACCGACATTACCGTTACACCGGACAGACACATCATACTGGGGGGGGGACTTCAATATGGTGTTTGACACAGTTCTGGATAGGTCAGCACAACGTCAACCCCAGACTGGAGAATTCTCCGCCAACTGCACAGACCGATTAACTGAGCTGGACCTTCATGACCTTTGGCGCCGCACGCACCCAAATGACAGAGAATACTCTTATTACTCTAATGCACACAAGACTTACGCTAGATTAGATCACCTCTTGGTCTCTGGCCGAGTTTGCGCACTAGCCACCTCGACAGAGATAGGGGTGCTTTCAATCTCAGGCCATGCCCCAGTTACCACCACCCTCACTTTACCACCTACCTCGAATCCCCTCAGGGTCTGGCGTCTTCGTGACACTCTTCTACATAGAAAAGATGTAGTGAAACACATTCAGGACGCGATACAAGACTATCAGTCACACAATGCTAACGGAGACACGACGCGGGCGACTCAATGGGCAGCCATGAAAGCGGTGATTCGGGGAGAATTTATAGCCCTCTCCTCGGCAGAGAATAAAGACAGACAACACAAGCGAGACGAACTTACGCAGAGGGTGCGGGAGTTGGAGCGCATCCACCGGCGGACGGGGGCTCCTCAAATTTGGAAACAACTTAAAACGGCCAGACACCTCCTGTCTGCCCTATATATGGATCGGGCAGAATACGCGGCCCTACGGCTGCGATATGCCTATTACACGGGAGGGGACAGGTGTGGCAGACTGTTGGCAAGCAGGCTCCGTGTCCTGCGTCACCAACAGATGGTGAAAGAACTTTCCTCCCCCGATGGACGGGCAGTCACAGAGGACGCAGAGATCGCGGAAACGTTTTGAGATTTCTATGCCACTCTCTATGCCAGTGACTGTCTAGCCTCTACGTGGACAATGTCTTACTCACACTTGACAACCCACGGACGGCCCTCCCTGCATGCATGGCAGAGCTAGATGCCTTTGCGGCGGTAGTCGGCTGGCTTCAAAATAAATACAGATAAATCGTTAGCCCTCTACCTCTCACTGAAACCCCCCACTAAGGAGTACCTACGGACCTCCTTTCCACTCCAATGGGCGTCAGTCGCAGTACCCTATCTAGGGATCCAGTTGACCTCCACACTCCCTGCTATGACAGCAGTCAATTATGCCACGCTCCAAAAGTAAGTGCGCGACAAATTGTGCCGGTGGAAGAGTCTTCCCCTCTCGTGGCTGGGCAGAATTGCAACGGTTAAAATGACCATTTTACCCCAAATCCTGTACCTTTTCTGAGCACTGCCACTCCAGCCGCCCACAGGATGGCTCCGGCAAATGCAGACTGACCTTGCCCGCTTTATTTGGCAAGGCCGGAAGCCGAGAATGAGGAGGACTCTGACCACGCTAGCCCCTGAGGAAGGGGGGTTAGGAATACCAGACCTGCGCAAATATTTCCAGGTGGCACAACTACGCTATTTGGTCGAATGGAGCAGGTGGGAGTCCGAAAAACCCTGGTTTTTCCAGGATCAGGCAGTGGCGGGTCGCCCACTTCAGGAAATCCCCTTCCTTAGTAAAGCGGCCCGACCGGCTAACCTCTACGCATCATTCGTCACGCGGGTCCCGCTAAAAGCGTGGGATGACACTAACATTGTACACGATCTTACTACCTTTCCCTCGCCGCTTACACCCCTAGTCGACAACCCAGATTTCACTCCAGGTATGGCCAAAGGAGCTTACACCCACTGGCGGTCGGCAGGATGTCACTGCCTTTGCCACATCTACGGTCCTGATGGAGTGCTCCCCTTCCCCCTTTTCCGACAAGAATTCAATTTCCCCGAGACAGAACGCATACGACACCTTCAAATTCGCCACTGGGCACTACAGCCACAGGTGAGGGAGACTGCCGATCGGCCCTTTTGGCCATACGAGAGATGGCTGCTGACTTGCACTTCAGACACCAAACTCATATCTGACCTTTACAAATTCCTCCAACCACAGCCATCCCACCTATACAATCCTGGCAGAGAACGTTGGGAGAGGGAGCTAGGCAGGACCCTGAGCCACAAAGAATGGGGCCAAATCTCCTACAGAGCATGACACTCAGCATACCACTCCAGACTTACTGAGACCCTAACTAAAGTGACCACATACTGGTACTACACATCAGAACGGATAAGTGAGATGGACCGCAGTAAAGACAAGAACTACTGGAGGGGATGTGGACACGTAGGCACGCTATTGCACATCTTGTGGGACCGTCCCCTGATACAACCATACTGAACACAAGTGATTGATGATGTTGACGCACATTTTCACACCGAACTGCCCCGCTTCCCCGCCTACATCATACTAGGGCTCCCTAATCCACTGACATACCCCCTGCACTCACGAAGAGGACGCCAAATGGCTTTCGCCCTAGGCTCAGCGATCCAAAATATCTTGATACACTTGCGCACTATGACAGTCCCCTCCATTCAGGATGGCTTCATCGGCTGTGGGGTGTGTTGGGGATGAAGAAGTTGTCCCTTACACTAGCCGGAGATAAAGATCAATTTGACGGGCTTTGGCAACCATTCCGCTCCTTACTGGTTAATGAATTCAGAGAACTTACATGCCCACGGTATCTCCGCCTGTTACGGCTCACAGGACCGGAGGGAGAGGCCTAATACGGGGGAAACGGGGGGACTCTGAATCGAGACCCGACAAGACGACACTGGAAAAGACTGTCTCGAGCACTGGACAGGGAGGTGAAGGGATGGAGGGGTGGGGGGAGTTGGGGGAGTGGGGAGGGGAGTTTACACCTGGTTGGCACTGCGCATTCTTCCCTGAAGGTCAACGCTGCCGCAGTTTAGATGGGTATTGGGCTGTTATGCTGCCTTTCTTATGCCCTCTCCTTACCCTTCTCATGTATATGATTGCTGTTGATGATGTAATGTATGCGCTGATTGACTTGTCTTCCAGGTGCGGATTTCAAATAAAAAAAGGGTTAAACCTAAAAACTTCTCTATATGGCCAAACAAAGTGTTTAAGTGCCTACAAATTTCAAAAATATGTACAATATCGGAAACATCTGACCCACGGCGAAAACATTTTCCATCGTTAGACCCACCCCATTTTGACAATTTAGCTGGGGTGTAATACAAATTAAAAACAGTCTTATAGTGCTGTGCACGGAGATTAGCAGACATAAACAATCTCCCTGCCAATTCAATGGAGGTTTCGACCCGCATGCCTAGGCACCCCAGCCGGTTGTCCCATTTGAGATTTTGAGTCTCCAAGTCGCTACCCTTGGTATCTAACAGTAGGTTATAAAGTATACCAATATGTGCATTTTTCCTCACGGCTTCAATGACAGGATTTACTTTGATTTTCCATTGCTGTTTAAGTAAATAATCGCGGACTTGCAAGTATTTAAAGAATTCAGAGCGGAGGAGATGAAATTTGTCAGTTAACATTTCAAAGGACATCAAACCCCCATTGATCTAGAAATCTCCTATATATTGAACCCCTTTAGCCCGCCACCTATCTATAATACGGTCACAAAATATCGATGGGAGGAGAGTTGTAGCAGTTAGCCGGGTATATCGAGATATCTTCTCTAGTCTGTAATTCTTTTTCACTGCCTTACATACTTTGTAAGCAGTGTTTCGGACCTTAAACCTGGTTCTCTTGTAATAGCTCATCTCGAGATTAATGAACAATCGATTTTTGGCATCACTGCCCAGCAGCATTTGATATATGGAGGGGGCTTTGGCCACGCTAGTCGGTTCTGCCCTGGTTAATAAGATATTCATATGCTGCAGTATACACACATAATAATATAGGGTACAATCCGGCACAGCCCAACCACCTTGCTCCTGAGGCAAAGTCATATATTGCATGGCTCTCCGGGATTTACCCTGAGCCCACAGAAATCTGGCACAAATAGATTGTAACAGTGCCAAGTTGGCACGAGAGATCTCCAGTGGCACAGATCTAAAAAAATATAGGATTTTGGGGAGAATCAACATCTTAAGAACGTTATATCGTCCTACCATAGAGAGATGCAAACATTTGCACAGTTGTTTACACACATCATTTAAAATATGCAGCCAGTTGACCTCAACCTGGGCTTTTAAACAGGTCCTCAACGTGATCCCCAAGTATATCACCTCATTCAAGACCCTTTGATCATCAAATGCCAATATATTAGCAAACAAAATTTGTGTCTTAGTAATATTGAGTTTGTAGTCTGAGGCAGCACCAAACTGTATCGCCAGTCGCTCTATTTCTGGCATAGCTATTAAAGGGTTCGGCGTTACCACTGCTACATCATCTGCATATGCAAACACCCGGTATTGCTCTTGTCTCCAAATTACCGACTCAATCCTTGAACTATATTCTAACATTTTTAAAAACTGATCTATGTATAAGGAGAACAGCAGAGTCGAGCAGGGGCATACCTGCCGTGTTCCCCGTGTAATATGTACAGGAGTAGATTCTAAGCCCATAATGCAGACTCTAGCTGTAGCTTGACGGTATAAGACTTGCAAGGCAGAAATAAAGTTTTGTTTAAAACCCGACAACGTAACACTGCCCATAAAAATCCCCATGCGACCTGGTCGAAAGCCTTTTCGGCATCTAGTAATATAAGACTGAATCCACTCCCTGTGGTGCTAGCGATATCCAAGAAAGTTACAACTCTATTGATATGGTTGGTTGTCCCCCTCTTGAGGATAAAACCATGTTGTCAAATTGATACCAGCTGGGTTATTACTACGGCCAACCAGGTCGCAAGGATTTTAGCATAGACCTTGCTGTCTGAATTTAAAAGAGATATAGGACGGTATGAGGCGGGTTGCTCAGCGAGCGTATCCTTTTTTTTAAAAACTATTATACTGGCCTCGTCCCATGTTAAACGGGGAGCTCCTGCCTGAGCCTGTATGAACGTAGCAAGCATATCGGTCTTCAAAATCCCCCAAAAAGTTTTATAAATTTCCTAAGGAAGTATATCGGGTCCTGCGGCCTTACCCAGTGCTAAACTATTAATGGCTCTTTCCAGCTCCTCCATAGTATTAGGGGCCTCCAATAGCTCTGCATCTTGCCTATTCAAATTGTTATCACCGAAGAGCCACCGCCGGAGGCAGATCCTTCTCCTACCTGGCGGCCAAGACATGGAACTCCCTCCCCATCCACCTTCGGCTGACCCAGGACCACCTCGCCTTCAGGAGACAACTCAAGACCTGGCTGTTCGAGCAGTAGCGGCCCCCTTCCCCCAAGCGCCTTGAGACCCTTCCGGGTGAGTAGCGCGCTATACAAGTGTTATGATTGATTGATTGATTGAAAATGCTGTGACAAGGATTCCCCAACTTGTACATCATAACGTTCCCCCGTATATAATTTTTCATAAAAGTCACGAAACACATCAGAATCCCAGCGTCTGTTTCTATAAGGTTGCCCCTAGAATCAACAATCGCACTGATCCTCTGGGCCGCCTCTTTAGATCTAAGCTTCTGTGCGAGGCACCATCCACTTGCCTCCCCATATTCATAGTTCAGCTGTTTATTGATCGAGTATCTCTTTACTCCAATGGAGATTTATTTTGGCCTTGCCACGGGCCACTTCAGTTTGAAGAGCAGTAATCTCCTGGCCCCCATGTATGCCTTGCATGAGCTTTTCTTTTGCTACAGCTAGAGCAGCATATAGTTCCTGCAATGCTGCTCGCATTTGTTTTTGCTTATATAGGCCGAAGCTGAAGACTCCCCCCCCCCCTAAAAGCAGCTTTAAAAGTGTCCCATACACACCCAGTCCCTGCACTATTACGATTTATGAGAAAAAATTGCTCAATCCATATCTTCATATGAGCTACAAAATTCTTATCTAACAGCAATTTCCTATCAAATGAAAAGGCTCGCAGTTTATTTCCAATTCTAGGCAACGTTAGGCTTAACACAAGAGGGCCATGGTCTGAAGTAGCCCGTGGATATACCTGTATTCTTGCTCCAACAAGCAAGAGACTTGATGCAAAAAAGTAGTCCAACCTTACCAATTTCTGATGTGGACAAGAATAAAAGGTATACCCAGGCTCCTCCCCTCTTAAAGTGGCCCAGTCTTCCACCAACCCGTGATCAACCAGAAGAGACTGAAGTGCCTTAAATACCCTAGGTTTCCTCCCTTTATAACTGTAATTAATATCGTGTAGAGCTTTAGGCCCAAGGTGTATATTTAGATCACCACAGATAATTAGTGGAGTGGGCCATAAGGCCAGTTCTACATTGAGCCAGTCTATTATTAGAGTCTCATCAAAATTTGAGCCATATATGGAACATACCGGGCATTTCTGATTACCAATAATAGATTCAACAATAGCCCACCTCCCTTGTTTGTCTGCCAATGCTCTACCTGTCCCTTGTATATGATTTTTAGCTAGAATTGCAACTCCCCGCGAGGTTGTGGACTGCTCTGTACATATCAATACCGTAAGGCCTAAATCCGCTAATAGTTTTCTTTTGGCCTATGCTATATGAATTTCCTGTAAGCATATCAGGTCACTCTGCAGCATCAGCAGCTCACTCGCAACCCGCTGCCTTTTATTTATAAGCTTGACTTTGTTTGTCAAAGTTTGAATCTAGGGGATACTTCCTACGGAGTAACGGTGTTTCCAGGAAAACCCAGCAGCACACTTGCCTTACTGTTTGACCGGAGTGGAGGACACAGGGGCTCGCCTCCCGCTGCCGCACATAACATCTTTGGAGCGGCCGCCGAGTGGAGCGTGGGCCTGCTGAACTTCATTTCCCAGCAGCCCTAGCGCCCGGACACCGCGCCAGGGGCGCATAAATCACAGCGTTTGCCCCGGCAGAGCGGGCATACTTCCTACGGAGTAACGGTGTTTCCAGGAAAACCCAGCAGCACACTTGCCTTACTGTTTGACCGGACCGGAGGACACAGGGGCTCGCCTCCCGCTGCCGCACATAACATCTTTGGAGCGGCCGCCGAGTGGAGCGCGGGCCTACTGGACTTCATTTCCCAGCAGCCCTAGCGCCCGGACACCGCACCAGGGGCGCATAAATCACAGCGTTTGCCCCCGCGACGCGGGACCCACGCCGGGAGAAGCCCGGGACAAGGGCGGGCCCTCTGAGGCCCTCAGAGGCATGACGAGGCCGGGCTGGGCCTATACTCCAACGTCTAATTCAGGTTTATTTTTGCATATTTCTGTTTGCCCTCTCACCATGGCTGAGACATTTGACAGACCCATATCTGGAGGCATAGTTGGGAATACTAAGGGTACCTTGGACAACTATTTCTTCAAGACTGTCACTGATCCTGATAGGGAGAGTGCTTTGGCTGAACGTAGGGCGGAGCGGCGTCGCTCTATTGAATGTCTGAAAAATAGATCTCTCTTAGATAGTTTGCCCTGTACTACACCATCTGGTGTTATTATCCATACAGAAAATGAGGACATTCTATCTACTGACAATGTCCCAATACTTTTACGTGACACGCCCTCCCCATCTGATTCTCCCAACAGCTTATCCATGAATATTGTATCCTTTCCTGGCGACTCTATTGCAGGTGCAGACGCGATAACCGAGCCGCCTGCACCTATATCTGAGATCGTTAGGAAAAAAAGGTCAGAAAACCACCCATGCCTAAAGTTTATGGCCCGCCACCTAACAAGAGAAGGAAAAGGGGTGGTGAGCCGCACAGAAGTAGGATTCACCACTCTGACTTTGGCAAAACTACTAAAGTGAATGCAACATCCACATCTCCCGTGAAGGCCATTGTACCAAATGCCCAAACTACAATGGCCCCTACGAACACTGTATTAACTTTAAAGTACCCTGTACTGACTGTATCAACTCCTCCAGGGTTGGCTACCCCCCTGCACTGTCCGTCTAAGACAACAGCATCAGCTGTTCCTCTGGAAGGTCTTGAATATTTAATCAGGTCCTTTGTCTTGCCCATAATAGAGAGGCTGAAGAGGGTGGAACAAAGGCTGGGAGCTTTAGAATTGGCCATTAGTAATAATGTTGCATCATCCAAGGGTCGCGAGAAGCTAGCCCCACCCCCTGTAACAGTATTGCCATCTCCAACCCCTGCAGCTGAGATGGGTGCAAACAAAATTAGTAAGCCTGCAAATATAAAAAATCAGAGGGCAATTCCCCTTAAACTGACTCAACAAACATTACCTCGCATAGCCAGCGAAGTTCCGAAGGCAGGGGCTAAATCTCTCATGGGAAGTAAGCGAGAGGAGAGGGAACCAACTAGTCCAGTGAGGACAGAGAAGTACAGGGGACGCCAAGTTGAATTACCCCCTGAAGCGGTCCCTTTTGTGGTTGTCCTGACGGGGGTTCCGATATTAGAGGATGGTAGGAGGGAAGGGTTTTCCCAGCTAAAAAATAAAACTATGCATTGGCTCAACCAAAACCGACCACTTCCCTTTAATGTTAATGGAGAAATCCTGCATGTTCGGCGACTTCCCTGGTTGGGAAATAGAGTGAAAAACATAAAGGGGGATTTAATTGTCATCAATTTTAGAGATCCTGGGGCTGTAAGATATATGTTAGAATGGATCCCAGGGAACATTGGTAATTCAATTGTTCCCTGTGATCTGACCTACTTTTACCCGAGATCTCTAGTGAATCCTGCATTCCATCCTGGGGTACTAGCATGCCCGCAGATTAAACCATCTATACCATACAACAACCGGTATATGATGCAGGCACCTGACCCCATGATTGCTGAAAATGTACCTAGGTGGGAAACTGTACCTTTTAGGTGCCATATAAATGGAAATAAGAGGTTGGACCACTTTGTAGGAAATAGGAGGATGGACCATCTGTTACCCTTTACCCCGCTGGAAGTTGCAAATAGGTTTGACGCCTTTTCAGGCTTTGATGATTGCGATTGACAAGCGGGACCTCCCACTAATAAGCGATCTGCAAATGTACACCAAGACGTAAATGTTACATCTAGCCCTTTATTGCAAGTCCTGACGTTAGAACAAACTATCCAACCCACCACTGATATCTCTTTTGATGACTGTTGTAACTTACGCATGTTTAATAAAGTGGTACAACCCATCCCCCCCTTCCTGCCCCAGCCACTTGGTATCTTCCCCTAGTCATCCCTGGAATGCGACATTTTCCTGTCAGTGTGGAGAGCAGGGTGACAACAATAAAGACGAGTTGACTTACCATCGGTTCACGAGTCATCTTTACAACACTGGCGACGAGGTCAAGAACCTGGCGCAGGGGGCCTTGCTGTCACCTCCCCTTTCAGTACTCTCTCCGTCCAGTGAACAGGTGCTAGAGTTACTGGTGAATGCGATGCGTTACTTGAAGGAAACTGCCTGCTAATCTGTAGTTTATGACAGATTATTGTCCAGAGTGCCAAGTGCTAAGTGATTCAGATGAGAAATTGGAAGGATATTTAAGGAATTTCGAGATGCGAAGAAGGATATATGAATTTGATGAAAGTGCCGAGTCTATTTGGTGAAAAGTAGAGGAAGGTAATACCTGGCAGAGGTGAAACAGGCGTCTGGTGTGGTACTTGCTGTATCAGAGACTGATTTCCAGCTAATCATATCCCTGACTCCACTGGCACTACGTGGGACTGGTCCGGTGAGGGGAGTGAACCCTGAGGCCCCTGCTGTAGGGGGGCTGGTTGCTGATTCACCGCTGTGTGTCAGGCCTCATCCTGCACTGGGTCCGCCTGTGTTGTCTCATGCTGTGGAGGTGAATGAGGCTGTCATTGAGGACGGTGTTTTGAGGTGCCTTGTCCAGCCGACGTTCTCCGGTGCCTTTGCCGTGTTCTCAAGTGCTGTTGTTCGACGTGTCCAGCGAGGTTTTCTCTCGGTTTGCCCTGCCTGTGGCCCTGTAGCGACCGTTGCTCCACACTGCTTCACTGGCTGACGAGCACCGAGAGTAGTTTTCCTCAGGGTGCTCCGCCAGTCATAACCTGCAGTGCGTGGAGCCACATGGGCAGAGAGCAGTCATTCCTGTCAGCTTAGAGGAGCTCGTCATTCGCCTCAGAGCAACCTCGTCAGTTTCATTTTTGCCTGCGCTGTGCCTGAAGAGAATCCCGGTCAGCTGTAGACAGGCGCAGTCTTCAGACACTGCTCTCCAGGTATCGTTGTGATTGCTGGGTCTGCGCAGCTGCGAGTCAGGAAAATCCTGTCAGGAAGCCTTGCAAGTCAGGAGGCGGCGTTCCGGCGCTCCAGCCACTTCAGGATCGCCATACTTTGATCTTCAGTTTTCTTTCTGTTCGTGCTGTGAACCGAGTGCTGCAGCATCTTGGTGTGAGGATCGGGGAGTGTGAGAGAGGGCAATTTTCGGTCTATGAAACTACTCCAGTGGAAGAAGGAAGAATTGGGGACTACTGGTTTTCAAGTAAGACGGTTGCAAGACTGCTACTCTCACAGTACCATTTAGTCCTTGTTTACTTTGGGGTCTGCTCATCCAAAGTAAGACTGCCACTAGACTGTCTCATTCCCATTACTTTTTGGGTCCTTTGCTAGACTGTGTTTGGGTGACGTGGGGACTGCTGGTTTTCAGATAAGACTGCCTAAGACTGCTACACCTCCCATTCCTATCAGTCACTGTTAGACGTTATTTGGTTGCCCTCCCCTCCAAATCTTTAGCCCTCTGCAAGGCATTCCCCTATAAATTCGTCCCATTCTGCCCCCCAGCGCCCAGTAACCTTGTGTTTTGTCTTTCTTTCCCCCTAAAGGTAAAAGAATATCCACATTTCAGGAACTGTGGGGCAGTATACTATATCCTGTCGTGGTTTACTCCGTACTGTGTTTGATTTTAAATTACAGGTGGGACAATAATTCTTGAGCAGCGGCCTATGTCTGAGTGATTCCACAGCTATATGCCTCGGCGTTCTTTTGATCCTTGTGGTTCAGTTCTCTGTGTAGCTGCCATATTAGTTAAGTGCGACACTGTGCATTTTGGGAAAATTACAGGTGAGGGGAAGCACTGATATCAGGGTATTCCAGGGTACACACTCCAACGTACCTACCTTCAGTTTTACGGTGCAGTGTGTGATATCCCGTATACAAGGTTAGCAAGTACCCTAGCATTTCTGGTTCCATTTATGTGTTAGCAGAGAGAGTAGTTCGACATACACCATACCACAGTCCCAAACTTCAGTTGTACCGTGAAGGGGGTGGCATATTGTGCTATTGTGACTAGGTAATTACAGGGGTGGTCAGGGTGACAATTTGGTACACTAGATACTTTCGGCAGTTTCAGTAGAGGGTCCAGTTCTACCATATGAGGAGTGTAAGTACCCAATACTTCTTTTGCTGTTCAGTTGTTCCTTGTACATTTTCTGAGCGAAGGTGACATTTTATTGTGTGTGTGGGGTAGTGACTTTCAGTACATCTCAGTTCAAATTTTCAGTTACAAGGCACACTGGTGACTTCTGGGTTACAGGTCCACTCCACCCAGTATTCATAGACGGCCTGTTGTGTACTCCTTGTTCGCAGTGACGATTTCTCCCTCCACATACCTTATTCCCTGGCTCCTGAAAGTAATTATTTCTATATCTGAGTATCCCTAGGACCTAGTAAGGTTTCTCCTTCACTTCTTCCTAGTGCATTGGTGCTTATAGCTGCAACTTTCACATGGCGGCTTCATCTATGAATCCCCCTCCTTCCTTCCTAAATGACATTGGCGATCCAGACATACACTGGAAGGATTGGATTAACTTGTTTGACTCATATCTAATAGCCATTGGGGGGGAAAAATTCTCAGCTGTGCGGAAGCAACATGTCTTGCTTCATAATCTAGGGGTGCAAGGGAGGAAAATATATGACACACTCCCAGACCCAGCATTGGAAGACGACGAGTTAGATTCAGATGTTTTCAAAATTACAATGATTAAACTAGAGACACATTTTGGGGACAAGGTTAACGTTGTGCTTGAGCGTCATAAGTTCTTTTCACGGGTGCAGGCAAAGGGTGAATCCATAACCAATTACATTGCCGCTCTCCGAGGTCTCACACAGCTGTGTGAGTTTGGGGAGTTGAACGATTCCCTCATTAGGGATCAGTTGGTGCGGTGCACCCACAACCCTAAGATAAAAGAAAAACTGCTGGCAAAGAATCCCTCGTTGAGGGAAGCGGTGGCCATCGCCCACTCCATTGAGCACACCGCAAAGTGCATCCAGGAGATGGACCAACCTAAAGAATCCATGGGTTGTGTGCATAAAATCAAAGGGATGGTGTTGGAAGATAAAAGAGAAGGAGAAGGTTACAAGTTCAAATCTAAAGAAGTAAAGAGTGATAAACCCTTTAGTGTCACAGAAGGGTTAAAATGCTTCAGGTGTGGAAGCAACAATCATCTCGCTAATAGTGTACATTGTACTGCACGAAATTCAATATGTATGAAGTGTAACAGAAGGGGCCACTTCGCAAGGGTGTGTAAGGAGGGGGAGAGGAGTCAAGTAAGTGTGGTACACAACAAAGAGGTACAGGATCCAAACTACGTGTTCTAATAATTTTTTGGGTTACCTGTTCTAGGGTGAGGTATATTGCATACAGATTGTAATGGAGGTGGGGAGGTCCTTGTCTTTTGGACCATGGTAATTACCCTCTATTGCCTTTCCACCCGCCCCTCGGGTTGCTGTGTTTTAGGGTCCTTTTCCCTGTGTTTTTACTGTTATTAAGTGCCAGCATCTTCCCCTTGTCTTCCCTTTCCCCTTCCCCTCCTTCCCATCCTTCTCCTCCTTTTGGTCCAAGGGAGATGTGTTGTAACTTATGTTGGGATTGTAAATGCTTTGTTGGTTCAAAGGGAGATGTGTTGTAACCTACGCATGTTTAATAAAGTGGTACAACCCATCCCCCCTTCCTGCCCCAGCCACTTGGTATCTTCCCCCTAGTCATCCCTGGAATGCGACATTTTCCTGTCAGTGTGGAGAGCAGGGTGACAACAATAAAGACGAGTTGACTTACCATCGGTTCACGAGTCATCTTTACAACAATGACCAACCTCCATTGAACTGTGAGTCTGAGTTGGGGCCAGCCCCTAGCACATCTACTATCAATAATCTTTCTGGTACACTGGATTGTGAACTAATTAAGAAAGACCTGGTGGTCGCCCAGGTCAAAATCCTTTCCTGGAATGTGGCGGGTCTTAAAAACAAACTGCCCATCCCAGAGTGGGGCTCTTTTATGGCCACGCATGATATTTGTATGCTGCAAGAAACCTGGGCCTTAAAAGGGAGTGGGGTTCAGAGGTTTGCAACATACGATATCCTGGCGAGCATGGGTGAGAGGGGTAGGCCATCGGGTGGGCTGTCTATATGGGTTGGTACACATCTTGGTGTTAAGGCTTCTCAAATTCCAACCAACTCAATGGATGTGCAGTGCGTGTTGTTGAGTACGTTAAATGGGCCGGACATTGCCTTGATTAATGTATATTCAAGGCCAGTTAGGCGGGGTCTTGAGTCAGAGGCCATTGAGACCTTGTCTCAATGTCTTCATACAATCGATTGATCCATCCACTGTGTTAATCCTGGTTGGAGATTTTAACTGCCACTTTGAGCCACTCATGGATCCGAATTTGAGTAATCCAGATGAGGTTGACTTGTTGTGGGCTGTTCCTGACCCATTGATTACCCGGGTGAAAGCATGGACCCCTCTGGTTTTACAATTGCAGTCATTCTCGTTAGCGACATCACTGCGAGCCTGTAATGGGAGGGTGAACCCTGATAGACCAGGGAAAAACACGTTTAATCGAATACAAACTAGTACTTCGGTAATCGATTATATTTTCATCGAGGCCAGGCATTGGGACAGGCTACACGAGTTTAGGGTTGTTGAAAGAACAGACAGTGATCATAACGCTTTGGTCCTGTCACTTAAACCGGGGAGTTTTGGGTTGAAAAGCCAAACTTCGGCTGAAGATTGCACCACTGTGCCTTTAATAATAACAAACTGTAGGCGCAGGGTTAAATGGCCAGATTTTCAGATGTCCACTAGTAAACTTGCCGAACTATATGACTCTGTTATCCCATTCATTGAAGACATGGGGAAATCCGGCCATCTAGGTAGGGCATCTGAAATACACACTCAACTGGTAGCCGCACTCAAAGACATTCTGTATCCGGTGAGAAAACCAAAACACCCCCGAACAATAATATCTAGATGGTATAACGCCTCCTGTAGGAATGCCAAAAAGGCCCTTCTTAGAGCAATGAAAACTAACAACAGGGAGGAAATCAGGGCCCATCGCATCGTGTATAAAAAGACAGTTGGCGATGCCAAGAAGGAATGGGAGGCCTCTATGTGGGAGGAATTGGGATCCGCCCTCAAAGCTAACGATTTTAAATCATTCTGGGCCATAGTTGCAACAAGACTTAGTGGGCATACCCCTGTACTTGCCCCGAATATTGCTCCTCCAATTTGGGAAAGCCATTTCTGCGATCTTTATGGCATTCCTGAGCCTGATGAAAAGCTTGTTGCTATTCTGGAACCTCAGCAGCCTGTAAGCATCAGCGGGGTTGAGCGGGGACGGTTAACTACAGTTCCTTTATGTCCCACTCTAGTCGAATTTTTTACCCTGGCTGAGGTAGAGACGGCCCTGGGCAAATTGATTCCTAATAAAGCTCCGGGTCTGGACAAATTGCCTGGGGATTTGTTTAGGACGCAACCGAAAATCTGGGCCCCTTATTTGGTTGTTTTGTTTAATGGTATCCTACAGGGAGAAGACCCTCCACCGACATGGTTAGGGGCTGAAATTGTGCCTATCCTAAAAAGGGTTGTCCTTTAGTCCCTTCTAATTATAGGCCGATCAGCCTAATTGATACATCTCAAAAGTTGATGGGGAGGGTCATCCTTGATAGGATTTTAGGGTGGATTGAGGATAATGGCATATTGTCCATACTTCAGGCAGGTTTCAGGTCTGGTACCTCCACTCTAGACCAAATATTCCGCCTGCAGGTCCTATACTGGAAAACTGCCAAGGTGGAGGGTGGCAGCCTCTACCTTGTGTTTGTCGACCTGCGGGCGGCTTTTGATCTAGTTCCACGGGAGAAACTGTGGGGAGTACTAGAAGACCAGGGCCTCCCGCCCTACCTGTTAGCCATCCTTTCTAGGCTACATGATAATAATTTTGCCCAGGTGAGGTGTGGCATGCATGGCGAACTCACGGATCAATTTCCTGTCCAAAAAGGAGTTCGCCAAGGGTGCGTGCTGGAGCCAACGCTATTTAGCCTCTATATAAATGGCCTTGTGGAACACTTGAATGGTGTAGAAAACAGTGATGCCCCTAAACTAGCCACAGGTAGAGTGCCCGCTCTGATGTTCGCAGACGACACCTTGTTGTTGTCTAGAACATCATCGGGCATTCAGAGAATACTTGATGGTTTTGTGGAGTTTTGCGACCTTCGGGGGTTGGAAATCAACTTAAGTAAAACTAAATTCATGATTTTTAACCCTCCTAAGCGTGTACGCCAAATCCTGTTTTACACTGTACTCCCCTTGAAAGGGTTAAAACATTTGTTTATTTGGGTGTCACGTTAACTGAGAACTTTGGCTGGAATATGCAGATCGCTAAATCCACACTCAAGTTATCCCAGTTAGCGGGGGGCATAAGTAAGGTTTCCAGGGCATCTACTTTTAGGCCGGCATCCCCAGCCCTGGAGATATACTGCCGGCAGGCTAGACCGGCAGCGACTTATGGGGCCGAACTTTGGGGGCATAAGCAGATTTCGAGTCTCAAAAGGGTTTAACATTCTTTTATTGGAAAGTTAGTTGGGTTACCACCTAGCACGCCTTTGATCCCTCTAAGATTAGACCTTGGCATGTTGCCATTAGAGGAGATCATTAGCACTAGACCTATAATGTACTGGAAGAGGTTGTGGTCAGTCCCTGAACTGGATGCGTACAGAAAGGAATTTTCTGAGATTTTGCCTCTTCTTAAGAACAAAAAGATCCCCTGGCTTCAGCATATTAGTGCTGTTAGTACCCATTTAGGTTTTTCTGAACTGTGGGAAACTCCTGAGATTTTTTGCCTCGGGATATCCAAGAATGAACTTCTTTCTCAGATACGTACGTCAAATTATCAAATATTAATGAGCTCTACATCACTGGGTAAGCTGACATCTGAATTCCTCCTAGTCAAACTTGAACCCAAACTTGAGGAATTTATGGATTTAATTGAACCCCCAGCTGCCCGAAAGCTTTATTTACAGCTGAGACATGGCACCCTCCCAGTTAGGTCCTTTACATCTAAATGATTAAATACTAATAGTGAAGCTTGCCCAGCTTGCAGCTACAAAGTTGAGAATGTAACTCATGTACTGTTTTTCCGCCCTGCCTACTCTGCAAGTAGAAAACGTTGGTTAATACCCATCTGTAAGAACTTGGGACTTTTGCACTTTACAGAGGCATGTAGGATAATGACATATGATACACATCCACCCATCGTGTTCGCAGTCTCCCGTTATTTATTTAATATGTGGCGTAGGAGATTTACCTTTTTAACTAGATTGTTGTATAGTTAATTCTGCTTAAATGTTATGTATTATGATACCTTCTAGTTTAATTCTTCTTTTAAGATTTTATGATTATTTATTGTTTTATTGTCTGTGCTGATGTATTTTTATATATGCACTTGTTATGGACTTTTGATCGAAATAAAAGTTATCAAGCGAATCTATCAAAAGGCATGTCCTTTAAGGAGCCTGTATACATTACTCGAAAATCTACTAGACCTCATCCATGCAGGCCTCCCCAAGAGCATGCTGGTACAAACAGCCTGTGCAAATACAGTCTGTAGTATCCAGGCCAGTAGTAATCACAAACTTTGACACAAAAATACATGACAGACAGGATACAGTAAAAAGATGCCCTGAGATCTGGGAGCATCAGAAAAATGTAGCTATTCGTGTCCCAGAGAGGTTGCGTGTATCTGTTAATAAATAATTTTTATTAAGGAAAAGCCACAGAAATACAAACACTTAGCACATTCAAGTAACAAAGTAAGTATACAATTAACAATGAATACCTATATAACATGGTGAAATTAAGAGTGAGATAACAGAAGATTACATGAACTAGTGCAAAATATTTATAATAAAACAACTAATGTTAAGGAAAATTAAACATCAAGAAAAATTAAATAGAACATATCTGTGTAAAAACTGGAGCATAGGAAACTACAGTAAGACATTTTTATTATAAAAAGAAAAAGAGGAAAGAGAGAGATCGGGAAGAAAAGGAAAATAGAAGTAGAAACTGAAAAAGAAAAGAAAGAGAAGAAAAAGAGAAATTATTAGGGAGGAAGAAATTATGGAAGAGGCAAGTTCGGAGATAAGTACGTAGTAAACGGTAACCATAATATGTCAGATTTGATTTGCAAGTGGTTTGAGATATGAGAAACTGAAGCAATTCTGTGTTCATCAGAAATCAAATTCCACCAATGTAAGAAGGTTTGCAAGCATTTGACCTGCAAATAAATTGTGCATAGACCTCGGGGCCAAACTTGCCCATAGAAACATTCTCTTGCCGAATACGTTATTCTGTTTCAGTTCCCTGTCCAGAGGATTGGTTGGAAAATAATTAGGGTTAACCTTACTATTGCAAGCCTGTATAATCAGGCTTTTAGGTTCTGATGGATACATCTGCCTGTGGATTCCTCACCTTATGAATATCCCCTGCGCCAGCATTCCGCAGAAATTTTTCCTAGCTCTCCATGCCGACGAGGTCATCACAATGCAATGGCTCAGCACGCAGCTCCGCATGACGTCACTGGAGCCATAAGAGGACCATGTCGGCGTGATGACGTCAGTTCCCTTTTTTCCGCGCTGTCGACATTAACGTTTTTTTCTGGGACTCTCCATACTTTTAACTGGTTACTTTGTAATTTCGTTTGTATCTTTTTCTCTTTTGACATGTCCGCCCCGAGGAAGTCCGACTTTAATCCCTGTAAGGAATGCGGGGGTCATATGCCAATTACTGACCCGCATGAGGATTGTCTTTGGTGTTTGTCTTCTGACCACGACGTCGAGGGCTGTTCTTCATGCAGGAAGATGAATGCAAAGGCTCTGAAGGAACGAGGAGCCAAGCTGTATATGGCCAAGGCACGAAAAGAAAAAAGGGGGTGAAAAAGGTCAAAGTCCAAGTCATCGACGTCCCATGTCTCCAAGAGGAAGCGTAAGAAGAAGAGGAGACATGCTTCTCTACGCCGGTCGTCGAAGGCTGTGGTGTCGAGGTCATCTTTTCTTGCTCCTCGACATCGACAAAAGGACTTTGTCTCTCTTTCACCTTCAGTGTCTCCTCAGGTGACTCCGGTTCATTCTCCATCATATAAATGGACTCCGGAGCAGACATCGACACCGAGATTCTCACTGACTCCAGAAGGTGTGTCGAATCCGGCTGATACAGAGGTTCCTTCGGCTCCGGCAGCTCCACCTGGGGCTCCTGTGGCTCTGACCCCAGAGGTACCTCATTCGGATCTCGAACTGGCTTCATTCCCTCAGTTTCCGGTGCCGGGTTTGGATCCGTTGCATTTTCTGAATGGGATGTATGGCGTGTTCGCCAGGGCCTCATACCCCTCTGGTGCACCTTCGGATCCCATGGGTCCTGTGGCATTTAATTTGAGTGTACCTCACCAGTATCTACAGGCCCCCTTTGTGCCATTCATTCCAGCAATGCCGTCCTGGCACTTTCCAGCTCCGAGGATGTCAATGCTGTATGATCATTCCTCGGCTCCATCCCGTGAAGCTTCTCAGATTCGATCGCCGCTGGTTACTAAATTGGATCCTCCTTCGACGCCGCTCCCGGAGCCATCGACGCCACGTGTGGCGCCCCCGCAGCCAAAGATGCGCTCGAGGAAAGAAGGGCAGAGATTATTGGAGGAGGATCAGTACCAGGCCAAAGAGAGAGAGGAAGGAAAAGTGTATGACACAGAAGATGTGTTTGAGGACTTGTGTGAGGCACGTGGACTTGACACTACCCCAGAGTGGGACTTTTCTTCTCAAAAGGCTTCCCCCTCAAAGGAGGTTGCTCCTTATCATACTGTAATTGGGAAGGCTGCAGAGCTTTTGGATTTGCAGATTCCTATGGCGGAGTATAAGCCTAATCTTCTCACGGAAGTGCTTTAATGATGCACTGACTGAGCCAATCCTCTGTGTGGCCCAACCCTCCGTCGGCTCCTGCAGTTTCAAGGTCAGTTTCAAGAAGATATAGACCTGCTCCTGGAGATCCAGTGTTCCTTTCATCTCACCAATCTCCTGAGAGTTTGGAGGTGCAGGCTTCTTGTTCGAAGCAATCTACAGGGGCTTTTCCGTAGGCTCCGGCCAACAGGGATACCAAGAAGTTGGAACAGGCTGCGAAGAAGGTCTTTTCTTCAAGTAGTATGGCACTGAAATCTACCAATGCCACTTGTCTCTTGGGCGGGTATATTCAGTCCTTAATGGACTCTGCTAGTCAGCTTCTTCCTAAGTTGTCTGAGGAGGACAGGGGGAATCTGAGTGAGGTGTTGGCGGACTCTCAAGCTGCAGCTCGCCAAGTCATTCAGTCTGGTTTGGATACGGTGGATTCTGTTGCTAGGGTGATGGGTTCAACCATTGCTTGGTTAAGATCTTCTGGGTTCTCTCCTGATGTGCAGGCTGCTCTTCTTGATTTGCCCTTTGATGGGTCTAGACTTTTTGGTGAAAAAGCGGACTCTGGCCTGCAAAGATTTAAGGACAGTAAGGCAACTTCAAGGTCTTTGGGTCTGCATACTCAGACAGGAAGTTATGGGTATAAACGATACTGTGGTTTTGGGAAGTCTTCCTTTCGAGGGTCCAGACAGCCACAACAACTTCAACAGCAATAAAACCCCTTGTACAAGAGCTACAGGGGTAAAGGCAGTGGTCGCCTTCGTGGAACTGGGAGTCAACCTTCTTCCTCCTCCTCCTCTACCTCCCCAACCCCTCCTGGTAATGCAGGAAGCAGCCCTAGATCCGCCATTCTGGATCATGTAGGTCCCTTGGGAGGCCGGCTTACCCATTTTCTACAAAATTGGAATTTGATCACTTCGGACCTTTGGGTTTTAGATCTGGTAGAAAATGGGTGCTCCCTTCCCGGTAAACAGACATAATATCGATGCAAAAATATCGACAGGACATAATATCGAGGTAAAAATATAGACTAGACAAAATATCGACCAGACATAATATAGACTACAAAAATATTGATTACTATCGATATTAATAGCCAAAATATCGAATCAAAAATATAGACTAGACATAATATCGACTAGATAGAATATAGACAACAAAAATATCGAAAATAAGGTAAGTGTTTTATAATTTGTAATAATTGTGTAATATAAATCTGTAGCGGTTGTGGGTTTATAGGGGAATAGGGTGGGAAGTAATTTAAATATAATTAATTAAATCTGTAATATAATAGTAATTGTTAATTAATTATTAATTGTTAATTAATTAAAATATAATTGGTAATTAATAATAATTGATTAATTGATCAATAATTACATTTTCGTAAAATATTTTCTGTAGTGGGTTGTGGGTTTATAGGGGAATAGGGTGGGAAATAATTTAAATATAATTAATTAAATCTGTAATATAATAGTAATTGTTAATTAATTATTAATTGTTAATTAATAAAAATATAATTGGTAATTAATCATAATTGATTAATTGATCAATAATTACATTTTCGTAAAATATTTTCTGTAGCGAGTTGTGGGTTTATAGGGGAATAGGGTGGGAAGTAATTTAAATATAATTCATTAAATCTGTAATATAATAGTAATTGTTAGTTAATTATTAATTGTTAATTAATTAAAATATAATTGGTAATTAATAATAATTGATTAATTGATCAATAATTACATTTTCGTAAAATATTTTATGTAGCGGGTTGTGGGTTTATAGGGGAATAGGGTGGGAAGTAATTTACATTTAATTAATTAAATATGTAAATTAATAATAATTGTTAATTAATTATTATTTTGTAAATAATTAAAATATAATTGGTAATTATAAATATTTAAAGAATAAATAAATAATAATTAGTAAATTAATTTCTGTAGTGGGTTGTGAGTTTATAGGGGGATAGGGTGGGGAGTAATTTAATAATAACTAATTAAATGTGTTAATTAATTAAATTTGTTAATTGATTAATAATTGACCATTAAATACAATTTACTTTTTTTTTTTTTTTTTGTACTTCTTTTTTTTTATTATTTGGCAAATTCAGACAAATAACATAGATAAATCAGAACAAATAATGCAGGATACTTTTTGAATACCGATCTTATGTTACAGTATATATAATTTCTTGGATATAATCTTTCACCAATTATAGGTATTATAATTGAGTTAGAGTAGAGACAATCAAAAAAAAAGAAAAAAAAAGTTATATTTACATTTCATCCGAGTCAATTTGGAGCATTATTTGAACCATCAAAGCATAAAACGTATAATCCGTAAAAGGGAAATGTATAGTGAAAGGAGGCACATTAAAACAAAACAGATCATACATTCAGATCGAGATTTACACTCTCAGCGACATACCATTTATTAATGGGTTCCCACAGTTGTTTGCCTATTGCCTTCATTTTCCTACCCCTTGTGGCATAGATTGCAATTTCCTGTTTATAAATAGCCATAAATCGACTAAGCCACATTTGAAAGGTAGGGGGCTCTACGTCTTTCCATCTAGCTGCCAATATTATCCGAAATACAGCATACCCGAGGAAGAGTACTGCCTGTTCTTCCCTATTGTGACCCAGGGATTCATCATGGCCTAATAAATGTAACGTTGTGGAGTCTCTTACCTGGTGCCCAAAAATTTGGGCCCAGTATTCTAATATCATAGTTTTAATTATTGCCAATGACGGACATTCGGAAAACATATGCAAGAGATTTGCAAGCGGTTTTTTGCATCTAGGACAGTTGTCGTTAATTCTTAACCCCCAAGCGAATAGTTTTGCTGGTGTATAGTATAAGTTGTATATGGTTTTGTAATATTGGGCCTTTAAGTTAGAGGCTATGAAAAACTTTGCTGATAGAGCTAATGAGAGATCAATATCTACATTAGGGTTTGCTAGTTTCGAGGCCCAGGATTGTTCCGTACGTTCGAGGTCGTCTGCAGTATTGGTCAAGAACATCTGATATAAGACCCCAATTCTTGTAGAATGTTTCCCTATATTATCCAATAAGGGTATATTATCTAGTAAGATTTTTGGGGTAGTATTGCAGATGGTGGATGATATTTGATAATATTTCAAAAAATCGCAGGCTGGAATATTGTATCTTTCTTGGAAGGAGTCAAAAGATGATGGAATGCTATGACCAAAAAAGTCACTTATTGTATTAATTCCAAGACGTTCCCACCTCTTGGATCTTGTGTCATTAAAAATGGGGGGAATAATCTTGCAGTGCCATAGTGGCGTATACTTCGTGAAAATGGGAATTTCCATATGTTTACAAATAGATTTCCATACTGCTCGCGCATCCAATACTGTCTTTAGTTTAATTTTTTTGTAATATGATGGTTCCACCTGTCTTAGAAATAGCCCTTTATATTTCTCCCCCAAACTAAGCTCGTATATCGATGGAATATATAGAGCTGGAGTGGTTACTGGCCCGGATTTCGCGGTCAACAGTGGGTCCATATATTGCACTAATGTTGCCCAAAAATATAATCTTAAATTTGGTATAGCAAGACCGCCCCTGTCTTTAGGTAGCGCCAGCAGAGGGAGAGCCCGCCTAATTTTCCCATAGCTCCAAATAAACTTCGATATAAGGGAATTAATACTCTTAATAAACTGTTCTCCCGGTAGTACCGGGATTGCTCTAAAAAAATATAGTACCCGTGGAAATAAGTTCATTTTAACATAGTTGGTCCTACCAATTATTGACAAATGTAGGTTATCTATCCTTCTAAGATCTAATTTAATTCTATCAACAAGAGGGGAGTAATTTAAATCGCTAATTTTACTTACTTCCGTAGAGAGGCATACTCCTAGGTATGTAGCTTGTTTTACCCTGAATACACTTTCGTAATGTGTATTATTAGTGGCTAGTACCATCGTTTTGTCTTTGTTCAAAGAGTACCCTGAATAAAGCCCAAATGCCTGAGTAATTGCCTCGATTTCGGGAATTGCCTCAGAGGGATTTGTAGTAATAACAGCGACATCATCAGCATATGCCATAATTTTCGTAGAAAAAGACCCGGTAATGACTGGTTGGATTGCAGGTGACATTAATAACTTCTGAATAAGGGGATCGATATACAGGGCAAATAGAGCCGGGGAGCATGGGCACCCTTGCCTCGTACCTCTTTGCACCTTAATAAACTCCGACTCATTGCTACCTATGGTGATTTTGGCTATGGGGTTGGAGTATATAGCTTTAATGGAATTAATGAAGTTGTTACCAAAGTTCTTACTTTTCAGAATGTTCCAGAGGTACTGCCATGATACCCGATCAAATGCCTTCT
This sequence comes from Lissotriton helveticus, assembly GCF_964261635.1. NCBI lineage: Eukaryota > Metazoa > Chordata > Amphibia > Caudata > Salamandridae > Lissotriton > Lissotriton helveticus. The sequence continues at coordinate 744,492,341 of NC_136065.1, read as the reverse complement.
CGGCGTCGAGGAGGATCATCGACATCTGCCCCCCCGTGGCACCCATAATGTCAAATAGGGTTATGGCTCTCCGCGTATGGTCTGTGGTGTCTTTGCCAGGGATAAAGCCGTGCTGCCAGGGGGACACGAGGTGCTCGATAACCCTACTCAGCCGATTTGCAAGTATTTTAGCATAGAGCTTTGAGTCGGAGTTGATCAAGGATATAGGCCTATATGAAGATGGTGATTGAGGTGGTTTGCCCTTTTTGTGAAAGATTATTATATTTGTTTGCTTCCATGACTCTGGAGTAATTGTATGATATTGCACTCCAAGAAAGAGATCAAGTAAAAGGGGGGTTATTTGATCCCCAAGAATTTTATATAATTCCAGTGGGATTTTATCTGGTCCAGCCGCTTTGCCGTTAGCCAGCTCGTTTAAAGCTATCTCAACTTCAGTGAGCGTGATCTCTCTATCCAGATTAGACTTAGTCGCATCGTCAATAGTTTTATATGTTCCTTGATCTGGGAGCCAATTATTTAAAAAAGTTGTTATGTCACTGTTAGAGTGTGAAATATCGCTATCATAAAGCTTTTGGTAGTATCTCTGAAAAACTCCTACAATCTCTTTAGGGGTTGTATGTTGATTACCCTCAGATTCTATCATTTTAATATTGCCCAGTGATTGTTTTTGTCGGGTACGTAACGCTAACTGTTTTCCCACATTTTCTCCTGTTTCGTACAGCTTAGTCTTATTGGCCTGATAGGTTTCAGCAGCTTTTTGAATGAGCATACTATTAATCTCGTTTTTAAGTATCGTTATTTTGTTTAAAGTTTTTCCAGGCTCTAAGGTAGAGTCTGCTTGGCCTCTTTGAGCCTGATTTATTTGGGAGGCGTGATAAGTCTCGAGAATTGAGAGTTCTTTCATACGTTGTGTATTGATTTGTTTTTCATTCTTTCGTTTATTTGCCACAAATGAAATGGTTTCTCCCCTCAATGCTGCTTTAAAACAATCCCATACAATTAAGCGGGACGTGCTAAACCGATTACAGTCGAAAAAAGATTGGGCCCATGATTTTATATGCGTTACATATTCCTGGTTGACCAGTAATTTCCTGTCAAAGGTCCATTGACTCTGTGGTTTGGCCATACTAGTAATATCTATAGTGATGGTTAGCGCGTTGTGATCTGATATTGTTTTCGGGGATTTGGTTATTTCGATAATACCCGCCTTCTCTATAGATGTCATGATATAATCTATTCTAACATATTTATTATGGGGAAAGGAGAAGTACGTAAAACCATCTATGTTTGGTCCTTGAAACAGCCCCCAGATATCAACTAAGTTATGGCTTTTCATCGTCTGCCTTAGTGCTCTGTATACCTTCGGTTTACGCCCTTTATACTTTACAGACGGGTCGTTTTCTGCGGGCAGCCCCATATCAATATTAAAGTCCCCGCAAAAAATCAAAGGCCCGACCCAGGAAGCCAGTTCGACTTCAAGTTCCTGAAAAATATCTGGGTCATCTAAGTTGGAACCATAGATTACGCAAATAGTAATACCGAGCTGCAGCTGAACTATGACCCATCTTCCATATTTATCGGCCAGTTTGCGAATTGGAGAGCCTATTATGGGCCTAGCTAGGATGGCTACCCCTCTGATTTTTGATGTCTGGGATGTAGTAGCCATAAGGTTATAGCCAGGTATTTTAAGTAGGTCTCTGTCTGCGTATGATATATGTGTTTCTTGTAAACAGATTATGTCGACTGGGTTCTGACGTGTCAATTGATATAGTTGGATCCTTTTATTTTTATTATTAAGGCCTGCAATATTCCATGTGCATAGACTTATTCTCCCCATTTGTCGTCATACCAGTCTGGCCCAGATTTAAAATATAGGAACCTAGCAGTACTAATATTCTCAAGCTGCTTAGTACAGTTTTGCTTATTACTTTGGTTTTGCTGGTTGCGGTGGTTATGTTGATTATACTGATTTACATTTATATTGAGCAGTAGATTTAGTGCACATCTCGACTTGTGTCCATATTTGCCAAATTTTTTTTTGCATTTTTTCACCCCCTGCACCCCCTTCCCCCCCACGATCACCACCCTGATCGTCCCCCCCATCCCCCCCATCCCCAACCCCCACCCCCCAACCACCACCCTTTGAGGCATATAGACTCTAGCTAGAGTCTGTAGTGATGGAGAGACATCTCTCGCGCTGTGCCATATTATAACTTCTTGTGTTTATCTGTTAGCACACATATGGGCTAGTGGAGAGCTACTAGAAGAGGTTAAATATAGTAAAGGTTTACACTTCTGAGTCCTTATCATGCCCACTGAAGTAATATACAAGGTCCATAAGTGCCCATAAGTGCCGACCAATAGATTACTAAAAGGGCCCTTATATTCCTGCCCTGGGTGATTAGTTAACAAAAACATTTTGTATATAAATAAATCATATATGCGCCAATATTCTTTAAGCCGGGACGCCTCTATAATAATGCTATAACAATGCTTTCACTTTCTATGTAATAGGTCATGGCATTAGATCATACCCAGCCGGGAAATTAAGGGGGAAAGAGAAAAAAAAAAAAAAAGAAAAGGGCCCATAGTAATCACTAATCACTGATCACTAATCACTAATCACTAGTCATTAATCCTAAATCTAAATCATTATCTCATATCTCATATTTCTCATATCTCCCACGTTAGGTCAGGCTGTCTAGGAAGACTTTCGCTTTGATTTCAGAGGTGAAAAATTTTACCTGACCCTTATATACTATTTTAAGCGTAGCAGGGTTATTTAAATAGACTTTGGCATTTTTGTCTGTGAAGGGCTTGATTAGCTGACGGAGCCGCCATCTCCGCTCCACCGTTGTGTGGCAAAAGTCCGGCCTAACAAAATACGAGATGTCACCTCGGACCCGATGTGAATCCGGCCTCGCCTTTTCTGCAATAGTTTGGCGCAAGAGAAAGTTGCCAAAGTATACCAGTATTGCTCTGGGGTATTTGCTCTGTGAGGTGTTATCCCGTAGTGTAAACGGAGTTCTGTGAACTCGTTGAACTTCTAAGTCCCAATTCCAAGCAGATAGTTCGGGAAATGTATCCTTGAAGAGCTGAAGAACAAAACCGCGTATATTATCTCCTTCACTTTTCTCCGGGACCCCCAATATCCGGAGGTTATTGCGGCGCATGCGATTTTCCATCTCCTCGAGCTTCCACCTTACGTCGACCAGTTCAGCCTCGTGGGCATCGACCTGCTCTTTCACCACTGTTGCCTCAGCCTCATTAACCACTATCCTGTCTTCCATATCTGCCATTCTTGCATTGGAGACCGCTACAGATTTGGAAAGCTTTCGTACTACGCCTTGCACCTTTTGTAGAGCTTGCTGGGCCTTCCGACCATCTTTTGAGGTTTGTTCCCTGTGGGAGGCGATCGCCTGCAACACAGTGTCCATTACTGTTGTTAAAGTAGCATTCTGCCCCCTTGAGGGGGAGGGCCCTTGGGGGATAGAGGTTCCCACAGGGACATAGTCCCGGATACGCCCTGCTGCACCATGATGGTTTCTTTTTTTTTTTCATTGTATGCTTCCCCATTGAGGTTCTGTCCAATAGTTCGTCTTCATCTGCATCGCTATCTTGTGTACTGGCGCCAGAACCTGAATGTGAGTCGGATAGGGAATATAGATCAGAGTCCAGTTCTTGATCCCTCCCAGGGTCCATGCGGCCTTCGGAGATAGTATAGAACTCTGTTGGTTCCAGGTCTGTATCAGAGATGATCCCAGCTCCACTAGCAGGGGCCACTACTTCATCACCCAATATATTGCCTACAGCCAAGGCACCTTGTATCTGAGTTATAGTATGCGCATAATGGAGTGGCTCTATACAATCTTCCCTGTTAGCCCCCTCATTAGCCATATTGGGTGTAGCAGGTAGGGTTTCGGATAATGTTTCAACCTGCATCAGTTTAGATATAGCAGCTGGGCTAGTTATGTCATTTGTGGCGTTTGCAGATACAATATCCACGTCATCTTGTGTCTGTGTCTGTGTCTGTATTTGTGTCTGTACTTCTTGTGGGTTCTTAACAATAATTATTGTAGGTACAGGTACAGTTATTAATACATCTTGCCCCGGAGGCTCTGAAGGCAATACACCCACCTCTGTCAGTGCCGCTGATGCAGCTTGTTGATGCAGTTTCAGAGTAGGAGGCCCCGTTAGTGTCTTTCCTTCCGCCGTCTCAGCAGTCACATCAGCAGGAACTCCGGGGCCTCCCACCGAGACTCCCAAGCCTTGCAGTGGTAACGGTGCGGGTGCAAGCGTGGAGTCAGCTATAGCGGTAATAGAGATTGCTACCGGAGTAGTGCCAGGCGCTCCGACAAGGGACTCGGTATGAGTCATAGCTATCCCCAGCGAATCCGTGATGGAAGGCGCCGCCGCAGGGATCGCAGGCAGCGCTGCAATCAGGGTGCCGCTTGTTGCATGGCGGGGAGAGGAAGAGGGAGACGCTGCAGTCCCAGCCGGCGTCTTTCGTAGCAGATCAACAACTGAAGGTCCCGAGCCCGGGCCCGGGATACAGGTACTTTTGGTTCCTTTCTGTTGTTTTGGCTGGGTCATGGCTATCCCTCCGTCCGAGCCTGCTTCATCAGTTACAGAGCCAGCGCGCCTCGCCGCCAGGTTCAGATCCCGGAGCGCTTGCTTGGCAGCACGAGTCTTAGAGGCAGCCGCCACTGCCGCTGCGTTCTTGGGAGCCATCAGCTTGCTCACCCCGCTCCGCACAGTCAATTCAGTTTCAGTGTCAGTGGCACTTTGCTTGTCCTGTGGTTTCCAAATTTTGATATAGAGCCGCAAGAGCGTTAGGCCAAGGGCTGACGCGATAAGATGAAGTAGGGGTTGTGACACTCCAGATGAGAATGGCTGATCTCTTATCGCTTCAGAGTAGGCGCCAACCATTCTGCCTCTCACTCGCCCCTCTCATATCTCTGCTTGCTCCGCTGCTGCGGTTAGTTTTCTTGCCAATACAATTTACTTTGTAAATAAAAGTAATTGGTTTTGGAAATTAAATTTAAGTTTTGGGTTTTTGGGTAAAGGGGTATTTTTAGGGTTCAGGGTCAGTTTTTGATTTTTGGGTAAAGGGGTATTTTTAGGGTTCAGGGTCAGTTTTCAGTTTTTGGGGTAAAGGGGTATTTTTAGGGTTCAGGGTCAGTTTTCAGTTTTTGGGTAAAGGGGTATTTTTAGGGTTCAGGGTCAGTTTTCAGTTTTTGGGTAAAGGGATATTTTTTGGGTTCAGGGTCAATTTTCAGTTTTTGGGGTAAAGGGGTATTTTTAGGGTTCAGGGTCAGTTTTCAGTTTTTGAGTAAAGGGGTATTTTTAGGGTTCAGGGTCAGTTTTCAGTTTTTGGGTAAAGGGGTATTTTTAGGGTTCAGGGTCAGTTTTCAGTTTTTTGGGGTAAAGGGGTATTTTTAGGGTTCAGGGTCAGTTTTCAGTTTTGGGGTAAAGGGGTATTTTTAGGGTTCAGGGTCAGTTTTCAGTTTTTGGGTACAGGGATATTTTTAGGGTTCAGGGTCAGTTTTCAGTTTTTGGGGTAAAGGGGTATTTTTAGGGTTCAGGGTCAGTTTTCAGTTTTTGAGTAAAGGGGTATTTTTAGGGTTCTGGGTCAGTTTTCAGTTTTTGGGTAAAGGGGTATTTTTAGGGTTCAGGGTTAGTTTTCAGTTTTTGGGGTAAAGGGGTATTTTTAGGGTTCAGGGTCAGTTTTCAGTTATTGGATAAAGGGGTATTTTTAGGGTTCAGGGTCAGTTTTCAGTTTTTGGGTAAAGGGGTACTTTTAGGGTTCAGGATCAGTTTTCAGTTTTTGGGTAAAGGGGTATTTTTAGGGTTCAGGGTCAGTTTTGGGTTTTTGGGGTACAGGGGTACTTTGTAAAAATAAAGTAAAATAAAGTAAAATTACATTTAAATTAAATTAATTAAATAAAATTAAATAAAATTAAATTATATTATAATAATTTTCATTCATTTATATTAAAAAAATTATTATATACTTACCAATACTTACGTTGTAATGGTATGCGTTGTAAAGGTATATGCGTTGTAAAATCTTGCGTTGTAAATGTATGCGTTGTAAAAGTTTTTGCGTTGTAAAAGTTTCGTTGTAATGGTAGGCGTTGTAAAAGTATGCGTTGTAACGTCATACATCCCTGGAGTGGGAATAGTAATTTTAACCCCTACGCTATCCAGCGCTTTCCCTACTGTTGCACCCACTGGAGTGGGAATAGTAATTTTAACCCCTACGCTATCCAGCGCTTTCCCTACTGTTGCACCCACTGAGTTGGAATAGTAATTTTAGTAATTAGTAATAGTAATTAGTAATTAGTAATTTTAGTAAATAGTAAAGTTCCTGTCCAGTGCATGATGGGAACAGGGCAAACCAAACTACCAAGCCAATTCTTATACTGGAAAGGAAACAAGCTTCTGGGGACCGGTTTCTGCCATTTCAGGCGTCGTCGGCCCGGCTTGCTTGAATCCTGATAGTGCAATGAGCAAGGGACTCACATCTGAGTATACCCTTCCACGCATATGGTGGACAAAATGATTCAGAAAAGGGGGTGGTGATGAACAGAGTGCCTGAATTAAGCAGACCACTCTTACCCAGTCCAAAGATCAGGGCTTGATCCATCACTGTTTTTTAGCTCACTGCACCATCCCAGCTCAGAACTTGGCTATATGCAAATTAGTCTGTTCCTGTCCCAGTGCATGTTGGGAACAGGGCAAACCAAACTACCAAGCCAATTCTTATACTGGGAAGGAAACAAGCTTCCGGGGACCGGTTTCTGCCATTTCAGGCGTCGTCGGCCCGGCTTGCTTGAATCCTGATGGTGCAATGAGCAAGGGACTCACATCTGAGTATACCCTTCCACGCATATGGTGGACAAAATGATTCAGAAAAGGGGGTGGTGATGAACAGAGTGCCTGAATTAAGCAGACCACTCTTACCCAGTCCAAAGATCAGGGCTTGATCCATCACCGTTTTTTAGCTCACTGCACCATCCCAGCTCAGAACTTGGCTATATGCAAATTAGTCTGTTCCTGTCCCAGTGCATGATGGGAACAGGGCAAACCAAACTACCAAGCCAATTCTTATACTGGGAAGGAAACAAGCTTCCGGGGACCGGTTTCTGCCATTTCAGGCGTCGTCGGCCCGGCTTGCTTGAATCCTGATGGTGCAATGAGCAAGGGACTCACATCTGAGTATACCCTTCCACGCATATGGTGGACAAAATGATTCAGAAAAGGGGGTGGTGATGAACAGAGTGCCTGAATTAAGCAGACCACTCTCACCCAGACCAAAGATCAGGGCTTGATCCATCACCGTTTTTTAGCTCACTGCACCATCCCAGCTCAGAACTTGGCTATATGCAAATTAGTCTGTTCCTGTCCCAGTGCATGATGGGAACAGGGCAAACCAAACTACCAAGCCAATTCTTATACTGGGAAGGAAACAAGCTTCCGGGGACCGGTTTCTGCCATTTCAGGCGTCGTCGGCCCGGCTTGCTTGAATCCTGATGGTGCAATGAGCAAGGGACTCACATCTGAGTATACCCTTCCACGCATATGGTGGACAAAATGATTCAGAAAAGGGGGTGGTGATGAACAGAGTGCCTGAATTAAGCAGACCACTCTTACCCAGTCCAAAGATCAGGGCTTGATCCATCACCGTTTTTTAGCTCACTGCACCATCCCAGCTCAGAACTTGGCTATATGCAAATTAGTCTGTTCCTGTCCCAGTGCATGATGGGAACAGGGCAAACCAAACTACCAAGCCAATTCTTATACTGGGAAGGAAACAAGCTTCCGGGGACCGGTTTCTGCCATTTCAGGCGTCGTCGGCCCGGCTTGCTTGAATCCTGAGGTGCAATGAGCAAGGGACTCACATCTGAGTATACCCTTCCACGCATATGGTGGACAAAATGATTCAGAAAAGGGGGTGGTGATGAACAGAGTGCCTGAATTAAGCAGACCACTCTTACCCAGTCCAAAGATCAGGGCTTGATCCATCACCGTTTTTTAGCTCACTGCACCATCCCAGCTCAGAACTTGGCTATATGCAAATTAGTCTGTTCCTGTCCCAGTGCATGATGGGAACAGGGCAAACCAAACTACCAAGCCAATTCTTATACTGGGAAGGAAACAAGCTTCCGGGGACCGGTTTCTGCCATTTCAGGCGTCGTCGGCCCGGCTTGCTTGAATCCTGATGGTGCAATGAGCAAGGGACTCACATCTGAGTATACCCTTCCACGCATGTGGTGGACAAAATGATTCAGAAAAGGGGGTGGTGATGAACAGAGTGCCTGAATTAAGCAGACCACTCTTACCCAGTCCAAAGATCAGGGCTTGATCCATCACCGTTTTTTAGCTCACTGCACCATCCCAGCTCAGAACTTGGCTATATGCAAATTAGTCTGTTCCTGCCCCAGTGCATGATGGGAACAGGGCAAACCAAACTACCAAGCCAATTCTTATACTGGGAAGGAAACAAGCTTCCGGGGACCGGTTTCTGCCATTTCAGGCGTCGTCGGCCCGGCTTGCTTGAATCCTGATGGTGCAATGAGCAAGGGACTCACATCTGAGTATACCCTTCCACGCATATGGTGGACAAAATGATTCAGAAAAGGGGGTGGTGATGAACAGAGTGCCTGAATTAAGCAGACCACTCTTACCCAGTCCAAAGATCAGGGCTTGATCCATCACCGTTTTTTAGCTCACTGCACCATCCCAGCTCAGAACTTGGCTATATGCAAATTAGTCTGTTCCTGTCCCAGTGCATGATGGGAACAGGGCAAACCAAACTACCAAGCCAATTCTTATACTGGGAAGGAAACAAGCTTCCGGGGACCGGTTTCTGCCATTTCAGGCGTCGTCGGCCCGGCTTGCTTGAATCCTGATGGTGCAATGAGCAAGGGACTCACATCTGAGTATACCCTTCCACGCATATGGTGGACAAAATGATTCAGAAAAGGGGGTGGTGATGAACAGAGTGCCTGAATTAAGCAGACCACTCTTACCGAGTCCAAAGATCAGGGCTTGATCCATCACCGTTTTTTAGCTCACTGCACCATCCCAGCTCAGAACTTGGCTATATGCAAATTAGTCTGTTCCTGTCCCAGTGCATGATGGGAACAGGGCAAACCAAACTACCAAGCCAATTCTTATACTGGGAAGGAAACAAGCTTCCGGGGACCGGTTTCTGCCATTTCAGGCGTCGTCGGCCCGGCTTGCTTGAATCCTGATGGTGCAATGAGCAAGGGACTCACATCTGAGTATACCCTTCCACGCATATGGTGGACAAAATGATTCAGAAAAGGGGGTGGTGATGAACAGAGTGCCTGAATTAAGCAGACCACTCTTACCCAGTCCAAAGATCAGGGCTTGATCCATCACCGTTTTTTAGCTCACTGCACCATCCCAGCTCAGAACTTGGCTATATGCAAATTAGTCTGTTCCTGTCCCAGTGCATGATGGGAACAGGGCAAACCAAACTACCAAGCCAATTCTTATACTGGGAAGGAAAGGGTAGGGAAGGGAAGGGTATACTCAGACATGAGTCCCTTGCTCACTGCTCCATCAGGATTCAAGCAAGCCGGGCCGACGACGCCTGAAATGGCAGAAACCGGTCCCCGGAAGCTTGTCTCCTTTCTGGTGACGAATTGGCTTGGTAGTTTGGTCTGCCCTGTTCCCATGATGCACTGGGCCAGGGACAAACTAATTTGCATATAGCCAGGTTCTGAGCTGGGATGGGGCAGTGAGCTAAATAACGGTGATGGATCAAGCCCTGATCTTTGGACTGGGTAAGAGTGGTCTGCTTAATTCAGACACTCTGTTCATCACCACCCCCTTTTCTGAATCATTTTGTCCACCATAAGCGTGGAAGGGTATACTCAGACATGAGTCCCTTGCTCACTGCTCCATCAGGATTCAAGCAAGCCGGGCCGACGACGCCTGAAATGGCAGAAACCGGTCCCCGGAAGCTTGTCTCCTTTCTGGTGAAGAATTGGCTTGGTAGTTTGGTCTGCCCTGTTCCCATGATGCACTGGGCCAGGGACAGACTAATTTGCATATAGCCAGGTTCTGAGCTGGGATGGGGCAGTGAGCTAAATAACGGTGATGGATCAAGCCCTGATCTTTGGACTGGGTAAGAGTGGTCTGCTTAATTCAGACACTCTGTTCATCACCACCCCCTTTTCTGAATCATTTTGTCCACCATAAGCGTGGAAGGGTATACTCAGACATGAGTCCCTTGCTCACTGCTCCATCAGGATTCAAGCAAGCCGGGCCGACGACGCCTGAAATGGCAGAAACCGGTCCCCGGAAGCTTGTCTCCTTTCTGGTGAAGAATTGGCTTGGTAGTTTGGTCTGCCCTGTTCCCATGATGCACTGGGCCAGGGACAGACTAATTTGCATATAGCCAGGTTCTGAGCTGGGATGGGGCAGTGAGCTAAATAACGGTGATGGATCAAGCCGTGATCTTTGGACTGGGTAAGAGTGGTCTGCTTAATTCAGGCACTCTGTTCATCACCACCCCCTTTTCTGAAGCAAAAAACACAGTTGATGGACAGAATGTAGAACAATGTCATACATTTACCCCAGTACAAGGATCTGGGCCTATATCCATCGTTTTTTTGCACTCCACACCACCCTGGGTTAGACACTGGCTATATGGAAATCCGCTCTGACCCTGTGCCTCATGGGAACAGTCCAGTCCGAACTACCAAGCCATGTCTTTCCCAGACCGGAATCAAGCATCCAAGGACAGGTTTCTGGCTATCAGCCTTCATCAGCCTGGATAGCTTGACTCCAGTGGTGTGGAGAGCCTGGGACTCACGTCTGAGCATACCCAGCCCAGTCGGGGTGAAAATTGCAAAAAACACAGTTGATGGACAGAATGTAGAACAATGTCATACATTCACCCCAGTACAAGGATCTGGGCCTAAATCCATCGTTTTTTTGCACTCCACACCACCCTGGGTTAGACACTGGCTATATGCAAATCAGCTCTGACCCTGTGCCTCATGGGATAAGTCCAGTCCGAACTACCAAGCCATGTCTTTCCCAGACCGGAATCAAGTATCCAAGGACCGGTTTCTGGCTATCAGCCTTCATCAGCCTGGATAGCTTGACTCCAGTGGTGTGGATAGCCTGGGACTCACGTCTGAGCATACCCAGCCCATTCGGGGTGAAAATTGCAAAAAACACAGTTGATGGACAGAATGTAGAACAATGTCATACATTCATCCCAGTACAAGGATCTGGGCCTAAATCCATCGTTTTTTTGCACTCCACACCACCCTGGGTTAGACACTGGCTATATGCAAATCAGCTCTGACCCTGTGCCTCATGGGAACAGTCCAGTCCGAACTACCAAGCCATGTCTTTCCCAGACCGGAATCAAGCATCCAAGGACCGGTTTCTGGCTATCAGCCTTCATCAGCCTGGATAGCTTGACTCCAGTGGTGTGGAGAGCCTGGGACTCACGTCTGAGCATACCCAGCCCATTCGGGGTGTAAATTGCAAGAAACACAGTTGATGGACAGAATGTAGAACAATGTCATACATTCACCCCAGTACAAGGATCTGGGCCTACATCCATCGTTTTTTTGCACTCCACACCACCCTGGGTTAGACACTGGCTATATGCAAATCAGCTCTGACCCTGTGCCTCATGGGAACAGTCCAGTCCGAACTACCAAGCCATGTCTTTCCCAGACCGGAATCAAGCATCCAAGGACCGGTTTCTGGCTATCAGCCTTCATCAGCCTGGATAGCTTGACTCCAGTGGTGTGGAGAGCCTGGGACTCACGTCTGAGCATACCCAGCCCATTCGGGGTGAAAATTGCAAAAAACACAGTTGATGGACAGAATGTAGAACAATGTCATACATTCACCCCAGTACAAGGATCTGGGCCTACATCCATCGTTTTTTTGCACTCCACACCACCCTGGGTTAGACACTGGCTATATGCAAATCAGCTCTGACCCTGTGCCTCATGGGAACAGTCCAGTCCGAACTACCAAGCCATGTCTTTCCCAGACCGGAATCAAGCATCCAAGGACCGGTTTCTGGCTATCAGCCTTCATCAGCCTGGATAGCTTGACTCCAGTGGTGTGGAGAGCCTGGGACTCACGTCTGAGCATACCCAGCCCATTCGGGGTGAAAATTGCAAAAAACACAGTTGATGGACAGAATGTAGAACAATGTCATACATTCACCCCAGTACAAGGATCTGGGCCTAAATCCATCGTTTTTTTGCACTCCACACCACCCTGGGTTTGACACTGGCTATATGCAAATCAGCTCTGACCCTGTGCCTCATGGGAACAGTCCAGTCCGAACTACCAAGCCATGTCTTTCCCAGACCGGAATCAAGCATCCAAGGACCGGTTTCTGGCTATCAGCCTTCATCAGCCTGGATAGCTTGACTCCAGTGGTGTGGAGAGCCTGGGACTCACGTCTGAGCATACCCAGCCCATTCGGGGTGAAAATTGCAAAAAACACAGTTGATGGACAGAATGTAGAACAATGTCATACATTTATCCCAGTACAAGGATCTGGGCCTAAATCCATCGGGTTTTTTGCACTCCACACCACCCTGGGTTAGACACTGGCTATATGCAAATCAGCTCTGACCCTGTGCCTCATGGGAACAGTCCAGTCCGAACTACCAAGCCATGTCTTTCCCAGACCGGAATCAAGCATCCAAGGACCGGTTTCTGGCTATCAGCCTTCATCAGCCTGGATAGCTTGACTCCAGTGGTGTGGAGAGCCTGGGACTCACGTCTGAGCATACCCAGCCCATTCGGGGTGAAAATTGCAAAAAACACAGTTGATGGACAGAATGTAGAACAATGTCATACATTCACCCCAGTACAAGGATCTGGGCCTAAATCCATCGTTTTTTTGCACTCCACACCACCCTGGGTTAGACACTGGCTATATGCAAATCAGCTCTGACCCTGTGCCTCATGGGAACAGTCCAGTCCCAACTACCAAGCCATGTCTTTCCCAGACCGGAATCAAGCATCCAAGGACCGGTTTCTGGCTATCAGCCTTCATCAGCCTGGATAGCTTGATTCCAGTGGTGTGGAGAGCCTGGGACTCACGTCTGAGCATACCCAGCCCATTCGGGGTGAAAATTGCAAAAAACACAGTTGATGGACAGAATGTAGAACAATGTCATACATTCACCCCAGTACAAGGATCTGGGCCTAAATCCATCGTTTTTTTTGCACTCCACACCACCTTGGGTTAGACACTGGCTATATGCAAATCAGCTCTGACCCTGTGCCTCATGGGAACAGTCCAGTCCGAACTACCAAGCCATGTCTTTCCCAGACCGAAATTAAGCATCCAAGGACCGGTTTCTGGCTATCAACCTTCATCAGCCTGGATAGCTTGACTCCAGTGGTGTGGAGAACCTGGGACTCACGTCTGAGCATACCCAGCCCATTCGGGGTGAAAATTGCAAAAAACACAGTTGATGGACAGAATGTAGAACAATGTCATACATTCACCCCAGTACAAGGATCTGGGCCTAAATCCATCATTTTTTTGCACTCCACACCACCGTGGGCTTGACACTGGCTATATGCAAATCAGCTCTGACCTTGTGCCTCATGGGAACAGTCCAGTCCGAACTCCCAAGCCATGTCTTTCCCAGACCGGAATCAAGCATCCAAAGACCGGTTTCTGGCTATCAGCCTTCATCAGTCTGGATAGCTTGACTCCAGTGGTGTGGAGAGCCTGGGACTCACGTCTGAGCATACCCAGCCCATTCGGGGTGAACATTGCAAAAAACACAGTTGATGGACAGAATGTAGAACAATGTCATACATTCACCACAGTACAAGGATCTGAGCCTAAATCCATCGTTTTTTTTGCACTCCACATCACCCTGGGTTAGACACTGGCTATATGCAAATCAGCTCTGACCTTGTGCCTCATGGGAACAGTCCAGTCCGAACTACCAAGCCAAGTCTTTCCCAGACCGGAATCAAGCATCCAAGGACCAGTTTCTGGCTATCAGCCTTCATCAGCCTGGACAGCTTGACTCCAGTGGTGTGGAGAGCCTGGGACTCATGTCTGAGCATACCCAGCCCATTCGGGGTGAAAATTGCAAAAAACACAGTTGATGGACAGAATGTAGAACACTGTCATACATTCACCCCAGTACAAGGATCTGGGCCTAAATCCATCGTTTTTTTGCACTCCACACCACCCTGGGTTAGACACTGGCTATATGCAAATCAGCTCTGACCCTGTGCCTCATGGGAACATTCCAGTCCAAACTACCAAGCCATGTCTTTCCCAGACCGGAATCAAGCATCCAAGGACCGGTTTCTGGCTATCAGCCTTCATCAGCCTGGATAGCTTGACTCCAGTGGTGTGGAGAGCCTGGGACTCACGTCTGAGCATACCCAGCCCATTTGGGGTGAAAATTGCAAAATACACAGTTGATGGACAGAATGTAGAACAATGTCATACATTCACCCCAGTACAAGGATCTGGGCCTAAATCCATCGTTTTTGTGCACTCCACACCACCCTGGGTTAGACACTGGCTATATGCAAATCAGCTCTGACCCTGTGCCTCATGGGAACAGTCCAGTCCCAACTACCAAGCCATGTCTTTCCCAGACCGGAATCAAGCATCCAAGGACCGGTTTCTGGCTATCGGCCTTCATCAGCCTGGATAGCTTGACTGCAGTGGTGTGGAGAGCCTGGGACTCACATCTGAGCATACCCAGCCCATTCGGGGTGAAAATTGCAAAAAACACAGTTGATGGACAGAATGTAGAACAATGTCATACATTCACCCCAGTACAAGGATCTGGGCCTAAATCCATCGTTTTTTTTGCATTCCACACCACCTTGGGTTAGACACTGGCTATATGCAAATCAGCTCTGACCCTGTGCCTCATGGGAACAGTCCAGTCCGAACTACCAAGCCATGTCTTTCCCAGACTGAAATTAAGCATCCAAGGACCGGTTTCTGGCTATCAGCCTTCATCAGCCTGGATAGCTTGGCTCCAGTGGTGTGGAGAGCCTGGGACTCACGTCTGAGCATACCCAGCCCATTCGGGGTGAAAATTGCAAAAAACACAGTTGATGGACAGAATGTAGAACAATGTCATACATTCACCCCAGTACAAGGATCTGGGCCTAAATCCATTTTTTTTGCACTCCACACCACCCTGGGTTAGACACTGGCTACATGCAAATCAGCTCTGACCCTGTGCCTCATGGGAACAGTCCAGTCCGAACTACCAAGCCATGTCTTTCCCAGACCGGAATCAAGCATCCAAGGACCGGTTTCTGGCTATCAGCCTTCATCAGCCTGGATAGCTTGAATCCAGTGGTGTGGAGAGCCTGGGACTCACGTCTGAGCATACCCAGCCCATTCGGGGTGAAAATTGCAAAAAACACAGTTGATGGACAGAATGTAGAACAATGTCATACATTCACCCCAGTACAAGGATCTGGGCCTACATCCATCGTTTTTTTGCACTCCACACCACCCTGGGTTAGACACTGGCTATATGGAAATCCGCTCTGACCCTGTGCCTCATGGGAACAGTCCAGTCCGAACTACCAAGCCATGTCTTTCCCAGACCGGAATCAAGCATCCAAGGACCGGTTTCTGGCTATCAGCCTTCATCAGCCTGGATAGCTTGACTCCAGTGGTGTGGAGAGCCTGGGACTCACGTCTGAGCATACCCAGCCCAGTCGGGGTGAAAATTGCAAAAAACACAGTTGATGGACAGAATGTAGAACAATGTCATACATTCACCCCAGTACAAGGATCTGGGCCTAAATCCATCGTTTTTTTGCACTCCACACCACCCTGGGTTAGACACTGGCTATATGCAAATCAGCTCTGACCCTGTGCCTCATGGGATAAGTCCAGTCCGAACTACCAAGCCATGTCTTTCCCAGACCGGAATCAAGTATCCAAGGACCGGTTTCTGGCTATCAGCCTTCATCAGCCTGGATAGCTTGACTCCAGTGGTGTGGAGAGCCTGGGACTCACGTCTGAGCATACCCAGCCCATTCGGGGTGAAAATTGCAAAAAACACAGTTGATGGACAGAATGTAGAACAATGTCATACATTCATCCCAGTACAAGGATCTGGGCCTAAATCCATCGGTTTTTTTGCACTCCACACCACCCTGGGTTAGACACTGGCTATATGCAAATCAGCTCTGACCCTGTGCCTCATGGGAACAGTCCAGTCCGAACTACCAAGCCATGTCTTTCCCAGACCGGAATCAAGCATCCAAGGACCGGTTTCTGGCTATCAGCCTTCATCAGCCTGGATAGCTTGACTCCAGTGGTGTGGAGAGCCTGGGACTCACGTCTGAGCATACCCAGCCCATTCGGGGTGAAAATTGCAAGAAACACAGTTGATGGACAGAATGTAGAACAATGTCATACATTCACCCCAGTACAAGGATCTGGGCCTACATCCATCGTTTTTTTGCACTCCACACCACCCTGGGTTAGACACTGGCTATATGCAAATCAGCTCTGACCCTGTGCCTCATGGGAACAGTCCAGTCCGAACTACCAAGCCATGTCTTTCCCAGACCGGAATCAAGCATCCAAGGACCGGTTTCTGGCTATCAGCCTTCATCAGCCTGGATAGCTTGACTCCAGTGGTGTGGAGAACCTGGGACTCACGTCTGAGCATACCCAGCCCATTCGGGGTGAAAATTGCAAAAAACACAGTTGATGGACAGAATGTAGAACAATGTCATACATTCACCCCAGTACAAGGATCTGGGCCTAAATCCATCGTTTTTTTGCACTCCACACCACCCTGGGTTTGACACTGGCTATATGCAAATCAGCTCTGACCCTGTGCCTCATGGGAACAGTCCAGTCCGAACTACCAAGCCATGTCTTTCCCAGACCGGAATCAAGCATCCAAGGACCGGTTTCTGGCTATCAGCCTTCATCAGCCTGGATAGCTTGACTCCAGTGGTGTGGAGAGCCTGGGACTCACGTCTGAGCATACCCAGCCCATTCGGGGTGAAAATTGCAAAAAACACAGTTGATGGACAGAATGTAGAACAATGTCATACATTCATCCCAGTACAAGGATCTGGGCCTAAATCCATCGGTTTTTTTGCACTCCACACCACCCTGGGTTAGACACTGGCTATATGCAAATCAGCTCTGACCCTGTGCCTCATGGGAACAGTCCAGTCCGAACTACCAAGCCATGTCTTTCCCAGACCGGAATCAAGCATCCAAGGACCGGTTTCTGGCTATCAGCCTTCATCAGCCTGGATAGCTTGACTCCAGTGGTGTGGAGAGCCTGGGACTCACGTCTGAGCATACCCAGCCCATTCGGGGTGAAAATTGCAAAAAACACAGTTGATGGACAGAATGTAGAACAATGTCATACATTCACCCCAGTACAAGGATCTGGGCCTAAATCCATCGTTTTTTTGCACTCCACACCACCCTGGGTTAGACACTGGCTATATGCAAATCAGCTCTGACCCTGTGCCTCATGGGAACAGTCCAGTCCCAACTACCAAGCCATGTCTTTCCCAGACCGGAATCAAGCATCCAAGGACCGGTTCCTGGCTATCAGCCTTCATCAGCCTGGATAGCTTGATTCCAGTGGTGTGGAGAGCCTGGGACTCACGTCTGAGCATACCCAGCCCATTCGGGGTGAAAATTGCAAAAAACACAGTTGATGGACAGAATGTAGAACAATGTCATACATTCACCCCAGTACAAGGATCTGGGCCTAAATCCATCGTTTTTTTTGCACTCCACACCACCTTGGGTTAGACACTGGCTATATGCAAATCAGCTCTGACCCTGTGCCTCATGGGAACAGTCCAGTCCGAACTACCAAGCCATGTCTTTCCCAGACCGAAATTAAGCATCCAAGGACCGGTTTCTGGCTATCAGCCTTCATCAGCCTGGATAGCTTGACTCCAGTGGTGTGGAGAGCCTGGGACTCACGTCTGAGCATACCCAGCCCATTCGGGGTGAAAATTGCAAAAAACACAGTTGATGGACAGAATGTAGAACAATGTCATACATTCACCCCAGTACAAGGATCTGGGCCTAAATCCATCGTTTTTTTGCACTCCACACCACCGTGGGCTAGACACTGGCTATATGCAAATCAGCTCTGACCTTGTGCCTCATGGAAACAGTCCAGTCCGAACTCCCAAGCCATGTCTTTCCCAGACCGGAATCAAGCATCCAAAGACCGGTTTCTGGCTATCAGCCTTCATCAGTCTGGATAGCTTGACTCCAGTGGTGTGGAGAGCCTGGGACTCACGTCTGAGCATACCCAGCCCATTCGGGGTGAAAATTGCAAAAAACACAGTTGATGGACAGAATGTAGAACAATGTCATACATTCACCACAGTACAAGGATCTGAGCCTAAATCCATCGTTTTTTTTGCACTCCACATCACCCTGGGTTAGACACTGGCTATATGCAAATCAGCTCTGACCTTGTGCCTCATGGGAACAGTCCAGTCCGAACTACCAAGCCAAGTCTTTCCCAGACCGGAATCAAGCATCCAAGGACCAGTTTCTGGCTATCAGCCTTCATCAGCCTGGACAGCTTGACTCCAGTGGTGTGGAGAGCCTGGGACTCATGTCTGAGCATACCCAGCCCATTCGGGGTGAAAATTGCAAAAAACACAGTTGATGGACAGAATGTAGAACACTGTCATACATTCACCCCAGTACAAGGATCTGGGCCTAAATCCATCGTTTTTTTGCACTCCACACCACCCTGGGTTAGACACTGGCTATATGCAAATCAGCTCTGACCCTGTGCCTCATGGGAACATTCCAGTCCAAACTACCAAGCCATGTCTTTCCCAGACCGGAATCAAGCATCCAAGGACCGGTTTCTGGCTATCAGCCTTCATCAGCCTGGATAGCTTGACTCCAGTGGTGTGGAGAGCCTGGGACTCACGTCTGAGCATACCCAGCCCATTTGGGGTGAAATTTGCAAAATACACAGTTGATGGACAGAATGTAGAACAATGTCATACATTCACCCCAGTACAAGGATCTGGGCCTAAATCCATCGTTTTTGTGCACTCCACACCACCCTGGGTTAGACACTGGCTATATGCAAATCAGCTCTGACCCTGTGCCTCATGGGAACAGTCCATTCCGAACTACCAAGCCATGTCTTTCCCAGACCGGAATCAAGCATCCAAGGACCGGTTTCTGACTATCAGCCTTCATCAGCCTGGATAGCTTGACTCCAGTGGTGTGGAGAGCCTGGGACTCAGGTCTGAGCATACCCAGCCCATTCGGGGTGAAAATTGCAAAAAACACAGTTGATGGACAGAATGTCGAACAATGTCATACATTCACCCCAGTTCAAGGATCTGGGCCTAAATCCATCGTTTTTTTGCACTCCACACCACCCTGGGTTAGACACTGGCTATATGCAAATCAGCTCTGACCCTGTGACTCATGGGAACAGTCCAGTCCCAACTACCAAGCCATGTCTTTCCCAGACCGGAATCAAGCATCCAAGGACCGGTTTCTGGCTATCGGCCTTCATCAGCCTGGATAGCTTGACTGCAGTGGTGTGGAGAGCCTGGGACTCACATCTGAGCATACCCAGCCCATTCGGGGTGAAAATTGCAAAAAACACAGTTGATGGACAGAATGTAGAACAATGTCATACATTCACCCCAGTACAAGGATCTGGGCCTAAATCCATCGTTTTTTTTGCATTCCACACCACCTTGGGTTAGACACTGGCTATATGCAAATCAGCTCTGACCCTGTGCGTCATGGGAACAGTCCAGTCCGAACTACCAAGCCATGTCTTTCCCAGACCGAAATTAAGCATCCAAGGACTGGTTTCTGGCTATCAGCCTTCATCAGCCTGGATAGCTTGGCTCCAGTGGTGTGGAGAGCCTGGGACTCACGTCTGAGCATACCCAGCCCATTCGGGGTGAAAATTGCAAAAAACACAGTTGATGGACAGAATGTAGAACAATGTCATACATTCACCCCAGTACAAGGATCTGGGCCTAAATCCATTTTTTTTGCACTCCACACCACCCTGGGTTAGACACTGGCTACATGCAAATCAGCTCTGACCCTGTGCCTCATGGGAACAGTCCAGTCCGAACTACCAAGCCATGTCTTTCCCAGACCGGAATCAAGCATCCAAGGACCGGTTTCTGGCTATCAGCCTTCATCAGCCTGGATAGCTTGAATCCAGTGGTGTGGAGAGCCTGGGACTCACGTCTGAGCATACCCAGCCCATTCGGGGTGAAAATTGCAAAAAACACAGTTGATGGACAGAATGTAGAACAATGTCATACATTCACCCCAGTACAAGGATCTGGGCCTATATCCATCGTTTTTTTGCACTCCACACCACCCTGGGTTAGACACTGACTATCTGGAAATCCGCTCTGACCCTGTGCCTCATGGGAACAGTCCAGTCCGAACTACCAAGCCATGTCTTTCCCAGACCGGAATCAAGCATCCAAGGAACGGTTTCTGGCTATCAGCCTTCATCAGCCTGGATAGCTTGACTCCAGTGGTGTGGAGAGCCTGGGACTCACGTCTGAGCATACCCAGCCCAGTCGGGGTGAAAATTGCAAAAAACACAGTTGATGGACAGAATGTAGAACAATGTCATACATTCACCCCAGTACAAGGATCTGGGCCTAAATCCATCGTTTTTTTTGCATTCCACACCACCTTGGGTTAGACACTGGCTATATGCAAATCAGCTCTGACCCTGTGCCTCATGGGAACAGTCCAGTCCGAACTACCAAGCCATGTCTTTCCCAGACCGAAATTAAGCATCCAAGGACCGGTTTCTGGCTATCAGCCTTCATCAGCCTGGATAGCTTGACTCCAGTGGTGTGGAGAGCCTGGGACTCACGTCTGAGCATACCCAGCCCATTCGGGGTGAAAATTGCAAAAAACACAGTTGATGGACAGAATGTAGAACAATGTCATACATTCACCCCAGTACAAGGATCTGGGCCTAAATCCATCGTTTTTTTGCACTCCACACCACCGTGGGCTAGACACTGGCTATATGCAAATCAGCTCTGACCTTGTGCCTCATGGGAACAGTCCAGTCCGAACTCCCAAGCCATGTCTTTCCCAGACCGGAATCAAGCATCCAAAGACCGGTTTCTGGCTATCAGCCTTCATCAGTCTGGATAGCTTGACTCCAGTGGTGTGGAGAGCCTGGGACTCACGTCTGAGCATACCCAGCCCATTCGGGGTGAAAATTGCAAAAAACACAGTTGATGGACAGAATGTAGAACAATGTCATACATTCAGCACAGTACAAGGATCTGAGCCTAAATCCATCGTTTTTTTTGCACTCCACATCACCCTGGGTTAGACACTGGCTATATGCAAATCAGCTCTGACCTTGTGCCTCATGGGAACAGTCCAGTCCGAACTACCAAGCCAAGTCTTTCCCAGACCGGAATCAAGCATCCAAGGACCAGTTTCTGGCTATCAGCCTTCATCAGCCTGGACAGCTTGACTCCAGTGGTGTGGAGAGCCTGGGACTCATGTCTGAGCATACCCAGCCCATTCGGGGTGAAAATTGCAAAAAACACAGTTGATGGACAGAATGTAGAACACTGTCATACATTCACCCCAGTACAAGGATCTGGACCTAAATCCATCGTTTTTTTGCACTCCACACCACCCTGGGTTAGACACTGGCTATATGCAAATCAGCTCTGACCCTGTGCCTCATGGGAACATTCCAGTCCAAACTACCAAGCCATGTCTTTCCCAGACCGGAATCAAGCATCCAAGGACCGGTTTCTGGCTATCAGCCTTCATCAGCCTGGATAGCTTGACTCCAGTGGTGTGGAGAGCCTGGGACTCACGTCTGAGCATACCCAGCCCATTTGGGGTGAAAATTGCAAAATACACAGTTGATGGACAGAATGTAGAACAATGTCATACATTCACCCCAGTACAAGGATCTGGGCCTAAATCCATCGTTTTTGTGCACTCCACACCACCCTGGGTTAGACACTGGCTATATGCAAATCAGCTCTGACCCTGTGCCTCATGGGAACAGTCCAGTCCGAACTACCAAGCCATGTCTTTCCCAGACCGGAATCAAGCATCCAAGGACCGGTTTCTGACTATCAGCCTTCATCAGCCTGGATAGCTTGACTCCAGTGGTGTGGAGAGCCTGGGACTCATGTCTGAGCATACCCAGCCCATTCGGGGTGAAAATTGCAAAAAACACAGTTGATGGACAGAATGTCGAACAATGTCATACATTCACCCCAGTTCAAGGATCTGGGCCTAAATCCATCGTTTTTTTGCACTCCACACCACCCTGGGTTAGACACTGGCTATATGCAAATCAGCTCTGACCCTGTGACTCATGGGAACAGTCCAGTCCCAACTACCAAGCCATGTCTTTCCCAGACCGGAATCAAGCATCCAAGGACCGGTTTCTGGCTATCGGCCTTCATCAGCCTGGATAGCTTGACTGCAGTGGTGTGGAGAGCCTGGGACTCACATCTGAGCATACCCAGCCCATTCGGGGTGAAAATTGCAAAAAACACAGTTGATGGACAGAATGTAGAACAATGTCATACATTCACCCCAGTACAAGGATCTGGGCCTATATCCATCGTTTTTTTGCACTCCACACCACCCTGGGTTAGACACTGGCTATATGGAAATCCGCTCTGACCCTGTGCCTCATGGGAACAGTCCAGTCCGAACTACCAAGCCATGTCTTTCCCAGACCGGAATCAAGCATCCAAGGAACGGTTTCTGGCTATCAGCCTTCATCAGCCTGGATAGCTTGACTCCAGTGGTGTGGAGAGCCTGGGACTCACGTCTGAGCATACCCAGCCCAGTCGGGGTGAAAATTGCAAAAAACACAGTTGATGGACAGAATGTAGAACAATGTCATACATTCACCCCAGTACAAGGATCTGGGCCTAAATCCATCGTTTTTTTGCACTCCACACCACCCTGGGTTAGACACTGGCTATATGCAAATCAGCTCTGACCCTGTGCCTCATGGGATAAGTCCAGTCCGAACTACCAAGCCATGTCTTTCCCAGACCGGAATCAAGTATCCAAGGACCGGTTTCTGGCTATCAGCCTTCATCAGCCTGGATAGCTTGACTCCAGTGGTGTGGAGAGCCTGGGACTCACGTCTGAGCATACCCAGCCCATTCGGGGTGAAAATTGCAAAAAACACAGTTGATGGACAGAATGTAGAACAATGTCATACATTCATCCCAGTACAAGGATCTGGGCCCAAATCCATCGTTTTTTTTGCACTCCACACCACCCTGGGTTAGACACTGGCTATATGCAAATCAGCTCTGACCCTGTGCCTCATGGGAACAGTCCAGTCCGAACTACCAAGCCATGTCTTTCCCAGACCGGAATCAAGCATCCAAGGACCGGTTTCTGGCTATCAGCCTTCATCAGCCTGGATAGCTTGACTCCAGTGGTGTGGAGAGCCTGGGACTCACGTCTGAGCATACCCAGCCCATTCGGGGTGAAAATTGCAAGAAACACAGTTGATGGACAGAATGTAGAACAATGTCATACATTCACCCCAGTACAAGGATCTGGGCCTACATCCATCGTTTTTTTGCACTCCACACCTCCCTGGGTTAGACACTGGCTATATGCAAATCAGCTCTGACCCTGTGCCTCATGGGAACAGTCCAGTCCGAACTACCAAGCCATGTCTTTCCCAGACCAGAATCAAGCATCCAAGGACCGGTTTCTGGCTATCAGCCTTCATCAGCCTGGATAGCTTGACTCCAGTGGTGTGGAGAGCCTGGGACTCACGTCTGAGCATACCCAGCCCATTCGGGGTGAAAATTGCAAAAAACACAGTTGATGGACAGAATGTAGAACAATGTCATACATTCACCCCAGTACAAGGATCTGGGCCTAAATCCATCGTTTTTTTGCACTCCACACCACCCTGGGTTAGACACTGGCTATATGCAAATCAGCTCTGACCCTGTGCCTCATGGGAACAGTCCAGTCCCAACTACCAAGCCATGTCTTTCCCAGACCGGAATCAAGCATCCAAGGACCGGTTTCTGGCTATCAGCCTTCATCAGCCTGGATAGCTTGATTCCAGTGGTGTGGAGAGCCTGGGACTCACGTCTGAGCATACCCAGCCCATTCGGGGTGAAAATTGCAAAAAACACAGTTGATGGACAGAATGTAGAACAATGTCATACATTCACCCCAGTACAAGGATCTGGGCCTAAATCCATCGTTTTTTTTGCACTCCACACCACCTTGGGTTAGACACTGGCTATATGCAAATGAGCTCTGACCCTGTGCCTCATGGGAACAGTCCAGTCCGAACTACCAAGCCATGTCTTTCCCAGACCGAAATTAAGCATCCAAGGACTGGTTTCTGGCTATCAGCCTTCATCAGCCTGGATAGCTTGACTCCAGTGGTGTGGAGAGCCTGGGACTCACGTCTGAGCATACCCAGCCCATTCGGGGTGAAAATTGCAAAAAACACAGTTGATGGACAGAATGTAGAACAATGTCATACATTCACCCCAGTACAAGGATCTGGGCCTAAATCCATCGTTTTTTTGCACTCCACACCACCGTGGGCTAGACACTGGCTATATGCAAATCAGCTCTGACCTTGTGCCTCATGGGAACAGTCCAGTCCGAACTCCCAAGCCATGTCTTTCCCAGACCGGAATTAAGCATCCAAAGACCGGTTTCTGGCTATCAGCCTTCATCAGTCTGGATAGCTTGACTCCAGTGGTGTGGAGAGCCTGGGACTCACGTCTGAGCATACCCAGCCCATTCGGGGTGAAAATTGCAAAAAACACAGTTGATGGACAGAATGTAGAACAATGTCATACATTCACCACAGTACAAGGATCTGAGCCTAAATCCATCGTTTTTTTTGCACTCCACATCACCCTGGGTTAGACACTGGCTATATGCAAATCAGCTCTGACCTTGTGCCTCATGGGAACAGTCCAGTCCGAACTACCAAGCCAAGTCTTTCCCAGACCGGAATCAAGCATCCAAGGACCAGTTTCTGGCTATCAGCCTTCATCAGCCTGGACAGCTTGACTCCAGTGGTGTGGAGAGCCTGGGACTCATGTCTGAGCATACCCAGCCCATTCGGGGTGAAAATTGCAAAAAACACAGTTGATGGACAGAATGTAGAACACTGTCATACATTCACCCCAGTACAAGGATCTGGGCCTAAATCCATCGTTTTTTTGCACTCCACACCACCCTGGGTTAGACACTGGCTATATGCAAATCAGCTCTGACCCTGTGCCTCATGGGAACATTCCAGTCCAAACTACCAAGCCATGTCTTTCCCAGACCGGAATCAAGCATCCAAGGACCGGTTTCTTGCTATCAGCCTTCATCAGCCTGGATAGCTTGACTCCAGTGGTGTGGAGAGCCTGGGACTCACGTCTGAGCATACCCAGCCCATTTGGGGTGAAAATTGCAAAATACACAGTTGATGGACAGAATGTAGAACAATGTCATACATTCACCCCAGTACAAGGATCTGGGCCTAAATCCATCGTTTTTGTGCACTCCACACCACCCTGGGTTAGACACTGGCTATATGCAAATCAGCTCTGACCCTGTGCCTCATGGGAACAGTCCAGTCCGAACTACCAAGCCATGTCTTTCCCAGACCGGAATCAAGCATCCAAGGACCGGTTTCTGACTATCAGCCTTCATCAGCCTGGATAGCTTGACTCCAGTGGTGTGGAGAGCCTGGGACTCACGTCTGAGCATACCCAGCCCATTTGGGGTGAAAATTGCAAAATACACAGTTGATGGACAGAATGTAGAACAATGTCATACATTCACACCAGTACAAGGATCTGGGCCTAAATCCATCGTTTTTTTTGCATTCCACACCACCTTGGGTTAGACACTGGCTGTATGCAAATCAGCTCTGACCCTGTGCCTCATGGGAACAGTCCAGTCCGAACTACCAAGCCATGTCTTTCCCAGACCGAAATTAAGCATCCAAGGACCGGTTTCTGGCTATCAGCCTTCATCAGCCTGGATAGCTTGGCTCCAGTGGTGTGGAGAGCCTGGGACTCACGTCTGAGCATACCCAGCCCATTCGGGGTGAAAATTGCAAAAAACACAGTTGATGGACAGAATGTAGAACAATGTCATACATTCACCCCAGTACAAGGATCTGGGCCTAAATCCATTTTTTTTGCACTCCACACCATCCTGGGTTAGACACTGGCTACATGCAAATCAGCTCTGACCCTGTGCCTCATGGGAACAGTCCAGTCCGAACTACCAAGCCATGTCTTTCCCAGACCGGAATCAAGCATCCAAGGACCGGTTTCTGGCTATCAGCCTTCATCAGCCTGGATAGCTTGACTCCAGTGGTGTGGAGAGCCTGGGACTCACGTCTGAGCATACCCAGCCCATTCGGGGTGAAAATTGCAAAAAACACAGTTGATGGACAGAATGTAGAACAATGTCATACATTCACCACAGTACAAGGATCTGGGCCTAAATCCATCGTTTTTTTTGCACTCCACACCACCCTGGGTTAGACACTGGCTATATGCAAATCAGCTCTGACCTTGTGCCTCATGGGAACAGTCCAGTCCGAACTACCAAGCCAAGTCTTTCCCAGACCGGAATCAAGCATCCAAGGAACGGTTTCTGGCTATCAGCCTTCATCAGCCTGGATAGCTTGACTCCAGTGGTGTGGAGAGCCTGGGACTCATGTCTGAGCATACCCAGCCCATTTGGGGTGAAAATTGCAAAAAACACAGTTGATGGACAGAATGTAGAACAATGTCATACATTCACCCCAGTACAAGGATCTGGGCCTAAATCCATCTTTTTTTGCACTCCACACCACCCTGGGTTAGACACTGGCTATATGCAAATCAGCTCTGACCCTGTGCCTCATGGGAACAGTCCAGTCCGAACTACCAAGCCATGTCTTTCCCAGACCGGAATCAAGCATCCAAGGACCGGTTTCTGGCTATCAGCCTTCATCAGCCTGGATAGCTTGACTCCAGTGGTGGGGAGAGCCTGGGACTCACGTCTGAGCATACCTAGCCCATTCGGGGTGAAAATTGTAAAAAACACAGTTGATGTACAGAATGTAGAACAATGTCATACATTCACCCCAGTACAAGGATCTGGGCCTAAATCCATCGTTTTTTTGCACTTCACACCACCCTGGGTTAGACACTGGCTATATGCAAATCAGCTCTGACCCTGTGCCTCATGGGAACAGTCCAGTCCAAACTACCAAGCCACGTCTTTCCCAGACCGGAATCAAGCATCCAAGGACCGGTTTCTGGCTATCAGCCTTCATCAGCCTGGATAGCTTGACTCCAGTGGTGTGGAGAGCCTGGGACTCACGTCTGAGCATACCCAGCCCATTCGGGGTGAAAATTGCAAAAAACACAGTTGATGGAAAGAATGTAGAACAATGTCATACATTCACCCCAGTACAAGTATCTGGGTCTAAATCCATTGTTTTTTTGCACTCCACACCACCCTGGGTTAGACACTGGCTATATGCAAATCAGCTCTGTCCCTGTGCCTCATGGGAACAGTCCAGTCCGAACTACCAAGCCATGTCTTTCCCAGACCGGAATCAAGCATCCAAGGACCGGTTTCTGGCTATCAGCCTTCATCAGCCTGGATAGCTTGACTCCAGTGATGTGGAGAGCCTGGGACTAACGTCTGAGCATACCCAACCCATTTGGGGTGAAAATTGCAAAAAACACAGTTGATGTACAGAATGTAGAACAATGTCATACATTCACCCCAGTACAAGGATCCGGGGATAAATCCATCGTTTTTTGCACTCCACACCACCCTGGGCTAGGCACTGGCTATATGCAAATCAGCTCTGACCTTGTGCCTCATGGGAACAGTCCAGTCCGAACTACCAAGCCATGTCTTTCCCAGACCGGAATCAAGCATCCAAGGACTGGTTTCTGGCTATCAGCCTTCATCAGCCTGGATAGCTTGACTCCAGTGGTGTGGAGAGCCTGGGACTCACGTCTGAGCATACCCAGCCCATTCGGGGTGAAAATTGCAAAAAACACAGTTGATGGACAGAATGTAGAACAATGTCATACATTCACCACAGTACAAGGATCTGGGCCTAAATCCATCTTTTTTTGCACTCCACACCACCCTGGGTTAGACACTGGCTATATGCAAATCAGCTCTGACCCTGTGCCTCATGGGAACAGTCCAGTCCGAACTACCAATCCATGTCTTTCCCAGACCGGAATCAACCATCCAAGGACCGGTTTCTGGCTATCAGCCTTCATCAGCCTGGATAGCTTGACTTCAGTGGTGTGGAGAGCCTGGGACTCACGTCTGAGCATACCCAGCCCATTCGGGGTGAAAATTGCAAAAAACACAGTTGATGGACAGAATGTAGAACAATGTCATACATTCACCCCAGTACAAGGATCTGGGCCTAAATCCGTCGTTTTTTTGCACTCCACACCACCGTGGGCTAGACACTGGCTATATGCAAATCAGCTCTGACCTTGTGCCTCATGGGAACAGTCCAGTCCGAACTACCAAGCCATGTCTTTCCCAGACCGGAATCAAGCATCCAAAGACCGGTTTCTGGCTATCAGCCTTCATCAGTCTGGATAGCTTGACTCCAGTGGTGTGGAGAGCCTGGGACTCACGTCTGAGCATACCCAGCCCATTCGGGGTGAAAATGGCAAAAAACACAGTTGATGGACAGAATGTAGAACAATGTCATACATTCACCACAGTACAAGGATCTGGGCCTAAATCCATCGTTTTTTTTGCACTCCACATCACCCTGGGTTAGACACTGGCTATATGCAAATCAGCTCTGACCTTGTGCCTCATGGGAACAGTCCAGTCCGAACTACCAAGCCAAGTCTTTCCCAGACCGGAATCAAGCATCCAAGGACCAGTTTCTGGCTATCAGCCTTCATCAGCCTGGATAGCTTGACTCCAGTGGTGTGGAGAGCCTGGGACTCATGTCTGAGCATACCCAGCCCATTCGGGGTGAAAATTGCAAAAAACACAGTTGATGGACAGAATGTAGAACACTGTCATACATTCACCACAGTACAAGGATCTGGGCCTAAATCCATCGTTTTTTTGCACTCCACACCACCCTGGGTTAGACACTGGCTATATGCAAATCAGCTCTGACCCTGTGCCTCATGGGAACAGTCCAGTCCAAACTACCAAGCCATGTCTTTCCCAGACCGGAATCAAGCATCCAAGGACCGGTTTCTGGCTATCAGCCTTCATCAGCCTGGATAGCTTGACTCCAGTGGTGTGGAGAGCCTGGGACTCACGTATGAGCATACCCAGCCCATTTGGGGTGAAAATTGCAAAATACACAGTTGATGGACAGAATGTAGAACAATGTCATACATTCACCCCAGTACAAGGATCTGGGCCTAAATCCATCGTTTTTGTGCACTCCACACCACCCTGGGTTAGACACTGGCTATATGCAAATCAGCTCTGACCCTGTGCCTCATGGGAACAGTCCGGTCCGAACTACCAATCCATGTCTTTCCCAGACCGGAATCAACCATCCAAGGACCGGTTTCTGGCTATCAGCCTTCATCAGCCTGGATAGCTTGACTCCAGTGGTGTGGAGAGCCTGGGACTCACGTCTGAGCATACCCAGCCCATTCGGGGTGAAAATTGCAAAAAACACAGTTGATGGACAGAATGTAGAACAATGTCATACATTCACCCCAGTACAAGGATCTGGGCCCAAATCCATCGTTTTTTTGCACTCCACACCACCGTGGGCTAGACACTGGCTATATGCAAATCAGCTCTGACCTTGTGCCTCATGGGAACAGTCCAGTCCGAACTACCAAGCCAAGTCTTTCCCAGACCGGAATCAAGCATCCAAGGAACGGTTTCTGGCTATCAGCCTTCATCAGCCTGGATAGCTTGACTCCAGTGGTGTGGAGAGCCTGGGACTCATGTCTGAGCATACCCAGCCCATTTGGGGTGAAAATTGCAAAAAACACAGTTGATGGACAGAATGTAGAACAATGTCATACATTCACCCCAGTACAAGGATCTGGGCCTAAATCCATCTTTTTTTGCACTCCACACCACCCTGGGTTAGACACTGGCTATATGCAAATCAGCTCTGACCCTGTGCCTCATGGGAACAGTCCAGTCCGAACTACCAAGCCATGTCTTTCCCAGACCGGAATCAAGCATCCAAGGACCGGTTTCTGGCTATCAGCCTTCATCAGCCTGGATAGCTTGACTCCAGTGGTGGGGAGAGCCTGGGACTCACGTCTGAGCATACCTAGCCCATTCGGGGTGAAAATTGTAAAAAACACAGTTGATGTACAGAATGTAGAACAATGTCATACATTCACCCCAGTACAATGATCTGGGCCTAAATCCATCGTTTTTTTGCACTTCACACCACCCTGGGTTAGACACTGGCTATATGCAAATCAGCTCTGACCCTGTGCCTCATGGGAACAGTCCAGTCCAAACTACCAAGCCACGTCTTTCCCAGACCGGAATCAAGCATCCAAGGACCGGTTTCTGGCTATCAGCCTTCATCAGCCTGGATAGCTTGACTCCAGTGGTGTGGAGAGCCTGGGACTCACGTCTGAGCATACCCAGCCCATTCGGGGTGAAAATTGCAAAAAACACAGTTGATGGAAAGAATGTAGAACAATGTCATACATTCACCCCAGTACAAGTATCTGGGTCTAAATCCATTGTTTTTTTGCACTCCACACCACCCTGGGTTAGACACTGGCTATATGCAAATCAGCTCTGTCCCTGTGCCTCATGGGAACAGTCCAGTCCGAACTACCAAGCCATGTCTTTCCCAGACCGGAATCAAGCATCCAAGGACCGGTTTCTGGCTATCAGCCTTCATCAGCCTGGATAGCTTGACTCCAGTGATGTGGAGAGCCTGGGCTAACGTCTGAGCATACCCAACCCATTTGGGGTGAAAATTGCAAAAAACACAGTTGATGTACAGAATGTAGAACAATGTCATACATTCACCCCAGTACAAGGATCCGGGGATAAATCCATCGTTTTTTGCACTCCACACCACCCTGGGCTAGGCACTGGCTATATGCAAATCAGCTCTGACCTTGTGCCTCATGGGAACAGTCCAGTCCGAACTACCAAGCCATGTCTTTCCCAGACCGGAATCAAGCATCCAAGGACTGGTTTCTGGCTATCAGCCTTCATCAGCCTGGATAGCTTGACTCTAGTGGTGTGGAGAGCCTGGGACTCACGTCTGAGCATACCCAGCCCATTCGGGGTGAAAATTGCAAAAAACACAGTTGATGGACAGAATGTAGAACAATGTCATACATTCACCACAGTACAAGGATCTGGGCCTAAATCCATCTTTTTTTGCACTCCACACCACCCTGGGTTAGACACTGGCTATATGCAAATCAGCTCTGACCCTGTGCCTCATGGGAACAGTCCAGTCCGAACTACCAATCCATGTCTTTCCCAGACCGGAATCAACCATCCAAGGACCGGTTTCTGGCTATCAGCCTTCATCAGCCTGGATAGCTTGACTTCAGTGGTGTGGAGAGCCTGGGACTCACGTCTGAGCATACCCAGCCCATTCGGGGTGAAAATTGCAAAAAACACAGTTGATGGACAGAATGTAGAACAATGTCATACATTCACCCCAGTACAAGGATCTGGGCCTAAATCCGTCGTTTTTTTGCACTCCACACCACCGTGGGCTAGACACTGGCTATATGCAAATCAGCTCTGACCTTGTGCCTCATGGGAACAGTCCAGTCCGAACTACCAAGCCATGTCTTTCCCAGACCGGAATCAAGCATCCAAAGACCGGTTTCTGGCTATCAGCCTTCATCAGTCTGGATAGCTTGACTCCAGTGGTGTGGAGAGCCTGGGACTCACGTCTGAGCATACCCAGCCCATTCGGGGTGAAAATGGCAAAAAACACAGTTGATGGACAGAATGTAGAACAATGTCATACATTCACCACAGTACAAGGATCTGGGCCTAAATCCATCGTTTTTTTTGCACTCCACATCACCCTGGGTTAGACACTGGCTATATGCAAATCAGCTCTGACCTTGTGCCTCATGGGAACAGTCCAGTCCGAACTACCAAGCCAAGTCTTTCCCAGACCGGAATCAAGCATCCAAGGACCAGTTTCTGGCTATCAGCCTTCATCAGCCTGGATAGCTTGACTCCAGTGGTGTGGAGAGCCTGGGACTCATGTCTGAGCATACCCAGCCCATTCGGGGTGAAAATTGCAAAAAACACAGTTGATGGACAGAATGTAGAACACTGTCATACATTCACCACAGTACAAGGATCTGGGCCTAAATCCATCGTTTTTTTGCACTCCACACCACCCTGGGTTAGACACTGGCTATATGCAAATCAGCTCTGACCCTGTGCCTCATGGGAACAGTCCAGTCCAAACTACCAAGCCATGTCTTTCCCAGACCGGAATCAAGCATCCAAGGACCGGTTTCTGGCTATCAGCCTTCATCAGCCTGGATAGCTTGACTCCAGTGGTGTGGAGAGCCTGGGACTCACGTATGAGCATACCCAGCCCATTTGGGGTGAAAATTGCAAAATACACAGTTGATGGACAGAATGTAGAACAATGTCATACATTCACCCCAGTACAAGGATCTGGGCCTAAATCCATCGTTTTTGTGCACTCCACATCACCCTGGGTTAGACACTGGCTATATGCAAATCAGCTCTGACCCTGTGCCTCATGGGAACAGTCCGGTCCGAACTACCAATCCATGTCTTTCCCAGACCGGAATCAACCATCCAAGGACCGGTTTCTGGCTATCAGCCTTCATCAGCCTGGATAGCTTGACTCCAGTGGTGTGGAGAGCCTGGGACTCACGTCTGAGCATACCCAGCCCATTCGGGGTGAAAATTGCAAAAAACACAGTTGATGGACAGAATGTAGAACAATGTCATACATTCACCCCAGTACAAGGATCTGGGCCCAAATCCATCGTTTTTTTGCACTCCACACCACCGTGGGCTAGACACTGGCTATATGCAAATCAGCTCTGACCTTGTGCCTCATGGGAACAGTCCAGTCCGAACTACCAAGCCACGTCTTTCCCAGACCGGAATCAAGCATCCAAAGACCGGTTTCTGGCTATCAGCCTTCATCAGTCTGGATAGCTTGACTCCAGTGGTGTGGAGAGCCTGGGACTCACGTCTGAGCATACCCAGCCCATTCGGGGTGAAAATTGCAAAAAACACAGTTGATGGACAGAATGTAGAACGATGTCATACATTCACCACAGTACAAGGATCTGGGCCTAAATCCATCGTTTTTTTTGCACTCCACATCACCCTGGGTTAGACACTGGCTATATGCAAATCAGCTCTGACCTTGTGCCTCATGGGAACAGTCCAGTCCGAACTACCAAGCCAAGTCTTTCCCAGACCGGAATCAAGCATCCAAGGACCAGTTTCTGGCTATCAGCCTTCATCAGCCTGGATAGCTTGACTCCAGTGGTGTGGAGAGCCTGGGACTCATGTCTGAGCATACCCAGCCCATTCGGGGTGAAAATTGCAAAAAACACAGTTGATGGACAGAATGTAGAACACTGTCATACATTCGCCCCAGTACAAGGATCTGGGCCTAAATCCATCGTTTTTTTGCACTCCACACCACCCTGGGTTAGACACTGGCTATATGCAAATCAGCTCTGACCCTGTGCCTCATGGGAACAGTCCAGTCCAAACTACCAAGCCATGTCTTTCCCAGACCGGAATCAAGCATCCAAGGACCGGTTTCTGGCTATCAGCCTTCATCAGCCTGGATAGCTTGACTCCAGTGGTGTGGAGAGCCTGGGACTCACGTCTGAGCATACCCAGCCCATTTGGGGTGAAAATTGCAAAATACACAGTTGATGGACAGAATGTAGAACAATGTCATACATTCACCCCAGTACAAGGATCTGGGCCTAAATCCATCGTTTTTGTGCACTCCACACCACCCTGGGTTAGACACTGGCTATATGCAAATCAGCTCTGACCCTGTGCCTCATGGGAACAGTCCAGTCCGAACTACCAAGCCATGTCTTTCCCAGACCGGAATCAAGCATCCAAGGACCGGTTTCTGACTATCAGCCTTCATCAGCCTGGATAGCTTGACTCCAGTGGTGTGGAGAGCCTGGGACTCATGTCTGAGCATACCCAGCCCATTCGGGGTGAAAATTGCAAAAAACACAGTTGATGGACAGAATGTCGAACAATGTCATACATTCACCCCAGTACAAGGATCTGGGCCTAAATCCATCGTTTTTTTGCACTCCACACCACCCTGGGTTAGACACTGGCTATATGCAAATCAGCTCTGACCCTGTGACTCATGGGAACAGTCCAGTCCCAACTACCAAGCCATGTCTTTCCCAGACCGGAATCAAGCATCCAAGGACCGGTTTCTGGCTATCGGCCTTCATCAGCCTGGATAGCTTGACTCCAGTGGTGTGGAGAGCCTGGGACTCACGTCTGAGCATACCCAGCCCATTCGGGGTGAAAATTGCAAAAAACACAGTTGATGGACAGAATGTAGAACAATGTCATACATTCACCCCAGTACAAGGATCTGGGCCTAAATCCATCGTTCTTTTTGCATTCCACACCACCTTGGGTTAGACACTGGCTATATGCAAATCAGCTCTGACCCTGTCCCTCATGGGAACAGTCCAGTCCGAACTACTAAGCCATGTCTTTCCCAGACCGAAATTAAGCATCCAAGGACCGGTTTCTGGCTATCAGCCTTCATCAGCCTGGATAGCTTGACTCCAGTGGTGTGGAGAGCCTGGGACTCACGTCTGAGCATACCCAGCCCATTCGGGGTGAAAATTGCAAAAAACACAGTTGATGGACAGAATGTAGAACAATGTCATACATTCACCCCAGTACAAGGATCTGGGCCTAAATCCATTTTTTTTGCACTCCACACCACCCTGGGTTAGACACTGGCTATATGCAAATCAGCTCTGACCCTGTGCCTCATGGGACCAGTCCAGTCCGAACTACCAAGCCATGTCTTTCCCAGACCGGAATCAAGCATCCAAGGACCGGTTTCTGGCTATCAGCCTTCATCAGCCTGGATAGCTTGACTCCAGTGGTGTGGAGAGCCTGGGACTCACGTCTGAGCATACCCAGCCCATTCGGGGTGAAAATTGCAAAAAACACAGTTGATGGACAGAATGTAGAACAATGTCATACATTCACCACAGTACAAGGATCTGGGCCTAAATCCATCGTTTTTTTGCACTCCACACCACCCTGGGTTAGACACTGGCTATATGCAAATCAGCTCTGACCTTGTGCCTCATGGGAACAGTCCAGTCCGAACTACCAAGCCAAGTCTTTCCCAGACCGGAATCAAGCATCCAAGGACCGGTTTCTGGCTATCAGCCTTCATCAGCCTGGATAGCTTGACTCCAGGAGTGTGGAGAGCCTGGGACTCATGTCTGAGCATACCCAGCCCATTTGGGGTGAAAATTGCAAAAAACACAGTTGATGGACAGAATGTGGAACAATGTCATACATTCACCCCAGTACAAGGATCTGGGCCGAAATCCATCTTTTTTTGCACTCCACACCACCCTGGGTTAGACACTGGCTATATGCAAATCAGCTCTGTCCCTGTGCCTCATGGGAACAGTCCAGTCCGAACTACCAAGCCATGTCTTTCCCAGACCGGAATCAAGCATCCAAGGACCGGTTTCTGGCTATCAGCCTTCATCAGCCTGGATAGCTTGACTCCAGTGATGTGGAGAGCCTGGGACTAACGTCTGAGCATACCCAGCCCATTCGGGGTGAAAATTGCAAAAAACACAGTTGATGGACAGAATGTAGAACACTGTCATACATTCACCCCAGTCAAGGATCTGGGCCTAAATCCATCGTTTTTTTGCACTCCACACCACCCTGGGTTAGACACTGGCTATAAGCAAATCAGCTCTGACCCTGTGACTCATGGGAACAGTCCAGTCCCAACTACCAAGCCATGTCTTTCCCAGACCGGAATCAAGCATCCAAGGACCGGTTTCTGGCTATCGGCCTTCATCAGCCTGGATAGCTTGACTCCAGTGGTGTGGAGAGCCTGGGACTCACGTCTGAGCATACCCAGCCCATTCGGGGTGAACATTGCAAAAAACACAGTTGATGGACAGAATGTAGAACAATGTCATAGATTCACCCCAGTACAAGGATCTGGGCCTAAATCCATCGTTTTTTTGCATTCCACACCACCATGGGTTAGACACTGGCTATATGCAAATCAGCTCTGACCCTGTGCCTCATGGGAACAGTCCAGTCCGAACTACCAAGCCATGTCTTTCCCAGACCGGAATCAAGCATCCAAGGACCGGTTTCTGGCTATCAGCCTTCATCAGCCTGGATAGCTTGACTCCAGTGGTGTGGAGAGCCTGGGACTCACGTCTGAGCATACCCAGCCCATTTGGGGTGAAAATTGCAAAATACACAGTTGATGGACAGAATGTAGAACAATGTCATACATTCACCCCAGTACAAGGATCTGGGCCTAAATCCATCGTTTTTGTGCACTCCACACCACCCTGGGTTAGACACTGGCTATATGCAAATCAGCTCTGACCCTGTGCCTCATGGGAACAGTCCAGTCCGAACTACCAAGCCATGTCTTTCCCAGACCGGAATCAAGCATCCAAGGACCGGTTTCTGACTATCAGCCTTCATCAGCCTGGATAGCTTGACTCCAGTGGTGTGGAGAGCCTGGGACTCATGTCTGAGCATACCCAGCCCATTCGGGGTGAAAATTGCAAAAAACACAGTTGATGGACAGAATGTCGAACAATGTCATACATTCACCCCAGTACAAGGATCTGGGCCTAAATCCATCGTTTTTTTGCACTCCACACCACCCTGGGTTAGACACTGGCTATATGCAAATCAGCTCTGACCCTGTGACTCATGGGAACAGTCCAGTCCCAACTACCAAGCCATGTCTTTCCCAGACCGGAATCAAGCATCCAAGGACCGGTTTCTGGCTATCGGCCTTCATCAGCCTGGATAGCTTGACTCCAGTGGTGTGGAGAGCCTGGGACTCACGTCTGAGCATACCCAGCCCATTCGGGGTGAAAATTGCAAAAAACACAGTTGATGGACAGAATGTAGAACAATGTCATACATTCACCCCAGTACAAGGATCTGGGCCTAAATCCATCGTTCTTTTTGCATTCCACACCACCTTGGGTTAGACACTGGCTATATGCAAATCAGCTCTGACCCTGTCCCTCATGGGAACAGTCCAGTCCGAACTACCAAGCCATGTCTTTCCCAGACCGAAATTAAGCATCCAAGGACCGGTTTCTGGCTATCAGCCTTCATCAGCCTGGATAGCTTGACTCCAGTGGTGTGGAGAGCCTGGGACTCACGTCTGAGCATACCCAGCCCATTCGGGGTGAAAATTGCAAAAAACACAGTTGATGGACAGAATGTAGAACAATGTCATACATTCACCCCAGTACAAGGATCTGGGCCTAAATCCATTTTTTTTGCACTCCACACCACCCTGGGTTAGACACTGGCTATATGCAAATCAGCTCTGACCCTGTGCCTCATGGGACCAGTCCAGTCCGAACTACCAAGCCATGTCTTTCCCAGACCGGAATCAAGCATCCAAGGACCGGTTTCTGGCTATCAGCCTTCATCAGCCTGGATAGCTTGACTCCAGTGGTGTGGAGAGCCTGGGACTCACGTCTGAGCATACCCAGCCCATTCGGGGTGAAAATTGCAAAAAACACAGTTGATGGACAGAATGTAGAACAATGTCATACATTCACCCCAGTACAAGGATCTGGGCCTACATCCATCGTTTTTTTTGCACTCCACACCTCCCTGGGTTAGACACTGGCTATATGCAAATCAGCTCTGACCCTGTGCCTCATGGGAACAGTCCAGTCCGAACTACCAAGCCATGTCTTTCCCAGACCGGAATCAAGCATCCAAGGACCGGTTTCTGGCTATCAGCCTTCATCAGCCTGGATAGCTTGACTCCAGTGGTGTGGAGAGCCTGGGACTCACGTCTGAGCATACCCAGCCCATTCGGGGTGAAAATTGCAAAAAACACAGTTGATGGACAGAATGTAGAACAATGTCATACATTCACCCCAGTACAAGGATCTGGGCCTAAATCCATCGTTTTTTTGCACTCCACACCACCCTGGGTTTGACACTGGCTATATGCAAATCAGCTCTGACCCTGTGCCTCATGGGAACAGTCCAGTCCGAACTACCAAGCCATGTCTTTCCCAGACCGGAATCAAGCATCCAAGGACCGGTTTCTGGCTATCAGCCTTCATCAGCCTGGATAGCTTGACTCCAGTGGTGTGGAGAGCCTGGGACTCACGTCTGAGCATACCCAGCCCATTCGGGGTGAAAATTGCAAAAAACACAGTTGATGGACAGAATGTAGAACAATGTCATACATTCACCCCAGTACAAGGATCTGGGCCTAAATCCATCGTTTTTTTGCACTCCACACCACCCTGGGTTAGACACTGGCTATATGCAAATCAGCTCTGACCCTGTGCCTCATGGGAACAGTCCAGTCCCAACTACCAAGCCATGTCTTTCCCAGACCGGAATCAAGCATCCAAGGACCGGTTTCTGGCTATCAGCCTTCATCAGCCTGGATAGCTTGATTCCAGTGGTGTGGAGAGCCTGGGACTCACGTCTGAGCATACCCAGCCCATTCGGGGTGAAAATTGCAAAAAACACAGTTGATGGACAGAATGTAGAACAATGTCATACATTCACCCCAGTACAAGGATCTGGGCCTAAATCCATCGTTTTTTTTGCACTCCACACCACCTTGGGTTAGACACTGGCTATATGCAAATGAGCTCTGACCCTGTGCCTCATGGGAACAGTCCAGTCCGAACTACCAAGCCATGTCTTTCCCAGACCGAAATTAAGCATCCAAGGACTGGTTTCTGGCTATCAGCCTTCATCAGCCTGGATAGCTTGACTCCAGTGGTGTGGAGAGCCTGGGACTCACGTCTGAGCATACCCAGCCCATTCGGGGTGAAAATTGCAAAAAACACAGTTGATGGACAGAATGTAGAACAATGTCATACATTCACCCCAGTACAAGGATCTGGGCCTAAATCCATCGTTTTTTTGCACTCCACACCACCGTGGGCTAGACACTGGCTATATGCAAATCAGCTCTGACCTTGTGCCTCATGGGAACAGTCCAGTCCGAACTCCCAAGCCATGTCTTTCCCAGACCGGAATCAAGCATCCAAAGACCGGTTTCTGGCTATCAGCCTTCATCAGTCTGGATAGCTTGACTCCAGTGGTGTGGAGAGCCTGGGACTCACGTCTGAGCATACCCAGCCCATTCGGGGTGAAAATTGCAAAAAACACAGTTGATGGACAGAATGTAGAACAATGTCATACATTCACCACAGTACAAGGATCTGAGCCTAAATCCATCGTTTTTTTTGCACTCCACATCACCCTGGGTTAGACACTGGCTATATGCAAATCAGCTCTGACCTTGTGCCTCATGGGAACAGTCCAGTCCGAACTACCAAGCCAAGTCTTTCCCAGACCGGAATCAAGCATCCAAGGACCAGTTTCTGGCTATCAGCCTTCATCAGCCTGGACAGCTTGACTCCAGTGGTGTGGAGAGCCTGGGACTCATGTCTGAGCATACCCAGCCCATTCGGGGTGAAAATTGCAAAAAACACAGTTGATGGACAGAATGTAGAACACTGTCATACATTCACCCCAGTACAAGGATCTGGGCCTAAATCCATCGTTTTTTTGCACTCCACACCACCCTGGGTTAGACACTGGCTATATGCAAATCAGCTCTGACCCTGTGCCTCATGGGAACATTCCAGTCCAAACTACCAAGCCATGTCTTTCCCAGACCGGAATCAAGCATCCAAGGACCGGTTTCTGGCTATCAGCCTTCATCAGCCTGGATAGCTTGACTCCAGTGGTGTGGAGAGCCTGGGACTCACGTCTGAGCATACCCAGCCCATTTGGGGTGAAAATTGCAAAATACACAGTTGATGGACAGAATGTAGAACAATGTCATACATTCACCCCAGTACAAGGATCTGGGCCTAAATCCATCGTTTTTGTGCACTCCACACCACCCTGGGTTAGACACTGGCTATATGCAAATCAGCTCTGACCCTGTGCCTCATGGGAACAGTCCAGTCCGAACTACCAAGCCATGTCTTTCCCAGACCGGAATCAAGCATCCAAGGACCGGTTTCTGACTATCAGCCTTCATCAGCCTGGATAGCTTGACTCCAGTGGTGTGGAGAGCCTGGGACTCACGTCTGAGCATACCCAGCCCATTTGGGGTGAAAATTGCAAAATACACAGTTGATGGACAGAATGTAGAACAATGTCATACATTCACCCCAGTACAAGGATCTGGGCCTAAATCCATCGTTTTTTTGCATTCCACACCACCTTGGGTTAGACACTGGCTATATGCAAATCAGCTCTGACCCTGTGCCTCATGGGAACAGTCCAGTCCGAACTACCAAGCCATGTCTTTCCCAGACCGAAATTAAGCATCCAAGGACCGGTTTCTGGCTATCAGCCTTCATCAGCCTGGATAGCTTGGCTCCAGTGGTGTGGAGAGCCTGGGACTCACGTCTGAGCATACCCAGCCCATTCGGGGTGAAAATTGCAAAAAACACAGTTGATGGACAGAATGTAGAACAATGTCATACATTCACCCCAGTACAAGGATCTGGGCCTAAATCCATTTTTTTTGCACTCCACACCATCCTGGGTTAGACACTGGCTACATGCAAATCAGCTCTGACCCTGTGCCTCATGGGAACAGTCCAGTCCGAACTACCAAGCCATGTCTTTCCCAGACCGGAATCAAGCATCCAAGGACCGGTTTCTGGCTATCAGCCTTCATCAGCCTGGATAGCTTGACTCCAGTGGTGTGGAGAGCCTGGGACTCATGTCTGAGCATACCCAGCCCATTTGGGGTGAAAATTGCAAAAAACACAGTTGATGGACAGAATGTAGCACAATGTCATACATTCACCCCAGTACAAGGATCTGGGCCTAAATCCATCTTTTTTTGCACTCCACACCACCCTGGGTTAGACACTGGCTATATGCAAATCAGCTCTGACCCTGTGCCTCATGGGAACAGTCCAGTCCGAACTACCAAGCCATGTCTTTCCCAGACCGGAATCAAGCATCCAAGGACCGGTTTCTGGCTATCAGCCTTCATCAGCCTGGATAGCTTGACTCCAGTGGTGGGGAGAGCCTGGGACTCACGTCTGAGCATACCTAGCCCATTCGGGGTGAAAATTGTAAAAAACACAGTTGATGTACAGAATGTAGAACAATGTCATACATTCACCCCAGTACAAGGATCTGGGCCTAAATCCATCGTTTTTTTGCACTTCACACCACCCTGGGTTAGACACTGGCTATATGCAAATCAGCTCTGACCCTGTGCCTCATGGGAACAGTCCAGTCCAAACTACCAAGCCACGTCTTTCCCAGACCGGAATCAAGCATCCAAGGACCGGTTTCTGGCTATCAGCCTTCATCAGCCTGGATAGCTTGACTCCAGTGGTGTGGAGAGCCTGGGACTCACGTCTGAGCATACCCAGCCCATTCGGGGTGAAAATTGCAAAAAACACAGTTGATGGAAAGAATGTAGAACAATGTCATACATTCACCCCAGTACAAGTATCTGGGTCTAAATCCATTGTTTTTTTGCACTCCACACCACCCTGGGTTAGACACTGGCTATATGCAAATCAGCTCTGTCCCTGTGCCTCATGGGAACAGTCCAGTCCGAACTACCAAGCCATGTCTTTCCCAGACCGGAATCAAGCATCCAAGGACCGGTTTCTGGCTATCAGCCTTCATCAGCCTGGATAGCTTGACTCCAGTGATGTGGAGAGCCTGGGACTAACGTCTGAGCATACCCAACCCATTTGGGGTGAAAATTGCAAAAAACACAGTTGATGTACAGAATGTAGAACAATGTCATACATTCACCCCAGTACAAGGATCCGGGGATAAATCCATCGTTTTTTGCACTCCACACCACCCTGGGCTAGGCACTGGCTATATGCAAATCAGCTCTGACCTTGTGCCTCATGGGAACAGTCCAGTCCGAACTACCAAGCCATGTCTTTCCCAGACCGGAATCAAGCATCCAAGGACTGGTTTCTGGCTATCAGCCTTCATCAGCCTGGATAGCTTGACTCCAGTGGTGTGGAGAGCCTGGGACTCACGTCTGAGCATACCCAGCCCATTCGGGGTGAAAATTGCAAAAAACACAGTTGATGGACAGAATGTAGAACAATGTCATACATTCACCACAGTACAAGGATCTGGGCCTAAATCCATCTTTTTTTGCACTCCACACCACCCTGGGTTAGACACTGGCTATATGCAAATCAGCTCTGACCCTGTGCCTCATGGGAACAGTCCAGTCCGAACTACCAATCCATGTCTTTCCCAGACCGGAATCAACCATCCAAGGACCGGTTTCTGGCTATCAGCCTTCATCAGCCTGGATAGCTTGACTTCAGTGGTGTGGAGAGCCTGGGACTCACGTCTGAGCATACCCAGCCCATTCGGGGTGAAAATTGCAAAAAACACAGTTGATGGACAGAATGTAGAACAATGTCATACATTCACCCCAGTACAAGGATCTGGGCCTAAATCCGTCGTTTTTTTGCACTCCACACCACCGTGGGCTAGACACTGGCTATATGCAAATCAGCTCTGACCTTGTGCCTCATGGGAACAGTCCAGTCCGAACTACCAAGCCATGTCTTTCCCAGACCGGAATCAAGCATCCAAAGACCGGTTTCTGGCTATCAGCCTTCATCAGTCTGGATAGCTTGACTCCAGTGGTGTGGAGAGCCTGGGACTCACGTCTGAGCATACCCAGCCCATTCGGGGTGAAAATGGCAAAAAACACAGTTGATGGACAGAATGTAGAACAATGTCATACATTCACCACAGTACAAGGATCTGGGCCTAAATCCATCGTTTTTTTTGCACTCCACATCACCCTGGGTTAGACACTGGCTATATGCAAATCAGCTCTGACCTTGTGCCTCATGGGAACAGTCCAGTCCGAACTACCAAGCCAAGTCTTTCCCAGACCGGAATCAAGCATCCAAGGACCAGTTTCTGGCTATCAGCCTTCATCAGCCTGGATAGCTTGACTCCAGTGGTGTGGAGAGCCTGGGACTCATGTCTGAGCATACCCAGCCCATTCGGGGTGAAAATTGCAAAAAACACAGTTGATGGACAGAATGTAGAACACTGTCATACATTCACCACAGTACAAGGATCTGGGCCTAAATCCATCGTTTTTTTGCACTCCACACCACCCTGGGTTAGACACTGGCTATATGCAAATCAGCTCTGACCCTGTGCCTCATGGGAACAGTCCAGTCCAAACTACCAAGCCATGTCTTTCCCAGACCGGAATCAAGCATCCAAGGACCGGTTTCTGGCTATCAGCCTTCATCAGCCTGGATAGCTTGACTCCAGTGGTGTGGAGAGCCTGGGACTCACGTATGAGCATACCCAGCCCATTTGGGGTGAAAATTGCAAAATACACAGTTGATGGACAGAATGTAGAACAATGTCATACATTCACCCCAGTACAAGGATCTGGGCCTAAATCCATCGTTTTTGTGCACTCCACACCACCCTGGGTTAGACACTGGCTATATGCAAATCAGCTCTGACCCTGTGCCTCATGGGAACAGTCCGGTCCGAACTACCAATCCATGTCTTTCCCAGACCGGAATCAACCATCCAAGGACCGGTTTCTGGCTATCAGCCTTCATCAGCCTGGATAGCTTGACTCCAGTGGTGTGGAGAGCCTGGGACTCACGTCTGAGCATACCCAGCCCATTCGGGGTGAAAATTGCAAAAAACACAGTTGATGGACAGAATGTAGAACAATGTCATACATTCACCCCAGTACAAGGATCTGGGCCCAAATCCATCGTTTTTT
The DNA here is from genome assembly GCF_964261635.1 of Lissotriton helveticus. Taxonomy (NCBI): domain Eukaryota; kingdom Metazoa; phylum Chordata; class Amphibia; order Caudata; family Salamandridae; genus Lissotriton; species Lissotriton helveticus. The sequence continues at coordinate 744,448,215 of NC_136065.1, read as the reverse complement.
TGCATTTCACACCACCGTGGGCTAGACACTGGCTATATGCAAATCAGCTCTGACCTTGTGCCTCATGGGAACAGTCCAGTCCGAACTACCAAGCCAAGTCTTTCCCAGACCGGAATCAAGCATCCAAGGAACGGTTTCTGGCTATCAGCCTTCATCAGCCTGGATAGCTTGACTCCAGTGGTGTGGAGAGCCTGGGACTCATGTCTGAGCATACCCAGCCCATTTGGGGTGAAAATTGCAAAAAACACAGTTGATGGACAGAATGTAGAACAATGTCATACATTCACCCCAGTACAAGGATCTGGGCCTAAATCCATCTTTTTTTGCACTCCACACCACCCTGGGTTAGACACTGGCTATATGCAAATCAGCTCTGACCCTGTGCCTCATGGGAACAGTCCAGTCCGAACTACCAAGCCATGTCTTTCCCAGACCGGAATCAAGCATCCAAGGACCGGTTTCTGGCTATCAGCCTTCATCAGCCTGGATAGCTTGACTCCAGTGGTGGGGAGAGCCTGGGACTCACGTCTGAGCATACCTAGCCCATTCGGGGTGAAAATTGTAAAAAACACAGTTGATGTACAGAATGTAGAACAATGTCATACATTCACCCCAGTACAATGATCTGGGCCTAAATCCATCGTTTTTTTGCACTTCACACCACCCTGGGTTAGACACTGGCTATATGCAAATCAGCTCTGACCCTGTGCCTCATGGGAACAGTCCAGTCCAAACTACCAAGCCACGTCTTTCCCAGACCGGAATCAAGCATCCAAGGACCGGTTTCTGGCTATCAGCCTTCATCAGCCTGGATAGCTTGACTCCAGTGGTGTGGAGAGCCTGGGACTCACGTCTGAGCATACCCAGCCCATTCGGGGTGAAAATTGCAAAAAACACAGTTGATGGAAAGAATGTAGAACAATGTCATACATTCACCCCAGTACAAGTATCTGGGTCTAAATCCATTGTTTTTTTGCACTCCACACCACCCTGGGTTAGACACTGGCTATATGCAAATCAGCTCTGTCCCTGTGCCTCATGGGAACAGTCCAGTCCGAACTACCAAGCCATGTCTTTCCCAGACCGGAATCAAGCATCCAAGGACCGGTTTCTGGCTATCAGCCTTCATCAGCCTGGATAGCTTGACTCCAGTGATGTGGAGAGCCTGGGACTAACGTCTGAGCATACCCAACCCATTTGGGGTGAAAATTGCAAAAAACACAGTTGATGTACAGAATGTAGAACAATGTCATACATTCACCCCAGTACAAGGATCCGGGGATAAATCCATCGTTTTTTGCACTCCACACCACCCTGGGCTAGGCACTGGCTATATGCAAATCAGCTCTGACCTTGTGCCTCATGGGAACAGTCCAGTCCGAACTACCAAGCCATGTCTTTCCCAGACCGGAATCAAGCATCCAAGGACTGGTTTCTGGCTATCAGCCTTCATCAGCCTGGATAGCTTGACTCTAGTGGTGTGGAGAGCCTGGGACTCACGTCTGAGCATACCCAGCCCATTCGGGGTGAAAATTGCAAAAAAACACAGTTGATGGACAGAATGTAGAACAATGTCATACATTCACCACAGTACAAGGATCTGGGCCTAAATCCATCTTTTTTTGCACTCCACACCACCCTGGGTTAGACACTGGCTATATGCAAATCAGCTCTGACCCTGTGCCTCATGGGAACAGTCCAGTCCGAACTACCAATCCATGTCTTTCCCAGACCGGAATCAACCATCCAAGGACCGGTTTCTGGCTATCAGCCTTCATCAGCCTGGATAGCTTGACTTCAGTGGTGTGGAGAGCCTGGGACTCACGTCTGAGCATACCCAGCCCATTCGGGGTGAAAATTGCAAAAAACACAGTTGATGGACAGAATGTAGAACAATGTCATACATTCACCCCAGTACAAGGATCTGGGCCTAAATCCGTCGTTTTTTTGCACTCCACACCACCGTGGGTTAGACACTGGCTATATGCAAATCAGCTCTGACCCTGTGCCTCATGGGAACAGTCCGGTCCGAACTACCAATCCATGTCTTTCCCAGACCGGAATCAACCATCCAAGGACCGGTTTCTGGCTATCAGCCTTCATCAGCCTGGATAGCTTGACTCCAGTGGTGTGGAGAGCCTGGGACTCACGTCTGAGCATACCCAGCCCATTCGGGGTGAAAATTGCAAAAAACACAGTTGATGGACAGAATGTAGAACAATGTCATACATTCACCCCAGTACAAGGATCTGGGCCCAAATCCATCGTTTTTTTGCACTCCACACCACCGTGGGCTAGACACTGGCTATATGCAAATCAGCTCTGACCTTGTGCCTCATGGGAACAGTCCAGTCCGAACTACCAAGCCACGTCTTTCCCAGACCGGATCAAGCATCCAAAGACCGGTTTCTGGCTATCAGCCTTCATCAGTCTGGATAGCTTGACTCCAGTGGTGTGGAGAGCCTGGGACTCACGTCTGAGCATACCCAGCCCATTCGGGGTGAAAATTGCAAAAAACACAGTTGATGGACAGAATGTAGAACGATGTCATACATTCACCACAGTACAAGGATCTGGGCCTAAATCCATCGTTTTTTTTGCACTCCACATCACCCTGGGTTAGACACTGGCTATATGCAAATCAGCTCTGACCTTGTGCCTCATGGGAACAGTCCAGTCCGAACTACCAAGCCAAGTCTTTCCCAGACCGGAATCAAGCATCCAAGGACCAGTTTCTGGCTATCAGCCTTCATCAGCCTGGATAGCTTGACTCCAGTGGTGTGGAGAGCCTGGGACTCATGTCTGAGCATACCCAGCCCATTCGGGGTGAAAATTGCAAAAAACACAGTTGATGGACAGAATGTAGAACACTGTCATACATTCACCCCAGTACAAGGATCTGGGCCTAAATCCATCGTTTTTTTGCACTCCACACCACCCTGGGTTAGACACTGGCTATATGCAAATCAGCTCTGACCCTGTGCCTCATGGGAACAGTCCAGTCCAAACTACCAAGCCATGTCTTTCCCAGACCGGAATCAAGCATCCAAGGACCGGTTTCTGGCTATCAGCCTTCATCAGCCTGGATAGCTTGACTCCAGTGGTGTGGAGAGCCTGGGACTCACGTCTGAGCATACCCAGCCCATTTGGGGTGAAAATTGCAAAATACACAGTTGATGGACAGAATGTAGAACAATGTCATACATTCACCCCAGTACAAGGATCTGGGCCTAAATCCATCGTTTTTGTGCACTCCACACCACCCTGGGTTAGACACTGGCTATATGCAAATCAGCTCTGACCCTGTGCCTCATGGGAACAGTCCAGTCCGAACTACCAAGCCATGTCTTTCCCAGACCGGAATCAAGCATCCAAGGACCGGTTTCTGACTATCAGCCTTCATCAGCCTGGATAGCTTGACTCCAGTGGTGTGGAGAGCCTGGGACTCATGTCTGAGCATACCCAGCCCATTCGGGGTGAAAATTGCAAAAAACACAGTTGATGGACAGAATGTCGAACAATGTCATACATTCACCCCAGTACAAGGATCTGGGCCTAAATCCATCGATTTTTTGCACTCCACACCACCCTGGGTTAGACACTGGCTATATGCAAATCAGCTCTGACCCTGTGACTCATGGGAACAGTCCAGTCCCAACTACCAAGCCATGTCTTTCCCAGACCGGAATCAAGCATCCAAGGACCGGTTTCTGGCTATCGGCCTTCATCAGCCTGGATAGCTTGACTCCAGTGGTGTGGAGAGCCTGGGACTCACGTCTGAGCATACCCAGCCCATTCGGGGTGAAAATTGCAAAAAACACAGTTGATGGACAGAATGTAGAACAATGTCATACATTCACCCCAGTACAAGGATCTGGGCCTAAATCCATCGTTCTTTTTGCATTCCACACCACCTTGGGTTAGACACTGGCTATATGCAAATCAGCTCTGACCCTGTCCCTCATGGGAACAGTCCAGTCCGAACTACCAAGCCCTGTCTTTCCCAGACCGAAATTAAGCATCCAAGGACCGGTTTCTGGCTATCAGCCTTCATCAGCCTGGATAGCTTGACTCCAGTGGTGTGGAGAGCCTGGGACTCACGTCTGAGCATACCCAGCCCATTCGGGGTGAAAATTGCAAAAAACACAGTTGATGGACAGAATGTAGAACAATGTCATACATTCACCCCAGTACAAGGATCTGGGCCTAAATCCATTTTTTTTGCACTCCACACCACCCTGGGTTAGACACTGGCTATATGCAAATCAGCTCTGACCCTGTGCCTCATGGGACCAGTCCAGTCCGAACTACCAAGCCATGTCTTTCCCAGACCGGAATCAAGCATCCAAGGACCGGTTTCTGGCTATCAGCCTTCATCAGCCTGGATAGCTTGACTCCAGTGGTGTGGAGAGCCTGGGACTCACGTCTGAGCATACCCAGCCCATTCGGGGTGAAAATTGCAAAAAACACAGTTGATGGACAGAATGTAGAACAATGTCATACATTCACCACAGTACAAGGATCTGGGCCTAAATCCATCGTTTTTTTGCACTCCACACCACCCTGGGTTAGACACTGGCTATATGCAAATCAGCTCTGACCTTGTGCCTCATGGGAACAGTCCAGTCCGAACTACCAAGCCAAGTCTTTCCCAGACCGGAATCAAGCATCCAAGGACCGGTTTCTGGCTATCAGCCTTCATCAGCCTGGATAGCTTGACTCCAGGAGTGTGGAGAGCCTGGGACTCATGTCTGAGCATACCCAGCCCATTTGGGGTGAAAATTGCAAAAAACACAGTTGATGGACAGAATGTGGAACAATGTCATACATTCACCCCAGTACAAGGATCTGGGCCGAAATCCATCTTTTTTTGCACTCCACACCACCCTGGGTTAGACACTGGCTATATGCAAATCAGCTCTGTCCCTGTGCCTCATGGGAACAGTCCAGTCCGAACTACCAAGCCATGTCTTTCCCAGACCGGAATCAAGCATCCAAGGACCGGTTTCTGGCTATCAGCCTTCATCAGCCTGGATAGCTTGACTCCAGTGATGTGGAGAGCCTGGGACTAACGTCTGAGCATACCCAGCCCATTCGGGGTGAAAATTGCAAAAAACACAGTTGATGGACAGAATGTAGAACACTGTCATACATTCACCCCAGTCAAGGATCTGGGCCTAAATCCATCGTTTTTTTGCACTCCACACCACCCTGGGTTAGACACTGGCTATAAGCAAATCAGCTCTGACCCTGTGACTCATGGGAACAGTCCAGTCCCAACTACCAAGCCATGTCTTTCCCAGACCGGAATCAAGCATCCAAGGACCGGTTTCTGGCTATCGGCCTTCATCAGCCTGGATAGCTTGACTCCAGTGGTGTGGAGAGCCTGGGACTCACGTCTGAGCATACCCAGCCCATTCGGGGTGAACATTGCAAAAAACACAGTTGATGGACAGAATGTAGAACAATGTCATAGATTCACCCCAGTACAAGGATCTGGGCCTAAATCCATCGTTTTTTTGCATTCCACACCACCATGGGTTAGACACTGGCTATATGCAAATCAGCTCTGACCCTGTGCCTCATGGGAACAGTCCAGTCCGAACTACCAAGCCATGTCTTTCCCAGACCGGAATCAAGCATCCAAGGACCGGTTTCTGGCTATCAGCCTTCATCAGCCTGGATAGCTTGACTCCAGTGGTGTGGAGAGCCTGGGACTCACGTCTGAGCATACCCAGCCCATTTGGGGTGAAAATTGCAAAATACACAGTTGATGGACAGAATGTAGAACAATGTCATACATTCACCCCAGTACAAGGATCTGGGCCTAAATCCATCGTTTTTGTGCACTCCACACCACCCTGGGTTAGACACTGGCTATATGCAAATCAGCTCTGACCCTGTGCCTCATGGGAACAGTCCAGTCCGAACTACCAAGCCATGTCTTTCCCAGACCGAAATTAAGCATCCAAGGACCGGTTTCTGGCTATCAGCCTTCATCAGCCTGGATAGCTTGACTCCAGTGGTGTGGAGAGCCTGGGACTCACGTCTGAGCATACCCAGCCCATTCGGGGTGAAAATTGCAAAAAACACAGTTGATGGACAGAATGTAGAACAATGTCATACATTCACCCCAGTACAAGGATCTGGGCCTAAATCCATTTTTTTTGCACTCCACACCACCCTGGGTTAGACACTGGCTATATGCAAATCAGCTCTGACCCTGTGCCTCATGGGACCAGTCCAGTCCGAACTACCAAGCCATGTCTTTCCCAGACCGGAATCAAGCATCCAAGGACCGGTTTCTGGCTATCAGCCTTCATCAGCCTGGATAGCTTGACTCCAGTGGTGTGGAGAGCCTGGGACTCACGTCTGAGCATACCCAGCCCATTCGGGGTGAAAATTGCAAAAAACACAGTTGATGGACAGAATGTAGAACAATGTCATACATTCACCACAGTACAAGGATCTGGGCCTAAATCCATCGTTTTTTTGCACTCCACACCACCCTGGGTTAGACACTGGCTATATGCAAATCAGCTCTGACCTTGTGCCTCATGGGAACAGTCCAGTCCGAACTACCAAGCCAAGTCTTTCCCAGACCGGAATCAAGCATCCAAGGACCGGTTTCTGGCTATCAGCCTTCATCAGCCTGGATAGCTTGACTCCAGGAGTGTGGAGAGCCTGGGACTCATGTCTGAGCATACCCAGCCCATTTGGGGTGAAAATTGCAAAAAACACAGTTGATGGACAGAATGTGGAACAATGTCATACATTCACCCCAGTACAAGGATCTGGGCCGAAATCCATCTTTTTTTGCACTCCACACCACCCTGGGTTAGACACTGGCTATATGCAAATCAGCTCTGTCCCTGTGCCTCATGGGAACAGTCCAGTCCGAACTACCAAGCCATGTCTTTCCCAGACCGGAATCAAGCATCCAAGGACCGGTTTCTGGCTATCAGCCTTCATCAGCCTGGATAGCTTGACTCCAGTGATGTGGAGAGCCTGGGACTAACGTCTGAGCATACCCAGCCCATTCGGGGTGAAAATTGCAAAAAACACAGTTGATGGACAGAATGTAGAACACTGTCATACATTCACCCCAGTCAAGGATCTGGGCCTAAATCCATCGTTTTTTTGCACTCCACACCACCCTGGGTTAGACACTGGCTATAAGCAAATCAGCTCTGACCCTGTGACTCATGGGAACAGTCCAGTCCCAACTACCAAGCCATGTCTTTCCCAGACCGGAATCAAGCATCCAAGGACCGGTTTCTGGCTATCGGCCTTCATCAGCCTGGATAGCTTGACTCCAGTGGTGTGGAGAGCCTGGGACTCACGTCTGAGCATACCCAGCCCATTCGGGGTGAACATTGCAAAAAACACAGTTGATGGACAGAATGTAGAACAATGTCATAGATTCACCCCAGTACAAGGATCTGGGCCTAAATCCATCGTTTTTTTGCATTCCACACCACCATGGGTTAGACACTGGCTATATGCAAATCAGCTCTGACCCTGTGCCTCATGGGAACAGTCCAGTCCGAACTACCAAGCCATGTCTTTCTCAGACCGAAATTAAGCATCCAAGGACCGTTTTCTGGCTATCAGCCTTCATCAGCCTGGATAGCTTGACTCCAGTGGTGTGGAGAGCCTGGGACTCATGTCTGAGCATACCCAGCCCATTTGGGGTGAAAATTGCAAAAAACACAGTTGATGGACAGAATGTAGAACAATGTCATACATTCACCCCAGTACAAGGATCTGGGCCTAAATCCATTTTTTTGCACTCCACACCACCCTGGGTAGACACTGGCTATATGCAAATCAGCTCTGACCCTGTGCCTCATGGGAAAAGTCCAGTCCGAACTACCAAGCCATGTCTTTCCCAGACCGGAATCAAGCATCCAAGGACCGGTTTCTGGCTATCAGCCTTCATCAGCCTGGATAGCTTGACTCCAGTGGTGTGGAGAGCCTGGGACTCACGTCTGAGCATACCCAGCCCATTCGGGGTGAAAATTGCAAAAAACACAGTTGATGGACAGAATGTAGAACAATGTCATACATTCACCACAGTACAAGGATCTGGGCCTAAATCCATCGTTTTTTTTGCACTCTACACCACCCTGGGTTAGACACTGGCTATATGCAAATCAGCTCTGACCTTTTGCCTCATGGGAACAGTCCAGTCCGAACTACCAAGCCAAGTCTTTCCCAGACCGGAATCAAGCATCCAAGGACCGGTTTCTGGCTATCAGCCTTCATCAGCCTGGATAGCTTGACTCCAGTGGTGTGGAGAGCCTGGGACTCATGTCTGAGCATACCCAGCCCATTTGGGGTGAAAATTGCAAAAAACACAGTTGATGGACAGAATGTAGAACAATGTCATACATTCACCCCAGTACAAGGATCTGGGCCTAAATCCATCTTTGTTTGCACTCCACACCACCCTGGGTTAGACACTGGCTGTATGCAAATCAGCTCTGACCCTGTGCCTCATGGGAACAGTCCAGTCCAAACTACCAAGCCATGTCTTTCCCAGACCGTAATCAAGCATCCAAGGACCGGTTTCTGGCTATCAGCCTTCATCAGCCTGGATAGCTTGACTCCAGTGGTGGGGAGAGCCTGGGACTCACGTCTGAGCATACCTAGCCCATGCGGGGTGAAAATTGTAAAAAACACAGTTGATGTACAGAATGTAGAACAATGTCATACATTCACCCCAGTACAAGGATCTGGGCCTAAATCCATCGTTTTTTTGCACTTCACACCACCCTGGGTTAGACACTGGCTATATGCAAATCAGCTCTGACCCTGTGCCTCATGGGAACAGTCCAGTCCGAACTACCAAGCCACGTCTTTCCCAGACCGGAATCAAGCATCCAAGGACCGGTTTCTGGCTATCAGCCTTCATCAGCCTGGATAGCTTGACTCCAGTGGTGTGGAGAGCCTGGGACTCACGTCTGAGCATACCCAGCCCATTCGGGGTGAAAATTGCAAAAAACACAGTTGATGGAAAGAATGTAGAACAATGTCATACATTCACCCCAGTACAAGTATCTGGGTCTAAATCCATTGTTTTTTTGCACTCCACACCACCCTGGGTTAGACACTGGCTATATGCAAATCAGCTCTGTCCCTGTGCCTCATGGGAACAGTCCAGTCCGAACTACCAAGCCATGTCTTTCCCAGACCGGAATCAAGCATCCAAGGACCGGTTTCTGGCTATCAGCCTTCATCAGCCTGGATAGCTTGACTCCAGTGGTGGACAGAGCCTGGGACTCACGTCTGAGCATACCTAGCCCATGCGGGGTGAAAATTGTAAAAAACACAGTTGATGTACAGAATGTAGAACAATGTCATACATTCACCCCAGTACAAGGATCTGGGCCTAAATCCATTGTTTTTTTGCACTTCACACCACCCTGGGTTAGACACTGGCTATATGCAAATCAGCTCTGACCCTGTGCCTCATGTTAACAGTCCAGTCCGAACTACCAAGCCACGTCTTTCCCAGACCGGAATCAAGCATCCAAGGACCGGTTTCTGGCTATCAGCCTTCATCAGCCTGGATAGCTTGACTCCAGTGGTGTGGAGAGCCTGGGACTCACGTCTGAGCATTCCCAGCCCATTCGGGGTGAAAATTGCAAAAAACACAGTTGATGGAAAGAATGTAGAACAATGTCATACATTCACCCCAGTACAAGTATCTGGGTCTAAATCCATTGTTTTTTTGCACTCCACACCACCCTGGGTTAGACACTGGCTATATGGAAATCAGCTCTGTCCCTGTGCCTCATGGGAACAGTCCAGTCCGAACTACCAAGCCATGTCTTTCCCAGACCGGAATCAAGCATCCAAGGACCGGTTTCTGGCTATCAGCCTTCATCAGCCTGGATAGCTTGACTCCAGTGGGGTGGAGAGCCTGGGACTCACGTCTGAGCTTACCCAGCCCATTCGGGGTGAAAATTGCAAAAAACACAGTTGATGGACAGAATGTAGAACAATGTCATACATTCACCACAGTACAAGGATCTGGGCCTAAATCCATTGTTTCTTTGCAATCCACACCACCCTGGGTTAGACACTGGCTATATGCAAATCAGCTCTGACCTTGTGCCTCATGGGAACAGTCCAGTCCGAACTACCAAGCCAAGTCTTTCCCAGACCGGAATCAAGCATTCAAGGACCGGTTTCTGGCTATCAGCCTTCATCAGCCTGGATAGCTTGACTCCAGCGGTGTGGAGAGCGTGGGACTCATGTCTGAGCATACCCAGCCTATTCGGGGTGAAAATTGCAAAAAACACAGTTGATGGACAGAATGTAGAACAATGTCATACATTCACCCCAGTACAAGGATCTGGGCCTAAATCCATCGTTTTTTTGCACTCCACACCACCCTGGGTTAGACACTGGCTATATGCAAATCAGCTCTGACCCTGTGCCTCATGGGAACAGTCCAGTCCAAACTACCAAGCCATGTCTTTCCCAGACCGGAATCAAGCATCCAAGGACCGGTTTCTGGCTATCAGCCTTCATCAGCCTGGATAGCTTGACTCCAGTGGTGTGGAGAGCCTGGGACTCACGTCTGAGCATACCCAGCCCATTTGGGGTGAAAATTGCAAAATACACAGTTGATGGACAGAATGTAGAACAATGTCATACATTCACCCCAGTACAAGGATCTGGGCCTAAATCCATCGTTTTTGTGCACTCCACACCACCCTGGGTTAGACACTGGCTATATGCAAATCAGCTCTGACCCTGTGCCTCATGGGAACAGTCCAGTCCAAACTACCAAGCCATGTCTTTCCCAGACTGGAATCAAGCATCCAAGGACCGGTTTCTGGCTATCAGCCTTCATCAGCCTGGATAGCTTGACTCCAGTGGTGTGGAGAGCCTGGGACTCACGTCTGAGCATACCCAGCCCATTCGGGGTGAAAATTGCAAAAAACACAGTTGATGGACAGAATGTAGAACAATGTCATACATTCACCCCAGTACAAGGATCTGGGCCTAAATCCATCGTTTTTTGGCACTCCACACCACCCTGGGTTAGACACTGGCTATATCCAAATCAGCTCTGACCCTGTGCCTCATGGGAACAGCCCAGTCCAAACTACCAAGCCATGTCTTTCCCAGACCGGAATCAAGCATCCAAGGACCAGTTTCTGGCTATCAGCCTTCATCAGCCTGGATAGCTTGACTCCAGTGGTGTGGAGATCCTGGGACTCACGTCTGAGCATACCCAGCCCATTTGGGGTGAAAATTGCAAAATACACAGTTGATGGACAGAATGTAGAACAATGTCATACATTCACCCCAGTACAAGGATCTGGGCCTACATCCATCGTTTTTGTGCACTCCACACCACCCTGGGTTAGACACTGGCTATATGCAAATCAGCTCTGACCCTGTGCCTCATGGGAACAGTCCAGTCCGAACTACCAAGCCATGTCTTTCCCAGACCGGAATCAAGCATCCAAGGACCGGTTTCTGACTATCGGCCTTCATCAGCCTGGATAGCTTGACTCCAGTGGTGTGGAGAGCCTGGGACTCATGTCTGAGCATACCCAGCCCATTCGGGGTGAAAATTGCAAAAAACACAGTTGATGGACAGAATGTAGAACAATGTCATACATTCACCCCAGTACAAGGATCTGGGCCTATATCCATCTTTTTTTGCACTCCACACCACCCTGGGTTAGACACTGGCTATATGCAAATCAGCTCTGACCCTGTGCCTCATGCGAACAGTCCAGTCCGAACTACCAAGCCATGTCTTTCCCAGACCGGAATCAAGCATCCAAGGACTGGTTTCTGGCTATCAGCCTTCATCAGCCTGGATAGCTTGACTCCAGTGGTGGGGAGAGCCTGGGACTCATGTCTGAGCATACCCAGCCCATTCGGGGTGAAAATTGCAAAAAACACAGTTGATGGACAGAATATAGAACAATGTCATACATTCACCCCAGTACAAGGATCTGGGCCTAAATCCATCGTTTTTTTGCACTTCACACCACCCTGGGTTAGACACTGGCTATATGCAAATCAGCTCTGACCCTGTGCCTCATGGGAACAGTCCAGTCCGAACTACCAAGCCACGTCTTTCCCAGACCGGAATCAAGCATCCAAGGACCGGTTTCTGGCTATCAGCCTTCATCAGCCTGGATAGCTTGACTCCAGTGGTGTGGAGAGCCTGGGACTCACGTCTGAGCATACCCAGCCCATTTGGGGTGAAAATTGCAAAATACACAGTTGATGGACAGAATGTAGAACAATGTCATACATTCACCCCAGTACAAGGTTCTGGGCCTAAATCCATCGTTTTTTTTGCACTCCACACCACCCTGGGTTAGACACTGGCTATATGCAAATCAGCTCTGACCTTGTGCCTCATGGGAACAGTCCAGTCCGAACTACCAAGCCAAGTCTTTCCCAGACCGGAATCAAGCATCCAAGGACCAGTTTCTGGCTATCAGCCTTCATCAGCCTGGATAGCTTGACTCCAGTGGTGTGGAGAGTCTGGGACTCATGTCTGAGCATACCCAGCCCATTCGGGGTGAAAATTGCAAAAAACACAGTTGATGGACAGAATATAGAACACTGTCATACATTCACCCCAGTACAAGGATCTGGGCCTAAATCCATCGTTTTTTTGCACTCCACACCACCCTGGGTTAGACACTGGCTATATGCAAATCAGCTCTGACCCTGTGCCTCATGGGAACAGTCCAGTCCAAACTACCAAGCCATGTCTTTCCCAGACCGGAATCAAGCATCCAAGGACCGGTTTCTGGCTATCAGCCTTCATCAGCCTGGATAGCTTGACTCCATGGTGTGGAGAGCCTGGGACTCACGTCTGAGCATACCCAGCCCATTTGGGGTGAAAATTGCAAAATACACAGTTGATGGACAGAATGTAGAACAATGTCATACATTCACCCCAGTACGGGGGCGTGGCTACGCAGGCGAACGAAATGGCCGCCTGACTGTAGAGCTCCGCCGGGCGAGAGAGGAACGGGGCCGTTCGCAAGAGATCCGGCGCTGCGCTGGGGTCGAAATATGCCTGCAACTGACCCCTAACGCCACCTGATGCAGCCTGCCTAGTCTGGAGGACGGGGGACAGCGAGAACGGGCAGAACAGCTGAGGGGTGCTGAGGCCGGCTGTGCCTCGCGGGCCATTACTTCGCAGCGCCGGAGCGCCTGGTGAGTCCGCTTGTTTGCCTCCTCGTTGACCCCTTCGGCCTTGGGGTCGCTGTTGTGCCCTCCCGGGTCCGCTGCTCGGCCCCGGTGGTGCCCGTTGGTAGAGGTGCGGCCCCTCGGTGCGCGACCGGCACTTGCGGCCTGGTCCGGCCTTGGGAGCCGGGGCCTCGATTTTCGGGGGCTGCCTGGGAAGTGCGGCGGCGAGCGGAGGGTGCGGGCGGCGGGCTCCGGGGTTGGGGGGAGATTGGCGGGGGGTGTGTCCGGCGGGCTCCTAGGTGCTCTATGGACGGCAACACATCGCTGCATCCGGTGGGGGCCTGTCTCCTTTGCCCCCACCGTTAACGTGCACCCCAGACCCGCGTCTGTCCCCCGGCAGACCCAGGTCTACATTCTCCTGATCTCCTGCTGCTGCGATTGGCCAGACATATCGGACGCCTGTGCACTTTACAATGCTGGCGCTGGCTGCATGACCTGCGAGCCTCTGCCCATCTGTGCTGCTGATACCTCGAGGCCCTGACTACCTGGTCCCCACACTGCGCCACCATTTGCTGCCTGCCTCGGCGAGGCCCTGGACCTGTCAGCTGCTGCTGTGTGATCGCCGCGTCCATTTGCTGACCCTCCGTATTGCGCAGGGCCTCTGACGTTTGGCTCCAGCCAGTTTGGTATCCCGATGACCTGTGTGCTTCTACCTTGGCGACTCTGAGGCTCCTGCGGTTCGTCTCAGCCCTGGTGCGGGGCAACATCGAGTACCCCTGATCCTCTGGTCCCGACCTGACCGCCTTGCTGTCGGGGTGCCCTGTCGCTGTGCTCGACTCTTTGGCTATCGCAGTTGTCGTGGGGTCCTGTGACACTGGTGATTTGCCCGCCATTACTTCCACCATGGTGAAAAAGGATGTTTCCCAGAAGAGACTTACCTTCAGCTCGGCGCCCCTCCGTACGTCTGCGGGTTCGCCAGCAGCTGAGGCGGACACCGGGGGCCAGGCGGCGGCGAAAGACACCGCTGGTATGGTCGCTGAAATGATGGGTGAGATGCGGGCTGGATTCAAGGCCCTGGACTCCCGCTTTGATACCCTCGAAAAGAAAATGGCGGACATGGGCGCGACGATTCAGCTGCACGATAGGCGTCTGGACCTGGCGGAATCCAGAGTTTCCGACATCGAGGATGGAGCTGCGTCGACGTTGAAAAGGTTGGAACGTGTGGAGAAGATCCTTAAAGACGTCGCAATCAAGAACGAGGATTTAGAAGCGCGCAGTAGGCGCAATAATATCCGAATAATTGGTGTGGCGGAGACGACAGCTACCGGACGCTTTGACACTTTTGTGGAACACCTCCTAATCGAACTTTTTGGCCGAGACACGTTTACATCTGGCTTCGTGGTGGAACGCGCGCACAGATCACTGGGGCCCCGGCCTAACCCGGGCCTGCCGCCCCGACCCATTATAGCCAGGCTCATGAACTTCAGGGACAGAGACGCGGCACTGAAAGCTGCCAGGGAGGCGGGTGAAGTTCGGTGGCAGGGGGACGTGCTCTCTTTCTACCCAGACTTCACAGTCATGGTCCAAGATGCGCGCCGTAAGTACACTGGTGTCAAGGCTGCTTTGCGTAAACTGGGGCTCCGCTATGGGATGCTGTATCCTGCCAGGCTCCGAGTGGACGTGGATGGCCGGTTTCGCATTTTTGATTCCCCTGCGGAGGCACAGGAATTTTGTCGATCCTACAAAAACAGAGGGTCGCCTCGTACATCGGATGATGCACGACGGTCTCCGCCACACACTGACTCGCAGGCTAGTGCTGACCTGTTTACTGAAACCGGACAGGGTTGACTTATCTCCACCCCATCTTTTTCATTGCAGGCTATTTACCTCAGTATTCTGCATCTGTCAATGCTGTTACCTCTTTTTTTGCAGTGCTTTCCATAATTGCTGAGAATTGAACGTTGCCCCGATTGTGGTTCTCGCATGGCGGAGTGTTGCCTACCCCCATGGCGCGAGCCGTACTGTACTTTTCTCTAACGTTGTCTTTATTTTACAGGTACATTGTTGGACAACTGTTATTGTATGTTGCTCTAGGTTGTCTCCGTAAGGGTGGGAGAAGCCTCCTGGGACTTGAGGAGTGGCTGGGTGGTGGGTGGTTGGGATGGGTTGGTTTATGCTTTGGTTCTGTTGTTTGTGCACACGCACTGTTTTGCTATTTTGATGATGCCTGTTTTGCGGGAGAGTGGCGGCGGCTCTGCATGCACATGTTTCATTGTGATTACATCGAGTCTGAATGGCTAAGATAGGTCAGCAGTCTGGTCCTTCCAGACTTACCTTCATGTCTTGGAATGTCCGAGGTTTGAACGACACGAGGAAAAGACGGCAAGTTCTAAACTACGCAGCGCGACACGGGGTGGATGTATTGTTTCTGCAGGAGACGCACCTGGTGGGAGCTGACTCGTCCTCCTTTGCAAAGGGCTGGGGCACACACAGATTTTTTTCTAGCTATAGCAGATATGCGAGGGGGGTGGCGATCTTGATACACAGACGCGTCCCATTTGTGCTCTCAGATACTGTATTTGATGAAGATGGCAGGTATGTTGTGGTTATAGGGGTACTTCTGGGCTTCAAGGTCACCTTTGTTGGACTATATGGCCCCAATTCTGACTCCCCTACCTTCTTCCAGGGTCTCCAGGATGTTCTGCTGCGATTAGACACTGATATGATGATAATGGGGGGGGACTTTAACCTGCTGATGTGCCCTGCCAGGGATAGCGCCTCCTCTTCCCCAGATTGTAAGCCCCGTTCACGCGCTGTGCTGGCGGATATGTGCGCGCACTACCCACTGATTGACATTGAGGCCCGTTTGCACTCCAACACACCCACCTACACCCACCACTCGGGATATCACAACACTAGTACCCGAATAGACTATTGGCTCCTTTCCCCAGGGGTGGCCGGTTGGGTGAGAGACCATTCGACACTCCCACGCACGCTGTCTGATCACTCTCCCATAGTGCTGACCCTACTGATCCCCAGGTTGGGAGGGTATGAGAGGCAATGGCGCTTTCCTGGCAAGGCGTTATCTGATCCGGTTTTCAAGGAGGACGTTCGTACTGCCATAGAGGAATATTTTGAGTTAAACGAGGGCTCGGTGGACACTTGGGCTACATTGTGGGAGGGGTTCAAGGCTACTATTAGAGGGGTTTGCATCAACAAACATGTAGGGGCTTTGCGCGAGATCCGTGCTTCCCTGACCCGTATTGAGACGGATATTGCCGCACTGGACATGGACACGCTCACTGACACAGACGGTAGAGTGGAGGCGAAGAGGCTCGAACTGCTGCAAGAGTTCAGGGACACTGCAGACAGGGAACTGACATATCTCGGCACACAACACTCAGCTAGGCAATATGGCGAAGGTGACAGGCCTGGCAAGCTCCTGGCCCACTTGCTCCGTCCCCCCCGCCAGGCTTCATACATCTCTGACCTGGTAGATGATTTAGGTGTTCGTCATCAGACCACCCCTGACATTTGCGATGCCTTCCTATCCTACTACAAGGAATTGTACACCTCAGGCCTGACGGCTGACTGTCGCGACCCGGGCCCCTATATTAACGAAATCTCTATGGTGTTCCTAGAGAAACATATGCAGGAATTTTTGGCGATGCCTATCGAGCCGGACTGCGTTGTGGAAGCCATTGATACATTAAAGGGCTCCTCGGCGCCGGGTCTGGATGGCTTTTCGGCCGACTTTTATAAGGCGTACAAGGAGGAACTGGTTCCTCGCCTCATCGAGGTGTATGCGGAGGCGCTCGAGACGGGGATTCTGCCGCCCACGCTGCGGGAGGCAGTTATCATCTTACTTCCTAAACCGGGTCGGGACCCCACTAGATGTGGATCCTACAGGCCCCTTTCCCTACTTAATCTTGACTATAAGATTTTGGCGAAAGTCCTGGCCACTCGACTGTCTTTACTTATGGAATCTATCATTTCACCAGCCCAGTCTGGATTCGTCCCTCATAGGTCCACCTCCTTCAATCTGCGGACACTGTTCTCTATACTTCACAGGATTGAGCCAGATACTCCGGCGGCTGCGGTGTTTTTGGACGCCGAGAAGGCATTTGACTCCTTAGAATGGTCGTTTTTTCTGTCCGTCATGCACCGAATGGGCATGCCGTCCCTGTTTGTCTCCACGGTCGAGCTGCTTTATACTGCCCCCAGAGCACGGCTACGCCTTAACGGCACGCTCTCTGATAGCTTCCCTCTTTCCCGGGGAACCCGACAGGGATGCCCCCTGTCCCCACTTTTGTATATTCTGGCCATGGACCCCTTGGTACGACACTTTCAGGAGCGCCACTTGCATCGCGGGCTCCAGTTCCGGACGGGTCCGTTACTCATCTCCCTCTACGCAGATGACACCATCCTGTATGTCAGGTCTCCGGAGACCAACCTGTCGCCCTTGCTGCTTGAGGTGGAGCGCTTTGGGAAATATTCTGGCCTTCGCATTAATTGGCACAAGTCTGACATCTTCCCGCTCACCCCCTCCACTGCTCGCTGGGACTGCCCGTTCCCGCTTGAGTGGAATACTGATTCGGTGAAATATCTGGGTATCCACATTCATCTAGACACGGTATCCATGATACGTCTCAATTACGGACAGGCGTTGGACTTTCTGGAGGATAATATTACGCGCTGGATTCGCCTCCCTCTCTCGATGGCCGGCCGTATCGCCATAATCAAAATGATTATACTTCCCCGTTTTTTGTATTTATTTAATAACATACCGATCCCGCTCACTCAAATCTTTTTCGCCCAACTACGCTCTCTATTGTTGCGATTAGTGTGGGGGGATAAGAACCCTCGAGTTTCTTGGCGCATTCTCACGCTGCCTTATGAACGGGGTGGCTTTGGAGTGCCAGACTTTTATATTTATTACCTAGTCGCGCAGTGCGCCTATGCGCATCCTTGGTTCCATCCGGACGCTCGGATCCCATATTTGAGACCTGAAGCGGACTTGGTCCTACCACTTACCCTTAACTCGATATTGCCCAAAGGCTTGCCCCGGGACCCACTTGACATACAGACTGTGTCCACTACATCGTGGGCCTGGATGCAGTTGCGTAGGCTGCTTCGGTTGGACGTGCTGTACTCCCCGGCTCTTCCATTGCCTAACCCGCACTGGCTCCCCATCACCGCGGAAGCGGTGGTCCGCAGAACGTTGTCCAAATACCAACTCGCCACAATAGGGGATCTGTTCCCGGACGGTCATGTTTTTTCGGTGTCCGAGGATCCGCGATTTACGGACCGGACGTTTATGGATTCCTTTGTCCTGACTAGGGTGAGGTCCATGCTTAGAGCGCAGTTTCCCTCGTTCCCACTGCCGCCGGACGACATGGCAGCATTGACTTTCCTACTACAGTCACAAACAGGAGCCCACATGGTCTCCAGGTTGTATGGAGTCTGTGTGGCGGCCCTTCCTGCTTCGGATGAGAGAGTTCGTGCGGCGTGGGAACTTGATCTGGGCGGCCCTATCACGGACGCCCAATGGGATGCCTGTTGCCGCTCCACTAAAGAAGTGTCTGTCAACAGTAGACATAAACTAATACATTTTAAATTTCTGAGGCGCCTATACTTCACCCCGGCGCTGGCCCACAAAATCGACCCGGCCAGGCCTCATCACTGCCCTAAATGCAAGGCTCCACATGCCGATTTTGCACATCTCACATGGACCTGTCCAAAACTGCACACCTACTGGCTGCAGGTACACCACATCCTGGGCGACATTTTAGAATGCGAATTGCAACACAGGCCGGAAATTGCACTGCTTGGCTATGTCGCTGAGTTCCCCCGGACCACGCGCAGGCTTGCTGCAATCGGTTTCTTGCTGGCGAAAAGGGAAATTGCTTTACTTTGGGGGTCCAGGCGAATCCCTGATTCTAAGACTTGGATGCGCAGCCTTGCCCAATGCAACACCAATAGTGTGGAATATTCCACGCAGATCCCGACAGCTTCACGCCCGATCGACATCTGGGGCCCATATCGGCAGTATATTGGCAAGATTACACGGGCTACACACTCCCAAGCTGCTAGCTCTATTGTCCCAGAAGGGGTGGGTTAGGTGGTCTTGGTCAAACTAGCGTGCGCTGCCTATTGCGTTCTACAAGGCTTAGCATATACACACTATTGGGATGGGGTGTGCGTGTGCTGCTGATTTTAGATAGTGTGCTGGTTGGGACCGAGTAGTTTCCCTCATCCGTTTCCTTGCACACTTTGCCTCGGCTGGAGTGGTTGCCTCACCCTGGTCTTTTCGTTTGTCGTTTTACCTGGCCTTGTCTGCCTATGCCAATGATACTGCCGTCATGCTTGTAAATGGATGTGTTGCTTGCCGCTCTCTCTATCACGCAGGCTCATTCGTTTTCGTTATGTTTGAAAATGATTATATCTCTTTGTGTCATCTTTCCACGTGTGCAATATTCCTTTAGAATTGGAAAAGTGAAAATAAGACTCTAGAATGTGTTCCAATGCTTGTAATGTCATTGGTCTAGTCCTCCATTTACTTCCTTTGTATAATGACCATTACTGTTTTTTCTGTACACAGTTTAATGTGTAATTGTATGCTTGCACGGACCAATCTGATGCTAATAAAGAGATTTAAAAAAAAGAAAAAATACATTCACCCCAGTACAAGGATCTGGGCCTAAATCCATCGTTTTTGTGCACTCCACACCACCCTGGGTTAGACACTGGCTATATGCAAATCAGCTCTGACCCTGTGCCTCATGGGAACAGTCCAGTCCAAACTACCAAGCCATGTCTTTCCCAGACTGGAATCAAGCATCCAAGGACCGGTTTCTGGCTATCAGCCTTCATCAGCCTGGATAGCTTGACTCCAGTGGTGTGGAGAGCCTGGGACTCACGTCTGAGCATACCCAGCCCATTCGGGGTGAAAATTGCAAAAAACACAGTTGATGGACAGAATGTAGAACAATGTCATACATTCACCCCAGTACAAGGATCTGGGCCTAAATCCATCGTTTTTTTGCACTCCACACCACCCTGGGTTAGACACTGGCTATATCCAAATCAGCTCTGACCCTGTGCCTCATGGGAACAGCCCAGTCCAAACTACCAAGCCATGTCTTTCCCAGACCGGAATCAAGCATCCAAGGACCAGTTTCTGGCTATCAGCCTTCATCAGCCTGGATAGCTTGACTCCAGTGGTGTGGAGAGCCTGGGACTCACGTCTGAGCATACCCAGCCCATTTGGGGTGAAAATTGCAAAATACACAGTTGATGGACAGAATGTAGAACAATGTCATACATTCACCCCAGTACAAGGATCTGGGCCTACATCCATCGTTTTTGTGCACTCCACACCACCCTGGGTTAGACACTGGCTATATGCAAATCAGCTCTGACCCTGTGCCTCATGGGAACAGTCCAGTCCGAACTACCAAGCCATGTCTTTCCCAGACCGGAATCAAGCATCCAAGGACCGGTTTCTGACTATCGGCCTTCATCAGCCTGGATAGCTTGACTCCAGTGGTGTGGAGAGCCTGGGACTCATGTCTGAGCATACCCAGCCCATTCGGGGTGAAAATTGCAAAAAACACAGTTGATGGACAGAATGTAGAACAATGTCATACATTCACCCCAGTACAAGGATCTGGGCCTATATCCATCTTTTTTTGCACTCCACACCACCCTGGGTTAGACACTGGCTATATGCAAATCAGCTCTGACCCTGTGCCTCATGCGAACAGTCCAGTCCGAACTACCAAGCCATGTCTTTCCCAGACCGGAATCAAGCATCCAAGGACTGGTTTCTGGCTATCAGCCTTCATCAGCCTGGATAGCTTGACTCCAGTGGTGGGGAGAGCCTGGGACTCACGTCTGAGCATACCTAGCCCATTCGGGGTGAAAATTGTAAAAAACACAGTTGATGTACAGAATGTAGAACAATGTCATACATTCACCCCAGTACAAGGATCTGGGCCTAAATCCATCGTTTTTTTGCACTTCACACCACCCTGGGTTAGACACTGGCTATATGCAAATCAGCTCTGACCCTGTGCCTCATGGGAACAGTCCAGTCCGAACTACCAAGCCACGTCTTTCCCAGACCGGAATCAAGCATCCAAGGACCGGTTTCTGGCTATCAGCCTTCATCAGCCTGGATAGCTTGACTCCAGTGGTGTGGAGAGCCTGGGACTCACGTCTGAGCATACCCAGCCCATTCGGGGTGAAAATTGCAAAAAACACAGTTGATGGACAGAATGTAGAACAATGTCATACATTCACCACAGTACAAGGTTCTGGGCCTAAATCCATCGTTTTTTTTGCACTCCACACCACCCTGGGTTAGACACTGGCTATATGCAAATCAGCTCTGACCTTGTGCCTCATGGGAACAGTCCAGTCCGAACTACCAAGCCAAGTCTTTCCCAGACCGGAATCAAGCATCCAAGGACCAGTTTCTGGCTATCAGCCTTCATCAGCCTGGATAGCTTGACTCCAGTGGTGTGGAGAGCCTGGGACTCACGTCTGAGCATACCCAGCCCATTCGGGGTGAAAATTGCAAAAAACACAGTTGATGGACAGAATGTAGAACAATGTCATACATTCACCCCAGTACAAGGATCTGGGCCTAAATCCATCGTTTTTTGGCACTCCACACCACCCTGGGTTAGACACTGGCTATATCCAAATCAGCTCTGACCCTGTGCCTCATGGGAACAGCCCAGTCCAAACTACCAAGCCATGTCTTTCCCAGACCGGAATCAAGCATCCAAGGACCAGTTTCTGGCTATCAGCCTTCATCAGCCTGGATAGCTTGACTCCAGTGGTGTGGAGAGCCTGGGACTCATGTCTGAGCATACCCAGCCCATTCGGGGTGAAAATTGCAAAAAACACAGTTGATGGACAGAATGTAGAACAATGTCATACATTCACCCCAGTACAAGGATCTGGGCCTATATCCATCATTTTTGTGCACTCCACACCACCCTGGGTTAGACACTGGCTATATGCAAATCAGCTCTGACCCTGTGCCTCATGCGAACAGTCCAGTCCGAACTACCAAGCCATGTCTTTCCCAGACCGGAATCAAGCATCCAAGGACTGGTTTCTGGCTATCAGCCTTCATCAGCCTGGATAGCTTGACTCCAGTGGTGGGGAGAGCCTGGGACTCATGTCTGAGCATACCCAGCCCATTCGGGGTGAAAATTGCAAAAAACACAGTTGATGGACAGAATGTAGAACAATGTCATACATTCACCCCAGTACAAGGATCTGGGCCTAAATCCATCGTTTTTTTGCACTTCACACCACCCTGGGTTAGACACTGGCTATATGCAAATCAGCTCTGACCCTGTGCCTCATGGGAACAGTCCAGTCCGAACTACCAAGCCACGTCTTTCCCAGACCGGAATCAAGCATCCAAGGACCGGTTTCTGGCTATCAGCCTTCATCAGCCTGGATAGCTTGACTCCAGTGGTGTGGAGAGCCTGGGACTCACGTCTGAGCATACCCAGCCCATTCGGGGTGAAAATTGCAAAAAACACAGTTGATGGACAGAATGTAGAACAATGTCATACATTCACCACAGTACAAGGTTTTGGGCCTAAATCCATTGTTTTTTTTGCACTCCACACCACCCTGGGTTAGACACTGGCTATATGCAAATCAGCTCTGACCTTGTGCCTCATGGGAACAGTCCAGTCCGAACTACCAAGCCATGTCTTTCCCAGACCGGAATCAAGCATCCAAGGACTGGTTTCTGGCTATCAGCCTTCATCAGCCTGGATAGCTTGACTCCAGTGGTGGGGAGAGCCTGGGACTCATGTCTGAGCATACCCAGCCCATTCGGGGTGAAAATTGCAAAAAACACAGTTGATGGACAGAATATAGAACAATGTCATACATTCACCCCAGTACAAGGATCTGGGCCTAAATCCATCGTTTTTTTGCACTTCACACCACCCTGGGTTAGACACTGGCTATATGCAAATCAGCTCTGACCCTGTGCCTCATGGGAACAGTCCAGTCCGAACTACCAAGCCACGTCTTTCCCAGACCGGAATCAAGCATCCAAGGACCGGTTTCTGGCTATCAGCCTTCATCAGCCTGGATAGCTTGACTCCAGTGGTGTGGAGAGCCTGGGACTCACGTCTGAGCATACCCAGCCCATTTGGGGTGAAAATTGCAAAATACACAGTTGATGGACAGAATGTAGAACAATGTCATACATTCACCCCAGTACAAGGTTCTGGGCCTAAATCCATCGTTTTTTTTGCACTCCACACCACCCTGGGTTAGACACTGGCTATATGCAAATCAGCTCTGACCTTGTGCCTCATGGGAACAGTCCAGTCCGAACTACCAAGCCAAGTCTTTCCCAGACCGGAATCAAGCATCCAAGGACCAGTTTCTGGCTATCAGCCTTCATCAGCCTGGATAGCTTGACTCCAGTGGTGTGGAGAGCCTGGGACTCATGTCTGAGCATACCCAGCCCATTCGGGGTGAAAATTGCAAAAAACACAGTTGATGGACAGAATATAGAACACTGTCATACATTCACCCCAGTACAAGGATCTGGGCCTAAATCCATCGTTTTTTTGCACTCCACACCACCCTGGGTTAGACACTGGCTATATGCAAATCAGCTCTGACCCTGTGCCTCATGGGAACAGTCCAGTCCAAACTACCAAGCCATGTCTTTCCCAGACCGGAATCAAGCATCCAAGGACCGGTTTCTGGCTATCAGCCTTCATCAGCCTGGATAGCTTGACTCCATGGTGTGGAGAGCCTGGGACTCACGCCTGAGCATACCCAGCCCATTTGGGGTGAAAATTGCAAAATACACAGTTGATGGACAGAATGTAGAACAATGTCATACATTCACCCCAGTACGGGGGCGTGGCTACGCAGGCGAACGAAATGGCCGCCTGACTGTAGAGCTCCGCCGGGCGAGAGAGGAACGGGGCCGTTCGCAAGAGATCCGGCGCTGCGCTGGGGTCGAAATATGCCTGCAACTGACCCCTAACGCCACCTGATGCAGCCTGCCTAGTCTGGAGGACGGGGGACAGCGAGAACGGGCAGAACAGCTGAGGGGTGCTGAGGCCGGCTGTGCCTCGCGGGCCATTACTTCGCAGCGCCGGAGCGCCTGGTGAGTCCGCTTGTTTGCCTCCTCGTTGACCCCTTCGGCCTTGGGGTCGCTGTTGTGCCCTCCCGGGTCCGCTGCTCGGCCCCGGTGGTGCCCGTTGGTAGAGGTGCGGCCCCTCGGTGCGCGACCGGCACTTGCGGCCTGGTCCGGCCTTGGGAGCCGGGGCCTCGATTTTCGGGGGCTGCCTGGGAAGTGCGGCGGCGAGCGGAGGGTGCGGGCGGCGGGCTCCGGGGTTGGGGGGGGATTGGCGGGGGGTGTGTCCGGCGGGCTCCTAGGTGCTCTATGGACGGCAACACATCGCTGCATCCGGTGGGGGCCTGTCTCCTTTGCCCCCACCGTTAACGTGCACCCCAGACCCGCGTCTGTCCCCCGGCAGACCCAGGTCTACATTCTCCTGATCTCCTGCTGCTGCGATTGGCCAGACATATCGGACGCCTGTGCACTTTACAATGCTGGCGCTGGCTGCATGACCTGCGAGCCTCTGCCCATCTGTGCTGCTGATACCTCGAGGCCCTGACTACCTGGTCCCCACACTGCGCCACCATTTGCTGCCTGCCTCGGCGAGGCCCTGGACCTGTCAGCTGCTGCTGTGTGATCGCCGCGTCCATTTGCTGACCCTCCGTATTGCGCAGGGCCTCTGACGTTTGGCTCCAGCCAGTTTGGTATCCCGATGACCTGTGTGCTTCTACCTTGGCGACTCTGAGGCTCCTGCGGTTCGTCTCAGCCCTGGTGCGGGGCAACATCGAGTACCCCTGATCCTCTGGTCCCGACCTGACCGCCTTGCTGTCGGGGTGCCCTGTCGCTGTGCTCGACTCTTTGGCTATCGCAGTTGTCGTGGGGTCCTGTGACACTGGTGATTTGCCCGCCATTACTTCCACCATGGTGAAAAAGGATGTTTCCCAGAAGAGACTTACCTTCAGCTCGGCGCCCCTCCGTACGTCTGCGGGTTCGCCAGCAGCTGAGGCGGACACCGGGGGCCAGGCGGCGGCGAAAGACACCGCTGGTATGGTCGCTGAAATGATGGGTGAGATGCGGGCTGGATTCAAGGCCCTGGACTCCCGCTTTGATACCCTCGAAAAGAAAATGGCGGACATGGGCGCGACGATTCAGCTGCACGATAGGCGTCTGGACCTGGCGGAATCCAGAGTTTCCGACATCGAGGATGGAGCTGCGTCGACGTTGAAAAGGTTGGAACGTGTGGAGAAGATCCTTAAAGACGTCGCAATCAAGAACGAGGATTTAGAAGCGCGCAGTAGGCGCAATAATATCCGAATAATTGGTGTGGCGGAGACGACAGCTACCGGACGCTTTGACACTTTTGTGGAACACCTCCTAATCGAACTTTTTGGCCGAGACACGTTTACATCTGGCTTCGTGGTGGAACGCGCGCACAGATCACTGGGGCCCCGGCCTAACCCGGGCCTGCCGCCCCGACCCATTATAGCCAGGCTCATGAACTTCAGGGACAGAGACGCGGCACTGAAAGCTGCCAGGGAGGCGGGTGAAGTTCGGTGGCAGGGGGACGTGCTCTCTTTCTACCCAGACTTCACAGTCATGGTCCAAGATGCGCGCCGTAAGTACACTGGTGTCAAGGCTGCTTTGCGTAAACTGGGGCTCCGCTATGGGATGCTGTATCCTGCCAGGCTCCGAGTGGACGTGGATGGCCGGTTTCGCATTTTTGATTCCCCTGCGGAGGCACAGGAATTTTGTCGATCCTACAAAAACAGAGGGTCGCCTCGTACATCGGATGATGCACGACGGTCTCCGCCACACACTGACTCGCAGGCTAGTGCTGACCTGTTTACTGAAACCGGACAGGGTTGACTTATCTCCACCCCATCTTTTTCATTGCAGGCTATTTACCTCAGTATTCTGCATCTGTCAATGCTGTTACCTCTTTTTTTGCAGTGCTTTCCATAATTGCTGAGAATTGAACGTTGCCCCGATTGTGGTTCTCGCATGGCGGAGCGTTGCCTACCCCCATGGCGCGAGCCGTACTGTACTTTTCTCTAACGTTGTCTTTATTTTACAGGTACATTGTTGGACAACTGTTATTGTATGTTGCTCTAGGTTGTCTCCGTAAGGGTGGGAGAAGCCTCCTGGGACTTGAGGAGTGGCTGGGTGGTGGGTGGTTGGGATGGGTTGGTTTATGCTTTGGTTCTGTTGTTTGTGCACACGCACTGTTTTGCTATTTTGATGATGCCTGTTTTGCGGGAGAGTGGCGGCGGCTCTGCACGCACATGTTTCATTGTGATTACATCGAGTCTGAATGGCTAAGATAGGTCAGCAGTCTGGTCCTTCCAGACTTACCTTCATGTCTTGGAATGTCCGAGGTTTGAACGACACGAGGAAAAGACGGCAAGTTCTAAACTACGCAGCGCGACACGGGGTGGATGTATTGTTTCTGCAGGAGACGCACCTGGTGGGAGCTGACTCGTCCTCCTTTGCAAAGGGCTGGGGCACACACAGATTTTTTTCTAGCTATAGCAGATATGCGAGGGGGGTGGCGATCTTGATACACAGACGCGTCCCATTTGTGCTCTCAGATACTGTATTTGATGAAGATGGCAGGTATGTTGTGGTTATAGGGGTACTTCTGGGCTTCAAGGTCACCTTTGTTGGACTATATGGCCCCAATTCTGACTCCCCTACCTTCTTCCAGGGTCTCCAGGATGTTCTGCTGCGATTAGACACTGATATGATGATAATGGGGGGGGACTTTAACCTGCTGATGTGCCCTGCCAGGGATAGCGCCTCCTCTTCCCCAGATTGTAAGCCCCGTTCACGCGCTGTGCTGGCGGATATGTGCGCGCACTACCCACTGATTGACATTGAGGCCCGTTTGCACTCCAACACACCCACCTACACCCACCACTCGGGATATCACAACACTAGTACCCGAATAGACTATTGGCTCCTTTCCCCAGGGGTGGCCGGTTGGGTGAGAGACCATTCGACACTCCCACGCACGCTGTCTGATCACTCTCCCATAGTGCTGACCCTACTGATCCCCAGGTTGGGAGGGTATGAGAGGCAATGGCGCTTTCCTGGCAAGGCGTTATCTGATCCGGTTTTCAAGGAGGACGTTCGTACTGCCATAGAGGAATATTTTGAGTTAAACGAGGGCTCGGTGGACACTTGGGCTACATTGTGGGAGGGGTTCAAGGCTACTATTAGAGGGGTTTGCATCAACAAACATGTAGGGGCTTTGCGCGAGATCCGTGCTTCCCTGACCCGTATTGAGACGGATATTGCCGCACTGGACATGGACACGCTCACTGACACAGACGGTAGAGTGGAGGCGAAGAGGCTCGAACTGCTGCAAGAGTTCAGGGACACTGCAGACAGGGAACTGACATATCTCGGCACACAACACTCAGCTAGGCAATATGGCGAAGGTGACAGGCCTGGCAAGCTCCTGGCCCACTTGCTCCGTCCCCCCCGCCAGGCTTCATACATCTCTGACCTGGTAGATGATTTAGGTGTTCGTCATCAGACCACCCCTGACATTTGCGATGCCTTCCTATCCTACTACAAGGAATTGTACACCTCAGGCCTGACGGCTGACTGTCGCGACCCGGGCCCCTATATTAACGAAATCTCTATGGTGTTCCTAGAGAAACATATGCAGGAATTTTTGGCGATGCCTATCGAGCCGGACTGCGTTGTGGAAGCCATTGATACATTAAAGGGCTCCTCGGCGCCGGGTCTGGATGGCTTTTCGGCCGACTTTTATAAGGCGTACAAGGAGGAACTGGTTCCTCGCCTCATCGAGGTGTATGCGGAGGCGCTCGAGACGGGGATTCTGCCGCCCACGCTGCGGGAGGCAGTTATCATCTTACTTCCTAAACCGGGTCGGGACCCCACTAGATGTGGATCCTACAGGCCCCTTTCCCTACTTAATCTTGACTATAAGATTTTGGCGAAAGTCCTGGCCACTCGACTGTCTTTACTTATGGAATCTATCATTTCACCAGCCCAGTCTGGATTCGTCCCTCATAGGTCCACCTCCTTCAATCTGCGGACACTGTTCTCTATACTTCACAGGATTGAGCCAGATACTCCGGCGGCTGCGGTGTTTTTGGACGCCGAGAAGGCATTTGACTCCTTAGAATGGTCGTTTTTTCTGTCCGTCATGCACCGAATGGGCATGCCGTCCCTGTTTGTCTCCACGGTCGAGCTGCTTTATACTGCCCCCAGAGCACGGCTACGCCTTAACGGCACGCTCTCTGATAGCTTCCCTCTTTCCCGGGGAACCCGACAGGGATGCCCCCTGTCCCCACTTTTGTATATTCTGGCCATGGACCCCTTGGTAC
This sequence comes from Lissotriton helveticus, assembly GCF_964261635.1. Classification (NCBI taxonomy): domain Eukaryota; kingdom Metazoa; phylum Chordata; class Amphibia; order Caudata; family Salamandridae; genus Lissotriton; species Lissotriton helveticus. The sequence continues at coordinate 744,419,547 of NC_136065.1, read as the reverse complement.
GACACTTTCAGGAGCGCCACTTGCATCGCGGGCTCCAGTTCCGGACGGGTCCGTTACTCATCTCCCTCTACGCAGATGACACCATCCTGTATGTCAGGTCTCCGGAGACCAACCTGTCGCCCTTGCTGCTTGAGGTGGAGCGCTTTGGGAAATATTCTGGCCTTCGCATTAATTGGCACAAGTCTGACATCTTCCCGCTCACCCCCTCCACTGCTCGCTGGGACTGCCCGTTCCCGCTTGAGTGGAATACTGATTCGGTGAAATATCTGGGTATCCACATTCATCTAGACACGGTATCCATGATACGTCTCAATTACGGACAGGCGTTGGACTTTCTGGAGGATAATATTACGCGCTGGATTCGCCTCCCTCTCTCGATGGCCGGCCGTATCGCCATAATCAAAATGATTATACTTCCCCGTTTTTTGTATTTATTTAATAACATACCGATCCCGCTCACTCAAATCTTTTTCGCCCAACTACGCTCTCTATTGTTGCGATTAGTGTGGGGGGATAAGAACCCTCGAGTTTCTTGGCGCATTCTCACGCTGCCTTATGAACGGGGTGGCTTTGGAGTGCCAGACTTTTATATTTATTACCTAGTCGCGCAGTGCGCCTATGCGCATCCTTGGTTCCATCCGGACGCTCGGATCCCATATTTGAGACCTGAAGCGGACTTGGTCCTACCACTTACCCTTAACTCGATATTGCCCAAAGGCTTGCCCCGGGACCCACTTGACATACAGACTGTGTCCACTACATCGTGGGCCTGGATGCAGTTGCGTAGGCTGCTTCGGTTGGACGTGCTGTACTCCCCGGCTCTTCCATTGCCTAACCCGCACTGGCTCCCCATCACCGCGGAAGCGGTGGTCCGCAGAACGTTGTCCAAATACCAACTCGCCACAATAGGGGATCTGTTCCCGGACGGTCATGTTTTTTCGGTGTCCGAGGATCCGCGATTTACGGACCGGACGTTTATGGATTCCTTTGTCCTGACTAGGGTGAGGTCCATGCTTAGAGCGCAGTTTCCCTCGTTCCCACTGCCGCCGGACGACATGGCAGCATTGACTTTCCTACTACAGTCACAAACAGGAGCCCACATGGTCTCCAGGTTGTATGGAGTCTGTGTGGCGGCCCTTCCTGCTTCGGATGAGAGAGTTCGTGCGGCGTGAGAACTTGATCTGGGCGGCCCTATCACGGACGCCCAATGGGATGCCTGTTGCCGCTCCACTAAAGAAGTGTCTGTCAACAGTAGACATAAACTAATACATTTTAAATTTCTGAGGCGCCTATACTTCACCCCGGCGCTGGCCCACAAAATCGACCCGGCCAGGCCTCATCACTGCCCTAAATGCAAGGCTCCACATGCCGATTTTGCACATCTCACATGGACCTGTCCAAAACTGCACACCTACTGGCTGCAGGTACACCACATCCTGGGCGACATTTTAGAATGCGAATTGCAACACAGGCCGGAAATTGCACTGCTTGGCTATGTCGCTGAGTTCCCCCGGACCACGCGCAGGCTTGCTGCAATCGGTTTCTTGCTGGCGAAAAGGGAAATTGCTTTACTTTGGGGGTCCAGGCGAATCCCTGATTCTAAGACTTGGATGCGCAGCCTTGCCCAATGCAACACCAATAGTGTGGAATATTCCACGCAGATCCCGACAGCTTCACGCCCGATCGACATCTGGGGCCCATATCGGCAGTATATTGGCAAGATTACACGGGCTACACACTCCCAAGCTGCTAGCTCTATTGTCCCAGAAGGGGTGGGTTAGGTGGTCTTGGTCAAACTAGCGTGCGCTGCCTATTGCGTTCTACAAGGCTTAGCATATACACACTATTGGGATGGGGTGTGCGTGTGCTGCTGATTTTAGATAGTGTGCTGGTTGGGACCGAGTAGTTTCCCTCATCCGTTTCCTTGCACACTTTGCCTCGGCTGGAGTGGTTGCCTCACCCTGGTCTTTTCGTTTGTCGTTTTACCTGGCCTTGTCTGCCTATGCCAATGATACTGCCGTCATGCTTGTAAATGGATGTGTTGCTTGCCGCTCTCTCTATCACGCAGGCTCATTCGTTTTCGTTATGTTTGAAAATGATTATATCTCTTTGTGTCATCTTTCCACGTGTGCAATATTCCTTTAGAATTGGAAAAGTGAAAATAAGACTCTAGAATGTGTTCCAATGCTTGTAATGTCATTGGTCTAGTCCTCCATTTACTTCCTTTGTATAATGACCATTACTGTTTTTTCTGTACACAGTTTAATGTGTAATTGTATGCTTGCACGGACCAATCTGATGCTAATAAAGAGATTTAAAAAAAAAAAAAATACATTCACCCCAGTACAAGGATCTGGGCCTAAATCCATCGTTTTTGTGCATTCCACACCACCCTGGGTTAGACACTGGCTATATGCAAATCAGCTCTGACCCTGTGCCTCATGGGAACAGTCCAGTCCAAACTACCAAGCCATGTCTTTCCCAGACTGGAATCAAGCATCCAAGGACCGGTTTCTGGCTATCAGCCTTCATCAGCCTGGATAGCTTGACTCCAGTGGTGTGGAGAGCCTGGGACTCACGTCTGAGCATACCCAGCCCATTCGGGGTGAAAATTGCAAAAAACACAGTTGATGGACAGAATGTAGAACAATGTCATACATTCACCCCAGTACAAGGATCTGGGCCTAAATCCATCGTTTTTTTGCACTCCACACCACCCTGGGTTAGACACTGGCTATATCCAAATCAGCTCTGACCCTGTGCCTCATGGGAACAGCCCAGTCCAAACTACCAAGCCATGTCTTTCCCAGACCGGAATCAAGCATCCAAGGACCGGTTTCTGGCTATCAGCCTTCATCAGCCTGGATAGCTTGACTCCAGTGGTGTGGAGAGCCTGGGACTCACGTCTGAGCATACCCAGCCCATTTGGGGTGAAAATTGCAAAATACACAGTTGATGGACAGAATGTAGAACAATGTCATACATTCACCCCAGTACAAGGATCTGGGCCTAAATCCATCGTTTTTTTGCACTCCACACCACCCTGGGTTAGACACTGGCTATATGCAAATCAGCTCTGACCCTGTGCCTCATGGGAACAGTCCAGTCCAAACTACCAAGCCATGTCTTTCTCAGACTGGAATCAAGCATCCAAGGACCGGTTTCTGGCTATCAGCCTTCATCAGCCTGGATAGCTTGACTCCATTGGTGTGGAGAGCCTGGGACTCACGTCTGAGCATACCCAGCCCATTCGGGGTGAAAATTGCAAAAAACACAGTTGATGGACAGAATGTAGAACAATGTCATACATTCACCCCAGTACAAGGATCTGGGCCTATATCCATCTTTTTTTGCACTCCACACCACCCTGGGTTAGACACTGGCTATATGCAAATCAGCTCTGACCCTGTGCCTCATGCGAACAGTCCAGTCCGAACTACCAAGCCATGTCTTTCCCAGACCGGAATCAAGCATCCAAGGACTGGTTTCTGGCGATCAGCCTTCATCAGCCTGGATAGCTTGACTCCAGTGGTGGGGAGAGCCTGGGACTCACGTCTGAGCATACCTAGCCCATTCGGGGTGAAAATTGTAAAAAACACAGTTGATGTACAGAATGTAGAACAATGTCATACATTCACCCCAGTACAAGGATCTGGGCCTAAATCCATCGTTTTTTTGCACTTCACACCACCCTGGGTTAGACACTGGCTATATGCAAATCAGCTCCGACCCTGTGCCTCATGGGAACAGTCCAGTCCGAACTACCAAGCCACGTCTTTCCCAGACCGGAATCAAGTATCCAAGGACCGGTTTCTGGCTATCAGCCTTCATCAGCCTGGATAGCTTGACTCCAGTGGTGTGGAGAGCCTGGGACTCACGTCTGAGCATACCCAGCCCATTCGGGGTGAAAATTGCAAAAAACACAGTTGATGGACAGAATGTAGAACAATGTCATACATTCACCCCAGTACAAGGATCTGGGCCTAAATCCATCGTTTTTTTGCACTCCACACCACCCTGGGTTAGACACTGGCTATATGCAAATCAGCTCTGACCCTGTGCCTCATGGGAACAGTCCAGTCCCAACTACCAAGCCATGTCTTTCCCAGACCGGAATCAAGCATCCAAGGACCGGTTTCTGGCTATCAGCCTTCATCAGCCTGGATAGCTTGATTCCAGTGGTGTGGAGAGCCTGGGACTCACGTCTGAGCATACCCAGCCCATTCGGGGTGAAAATTGCAAAAAACACAGTTGATGGACAGAATGTAGAACAATGTCATACATTCACCCCAGTACAAGGATCTGGGCCTAAATCCATCGTTTTTTTTGCACTCCACACCACCTTGGGTTAGACACTGGCTATATGCAAATCAGCTCTGACCCTGTGCCTCATGGGAACAGTCCAGTCCGAAATACCAAGCCATGTCTTTCCCATACCGAAATTAAGCATCCAAGGACCGGTTTCTGGCTATCAGCCTTCATCAGCCTGGATAGCTTGACTCCAGTGGTGTGGAGAGCCTGGGACTCACGTCTGAGCATACCAAGCCCATTTGGGGTGAAAATTGCAAAAAACACAGTTGATGGACAGAATGTAGAACAATGTCATACATTCACCCCAGTACAAGGATCTGGGCCTAAATCCATCTTTTTTTGCATTCCACACCACCCTGGGTTAGACACTGGCTATATGCAAATCAGCTCTGACCCTGTGCCTCATAGGAACAGTCCAGTCCGAACTACCAAGCCATGTCTTTCCCAGACCGGAATCAAGCATCCAAGGACCGGTTTCTGGCTATCAGCCTTCATCAGCCTGGATAGCTTGACTCCAGTGGTGTGGAGAGCCTGGGACTCACGTCTGAGCATACCCAGCCCATTCGGGGTGAAAATTGCAAAAAACACAGTTGATGGACAGAATGTAGAACAATGTCATACATTCACCCCAGTACAAGGATCTGGGCCTAAATCCATCTTTTTTTGCATTCCACACCACCCTGGGTTAGACACTGGCTATATGCAAATCAGCTCTGACCCTGTGCCTCATGGGAACAGTCCAGTCCGAACTACCAAGCCATGTCTTTCCCAGACCGGAATCAAGCATCCAAGGACCGGTTTCTGGCTATCAGCCTTCATCAGCCTGGATAGCTTGACTCCAGTGGTGTGGAGAGCCTGGGACTCACGTCTGAGCATACCCAGCCCATTCGGGGTGAAAATTGCAAAAAACACAGTTGATGGACAGAATGTAGAACAATGTCATACATTCACCACAGTACAAGGATCTGGGCCTAAATCCATCGTTTTTTTTGCACTCCACACCACCCTGGGTAAGACACTGGCTATATGCAAATCAGCTCTGACCTTGTGCCTCATGGGAACAGTCCAGTCCGAACTACCAAGCCAAGTCTTTCCCAGACCGGAATCAAGCATCGAAGGACCAGTTTCTGGCTATCAGCCTTCATCAGCCTGGATAGCTTGACTCCAGTGGTGTGGAGAGCCTGGGACTCACGTCTGAGCATACCCAGCCCATTCGGGGTGAAAATTGCAAAAAACACAGTTGATGGACAGAATGTAGAACAATGTCATACATTCACCCCAGTACAAGGATCTGGGCCTAAATCCATCTTTTTTTGCATTCCACACCACCCTGGGTTAGACACTGGCTATATGCAAATCAGCTCTGACCCTGTGCCTCATGGGAACAGTCCAGTCCGAACTACCAAGCCATGTCTTTCCCAGACCGGAATCAAGCATCCAAGGACTGGTTTCTGGCTATCAGCCTTCATCAGCCTGGATAGCTTGACTCCAGTGGTGTGGAGTGCCTGGGACTCACGTCTGAGCATACCCAGCCCATTCGGGGTGAAAATTGCAAAAAACACAGTTGATGGACAGAATGTAGAACAATGTCATACATTCACCACAGTACAAGGATCTGGGCCTAAATCCATCGTTTTTTTTGCACTCCACACCACCCTGGGTAAGACACTGGCTATATGCAAATCAGCTCTGACCTTGTGCCTCATGGGAACAGTCCAGTCCGAACTACCAAGCCAAGTCTTTCCCAGACCGGAATCAAGCATCGAAGGACCAGTTTCTGGCTATCAGCCTTCATCAGCCTGGATAGCTTGACTCCAGTGGTGTGGAGAGCCTGGGACTCACGTCTGAGCATACCCAGCCCATTCGGGGTGAAAATTGCAAAAAACACAGTTGATGGACAGAATGTAGAACAATGTCATACATTCACCCCAGTACAAGGATCTGGGCCTAAATCCATCTTTTTTTGCATTCCACACCACCCTGGGTTAGACACTGGCTATATGCAAATCAGCTCTGACCCTGTGCCTCATGGGAACAGTCCAGTCCGAACTACCAAGCCATGTCTTTCCCAGACCGGAATCAAGCATCCAAGGACCGGTTTCTGGCTATCAGCCTTCATCAGCCTGGATAGCTTGACTCCAGTGGTGTGGAGAGCCTGGGACTCACGTCTGAGCATACCCAGCCCATTCGGGATGAAAATTGCAAAAAACACAGTTGATGGACAGAATGTAGAACAATGTCATACATTCACCCCAGTACAAGGATCTGGGCCTAAATCCATCTTTTTTTGCATTCCACACCACCCTGGGTTAGACACTGGCTATATGCAAATCAGCTCTGACCCTGTGCCTCATTGGAACAGTCCAGTCCGAACTACCAAGCCATGTCTTTCCCAGACCGGAATCAAGCATCCAAGGACCGGTTTCTGGCTATCAGCCTTCATCAGCCTGGATAGCTTGACTCCAGTGGTGTGGAGAGCCTGGGACTCACGTCTGAGCATACCCAGCCCATTCGGGGTGAAAATTGCAAAAAACACAGTTGATGGACAGAATGTAGAACAATGTCATACATTCACCACAGTACAAGGATCTGGGCCTAAATCCATCCTTTTTTTTGCACTCCACACCACCCTGGGTAAGACACTGGCTATATGCAAATCAGCTCTGACCTTGTGCCTCATGGGAACAGTCCAGTCCGAACTACCAAGCCAAGTCTTTCCCAGACCGGAATCAAGCATCGAAGGACCAGTTTCTGGCTATCAGCCTTCATCAGCCTGGATAGTTTGACTCCAGTGGTGTGGAGAGCCTGGGACTCATGTCTGAGCATACCCACCCCATTCGGGGTGAAAATTGCAAAAAACACAGTTGATGGACAGAATGTAGAACACTGTCATACATTCACCCCAGTAAAAGGATCTGGGCCTAAATCCATAGTTTTTTTGCCCTCCACACCACCCTGGGTTAGACACTGGCTATATGCAAATCAGCTTTGACCCTGTGCCTCATGGGAACAGTCCAGTCCAATCTACCAAGCCATGTCTTTCCCAGACCGGAGTCAAGCATCCAAGGACCGGTTTCTGGCTATCAGCCTTCATCAGCCTGGATAGCTTGACTCCAGTGGTGTGGAGAGCCTGGGACTCACGTCTGAGCATACCCAGCCCATTCGGGGTGAAAATTGCAAAAAACACAGTTGATGGACAGAATGTAGAACAATGTCATACATTCATCCCAGTACAAGGATCTGGGCCTGAATCCATCGTTTTTTTTGCACTCCACACCACCCTGGGTTAGACACTGGCTATATGCAAATCAGCTCTGACCCTGTGCCTCATGGGAACAGTCCAGTCCGAACTACCAAGCCATGTCTTTCCCAGACCGGAATCAAGCATCCAAGGACCGGTTTCTGGCTATCAGCCTTCATCAGCCTGGATAGCTTGACTCCAGTGGTGTGGAGAGCCTGGGACTCACGTCTGAGCATACCCAGCCCATTCGGGGTGAAAATTGCAAAAAACACAGTTGATGGACAGAATGTAGAACAATGTCATACATTCACCCCAGTACAAGGATCTGGGCCTAAATCCATCGTTTTTTTGCACTCCACACCACCCTGGGTTAGACACTGGCTATATGCAAATCAGCTCTGACCCTGTGCCTCATGGGAACAGTCCAGTCCCAACTACCAAGCCATGTCTTTCCCAGACCGGAATCAAGCATCCAAGGACCGGTTTCTGGCTATCAGCCTTCATCAGCCTGGATAGCTTGATTCCAGTGGTGTGGAGAGCCTGGGACTCACGTCTGAGCATACCCAGCCCATTCGGGGTGAAAATTGCAAAAAACACAGTTGATGGACAGAATGTAGAACAATGTCATACATTCACCCCAGTACAAGGATCTGGGCCTAAATCCATAGTTTTTTTTGCACTCCACACCACCTTGGGTTAGACACTGGCTATATGCAAATCAGCTCTGACCCTGTGCCTCATGGGAACAGTCCAGTCCGAACTACCAAGCCATGTCTTTCCCAGACCGAAATTAAGCATCCAAGTACCGGTTTCTGGCTATCAGCCTTCATCAGCCTGGATAGCTTGACTCCAGTGGTGTGGAGAGCCTGGGACTCACGTCTGAGCATACCCAGCCCATTCGGGGTGAAAATTGCAAAAAACACAGTTGATGGACAGAATGTAGAACAATGTCATACATTCACCCCAGTACAAGGATCTGGGCCTAAATCCATCTTTTTTTGCATTCCACACCACCCTGGGTTAGACACGGGCTATATGCAAATCAGCTCTGACCCTGTGCCCCATGGGAACAGTCCAGTCCGAACTACCAAGCCATGTCTTTCCCAGACCGGAATCAAGCATCCAAGGACCGGTTTCTGGCTATCAGCCTTCATCAGCCTGGATAGCTTGACTCCAGTGGTGTGGAGAGCCTGGGACTCACGTCTGAGCATACCAAGCCCATTCGGGGTGAAAATTGCAAAAAACACAGTTGATGGACAGAATGTAGAACAATGTCATACATTCACCCCAGTACAAGGATCTGGGCCTAAATCCATCTTTTTTTGCATTCCACACCACCCTGGGTTAGACACTGGCTATATGCAAATCAGCTCTGACCCTGTGCCTCATGGGAACAGTCCAGTCCGAACTACCAAGCCATGTCTTTCCCTGACCGGAATCAAGCATCCAAGGACCGGTTTCTGGCTATCAGCCTTCATCAGCCTGGATAGCTTGACTCCAGTGGTGTGGAGAGCCTGGGACTCACGTCTGAGCATACCCAGCCCATTCGGGGTGAAAATTGCAAAAAACACAGTTGATGGACAGAATGTAGAACAATGTCATACATTCACCCCAGTACAAGGATCTGGGCCTAAATCCATCTTTTTTTGCATTCCACACCACCCTGGGTTAGACACTGGCTATATGCAAATCAGCTCTGACCCTGTGCCTCATGGGAACAGTCCAGTCCGAACTACCAAGCCATGTCTTTCCCAGACCGGAATCAAGCATCCAAGGACCGGTTTCTGGCTATCAGCCTTCATCAGCCTGGATAGCTTGACTCCAGTGGTGTGGAGAGCCTGGGACTCACGTCTGAGCATACCCAGCCCATTCGGGGTGAAAATTGCAAAAAACACAGTTGATGGACAGAATGTAGAACAATGTCATACATTCACCACAGTACAAGGATCTGGGCCTAAATCCATCCTTTTTTTTGCACTCCACACCACCCTGGGTAAGACACTGGCTATATGCAAATCAGCTCTGACCTTGTGCCTCATGGGAACAGTCCAGTCCGAACTACCAAGCCAAGTCTTTCCCAGACCGGAATCAAGCATCGAAGGACCAGTTTCTGGCTATCAGCCTTCATCAGCCTGGATAGCTTGACTCCAGTGGTGTGGAGAGCCTGGGACTCACGTCTGAGCATACCCAGCCCATTCGGGGTGAAAATTGCAAAAAACACAGTTGATGGACAGAATGTAGAACAATGTCATACATTCACCCCAGTACAAGGATCTGGGCCTAAATCCATCTTTTTTTGCATTCCACACCACCCTGGGTTAGACACTGGCTATATGCAAATCAGCTCTGACCCTGTGCCTCATGGGAACAGTCCAGTCCGAACTACCAAGCCATGTCTTTCCCAGACCGGAATCAAGCATCCAAGGACTGGTTTCTGGCTATCAGCCTTCATCAGCCTGGATAGCTTGACTCCAGTGGTGTGGAGAGCCTGGGACTCACGTCTGAGCATACCCAGCCCATTCGGGGTGAAAATTGCAAAAAACACAGTTGATGGACAGAATGTAGAACAATGTCATACATTCACCACAGTACAAGGATCTGGGCCTAAATCCATCGTTTTTTTTGCACTCCACACCACCCTGGGTAAGACACTGGCTATATGCAAATCAGCTCTGACCTTGTGCCTCATGGGAACAGTCCAGTCCGAACTACCAAGCCAAGTCTTTCCCAGACCGGAATCAAGCATCGAAGGACCAGTTTCTGGCTATCAGCCTTCATCAGCCTGGATAGCTTGACTCCAGTGGTGTGGAGAGCCTGGGACTCACGTCTGAGCATACCCAGCCCATTCGGGGTGAAAATTGCAAAAAACACAGTTGATGGACAGAATGTAGAACAATGTCATACATTCACCCCAGTACAAGGATCTGGGCCTAAATCCATCTTTTTTTGCATTCCACACCACCCTGGGTTAGACACTGGCTATATGCAAATCAGCTCTGACCCTGTGCCTCATGGGAACAGTCCAGTCCGAACTACCAAGCCATGTCTTTCCCAGACCGGAATCAAGCATCCAAGGACCGGTTTCTGGCTATCAGCCTTCATCAGCCTGGATAGCTTGACTCCAGTGGTGTGGAGAGCCTGGGACTCACGTCTGAGCATACCCAGCCCATTCGGGGTGAAAATTGCAAAAAACACAGTTGATGGACAGAATGTAGAACAATGTCATACATTCACCCCAGTACAAGGATCTGGGCCTAAATCCATCTTTTTTTGCATTCCACACCACCCTGGGTTAGACACTGGCTATATGCAAATCAGCTCTGACCCTGTGCCTCATTGGAACAGTCCAGTCCGAACTACCAAGCAATGTCTTTCCCAGACCGGAATCAAGCATCCAAGGACCGGTTTCTGGCTATCAGCCTTCATCAGCCTGGATAGCTTGACTCCAGTGGTGTGGAGAGCCTGGGACTCACGTCTGAGCATACCCAGCCCATTCGGGGTGAAAATTGCAAAAAACACAGTTGATGGACAGAATGTAGAACAATGTCATACATTCACCACAGTACAAGGATCTGGGCCTAAATCCATCCTTTTTTTTGCACTCCACACCACCCTGGGTAAGACACTGGCTATATGCAAATCAGCTCTGACCTTGTGCCTCATGGGAACAGTCCAGTCCGAACTACCAAGCCAAGTCTTTCCCAGACCGGAATCAAGCATCGAAGGACCAGTTTCTGGCTATCAGCCTTCATCAGCCTGGATAGCTTGACTCCAGTGGTGTGGAGAGCCTGGGACTCATGTCTGAGCATACCCACCCCATTCGGGGTGAAAATTGCAAAAAACACAGTTGATGGACAGAATGTAGAACACTGTCATACATTCACCCCAGTACAAGGATCTGGGCCTAAATCCATCGTTTTTTTGCCCTCCACACCACCCTGGGTTAGACACTGGCTATATGCAAATCAGCTTTGACCCTGTGCCTCATGGGAACAGTCCAGTCCAAACTACCAAGCCATGTCTTTCCCAGACCGGAGTCAAGCATCCAAGGACCGGTTTCTGGCTATCAGCCTTCATCAGCCTGGATAGCTTGACTCCAGTGGTGTGGAGAGCCTGGGACTCACGTCTGAGCATACCCAGCCCAATCGGGGTGAAAATTGCAAAAAACACAGTTGATGGACAGAATGTAGAACAATGTCATACATTCATCCCAGTACAAGGATCTGGGCCTGAATCCATCGTTTTTTTTGCACTCCACACCACCCTGGGTTAGACACTGGCTATATGCAAATCAGCTCTGACCCTGTGCCTCATGGGAACAGTCCAGTCCGAACTACCAAGCCATGTCTTTCCCAGACCGGAATCAAGCATCCAAGGACCGGTTTCTGGCTATCAGCCTTCATCAGCCTGGATAGCTTGACTCCAGTGGTGTGGAGAGCCTGGGACTCACGTCTGAGCATACCCAGCCCATTCGGGGTGAAAATTGCAAAAAACACAGTTGATGGACAGAATGTAGAACAATGTCATACATTCACCCCAGTACAAGGATCTGGGCCTAAATCCATCGTTTTTTTGCACTCCACACCACCCTGGGTTAGACACTGGCTATATGCAAATCAGCTCTGACCCTGTGCCTCATGGGAACAGTCCAGTCCCAACTACCAAGCCATGTCTTTCCCAGACCGGAATCAAGCATCCAAGGACCGGTTTCTGGCTATCAGCCTTCATCAGCCTGGATAGCTTGATTCCAGTGGTGTGGAGAGCCTGGGACTCACGTCTGAGCATACCCAGCCCATTCGGGGTGAAAATTGCAAAAAACACAGTTGATGGACAGAATGTAGAACAATGTCATACATTCACCCCAGTACAAGGATCTGGGCCTAAATCCATAGTTTTTTTTGCACTCCACACCACCTTGGGTTAGACACTGGCTATATGCAAATCAGCTCTGACCCTGTGCCTCATGGGAACAGTCCAGTCCGAACTACCAAGCCATGTCTTTCCCAGACCGAAATTAAGCATCCAAGGACCGGTTTCTGGCTATCAGCCTTCATCAGCCTGGATAGCTTGACTCCAGTGGTGTGGAGAGCCTGGGACTCACGTCTGAGCATACCCAGCCCATTCGGGGTGAAAATTGCAAAAAACACAGTTGATGGACAGAATGTAGAACAATGTCATACATTCACCCCAGTACAAGGATCTGGGCCTAAATCCATCTTTTTTTGCATTCCACACCACCCTGGGTTAGACACGGGCTATATGCAAATCAGCTCTGACCCTGTGCCCCATGGGAACAGTCCAGTCCGAACTACCAAGCCATGTCTTTCCCAGACCGGAATCAAGCATCCAAGGACCGGTTTCTGGCTATCAGCCTTCATCAGCCTGGATAGCTTGACTCCAGTGGTGTGGAGAGCCTGGGACTCACGTCTGAGCATACCCAGCCCATTCGGGGTGAAAATTGCAAAAAACACAGTTGATGGACAGAATGTAGAACAATGTCATACATTCACCCCAGTACAAGGATTTGGGCCTAAATCCATCGTTTTTTTGCACTCCACACCACCGTGGTCTAGACACTGGCTATATGCAAATCAGCTCTGACCTTGTGCCTCATGGGAACAGTCCAGTCCGAACTACCAAGCCATGTCTTTCCCAGACCGGAATAAAGCATCCAAAGACCGGTTTCTGGCTATCAGCCTTCATCAGTCTGGATAGCTTGACTCCAGTGGTGTGGAGAGCCTGGGACTCACGTCTGAGCATACCCAGCCCATTCGGGGTGAAAATTGCAAAAAACACAGTTGATGGACAGAATGTAGAACAATGTCATACATTCACCACAGTACAAGGATCTGGGCCTAAATCCATCGGTTTTTTTGCACTCCACACCACCCTTGGTAAGACACTGGCTATATGCAAATCAGCTCTGACCTTGTGCCTCATGGGAACAGTCCAGTCCGAACTACCAAGCCAAGTCTTTCCCAGACCGGAATCAAGCATCGAAGGACCAGTTTCTGGCTATCAGCCTTCATCAGCCTGGATAGCTTGACTCCAGTGGTGTGGAGAGCCTGGGACTCATGTCTGAGCATACCCACCCCATTCGGGGTGAAAATTGCAAAAAACACAGTTGATGGACAGAATGTAGAACACTGTCATACATTCACCCCAGTACAAGGATCTGGGCCTAAATCCATCGTTTTTTTGCACTCCACACCACCCTGGGTTAGACACTGGCTATATGCAAATCAGCTTTGACCCTGTGCCTCATGGGAACAGTCCAGTCCAAACTACCAAGCCATGTCTTTCCCAGACCGGAGTCAAGCATCCAAGGACCGGTTTCTGGCTATCAGCCTTCATCAGCCTGGATAGCTTGACTCCAGTGGTGTGGAGAGCCTGGGACTCACATCTGAGCATACCCAGCCCATTCGGGGTGAAAATTGCAAAAAACACAGTTGATGGACAGAATGTAGAACAATGTCATACATTCATCCCAGTACAAGGATCTGGGCCTGAATCCATCGGTTTTTTTGCACTCCACACCACCCTGGGTTAGACACTGGCTATATGCAAATCAGCTCTGACCCTGTGCCTCATGGGAACAGTCCAGTCCGAACTACCAAGCCATGTCTTTCCCAGACCGGAATCAAGCATCCAAGGACCGGTTTCTGGCTATCAGCCTTCATCAGCCTGGATAGCTTGACTCCAGTGGTGTGGAGAGCCTGGGACTCACGTCTGAGCATACCCAGCCCATTCGGGGTGAAAATTGCAAAAAACACAGTTGATGGACAGAATGTAGAACAATGTCATACATTCACCCCAGTACAAGGATCTGGGCCTAAATCCATCGTTTTTTTGCACTCCACACCACCCTGGGTTAGACACTGGCTATATGCAAATCAGCTCTGACCCTGTGCCTCATGGGAACAGTCCAGTCCCAATTACCAAGCCATGTCTTTCCCAGACCGGAATCAAGCATCCAAGGACTGGTTTCTGGCTATCAGCCTTCATCAGCCTGGATAGCTTGATTCCAGTGGTGTGGAGAGCCTGGGACTCACGTCTGAGCATACCCAGCCCATTCGGGGTGAAAATTGCAAAAAACACAGTTGATGGACAGAATGTAGAACAATGTCATACATTCACCCCAGTACAAGGATCTGGGCCTAAATCCATAGTTTTTTTTGCACTCCACACCACCTTGGGTTAGACACTGGCTATATGCAAATCAGCTCTGACCCTGTGCCTCATGGGAACAGTCCAGTCCGAACTACCAAGCCATGTCTTTCCCAGACCGAAATTAAGCATCCAAGGACCGGTTTCTGGCTATCAGCCTTCATCAGCCTGGATAGCTTGACTCCAGTGGTGTGGAGAGCCTGGGACTCACGTCTGAGCATACCCAGCCCATTCGGGGTGAAAATTGCAAAAAACACAGTTGATGGACAGAATGTAGAACAATGTCATACATTCACCCCAGTACAAGGATCTGGGCCTAAATCCATCTTTTTTTGCATTCCACACCACCCTGGGTTAGACACTGGCTATATGCAAATCAGCTCTGACCCTGTGCCTCATGGGAACAGTCCAGTCCGAACTACCAAGCCATGTCTTTCCCAGACCGGAATCAAGCATCCAAGGACCGGTTTCTGGCTATCAGCCTTCATCAGCCTGGATAGCTTGACTCCAGTGGTGTGGAGAGCCTGGGACTCACGTCTGAGCATACCCAGCCCATTCGGGGTGAAAATTGCAAAAAACACAGTTGATGGACAGAATGTAGAACAATGTCATACATTCACCACAGTACAAGGATCTGGGCCTAAATCCATCCTTTTTTTTGCACTCCACACCACCCTGGGTAAGACACTGGCTATATGCAAATCAGCTCTGACCTTGTGCCTCATGGGAACAGTCCAGTCCGAACTACCAAGCCAAGTCTTTCCCAGACCGGAATCAAGCATCGAAGGACCAGTTTCTGGCTATCAGCCTTCATCAGCCTGGATAGCTTGACTCCAGTGGTGTGGAGAGCCTGGGACTCACGTCTGAGCATACCCAGCCCATTCGGGGTGAAAATTGCAAAAAACACAGTTGATGGACAGAATGTAGAACAATGTCATACATTCACCCCAGTACAAGGATCTGGGCCTAAATCCATCTTTTTTTGCATTCCACACCACCCTGGGTTAGACACTGGCTATATGCAAATCAGCTCTGACCCTGTGCCTCATGGGAACAGTCCAGTCCGAACTACCAAGCCATGTCTTTCCCAGACCGGAATCAAGCATCCAAGGACTGGTTTCTGGCTATCAGCCTTCATCAGCCTGGATAGCTTGACTCCAGTGGTGTGGAGAGCCTGGGACTCACGTCTGAGCATACCCAGCCCATTCGGGGTGAAAATTGCAAAAAACACAGTTGATGGACAGAATGTAGAACAATGTCATACATTCACCACAGTACAAGGATCTGGGCCTAAATCCATCGTTTTTTTTGCACTCCACACCACCCTGGGTAAGACACTGGCTATATGCAAATCAGCTCTGACCTTGTGCCTCATGGGAACAGTCCAGTCCGAACTACCAAGCCAAGTCTTTCCCAGACCGGAATCAAGCATCGAAGGACCAGTTTCTGGCTATCAGCCTTCATCAGCCTGGATAGCTTGACTCCAGTGGTGTGGAGAGCCTGGGACTCACGTCTGAGCATACCCAGCCCATTCGGGGTGAAAATTGCAAAAAACACAGTTGATGGACAGAATGTAGAACAATGTCATACATTCACCCCAGTACAAGGATCTGGGCCTAAATCCATCTTTTTTTGCATTCCACACCACCCTGGGTTAGACACTGGCTATATGCAAATCAGCTCTGACCCTGTGCCTCATGGGAACAGTCCAGTCCGAACTACCAAGCCATGTCTTTCCCAGACCGGAATCAAGCATCCAAGGACCGGTTTCTGGCTATCAGCCTTCATCAGCCTGGATAGCTTGACTCCAGTGGTGTGGAGAGCCTGGGACTCACGTCTGAGCATACCCAGCCCATTCGGGGTGAAAATTGCAAAAAACACAGTTGATGGACAGAATGTAGAACAATGTCATACATTCACCCCAGTACAAGGATCTGGGCCTAAATCCATCTTTTTTTGCATTCCACACCACCCTGGGTTAGACACTGGCTATATGCAAATCAGCTCTGACCCTGTGCCTCATTGGAACAGTCCAGTCCGAACTACCAAGCAATGTCTTTCCCAGACCGGAATCAAGCATCCAAGGACCGGTTTCTGGCTATCAGCCTTCATCAGCCTGGATAGCTTGACTCCAGTGGTGTGGAGAGCCTGGGACTCACGTCTGAGCATACCCAGCCCATTCGGGGTGAAAATTGCAAAAAACACAGTTGATGGACAGAATGTAGAACAATGTCATACATTCACCACAGTACAAGGATCTGGGCCTAAATCCATCCTTTTTTTTGCACTCCACACCACCCTGGGTAAGACACTGGCTATATGCAAATCAGCTCTGACCTTGTGCCTCATGGGAACAGTCCAGTCCGAACTACCAAGCCAAGTCTTTCCCAGACCGGAATCAAGCATCGAAGGACCAGTTTCTGGCTATCAGCCTTCATCAGCCTGGATAGCTTGACTCCAGTGGTGTGGAGAGCCTGGGACTCATGTCTGAGCATACCCACCCCATTCGGGGTGAAAATTGCAAAAAACACAGTTGATGGACAGAATGTAGAACACTGTCATACATTCACCCCAGTACAAGGATCTGGGCCTAAATCCATCGTTTTTTTGCCCTCCACACCACCCTGGGTTAGACACTGGCTATATGCAAATCAGCTTTGACCCTGTGCCTCATGGGAACAGTCCAGTCCAAACTACCAAGCCATGTCTTTCCCAGACCGGAGTCAAGCATCCAAGGACCGGTTTCTGGCTATCAGCCTTCATCAGCCTGGATAGCTTGACTCCAGTGGTGTGGAGAGCCTGGGACTCACGTCTGAGCATACCCAGCCCATTCGGGGTGAAAATTGCAAAAAACACAGTTGATGGACAGAATGTAGAACAATGTCATACATTCATCCCAGTACAAGGATCTGGGCCTGAATCCATCGTTTTTTTTGCACTCCACACCACCCTGGGTTAGACACTGGCTATATGCAAATCAGCTCTGACCCTGTGCCTCATGGGAACAGTCCAGTCCGAACTACCAAGCCATGTCTTTCCCAGACCGGAATCAAGCATCCAAGGACCGGTTTCTGGCTATCAGCCTTCATCAGCCTGGATAGCTTGACTCCAGTGGTGTGGAGAGCCTGGGACTCACGTCTGAGCATACCCAGCCCATTCGGGGTGAAAATTGCAAAAAACACAGTTGATGGACAGAATGTAGAACAATGTCATACATTCACCCCAGTACAAGGATCTGGGCCTAAATCCATCGTTTTTTTGCACTCCACACCACCCTGGGTTAGACACTGGCTATATGCAAATCAGCTCTGACCCTGTGCCTCATGGGAACAGTCCAGTCCCAACTACCAAGCCATGTCTTTCCCAGACCGGAATCAAGCATCCAAGGACCGGTTTCTGGCTATCAGCCTTCATCAGCCTGGATAGCTTGATTCCAGTGGTGTGGAGAGCCTGGGACTCACGTCTGAGCATACCCAGCCCATTCGGGGTGAAAATTGCAAAAAACACAGTTGATGGACAGAATGTAGAACAATGTCATACATTCACCCCAGTACAAGGATCTGGGCCTAAATCCATAGTTTTTTTTGCACTCCACACCACCTTGGGTTAGACACTGGCTATATGCAAATCAGCTCTGACCCTGTGCCTCATGGGAACAGTCCAGTCCGAACTACCAAGCCATGTCTTTCCCAGACCGAAATTAAGCATCCAAGGACCGGTTTCTGGCTATCAGCCTTCATCAGCCTGGATAGCTTGACTCCAGTGGTGTGGAGAGCCTGGGACTCACGTCTGAGCATACCCAGCCCATTCGGGGTGAAAATTGCAAAAAACACAGTTGATGGACAGAATGTAGAACAATGTCATACATTCACCCCAGTACAAGGATCTGGGCCTAAATCCATCTTTTTTTGCATTCCACACCACCCTGGGTTAGACACGGGCTATATGCAAATCAGCTCTGACCCTGTGCCCCATGGGAACAGTCCAGTCCGAACTACCAAGCCATGTCTTTCCCAGACCGGAATCAAGCATCCAAGGACCGGTTTCTGGCTATCAGCCTTCATCAGCCTGGATAGCTTGACTCCAGTGGTGTGGAGAGCCTGGACTCACGTCTGAGCATACCCAGCCCATTCGGGGTGAAAATTGCAAAAAACACAGTTGATGGACAGAATGTAGAACAATGTCATACATTCACCCCAGTACAAGGATTTGGGCCTAAATCCATCGTTTTTTTGCACTCCACACCACCGTGGTCTAGACACTGGCTATATGCAAATCAGCTCTGACCTTGTGCCTCATGGGAACAGTCCAGTCCGAACTACCAAGCCATGTCTTTCCCAGACCGGAATAAAGCATCAAAGACCGGTTTCTGGCTATCAGCCTTCATCAGTCTGGATAGCTTGACTCCAGTGGTGTGGAGAGCCTGGGACTCACGTCTGAGCATACCCAGCCCATTCGGGGTGAAAATTGCAAAAAACACAGTTGATGGACAGAATGTAGAACAATGTCATACATTCACCACAGTACAAGGATCTGGGCCTAAATCCATCGGTTTTTTTGCACTCCACACCACCCTTGGTAAGACACTGGCTATATGCAAATCAGCTCTGACCTTGTGCCTCATGGGAACCAGTCCAGTCCGAACTACCAAGCCAAGTCTTTCCCAGACCGGAATCAAGCATCGAAGGACCAGTTTCTGGCTATCAGTCCTTCATCAGCCTGGATAGCTTGACTCCAGTTGTGGAGAGCCTGGGACTCATGTCTGAGCATACCCACCCCATTCGGGGTGAAAATTGCAAAAAACACAGTTGATGGACAGAATGTAGAACACTGTCATACATTCACCCCAGTACAAGGATCTGGGCCTAAATCCATCGTTTTTTTGCACTCCACACCACCCTGGGTTAGACACTGGCTATATGCAAATCAGCTTTGACCCTGTGCCTCATGGGAACAGTCCAGTCCAAACTACCAAGCCATGTCTTTCCCAGACCGGAGTCAAGCATCCAAGGACCGGTTTCTGGCTATCAGCCTTCATCAGCCTGGATAGCTTGACTCCAGTGGTGTGGAGAGCCTGGGACTCACATCTGAGCATACCCAGCCCATTCGGGGTGAAAATTGCAAAAAACACAGTTGATGGACAGAATGTAGAACAATGTCATACATTCATCCCAGTACAAGGATCTGGGCCTGAATCCATCGGTTTTTTTGCACTCCACACCACCCTGGGTTAGACACTGGCTATATGCAAATCAGCTCTGACCCTGTGCCTCATGGGAACAGTCCAGTCCGAACTACCAAGCCATGTCTTTCCCAGACCGGAATCAAGCATCCAAGGACCGGTTTCTGGCTATCAGCCTTCATCAGCCTGGATAGCTTGACTCCAGTGGTGTGGAGAGCCTGGGACTCACGTCTGAGCATACCCAGCCCATTCGGGGTGAAAATTGCAAAAAACACAGTTGATGGACAGAATGTAGAACAATGTCATACATTCACCCCAGTACAAGGATCTGGGCCTAAATCCATCGTTTTTTTGCACTCCACACCACCCTGGGTTAGACACTGGCTATATGCAAATCAGCTCTGACCCTGTGCCTCATGGGAACAGTCCAGTCCCAATTACCAAGCCATGTCTTTCCCAGACCGGAATCAAGCATCCAAGGACTGGTTCCTGGCTATCAGCCTTCATCAGCCTGGATAGCTTGATTCCAGTGGTGTGGAGAGCCTGGGACTCACGTCTGAGCATACCCAGCCCATTCGGGGTGAAAATTGAAAAAAACACAGTTGATGGACAGAATGTAGAACAATGTCATACATTCACCCCAGTACAAGGATCTGGGCCTAAATCCATAGTTTTTTTTGCACTCCACACCACCTTGGGTTAGACACTGGCTATATGCAAATCAGCTCTGACCCTGTGCCTCATGGGAACAGTCCAGTCCGAACTACCAAGCCATGTCTTTCCCAGACCGAAATTAAGCATCCAAGGACCGGTTTCTGGCTATCAGCCTTCATCAGCCTGGATAGCTTGACTCCAGTGGTGTGGAGAGCCTGGGACTCACGTCTGAGCATACCCAGCCCATTCGGGGTGAAAATTGCAAAAAACACAGTTGATGGACAGAATGTAGAACAATGTCATACATTCACCCCAGTACAAGGATCTGGGCCTAAATCCATCTTTTTTTGCATTCCACACCACCCTGGGTTAGACACTGGCTATATGCAAATCAGCTCTGACCCTGTGCCCCATGGGAACAGTCCAGTCCGAACTACCAAGCCATGTCTTTCCCAGACCGGAATCAAGCATCCAAGGACCGGTTTCTGGCTATCAGCCTTCATCAGCCTGGATAGCTTGACTCCAGTGGTGTGGAGAGCCTGGGACTCACGTCTGAGCATACCCAGCCCATTCGGGGTGAAAATTGCAAAAAACACAGTTGATGGACAGAATGTAGAACAATGTCATACATTCACCCCAGTACAAGGATTTGGGCCTAAATCCATCGTTTTTTTGCACTCCACACCACCGTGGTCTAGACACTGGCTATATGCAAATCAGCTCTGACCTTGTGCCTCATGGGAACAGTCCAGTCCGAACTACCAAGCCATGTCTTTGCCAGACCGGAATAAAGCATCCAAAGACCGGTTTCTGGCTATCAGCCTTCATCAGTCTGGATAGCTTGACTCCAGTGGTGTGGAGAGCCTGGGACTCACGTCTGAGCATACCCAGCCCATTCGGGGTGAAAATTGCAAAAAACACAGTTGATGGACAGAATGTAGAACAATGTCATACATTCACCACAGTACAAGGATCTGGGCCTAAATCCATCGGTTTTTTTGCACTCCACACCACCCTTGGTAAGACACTGGCTATATGCAAATCAGCTCTGACCTTGTGCCTCATGGGAACAGTCCAGTCCGAACTACCAAGCCAAGTCTTTCCCAGACCGGAATCAAGCATCCAAGGACCAGTTTCTGGCTATCAGCCTTCATCAGCCTGGATAGCTTGACTCCAGTGGTGTGGAGAGCCTGGGACTCATGTCTGAGCATACCCAGCCCATTCGGGGTGAAAATTGCAAAAAACACAGTTGATGGACAGAATGTAGAACACTGTCATACATTCACCCCAGTACAAGGATGTGGGCCTAAATCCATCATTTTTTTGCACTCCACACCACCCTGGGTTAGACACTGGCTATATGCAAATCAGCTTTGACCCTGTGCCTCATGGGAACAGTCCAGTACAAACTACCAAGCCATGTCTTTCCCAGACCGGAGTCAAGCATCCAAGGACCGGTTTCTGGCTATCAGCCTTCATCAGCCTGGATAGCTTGACTCCAGTGGTGTGGAGAGCCTGGGACTCACGTCTGAGCATACCCAGCCCATTTGGGGTGAAAATTGCAAAATACACAGTTGATGGACAGAATGTAGAACAATGTCATACATTCACCCCAGTACAAGGATCTGGGCCTAAATCCATCGTTTTTGTGCACTCCACACCACCCTGGGTTAGACACTGGCTATATGCAAATCAGCTCTGACCCTGTGCCTCATGGGAACAGTCCAGTCCGAACTACCAAGCCATGTCTTTTCCAGACCGGAATCAAGCATCCAAGGACCGGTTTCTGACTATCAGCCTTCATCAGCCTGGATAGCTTGACTCCAGTGGTGTGGAGAGCCTGGGACTCATGTCTGAGCATACCCAGCCCATTCGGGGTGAAAATTGCAAAAAAACACAGTTGATGGACAGAATGTCGAACAATGTCATACATTCACCCCAGTACAAGGATCTGGGCCTAAATCCATCGTTTTTTTGCACTCCACACCACCCTGGGTTAGACACTGGCTATATGCAAATCAGCTCTGACCCTGTGCCTCATGGGAACAGTCCAGTCCCAACTACCAAGCCATGTCTTTCCCAGACCGGAATCAAGCATCCAAGGACCGGTTTCTGGCTATCAGCCTTCATCAGCCTGGATAGCTTGATTCCAGTGGTGTGGAGAGCCTGGGACTCACGTCTGAGCATACCCAGCCGATTCGGGGTGAAAATTGCAAAAAACACAGTTGATGGACAGAATGTAGAACAATGTCATAGATTCACCCCAGTACAAGGATCTGGGCCTAAATCCATCGTTTTTTTTGCACTCCACACCACCTTGGGTTAGACACTGGCTATATGCAAATCAGCTCTGACCCTGTGCCTCATGGGAACAGTCCAGTCCAAACTACCAAGCCATGTCTTTCCCAGACCGGAATCAAGCATCCAAGGACCGGTTTCTGGCTATCAGCCTTCATCAGCCTGGATAGCTTGACTCCAGTGGTGTGGAGAGCCTGGGACTCACGTCTGAGCATACCCAGCCCATTTGGGGTGACAATTGCAAAATACACAGTTGATGGACAGAATGTAGAACAATGTCATACATTCACCCCAGTACAAGGATCTAGGCCTAAATCCATCGTTTTTGTGCACTCCACACCACCCTGGGTTAGACACTGGCTATATGCAAATCAGCTCTGACCCTGTGCCTCATGGGAACAGTCCAGTCCGAACTACCAAGCCATGTCTTTCCCAGACCGGAATCAAGCATCCAAGGACCGGTTTCTGACTATCAGCCTTGATAGCTTGACTCCAGTGGTGTGGAGAGCCTGGGACTCATGTCTGAGCATACCCAGCCCATTCGGGGTGAAAATTGCAAAAAACACAGTTGATGGACAGAATGTCGAACAATGTCATACATTCACCCCAGTACAAGGATCTGGGCCTAAATCCATCGTTTTTTTGCACTCCACACCACCCTGGGTTAGACACTGGCTATATGCAAATCAGCTCTGACCCTGTGCCTCATGGGAACAGTCCAGTCCAAACTACCAAGCCATGTCTTTCCCAGACCGGAATCAAGCATCCAAGGACCGGTTTCTGGCTATCAGCCTTCATCAGCCTGGATAGCTTGACTCCAGTGGTGTGGAGAGCCTGGGACTCACGTCTGAGCATACCCAGCCCATTTGGGGTGAAAATTGCAAAATACACAGTTGATGGACAGAATGTAGAACAATGTCATACATTCACCCCAGTACAAGGATCTGGGCCTAAATCCATCGTTTTTGTGCACTCCACACCACCCTGGGTTAGACACTGGCTATATGCAAATCAGCTCTGACCCTGTGCCTCATGGGAACAGTCCAGTCCGAACTACCAAGCCATGTCTTTCCCAGACCGGAATCAAGCATCCAAGGACCGGTTTCTGACTATCAGCCTTCATCAGCCTGGATAGCTTGACTCCAGTGGTGTGGAGAGCCTGGGACTCATGTCTGAGCATACCCAGCCCATTCGGGGTGAAAATTGCAAAAAACACAGTTGATGGACAGAATGTCGAACAATGTCATACATTCACCCCAGTACAAGGATCTGGGCCTAAATCAATCGTTTTTTTGCACTCCACACCACCCTGGGTTAGACACTGGCTATATGCAAATCAGCTCTGACCCTGTGACTCATGGGAACAGTCCAGTCCCAACTACCAAGCCATGTCTTTCCCAGACCGGAATCAAGCATCCAAGGACCGGTTTCTGGCTATCGGCCTTCATCAGCCTGGATAGCTTGACTCCAGTGGTGTGGAGAGCCTGGGACTCACGTCTGAGCACACCCAGCCCATTCGGGGTGAAAATTGCAAAAAACACAGTTGATGGACAGAATGTAGAACAATGTCATACATTCACCCCAGTACAAGGATCTCGGCCTAAATCCATCGTTTTTTTTGCATTCCACACCACCCTGGGTTAGACACTGGCTATATGCAAATCAGCTCTGACCTTGTGCCTCATGGGAACAGTCCAGTCCGAACTACCAAGCCATGTCTTTCCCAGACCGGAATCAAGCATCCAAGGACTGGTTTCTGGCTATCAGCCTTCATCAGCCTGGATAGCTTGACTCCAGTGGTGTGGAGAGCCTGGGACTCACGTCTGAGCATACCCAGCCCATTCGGGGTGAAAATTGCAAAATACACAGTTGATGGACAGAATGTAGAACAATGTCATACATTCACCCCAGTACAAGGATCTGGGCCTAAATCCATCGTTTTTGTGCACTCCACACCACCCTGGGTTAGACACTGGCTATATGCAAATCAGCTCTGACCCTGTGCCTCATGGGAACAGTCCAGTCCGAACTACCAAGCCATGTCTTTCCCAGACCGGAATCAAGCATCCAAGGACCGGTTTCTGACTATCAGCCTTCATCAGCCTGGATAGCTTGACTCCAGTGGTGTGGAGAGCCTGGGACTCATGTCTGAGCATACCCAGCCCATTCGGGGTGAAAATTGCAAAAAACACAGTTGATGGACAGAATGTAGAACACTGTCATACATTCACCCCAGTACAAGGATCTGGGCCTAAATCCATCGTTTTTTTGCACTCCACACCACCCTGGGTTAGACACTGGCTATATGCAAATCAGCTCTGACCCTGTGCCTCATGGGAACAGTCCAGTCCAAACTACCAAGCCATGTCTTTCCCAGACCGGAATCAAGCATCCAAGGACCGGTTTCTGGCTATCAGCCTTCATCAGCCTGGATAGCTTGACTCCAGTGGTGTGGAGAGCCTGGGACTCACGTCTGAGCATACCCAGCCCATTTGGGGTGAAAATTGCAAAATACACAGTTGATGGACAGAATGTAGAACAATGTCATACATTCACCCCAGTACAAGGATCTGGGCCTAAATCCATCGTTTTTGTGCACTCCACACCACCCTGGGTTAGACACTGGCTATATGCAAATCAGCTCTGACCCTGTGCCTCATGGGAACAGTCCAGTCCGAACTACCAAGCCATGTCTTTCCCAGACCGGAATCAAGCATCCAAGGACCGGTTTCTGACTATCAGCCTTCATCAGCCTGGATAGCTTGACTCCAGTGGTGTGGAGAGCCTGGGACTCATGTCTGAGCATACCCAGCCCATTCGGGGTGAAAATTGCAAAAAACACAGTTGATTTACAGAATGTAGAACAATGTCATACATTCACCCCAGTACAAGGATCTGGGCCTAAATCCATCGTTTTTTTGCACTCCACACCACCCTGGGTTAGACACTGGCTATATGCAAATCAGCTCTGACCTTGTGCCTCATGGGAACAGTCCAGTCCGAACTACCAAGCCATGTCTTTCCCAGACCGGAATCAAGCATCCAAGGACCGGTTTCTGGCTATCGGCCTTCATCAGCCTGGATAGCTTGACTCCAGTGGTGTGGAGAGCCTGGGACTCACGTCTGAGCACACCCAGCCCATTCGGGGTGAAAATTGCAAAAAACACAGTTGATGGACAGAATGTAGAACAATGTCATACATTCACCCCAGTACAAGGATCTGGGCCTAAATCCATCGTTTTTGTGCACTCCACACCACCCTGGGTTAGACACTGGCTATATGCAAATCAGCTCTGACCCTGTGCCTCATGGGAACAGTCCAGTCCGAACTACCAAGCCATGTCTTTCCCAGACCGAAATTAAGCATCCAAGGACCGGTTTCTGGCTATCAGCCTTCATCAGCCTGGATAGCTTGACTCCAGTGGTGTGGAGAGCCTGGGACTCACGTCTGAGCATACCCAGCCCATTCGGGGTGAAAATTGCAAAAAACACAGTTGATGGACAGAATGTAGAACAATGTCATACATTCACCCCAGTACAAGGATCTGGGCCTACATCCATCGTTTTTTTGCACTCCACACCACCCTGGGTTAGACACTGGCTATATGCAAATCAGCTCTGACCCTGTGCCTCATGGGAACAGTCCAGTCCAAACTACCAAGCCATGTCTTTCCCAGACCGGAATCAAGCATCCAAGGACCGGTTTCTGGCTATCAGCCTTCATCAGCCTGGATAGCTTGACTCCAGTGGTGTGGAGAGCCTGGGACTCACGTCTGAGCATACCTAGCCCATTCGGGGTGAAAATTGTAAAAAACACAGTTGATGTACAGAATGTAGAACAATGTCATACATTCACCCCAGTACAAGGATCTGGGCCTAAATCCATCGTTTTTTTGCACTTCACACCACCCTGGGTTAGACACTGGCTATATGCAAATCAGCTCTGACCTTGTGCCTCATGGGAACAGTCCAGTCCGAACTACCAAGCCATGTCTTTCCCAGACCGGAATCAAGCATCCAAGGACTGGTTTCTGGCTATCAGCCTTCATCAGCCTGGATAGCTTGACTCCAGTGGTGTGGAGAGCCTGGGACTCACGTCTGAGCATACCCAGCCCATTCGGGGTGAAAATTGCAAAATACACAGTTGATGGACAGAATGTAGAACAATGTCATACATTCACCCCAGTACAAGGATCTGGGCCTAAATCCATCGTTTTTGTGCACTCCACACCACCCTGGGTTAGACACTGGCTATATGCAAATCAGCTCTGACCCTGTGCCTCATGGGAACAGTCCAGTCCGAACTACCAAGCCATGTCTTTCCCAGACCGGAATCAAGCATCCAAGGACCGGTTTCTGACTATCAGCCTTCATCAGCCTGGATAGCTTGACTCCAGTGGTGTGGAGAGCCTGGGACTCATGTCTGAGCATACCCAGCCCATTCGGGGTGAAAATTGCAAAAAACACAGTTGATGGACAGAATGTAGAACACTGTCATACATTCACCCCAGTACAAGGATCTGGGCCTAAATCCATCGTTTTTTTGCACTCCACACCACCCTGGGTTAGACACTGGCTATATGCAAATCAGCTCTGACCCTGTGCCTCATGGGAACAGTCCAGTCCAAACTACCAAGCCATGTCTTTCCCAGACCGGAATCAAGCATCCAAGGACCGGTTTCTGGCTATCAGCCTTCATCAGCCTGGATAGCTTGACTCCAGTGGTGTGGAGAGCCTGGGACTCACGTCTGAGCATACCCAGCCCATTTGGGGTGAAAATTGCAAAATACACAGTTGATGGACAGAATGTAGAACAATGTCATACATTCACCCCAGTACAAGGATCTGGGCCTAAATCCATCGTTTTTGTGCACTCCACACCACCCTGGGTTAGACACTGGCTATATGCAAATCAGCTCTGACCCTGTGCCTCATGGGAACAGTCCAGTCCGAACTACCAAGCCATGTCTTTCCCAGACCGGAATCAAGCATCCAAGGACCGGTTTCTGACTATCAGCCTTCATCAGCCTGGATAGCTTGACTCCAGTGGTGTGGAGAGCCTGGGACTCATGTCTGAGCATACCCAGCCCATTCGGGGTGAAAATTGCAAAAAACACAGTTGATGGACAGAATGTCGAACAATGTCATACATTCACCCCAGTACAAGGATCTGGGCCTAAATCAATCGTTTTTTTGCACTCCACACCACCCTGGGTTAGACACTGGCTATATGCAAATCAGCTCTGACCCTGTGACTCATGGGAACAGTCCAGTCCCAACTACCAAGCCATGTCTTTCCCAGACCGGAATCAAGTATCCAAGGACCGGTTTCTGGCTATCGGCCTTCATCAGCCTGGATAGCTTGACTCCAGTGGTGTGGAGAGCCTGGGACTCATGTCTGAGCACACCCAGCCCATTCGGGGTGAAAATTGCAAAAAACACAGTTGATGGACAGAATGTAGAACAATGTCATACATTCACCCCAGTACAAGGATCTGGGCCTAAATCCATCGTTTTTTTTGCATTCCACACCACCTTGGGTAAGACACTGGCTATATGCAAATCAGCTCTGACCCTGTGCCTCATGGGAACAGTCCAGTCCGAACTAACAAGCCATGTCTTTCCCAGACCGAAATTAAGCATCCAAGGACCGGTTTCTGGCTATCAGCCTTCATCAGCCTGGATAGCTTGACTCCAGTGGTGTGGAGAGCCTGGGACTCACGTCTGAGCATACCCAGCCCATTCGGGGTGAAAATTGCAAAAAACACAGTTGATGGACAGAATGTAGAACAATGTCATACATTCACCCCAGTACAAGGATCTGGGCCTACATCCATCTTTTTTTGCACTCCACACCACCCTGGGTTAGACACTGGCTATATGCAAATCAGCTCTGACCCTGTGCCTCATGGGAACAGTCCAGTCCGAACTACCAAGCCATGTCTTTCCCAGACCGGAATCAAGCATCCAAGGACCGGTTTCTGGCTATCAGCCTTCATCAGCCTGGATAGCTTGACTCCAGTGGTGGGGAGAGCCTGGGACTCACGTCTGAGCATACCTAGCCCATTCGGGGTGAAAATTGTAAAAAACACAGTTGATGTACAGAATGTAGAACAATGTCATACATTCACCCCAGTACAAGGATCTGGCCTAAATCCATCATTTTTTTGCACTTCACACCACCCTGGGTTAGACACTGGCTATATGCAAATCAGCTCTGACCTTGTGCCTCATGGGAACAGTCCAGTCCGAACTACCAAGCCATGTCTTTCCCAGACCGGAATCAAGCATCCAAGGACTGGTTTCTGGCTATCAGCCTTCATCAGCCTGGATAGCTTGACTCCAGTGGTGTGGAGAGCCTGGGACTCACGTCTGAGCATACCCAGCCCATTCGGGGTGAAAATTGCAAAATACACAGTTGATGGACAGAATGTAGAACAATGTCATACATTCACCCCAGTACAAGGATCTGGGCCTAAATCCATCGTTTTTGTGCACTCCACACCACCCTGGGTTAGACACTGGCTATATGCAAATCAGCTCTGACCCTGTGCCTTATGGGAACAGTCCAGTCCGAACTACCAAGCCATGTCTTTCCCAGACCGGAATCAAGCATCCAAGGACCGGTTTCTGACTATCAGCCTTCATCAGCCTGGATAGCTTGACTCCAGTGGTGTGGAGAGCCTGGGACTCATGTCTGACATACCCAGCCCATTCGGGGTGAAAATTGCAAAAAACACAGTTGATGGACAGAATGTAGAACAATGTCATACATTCACCCAAGTACAAGGATCTGGGCCTAAATCCATCTTTTTTTGCACTCCACACCACCCTGGGTTAGACACTGGCTATATGCAAATCAGCTCTGACCCTGTGCCTCATGCGAACAGTCCAGTCCGAACTACCAAGCCATGTCTTTCCCAGACCGGAATCAAGCATCCAAGGACTGGTTTCTGGCTATCAGCCTTCATCAGCCTGGATAGCTTGACTCCAGTGGTGGGGAGAGCCTGGGACTCACGTCTGAGCATACCTAGCCCATTCGGGGTGAAAATTGTAAAAAACACAGTTGATGTACAGAATGTAGAACAATGTCATACATTCACCCCAGTACAAGGATCTGGGCCTAAATCCATCGTTTTTTTGCACTTCACACCACCCTGGGTTAGACACTGGCTATATGCAAATCAGCTCTGACCCTGTGCCTCATGGGAACAGTCCAGTCCGAACTACCAAGCCACGTCTTTCCTAGACCGGAATCAAGCATCCAAGGACCGGTTTCTGGCTATCAGCCTTCATCAGCCTGGATAGCTTGACTCCAGTGGTGTGGAGAGCCTGGGACTCATGTCTGAGCATACCCAGCCCATTCGGGGTGAAAATTGCAAAAAACACAGTTGATGGACAGAATGTCGAACAATGTCATACATTCACCCCAGTACAAGGATCTGGGCCTAAATCAATCGTTTTTTTGCACTTCACACCACCCTGGGTTAGACACTGGCTATATGCAAATCAGCTCTGACCCTGTGACTCATGGGAACAGTCCAGTCCCAACTACCAAGCCATGTCTTTCCCAGACCGGAATCAAGCATCCAAGGACCGGTTTCTGGCTATCGGCCTTCATCAGCCTGGATAGCTTGACTCCAGTGGTGTGGAGAGCCTGGGACTCACGTCTGAGCACACCCAGCCCATTCGGGGTGAAAATTGCAAAAAACACAGTTGATGGACAGAATGTAGAACAATGTCATACATTCACCCCAGTACAAGGATCCGGGCCTAAATCCATCGTTTTTTTTGCATTCCACACCACCTTGGGTAAGACACTGGCTATATGCAAATCAGCTCTGACCCTGTGCCTCATGGGAACAGTCCAGTCCGAACTAACAAGCCATGTCTTTCCCAGACCGAAATTAAGCATCCAAGGACCGGTTTCTGGCTATCAGCCTTCATCAGCCTGGATAGCTTGACTCCAGTGGTGTGGAGAGCCTGGGACTCATGTCTGACATACCCAGCCCATTCGGGGTGAAAATTGCAAAAAACACAGTTGATGGACAGAATGTAGAACAATGTCATACATTCACCCAAGTACAAGGATCTGGGCCTAAATCCATCTTTTTTTGCACTCCACACCACCCTGGGTTAGACACTGGCTATATGCAAATCAGCTCTGACCCTGTGCCTCATGCGAACAGTCCAGTCCGAACTACCAAGCCATGTCTTTCCCAGACCGGAATCAAGCATCCAAGGACTGGTTTCTGGCTATCAGCCTTCATCAGCCTGGATAGCTTGACTCCAGTGGTGGGGAGAGCCTGGGACTCACGTCTGAGCATACCTAGCCCATTCGGGGTGAAAATTGTAAAAAACACAGTTGATGTACAGAATGTAGAACAATGTCATACATTCACCCCAGTACAAGGATCTGGGCCTAAATCCATCGTTTTTTTGCACTTCACACCACCCTGGGTTAGACACTGGCTATATGCAAATCAGCTCTGACCCTGTGCCTCATGGGAACAGTCCAGTCCGAACTACCAAGCCACGTCTTTCCTAGACCGGAATCAAGCATCCAAGGACCGGTTTCTGGCTATCAGCCTTCATCAGCCTGGATAGCTTGACTCCAGTGGTGTGGAGAGCCTGGGACTCATGTCTGAGCATACCCAGCCCATTCGGGGTGAAAATTGCAAAAAACACAGTTGATGGACAGAATGTCGAACAATGTCATACATTCACCCCAGTACAAGGATCTGGGCCTAAATCAATCGTTTTTTTGCACTTCACACCACCCTGGGTTAGACACTGGCTATATGCAAATCAGCTCTGACCCTGTGACTCATGGGAACAGTCCAGTCCCAACTACCAAGCCATGTCTTTCCCAGACCGGAATCAAGCATCCAAGGACCGGTTTCTGGCTATCGGCCTTCATCAGCCTGGATAGCTTGACTCCAGTGGTGTGGAGAGCCTGGGACTCACGTCTGAGCACACCCAGCCCATTCGGGGTGAAAATTGCAAAAAACACAGTTGATGGACAGAATGTAGAACAATGTCATACATTCACCCCAGTACAAGGATCCGGGCCTAAATCCATCGTTTTTTTTGCATTCCACACCACCTTGGGTAAGACACTGGCTATATGCAAATCAGCTCTGACCCTGTGCCTCATGGGAACAGTCCAGTCCGAACTAACAAGCCATGTCTTTCCCAGACCGAAATTAAGCATCCAAGGACCGGTTTCTGGCTATCAGCCTTCATCAGCCTGGATAGCTTGACTCCAGTGGTGTGGAGAGCCTGGGACTCACGTCTGAGCATACCCAGCCCATTCGGGGTGAAAATTGCAAAAAACACAGTTGATGGACAGAATGTAGAACAATGTCATACATTCACCCCAGTACAAGGATCTGGGCCTACATCCATCTTTTTTTGCACTCCACACCACCCTGGGTTAGACACTGGCTATATGCAAATCAGCTCTGACCCTGTGCCTCATGGGAACAGTCCAGTCCGAACTACCAAGCCATGTCTTTCCCAGACCGGAATCAAGCATCCAAGGACCGGTTTCTGGCTATCAGCCTTCATCAGCCTGGATAGCTTGACTCCAGTGGTGGGGAGAGCCTGGGACTCACGTCTGAGCATACCTAGCCCATTCGGGGTGAAAATTGTAAAAAACACAGTTGATGTACAGAATGTAGAACAATGTCATACATTCACCCCAGTACAAGGATCTGGGCCTAAATCCATCGTTTTTTTGCACTTCACACCACCCTGGGTTAGACACTGGCTATATGCAAATCAGCTCTGACCTTGTGCCTCATGGGAACAGTCCAGTCCGAACTACCAAGCCATGTCTTTCCCAGACCGGAATCAAGCATCCAAGGACTGGTTTCTGGCTATCAGCCTTCATCAGCCTGGATAGCTTGACTCCAGTGGTGTGGAGAGCCTGGGACTCACGTCTGAGCATACCCAGCCCATTCGGGGTGAAAATTGCAAAATACACAGTTGATGGACAGAATGTAGAACAATGTCATACATTCACCCCAGTACAAGGATCTGGGCCTAAATCCATCGTTTTTGTGCACTCCACACCACCCTGGGTTAGACACTGGCTATATGCAAATCAGCTCTGACCCTGTGCCTCATGGGAACAGTCCAGTCCGAACTACCAAGCCATGTCTTTCCCAGACCGGAATCAAGCATCCAAGGACCGGTTTCTGACTATCAGCCTTCATCAGCCTGGATAGCTTGACTCCAGTGGTGTGGAGAGCCTGGGACTCATGTCTGAGCATACCCAGCCCATTCGGGGTGAAAATTGCAAAAAACACAGTTGATGGACAGAATGTAGAACAATGTCATACATTCACCCAAGTACAAGGATCTGGGCCTAAATCCATCTTTTTTTGCACTCCACACCACCCTGGGTTAGACACTGGCTATAAGCAAATCAGCTCTGACCCTGTGCCTCATGCGAACAGTCCAGTCCGAACTACCAAGCCATGTCTTTCCCAGACCGGAATCAAGCATCCAAGGACTGGTTTCTGGCTATCAGCCTTCATCAGCCTGGATAGCTTGACTCCAGTGGTGGGGAGAGCCTGGGACTCACGTCTGAGCATACCTAGCCCATTCGGGGTGAAAATTGTAAAAAACACAGTTGATGTACAGAATGTAGAACAATGTCATACATTCACCCCAGTACAAGGATCTGGGCCTAAATCCATCGTTTTTTTGCACTTCACACCACCCTGGGTTATACACTGGCTATATGCAAATCAGCTCTGACCCTGTGCCTCATGGGAACAGTCCAGTCCGAACTACCAAGCCACGTCTTTCCCAGACCGGAATCAAGCATCCAAGGACCGGTTTCTGGCTATCAGCCTTCATCAGCCTGGATAGCTTGACTCCAGTGGTGTGGAGAGCCTGGGACTCACGTCTGAGCATACCCAGCCCATTCGGGGTGAAAATTGCAAAAAACACAGTTGATGGAAAGAATGTAGAACAATGTCATACATTCACCCCAGTACAAGGATCTGGGTCTAAATCCATCGTTTTTTTGCACTCCACACCACCCTGGGATAGACACTGGCTATATGCAAATCAGCTCTGACCCTGTGCCTCATGGGAACAGTCCAGTCCGAACTACCAAGCCATGTCTTTCCCAGACCGGAATCAAGCATCCAAGGACCGGTTTCTGGCTATCAGCCTTCATCAGCCTGGATAGCTTGACTCCAGTGATGTGGAGAGCCTGGGACTAACGTCTTAGCATACCCAGCCCATTTGGGGTGAAAATTACAAAAAACACAGTTGATGGACTGAATGTAGAACAATGTCATACATTCACCCCAGTACAAGGATCTGGCCTAAATCCATCGTTTTTTTGCACTCCACACCACCCTGGGTTAGACACTGGCTATATGCAAATCAGCTCTGACCTTGTGCCTCATGGGAGCAGTCCAGTCCGAACTACCAACCCATGTCTTTCCCAGACCGGAACCAAGCATCCAAGGACCGGTTTCTGGCTATCAGCCTTCATCAGCCTGGATAGCTTGACTCCAGTGGTGTGGAGAGCCTGGGACTCATGTCTGAGCATACCCAGCCCATTCGGGGTGAAAATTGCAAAAAACACAGTTGATGGACAGAATGTAGAACAATGTCATACATTCAACCCAGTACAAGGATCTGGGCCTAAATCCATCGTTTTTTTGCACTCCACACCACCCTGGGTTAGACACTGGCTATATGCAAATCAGCTCTGACCCTG
Organism: Lissotriton helveticus; assembly: GCF_964261635.1. Taxonomy (NCBI): domain Eukaryota; kingdom Metazoa; phylum Chordata; class Amphibia; order Caudata; family Salamandridae; genus Lissotriton; species Lissotriton helveticus. Next base: position 744,384,948 of record NC_136065.1, on the reverse strand, counting down.
TGCCTCATGGGAACTGTCCAGTCCAAACTACCAAGCCATGTCTTTCCCAGACCGGAATCAAGCATCCAAGGACCGGTTTCTGGCTACCAGCCTTCATCAGCCTGGATAGCTTGACTCCAGTGGTGTGGAGAGCCTGGGACTCACGTCTGAGGATATCCAGCCCATTCGTGGTGAAAATTGCAAAAAACACAGTTGATGGACAGAATGTAGAACAATTGCATACATTCACCCCAGTACAAGGATCTGGGCCTAAATCCATCGTTTTTTTGCACTCCACACCACCCTGGGTTAGACACTGGCTATATGCAAATCAGCTCTGACCCTGTGCCTCATGGGAACAGCCCAGTCCGAACTACCAAGCCATTCACCCCGAATGGGCTGGGTATGCTCAGACATGAGTCCCAGGCTCTCCACACCACTGGAGTCAAGCTATCCAGGCTGATGAAGGCTGATAGCCAGAAACCGGTCCTTGGATGCTTGGTTCCGGTCTGGGAAAGACATGGGTTGGTAGTTCAGACTGGACTGTTCCCATGAGGCACAAGGTCAGAGCTGATTTGCATATAGCCAGTGTCTAACCCAGGGTGGTGTGGAGTGCAAAAAAACGATGGATTTAGGCCCAGATCCTTGTACTGGGGTGAATGTATGACATTGTTCTACATTCTGTCCATCAACTGTGTTTTTTGCAATTTTCACCCCGAATGGGCTGGGTATGCTCAGACGTGAGTCCCAGGCTCTCCATACCACTGGAGTCAAGCTATCCAGGCTGATGAAGGCTGATAGCCAGAAACCGGTCCTTGGATGCTTGATTCCGGTCTGGGAAAGACATGGCTTGGTAGTTCGGACTGGACTGTTCCCATGAGGCACAGGGTCAGAGCTGATTTGCATATAGCCAGTGTCTAACCCAGAGTGGTGTGAAGTGCAATAAAACGATGGATTTAGGCCCAGATCCTTGTACTGCGGTGAATGTATGACATTGTTCTACATTCTGTACATCAACTGTGTTTTTTGCAATTTTAACCCCGAATGGGCTAGGTATGCTCAGACGTGAGTCCCAGGCTCTCCACACCACTGGAGTCAAGCTATCCAGGCTGATGAAGGCTGATAGCCAGAAACCGGTCCTTGGATGCTTGATTCCGGTCTGGGAAAGACATGGCTTGGTAGTTCGGACTGGACTGTTCCCATGAGGCACAGGGTCAGAGCTGATTTGCATATAGCCAGTTCTAACCCAGGGTGGTGTGGAGTGCAAAAAAAAGATGGATTTAGGCCCAGATCCTTGTACTGGGGTGAATGTATGACATTGTTCTACATTCTGTCCATCAACTGTGTTTTTTTCAATTTTCACCCCGAATGGGCTGGGTATGCTCAGACGTGAGTCCCAGGCTCTCCATACCACTAGAGTCAAGCTATCCAGGCTGATGAAGGCTGATAGCCAGAAACCGGTCCTTGGATGCTTGATTCCGTCTGGGAAAGACATGGCTTGGTAGTTCGGACTGGACTGTTCCCATGAGGCACAGGGTCAGAGCTGATTTGCATATAGCCAGTGTCTAACCCAGGGTGGTGTGGAGTGCAAAAAAACGATGGATTTAGGCCCAGATCCTTGTACTGGGGTGAATGTATGCCATTGTTCTACATTCTGTCCATCAACTGTGTTTTTTGCAATTTTCACCCCTAATGGGCTGGATATCCTCAGACGTGAGTCCCAGGCTCTCCACACCACTGGAGTCAAGCTATCCAGGCTGATGAAGGCTGGTAGCCAGAAACCGGTCCTTGGATGCTTGATTCCGGTCTGGGAAAGACATGGCTTGGTAGTTCGGACTGGACAGTTCCCATGAGGCACAGGGTCAGAGCTGATTTGCATATAACCAGTGTCTAACCCAGGGTGGTGTGGAGTGCAAAAAAACGATGGATTTAGGCCCAGATCCTTGTACTGGGTTGAATGTATGACATTGTTCTACATTCTGTCCATCAACTGTGTTTTTTGCAATTTTCACCCCTTATGGGCTGGGTATGCTCAGACATGAGTCCCAGGCTCTCCACACCACTGGAGTCAAGCTATCCAGGCTGATGAAGGCTGATAGCCAGAAACCGGTCCTTGGATGCTTGGTTCCGGTCTGGGAAAGACATGGGTTGGTAGTTCAGACTGGACTGTTCCCATGAGGCACAAGGTCAGAGCTGATTTGCATATAGCCAGTGTCTAGGACTGGGACTCACGTCTGAGCATACCCAGCCCATTCGGGGTGAAAATTGCAAAAAACACATGTGATGGACAGAATGTAGAACAATATCATACATTCACCCCAGTACAAGGATCCGGGCCTAAATCCATCGTTTTTTTGTACTCCACACCACCCTGGGTTAGACACTGGCTATATGCAAATCAGCTCTGACCCTGTGCCTCATGGGAACAGTCCAGTCCCAACTACCAAGCCATGTCTTTCCCAGACCGGAATCAAGCATCCAAGGACCGGTTTCTGGCTATCAGCCTTCATCAGCCTGGATAGCTTGACTCCAGTGGTGTGGAGAGCCTGGGAATCACGTCTGAGCATACCCAGCCCATTTGGGGTGAAAATTGCAAAATACACAGTTGATGGACAGAATGTAGAACAATGTCATACATTCACCCCAGTACAAGGATCTGGGCCTACATCCATCTTTTTTTGCACTCCACACCACCCTGGGTTAGACACTGGCTATATGCAAATCAGCTCTGACCCTGTGCCTCATGGGAACAGTCCAGTCCGAACTACCAAGCCATGTCTTTCCCAGACCGGAATCAAGCATCCAAGGACCGGTTTCTGGCTATCAGCCTTCATCAGCCTGGATAGCTTGACTCCAGTGGTGGGGAGAGCCTGGGACTCACGTCTGAGCATACCTAGCCCATTCGGGGTGAAAATTGTAAAAAACACAGTTGATGTACAGAATGTAGAACAATGTCATACATTCACCCCAGTACAAGGATCTGGGCCTAAATCCATCGTTTTTTTGCACTTCACACCACCCTGGGTTAGACACTGGCTATATGCAAATCAGCTCTGACCTTGTGCCTCATGGGAACAGTCCAGTCCGAACTACCAAGCCATGTCTTTCCCAGACCGGAATCAAGCATCCAAGGACTGGTTTCTGGCTATCAGCCTTCATCAGCCTGGATAGCTTGACTCCAGTGGTGTGGAGAGCCTGGGACTCACGTCTGAGCATACCAAGCCCATTCGGGGTGAAAATTGCAAAATACACAGTTGATGGACAGAATGTAGAACAATGTCATACATTCACCCCAGTACAAGGATCTGGGCCTAAATCCATCGTTTTTGTGCACTCCACACCACCCTGGGTTAGACACTGGCTATATGCAAATCAGCTCTGACCCTGTGCCTCATGGGAACAGTCCAGTCCGAACTACCAAGCCATGTCTTTCCCAGACCGGAATCAAGCATCCAAGGACCGGTTTCTGACTATCAGCCTTCATCAGCCTGGATAGCTTGACTCCAGTGGTGTGGAGAGCCTGGGACTCATGTCTGAGCATACCCAGCCCATTCGGGGTGAAAATTGCAAAAAACACAGTTGATGGACAGAATGTAGAACACTGTCATACATTCACCCCAGTACAAGGATCTGGGCCTAAATCCATCGTTTTTTTGCACTCCACACCACCCTGGGTTAGACACTGGCTATATGCAAATCAGCTCTGACCCTGTGCCTCATGGGAACAGTCCAGTCCAAACTACCAAGCCATGTCTTTCCCAGACCGGAATCAAGCATCCAAGGACCGGTTTCTGGCTATCAGCCTTCATCAGCCTGGATAGCTTGACTCCAGTGGTGTGGAGAGCCTGGGACTCACGTCTGAGCATACCCAGCCCATTTGGGGTGAAAATTGCAAAAAACACAGTTGATGGACAGAATGTCGAACAATGTCATACATTCACCCCAGTACAAGGATCTGGGCCTAAATCAATCGTTTTTTTGCACTCCACACCACCCTGGGTTAGACACTGGCTATATGCAAATCAGCTCTGACCCTGTGACTCATGGGAACAGTCCAGTCCCAACTACCAAGCCATGTCTTTCCCAGACCGGAATCAAGCATCCAAGGACCGGTTTCTGGCTATCGGCCTTCATCAGCCTGGATAGCTTGACTCCAGTGGTGTGGAGAGCCTGGGACTCACGTCTGAGCACACCCAGCTCATTCGGGGTGAAAATTGCAAAAAACACAGTTGATGGACAGAATGTAGAACAATGTCATACATTCACCCCAGTACAAGGATCTGGGCCTAAATCCATCGTTTTTTTTGCATTCCACACCACCTTGGGTAAGACACTGGCTATATGCAAATCAGCTCTGACCCTGTGCCTCATGGGAACAGTCCAGTCCGAACTAACAAGCCATGTCTTTCCCAGACCGAAATTAAGCATCCAAGGACCGGTTTCTGGCTATCAGCCTTCATCAGCCTGGATAGCTTGACTCCAGTGGTGTGGAGAGCCTGGGACTCACGTCTGAGCATACCCAGCCCATTCGGGGTGAAAATTGCAAAAAACACAGTTGATGGACAGAATGTAGAACACTGTCATACATTCACCCCAGTACAAGGATCTGGGCCTACATCCATCTTTTTTTGCACTCCACACCACCCTGGGTTAGACACTGGCTATATGCAAATCAGCTCTGACCCTGTGCCTCATGGGAACAGTCCAGTCCGAACTACCAAGCCATGTCTTTCCCAGACCGGAATCAAGCATCCAAGGACCGGTTTCTGGCTATCAGCCTTCATCAGCCTGGATAGCTTGACTCCAGTGGTGGGGAGAGCCTGGGACTCACGTCTGAGCATACCTAGCCCATTCGGGGTGAAAATTGTAAAAAACACAGTTGATGTACAGAATGTAGAACAATGTCATACATTCACCCCAGTACAAGGATCTGGGCCTAAATCCATCGTTTTTTTGCACTTCACACCACCCTGGGTTAGACACTGGCTATATGCAAATCAGCTCTGACCTTGTGCCTCATGGGAACAGTCCAGTCCGAACTACCAAGCCATGTCTTTCCCAGACCGGAATCAAGCATCCAAGGACTGGTTTCTGGCTATCAGCCTTCATCAGCCTGGATAGCTTGACTCCAGTGGTGTGGAGAGCCTGGGACTCACGTCTGAGCATACCCAGCCCATTCGGGGTGAAAATTGCAAAATACACAGTTGATGGACAGAATGTAGAACAATGTCATACATTCACCCCAGTACAAGGATCTGGGCCTAAATCCATCGTTTTTGTGCACTCCACACCACCCTGGGTTAGACACTGGCTATATGCAAATCAGCTCTGACCCTGTGCCTCATGGGAACAGTCCAGTCCGAACTACCAAGCCATGTCTTTCCCAGACCGGAATCAAGCATCCAAGGACCGGTTTCTGACTATCAGCCTTCATCAGCCTGGATAGCTTGACTCCAGTGGTGTGGAGAGCCTGGGACTCATGTCTGAGCATACCCAGCCCATTCGGGGTGAAAATTGCAAAAAACACAGTTGATGGACAGAATGTAGAACAATGTCATACATTCACCCAAGTACAAGGATCTGGGCCTAAATCCATCTTTTTTTGCACTCCACACCACCCTGGGTTAGACACTGGCTATATGCAAATCAGCTCTGACCCTGTGCCTCATGCGAACAGTCCAGTCCGAACTACCAAGCCATGTCTTTACCAGACCGGAATCAAGCATCCAAGGACTGGTTTCTGGCTATCAGCCTTCATCAGCCTGGATAGCTTGACTCCAGTGGTGGGGAGAGCCTGGGACTCACGTCTGAGCATACCTAGCCCATTCGGGGTGAAAATTGTAAAAAACACAGTTGATGTACAGAATGTAGAACAATGTCATACATTCACCCCAGTACAAGGATCTGGGCCTAAATCCATCGTTTTTTTGCACTTCACACCACCCTGGGTTAGACGCTGGCTATATGCAAATCAGCTCTGACCCTGTGCCTCATGGGAACAGTCCAGTCCGAACTACCAAGCCACGTCTTTCCCAGACCGGAATCAAGCATCCAAGGACCGGTTTCTGGCTATCAGCCTTCATCAGCCTGGATAGCTTGACTCCAGTGGTGTGGAGAGCCTGGGACTCATGTCTGAGCATACCCAGCCCATTCGGGGTGAAAATTGCAAAAAACACAGTTGATGGACAGAATGTAGAACAATGTCATACATTCACCCCAGTACAAGGATCCGGGCCTAAATCCATCGTTTTTTTTGCATTCCACATCACCTTGGGTAAGACACTGGCTATATGCAAATCAGCTCTGACCCTGTGCCTCATGGGAACAGTCCAGTCCGAACTAACAAGCCATGTCTTTCCCAGCCCGAAATTAAGCATCCAAGGACCGGTTTCTGGCTATCAGCCTTCATCAGCCTGGATAGCTTGACTCCAGTGGTGTGGAGAGCCTGGGACTCACGTCTGAGCATACCCAGCACATTCGGGGTGAAAATTGCAAAAAACACAGTTGATGGACAGAATGTAGAACAATGTCATACATTCACCCCAGTACAAGGATCTGGGCCTACATCCATCTTTTTTTGCACTCCACACCACCCTGGGTTAGACACTGGCTATATGCAAATCAGCTCTGACCCTGTGCCTCATGGGAACAGTCCAGTCCGAACTACCAAGCCATGTCTTTCCCAGACCGGAATCAAGCATCCAAGGACCGGTTTCTGGCTATCAGCCTTCATCAGCCTGGATAGCTTGACTCCAGTGGTGGGGAGAGCCTGGGACTCACGTCTGAGCATACCTAGCCCATTCGGGGTGAAAATTGTAAAAAACACAGTTGATGTACAGAATGTAGAACAATGTCATACATTCACCCCAGTACAAGGATCTGGGCCTAAATCCATCGTTTTTTTGCACTTCACACCACCCTGGGTTAGACACTGGCTATATGCAAATCAGCTCTGACCTTGTGCCTCATGGGAACAGTCCAGTCCGAACTACCAAGCCATGTCTTTCCCAGACCGGAATCAAGCATCCAAGGACTGGTTTCTGGCTATCAGCCTTCATCAGCCTGGATAGCTTGACTCCAGTGGTGTGGAGAGCCTGGGACTCACGTCTGAGCATACCCAGCCCATTCGGGGTGAAAATTGCAAAATACACAGTTGATGGACAGAATGTAGAACAATGTCATACATTCACCCCAGTACAAGGATCTGGGCCTAAATCCATCGTTTTTGTGCACTCCACACCACCCTGGGTTAGACACTGGCTATATGCAAATCAGCTCTGACCCTGTGCCTCATGGGAACAGTCCAGTCCGAACTACCAAGCCATGTCTTTCCCAGACCGGAATCAAGCATCCAAGGACCGGTTTCTGACTATCAGCCTTCATCAGCCTGGATAGCTTGACTCCAGTGGTGTGGAGAGCCTGGGACTCATGTCTGAGCATACCCAGCCCATTCGGGGTGAAAATTGCAAAAAACACAGTTGATGGACAGAATGTAGAACAATGTCATACATTCACCCAAGTACAAGGATCTGGGCCTAAATCCATCTTTTTTTGCACTCCACACCACCCTGGGTTAGACACTGGCTATAAGCAAATCAGCTCTGACCCTGTGCCTCATGCGAACAGTCCAGTCCGAACTACCAAGCCATGTCTTTCCCAGACCGGAATCAAGCATCCAAGGACTGGTTTCTGGCTATCAGCCTTCATCAGCCTGGATAGCTTGACTCCAGTGGTGGGGAGAGCCTGGGACTCACGTCTGAGCATACCTAGCCCATTCGGGGTGAAAATTGTAAAAAACACAGTTGATGTACAGAATGTAGAACAATGTCATACATTCACCCCAGTACAAGGATCTGGGCCTAAATCCATCGTTTTTTTGCACTTCACACCACCCTGGGTTAGACACTGGCTATATGCAAATCAGCTCTGACCCTGTGCCTCATGGGAACAGTCCAGTCCGAACTACCAAGCCACGTCTTTCCCAGACCGGAATCAAGCATCCAAGGACCGGTTTCTGGCTATCAGCCTTCATCAGCCTGGATAGCTTGAATCCAGTGGTGTGGAGAGCCTGGGACTCACGTCTGAGCATACCCAGCCCATTCGGGGTGAAAATTGCAAAAAACACAGTTGATGGAAAGAATGTAGAACAATGACATACATTCACCCCAGTACAAGGATCTGGGTCGAAATCCATCGTTTTTTTGCACTCCACACCACCCTGGGTTAGACACTGGCTATATGCAAATCAGCTCTGTCCCTGTGCCTCATGGGAACAGTCCAGTCCGAACTACCAAGCCATGTCTTTCCCAGACCGGAATCAAGCATCCAAGGACCGGTTTCTGGCTTTCAGCCTTCATCAGCCTGGATAGCTTGACTCCAGTGATGTGGAGAGCCTGGGACTAACGTCTGAGCATACCCAGCCCATTCGGGGTGAAAATTGCAAAAAACACAGTTGATGGACAGAATGTAGAACAATGTCATACATTCACCCCAGTACAAGGATAAGGGCCTAAATCCATCGGTTTTTTGCACTCCACACCACCCTGGGTTAGACACTGGCTATATGCAAATCAGCTCTGACCCTGTGCCTCATGGGAACAGTCCAGTCCGAACTAACAAGCCATGTCTTTCCCAGACCGAAATTAAGCATCCAAGGACCGGTTTCTGGCTATCAGCCTTCATCAGCCTGGATAGCTTGACTCCAGTGGTGTGGAGAGCCTGGGACTCACGTCTGAGCATACCCAGCCCATTTGGGGTGAAAATTACAAAAAACACAGTTGATGGACAGAATGTAGAACAATGTCATACATTCACCCCAGTACAAGGATCTGGGCCTAAATCCATTTTTTTTGCACTCCACACCACCCTGGGTTAGACACTGGCTATATGCAAATCAGCTCTGACCCTGTGCCTCATGGGAACAGTCCAGTCCGAACTACCAAGCCATGTCTTTCCCAGACCGGAATCAAGCATCCAAGGACCGGTTTTCTGGCTATCAGCCTTCATCAGCCTGGATAGCTTGACTCCAGTGGTGTGGAGAGCCTGGGACTCACGTCTGAGCATACCCAGCCCATTCGGGGTGAAAATTGCAAAAAACACAGTTGATGGACAGAATGTAGAACAATGTCATACATTCACCACAGTACAAGGATCTGGGCCTAAATCCATCGTTTTTTTGCACTCCACACCACCCTGGGTTAGACACTGGCTATATGCAAATCAGCTCTGACCTTGTGCCTCATGGGAACAGTCCAGTCCGAACTACCAAGCCAAGTCTTTCCCAGACCGGAATCAAGCATCCAAGGACCGGTTTATGGCTATCAGCCTTCATCAGCCTGGATAGCTTGACTCCAGTGGTGTGGAGAGCCTGGGACTCACGTCTGAGCATACCCAGCCCATTCGGGGTGAAAATTGCAAAAAACACAGTTGATGGACAGAATGTAGAACAATGTCATACATTCACCACAGTACAAGGATCTGGGCCTAAATCCATCGTTTTTTTGCACTCCACACCACCCTGGGTTAGACACTGGCTATATGCAAATCAGCTCTGACCTTGTGCCTCATGGGAACAGTCCAGTCCGAACTACCAAGCCAAGTCTTTCCCAGACCGGAATCAAGCATCCAAGGACCGGTTTATGGCTATCAGCCTTCATCAGCCTGGATAGCTTGACTCCAGTGGTGTGGAGAGCCTGGGACTCACGTCTGAGCATACCCATCCCATTCGGGGTGAAAATTGCAAAAAACACAGTTGATGGAAAGAATGTAGAACAATGTCATACATTCACCCCAGTACAAGTATCTGGGTCTAAATCCATTGTTTTTTGCACTCCACACCACCCTGGGTTAGACACTGGCTATATGCAAATCAGCTCTGTCCCTGTGCCTCATGGGAACAGTCCAGTCCGAACTACCAAGCCATGTCTTTCCCAGACCGGAATCAAGCATCCAAGGACCGGTTTCTGGCTATCAGCCTTCATCAGCCTGGATAGCTTGACTCCAGTGATGTGGAGAGCCTGGGACTAACGTCTGAGCATACCCAACCCATTTGGGGTGAAAATTGCAAAAAACACAGTTGATGTACAGAATGTAGAACAATGTCATACATTCACCCCAGTACAAGGATCCGGGCCTAAATCCATCGTTTTTTTGCACTCCACACCACCCTGGGTTAGGCACTGGCTATATGCAAATCAGCTCTGACCTTGTGCCTCATGGGAACAGTCCAGTCCGAACTACCAAGCCATGTCTTTCCCAGACCGGAATCAAGCATCCAAGGACTGGTTTCTGGCTATCAGCCTTCATCAGCCTGGATAGCTTGACTCCAGTGGTGTGGAGAGCCTGGGACTCACGTCTGAGCATACCCAGCCCATTCGGGGTGAAAATTGCAAAAAACACAGTTGATGGACAGAATGTAGAACAATGTCATTCATTCACCACAGTACAAGGATCTGGGCCTAAATCCATCATTTCTTTGCACTCCACACCACCCTGGGTTAGACACTGGCTATATGCAAATCAGCTCTGACCTTGTGCCTCATGGGAACAGTCCAGTCCGAACTACCAAGCCAAGTCTTTCCCAGACCGGAATCAAGCATTCAAGGACCGGTTTCTGGCTATCAGCCTTCATCAGCCTGGATAGCTTGACTCCAGTGGTGTGGAGAGCCTGGGACTCATGTCTGAGCATACCCAGCCCATTTGGGGTGAAAATTGCAAAAAACACAGTTGATGGACAGAATGTAGAACACTGTCATACATTCACCCCAGTACAAGGATCTGGGCCTAAATCCATCGTTTTTTTGCACTCCACACCACCCTGGGTTAGACACTGGCTATATGCAAATCAGCTCTGACCCTGTGCCTCATGGGAACAGTCCAGTCCAAACTACCAAGCCATGTCTTTCCCAGACCGGAATCAAGCATCCAAGGACCGGTTTCTGGCTATCAGCCTTCATCAGCCTGGATAGCTTGACTCCAGTGGTGTGGAGAGCCTGGGACTCACGTCTGAGCATACCCAGCCCATTTGGGGTGAAAATTGCAAAATACACAGTTGATGGACAGAATGTAGAACAATGTCATACATTCACCCCAGTACAAGGATCTGGGCCTAAATCCATCGTTTTTGTGCACTCCACACCACCCTGGGTTAGACACTGGCTATATGCAAATCAGCTCTGACCCTGTGCCTCATGGGAACAGTCCAGTCCGAACTACCAAGCCATGTCTTTCCCAGACCGGAATCAAACATCCAAGGACCGGTTTCTGACTATCAGCCTTCATTAGCCTGGATAGCTTGACTCCAGTGGTGTGGAGAGCCTGGGACTCGCGTCGAGCATACCCAGCCCATTCGGGGTGAAAATTGCAAAAAACACAGTTGATGGAAAGAATGTAGAACAATGTCATACATTCACCCCAGTACAAGGATCTGGGTCTAAATCCATCGTTTTTTTGCACTCCACACCACCCTGGGTTAGACACTGGCTATATGCAAATCAGCTCTGTCCCTGTGCCTCATGGGAACAGTCCAGTCCGAACTACCAAGCCATGTATTTCCCAGACCGGAATCAAGCATCCAAGGACCGGTTTCTGGCTATCAGCCTTCATCAGCCTGGATAGCTTGACTCCAGTGATGTGGAGAGCCTGGGACTAGTGTCTGAGCATACCCAACCCATTTGGGGTGAAAATTGCAAAAAACACAGTTGATGGTCAGAATGTAAAACAATGTCATACATTCACCCCAGTACAAGGATCCGGGCCTAAATCCATCGTTTTTTTGCACTCCACACCACCCTGGGTTAGACACTGGCAATATGCAAATCAGCTCTGACCTTGTGCCTCATGGGAACAGTCCAGTCCGAACTACCAAGCCATGTCTTTCCCAGACCGGAATCAAGCATCCAAGGACCGGTTTCTGGCTATCAGCCTTCATCAGCCTGGATAGCTTGACTCCAGTGGTGGGGAGAGCCTGGGACTCACGTCTGAGCATAACTAGCCCATTCGGGGTGAAAATTGTAAAAAACACAGTTGATGTACAGAATGTAGAACAATGTCATACATTCACCCCAGTACAAGGATCTGGGCCTAAATCCATCGTTTTTTTGCACTTCACACCACCCTGGGTTAGACACTGGCTATATGCAAATCAGCTCTGACCCTGTGCCTCATGGGAACAGTCCAGTCCGAACTACCAAGCCACGTCTTTCCCAGACCGGAATCAAGCATCCAAGGACCGGTTTCTGGCTATCAGCCTTCATCAGCCTGGATAGCTTGAATCCAGTGGTGTGGAGAGCCTGGGACTAACGTCTGAGCATACCCAGCCCATTCGGGGTAAAAATTGCAAAAAACACAGTTGATGGAAAGAATGTAGAACAATGACATACATTCACCCCAGTACAAGGATCTGGGTCGAAATCCATCGTTTTTTTGCACTCCACACCACCCTGGGTTAGACACTGACTATATGCAAATCAGCTCTGTCCCTGTGCCTCATGGGAACAGTCCAGTCCGAACTACCAAGCCATGTCTTTCCCAGACCGGAATCAAGCATCCAAGGACCGGTTTCTGGCTTTCAGCCTTCATCAGCCTGGATAGCTTGACTCCAGTGATGTGGAGAGCCTGGGACTAACGTCTGAGCATACCCAACCCATTTGGGGTGAAAATTGCAAAAAACACAGTTGATGGTCAGAATGTAGAACAATGTCATACATTCACCCAAGTACAAGGATCCGGGCCTAAATCCATCGTTTTTTTGCACTCCACACTACCCTGGGTTAGACACTGGCTATATGCAAATCAGCTCTGACCCTGTGCCTCATGGGAACAGCCCAGTCCGAACTACCAAGCCATTCACCCCGAATGGGCTGGGTATGCTCAGACATGAGTCCCAGGCTCTCCACACCACTGGAGTCAAGCTATCCAGGCTGATGAAGGCTGATAGCCAGAAACCGGTCCTTGGATGCTTGGTTCCGGTCTGGGAAAGACATGGGTTGGTAGTTCAGACTGGACTGTTCCCATGAGGCACAAGGTCAGAGCTGATTTGCATATAGCCAGTGTCTAACCCAGGGTGGTGTGGAGTGCAAAAAAACGATGGATTTAGGCCCAAATCCTTGTACTGGGGTGAATGTATGACATTGTTCTACATTCTGTCCATCAACTGTTTTTTGCAATTTTCACCCCGAATGGGCTGGGTATGCTCAGACGTGAGTCCCAGGCTCTCCAAACCACTGGAGTCAAGCTATCCAGGCTGATGAAGGCTGATAGCCAGAAACCGGTCCTTGGATGCTTGATTCCGGTCTGGGAAAGACATGGCTTGGTAGTTCGGACTGGACTGTTCCCATGAGGCACAGGGTCAGAGATGATTTGCATATAGCCAGTGTCTAACCCAGAGTGGTGTGAAGTGCAATAAAACGATGGATTTAGGCCCAGATCCTTGTACTGCGGTGAATGTATGACATTGTTCTACATTCTGTCCATCAACTGTGTTTTTTGCAATTTTCACCCCGAATGGGCTGGGTATGCTAAGACGTGAGTCCCAGGCTCTCCATACCACTAGAGTCAAGCTATCCAGGCTGATGAAGGCTGATAGCCAGAAACCGGTCCTTGGATGCTTGATTCCGGTCTGGGAAAGACATGGCTTGGTAGTTCGGACTGGACTGTTCCCATGAGGCACAAGGTCAGAGCTGATTTGCATATAGCCAGTGTCTAGGACTGGGACTCACGTCTGAGCATACCCAGCCCATTCGGGGTGAAAATTGCAAAAAACACAGTTGATGGACAGAATGTAGAACAATATCATACATTCACCCCAGTACAAGGATCTGGGCCTAAATCCATCGTTTTTTTGTACTCCACACCACCCTGGGTTAGACACTGGCTATATGCAAATCAGCTCTGACCCTGTGCCTCATGGGAACAGTCCAGTCCGAACTACCAAGCCATGTCTTTCCCAGACCGGAATCAAGCATCCAAGGACCGGTTTCTGGCTATCAGCCTTCATCAGCCTGGATAGCTTGACTCCAGTGGTGTGGAGAGCCTGGGAATCACGTCTGAGCATACCCAGCCCATTCGGGGTGAAAATTGCAAAATACACAGTTGATGGACAGAATGTAGAACAATGTCATACATTCACCCCAGTACAAGGATCTGGGCCTAAATCCATCGTTTTTGTGCACTCCACACCACCCTGGGTTAGACACTGGCTATATGCAAATCAGCTCTGACCCTGTGCCTCATGGGAACAGTCCAGTCCGAACTACCAAGCCATGTCTTTCCCAGACCGGAATCAAGCATCCAAGGACCGGTTTCTGACTATCAGCCTTCATCAGCCTGGATAGCTTGACTCCAGTGGTGTGGAGAGCCTGGGACTCATGTCTGAGCATACCCAGCCCATTCGGGGTGAAAATTGCAAAAAACACAGTTGATGGACAGAATGTAGAACAATGTCATACATTCACCCAAGTACAAGGATCTGGGCCTAAATCCATCTTTTTTTGCACTCCACACCACCCTGGGTTAGACACTGGCTATATGCAAATCAGCTCTGACCCTGTGCCTCATGCGAACAGTCCAGTCAGAACTACCAAGCCATGTCTTTCCCAGACCGGAATCAAGCATCCAAGGACTGGTTTCTGGCTATCAGCCTTCATCAGCCTGGATAGCTTGACTCCAGTGGTGGGGAGAGCCTGGGACTCACGTCTGAGCATACCTAGCCCATTCGGGGTGAAAATTGTAAAAAACACAGTTGATGTACAGAATGTAGAACAATGTCATACATTCACCCCAGTACAAGGATCTGGGCCTAAATCCATCGTTTTTTTGCACTTCACACCACCCTGGGTTAGACACTGGCTATATGCAAATCAGCTCTGACCCTGTGCCTCATGGGAACAGTCCAGTCCGAACTACCAAGCCACGTCTTTCCCAGACCGGAATCAAGCATCCAAGGACCGGTTTCTGGCTATCAGCCTTCATCAGCCTGGATAGCTTGACTCCAGTGGTGTGGAGAGCCTGGGACTCATGTCTGAGCATACCCAGCCCATTCGGGGTGAAAATTGCAAAAAACACAGTTGATGGACAGAATGTAGAACAATGTCATACATTCACCCCAGTACAAGGATCCGGGCCTAAATCCATCGTTTTTTTTGCACTCCACACCACCCTGGGTTAGACACTGGCTATATGCAAATCAGCTCTGACCCTGTGCCTCATGGGAACAGTCCAGTCCGAACTACCAAGCCATGTCTTTCCCAGACCGGAATCAAGCATCCAAGGACCGGTTTCTGGCTATCAGCCTTCATCAGCCTGGATAGCTTGACTCCAGTGGTGGGGAGAGCCTGGGACTCACGTCTGAGCATACCTAGCCCATTCGGGGTGAAAATTGTAAAAAACACAGTTGATGTACAGAATGTAGAACAATGTCATACATTCACCCCAATACAAGGATCTGGGCCTAAATCCATCGTTTTTTTGCACTTCACACCACCCTGGGTTAGACACTGGCTATATGCAAATCAGCTCTGACCTTGTGCCTCATGGGAACAGTCCAGTCCGAACTACCAAGCCATGTCTTTCCCAGACCGGAATCAAGCATCCAAGGACTGGTTTCTGGCTATCAGCCTTCATCAGCCTGGATAGCTTGACTCCAGTGGTGTGGAGAGCCTGGGACTCACGTCTGAGCATACCCAGCCCATTCGGGGTGAAAATTGCAAAATACACAGTTGATGGACAGAATGTAGAACAATGTCATACATTCACCCCAGTACAAGGATCTGGGCCTAAATCCATCGTTTTTGTGCACTCCACACCACCCTGGGTTAGACACTGACTATATGCAAATCAGCTCTGACCCTGTGCCTCATGGGAACAGTCCAGTCCGAACTACCAAGCCATGTCTTTCCCAGACCGGAATCAAGCATCCAAGGACCGGTTTCTGACTATCAGCCTTCATCAGCCTGGATAGCTTGACTCCAGTGGTGTGGAGAGCCTGGGACTCATGTCTGAGCATACCCAGCCCATTCGGGGTGAAAATTGCAAAAAACACAGTTGATGGACAGAATGTAGAACAATGTCATACATTCACCCAAGTACAAGGATCTGGGCCTAAATCCATCTTTTTTTGCACTCCACACCACCCTGGGTTAGACACTGGCTATAAGCAAATCAGCTCTGACCCTGTGCCTCATGCGAACAGTCCAGTCCGAACTACCAAGCCATGTCTTTCCCAGACCGGAATCAAGCATCCAAGGACTGGTTTCTGGCTATCAGCCTTCATCAGCCTGGATAGCTTGACTCCAGTGGTGGGGAGAGCCTGGGACTCACGTCTGAGCATACCTAGCCCATTCGGGGTGAAAATTGTAAAAAACACAGTTGATGTACAGAATGTAGAACAATGTCATACATTCACTCCAGTACAAGGATCTGGGCCTAAATCCATCGTTTTTTTGCACTTCACACCACCCTGGGTTAGACACTGGCTATATGCAAATCAGCTCTGACCCTGTGACTCATGGGAACAGTCCAGTCCCAACTACCAAGCCATGCCTTTCCCAGACCGGAATCAAGCATCCAAGGACCGGTTTCTGGCTATCAGCCTTCATCAGCCTGGATAGCTTGACTCCAGTGGTGTGGAGAGCCTGGGACTCACGTCTGAGCATACCCAGCCCATTCGGGGTGAAAATTGCAAAAAACACAGTTGATGGACAGAATGTAGAACAATGTCATACATTCACCCCAGTACAAGGATCTGGGCCTAAATCCATCGGTTTTTTGCACTCCACACCACCCTGGGTTAGACACTGGCTATATGCAAATCAGCTCTGACCCTGTGCCTCATGGGAACAGTCCAGTCCGAACTAACAAGCCATGTCTTTCCCAGACCGAAATTAAGCATCCAAGGACCGGTTTCTGGCTATCAGCCTTCATCAGCCTGGATAGCTTGACTCCAGTTGTGTGGAGAGCCTGGGACTCACGTCTGAGCATACCCAGCCCATTTGGGGTGAAAATTACAAAAAACACAGTTGATGGACAGAATGTAGAACAATGTCATACATTCACCCCAGTACAAGGATCTGGGCCTAAATCCATTTTTTTTGCACTCCACACCACCCTGGGTTAGACACTGGCTATATGCAAATCAGCTCTGACCCTGTGCCTCATGGGAACAGTCCAGTCCGAACTACCAAGCCATGTCTTTCCCAGACCGGAATCAAGCATCCAAGGACCGGTTTTCTGGCTATCAGCCTTCATCAGCCTGGATAGCTTGACTCCAGTGGTGTGGAGAGCCTGGGACTCACGTCTGAGCATACCCAGCCCATTCGGGGTGAAAATTGCAAAAAACACAGTTGATGGACAGAATGTAGAACAATGTCATACATTCACCACAGTACAAGGATCTGGGCCTAAATCCATCGTTTTTTTGCACTCCACACCACCCTGGGTTAGACACTGGCTATATGCAAATCAGCTCTGACCTTGTGCCTCATGGGAACAGTCCAGTCCGAACTACCAAGCCAAGTCTTTCCCAGACCGGAATCAAGCATCCAAGGACCGGTTTATGGCTATCAGCCTTCATCAGCCTGGATAGCTTGACTCCAGTGGTGTGGAGAACCTGTGACTCATGTCTGAGCATACCCAGCCCATTCGGGGTGAAAATTGCAAAAAACACAGTTGATGGACAGAATGTAGAACAATGTCATACATTCACCCCAGTACAAGGATCTGGGCCTAAATCCATTGTTTTTTTGCACTTCACACCACCCTGGGTTAGACACTGGCTATATGCAAATCAGCTCTGACCTTGTGCCTCATGGGAACAGTCCAGTCCGAACTACCAAGCCACGTCTTTCCCAGACCGGAATCAAGCATCCAAGGACCGGTTTCTGGCTATCAGCCTTCATCAGCCTGGATAGCTTGACTCCAGTGGTGTGGAGAGCCTGGGACTCACGTCTGAGCATACCCATCCCATTCGGGGTGAAAATTGCAAAAAACACAGTTGATAGAAAGAATGTAGAACAATGTCATACATTCACCCCAGTACAAGTATCTGGGTCTAAATCCATTGTTTTTTGCACTCCACACCACCCTGGGTTAGACACTGGCTATATGCAAATCAGCTCTGTCCCTGTGCCTCATGGGAACAGTCCAGTCCGAACTACCAAGCCATGTCTTTCCCAGACCGGAATCAAGCATCCAAGGACCGGTTTCTGGCTATCAGCCTTCATCAGCCTGGATAGCTTGACTCCAGTGATGTGGAGAGCCTGGGACTAACGTCTGAGCATACCCAACCCATTTGGGGTGAAAATTGCAAAAAACACAGTTGATGTACAGAATGTAGAACAATGTCATACATTCACCCCAGTACAAGGATCCGGGCCTAAATCCATCGTTTTTTTGCACTCCACACCACCCTGGGTTAGGCACTGGCTATATGCAAATCAGCTCTGACCTTGTGCCTCATGGGAACAGTCCAGTCCGAACTACCAAGCCATGTCTTTCCCAGACCGGAATCAAGCATCCAAGGACTGGTTTCTGGCTATCAGCCTTCATCAGCCTGGATAGCTTGACTCCAGTGGTGTGGAGAGCCTGGGACTCACGTCTGAGCATACCCAGCCCATTCGGGGTGAAAATTGCAAAAAACACAGTTGATGGACAGAATGTAGAACAATGTCATTCATTCACCACAGTACAAGGATCTGGGCCTAAATCCATCATTTCTTTGCACTCCACACCACCCTGGGTTAGACACTGGCTATATGCAAATCAGCTCTGACCTTGTGCCTCATGGGAACAGTCCAGTCCGAACTACCAAGCCAAGTCTTTCCCAGACCGGAATCAAGCATTCAAGGACCGGTTTCTGGCTATCAGCCTTCATCAGCCTGGATAGCTTGACTCCAGTGGTGTGGAGAGCCTGGGACTCATGTCTGAGCATACCCAGCCCATTTGGGGTGAAAATTGCAAAAAACACAGTTGATGGACAGAATGTAGAACACTGTCATACATTCACCCCAGTACAAGGATCTGGGCCTAAATCCATCGTTTTTTTGCACTCCACACCACCCTGGGTTAGACACTGGCTATATGCAAATCAGCTCTGACCCTGTGCCTCATGGGAACAGTCCAGTCCAAACTACCAAGCCATGTCTTTCCCAGACCGGAATCAAGCATCCAAGGACCGGTTTCTGGCTATCAGCCTTCATCAGCCTGGATAGCTTGACTCCAGTGGTGTGGAGAGCCTGGGACTCACGTCTGAGCATACCCAGCCCATTTGGGGTGAAAATTGCAAAATACACAGTTGATGGACAGAATGTAGAACAATGTCATACATTCACCCCAGTACAAGGATCTGGGCCTAAATCCATCGTTTTTGTGCACTCCACACCACCCTGGGTTAGACACTGGCTATATGCAAATCAGCTCTGACCCTGTGCCTCATGGGAACAGTCCAGTCCGAACTACCAAGCCATGTCTTTCCCAGACCGGAATCAAGCATCCAAGGACCGGTTTCTGACTAACAGCCTTCATTAGCCTGGATAGCTTGACTCCAGTGGTGTGGAGAGCCTGGGACTCGCGTCGAGCATACCCAGCCCATTCGGGGTGAAAATTGCAAAAAACACAGTTGATGGAAAGAATGTAGAACAATGTCATACATTCACCCCAGTACAAGGATCTGGGTCTAAATCCATCGTTTTTTTGCACTCCACACCACCCTGGGTTAGACACTGGCTATATGCAAATCAGCTCTGTCCCTGTGCCTCATGGGAACAGTCCAGTCCGAACTACCAAGCCATGTCTTTCCCAGACCGGAATCAAGCATCCAAGGACCGGTTTCTGGCTATCAGCCTTCATCAGCCTGGATAGCTTGACTCCAGTGATGTGGAGAGCCTGGGACTAGTGTCTGAGCATACCCAACCCATTTGGGGTGAAAATTGCAAAAAACACAGTTGATGGTCAGAATGTAGAACAATGTCATACATTCACCCCAGTACAAGGATCCGGGCCTAAATCCATCGTTTTTTTGCACTCCACACCACCCTGGGTTAGACACTGGCAATATGCAAATCAGCTCTGACCTTGTGCCTCATGGGAACAGTCCAGTCCGAACTACCAAGCCATGTCTTTCCCAGACCGGAATCAAGCATCCAAGGACCGGTTTCTGGCTATCAGCCTTCATCAGCCTGGATAGCTTGACTCCAGTGTTGTGGAGAGCCTGGGACTCATGTCGAGCATACCCAGCCCATTCGGGGTGAAAATTGCAAAAAACACAGTTGATGGAAAGAATGTAGAACAATGTCATACATTCACCTCAGTACAAGGATCTGTGCCTAAATCCATCGTTTTTTTGCACTCCACACCACCCTGGGTTAGACACTGGCTATATGCAAATCAGCTCTGACCCTGTGCCTCATGGGAACAGTCCAGTCCGAACTACCAAGCCATGTCTTTACCAGACCGGAATCAAGCATCCAAGGACTGGTTTCTGGCTATCAGCCTTCATCAGCCTGGATAGCTTGACTCCAGTGGTGGGGAGAGCCTGGGACTCACGTCTGAGCATACCTAGCCCATTCGGGGTGAAAATTGTAAAAAACACAGTTGATGTACAGAATGTAGAACAATGTCATACATTCACCCCAGTACAAGGATCTGGGCCTAAATCCATCGTTTTTTTGCACTTCACACCACCCTGGGTTAGACACTGGCTATATGCAAATCAGCTCTGACCCTGTGCCTCATGGGAACAGTCCAGTCCGAACTACCAAGCCACGTCTTTCCCAGACCGGAATCAAGCATCCAAGGACCGGTTTCTGGCTATCAGCCTTCATCAGCCTGGATAGCTTGAATCCAGTGGTGTGGAGAGCCTGGGACTAGCATACCCAGCCCATTCGGGGTGAAAATTGAAAAAAACACAGTTGATGGAAAGAATGTAGAACAATGACATACATTCACCCCAGTACAAGGATCTGGGTCGAAATCCATCGTTTTTTTGCACTCCACACCACCCTGGGTTAGACACTGGCTATATGCAAATCAGCTCTGTCCCTGTGCCTCATGGGAACAGTCCAGTCCGAACTACCAAGCCATGTCTTTCCCAGACCGGAATCAAGCATCCAAGGACCGGTTTCTGGCTTTCAGCCTTCATCAGCCTGGATAGCTTGACTCCAGTGATGTGGAGAGCCTGGGACTAACGTCTGAGCATACCCAACCCATTTGGGGTGAAAATTGCAAAAAACACAGTTGATGGTCAGAATGTAGAACAATGTCATACATTCACCCAAGTACAAGGATCCGGGCCTAAATCCATCGTTTTTTTGCACTCCACACTACCCTGGGTTAGACACTGGCTATATGCAAATCAGCTCTGACCCTGTGCCTCATGGGAACAGTCCAGTCCGAACTACCAAGCCATGTCTTTCCCAGACCGGAATCAAGCATCCAAGGACCGGTTTCTGGCTATCAGCCTTCATTAGCCTGGATAGCTTGACTCCAGTGATGTGGAGAGCCTGGGACTAACGTCTGCGCATACCCAGCCCATTTGGGGTGAAAATTGCAAAAAACACAGTTGATGGACTGAATGTAGAACAATGTCATACATTCACCCCAGTACAAGGATCTGGGCCTAAATCCATCGTTTTTTGGCACTCCACACCACCCTGGGTTAGACACTGGCTATATGCAAATCAGCTCTGACCTTGTGCCTCATGGGAACAGTCCAGTCCGAACTACCAACCCATGTCTTTCCCAGACCGTAACCAAGCATCCAAGGACCGGTTTCTGGCTATCAGCCTTCATCAGCCTGGATAGCTTGACTCCAGTGGTGTGGAGAGCCTGGGACTCATGTCTGAGCATACCCAGCCCATTCGGGGTGAAAATTGCAAAAAACACAGTTGATGGACAGAATGTAGAACAATGTCATACATTCAACCCAGTACAAGGATCTGGGCCTAAATCCATCGTTTTTTTGCACTCCACACCACCCTGGGTTAGACACTGGCTATATGCAAATCAGCTCTGACCCTGTGCCTCATGGGAACAGTCCAGTCCGAACTACCAAGCCATGTCTTTCCCAGACCGGAATCAAGCATCCAAGGACCGGTTTCTGGCTACCAGCCTTCATCAGCCTGGATAGCTTGACTCCAGTGGTGTGGAGAGCCTGGGACTCACGTCTGAGGATATCCAGCCCATTCGTGGTGAAAATTGCAAAAAACACAGTTGATGGACAGAATGTAGAACAATGGCATACATTCACCCCAGTACAAGGATCTGGGCCTAAATCCATCGTTTTTTTGCACTCCACACCACCCTGGGTTAGACACTGGCTATATGCAAATCAGCTCTGACCCTGTGCCTCATGGGAACAGCCCAGTCCGAACTACCAAGCCATTCACCCCGAATGGGCTGGGTATGCTCAGACATGAGTCCCAGGCTCTCCACACCACTGGAGTCAAGCTATCCAGGCTGATGAAGACTGATAGCCAGAAACCGGTCCTTGGATGCTTGGTTCCGGTCTGGGAAAGACATGGGTTGGTAGTTCAGACTGGACTGTTCCCATGAGGCACAAGGTCAGAGCTGATTTGCATATAGCCAGTGTCTAACCCAGGGTGGTGTGGAGTGCAAAAAAACGATGGATTTAGGCCCAGATCCTTGTACTGGGGTGAATGTATGACATTGTTCAACATTCTGTCCATCAACTGTGTTTTTTGCAATTTTCACCCCGAATGGGCTGGGTATGCTCAGACGTGAGTCCCAGGCTCTCCATACCACTGGAGTCAAGCTATCCAGGCTGATGAAGGCTGATAGCCAGAAACTGGTCCTTGGATGCTTGATTCAGGTCTGGGAAAGACATGGCTTGGTAGTTCGGACTGGACTGTTCCCATGAGGCACAGGGTCAGAGCTGATTTGCATATAGCCAGTGTCTAACCCAGAGTGGTGTGAAGTGCAATAAAACGATGGATTTAGGCCCAGATCCTTGTACTGCGGTGAATGTATGACATTGTTCTACATTCTGTACATCAACTGTGTTTTTTGCAATTTTAACCCCGAATGGGCTAGGTATGCTCAGACGTGAGTCCCAGGCTCTCCACACCACTGGAGTCAAGCTATCCAGGCTGATGAAGGCTGATAGCCAGAAACCGGTCCTTGGATGCTTGATTCCGGTCTGGGAAAGACATGGGTTGGTAGTTCGTACTGGACTGTTCCCATGAGGCACAGGGTCTGAGCTGATTTGCATATAGCCAGTTCTAACCCAGGGTGGTGTGGAGTGCAAAAAAAAGATGGATTTAGGCCCAGATCCTTGTACTGGGGTGAATGTATGACATTGTTCTACATTCTGTCCATCAACTGTGTTTTTTGCAATTTTCACCCCGAATGGGCTGGGTATGCTAAGACGTGAGTCCCAGGCTCTCCATACCACTAGAGTCAAGCTATCCAGGCTGATGAAGGCTGATAGCCAGAAACCGGTCCTTGGATGCTTGATTCCGGTCTGGGAAAGACATGGCTTGGTAGTTCGGACTGGACTGTTCCCATGAGGCACAAGGTCAGAGCTGATTTGCATATAGCCAGTGTCTAGGACTGGGACTCACGTCTGAGCATACCCAGCCCATTCGGGGTGAAAATTGCAAAAAACACAGTTGATGGACAGAATGTAGAACAATATCATACATTCACCCCAGTACAAGGATCTGGGCCTAAATCCATCGTTTTTTTGTACTCCACACCACCCTGGGTTAGACACTGGCTATATGCAAATCAGCTCTGACCCTGTGCCTCATGGGAACAGTCCAGTCCGAACTACCAAGCCATGTCTTTCCCAGACCGGAATCAAGCATCCAAGGACCGGTTTCTGGCTATCAGCCTTCATCAGCCTGGATAGCTTGACTCCAGTGGTGTGGAGAGCCTGGGACTCACGTCTGAGCATACCCAGCCCATTTGGGGGGAAAATTGCAAAATACACAGTTGATGGACAGAATGTAGAACAATGTTATACATTCACCCCAGTACAAGGATCTGGGCCTAAATCCATCGTTTTTTTTGCACTCCACACCACCCTGGGTTAGACACTGGCTATATGCAAATCAGCTCTGACCCTGTGCCTCATGGGAACAGTCCAGTCCGAACTACCAAGCCATGTCTTTCCCAGACCGGAATCAAGCATCCAAGGACCGGTTTCTGGCTATCAGCCTTCATCAGCCTGGATAGCTTGACTCCAGTGGTGTGGAGAGCCGGGGACTCACGTCTGAGCATACCCAGCCCATTCGGGGTGAAAATTGCAAAAAACACAGTTGATGGACAGAATGTAGAACAATGTCATACATTCAACCCAGTACAAGGATCTCGGCCTAAATCCATCGGTTTTTTGCACTCCATACCACCCTGGGTTAGACACTGGCTATATGCAAATCAGCTCTGACCCTGTGCCTCATGGGAACTCTCCAGTCCGAACTACCAAGCCATGTCTTTCCCAGACCGGAATCAAGCATCCAAGGACCGGTTTCTGGCTACCAGCCTTCATCAGCCTGGATAGCTTGACTCCAGTGGTGTGGAGAGCCTGGGACTCATGTCTGAGCATATCCAGCCCATTCGGGGTGAAAATTGCAAAAAACACAGTTGATGGACAGAATGTAGAACAATGTCATACATTCACCCCAGTACAAGGATCTGGGCCTAAATCCATCGGTTTTTTGCACTCCACACCACCGTGGGTTAGACACTGGCTATATGCAAATCAGCTCTGACCCTGTGCCTCATGGGAACAGTCCAGTCCGAACTACCAAGCCATGTCTTTCCCAGACCGTAATCAAGCATCCAAGGACCGGTTTCTGGCTACCAGCCTTCATCAGCCTGGATGGCTTGACTCCAGTGGTGTGGAGAGCCTGGGACTCACGTCTGAGCATACCCAGCTCATTTGGGGTGAAAATTGCAAAAAACACAGTTGATGGACAGAATGTAGAACAATGTCATACATTCACCCCAGTACAAGGATCTGGGCCTAAATCCATCGTTTTTGTGCACTCCACACCACCCTGGGTTAGACACTGGCTATATGCAAATCAGCTCTGACCCTGTGCCTCATGGGAACAGTCCAGTCCGAACTACCAAGCCATGTCTTTCCCAGACCGGAATCAAGCATCCAAGGACCGGTTTCTGACTATCAGCCTTCATCAGCCTGGATAGCTTGACTCCAGTGGTGTGGAGAGCCTGGGACTCATGTCTGAGCATACCCAGCCCATTCGGGGTGAAAATTGCAAAAAACACAGTTGATGGACAGAATGTAGAACAATGTCATACATTCACCCAAGTACAAGGATCTGGGCCTAAATCCATCTTTTTTTGCACTCCACACCACCCTGGGTTAGACACTGGCTATAAGCAAATCAGCTCTGACCCTGTGCCTCATGCGAACAGTCCAGTCCGAACTACCAAGCCATGTCTTTCCCAGACCGGAATCAAGCATCCAAGGACTGGTTTCTGGCTATCAGCCTTCATCAGCCTGGATAGCTTGACTCCAGTGGTGGGGAGAGCCTGGGACTCACGTCTGAGCATACCTAGCCCATTCGGGGTGAAAATTGTAAAAAACACAGTTGATGTACAGAATGTAGAACAATGTCATACATTCACCCCAGTACAAGGATCTGGGCCTAAATCCATCGTTTTTTTGCACTTCACACCACCCTGGGTTAGACACTGGCTATATGCAAATCAGCTCTGACCCTGTGACTCATGGGAACAGTCCAGTCCCAACTACCAAGCCATGCCTTTCCCAGACCGGAATCAAGCATCCAAGGACCGGTTTCTGGCTATCAGCCTTCATCAGCCTGGATAGCTTGACTCCAGTGGTGTGGAGAGCCTGGGACTCACGTCTGAGCATACCCAGCCCATTCGGGGTGAAAATTGCAAAAAACACAGTTGATGGACAGAATGTAGAACAATGTCATACATTCACCCCAGTACAAGGATCTGGGCCTAAATCCATCGGTTTTTTGCACTCCACACCACCCTGGGTTAGACACTGGCTATATGCAAATCAGCTCTGACCCTGTGCCTCATGGGAACAGTCCAGTCCGAACTAACAAGCCATGTCTTTCCCAGACCGAAATTAAGCATCCAAGGACCGGTTTCTGGCTATCAGCCTTCATCAGCCTGGATAGCTTGACTCCAGTGGTGTGGAGAGCCTGGGACTCACGTCTGAGCATACCCAGCCCATTTGGGGTGAAAATTACAAAAAACACAGTTGATGGACAGAATGTAGAACAATGTCATACATTCACCCCAGTACAAGGATCTGGGCCTAAATCCATTTTTTTTGCACTCCACACCACCCTGGGTTAGACACTGGCTATATGCAAATCAGCTCTGACCCTGTGCCTCATGGGAACAGTCCAGTCCGAACTACCAAGCCATGTCTTTCCCAGACCGGAATCAAGCATCCAAGGACCGGTTTTCTGGCTATCAGCCTTCATCAGCCTGGATAGCTTGACTCCAGTGGTGTGGAGAGCCTGGGACTCACGTCTGAGCATACCCAGCCCATTCGGGGTGAAAATTGCAAAAAACACAGTTGATGGACAGAATGTAGAACAATGTCATACATTCACCACAGTACAAGGATCTGGGCCTAAATCCATCGTTTTTTTGCACTCCACACCACCCTGGGTTAGACACTGGCTATATGCAAATCAGCTCTGACCTTGTGCCTCATGGGAACAGTCCAGTCCTAACTACCAAGCCAAGTCTTTCCCAGACCGGAATCAAGCATCCAAGGACCGGTTTATGGCTATCAGCCTTCATCAGCCTGGATAGCTTGACTCCAGTGGTGTGGAGAGCCTGTGACTCATGTCTGAGCATACCCAGCCCATTCGGGGTGAAAATTGCAAAAAACACAGTTGATGGACAGAATGTAGAACAATGTCATACATTCACCCCAGTACAAGGATCTGGGCCTAAATCCATCGTTTTTTTGCACTTCACACCACCCTGGGTTAGACACTGGCTATATGCAAATCAGCTCTGACCTTGTGCCTCATGGGAACAGTCCAGTCCGAACTACCAAGCCACGTCTTTCCCAGACCGGAATCAAGCATCCAAGGACCGGTTTCTGGCTATCAGCCTTCATCAGCCTGGATAGCTTGACTCCAGTGGTGTGGAGAGCCTGGGACTCACGTCTGAGCATACCCATCCCATTCGGGGTGAAAATTGCAAAAAACACAGTTGATGGAAAGAATGTAGAACAATGTCATACATTCACCCCAGTACAAGTATCTGGGTCTAAATCCATTGTTTTTGCACTCCACACCACCCTGGGTTAGACACTGGCTATATGCAAATCAGCTCTGTCCCTGTGCCTCATGGGAACAGTCCAGTCCGAACTACCAAGCCATGTCTTTCCCAGACCGGAATCAAGCATCCAAGGACCGGTTTCTGGCTATCAGCCTTCATCAGCCTGGATAGCTTGACTCCAGTGATGTGGAGAGCCTGGGACTAACGTCTGAGCATACCCAACCCATTTGGGGTGAAAATTGCAAAAAACACAGTTGATGTACAGAATGTAGAACAATGTCATACATTCACCCCAGTACAAGGATCCGGGCCTAAATCCATCGTTTTTTTGCACTCCACACCACCCTGGGTTAGGCACTGGCTATATGCAAATCAGCTCTGACCTTGTGCCTCATGGGAACAGTCCAGTCCGAACTACCAAGCCATGTCTTTCCCAGACCGGAATCAAGCATCCAAGGACTGGTTTCTGGCTATCAGCCTTCATCAGCCCGGATAGCTTGACTCCAGTGGTGTGGAGAGCCTGGGACTCACGTCTGAGCATACCCAGCCCATTCGGGGTGAAAATTGCAAAAAACACAGTTGATGGACAGAATGTAGAACAATGTCATTCATTCACCACAGTACAAGGATCTGGGCCTAAATCCATCATTTCTTTGCACTCCACACCACCCTGGGTTAGACACTGGCTATATGCAAATCAGCTCTGACCTTGTGCCTCATGGGAACAGTCCAGTCCGAACTACCAAGCCAAGTCTTTCCCAGACCGGAATCAAGCATTCAAGGACCGGTTTCTGGCTATCAGCCTTCATCAGCCTGGATAGCTTGACTCCAGTGGTGTGGAGAGCCTGGGACTCATGTCTGAGCATACCCAGCCCATTTGGGGTGAAAATTGCAAAAAACACAGTTGATGGACAGAATGTAGAACACTGTCATACATTCACCCCAGTACAAGGATCTGGGCCTAAATCCATCGTTTTTTTGCACTCCACACCACCCTGGGTTAGACACTGGCTATATGCAAATCAGCTCTGACCCTGTGCCTCATGGGAACAGTCCAGTCCAAACTACAAAGCCATGTCTTTCCCAGACCGGAATCAAGCATCCAAGGACCGGTTTCTGGCTATCAGCCTTCATCAGCCTGGATAGCTTGACTCCAGTGGTGTGGAGAGCCTGGGACTCACGTCTGAGCATACCCAGCCCATTTGGGGTGAAAATTGCAAAATACACAGTTGATGGACAGAATGTAGAACAATGTCATACATTCACCCCAGTACAAGGATCTGGGCCTAAATCCATCGTTTTTGTGCACTCCACACCACCCTGGGTTAGACACTGGCTATATGCAAATCAGCTCTGACCCTGTGCCTCATGGGAACAGTCCAGTCCGAACTACCAAGCCATGTCTTTCCCAGACCGGAATCAAGCATCCAAGGACCGGTTTCTGACTATCAGCCTTCATTAGCCTGGATAGCTTGACTCCAGTGGTGTGGAGAGCCTGGGACTCGCGTCGAGCATACCCAGCCCATTCGGGGTGAAAATTGCAAAAAACACAGTTGATGGAAAGAATGTAGAAGAATGTCATACATTCACCCCAGTACAAGGATCTGGGTCTAAATCCATCGTTTTTTTGCACTCCACACCACCCTGGGTTAGACACTGGCTATATGCAAATCAGCTCTGTCCCTGTGCCTCATGGGAACAGTCCAGTCCGAACTACCAAGCCATGTCTTTCCCAGACCGGAATCAAGCATCCAAGGACCGGTTTCTGGCTATCAGCCTTCATCAGCCTGGATAGCTTGACTCCAGTGATGTGGAGAGCCTGGGACTAGTGTCTGAGCATACCCAACCCATTTGGGGTGAAAATTGCAAAAAACACAGTTGATGGTCAGAATGTAGAACAATGTCATACATTCACCCCAGTACAAGGATCCGGGCCTAAATCCATCGTTTTTTTGCACTCCACACCACCCTGGGTTAGACACTGGCAATATGCAAATCAGCTCTGACCTTGTGCCTCATGGGAACAGTCCCGTCCGAACTACCAAGCCATGTCTTTCCCAGACCGGAATCAAGCATCCAAGGACCGGTTTCTGGCTATCAGCCTTCATCAGCCTGGATAGCTTGACTCCAGTGGTGTGGAGAGCCTGGGACTCATGTCGAGCATACCCAGCCCATTCGGGGTGAAAATTGCAAAAAACACAGTTGATGGAAAGAATGTAGAACAATGTCATACATTCACCTCAGTACAAGGATCTGTGCCTAAATCCATCGTTTTTTTGCACTCCACACCACCCTGGGTTAGACACTGGCTATATGCAAATCAGCTCTGACCCTGTGCCTCATGGGAACAGTCCAGTCCGAACTACCAAGCCATGTCTTTCCCAGACCGGAATCAAGCATCCAAGGACTGGTTTCTGTCTATCAGCCTTCATCAGCCTGGATAGCTTGACTCCAGTGGTGGGGAGAGCCTGGGACTCACGTCTGAGCATACCTAGCCCATTCGGTGTGAAAATTGTAAAAAACACAGTTGATGTACAGAATGTAGAACAATGTCATACATTCACCCCAGTACAAGGATCTGGGCCTAAATCCATCGTTTTTTTGCACTTCACACCACCCTGGGTTAGACACTGGCTATATGCAAATCAGCTCTGACCCTGTGCCTCATGGGAACAGTCCAGTCCGAACTACCAAGCCACGTCTTTCCCAGACCGGAATCAAGCATCCAAGGACCGGTTTCTGGCTATCAGCCTTCATCAGCCTGGATAGCTTGAATCCAGTGGTGTGGAGAGCCTGGGACTCACGTCTGAGCATACCCAGCCCATTCGGGGTGAAAATTGCAAAAAACACAGTTGATGGAAAGAATGTAGAACAATGACATACATTCACCCCAGTACAAGGATCTGGGTCTAAATCCATCGTTTTTTTGCACTCCACACCACCCTGGGTTAGACACTGGCTATATGCAAATCAGCTCTGTCCCTGTGCCTCATGGGAACAGTCCAGTCCGAACTACCAAGCCATGTCTTTCCCAGACCGGAATCAAGCATCCAAGGACCGGTTTCTGGCTTTCAGCCTTCATCAGCCTGGATAGCTTGACTCCAGTGATGTGGAGAGCCTGGGACTAACGTCTGAGCATACCCAACCCATTTGGGGTGAAAATTGCAAAAAACACAGTTGATGGTCAGAATGTAGAACAATGTCATACATTCACCCAAGTACAAGGATCCGGGCCTAAATCCATCGTTTTTTTGCACTTCACACTACCCTGGGTTAGACACTGGCTATATGCAAATCAGCTCTGACCTTGTGCCTCATGGGAACAGTCCAGTCCGAACTACCAAGCCATGTCTTTCCCAGACCGGAATCAAGCATCCAAGGACCGGTTTCTGGCTATCAGCCTTCATCAGCCTGGATAGCTTGACTCCAGTGGTGTGGAGAGCCTGGGACTCATGTCTGAGCATACCCAGCCCATTTGGGGTGAAAATTGCAAAAAACACAGTTGATGGACAGAATGTAGAACACTGTCATACATTCACCCCAGTACAAGGATCTGGGCCTAAATCCATCGTTTTTTTGCACTCCACACCACCCTGGGTTAGACACTGGCTATATGCAAATCAGCTCTGACCCTGTGCCTCATGGGAACAGTCCAGTCCAAACTACAAAGCCATGTCTTTCCCAGACCGGAATCAAGCATCCAAGGACCGGTTTCTGGCTATCAGCCTTCATCAGCCTGGATAGCTTGACTCCAGTGGTGTGGAGAGCCTGGGACTCACGTCTGAGCATACCCAGCCCATTTGGGGTGAAAATTGCAAAATACACAGTTGATGGACAGAATGTAGAACAATGTCATACATTCACCCCAGTACAAGGATCTGGGCCTAAATCCATCGTTTTTGTGCACTCCACACCACCCTGGGTTAGACACTGGCTATATGCAAATCAGCTCTGACCCTGTGCCTCATGGGAACAGTCCAGTCCGAACTACCAAGCCATGTCTTTCCCAGACCGGAATCAAGCATCCAAGGACCGGTTTCTGACTATCAGCCTTCATTAGCCTGGATAGCTTGACTCCAGTGGTGTGGAGAGCCTGGGACTCGCGTCGAGCATACCCAGCCCATTCGGGGTGAAAATTGCAAAAAACACAGTTGATGGAAAGAATGTAGAAGAATGTCATACATTCACCCCAGTACAAGGATCTGGGTCTAAATCCATCGTTTTTTTGCACTCCACACCACCCTGGGTTAGACACTGGCTATATGCAAATCAGCTCTGTCCCTGTGCCTCATGGGAACAGTCCAGTCCGAACTACCAAGCCATGTCTTTCCCAGACCGGAATCAAGCATCCAAGGACCGGTTTCTGGCTATCAGCCTTCATCAGCCTGGATAGCTTGACTCCAGTGATGTGGAGAGCCTGGGACTAGTGTCTGAGCATACCCAACCCATTTGGGGTGAAAATTGCAAAAAACACAGTTGATGGTCAGAATGTAGAACAATGTCATACATTCACCCCAGTACAAGGATCCGGGCCTAAATCCATCGTTTTTTTGCACTCCACACCACCCTGGGTTAGACACTGGCAATATGCAAATCAGCTCTGACCTTGTGCCTCATGGGAACAGTCCCGTCCGAACTACCAAGCCATGTCTTTCCCAGACCGGAATCAAGCATCCAAGGACCGGTTTCTGGCTATCAGCCTTCATCAGCCTGGATAGCTTGACTCCAGTGGTGTGGAGAGCCTGGGACTCATGTCGAGCATACCCAGCCCATTCGGGGTGAAAATTGCAAAAAACACAGTTGATGGAAAGAATGTAGAACAATGTCATACATTCACCTCAGTACAAGGATCTGTGCCTAAATCCATCGTTTTTTTGCACTCCACACCACCCTGGGTTAGACACTGGCTATATGCAAATCAGCTCTGACCCTGTGCCTCATGGGAACAGTCCAGTCCGAACTACCAAGCCATGTCTTTCCCAGACCGGAATCAAGCATCCAAGGACTGGTTTCTGTCTATCAGCCTTCATCAGCCTGGATAGCTTGACTCCAGTGGTGGGGAGAGCCTGGGACTCACGTCTGAGCATACCTAGCCCATTCGGTGTGAAAATTGTAAAAAACACAGTTGATGTACAGAATGTAGAACAATGTCATACATTCACCCCAGTACAAGGATCTGGGCCTAAATCCATCGTTTTTTTGCACTTCACACCACCCTGGGTTAGACACTGGCTATATGCAAATCAGCTCTGACCCTGTGCCTCATGGGAACAGTCCAGTCCGAACTACCAAGCCACGTCTTTCCCAGACCGGAATCAAGCATCCAAGGACCGGTTTCTGGCTATCAGCCTTCATCAGCCTGGATAGCTTGAATCCAGTGGTGTGGAGAGCCTGGGACTCACGTCTGAGCATACCCAGCCCATTCGGGGTGAAAATTGCAAAAAACACAGTTGATGGAAAGAATGTAGAACAATGACATACATTCACCCCAGTACAAGGATCTGGGTCTAAATCCATCGTTTTTTTGCACTCCACACCACCCTGGGTTAGACACTGGCTATATGCAAATCAGCTCTGTCCCTGTGCCTCATGGGAACAGTCCAGTCCGAACTACCAAGCCATGTCTTTCCCAGACCGGAATCAAGCATCCAAGGACCGGTTTCTGGCTTTCAGCCTTCATCAGCCTGGATAGCTTGACTCCAGTGATGTGGAGAGCCTGGGACTAACGTCTGAGCATACCCAACCCATTTGGGGTGAAAATTGCAAAAAACACAGTTGATGGTCAGAATGTAGAACAATGTCATACATTCACCCAAGTACAAGGATCCGGGCCTAAATCCATCGTTTTTTTGCACTTCACACTACCCTGGGTTAGACACTGGCTATATGCAAATCAGCTCTGACCTTGTGCCTCATGGGAACAGTCCAGTCCGAACTACCAAGCCATGTCTTTCCCAGACCGGAATCAAGCATCCAAGGACCGGTTTCTGGCTATCAGCCTTCATCAGCCTGGATAGCTTGACTCCAGTGGTGTGGAGAGCCTGGGACTCACGTCGAGCATACCCAGCCCATTCGGGGTGAAAATTGCAAAAAACACAGTTGATGGAAAGAATGTAGAACAATGTCATACATTCACCCCAGTACAAGGATCTGGGCCTAAATCCATCGTTTTTTTGCACTCCACACCACCCTGGGTTAGACACTGGCTATATGCAAATCAGCTCTGACCCTGTGCCTCATGGGAACAGTCCAGTCCGAACTACCAAGCCATGTCTTTCCCAGACCGGAATCAAGCATCCAAGGACCGGTTTCTGGCTATCAGCCTTCATCAGCCTGGATAGCTTGACTCCAGTGGTGTGGAGAGCCTGGGACTCACGTCGAGCATACCCAGCCCATTCGGGGTGAAAATTGCAAAAAACACAGTTGATGGAAAGAATGTAGAACAATGTCATACATTCACCCCAGTACAAGGATCTGGGCCTAAATCCATCGTTTTTTTGCACTCCACACCACCCTGGGTTAGACACTGGCTATATGCAAATCAGCTCTGACTTTGTGCCTCATGGGAACAGTCCAGTCCGAACTACCAACCCATGTCTTTCCCAGACCGTAACCAAGCATCCAAGGACCGGTTTCTGGCTATCAGCCTTCATCAGCCTGGATAGCTTGACTCCAGTGGTGTGGAGAGCCTGGGACTCATGTCTGAGCATACCCAGCCCATTCGGGGTGAAAATTGCAAAAAACACAGTTGATGGACAGAATGTAGAACAATGTCATACATTCAACCCAGTACAAGGATCTGGGCCTAAATCCATCGTTTTTTTGCACTCCACACCACCCTGGGTTAGACACTGGCTATATGCAAATCAGCTCTGACCCTGTGCCTCATGGGAACAGTCCAGTCCGAACTACCAAGCCATGTCTTTCCCAGACCGGAATCAAGCATCCAAGGACCGGTTTCTGGCTACCAGCCTTCATCAGCCTGGATAGCTTGACTCCAGTGGTGTGGAGAGCCTGGGACTCACGTCTGAGGATATCCAGCCCATTCGTGGTGAAAATTGCAAAAAACACAGTTGATGGACAGAATGTAGAACAATGGCATACATTCACCCCAGTACAAGGATCTGGGCCTAAATCCATTGTTGTTTTGCACTCCACACCACCCTGGGTTAGACACTGGCTATATGCAAATCAGCTCTGACCCTGTGCCTCATGGGAACAGCCCAGTCCGAACTACCAAGCCATTCACCCCGAATGGGCTGGGTATGCTCAGACATGAGTCCCAGTCTCTCCACACCACTGGAGTCAAGCTATCCAGGCTGATGAAGGCTGATAGCCAGAAACCGGTCCTTGGATGCTTGGTTCCGGTCTGGGAAAGACATGGGTTGGTAGTTCAGACTGGACTGTTCCCATGAGGCACATGGTCAGAGCTGATTTGCATATAGCCAGTGTCTAACCCAGGGTGGTGTGGAGTGCAAAAAAACGATGGATTTAGGCCCAGATCCTTGTACTGGGGTGAATGTATGACATTGTTCAACATTCTGTCCATCAACTGTGTTTTTTGCAATTTTCCCCCCGAATGGGCTGGGTATGCTCAGACGTGAGTCCCAGGCTCTCCATACCACTGGAGTCAAGCTATCCAGGCTGATGAAGGCTGATAGCCAGAAACCGGTCCTTGGATGCTTGATTCAGGTCTGGGAAAGACATGGCTTGGTAGTTCGGACTGGACTGTTCCCATGAGGCACAGGGTCAGAGCTGATTTGCATATAGCCAGTGTCTAACCCAGAGTGGTGTGAAGTGCAATAAAACGATGGATTTAGGCCCAGATCCTTGTACTGTGGTGAATGTATGACATTGTTCTACATTCTGTACATCAACTGTGTTTTTTGCAATTTTAACCCCGAATGGGCTAGGTATGCTCAGACGCGAGTCCCAGGCTCTCCACACCACTGGAGTCAAGCTATCCAGGCTGATGAAGGCTGATAGCCAGAAACCGGTCCTTGGATGCTTGATTCCGGTCTGGGAAAGACATGGGTTGGTAGTTCGTACTTGACTGTTCCCATGAGGCACAGGGTCTGAGCTGATTTGCATATAGCCAGTTCTAACCCAGGGTGGTGTGGAGTGCAAAAAAAACATGGATTTAGGCCCAGATCCTTGTACTGGGGTGAATGTATGACATTGTTCTACATTCTGTCCATCAACTGTGTTTTTTGCAATTTTCACCCCGAATGGGCTGGGTATGCTAAGACGTGAGTCCCAGGCTCTCCATACCACTAGAGTCAAGCTATCCAGGCTGATAGCCAGAAACCGGTCCTTGGATGCTTGATACCGGTCTGGGAAAGACATGGCTTGGTAGTTCGGACTGGACTGTTCCCATGAGGCACAAGGTCAGAGCTGATTTGCGTATAGCCAGTGTCTAGGACTGGGACTCACGTCTGAGCATACCCAGCCCATTCGGGGTGAAAATTGCAAAAAACACAGTTGATGGACAGAATGTAGAACAATATCATACATTCACCCCAGTACAAGGATCTGGGCCTAAATCCATCGTTTTTTTGTACTCCACACCACCCTGGGTTAGACACTGGCTATATGCAAATCAGCTCTGACCCTGTGCCTCATGGGAACAGTCCAGTCCGAACTACCAAGCCATGTCTTTCCCAGACCGGAATCAAGTATCCAAGGACCGGTTTCTGGCTATCAGCCTTCATCAGCCTGAATAGCTTGACTCCAGTGGTGTGGAGAGCCTGGGACTCATGTCTGAGCATACCCAGCCCATTCGGGGTGAAAATTGCAAAAAACACAGTTGATGGACAGAATGTAGAACAATGTCATACATTCAACCCAGTACAAGGATCTGGGCCTAAATCCATCGTTTTTTTGCACTCCACACCACCCTGGGTTAGACACTGGCTATATGCAAATCAGCTCTGACCCTGTGCCTCATGGGAACTGTCCAGTCCGAACTACCAAGCCATGTCTTTCCCAGACCGGAATCAAGCATCCAAGGACCGGTTTCTGGCTACCAGCCTTCATCAGCCTGGATAGCTTGACTCCAGTGGTGTGGAGAGCCTGGGACTCACGTCTGAGTATCATGAGAGACATCAGGCTGCATCTTTTGAGCCCAGTACTGAGCCTGAAAAGGGTTTCCAACCCCACTTACAAGTGAAACTTGCTAAAATGTGCCTAGCTGCTCTTCACTGAAAAGCTTGTTTCTGCATACATTTTTGGCATACGTTTGCTCCTGCTGGGTCAGCCGAGCAGCGAATTTCTACTTAACCACCTGCTATCATGAGAGACATCAGGGCTGCATCTTTTGAGCCCAGTACTGAGCCTGAAAAGCGTTTCCAACCCCACTTACAAGTGAAACTTGCTAAAATGTGCCTGGCTGCTCTTCACTGAAAAGCTTGGTTGTGCACACATTTTTAGCATACGTTTGCTCCTGCTGGGTCAGCCGAGCAGCAAATTTCTACTTAACCACCTGCTATCATGAGAGACATCAGGGCTGCATCTTTTGAGCCCAGTACTGAGCCTGAAAAGCGTTTCCAACCCCACTTACAAGTGAAACTTGCTAAAATGTGCCTGGCTGCTCTTCACTGAAAAGCTTGGTTCTGCATACATTTTTAGCATATGTTTGCTCCTGCTGGGCCAGCCGAGCAGCGAATTTCTACTTAACCACCTGCTATCATGAGAGACATCAGGGCTGCATCTTTTGAGCCCAGTACTGAGCCTGAAAAGCGTTTCCAACCCCACTTACAAGTGAAACTTGCTAAAATGTGCCTCTCTGCTCTTCACTGAAAAGCTGATTCTGCGTACATTTTTGGCATATGTTTGCTCCTGCTGGGTCAGCCGAGCAGCAAATTTCTACTTAACCACCTGCTATCATGAGAGATATCAGGGCTGCATCTTTTGAGGCCAGTACTGAGCCTGAAAAGCATTTCCAACCCCACTTACAAGTGAAACTTGCTAAAATGTGCCTAGCTGCTCTTCACTGAAAAGCTTGTTTCTGCATACATTTTTGGCATACGTTTGCTCCTGCTGGGTCAGCCGAGCAGCAAATTTCTACTTAACCACCTGCTATCATGAGAGACATCAGGGCTGCATCTTTTGAGCCCAGTACTGAGCCTGAAAAGCGTTTCCAACCCCACTTACAAGTGAAACTTGCTAAAATGTGCCTGGCTGCTCTTCACTGAAAAGCTTGGTTCTGCATACATTTTTAGCATTCGTTTGCTCCTGCTGGGTCAGCCGAGCAGCGAATCTCTACTTAACCACCTGCTATCATGAGATACATCAGGGCTGCATCTTTGGAGCCCAGTACTGCGCCTGAAAAGCATTTTCAACCCCACTTACAAGTGAAACTTGCTAAAATGTGCCTCTCTGCTCTTCACTGAAAAGCTTGGTTCTGCATACATTTTTAGCATACGTTCTCCTGCTGGGTCAGCCGAGCAGCGAATTTCTACTTAACCACCTGCTATCATGAGAGACATCAGGGCTGCATCTTTTGAGCCCAGTACTGAGCCTGAAAAGCATTTCTAACCCCACTTACAAGTGAAACTTGCTAAAATGTGTCTGGCTGCTCTTCACTGAAAAGCTTGGTTCTGCATACATTTTTAGCATACATTTGCTCCTGCTGGGTCAGCCGAGCAGCAAATTTCTACTTAACCACCTGCTATCATGAGAGACATCAGGGCTGCATCTTTGGAGCCCAGTACTGCGCCAGAAAAGCGTTTCCAACCCCACTTACAGTGAAACTTGCTAAAATGTGCTTGGCTGCTCTTCACTGAAAAGCTTGGTTCTGCATACATTTTTAGCATATGTTTGCTCCTGCTGGGCCAGCCGAGCAGCGAATTTCTACTTAACCACCTGCTATCATGAGAGACATCAGGGCTGCATCTTTTAAGCCCAGTACTGAGCCTGAAAAGCGTTTCCAACCCCACTTACAAGTGAAACTTGCTCAAATGTGCCTCTCTGCTCTTCACTGAAAAGCTGAT
Organism: Lissotriton helveticus; assembly: GCF_964261635.1. Taxonomy (NCBI): domain Eukaryota; kingdom Metazoa; phylum Chordata; class Amphibia; order Caudata; family Salamandridae; genus Lissotriton; species Lissotriton helveticus. Next base: position 744,346,714 of record NC_136065.1, on the reverse strand, counting down.
TCTGCGTAAATTTTTGGCATAGGTTTGCTCCTGCTGGGTCAGCCGAGCAGCACATTTCGACTTAACCACCTGCTATCATGAGATACATCAGGGCTGCATCTTTTGAGGCCAGTACTGAGCCTGAAAAGCGTTTCCAACCCCACTTACAAGTGAAACTTGCTAAAATGTGCCTGGCTGCTCTTCACTGAAAAGCTTGGTTCTGAACACATTTTTAGCATAGGTTTTGCTCCTGCTGGGTCAGCCGAGCAGCGAATTTCTACTTAACCACGTGCTATCATGAGAGACATCAGGGCTGCATCTTTTGAGCCCAGTACTGAGCCTGAAAAGCGTTTCCAACCCCACTTACAAGTGAAACTTGCTAAATTGTGCCTGGCTGCTCTTCACTGAAAAGCTTGGTTCTGCATACATTTTTAGCATACGTTTGCTCCTGCTGGGTCAGCCGAGCAGCGAATTTCTACTTAACCACCTGCTATCATGAGAGACATCAGGGCTGCATCTTTTGAGCCCAGTACTGAGCCTGAAAAGCGTTTCCAACCCCACTTACAAGTGAAACTTGCTAAAATGTGCCTGGCTGCTATTCACTGAAAAGCTTGGTTCTGCACACATTTTTAGCATACGTTTGCTCCTGCTGGGTCAGCCGAGCAGCACATTTCTACTTAACCACCTGCTATCATGAGAGACATCAGGGCTGCATCTTTTGAGCCCAGTACTGAGCCTGAAAAGCGTTTCCAACCCCACTTAAAAGTGAAACTTGCTAAAATGTGCCTGGCTGCTCTTCACTGAAAAGCTTGGTTCTGCACACATTTTTAGCATACGTTTGCTCCTGCTGGGCCAGCCGAGCAGCGAATTTCTACTTAACCACCTGCTATCATGAGAGACATCAGGGCTGCATCTTTTGAGCCCAGTACTGAGCCTGAAAAGCGTTTCCAACCCCACTTACAAGTGAAACTTGCTAAAATGTGCCTCTCTGCTCTTCACTGAAAAGCTGATTCTGCGTACATTTTTGGCATATGTTTGCTCCTGCTGGGTCAGCCGAGCAGCAAATTTCTACTTAACCACCTGCTATCATGAGAGACATCAGGGCTGCATCTTTTGAGGCCAGTACTGAGCCTGAAAAGCATTTCCAACCCCACTTACAAGTGAAACTTGCTAAAATGTGCCTAGCTGCTCTTCACTGAAAAGCTTGTTTCTGCATACATTTTTGACATACGTTTGCTCCTGCTGGGTCAGCCGAGCAGCAAATTTCTACTTAACCACCTGCTATCATGAGAGACATCAGGGCTGCATCTTTTGAGCCCAGTACTGAGCCTGAAAAGCGTTTCCAATCCCACTTACAAGTGAAACTTGCTAAAATGTGCCTGGCTGCTCTTCACTGAAAAGCTTGGTTCTGCATACATTTTTAGCATACGTTTGCTCCTGCTGGGTCAGCCGAGCAGCGAATCTCTACTTAACCACCTGCTATCATGAGATACATCAGGGCTGCATCTTTGGAGCCCAGTACTGCGCCTGAAAAGCATTTTCAACCCCACTTACAAGTGAAACTTGCTAAAATGTGCCTCTCTGCTCTTCACTGAAAAGCTTGGTTCTGCATACATTTTTAGCATACGTTCTCCTGCTGGGTCAGCCGAGCAGCGAATTTCTACTTAACCACCTGCTATCATGAGAGACATCAGGGCTGCATCTTTTGAGGCCAGTACTGAGCCTGAAAAGCGTTTCCAACCCCACTTACAAGTGAAACTTGCTAAAATGTGCCTGGCTGCTCTTCACTGAAAAGCTTGGTTCTGCACACATTTTTAGCATAGGTTTTGCTCCTGCTGGGTCAGCCGAGCAGCGAATTTCTACTTAACCACGTGCTATCATGAGAGACATCAGGGCTGCATCTTTTGAGCCCAGTACTGAGCCTGAAAAGCATTTCTAACCCCACTTACAAGTGAAACTTGCTAAAATGTGTCTGGCTGTTCTTCACTGAAAAGCTTGGTTCTGCATACATTTTTAGCATACATTTGCTCCTGCTGGGTCAGCCGAGCAGCACATTTCTACTTAACCACCTGCTATCATGAGAGACATCAGGGCTGCATCTTTGGAGCCCAGTACTGCGCCAGAAAAGCGTTTCCAACCCCACTTACAGTGAAACTTGCTAAAATGTGCTTGGCTGCTCTTCACTGAAAAGCTTGGTTCTGCATACATTTTTAGCATATGTTTGCTCCTGCTGGGCCAGCCGAGCAGCGAATTTCTACTTAACCACCTGCTATCATGAGAGACATCAGGGCTGCATCTTTTAAGCCCAGTACTGAGCCTGAAAAGCGTTTCCAACCCCACTTACAAGTGAAACTTGCTCAAATGTGCCTCTCTGCTCTTCACTGAAAAGCTGATTCTGCGTACATTTTTGGATAGGTTTGCTCCTGCTGGGTCAGCCGAGCAGCAAATTTCGACTTAACCACCGGCTATCATGAGATACATCAGGGCTGCATCTTTTGAGGCCAGTACTGAGCCTGAAAAGCGTTTCCAACCCCACTTACAAGTGAAACTTGCTAAAATGTGCCTGGCTGCTCTTCACTGAAAAGCTTGGTTCTGCACACATTTTTAGCATAGGTTTTGCTCCTGCTGGGTCAGCCGAGCAGCGAATTTCTACTTAACCACGTGCTATCATGAGAGACATCAGGGCTGCATCTTTTGAGCCCAGTACTGAGCCTGAAAAGCGTTTCCAACCCCACTTACAAGTGAAACTTGCTAAATTGTGCCTGGCTGCTCTTCACTGAAAAGCTTGGTTCTGCATACATTTTTAGCATACGTTTGCTCCTGCTGGGTCAGCCGAGCAGCGAATTTCTACTTAACCACCTGCTATCATGAGAGACATCAGGGCTGCATCTTTTGAGCCCAGTACTGAGCCTGAAAAGCATTTCTAACCCCACTTACAAGTGAAACTTGCTAAAATGTGTCTGGCTGTTCTTCACTGAAAAGCTTGGTTCTGCATACATTTTTAGCATACATTTGCTCCTGCTGGGTCAGCCGAGCAGCACATTTCTACTTAACCACCTGCTATCATGAGAGACATCAGGGCTGCATCTTTGGAGCCCAGTACTGCGCCAGAAAAGCGTTTCCAACCCCACTTACAGTGAAACTTGCTAAAATGTGCTTGGCTGCTCTTCACTGAAAAGCTTGGTTCTGCATACATTTTTAGCATATGTTTGCTCCTGCTGGGCCAGCCGAGCAGCGAATTTCTACTTAACCACCTGCTATCATGAGAGACATCAGGGCTGCATCTTTTAAGCCCAGTACTGAGCCTGAAAAGCGTTTCCAACCCCACTTACAAGTGAAACTTGCTCAAATGTGCCTCTCTGCTCTTCACTGAAAAGCTGATTCTGCGTACATTTTTGGATAGGTTTGCTCCTGCTGGGTCAGCCGAGCAGCAAATTTCGACTTAACCACCTGCTATCATGAGATACATCAGGGCTGCATCTTTTGAGGCCAGTACTGAGCCTGAAAAGCGTTTCCAACCCCACTTACAAGTGAAACTTGCTAAAATGTGCCTGGCTGCTCTTCACTGAAAAGCTTGGTTCTGCACACATTTTTAGCATAGGTTTTGCTCCTGCTGGGTCAGCCGAGCAGCGAATTTCTACTTAACCACGTGCTATCATGAGAGACATCAGGGCTGCATCTTTTGAGCCCAGTACTGAGCCTGAAAAGCGTTTCCAACCCCACTTACAAGTGAAACTTGCTAAATTGTGCCTGGCTGCTCTTCACTGAAAAGCTTGGTTCTGCATACATTTTTAGCATACGTTTGCTCCTGCTGGGTCAGCCGAGCAGCGAATTTCTACTAAACCACCTGCTATCATGAGAGACATCAGGGCTGCATCTTTTGAGCCCAGTACTGAGCCTGAAAAGCATTTCCAACCCCACTTACAAGTGAAACTTGCTAAAATGTGCCTCTCTGCTCTTCACTGAAAAGCTTGGTTCTGCATACATTTTTAGCATACGTTCTCCTGCTGGGTCAGCCGAGCAGCACATTTCTACTTAACCACCTGCTATCATGGGAGACATCAGGGCTGCATCTTTTGAGCCCAGTACTGAGCCTGAAAAGCATTTCTAACCCCACTTACAAGTGAAACTTGCTAAAATGTGCCTGGCTGCTCTTCACTGAAAAGCTTGGTTCTGCATACATTTTTAGCATACGTTTGCTCCTGCTGGGTCAGCCGAGCAGCGAATTTCTACTTAACCACATGCTATCATGAGAGACATCAGGGCTGCATCTTTGGAGCCCAGTACTGCGCCTGAAAAGCGTTTCCCACCCCACTTACAGTGAAACTTGCTAAAATGTGCTTGGCTGCTCTTCACTGAAAAGCTTGGTTCTGCATACATTTTTAGCATATGTTTGCTCCTGCTGGGCCAGCCGAGCAGCGAATTTCTACTTAACCACCAGCTATCATGAGAGACATCAGGGCTGCATCTTTTGAGCCCAGTACTGAGCCTGAAAAGCGTTTCCAACCCCACTTACAAGTGAAACTTGCTAAAATGTGCCTGGCTGCTCTTCACTGAAAAGCTTGGTTCTGCATACATTTTTAGCATACGTTTGCTCCTGCTGGGTCAGCCGAGCAGCGAATTTCTACTTAACCACCTGCTATCATGAGAGACATCAGGGCTGCATCTTTTGAGCCCAGTACTGAGCCTGAAAAGCGTTTCCAACCCCACTTACAAGTGAAACTTGCTAAAATGTGCCTGGCTGCTCTTCACTGAAAAGCTTGATTCTGCATACATTTTTAGCATACGTTTGCTCCTGCTGGGTCAGCCGAGCAGCAAATTTCTACTTAACCACCTGCTATCATGAGAGAGATCAGGGCTGCATCTTTTGAGCCCAGTACTGAGCCTGAAAAGCATTTCCAACCCCACTTACAAGTGAAACTTGCTAAAATGTGCCTGGCTGCTCTTCACTGAAAAGCTTGGTTCTGCACACATTTTTAGCATACGTTTGCTCCTGCTGGGTCAGCCGAGCAGCAAATTTCTACTTAACCACCTGCTATCATGAGAGAGATCAGGGCTGCATCTTTTGAGCCCAGTACTGAGCCTGAAAAGCATTTCCAACCCCACTTACAAGTGAAACTTGCTAAAATGTGCCTGGCTGCTCTTCACTGAAAAGCTTGTTTCTGCATACATTTTTAGCATACGTTTGCTCCTGCTGGGTCAGCCGAGCAGCAAATTTCTACTTAACCACCTGCTATCATGAGAGAGATCAGGGCTGCATCTTTTGAGCCCTGTACTGAGCCTGAAAAGCATTTCCAACCCCACTTACAAGTGAAACTTGCTAAAATGTGCCTGGCTGCTCTTCACTGAAAACCTTGGTTCTGCATACATTTTTAGCATATGTTTGCTCCTGCTGGGCCAGCCGAGCAGCGAATTTCTACTTAACCACCAGCTATCATGAGAGACATCAGGGCTGCATCTTTTGAGCCCAGTACTGAGCCTGAAAAGCGTTTCCAACCCCACTTACAAGTGAAACTTGCTAAAATGTGCCTGGCTGCTCTTCACTGAAAAGCTTGGTTCTGCATACATTTTTAGCATACGTTTGCTCCTGCTGGGTCAGCCGAGCAGCGAATTTCTACTTAACCACCTGCTATCATGAGAGACATCAGGGCTGCATCTTTTGAGCCCAGTACTGAGCCTGAAAAGCGTTTCCAACCCCACTTACAAGTGAAACTTGCTAAAATGTGCCTGGCTGCTCTTCACTGAAAAGCTTGATTCTGCATACATTTTTAGCATACGTTTGCTCCTGCTGGATCAGCCGAGGAGCAAATTTCTACTTAACCACCTGCTATCATGAGAGAGATCAGGGCTGCATCTTTTGAGCCCAGTACTGAGCCTGAAAAGCATTTCCAACCCCACTTACAAGTGAAACTTGCTAAAATGTGCCTGGCTGCTCTTCACTGAAAAGCTTGGTTCTGCACACATTTTTAGCATACGTTTGCTCCTGCTGGGTCAGCCGAGCAGCAAATTTCTACTTAACCACCTGCTATCATGAGAGACATCAGGCTGCATCTTTTGAGCCCAGTACTGAGCCTGAAAAGCGTTTCCAACCCCACTTACAAGTGAAACTTGCTAAAATGTGCCTAGCTGCTCTTCACTGAAAAGCTTGTTTCTGCATACATTTTTGGCATACGTTTGCTCCTGCTGGGTCAGCCGAGCAGCGAATTTCTACTTAACCACTTGCATCATAAGAGACATCAGGGCTGCATCTTTTGAGCCCAGTACTGAGCCTGAAAAGCGTTTCCAAGCCCACTTACAGTGAAACTTGCTAAAATATGCCTGGGTGCTCTTCAGTGAAAAGCTTGGTTCTGCATACATTTTTAGAATACGTTTGCTCCTGCTGGGTCTGCCGGAGCAGTACATTTCTACTTAACCACCTGCTATCATGAGAGACATCAGGGCTGCATCTTTGGAGCCCAGTACTGTGCCTGAAAAGCGTTTCCCACCCCACTTACAGTGAAACTTGCTAAAATGTTCCTGGCTGCTCTTCACTGAAAACCTTGGTTCTGCATACATTTTTAGCATATGTTTGCTCCTGCTGGGCCAGCCGAGCAGCGAATTTCTACTTAACCACCAGCTATCATGAGAGACATCAGGGCTGCATCTTTTGAGCCCAGTACTGAGCCTGAAAAGCGTTTCCAACCCCACTTACAAGTGAAACTTGCTAAAATGTGCCTGGCTGCTCTTCACTGAAAAGCTTGGTTCTGCATACATTTTTAGCATACGTTTGCTCCTGCTGGGTCAGCCGAGCAGCGCAATTTCTACTTAACCACCTGCTATCATGAGAGACATCAGGGCTGCATCTTTTGAGCCCAGTACTGAGCCTGAAAAGCGTTTCCAACCCCACTTACAAGTGAAACTTGCTCAAATGTGCCTCTCTGCTCTTCACTGAAAAGCTGATTCTGCGTACATTTTTGGATAGGTTTGCTCCTGCTGGGTCAGCCGAGCAGCAAATTTCGACTTAACCACCTGCTATCATGAGATACATCAGGGCTGCATCTTTTGAGGCCAGTACTGAGCCTGAAAAGCGTTTCCAACCCCACTTACAAGTGAAACTTGCTAAAATGTGCCTGGCTGCTCTTCACTGAAAAGCTTGGTTCTGCACACATTTTTAGCATAGGTTTTGCTCCTGCTGGGTCAGCCGAGCAGCGAATTTCTACTTAACCACGTGCTATCATGAGAGACATCAGGGCTGCATCTTTTGAGCCCAGTACTGAGCCTGAAAAGCGTTTCCAACCCCACTTACAAGTGAAACTTGCTAAATTGTGCCTGGCTGCTCTTCACTGAAAAGCTTGGTTCTGCATACATTTTTAGCATACGTTTGCTCCTGCTGGGTCAGCCGAGCAGCGAATTTCTACTTAACCACCTGCTATCATGAGAGACATCAGGGCTGCATCTTTTGAGCCCAGTACTGAGCCTGAAAAGCATTTCCAACCCCACTTACAAGTGAAACTTGCTAAAATGTGCCTCTCTGCTCTTCACTGAAAAGCTTGGTTCTGCATACATTTTTAGCATACGTTCTCCTGCTGGGTCAGCCGAGCAGCACATTTCTACTTAACCACCTGCTATCATGGGAGACATCAGGGCTGCATCTTTTGAGCCCAGTACTGAGCCTGAAAAGCATTTCTAACCCCACTTACAAGTGAAACTTGCTAAAATGTGCCTGGCTGCTCTTCACTGAAAAGCTTGGTTCTGCATACATTTTTAGCATACGTTTGCTCCTGCTGGGTCAGCCGAGCAGCGAATTTCTACTTAACCACATGCTATCATGAGAGACATCAGGGCTGCATCTTTGGAGCCCAGTACTGCGCCTGAAAAGCGTTTCCCACCCCACTTACAGTGAAACTTGCTAAAATGTGCTTGGCTGCTCTTCACTGAAAAGCTTGGTTCTGCATACATTTTTAGCATATGTTTGCTCCTGCTGGGCCAGCCGAGCAGCGAATTTCTACTTAACCACCAGCTATCATGAGAGACATCAGGGCTGCATCTTTTGAGCCCAGTACTGAGCCTGAAAAGCGTTTCCAACCCCACTTACAAGTGAAACTTGCTAAAATGTGCCTGGCTGCTCTTCACTGAAAAGCTTGGTTCTGCATACATTTTTAGCATACGTTTGCTCCTGCTGGGTCAGCCGAGCAGCGAATTTCTACTTAACCACCTGCTATCATGAGAGACATCAGGGCTGCATCTTTTGAGCCCAGTACTGAGCCTGAAAAGCGTTTCCAACCCCACTTACAAGTGAAACTTGCTAAAATGTGCCTGGCTGCTCTTCACTGAAAAGCTTGATTCTGCATACATTTTTAGCATACGTTTGCTCCTGCTGGGTCAGCCGAGCAGCAAATTTCTACTTAACCACCTGCTATCATGAGAGAGATCAGGGCTGCATCTTTTGAGCCCAGTACTGAGCCTGAAAAGCATTTCCAACCCCACTTACAAGTGAAACTTGCTAAAATGTGCCTGGCTGCTCTTCACTGAAAAGCTTGGTTCTGCACACATTTTTAGCATACGTTTGCTCCTGCTGGGTCAGCCGAGCAGCAAATTTCTACTTAACCACCTGCTATCATGAGAGAGATCAGGGCTGCATCTTTTGAGCCCAGTACTGAGCCTGAAAAGCATTTCCAACCCCACTTACAAGTGAAACTTGCTAAAATGTGCCTGGCTGCTCTTCACTGAAAAGCTTGGTTCTGCATACATTTTTAGCATACGTTTGCTCCTGCTGGGTCAGCCGAGCAGCAAATTTCTACTTAACCACCTGCTATCATGAGAGAGATCAGGGCTGCATCTTTTGAGCCCTGTACTGAGCCTGAAAAGCATTTCCAACCCCACTTACAAGTGAAACTTGCTAAAATGTGCCTGGCTGCTCTTCACTGAAAACCTTGGTTCTGCATACATTTTTAGCATATGTTTGCTCCTGCTGGGCCAGCCGAGCAGCGAATTTCTACTTAACCACCAGCTATCATGAGAGACATCAGGGCTGCATCTTTTGAGCCCAGTACTGAGCCTGAAAAGCGTTTCCAACCCCACTTACAAGTGAAACTTGCTAAAATGTGCCTGGCTGCTCTTCACTGAAAAGCTTGGTTCTGCATACATTTTTAGCATACGTTTGCTCGTGCTGGGTCAGCCGAGCAGCGAATTTCTACTTAACCACCTGCTATCATGAGAGACATCAGGGCTGCATCTTTTGAGCCCAGTACTGAGTCTGAAAAGCGTTTCCAACCCCACTTACAAGTGAAACTTGCTAAAATGTGCCTGGCTGCTCTTCACTGAAAAGCTTGATTCTGCATACATTTTTAGCATACGTTTGCTCCTGCTGGATCAGCCGAGCAGCAAATTTCTACTTAACCACCTGCTATCATGAGAGAGATCAGGGCTGCATCTTTTGAGCCCAGTACTGAGCCTGAAAAGCATTTCCAACCCCACTTACAAGTGAAACTTGCTAAAATGTGCCTGGCTGCTCTTCACTGAAAAGCTTGGTTCTGCACACATTTTTAGCATACGTTTGCTCCTGCTGGGTCAGCCGAGCAGCAAATTTCTACTTAACCACCTGCTATCATGAGAGACATCAGGCTGCATCTTTTGAGCCCAGTACTGAGCCTGAAAAGCGTTTCCAACCCCACTTACAAGTGAAACTTGCTAAAATGTGCCTAGCTGCTCTTCACTGAAAAGCTTGTTTCTGCATACATTTTTGGCATACGTTTGCTCCTGCTGGGTCAGCCGAGCAGCGAATTTCTACTTAACCACTTGCATCATAAGAGACATCAGGGCTGCATCTTTTGAGCCCAGTACTGAGCCTGAAAAGCGTTTCCAAGCCCACTTACAGTGAAACTTGCTAAAATATGCCTGGGTGCTCTTCAGTGAAAAGCTTGGTTCTGCATACATTTTTAGAATACGTTTGCTCCTGCTGGGTCTGCCGGAGCAGTACATTTCTACTTAACCACCTGCTATCATGAGAGACATCAGGGCTGCATCTTTGGAGCCCAGTACTGTGCCTGAAAAGCGTTTCCCACCCCACTTACAGTGAAACTTGCTAAAATGTTCCTGGCTGCTCTTCACTGAAAACCTTGGTTCTGCATACATTTTTAGCATATGTTTGCTCCTGCTGGGCCAGCCGAGCAGCGAATTTCTACTTAACCACCTGATATCATGAGAGACATCAGGGCTGCATCTTTTGAGCCCAGTACTGAGCCTGAAAAGCATTTTCAACCCCACTTACAAGTGAAACTTGCTCAAATGTGCCTCTCTGCTCTTCACTGAAAAGCTGATTCTGCGTACATTTTTGGATAGGTTTGCTCCTGCTGGGTCAGCCGAGCAGCAAATTTCGACTTAACCACCTGCTATCATGAGATACATCAGGGCTGCATCTTTTGAGGCCAGTACTGAGCCTGAAAAGCGTTTCCAACCCCACTTACAAGTGAAACTTGCTAAAATGTGCCTGGCTGCTCTTCACTGAAAAGCTTGGTTCTGCACACATTTTTAGCATAGGTTTTGCTCCTGCTGGGTCAGCCGAGCAGCGAATTTCTACTTAACCACGTGCTATCATGAGAGACATCAGGGCTGCATCTTTTGAGCCCAGTACTGAGCCTGAAAAGCGTTTCCAACCCCACTTACAAGTGAAACTTGCTAAATTGTGCCTGGCTGCTCTTCACTGAAAAGCTTGGTTCTGCATACATTTTTAGCATACGTTTGCTCCTGCTGGGTCAGCCGAGCAGCGAATTTCTACTTAACCACCTGCTATCATGAGAGACATCAGGGCTGCATCTTTTGAGCCCAGTACTGAGCCTGAAAAGCATTTCCAACCCCACTTACAAGTGAAACTTGCTAAAATGTGCCTCTCTGCTCTTCACTGAAAAGCTTGGTTCTGCATACATTTTTAGCATACGTTCTCCTGCTGGGTCAGCCGAGCAGCACATTTCTACTTAACCACCTGCTATCATGGGAGACATCAGGGCTGCATCTTTTGAGCCCAGTACTGAGCCTGAAAAGCATTTCTAACCCCACTTACAAGTGAAACTTGCTAAAATGTGCCTGGCTGCTCTTCACTGAAAAGCTTGGTTCTGCATACATTTTTAGCATACGTTTGCTCCTGCTGGGTCAGCCGAGCAGCGAATTTCTACTTAACCACATGCTATCATGAGAGACATCAGGGCTGCATCTTTGGAGCCCAGTACTGCGCCTGAAAAGCGTTTCCCACCCCACTTACAGTGAAACTTGCTAAAATGTGCTTGGCTGCTCTTCACTGAAAAGCTTGGTTCTGCATACATTTTTAGCATATGTTTGCTCCTGCTGGGCCAGCCGAGCAGCGAATTTCTACTTAACCACCAGCTATCATGAGAGACATCAGGGCTGCATCTTTTGAGCCCAGTACTGAGCCTGAAAAGCGTTTCCAACCCCACTTACAAGTGAAACTTGCTAAAATGTGCCTGGCTGCTCTTCACTGAAAAGCTTGGTTCTGCATACATTTTTAGCATACGTTTGCTCCTGCTGGGTCAGCCGAGCAGCGAATTTCTACTTAACCACCTGCTATCATGAGAGACATCAGGGCTGCATCTTTTGAGCCCAGTACTGAGCCTGAAAAGCGTTTCCAACCCCACTTACAAGTGAAACTTGCTAAAATGTGCCTGGCTGCTCCTCACTGAAAAGCTTGATTCTGCATACATTTTTAGCATACGTTTGCTCCTGCTGGGTCAGCCGAGCAGCAAATTTCTACTTAACCACCTGCTATCATGAGAGAGATCAGGGCTGCATCTTTTGAGCCCAGTACTGAGCCTGAAAAGCATTTCCAACCCCACTTACAAGTGAAACTTGCTAAAATGTGCCTGGCTGCTCTTCACTGAAAAGCTTGGTTCTGCACACATTTTTAGCATACGTTTGCTCCTGCTGGGTCAGCCGAGCAGCAAATTTCTACTTAACCACCTGCTATCATGAGAGAGATCAGGGCTGCATCTTTTGAGCCCAGTACTGAGCCTGAAAAGCATTTCCAACCCCACTTACAAGTGAAACTTGCTAAAATGTGCCTGGCTGCTCTTCACTGAAAAGCTTGGTTCTGCATACATTTTTAGCATACGTTTGCTCCTGCTGGGTCAGCCGAGCAGCAAATTTCTACTTAACCACCTGCTATCATGAGAGAGATCAGGGCTGCATCTTTTGAGCCCTGTACTGAGCCTGAAAAGCATTTCCAACCCCACTTACAAGTGAAACTTGCTAAAATGTGCCTGGCTGCTCTTCACTGAAAACCTTGGTTCTGCATACATTTTTAGCATATGTTTGCTCCTGCTGGGCCAGCCGAGCAGCGAATTTCTACTTAACCACCAGCTATCATGAGAGACATCAGGGCTGCATCTTTTGAGCCCAGTACTGAGCCTGAAAAGCGTTTCCAACCCCACTTACAAGTGAAACTTGCTAAAATGTGCCTGGCTGCTCTTCACTGAAAAGCTTGGTTCTGCATACATTTTTAGCATACGTTTGCTCCTGCTGGGTCAGCCGAGCAGCGAATTTCTACTTAACCACCTGCTATCATGAGAGACATCAGGGCTGCATCTTTTGAGCCCAGTACTGAGCCTGAAAAGCGTTTCCAACCCCACTTACAAGTGAAACTTGCTAAAATGTGCCTGGCTGCTCTTCACTGAAAAGCTTGATTCTGCATACATTTTTAGCATACGTTTGCTCCTGCTGGATCAGCCGAGCAGCAAATTTCTACTTAACCACCTGCTATCATGAGAGAGATCAGGGCTGCATCTTTTGAGCCCAGTACTGAGCCTGAAAAGCATTTCCAACCCCACTTACAAGTGAAACTTGCTAAAATGTGCCTGGCTGCTCTTCACTGAAAAGCTTGGTTCTGCACACATTTTTAGCATACGTTTGCTCCTGCTGGGTCAGCCGAGCAGCAAATTTCTACTTAACCACCTGCTATCATGAGAGACATCAGGCTGCATCTTTTGAGCCCAGTACTGAGCCTGAAAAGCGTTTCCAACCCCACTTACAAGTGAAACTTGCTAAAATGTGCCTAGCTGCTCTTCACTGAAAAGCTTGTTTCTGCATACATTTTTGGCATACGTTTGCTCCTGCTGGGTCAGCCGAGCAGCGAATTTCTACTTAACCACTTGCATCATAAGAGACATCAGGGCTGCATCTTTTGAGCCCAGTACTGAGCCTGAAAAGCGTTTCCAAGCCCACTTACAGTGAAACTTGCTAAAATATGCCTGGGTGCTCTTCAGTGAAAAGCTTGGTTCTGCATACATTTTTAGAATACGTTTGCTCCTGCTGGGTCTGCCGGAGCAGTACATTTCTACTTAACCACCTGCTATCATGAGAGACATCAGGGCTGCATCTTTGGAGCCCAGTACTGTGCCTGAAAAGCGTTTCCCACCCCACTTACAGTGAAACTTGCTAAAATGTTCCTGGCTGCTCTTCACTGAAAACCTTGGTTCTGCATACATTTTTAGCATATGTTTGCTCCTGCTGGGCCAGCCGAGCAGCGAATTTCTACTTAACCACCAGCTATCATGAGAGACATCAGGGCTGCATCTTTTGAGCCCAGTACTGAGCCTGAAAAGCGTTTCCAACCCCACTTACAAGTGAAACTTGCTAAAATGTGCCTGGCTGCTCTTCACTGAAAAGCTTGGTTCTGCATACATTTTTAGCATACGTTTGCTCCTGCTGGGTCAGCCGAGCAGCGCAATTTCTACTTAACCACCTGCTATCATGAGAGACATCAGGGCTGCATCTTTTGAGCCCAGTACTGAGCCTGAAAAGCGTTTCCAACCCCACTTACAAGTGAAACTTGCTCAAATGTGCCTCTCTGCTCTTCACTGAAAAGCTGATTCTGCGTACATTTTTGGATAGGTTTGCTCCTGCTGGGTCAGCCGAGCAGCAAATTTCGACTTAACCACCTGCTATCATGAGATACATCAGGGCTGCATCTTTTGAGGCCAGTACTGAGCCTGAAAAGCGTTTCCAACCCCACTTACAAGTGAAACTTGCTAAAATGTGCCTGGCTGCTCTTCACTGAAAAGCTTGGTTCTGCACACATTTTTAGCATAGGTTTTGCTCCTGCTGGGTCAGCCGAGCAGCGAATTTCTACTTAACCATGTGCTATCATGAGAGACATCAGGGCTGCATCTTTTGAGCCCAGTACTGAGCCTGAAAAGCGTTTCCAACCCCACTTACAAGTGAAACTTGCTAAATTGTGCCTGGCTGCTCTTCACTGAAAAGCTTGGTTCTGCATACATTTTTAGCATACGTTTGCTCCTGCTGGGTCAGCCGAGCAGCGAATTTCTACTTAACCACCTGCTATCATGAGAGACATCAGGGCTGCATCTTTTGAGCCCAGTACTGAGCCTGAAAAGCATTTCCAACCCCACTTACAAGTGAAACTTGCTAAAATGTGCCTCTCTGCTCTTCACTGAAAAGCTTGGTTCTGCATACATTTTTAGCATACGTTCTCCTGCTGGGTCAGCCGAGCAGCACATTTCTACTTAACCACCTGCTATCATGGGAGACATCAGGGCTGCATCTTTTGAGCCCAGTACTGAGCCTGAAAAGCATTTCTAACCCCACTTACAAGTGAAACTTGCTAAAATGTGCCTGGCTGCTCTTCACTGAAAAGCTTGGTTCTGCATACATTTTTAGCATACGTTTGCTCCTGCTGGGTCAGCCGAGCAGCGAATTTCTACTTAACCACATGCTATCATGAGAGACATCAGGGCTGCATCTTTGGAGCCCAGTACTGCGCCTGAAAAGCGTTTCCCACCCCACTTACAGTGAAACTTGCTAAAATGTGCTTGGCTGCTCTTCACTGAAAAGCTTGGTTCTGCATACATTTTTAGCATATGTTTGCTCCTGCTGGGCCAGCCGAGCAGCGAATTTCTACTTAACCACCAGCTATCATGAGAGACATCAGGGCTGCATCTTTTGAGCCCAGTACTGAGCCTGAAAAGCGTTTCCAACCCCACTTACAAGTGAAACTTGCTAAAATGTGCCTGGCTGCTCTTCACTGAAAAGCTTGGTTCTGCATACATTTTTAGCATACGTTTGCTCCTGCTGGGTCAGCCGAGCAGCGAATTTCTACTTAACCACCTGCTATCATGAGAGACATCAGGGCTGCATCTTTTGAGCCCAGTACTGAGCCTGAAAAGCGTTTCCAACCCCACTTACAAGTGAAACTTGCTAAAATGTGCCTGGCTGCTCTTCACTGAAAAGCTTGATTCTGCATACATTTTTAGCATACGTTTGCTCCTGCTGGGTCAGCCGAGCAGCAAATTTCTACTTAACCACCTGCTATCATGAGAGAGATCAGGGCTGCATCTTTTGAGCCCAGTACTGAGCCTGAAAAGCATTTCCAACCCCACTTACAAGTGAAACTTGCTAAAATGTGCCTGGCTGCTCTTCACTGAAAAGCTTGGTTCTGCACACATTTTTAGCATACGTTTGCTCCTGCTGGGTCAGCCGAGCAGCAAATTTCTACTTAACCACCTGCTATCATGAGAGAGATCAGGGCTGCATCTTTTGAGCCCAGTACTGAGCCTGAAAAGCATTTCCAACCCCACTTACAAGTGAAACTTGCTAAAATGTGCCTGGCTGCTCTTCACTGAAAAGCTTGGTTCTGCATACATTTTTAGCATACGTTTGCTCCTGCTGGGTCAGCCGAGCAGCAAATTTCTACTTAACCACCTGCTATCATGAGAGAGATCAGGGCTGCATCTTTTGAGCCCTGTACTGAGCCTGAAAAGCATTTCCAACCCCACTTACAAGTGAAACTTGCTAAAATGTGCCTGGCTGCTCTTCACTGAAAACCTTGGTTCTGCATACATTTTTAGCATATGTTTGCTCCTGCTGGGCCAGCCGAGCAGCGAATTTCTACTTAACCACCAGCTATCATGAGAGACATCAGGGCTGCATCTTTTGAGCCCAGTACTGAGCCTGAAAAGCGTTTCCAACCCCACTTACAAGTGAAACTTGCTAAAATGTGCCTGGCTGCTCTTCACTGAAAAGCTTGGTTCTGCATACATTTTTAGCATACGTTTGCTCCTGCTGGGTCAGCCGAGCAGCGAATTTCTACTTAACCACCTGCTATCATGAGAGACATCAGGGCTGCATCTTTTGAGCCCAGTACTGAGCCTGAAAAGCGTTTCCAACCCCACTTACAAGTGAAACTTGCTAAAATGTGCCTGGCTGCTCTTCACTGAAAAGCTTGATTCTGCATACATTTTTAGCATACGTTTGCTCCTGCTGGATCAGCCGAGCAGCAAATTTCTACTTAACCACCTGCTATCATGAGAGAGATCAGGGCTGCATCTTTTGAGCCCAGTACTGAGCCTGAAAAGCATTTCCAACCCCACTTACAAGTGAAACTTGCTAAAATGTGCCTGGCTGCTCTTCACTGAAAAGCTTGGTTCTGCACACATTTTTAGCATACGTTTGCTCCTGCTGGGTCAGCCGAGCAGCAAATTTCTACTTAACCACCTGCTATCATGAGAGACATCAGGCTGCATCTTTTGAGCCCAGTACTGAGCCTGAAAAGCGTTTCCAACCCCACTTACAAGTGAAACTTGCTAAAATGTGCCTAGCTGCTCTTCACTGAAAAGCTTGTTTCTGCATACATTTTTGGCATACGTTTGCTCCTGCTGGGTCAGCCGAGCAGCGAATTTCTACTTAACCACTTGCATCATAAGAGACATCAGGGCTGCATCTTTTGAGCCCAGTACTGAGCCTGAAAAGCGTTTCCAAGCCCACTTACAGTGAAACTTGCTAAAATATGCCTGGGTGCTCTTCAGTGAAAAGCTTGGTTCTGCATACATTTTTAGAATACGTTTGCTCCTGCTGGGTCTGCCGGAGCAGTACATTTCTACTTAACCACCTGCTATCATGAGAGACATCAGGGCTGCATCTTTGGAGCCCAGTACTGTGCCTGAAAAGCGTTTCCCACCCCACTTACAGTGAAACTTGCTAAAATGTTCCTGGCTGCTCTTCACTGAAAACCTTGGTTCTGCATACATTTTTAGCATATGTTTGCTCCTGCTGGGCCAGCCGAGCAGCGAATTTCTACTTAACCACCAGCTATCATGAGAGACATCAGGGCTGCATCTTTTGAGCCCAGTACTGAGCCTGAAAAGCGTTTCCAACCCCACTTACAAGTGAAACTTGCTAAAATGTGCCTGGCTGCTCTTCACTGAAAAGCTTGGTTCTGCATACATTTTTAGCATACGTTTGCTCCTGCTGGGTCAGCCGAGCAGCGCAATTTCTACTTAACCACCTGCTATCATGAGAGACATCAGGGCTGCATCTTTTGAGCCCAGTACTGAGCCTGAAAAGCGTTTCCAACCCCACTTACAAGTGAAACTTGCTCAAATGTGCCTCTCTGCTCTTCACTGAAAAGCTGATTCTGCGTACATTTTTGGATAGGTTTGATCCTGCTGGGTCAGCCGAGCAGCAAATTTCGACTTAACCACCTGCTATCATGAGATACATCAGGGCTGCATCTTTTGAGGCCAGTACTGAGCCTGAAAAGCGTTTCCAACCCCACTTACAAGTGAAACTTGCTAAAATGTGCCTGGCTGCTCTTCACTGAAAAGCTTGGTTCTGCACACATTTTTAGCATAGGTTTTGCTCCTGCTGGGTCAGCCGAGCAGCGAATTTCTACTTAACCACGTGCTATCATGAGAGACATCAGGGCTGCATCTTTTGAGCCCAGTACTGAGCCTGAAAAGCGTTTCCAACCCCACTTACAAGTGAAACTTGCTAAATTGTGCCTGGCTGCTCTTCACTGAAAAGCTTGGTTCTGCATACATTTTTAGCATACGTTTGCTCCTGCTGGGTCAGCCGAGCAGCGAATTTCTACTTAACCACCTGCTATCATGAGAGACATCAGGGCTGCATCTTTTGAGCCCAGTACTGAGCCTGAAAAGCATTTCCAACCCCACTTACAAGTGAAACTTGCTAAAATGTGCCTCTCTGCTCTTCACTGAAAAGCTTGGTTCTGCATACATTTTTAGCATACGTTCTCCTGCTGGGTCAGCCGAGCAGCACATTTCTACTTAACCACCTGCTATCATGGGAGACATCAGGGCTGCATCTTTTGAGCCCAGTACTGAGCCTGAAAAGCATTTCTAACCCCACTTACAAGTGAAACTTGCTAAAATGTGCCTGGCTGCTCTTCACTGAAAAGCTTGGTTCTGCATACATTTTTAGCATACGTTTGCTCCTGCTGGGTCAGCCGAGCAGCGAATTTCTACTTAACCACATGCTATCATGAGAGACATCAGGGCTGCATCTTTGGAGCCCAGTACTGCGCCTGAAAAGCGTTTCCCACCCCACTTACAGTGAAACTTGCTAAAATGTGCTTGGCTGCTCTTCACTGAAAAGCTTGGTTCTGCATACATTTTTAGCATATGTTTGCTCCTGCTGGGCCAGCCGAGCAGCGAATTTCTACTTAACCACCAGCTATCATGAGAGACATCAGGGCTGCATCTTTTGAGCCCAGTACTGAGCCTGAAAAGCGTTTCCAACCCCACTTACAAGTGAAACTTGCTAAAATGTGCCTGGCTGCTCTTCACTGAAAAGCTTGGTTCTGCATACATTTTTAGCATACGTTTGCTCCTGCTGGGTCAGCCGAGCAGCGAATTTCTACTTAACCACCTGCTATCATGAGAGACATCAGGGCTGCATCTTTTGAGCCCAGTACTGAGCCTGAAAAGCGTTTCCAACCCCACTTACAAGTGAAACTTGCTAAAATGTGCCTGGCTGCTCTTCACTGAAAAGCTTGATTCTGCATACATTTTTAGCATACGTTTGCTCCTGCTGGGTCAGCCGAGCAGCAAATTTCTACTTAACCACCTGCTATCATGAGAGAGATCAGGGCTGCATCTTTTGAGCCCAGTACTGAGCCTGAAAAGCATTTCCAACCCCACTTACAAGTGAAACTTGCTAAAATGTGCCTGGCTGCTCTTCACTGAAAAGCTTGGTTCTGCACACATTTTTAGCATACGTTTGCTCCTGCTGGGTCAGCCGAGCAGCAAATTTCTACTTAACCACCTGCTATCATGAGAGAGATCAGGGCTGCATCTTTTGAGCCCAGTACTGAGCCTGAAAAGCATTTCCAACCCCACTTACAAGTGAAACTTGCTAAAATGTGCCTGGCTGCTCTTCACTGAAAACCTTGGTTCTGCATACATTTTTAGCATACGTTTGCTCCTGCTGGGTCAGCCGAGCAGCAAATTTCTACTTAACCACCTGCTATCATGAGAGAGATCAGGGCTGCATCTTTTGAGCCCTGTACTGAGCCTGAAAAGCATTTCCAACCCCACTTACAAGTGAAACTTGCTAAAATGTGCCTGGCTGCTCTTCACTGAAAACCTTGGTTCTGCATACATTTTTAGCATATGTTTGCTCCTGCTGGGCCAGCCGAGCAGCGAATTTCTACTTAACCACCAGCTATCATGAGAGACATCAGGGCTGCATCTTTTGAGCCCAGTACTGAGCCTGAAAAGCGTTTCCAACCCCACTTACAAGTGAAACTTGCTAAAATGTGCCTGGCTGCTCTTCACTGAAAAGCTTGGTTCTGCATACATTTTTAGCATACGTTTGCTCGTGCTGGGTCAGCCGAGCAGCGAATTTCTACTTAACCACCTGCTATCATGAGAGACATCAGGGCTGCATCTTTTGAGCCCAGTACTGAGCCTGAAAAGCGTTTCCAACCCCACTTACAAGTGAAACTTGCTAAAATGTGCCTGGCTGCTCTTCACTGAAAAGCTTGATTCTGCATACATTTTTAGCATACGTTTGCTCCTGCTGGATCAGCCGAGCAGCAAATTTCTACTTAACCACCTGCTATCATGAGAGACATCAGGGCTGCATCTTTTGAGCCCAGTACTGAGCCTGAAAAGCATTTCCAACCCCACTTACAAGTGAAACTTGCTAAAATGTGCCTGGCTGCTCTTCACTGAAAAGCTTGGTTCTGCACACATTTTTAGCATACGTTTGCTCCTGCTGGGTCAGCCGAGCAGCAAATTTCTACTTAACCACCTGCTATCATGAGAGACATCAGGCTGCATCTTTTGAGCCCAGTACTGAGCCTGAAAAGCGTTTCCAACCCCACTTACAAGTGAAACTTGCTAAAATGTGCCTAGCTGCTCTTCACTGAAAAGCTTGTTTCTGCATACATTTTTGGCATACGTTTGCTCCTGCTGGGTCAGCCGAGCAGCGAATTTCTACTTAACCACTTGCATCATAAGAGACATCAGGGCTGCATCTTTTGAGCCCAGTACTGAGCCTGAAAAGCGTTTCCAAGCCCACTTACAGTGAAACTTGCTAAAATATGCCTGGGTGCTCTTCAGTGAAAAGCTTGGTTCTGCATACATTTTTAGAATACGTTTGCTCCTGCTGGGTCTGCCGGAGCAGTACATTTCTACTTAACCACCTGCTATCATGAGAGACATCAGGGCTGCATCTTTGGAGCCCAGTACTGTGCCTGAAAAGCGTTTCCCACCCCACTTACAGTGAAACTTGCTAAAATGTTCCTGGCTGCTCTTCACTGAAAACCTTGGTTCTGCATACATTTTTAGCATATGTTTGCTCCTGCTGGGCCAGCCGAGCAGCGAATTTCTACTTAACCACCTGATATCATGAGAGACATCAGGGCTGCATCTTTTGAGCCCAGTACTGAGCCTGAAAAGCATTTTCAACCCCACTTACAAGTGAAACTTGCTAAAATATGCCTGGCTGCTCTTCAGTGAAAAGCTTGGTTCTGCATACATTTTTAGCATACGTTTGCTCCTGCTGGGCCAGCCGAGCAGCGAATTTCTACTTAACCTCCAGCTATCATGAGAGACATCAGGGCTGCATCTTTTGAGCCCAGTACTGAGCCTGAAAAGCGTTTCCAACCCCACTTACAAGTGAAACTTGCTAAAATGTGCCTGGCTGCTCTTCACTGAAAAGCTTGGTTCTGCATACATTTTTAGCATACGTTTGCTCCTGCTGGGTCAGCCGAGCAGCGCAATTTCTACTTAACCACCTGCTATCATGAGAGACATCAGGGCTGCATCTTTTGAGCCCAGTACTGAGCCTGAAAAGCGTTTCCAACCCCACTTACAAGTGAAACTTGCTAAAATGTGCCTGGCTGCTCTTCACTGAAAAGCTTGGTTCTGCACACATTTTTAGCATACGTTTTCTCCTGCTGGGTCAGCCGAGCAGCAAATTTCTACTTAACCACCTGCTATCATGAGAGAGATCAGGGCTGCATCTTTTGAGCCCAGTACTGAGCCTGAAAAGCATTTCCAACCCCACTTACAAGTGAAACTTGCTAAAATGTGCCTGGCTGCTCTTCACTGAAAAGCTTGGTTCTGCACACATTTTTGGCATACGTTTGCTCCTGCTGGGTCAGCCGAGCAGCGAATTTCTACTTAACCACCTGCATCATAAGAGACATCAGGGCTGCATCTTTTGAGCCCAGTACTGAGCCTGAAAAGCGTTTCCAAGCCCACTTACAAGTGAAACTTGCTAAAATATGCCTGGGTGCTCTTCAGTGAAAAGCTTGGTTCTGCATACATTTTTAGCATACGTTTGCTCCTGCTGGGTCTGCCGGAGCAGTACATTTCTACTTAACCACCTGCTATCATGAGAGACATCAGGGCTGCATCTTTGGAGCCCAGTACTGTGCCTGAAAAGCGTTTCCCACCCCACTTACAGTGAAACTTGCTAAAATGTTCCTGGCTGCTCTTCACTGAAAACCTTGGTTCTGCATACATTTTTAGCATATGTTTGCTCCTGCTGGGCCAGCCGAGCAGCGAATTTCTACTTAACCACCTGATATCATGAGAGACGTCAGGGCTGCATCTTTTGAGCCCAGTACTGAGCCTGAAAAGCATTTCCAACCCCACTTACAAGTGAAACTTGCTAAAATATGCCTGGCTGCTCTTCAGTGAAAAGCTTGGTTCTGCATACATTTTTAGCATACGTTTGCTCCTGCTGGGCCAGCCGAGCAGCGAATTTCTACTTAACCACCAGCTATCATGAGAGACATCAGGGCTGCATCTTTTGAGCCCAGTACTGAGCCTGAAAAGCGTTTCCAACCCCACTTACAAGTGAAACTTGCTAAAATGTGCCTGGCTGCTCTTCACTGAAAAGCTTGGTTCTGCATACATTTTTAGCATACGTTTGCTCCTGCTGGGTCAGCCGAGCAGCGAATTTCTACTTAACCACCTGCTATCATGAGAGACATCAGGGCTGCATCTTTTGAGCCCAGTACTGAGCCTGAAAAGCGTTTCCAACCCCACTTACAAGTGAAACTTGCTAAAATGTGCCTGGCTGCTCTTCACTGAAAAGCTTGATTCTGCATACATTTTTAGCATACGTTTGCTCCGGGTCAGCCGAGCAGCAAATTTCTACTTAACCACCTGCTATCATGAGAGAGATCAGGGCTGCATCTTTTGAGCCCAGTACTGAGCCTGAAAAGCATTTCCAACCCCACTTACAAGTGAAACTTGCTAAAATGTGCCTGGCTGCTCTTCACTGAAAAGCTTGGTTCTGCACACATTTTTAGCATACGTTTGCTCCTGCTGGGTCAGCCGAGCAGCAAATTTCTACTTAACCACCTGCTATCATGAGAGAGATCAGGGCTGCATCTTTTGAGCCCAGTACTGAGCCTGAAAAGCATTTCCAACCCCACTTACAAGTGAAACTTGCTAAAATGTGCCTGGCTGCTCTTCACTGAAAAGCTTGGTTCTGCATACATTTTTAGCATACGTTTGCTCCTGCTGGGTCAGCCGAGCAGCAAATTTCTACTTAACCACCTGCTATCATGAGAGAGATCAGGGCTGCATCTTTTGAGCCCAGTACTGAGCCTGAAAAGCATTTCCAACCCCACTTACAAGTGAAACTTGCTAAAATGTGCCTGGCTGCTCTTCACTGAAAACCTTGGTTCTGCATACATTTTTAGCATATGTTTGCTCCTGCTGGGCCAGCCGAGCAGCGAATTTCTACTTAACCACCAGCTATCATGAGAGACATCAGGGCTGCATCTTTTGAGCCCAGTACTGAGCCTGAAAAGCGTTTCCAACCCCACTTACAAGTGAAACTTGCTAAAATGTGCCTGGCTGCTCTTCACTGAAAAGCTTGGTTCTGCATACATTTTTAGCATACGTTTGCTCCTGCTGGGTCAGCCGAGCAGCGAATTTCTACTTAACCACCTACTATCATGAGAGACATCAGGGCTGCATCTTTTGAGCCCAGTACTGAGCCTGAAAAGCGTTTCCAACCCCACTTACAAGTGAAACTTGCTAAAATGTGCCTGGCTGCTCTTCACTGAAAAGCTTGATTCTGCATACATTTTTAGCATACAATTGCTCCTGCTGGATCAGCCGAGCAGCAAATTTCTACTTAACCACCTGCTATCATGAGAGAGATCAGGGCTGCATCTTTTGAGCCCAGTACTGAGCCTGAAAAGCATTTCCAACCCCACTTACAAGTGAAACTTGCTAAAATGTGCCTGGCTGCTCTTCACTGAAAAGCTTGGTTCTGCACACATTTTTAGCATACGTTTGCTCCTGCTGGGTCAGCCGAGCAGCAAATTTCTACTTAACCACCTGCTATCATGAGAGACATCAGGCTGCATCTTTTGAGCCCAGTACTGAGCCTGAAAAGCGTTTCCAACCCCACTTACAAGTGAAACTTGCTAAAATGTGCCTAGCTGCTCTTCACTGAAAAGCTTGTTTCTGCATACATTTTTGGCATACGTTTGCTCCTGCTGGGTCAGCCGAGCAGCGAATTTCTACTTAACCACCTGCATCATAAGAGACATCAGGGCTGCATCTTTTGAGCCCAGTACTGAGCCTGAAAAGCGTTTCCAAGCCCACTTACAGTGAAACTTGCTAAAATGTGCCTGGCTGCTCTTCACTGAAAAGCTTGGTTCTGCATACATTTTTAGCATATGTTTGCTCCTGCTGGGCCAGCCGAGCAGTGCATTTCTACTTAACCACCTGCTATCATGGGAGACATCAGGGCTGCATCTTTTGAGCCCAGTACTGAGCCTGAAAAGCATTTCTAACCCCACTTACAAGTGAAACTTGCTAAAATGTGCCTGGCTGCTCTTCAGTGAAAAGCTTGGTTCTGCATACATTTTTAGCATACATTTGCTCCTGCTGGGTCTGCCGAGCAGTACATTTCTACTTAACCACCTGCTATCATGAGAGACATCAGGGCTGCATCTTTGGAGCCCAGTACTGTGCCTGAAAAGCGTTTCCCACCCCACTTACAGTGAAACTTGCTAAAATGTTCCTGGCTGCTCTTCACTGAAAACCTTGGTTCTGCATACATTTTTAGCATATGTTTGCTCCTGCTGGGCCAGCCGAGCAGCGAATTTCTACTTAACCACCAGCTATCATGAGAGACATCAGGGCTGCATCTTTTGAGCCCAGTACTGAGCCTGAAAAGCGTTTCCAACCCCACTTACAAGTGAAACTTGCTAAAATGTGCCTGGCTGCTCTTCACTGAAAAGCTTGGTTCTGCATACATTTTTAGCATACGTTTGCTCCTGCTGGGTCAGCCGAGCAGCGAATTTCTACTTAACCACCTGCTATCATGAGAGACATCAGGGCTGCATCTTTTGAGCCCAGTACTGAGCCTGAAAAGCGTTTCCAACCCCACTTACAAGTGAAACTTGCTAAAATGTGCCTGGCTGCTCTTCACTGAAAAGCTTGATTCTGCATACATTTTTAGCATACGTTTGCTCCTGCTGGGTCAGCCGAGCAGCAAATTTCTACTTAACCACCTGCTATCATGAGAGAGATCAGGGCTGCATCTTTTGAGCCCAGTACTGAGCCTGAAAAGCATTTCCAACCCCACTTACAAGTGAAACTTGCTAAAATGTGCCTGGCTGCTATTCACTGAAAAGCTTGGCTCTGCACACATTTTTAGCATACGTTTGCTCCTGCTGGGTCAGCCGAGCAGCACATTTCTACTTAACCACCTGCTATCATGAGAGACATCAGGGCTGCATCTTTTGAGCCCAGTACTGAGCCTGAAAAGCTTTTCCAACCCCACTTACAAGTGAAACTTGCTAAAATGTGCCTGGCTGCTCTTCACTGAAAAGCTTGGTTCTGCACACATTTTTAGCATACGTTTGCTCCTGCTGGGTCAGCCGAGCAGCACATTTCTACTTAACCACCTGCTATCATGAGAGACATCAGGGCTGCATCTTTTGAGCCCAGTACTGAGCCTGAAAAGCGTTTCCAACCCCACTTACAAGTGAAACTTGCTAAAATGTGCCTGGCTGCTCTTCACTGAAAAGCTTGGTTCTGCACACATTTTTAGCATACGTTTGCTCCTGCTGGGTCAGCCGAGCAGCACATTTCTACTTAACCACCTGCTATCATGAGAGACATCAGGGCTGCATCTTTTGAGCCCAGTACTGAGCCTGAAAAGCATTTCCAACCCCACTTACAAGTGAAACTTGCTAAAATGTGCCTGGCTGCTCTTCACTGAAAAGCTTGGTTCTGCATACATTTTTAGCATATGTTTGCTCCTGCTGGGCCAGCTGAGCAGCAAATTTCTACTTAACCACCTGCTATCATTAGAGACATCAGGGCTGCATCTTTTGAGCCCAGTACTGAGCCTGAAAAGCGTTTCCAACCCCACTTACAAGTGAAACTTGCTAAAATGTGCCTCTCTGCTCTTCACTGAAAAGCTGATTCTGCGTACATTTTTGGCATAGGTTTGCTCCTGCTGGGTCACCCGAGCAGCAAATTTCTACTTAACCACCTGCTATCATGAGAGACATCAGGGCTGCATCTTTTGAGGCCAGTACTGAGCCTGAAAAGCATTTCCAACCCCACTTACAAGTGAAACTTGCTAAAATGTGCCTAGCTGCTCTTCCCTGAAAAGCTTGTTTCTGCATACATTTTTGGCATACGTTTGCTCCTGCTGGGTCAGCCGAGCAGCGAATTTCTACTTAACCACCTGCTATCATGAGAGACATCAGGGCTGCATCTTTTGAGCCCAGTACTGAGCCTGAAAAGCATTTCCAACCCCACTTACAAGTGAAACTTGCTAAAATGTGCCTCTCTGCTCTTCACTGAAAAGCTTGGTTCTGCATACATTTTTGGCATACGTTTGCTCCTGCTGGGTCAGCCGAGCAGCGAATTTCTACTTAACCACCTGCATCATAAGAGACATCAGGGCTGCATCTTTTGAGCCCAGTACTGAGCCTGAAAAGCATTTCTAACCCCACTTACAAGTGAAACTTGCTAAAATGTGCCTGGCTGCTCTTCACTGAAAAGCTTGTTTCTGCATACATTTTTGGCATACGTTTGCTCCTGCTGGGTCAGCCGAGCAGCAAATTTCTACTTAACCACCTGCTATCATGAGAGACATCAGGGCTGCATCTTTTGAGCCCAGTACTGAGCCTGAAAAGCGTTTCCAACCCCACTTAAAAGTGAAACTTGCTAAAATGTGCCTGGCTGCTCTTCACTGAAAAGCTTGGTTCTGCACACATTTTTAGCATACGTTTGCTCCTGCTGGGTCAGCCGAGCAGCAAATTTCTACTTAACCACCTGCTATCATGAGAGACATCAGGCTGCATCTTTTGAGCCCAGTACTGAGCCTGAAAAGCGTTTCCAACCCCACTTACAAGTGAAACTTGCTAAAATGTGCCTCTCTGCTCTTCACTGAAAAGCTGATTCTGAGTACATTTTTGGCATAGGTTTGCTCCTGCTGGGTCAGCAGAGCAGCAAATTTCTACTTAACCACCTGCTATCATGAGAGACATCAGGGCTGCATCTTTTGAGGCCAGTACTGAGCCTGAAAAGCATTTCCAACCCCACTTACAAGTGAAACTTGCTAAAATGTGCCTAGCTGCTCTTCACTGAAAAGCTTGTTTCTGCATACATTTTTGGCATACGTTTGCTCCTGCTGGGTCAGCCGAGCAGCGAATTTCTACTTAACCACCTGCTATCATGAGAGACATCAGGGCTGCATCTTTTGAGCCCAGTACTGAGCCTGAAAAGCATTTCCAACCCCACTTACAAGTGAAACTTGCTAAAATGTGCCTCTCTGCTCTTCACTGAAAAGCTTGGTTCTGCATACATTTTTGGCATACGTTTGCTCCTGCTGGGTCAGCCGAGCAGCGAATTTCTACTTAACCACCTGCTATCATGAGAGACATCAGGGCTGCATCTTTTGAGCCCAGTACTGAGCCTGAAAAGCATTTCCAACCCCACTTACAAGTGAAACTTGCTAAAATGTGCCTCTCTGCTCTTCACTGAAAAGCTTGGTTCTGCATACATTTTTGGCATACGTTTGCTCCTGCTGGGTCAGCCGAGCAGCGAATTTCTACTTAACCACCTGCATCATAAGAGACATCAGGGCTGCATCTTTTGAGCCCAGTACTGAGCCTGAAAAGCATTTCTAACCCCACTTACAAGTGAAACTTGCTAAAATGTGCCTGGCTGCTCTTCACTGAAAAGCTTGTTTCTGCATACATTTTTGGCATACGTTTGCTCCTGCTGGGTCAGCCGAGCAGCAAATTTCTACTTAACCACCTGCTATCATGAGAGACATCAGGGCTGCATCTTTTGAGCCCAGTACTGAGCCTGAAAAGCGTTTCCAACCCCACTTACAAGTGAAACTTGCTAAAATGTGCCTGGTTGCTCTTCACTGAAAAGCTTGGTTCTGCATACATTTTTAGCATACGTTTGCTCCTGCTGGGTCAGCCGAGCAGCAAATTTCTACTTAACCACCTGCTATCATGAGAGAGATCAGCGCTGCATCTTTTGAGCCCAGTACTGAGCCTGAAAAGCATTTCCAACCCCACTTACAAGTGAAACTTGCTAAAATGTGCCTGGCTGCTCTTCACTGAAAAGCTTGGTTCTGCACACATTTTTAGCATACGTTTGCTCCTGCTGGGTCAGCCGAGCAGCAAATTTCTACTTAACCACCTGCTATCATGAGAGACATCAGGCTGCATCTTTTGAGCCCAGTACTGAGCCTGAAAAGCGTTTCCAACCCCACTTACGAATGAAACTTGCTAAAATGTGCCCAGCTGCTCTTCACTGAAAAGCTTGTTTCTGCATACATTTTTGGCATACGTTTGCTCCTGCTGGTTCAGCCGAGCAGCGAATTTCTACTTAACCACCTGCTATCATGAGAGACATCAGGGCTGCATCTTTTGAGCCCAGTACTGAGCCTGAAAAGCGTTTCCAACCCCACTTACAAGTGAAACTTGCTAAAATGTGCCTGGCTGCTATTCACTGAAAAGCTTGGTTCTGCACACATTTTTAGCATACGTTTGCTCCTGCTGGGTCAGCCGAGCAGCACATTTCTACTTAACCACCTGCTATCATGAGAGACATCAGGGCTGCATCTTTTGAGCCCAGTACTGAGCCTGAAAAGCGTTTCCAACCCCACTTACAAGTGAAACTTGCTAAAATGTGCCTGGCTGCTCTTCACTGAAAAGCTTGGTTCTGCACACATTTTTAGCATACGTTTGCTCCTGCTGGGTCAGCCGAGCAGCACATTTCTACTTAACCACCTGCTATCATGAGAGACGTCAGGGCTGCATCTTTTGAGCCCAGTACTGAGCCTGAAAAGCATTTCCAACCCCACTTACAAGTGAAACTTGCTAAAATATGCCTGGCTGCTCTTCAGTGAAAAGCTTGGTTCTGCATACATTTTTAGCATACGTTTGCTCCTGCTGGGCCAGCCGAGCAGCGAATTTCTACTTAACCACCAGCTATCATGAGAGACATCAGGGCTGCATCTTTTGAGCCCAGTACTGAGCCTGAAAAGCGTTTCCAACCCCACTTACAAGTGAAACTTGCTAAAATGTGCCTGGCTGCTCTTCACTGAAAAGCTTGGTTCTGCATACATTTTTAGCATACGTTTGCTCCTGCTGGGTCAGCCGAGCAGCGAATTTCTACTTAACCACCTGCTATCATGAGAGACATCAGGGCTGCATCTTTTGAGCCCAGTACTGAGCCTGAAAAGCGTTTCCAACCCCACTTACAAGTGAAACTTGCTAAAATGTGCCTGGCTGCTCTTCACTGAAAAGCTTGATTCTGCATACATTTTTAGCATACGTTTGCTCCGGGTCAGCCGAGCAGCAAATTTCTACTTAACCACCTGCTATCATGAGAGAGATCAGGGCTGCATCTTTTGAGCCCAGTACTGAGCCTGAAAAGCATTTCCAACCCCACTTACAAGTGAAACTTGCTAAAATGTGCCTGGCTGCTCTTCACTGAAAAGCTTGGTTCTGCACACATTTTTAGCATACGTTTGCTCCTGCTGGGTCAGCCGAGCAGCAAATTTCTACTTAACCACCTGCTATCATGAGAGAAATCAGGGCTGCATCTTTTGAGCCCAGTACTGAGCCTGAAAAGCATTTCCAACCCCACTTACAAGTGAAACTTGCTAAAATGTGCCTGGCTGCTCTTCACTGAAAAGCTTGGTTCTGCATACATTTTTAGCATACGTTTGCTCCTGCTGGGTCAGCCGAGCAGCAAATTTCTACTTAACCACCTGCTATCATGAGAGAGATCAGGGCTGCATCTTTTGAGCCCAGTACTGAGCCTGAAAAGCATTTCCAACCCCACTTACAAGTGAAACTTGCTAAAATGTGCCTGGCTGCTCTTCACTGAAAACCTTGGTTCTGCATACATTTTTAGCATATGTTTGCTCCTGCTGGGCCAGCCGAGCAGCGAATTTCTACTTAACCACCAGCTATCATGAGAGACATCAGGGCTGCATCTTTTGAGCCCAGTACTGAGCCTGAAAAGCGTTTCCAACCCCACTTACAAGTGAAACTTGCTAAAATGTGCCTGGCTGCTCTTCACTGAAAAGCTTGGTTCTGCATACATTTTTAGCATACGTTTGCTCCTGCTGGGTCAGCCGAGCAGCGAATTTCTACTTAACCACCTACTATCATGAGAGACATCAGGGCTGCATCTTTTGAGCCCAGTACTGAGCCTGAAAAGCGTTTCCAACCCCACTTACAAGTGAAACTTGCTAAAATGTGCCTGGCTGCTCTTCACTGAAAAGCTTGATTCTGCATACATTTTTAGCATACAATTGCTCCTGCTGGATCAGCCGAGCAGCAAATTTCTACTTAACCACCTGCTATCATGAGAGAGATCAGGGCTGCATCTTTTGAGCCCAGTACTGAGCCTGAAAAGCATTTCCAACCCCACTTACAAGTGAAACTTGCTAAAATGTGCCTGGCTGCTCTTCACTGAAAAGCTTGGTTCTGCACACATTTTTAGCATACGTTTGCTCCTGCTGGGTCAGCCGAGCAGCAAATTTCTACTTAACCACCTGCTATCATGAGAGACATCAGGCTGCATCTTTTGAGCCCAGTACTGAGCCTGAAAAGCGTTTCCAACCCCACTTACAAGTGAAACTTGCTAAAATGTGCCTAGCTGCTCTTCACTGAAAAGCTTGTTTCTGCATACATTTTTGGCATACGTTTGCTCCTGCTGGGTCAGCCGAGCAGCGAATTTCTACTTAACCACCTGCATCATAAGAGACATCAGGGCTGCATCTTTTGAGCCCAGTACTGAGCCTGAAAAGCGTTTCCAAGCCCACTTACAGTGAAACTTGCTAAAATGTGCCTGGCTGCTCTTCACTGAAAAGCTTGGTTCTGCATACATTTTTAGCATATGTTTGCTCCTGCTGGGCCAGCCGAGCAGTGCATTTCTACTTAACCACCTGCTATCATGGGAGACATCAGGGCTGCATCTTTTGAGCCCAGTACTGAGCCTGAAAAGCATTTCTAACCCCACTTACAAGTGAAACTTGCTAAAATGTGCCTGGCTGCTCTTCAGTGAAAAGCTTGGTTCTGCATACATTTTTAGCATACATTTGCTCCTGCTGGGTCTGCCGAGCAGTACATTTCTACTTAACCACCTGCTATCATGAGAGACATCAGGGCTGCATCTTTGGAGCCCAGTACTGTGCCTGAAAAGCGTTTCCCACCCCACTTACAGTGAAACTTGCTAAAATGTTCCTGGCTGCTCTTCACTGAAAACCTTGGTTCTGCATACATTTTTAGCATATGTTTGCTCCTGCTGGGCCAGCCGAGCAGCGAATTTCTACTTAACCACCAGCTATCATGAGAGACATCAGGGCTGCATCTTTTGAGCCCAGTACTGAGCCTGAAAAGCGTTTCCAACCCCACTTACAAGTGAAACTTGCTAAAATGTGCCTGGCTGCTCTTCACTGAAAAGCTTGGTTCTGCATACATTTTTAGCATACGTTTGCTCCTGCTGGGTCAGCCGAGCAGCGAATTTCTACTTAACCACCTGCTATCATGAGAGACATCAGGGCTGCATCTTTTGAGCCCAGTACTGAGCCTGAAAAGCGTTTCCAACCCCACTTACAAGTGAAACTTGCTAAAATGTGCCTGGCTGCTCTTCACTGAAAAGCTTGATTCTGCATACATTTTTAGCATACGTTTGCTCCTGCTGGGTCAGCCGAGCAGCAAATTTCTACTTAACCACCTGCTATCATGAGAGAGATCAGGGCTGCATCTTTTGAGCCCAGTACTGAGCCTGAAAAGCATTTCCAACCCCACTTACAAGTGAAACTTGCTAAAATGTGCCTGGCTGCTATTCACTGAAAAGCTTGGCTCTGCACACATTTTTAGCATACGTTTGCTCCTGCTGGGTCAGCCGAGCAGCACATTTCTACTTAACCACCTGCTATCATGAGAGACATCAGGGCTGCATCTTTTGAGCCCGGTACTGAGCCTGAAAAGCTTTTCCAACCCCACTTACAAGTGAAACTTGCTAAAATGTGCCTGGCTGCTCTTCACTGAAAAGCTTGGTTCTGCACACATTTTTAGCATACGTTTGCTCCTGCTGGGTCAGCCGAGCAGCACATTTCTACTTAACCACCTGCTATCATGAGAGACATCAGGGCTGCATCTTTTGAGCCCAGTACTGAGCCTGAAAAGCGTTTCCAACCCCACTTACAAGTGAAACTTGCTAAAATGTGCCTGGCTGCTCTTCACTGAAAAGCTTGGTTCTGCACACATTTTTAGCATACGTTTGCTCCTGCTGGGTCAGCCGAGCAGCACATTTCTACTTAACCACCTGCTATCATGAGAGACATCAGGGCTGCATCTTTTGAGCCCAGTACTGAGCCTGAAAAGCATTTCCAACCCCACTTACAAGTGAAACTTGCTAAAATGTGCCTGGCTGCTCTTCACTGAAAAGCTTGGTTCTGCATACATTTTTAGCATATGTTTGCTCCTGCTGGGCCAGCTGAGCAGCAAATTTCTACTTAACCACCTGCTATCATTAGAGACATCAGGGCTGCATCTTTTGAGCCCAGTACTGAGCCTGAAAAGCGTTTCCAACCCCACTTACAAGTGAAACTTGCTAAAATGTGCCTCTCTGCTCTTCACTGAAAAGCTGATTCTGCGTACATTTTTGGCATAGGTTTGCTCCTGCTGGGTCACCCGAGCAGCAAATTTCTACTTAACCACCTGCTATCATGAGAGACATCAGGGCTGCATCTTTTGAGGCCAGTACTGAGCCTGAAAAGCATTTCCAACCCCACTTACAAGTGAAACTTGCTAAAATGTGCCTAGCTGCTCTTCCCTGAAAAGCTTGTTTCTGCATACATTTTTGGCATACGTTTGCTCCTGCTGGGTCAGCCGAGCAGCGAATTTCTACTTAACCACCTGCTATCATGAGAGACATCAGGGCTGCATCTTTTGAGCCCAGTACTGAGCCTGAAAAGCATTTCCAACCCCACTTACAAGTGAAACTTGCTAAAATGTGCCTCTCTGCTCTTCACTGAAAAGCTTGGTTCTGCATACATTTTTGGCATACGTTTGCTCCTGCTGGGTCAGCCGAGCAGCGAATTTCTACTTAACCACCTGCTATCATGAGAGACATCAGGGCTGCATCTTTTGAGCCCAGTACTGAGCCTGAAAAGCATTTCCAACCCCACTTACAAGTGAAACTTGCTAAAATGTGCCTCTCTGCTCTTCACTGAAAAGCTTGGTTCTGCATACATTTTTGGCATACGTTTGCTCCTGCTGGGTCAGCCGAGCAGCGAATTTCTACTTAACCACCTGCATCATAAGAGACATCAGGGCTGCATCTTTTGAGCCCAGTACTGAGCCTGAAAAGCATTTCTAACCCCACTTACAAGTGAAACTTGCTAAAATGTGCCTGGCTGCTCTTCACTGAAAAGCTTGTTTCTGCATACATTTTTGGCATACGTTTGCTCCTGCTGGGTCAGCCGAGCAGCAAATTTCTACTTAACCACCTGCTATCATGAGAGACATCAGGGCTGCATCTTTTGAGCCCAGTACTGAGCCTGAAAAGCGTTTCCAACCCCACTTAAAAGTGAAACTTGCTAAAATGTGCCTGGCTGCTCTTCACTGAAAAGCTTGGTTCTGCACACATTTTTAGCATACGTTTGCTCCTGCTGGGTCAGCCGAGCAGCAAATTTCTACTTAACCACCTGCTATCATGAGAGACATCAGGCTGCATCTTTTGAGCCCAGTACTGAGCCTGAAAAGCGTTTCCAACCCCACTTACAAGTGAAACTTGCTAAAATGTGCCTCTCTGCTCTTCACTGAAAAGCTGATTCTGAGTACATTTTTGGCATAGGTTTGCTCCTGCTGGGTCAGCAGAGCAGCAAATTTCTACTTAACCACCTGCTATCATGAGAGACATCAGGGCTGCATCTTTTGAGGCCAGTACTGAGCCTGAAAAGCATTTCCAACCCCACTTACAAGTGAAACTTGCTAAAATGTGCCTAGCTGCTCTTCACTGAAAAGCTTGTTTCTGCATACATTTTTGGCATACGTTTGCTCCTGCTGGGTCAGCCGAGCAGCGAATTTCTACTTAACCACCTGCTATCATGAGAGACATCAGGGCTGCATCTTTTGAGCCCAGTACTGAGCCTGAAAAGCATTTCCAACCCCACTTACAAGTGAAACTTGCTAAAATGTGCCTCTCTGCTCTTCACTGAAAAGCTTGGTTCTGCATACATTTTTGGCATACGTTTGCTCCTGCTGGGTCAGCCGAGCAGCGAATTTCTACTTAACCACCTGCTATCATGAGAGACATCAGGGCTGCATCTTTTGAGCCCAGTACTGAGCCTGAAAAGCATTTCCAACCCCACTTACAAGTGAAACTTGCTAAAATGTGCCTCTCTGCTCTTCACTGAAAAGCTTGGTTCTGCATACATTTTTGGCATACGTTTGCTCCTGCTGGGTCAGCCGAGCAGCGAATTTCTACTTAACCACCTGCATCATAAGAGACATCAGGGCTGCATCTTTTGAGCCCAGTACTGAGCCTGAAAAGCATTTCTAACCCCACTTACAAGTGAAACTTGCTAAAATGTGCCTGGCTGCTCTTCACTGAAAAGCTTGTTTCTGCATACATTTTTGGCATACGTTTGCTCCTGCTGGGTCAGCCGAGCAGCAAATTTCTACTTAACCACCTGCTATCATGAGAGACATCAGGGCTGCATCTTTTGAGCCCAGTACTGAGCCTGAAAAGCGTTTCCAACCCCACTTACAAGTGAAACTTGCTAAAATGTGCCTGGTTGCTCTTCACTGAAAAGCTTGGTTCTGCATACATTTTTAGCATACGTTTGCTCCTGCTGGGTCAGCCGAGCAGCAAATTTCTACTTAACCACCTGCTATCA
The DNA here is from genome assembly GCF_964261635.1 of Lissotriton helveticus. Lineage (NCBI taxonomy): Eukaryota > Metazoa > Chordata > Amphibia > Caudata > Salamandridae > Lissotriton > Lissotriton helveticus. The sequence continues at coordinate 744,312,049 of NC_136065.1, read as the reverse complement.
TGAGAGAGATCAGCGCTGCATCTTTTGAGCCCAGTACTGAGCCTGAAAAGCATTTCCAACCCCACTTACAAGTGAAACTTGCTAAAATGTGCCTGGCTGCTCTTCACTGAAAAGCTTGGTTCTGCACACATTTTTAGCATACGTTTGCTCCTGCTGGGTCAGCCGAGCAGCAAATTTCTACTTAACCACCTGCTATCATGAGAGACATCAGGCTGCATCTTTTGAGCCCAGTACTGAGCCTGAAAAGCGTTTCCAACCCCACTTACGAATGAAACTTGCTAAAATGTGCCCAGCTGCTCTTCACTGAAAAGCTTGTTTCTGCATACATTTTTGGCATACGTTTGCTCCTGCTGGTTCAGCCGAGCAGCGAATTTCTACTTAACCACCTGCTATCATGAGAGACATCAGGGCTGCATCTTTTGAGCCCAGTACTGAGCCTGAAAAGCGTTTCCAACCCCACTTACAAGTGAAACTTGCTAAAATGTGCCTGGCTGCTATTCACTGAAAAGCTTGGTTCTGCACACATTTTTAGCATACGTTTGCTCCTGCTGGGTCAGCCGAGCAGCACATTTCTACTTAACCACCTGCTATCATGAGAGACATCAGGGCTGCATCTTTTGAGCCCAGTACTGAGCCTGAAAAGCGTTTCCAACCCCACTTACAAGTGAAACTTGCTAAAATGTGCCTGGCTGCTCTTCACTGAAAAGCTTGGTTCTGCACACATTTTTAGCATACGTTTGCTCCTGCTGGGTCAGCCGAGCAGCACATTTCTACTTAACCACCTGCTATCATGAGAGACATCAGGGCTGCATCTTTTGAGCCCAGTACTGAGCCTGAAAAGCGTTTCCAACCCCACTTACAAGTGAAACTTGCTAAAATGTGCCTGGCTGCTCTTCACTGAAAAGCTTGTTTCTGCATACATTTTTGGCATACGTTTGCTCCTGCTGGGTCAGCCGAGCAGCGAATTTCTACTTAACCACCTGCATCATAAGAGACATCAGGGCTGCATCTTTTGAGCCCAGTACTGAGCCTGAAAAGCGTTTCCAAGCCCACTTACAGTGAAACTTGCTAAAATGTGCCTGGCTGCTCTTCACTGAAAAGCTTGGTTCTGCATACATTTTTAGCATATGTTTGCTCCTGCTTGGCCAGCCGAGCAGTGCATTTCTACTTAACCACCTGCTATCATGGGAGACATCAGGGCTGCATCTTTTGAGCCCAGTACTGAGCCTGAAAAGCATTTCTAACCCCACTTACAAGTGAAACTTGCTAAAATGTGCCTGGCTGCTCTTCAGTGAAAAGCTTGGTTCTGCATACATTTTTAGCATACATTTGCTCCTGCTGGGTCTGCCGAGCAGTACATTTCTACTTAACCACCTGCTATCATGAGAGACATCAGGGCTGCATCTTTGGAGCCCAGTACTGTGCCTGAAAAGCGTTTCCCACCCCACTTACAGTGAAACTTGCTAAAATGTTCCTGGCTGCTCTTCACTGAAAACCTTGGTTCTGCATACATTTTTAGCATATGTTTGCTCCTGCTGGGCCAGCCGAGCAGCGAATTTCTACTTAACCACCAGCTATCATGAGAGACATCAGGGCTGCATCTTTTGAGCCCAGTACTGAGCCTGAAAAGCGTTTCCAACCCCACTTACAAGTGAAACTTGCTAAAATGTGCCTGGCTGCTCTTCACTGAAAAGCTTGGTTCTGCATACATTTTTAGCATACGTTTGCTCCTGCTGGGTCAGCCGAGCAGCGAATTTCTACTTAACCACCTGCTATCATGAGAGACATCAGGGCTGCATCTTTTGAGCCCAGTACTGAGCCTGAAAAGCGTTTCCAACCCCACTTACAAGTGAAACTTGCTAAAATGTGCCTGGCTGCTCTTCACTGAAAAGCTTGATTCTGCATACATTTTTAGCATACGTTTGCTCCTGCTGGGTCAGCCGAGCAGCAAATTTCTACTTAACCACCTGCTATCATGAGAGAGATCAGGGCTGCATCTTTTGAGCCCAGTACTGAGCCTGAAAAGCATTTCCAACCCCACTTACAAGTGAAACTTGCTAAAATGTGCCTGGCTGCTATTCACTGAAAAGCTTGGCTCTGCACACATTTTTAGCATACGTTTGCTCCTGCTGGGTCAGCCGAGCAGCACATTTCTACTTAACCACCTGCTATCATGAGAGACATCAGGGCTGCATCTTTTGAGCCCAGTACTGAGCCTGAAAAGCTTTTCCAACCCCACTTACAAGTGAAACTTGCTAAAATGTGCCTGGCTGCTCTTCACTGAAAAGCTTGGTTCTGCACACATTTTTAGCATACGTTTGCTCCTGCTGGGTCAGCCGAGCAGCACATTTCTACTTAACCACCTGCTATCATGAGAGACATCAGGGCTGCATCTTTTGAGCCCAGTACTGAGCCTGAAAAGCGTTTCCAACCCCACTTACAAGTGAAACTTGCTAAAATGTGCCTGGCTGCTCTTCACTGAAAAGCTTGGTTCTGCACACATTTTTAGCATACGTTTGCTCCTGCTGGGTCAGCCGAGCAGCACATTTCTACTTAACCACCTGCTATCATGAGAGACATCAGGGCTGCATCTTTTGAGCCCAGTACTGAGCCTGAAAAGCATTTCCAACCCCACTTACAAGTGAAACTTGCTAAAATGTGCCTGGCTGCTCTTCACTGAAAAGCTTGGTTCTGCATACATTTTTAGCATATGTTTGCTCCTGCTGGGCCAGCTGAGCAGCAAATTTCTACTTAACCACCTGCTATCATTAGAGACATCAGGGCTGCATCTTTTGAGCCCAGTACTGAGCCTGAAAAGCGTTTCCAACCCCACTTACAAGTGAAACTTGCTAAAATGTGCCTCTCTGCTCTTCACTGAAAAGCTGATTCTGCGTACATTTTTGGCATAGGTTTGCTCCTGCTGGGTCACCCGAGCAGCAAATTTCTACTTAACCACCTGCTATCATGAGAGACATCAGGGCTGCATCTTTTGAGGCCAGTACTGAGCCTGAAAAGCATTTCCAACCCCACTTACAAGTGAAACTTGCTAAAATGTGCCTAGCTGCTCTTCCCTGAAAAGCTTGTTTCTGCATACATTTTTGGCATACGTTTGCTCCTGCTGGGTCAGCCGAGCAGCGAATTTCTACTTAACCACCTGCTATCATGAGAGACATCAGGGCTGCATCTTTTGAGCCCAGTACTGAGCCTGAAAAGCATTTCCAACCCCACTTACAAGTGAAACTTGCTAAAATGTGCCTCTCTGCTCTTCACTGAAAAGCTTGGTTCTGCATACATTTTTGGCATACGTTTGCTCCTGCTGGGTCAGCCGAGCAGCGAATTTCTACTTAACCACCTGCTATCATGAGAGACATCAGGGCTGCATCTTTTGAGCCCAGTACTGAGCCTGAAAAGCATTTCCAACCCCACTTACAAGTGAAACTTGCTAAAATGTGCCTCTCTGCTCTTCACTGAAAAGCTTGGTTCTGCATACATTTTTGGCATACGTTTGCTCCTGCTGGGTCAGCCGAGCAGCGAATTTCTACTTAACCACCTGCATCATAAGAGACATCAGGGCTGCATCTTTTGAGCCCAGTACTGAGCCTGAAAAGCATTTCTAACCCCACTTACAAGTGAAACTTGCTAAAATGTGCCTGGCTGCTCTTCACTGAAAAGCTTGTTTCTGCACACATTTTTGGCATACGTTTGCTCCTGCTGGGTCAGCCGAGCAGCAAATTTCTACTTAACCACCTGCTATCATGAGAGACATCAGGGCTGCATCTTTTGAGCCCAGTACTGAGCCTGAAAAGCGTTTCCAACCCCACTTAAAAGTGAAACTTGCTAAAATGTGCCTGGCTGCTCTTCACTGAAAAGCTTGGTTCTGCACACATTTTTAGCATACGTTTGCTCCTGCTGGGTCAGCCGAGCAGCAAATTTCTACTTAACCACCTGCTATCATGAGAGACATCAGGCTGCATCTTTTGAGCCCAGTACTGAGCCTGAAAAGCGTTTCCAACCCCACTTACAAGTGAAACTTGCTAAAATGTGCCTCTCTGCTCTTCACTGAAAAGCTGATTCTGAGTACATTTTTGGCATAGGTTTGCTCCTGCTGGGTCAGCAGAGCAGCAAATTTCTACTTAACCACCTGCTATCATGAGAGACATCAGGGCTGCATCTTTTGAGGCCAGTACTGAGCCTGAAAAGCATTTCCAACCCCACTTACAAGTGAAACTTGCTAAAATGTGCCTAGCTGCTCTTCACTGAAAAGCTTGTTTCTGCATACATTTTTGGCATACGTTTGCTCCTGCTGGGTCAGCCGAGCAGCGAATTTCTACTTAACCACCTGCTATCATGAGAGACATCAGGGCTGCATCTTTTGAGCCCAGTACTGAGCCTGAAAAGCATTTCCAACCCCACTTACAAGTGAAACTTGCTAAAATGTGCCTCTCTGCTCTTCACTGAAAAGCTTGGTTCTGCATACATTTTTGGCATACGTTTGCTCCTGCTGGGTCAGCCGAGCAGCGAATTTCTACTTAACCACCTGCTATCATGAGAGACATCAGGGCTGCATCTTTTGAGCCCAGTACTGAGCCTGAAAAGCATTTCCAACCCCACTTACAAGTGAAACTTGCTAAAATGTGCCTCTCTGCTCTTCACTGAAAAGCTTGGTTCTGCATACATTTTTGGCATACGTTTGCTCCTGCTGGGTCAGCCGAGCAGCGAATTTCTACTTAACCACCTGCATCATAAGAGACATCAGGGCTGCATCTTTTGAGCCCAGTACTGAGCCTGAAAAGCATTTCTAACCCCACTTACAAGTGAAACTTGCTAAAATGTGCCTGGCTGCTCTTCACTGAAAAGCTTGTTTCTGCATACATTTTTGGCATACGTTTGCTCCTGCTGGGTCAGCCGAGCAGCAAATTTCTACTTAACCACCTGCTATCATGAGAGACATCAGGGCTGCATCTTTTGAGCCCAGTACTGAGCCTGAAAAGCGTTTCCAACCCCACTTACAAGTGAAACTTGCTAAAATGTGCCTGGTTGCTCTTCACTGAAAAGCTTGGTTCTGCATACATTTTTAGCATACGTTTGCTCCTGCTGGGTCAGCCGAGCAGCAAATTTCTACTTAACCACCTGCTATCATGAGAGAGATCAGCGCTGCATCTTTTGAGCCCAGTACTGAGCCTGAAAAGCATTTCCAACCCCACTTACAAGTGAAACTTGCTAAAATGTGCCTGGCTGCTCTTCACTGAAAAGCTTGGTTCTGCACACATTTTTAGCATACGTTTGCTCCTGCTGGGTCAGCCGAGCAGCAAATTTCTACTTAACCACCTGCTATCATGAGAGACATCAGGCTGCATCTTTTGAGCCCAGTACTGAGCCTGAAAAGCGTTTCCAACCCCACTTACGAATGAAACTTGCTAAAATGTGCCCAGCTGCTCTTCACTGAAAAGCTTGTTTCTGCATACATTTTTGGCATACGTTTGCTCCTGCTGGTTCAGCCGAGCAGCGAATTTCTACTTAACCACCTGCTATCATGAGAGACATCAGGGCTGCATCTTTTGAGCCCAGTACTGAGCCTGAAAAGCGTTTCCAACCCCACTTACAAGTGAAACTTGCTAAAATGTGCCTGGCTGCTATTCACTGAAAAGCTTGGTTCTGCACACATTTTTAGCATACGTTTGCTCCTGCTGGGTCAGCCGAGCAGCACATTTCTACTTAACCACCTGCTATCATGAGAGACATCAGGGCTGCATCTTTTGAGCCCAGTACTGAGCCTGAAAAGCGTTTCCAACCCCACTTACAAGTGAAACTTGCTAAAATGTGCCTGGCTGCTCTTCACTGAAAAGCTTGGTTCTGCACACATTTTTAGCATACGTTTGCTCCTGCTGGGTCAGCCGAGCAGCACATTTCTACTTAACCACCTGCTATCATGAGAGACATCAGGGCTGCATCTTTTGAGCCCAGTACTGAGCCTGAAAAGCGTTTCCAACCCCACTTACAAGTGAAACTTGCTAAAATGTGCCTGGCTGCTCTTCACTGAAAAGCTTGGTTCTGCATACATTTTTAGCATATGTTTGCTCTTGCTGGGCAGCCGAGCAGCGAATTTCTACTTAACCACCTGCTATCATGAGAGACATCAGGGCTGCATCTTTTGAGCCCAGTACTGAGCCTGAAAAGCATTTCCAACCCCACTTACAAGTGAAACTTGCTAAAATGTGCCTCTCTGCTTTTCACTGAAAAGCTGATTCTGCGTACATTTTTGGCATAGGTTTGCTCCTGCTGGGTCAGCCGAGCAGCAAATTTCTACTTAACCACCTGCTATCATGAGAGACATCAGGGCTGCATCTTTTGAGGCCAGTACTGAGCCTGAAAAGCATTTCCAACCCCACTTACAAGTGAAACTTGCTAAAATGTGCCTAGCTGCTCTTCACTGAAAAGCTTGTTTCTGCATACATTTTTGGCATACGTTTGCTCCTGCTGGGTCAGCCGAGCAGTGAATTTCTACTTAACCACCTGCTATCATGAGAGACATCAGGGCTGCATCTTTTGAGCCCAGTACTGAGCCTGAAAAGCGTTTCCAAGCCCACTTACAAGTGAAACTTGCTAAAATATGCCTGGGTGCTCTTCAGTGAAAAGCTTGGTTCTGCATACATTTTTAGCATACGTTTGCTCCTGCTGGGTCTGCCGGAGCAGTACATTTCTACTTAACCACCTGCTATCATGAGAGACATCAGGGCTGCATCTTTGGAGCCCAGTACTGTGCCTGAAAAGCGTTTCCCACCCCACTTACAGTGAAACTTGCTAAAATGTTCCTGGCTGCTCTTCACTGAAAACCTTGGTTCTGCATACATTTTTAGCATATGTTTGCTCCTGCTGGGCCAGCCGAGCAGCGAATTTCTACTTAACCACCTGATATCATGAGAGACATCAGGGCTGCATCTTTTGAGCCCAGTACTGAGCCTGAAAAGCATTTCCAACCCCACTTACAAGTGAAACTTGCTAAAATATGCCTGGCTGCTCTTCAGTGAAAAGCTTGGTTCTGCATACATTTTTAGCATACGTTTGCTCCTGCTGGGCCAGCCGAGCAGCGAATTTCTACTTAACCACCAGCTATCATGAGAGACATCAGGGCTGCATCTTTTGAGCCCAGTACTGAGCCTGAAAAGCGTTTCCAACCCCACTTACAAGTGAAACTTGCTAAAATGTGCCTGGCTGCTCTTCACTGAAAAGCTTGGTTCTGCATACATTTTTAGCATACGTTTGCTCCTGCTGGGTCAGCCGAGCAGCGAATTTCTACTTAACCACCTGCTATCATGAGAGACATCAGGGCTGCATCTTTTGAGCCCAGTACTGAGCCTGAAAAGCGTTTCCAACCCCACTTACAAGTGAAACTTGCTAAAATGTGCCTGGCTGCTCTTCACTGAAAAGCTTTATTCTGCATACATTTTTAGCATACGTTTGCTCCGGGTCAGCCGAGCAGCAAATTTCTACTTAACCACCTGCTATCATGAGAGAGATCAGGGCTGCATCTTTTGAGCCCAGTACTGAGCCTGAAAAGCATTTCCAACCCCACTTACAAGTGAAACTTGCTAAAATGTGCCTGGCTGCTCTTCACTGAAAAGCTTGGTTCTGCACACATTTTTAGCATACGTTTGCTCCTGCTGGGTCAGCCGAGCAGCAAATTTCTACTTAACCACCTGCTATCATGAGAGAGATCAGGGCTGCATCTTTTGAGCCCAGTACTGAGCCTGAAAAGCGTTTCCAACCCCACTTACAAGTGAAACTTGCTAAAATGTGCCTGGCTGCTCTTCACTGAAAAGCTTGGTTCTGCATACATTTTTAGCATACGTTTGCTCCTGCTGGGTCAGCCGAGCAGCGAATTTCTACTTAACCACCTACTATCATGAGAGACATCAGGGCTGCATCTTTTGAGCCCAGTACTGAGCCTGAAAAGCGTTTCCAACCCCACTTACAAGTGAAACTTGCTAAAATGTGCCTGGCTGCTCTTCACTGAAAAGCTTGATTCTGCATACATTTTTAGCATACAATTGCTCCTGCTGGATCAGCCGAGCAGCAAATTTCTACTTAACCACCTGCTATCATGAGAGAGATCAGGGCTGCATCTTTTGAGCCCAGTACTGAGCCTGAAAAGCATTTCCAACCCCACTTACAAGTGAAACTTGCTAAAATGGGCCTGGCTGCTCTTCACTGAAAAGCTTGGTTCTGCACACATTTTTAGCATACGTTTGCTCCTGCTGGGTCAGCCGAGCAGCAAATTTCTACTTAACCACCTGCTATCATGAGAGACATCAGGCTGCATCTTTTGAGCCCAGTACTGAGCCTGAAAAGCGTTTCCAACCCCACTTACAAGTGAAACTTGCTAAAATGTGCCTAGCTGCTCTTCACTGAAAAGCTTGTTTCTGCATACATTTTTGGCATACGTTTGCTCCTGCTGGGTCAGCCGAGCAGCGAATTTCTACTTAACCACCTGCATCATAAGAGACATCAGGGCTGCATCTTTTGAGCCCAGTACTGAGCCTGAAAAGCGTTTCCAAGCCCACTTACAGTGAAACTTGCTAAAATGTGCCTGGCTGCTCTTCACTGAAAAGCTTGGTTCTGCATACATTTTTAGCATATGTTTGCTCCTGCTGGGCCAGCCGAGCAGTGCATTTCTACTTAACCACCTGCTATCATGGGAGACATCAGGGCTGCATCTTTTGAGCCCAGTACTGAGCCCGAAAAGCATTTCTAACCCCACTTACAAGTGAAACTTGCTAAAATGTGCCTGGCTGCTCTTCAGTGAAAAGCTTGGTTCTGCATACATTTTTAGCATACGTTTGCTCCTGCTGGGTCTGCCGAGCAGTACATTTCTACTTAACCACCTGCTATCATGAGAGACATCAGGGCTGCATCTTTGGAGCCCAGTACTGTGCCTGAAAAGCGTTTCCCACCCCACTTACAGTGAAACTTGCTAAAATGTTCCTGGCTGCTCTTCACTGAAAACCTTGGTTCTGCATACATTTTTAGCATATGTTTGCTCCTGCTGGGCCAGCCGAGCAGCGAATTTCTACTTAACCACCAGCTATCATGAGAGACATCAGGGCTGCATCTTTTGAGCCCAGTACTGAGCCTGAAAAGCGTTTCCAACCCCACTTACAAGTGAAACTTGCTAAAATGTGCCTGGCTGCTCTTCACTGAAAAGCTTGGTTCTGCATACATTTTTAGCATACGTTTGCTCCTGCTGGGTCAGCCGAGCAGCGAATTTCTACTTAACCACCTGCTATCATGAGAGACAACAGGGCTGCATCTTTTGAGCCCAGTACTGAGCCTGAAAAGCGTTTCCAACCCCACTTACAAGTGAAACTTGCTAAAATGTGCCTGGCTGCTCTTCACTGAAAAGCTTGATTCTGCATACATTTTTAGCATACGTTTGCTCCTGCTGGGTCAGCCGAGCAGCAAATTTCTACTTAACCACCTGCTATCATGAGAGAGATCAGGGCTGCATCTTTTGAGCCCAGTACTGAGCCTGAAAAGCATTTCCAACCCCACTTACAAGTGAAACTTGCTAAAATGTGCCTGGCTGCTATTCACTGAAAAGCTTGGCTCTGCACACATTTTTAGCATACGTTTGCTCCTGCTGGGTCAGCCGAGCAGCACATTTCTACTTAACCACCTGCTATCATGAGAGACATCAGGGCTGCATCTTTTGAGCCCAGTACTGAGCCTGAAAAGCTTTTCCAACCCCACTTACAAGTGAAACTTGCTAAAATGTGCCTGGCTGCTCTTCACTGAAAAGCTTGGTTCTGCACACATTTTTAGCATACGTTTGCTCCTGCTGGGTCAGCCGAGCAGCACATTTCTACTTAACCACCTGCTATCATGAGAGACATCAGGGCTGCATCTTTTGAGCCCAGTACTGAGCCTGAAAAGCGTTTCCAACCCCACTTACAAGTGAAACTTGCTAAAATGTGCCTGGCTGCTCTTCACTGAAAAGCTTGGTTCTGCACACATTTTTAGCATACGTTTGCTCCTGCTGGGTCAGCCGAGCAGCACATTTCTACTTAACCACCTGCTATCATGAGAGACATCAGGGCTGCATCTTTTGAGCCCAGTACTGAGCCTGAAAAGCATTTCCAACCCCACTTACAAGTGAAACTTGCTAAAATGTGCCTGGCTGCTCTTCACTGAAAAGCTTGGTTCTGCATACATTTTTAGCATATGTTTGCTCCTGCTGGGCCAGCTGAGCAGCAAATTTCTACTTAACCACCTGCTATCATTAGAGACATCAGGGCTGCATCTTTTGAGCCCAGTACTGAGCCTGAAAAGCGTTTCCAACCCCACTTACAAGTGAAACTTGCTAAAATGTGCCTCTCTGCTCTTCACTGAAAAGCTGATTCTGCGTACATTTTTGGCATAGGTTTGCTCCTGCTGGGTCACCCGAGCAGCAAATTTCTACTTAACCACCTGCTATCATGAGAGACATCAGGGCTGCATCTTTTGAGGCCAGTACTGAGCCTGAAAAGCATTTCCAACCCCACTTACAAGTGAAACTTGCTAAAATGTGCCTAGCTGCTCTTCCCTGAAAAGCTTGTTTCTGCATACATTTTTGGCATACGTTTGCTCCTGCTGGGTCAGCCGAGCAGCGAATTTCTACTTAACCACCTGCTATCATGAGAGACATCAGGGCTGCATCTTTTGAGCCCAGTACTGAGCCTGAAAAGCATTTCCAACCCCACTTACAAGTGAAACTTGCTAAAATGTGCCTCTCTGCTCTTCACTGAAAAGCTTGGTTCTGCATACATTTTTGGCATACGTTTGCTCCTGCTGGGTCAGCCGAGCAGCGAATTTCTACTTAACCACCTGCTATCATGAGAGACATCAGGGCTGCATCTTTTGAGCCCAGTACTGAGCCTGAAAAGCATTTCCAACCCCACTTACAAGTGAAACTTGCTAAAATGTGCCTCTCTGCTCTTCACTGAAAAGCTTGGTTCTGCATACATTTTTGGCATACGTTTGCTCCTGCTGGGTCAGCCGAGCAGCGAATTTCTACTTAACCACCTGCATCATAAGAGACATCAGGGCTGCATCTTTTGAGCCCAGTACTGAGCCTGAAAAGCATTTCTAACCCCACTTACAAGTGAAACTTGCTAAAATGTGCCTGGCTGCTCTTCACTGAAAAGCTTGTTTCTGCATACATTTTTGGCATACGTTTGCTCCTGCTGGGTCAGCCGAGCAGCAAATTTCTACTTAACCACCTGCTATCATGAGAGACATCAGGGCTGCATCTTTTGAGCCCAGTACTGAGCCTGAAAAGCGTTTCCAACCCCACTTAAAAGTGAAACTTGCTAAAATGTGCCTGGCTGCTCTTCACTGAAAAGCTTGGTTCTGCACACATTTTTAGCATACGTTTGCTCCTGCTGGGTCAGCCGAGCAGCAAATTTCTACTTAACCACCTGCTATCATGAGAGACATCAGGCTGCATCTTTTGAGCCCAGTACTGAGCCTGAAAAGCGTTTCCAACCCCACTTACAAGTGAAACTTGCTAAAATGTGCCTCTCTGCTCTTCACTGAAAAGCTGATTCTGAGTACATTTTTGGCATAGGTTTGCTCCTGCTGGGTCAGCAGAGCAGCAAATTTCTACTTAACCACCTGCTATCATGAGAGACATCAGGGCTGCATCTTTTGAGGCCAGTACTGAGCCTGAAAAGCATTTCCAACCCCACTTACAAGTGAAACTTGCTAAAATGTGCCTAGCTGCTCTTCACTGAAAAGCTTGTTTCTGCATACATTTTTGGCATACGTTTGCTCCTGCTGGGTCAGCCGAGCAGCGAATTTCTACTTAACCACCTGCTATCATGAGAGACATCAGGGCTGCATCTTTTGAGCCCAGTACTGAGCCTGAAAAGCATTTCCAACCCCACTTACAAGTGAAACTTGCTAAAATGTGCCTCTCTGCTCTTCACTGAAAAGCTTGGTTCTGCATACATTTTTGGCATACGTTTGCTCCTGCTGGGTCAGCCGAGCAGCGAATTTCTACTTAACCACCTGCTATCATGAGAGACATCAGGGCTGCATCTTTTGAGCCCAGTACTGAGCCTGAAAAGCATTTCCAACCCCACTTACAAGTGAAACTTGCTAAAATGTGCCTCTCTGCTCTTCACTGAAAAGCTTGGTTCTGCATACATTTTTGGCATACGTTTGCTCCTGCTGGGTCAGCCGAGCAGCGAATTTCTACTTAACCACCTGCATCATAAGAGACATCAGGGCTGCATCTTTTGAGCCCAGTACTGAGCCTGAAAAGCATTTCTAACCCCACTTACAAGTGAAACTTGCTAAAATGTGCCTGGCTGCTCTTCACTGAAAAGCTTGTTTCTGCATACATTTTTGGCATACGTTTGCTCCTGCTGGGTCAGCCGAGCAGCAAATTTCTACTTAACCACCTGCTATCATGAGAGACATCAGGGCTGCATCTTTTGAGCCCAGTACTGAGCCTGAAAAGCGTTTCCAACCCCACTTACAAGTGAAACTTGCTAAAATGTGCCTGGCTGCTCTTCACTGAAAAGCTTGGTTCTGCATACATTTTTAGCATACGTTTGCTCCTGCTGGGTCAGCCGAGCAGCAAATTTCTACTTAACCACCTGCTATCATGAGAGAGATCAGCGCTGCATCTTTTGAGCCCAGTACTGAGCCTGAAAAGCATTTCCAACCCCACTTACAAGTGAAACTTGCTAAAATGTGCCTGGCTGCTCTTCACTGAAAAGCTTGGTTCTGCACACATTTTTAGCATACGTTTGCTCCTGCTGGGTCAGCCGAGCAGCAAATTTCTACTTAACCACCTGCTATCATGAGAGACATCAGGCTGCATCTTTTGAGCCCAGTACTGAGCCTGAAAAGCGTTTCCAACCCCACTTACGAATGAAACTTGCTAAAATGTGCCCAGCTGCTCTTCACTGAAAAGCTTGTTTCTGCATACATTTTTGGCATACGTTTGCTCCTGCTGGTTCAGCCGAGCAGCGAATTTCTACTTAACCACCTGCTATCATGAGAGACATCAGGGCTGCATCTTTTGAGCCCAGTACTGAGCCTGAAAAGCGTTTCCAACCCCACTTACAAGTGAAACTTGCTAAAATGTGCCTGGCTGCTCTTCACTGAAAAGCTTGGTTCTGCACACATTTTTAGCATACGTTTGCTCCTGCTGGGTCAGCCGAGCAGCACATTTCTACTTAACCACCTGCTATCATGAGAGACATCAGGGCTGCATCTTTTGAGCCCAGTACTGAGCCTGAAAAGCGTTTCCAACCCCACTTACAAGTGAAACTTGCTAAAATGTGCCTGGCTGCTCTTCACTGAAAAGCTTGGTTCTGCATACATTTTTAGCATATGTTTGCTCTTGCTGGGCAGCCGAGCAGCGAATTTCTACTTAACCACCTGCTATCATGAGAGACATCAGGGCTGCATCTTTTGAGCCCAGTACTGAGCCTGAAAAGCATTTCCAACCCCACTTACAAGTGAAACTTGCTAAAATGAGCCTCTCTGCTTTTCACTGAAAAGCTGATTCTGCGTACATTTTTGGCATAGGTTTGCTCCTGCTGGGTCAGCCGAGCAGCAAATTTCTACTTAACCACCTGCTATCATGAGAGACATCAGGGCTGCATCTTTTGAGGCCAGTACTGAGCCTGAAAAGCATTTCCAACCCCACTTACAAGTGAAACTTGCTAAAATGTGCCTAGCTGCTCTTCACTGAAAAGCTTGTTTCTGCATACATTTTTGGCATACGTTTGCTCCTGCTGGGTCAGCCGAGCAGCGAATTTCTACTTAACCACCTGCTATCATGAGAGACATCAGGGCTGCATCTTTTGAGCCCAGTACTGAGCCTGAAAAGCGTTTCTAACCCCACTTACAAGTGAAACTTGCTAAAATGTGCCTGGCTGCTCTTCACTGAAAAGCTTGGTTCTGCATACATTTTTAGCATACGTTTGCTCCTGCTGGGTCAGCCGAGCAGCGAATTTCTACTTAACCACCTGCATCATAAGAGACATCAGGGCTGCATCTTTTGAGCCCAGTACTGAGCCTGAAAAGCATTTCTAACCCCACTTACAAGTGAAACTTGCTAAAATGTGCCTGGCTGCTCTTCACTGAAAAGCTTGGTTCTGCATACATTTTTAGCATACGTTTGCTCCTGCTGGGTCAGCCGAGCAGCAAATTTCTACTTAACCACCTGCTATCATGAGAGAGATCAGCGCTGCATCTTTTGAGCCCAGTACTGAGCCTGAAAAGCATTTCCAACCCCACTTACAAGTGAAACTTGCTAAAATGTGCCTGGCTGCTCTTCACTGAAAAGCTTGGTTCTGCACACATTTTTAGCATACGTTTGCTCCTGCTGGGTCAGCCGAGCAGCAAATTTCTACTTAACCACCTGCTATCATGAGAGACATCAGGCTGCATCTTTTGAGCCCAGTACTGAGCCTGAAAAGCGTTTCCAACCCCACTTACGAATGAAACTTGCTAAAATGTGCCCAGCTGCTCTTCACTGAAAAGCTTGTTTCTGCATACATTTTTGGCATACGTTTGCTCCTGCTGGTTCAGCCGAGCAGCGAATTTCTACTTAACCACCTGCTATCATGAGAGACATCAGGGCTGCATCTTTTGAGCCCAGTACTGAGCCTGAAAAGCGTTTCCAACCCCACTTACAAGTGAAACTTGCTAAAATGTGCCTGGCTGCTATTCACTGAAAAGCTTGGTTCTGCACACATTTTTAGCATACGTTTGCTCCTGCTGGGTCAGCCGAGCAGCACATTTCTACTTAACCACCTGCTATCATGAGAGACATCAGGGCTGCATCTTTTGAGCCCAGTACTGAGCCTGAAAAGCGTTTCCAACCCCACTTACAAGTGAAACTTGCTAAAATGTGCCTGGCTGCTCTTCACTGAAAAGCTTGGTTCTGCACACATTTTTAGCATACGTTTGCTCCTGCTGGGTCAGCCGAGCAGCACATTTCTACTTAACCACCTGCTATCATGAGAGACATCAGGGCTGCATCTTTTGAGCCCAGTACTGAGCCTGAAAAGCGTTTCCAACCCCACTTACAAGTGAAACTTGCTAAAATGTGCCTGGCTGCTCTTCACTGAAAAGCTTGGTTCTGCATACATTTTTAGCATACGTTTGCTCCTGCTGGGTCAGCCGAGCAGCGAATTTCTACTTAACCACCTGCTATCATGAGAGACATCAGGGCTGCATCTTTTGAGCCCAGTACTGAGCCTGAAAAGCGTTTCCAACCCCACTTACAAGTGAAACTTGCTAAAATGTGCCTGGCTGCTCTTCACTGAAAAGCTTGGTTCTGCATACATTTTTAGCATACGTTTGCTCCTGCTGGGTCAGCCGAGCAGCGAATTTCTACTTAACCACCTGCATCATAAGAGACATCAGGGCTGCATCTTTTGAGCCCAGTACTGAGCCTGAAAAGCATTTCTAACCCCACTTACAAGTGAAACTTGCTAAAATGTGCCTGGCTGCTCTTCACTGAAAAGCTTGGTTCTGCATACATTTTTAGCATACGTTTGCTCCTGCTGGGTCAGCCGAGCAGCAAATTTCTACTTAACCACCTGCTATCATGAGAGAGATCAGCGCTGCATCTTTTGAGCCCAGTACTGAGCCTGAAAAGCATTTCCAACCCCACTTACAAGTGAAACTTGCTAAAATGTGCCTGGCTGCTCTTCACTGAAAAGCTTGGTTCTGCACACATTTTTAGCATACGTTTGCTCCTGCTGGGTCAGCCGAGCAGCAAATTTCTACTTAACCACCTGCTATCATGAGAGACATCAGGCTGCATCTTTTGAGCCCAGTACTGAGCCTGAAAAGCGTTTCCAACCCCACTTATGAATGAAACTTGCTAAAATGTGCCCAGCTGCTCTTCACTGAAAAGCTTGTTTCTGCATACATTTTTGGCATACGTTTGCTCCTGCTGGTTCAGCCGAGCAGCGAATTTCTACTTAACCACCTGCTATCATGAGAGACATCAGGGCTGCATCTTTTGAGCCCAGTACTGAGCCTGAAAAGCGTTTCCAACCCCACTTACAAGTGAAACTTGCTAAAATGTGCCTGGCTGCTATTCACTGAAAAGCTTGGTTCTGCACACATTTTTAGCATACGTTTGCTCCTGCTGGGTCAGCCGAGCAGCACATTTCTACTTAACCACCTGCTATCATGAGAGACATCAGGGCTGCATCTTTTGAGCCCAGTACTGAGCCTGAAAAGCGTTTCCAACCCCACTTACAAGTGAAACTTGCTAAAATGTGCCTGGCTGCTCTTCACTGAAAAGCTTGGTTCTGCACACATTTTTAGCATACGTTTGCTCCTGCTGGGTCAGCCGAGCAGCACATTTCTACTTAACCACCTGCTATCATGAGAGACATCAGGGCTGCATCTTTTGAGCCCAGTACTGAGCCTGAAAAGCGTTTCCAACCCCACTTACAAGTGAAACTTGCTAAAATGTGCCTGGCTGCTCTTCACTGAAAAGCTTGGTTCTGCATACATTTTTAGCATATGTTTGCTCTTGCTGGGCAGCCGAGCAGCGAATTTCTACTTAACCACCTGCTATCATGAGAGACATCAGGGCTGCATCTTTTGAGCCCAGTACTGAGCCTGAAAAGCATTTCCAACCCCACTTACAAGTGAAACTTGCTAAAATGTGCCTCTCTGCTTTTCACTGAAAAGCTGATTCTGCGTACATTTTTGGCATAGGTTTGCTCCTGCTGGGTCAGCCGAGCAGCAAATTTCTACTTAACCACCTGCTATCATGAGAGACTACAGGGCTGCATCTTTTGAGGCCAGTACTGAGCCTGAAAAGCATTTCCAACCCCACTTACAAGTGAAACTTGCTAAAATGTGCCTAGCTGCTCTTCACTGAAAAGCTTGTTTCTGCATACATTTTTGGCATACGTTTGCTCCTGCTGGGTCAGCCGAGCAGCGAATTTCTACTTAACCACCTGCTATCATGAGAGACATCAGGGCTGCATCTTTTGAGCCCAGTACTGAGCCTGAAAAGCGTTTCCAACCCCACTTACAAGTGAAACTTGCTAAAATGTGCCTGGCTGCTCTTCACTGAAAAGCTTGGTTCTGCATACATTTTTAGCATACGTTTGCTCCTGCTGGGTCAGCCGAGCAGCAAATTTCTACTTAACCACCTTCTATCATGAGAGAGATCAGGGCTGCATCTTTTGAGCCCAGTACTGAGCCTGAAAAGCATTTCCAACCCCACTTACAAGTGAAACTTGCTAAAATGTGCCTAGCTGCTCTTCACTGAAAAGCTTGTTTCTGCATACATTTTTGGCATACGTTTGCTCCTGCTGGGTCAGCCGAGCAGCGAATTTCTACTTAACCACCTGCTATCATGAGAGACATCAGGACTGCATCTTTTGAGCCCAGTACTGAGCCTGAAAAGCGTTTCCAACCCCACTTACAAGTGAAACTTGCTAAAATGTGCCTGGCTGCTATTCACTGAAAAGCTTGGTTCTGCACACATTTTTAGCATACGTTTGCTCCTGCTGGGTCAGCCGAGCAGCACATTTCTACTTAACCACCTGCTATCATGAGAGACATCAGGGCTGCATCTTTTGAGCCCAGTACTGAGCCTGAAAAGCGTTTCCAACCCCACTTAAAAGTGAAACTTGCTAAAATGTGCCTGGCTGCTCTTCACTGAAAAGCTTGGTTCTGCACACATTTTTAGCATACGTTTGCTCCTGCTGGGTCAGCCAGGCAGCAAATTTCTACTTAACCACCTGCTATCATGAGAGACTTCAGGGCTGCGTCTTTTGAAGCCAGTACTGAGCCTGAAAAGCATTTCCAACCCCACTTACAAGTGAAACTTGCTAAAATGTGCCTAGCTGCTCTTCACTGAAAAGCTTGTTTCTGCATACATTTTTGGAATACGTTTGCTCCTGCTGGGTCAGCCGAGCAGCAAATTTCTACTTAACCACCTGCTATCATGAGAGACATCAGGGCTGCATCTTTTGAGCCCAGTACTGAGCCTGAAAAGCGTTTCCAACCCCACTTACAAGTGAAACTTGCTAAAATGTGCCTGGCTGCTCTTCACTGAAAAGCTTGGTTCTGCATACATTTTTAGCATACGTTTGCTCCTGCTGGGTCAGCCGAGCAGCGAATCTCTACTTAACCACCTGCTATCATGAGAGACATCAGGGCTGCATCTTTGGAGCCCAGTACTGCGCCTGAAAAGCATTTTCAACCCCACTTACAAGTGAAACTTGCTAAAATGTGCCTCTCTGCTCTTCACTGAAAAGCTTGGTTCTGCATACATTTTTAGCATACGTTCTCCTGCTGGGTCAGCCGAGCAGCACATTTCTACCTAACCACCTGCTATCATGAGAGACATCAGGGCTGCATCTTTTGAGCCCAGTACTGAGCCTGAAAAGCATTTCTAACCCCACTTACAAGTGAAACTTGCTAAAATGTGTCTGGCTGCTCTTCACTGAAAAGCTTGGTTCTGCATACATTTTTAGCATACATTTGCTCCTGCTGGGTCAGCCGAGCAGCGAATTTCTACTTAACCACCTGCTATCACGAGAGACATCAGGGCTGCATCTTTGGAGCCCAGTACTGCGCCAGAAAAGCGTTTCCAACCCCACTTACAGTGAAACTTGCTAAAATGTGCTTGGCTGCTCTTCACTGAAAAGCTTGGTTCTGCATACATTTTTAGCATATGTTTGCTCCTGCTGGGCCAGCCGAGCAGCGAATTTCTACTTAACCACCTGCTATCATGAGAGACATCAGGGCTGCAATCTTTTAAGCCCAGTACTGAGCCTGAAAAGCGTTTCCAACCCCACTTACAAGTGAAACTTGCTCAAATGTGCCTCTCTGCTCTTCACTGAAAAGCTGATTCTGCGTACATTTTTGGCATAGGTTTGCTCCTGCTGGGTCAGCCGAGCAGCAAATTTCGACTTAACCACCTGCTATCATGAGATACATCAGGGCTGCATCTTTTGAGGCCAGTACTGAGCCTGAAAAGCGTTTCCAACCCCACTTACAAGTAAAACTTGCTAAAATGTGCCTGGCTGCTCTTCACTGAAAAGCTTGGTTCTGCACACATTTTTAGCATACGTTTGCTCCTGCTGGGTCAGCCGAGCAGCGAATTTCTACTTAACCACCTGCTATCATGAGAGACATCAGGGCTGCATCTTTTGAGCCCAGTACTGAGCCTGAAAAGCGTTTCCAACCCCACTTACAAGTGAAACTTGCTAAAATGTGCCTCTCTGCTCATCACTGAAAAGCTTGGTTCTGCATACATTTTTAGCATACGTTCTCCTGCTGGGTCAGCCGAGCAGCACATTTCTACTTAACCACCTGCTATCATGGGAGACATCAGGGCTGCATCTTTTGAGCCCAGTACTGAGCCTGAAAAGCATTTCTAACCCCACTTACAAGTGAAACTTGCTAAAATGTGCCTGGCTGCTCTTCACTGAAAAGCTTGGTTCTGCATACATTTTTAGCATACGTTTGCTCCTGCTGGGTCAGCCGAGCAGCGAATTTCTACTTAACCACCTGCTATCATGAGAGACATCAGGGCTGCATCTTTGGAGCCCAGTACTGCGCCTGAAAAGCGTTTCCAACCCCACTTACAGTGAAACTTGCTAAAATGTGCCTGGCTGCTCTTCACTGAAAAGCTGATTCTGCGTACATTTTTGGCATAGGTTTGCTCCTGCTGGGTCAGCCGAGCAGCAAATTTCTACTTAACCTCCTGCTATCATGAGAGACATCAGGGCTGCATCTTTTGAGGCCAGTACTGAGCCTGAAAAGCATTTCCAACCCCACTTACAAGTGAAACTTGCTAAAATGAGCCTAGCTGCTCTTCACTGAAAAGCTTGTTTCTGCATACATTTTTGGCATACGTTTGCTCCTGCTGGGTCAGCCGAGCAGCGAATTTCTACTTAACCACCTGCTATCATGAGAGACATCTCAGGGCTGCATCTTTTGAGCCCAGTACTGAGCCTGAAAAGCGTTTCCAACCCCACTTACAAGTGAAACTTGCTAAAATGTTCCTGGCTGCTCTTCACTGAAAACCTTGGTTCTGCATACATTTTTAGCATATGTTTGCTCCTGCTGGGCCAGCCGAGCAGCGAATTTCTACTTAACCACCTGCTATCATGAGAGACATCAGGGCTGCATCTTTTGAGCCCAGTACTGAGCCTGAAAAGTGTTTCCAACCCCACTTACAAGTGAAACTTGCTAAAATGTGCCTGGCTGCTCTTCACTGAAAAGCTTGGTTCTGCATACATTTTTAGCATACGTTTGCTCCTGCTGGGTCAGCCGAGCAGCAAATTTCTACTTAACCACCTGCTATCATGAGAGAGATCAGCGCTGCATCTTTTGAGCCCAGTACTGAGCCTGAAAAGCATTTCCAACCCCACTTACAAGTGAAACTTGCTAAAATGTGCCTGGCTGCTCTTCACTGAAAAGCTTGTTTCTGCATACATTTTTGGCATACGTTTGCTCCTGCTGGTTCAGCCGAGCAGCGAATTTCTACTTAACCACCTGCTATCATGAGAGACATCAGGGCTGCATCTTTTGAGCCCAGTACTGAGCCTGAAAAGCGTTTCCAACCCCACTTACAAGTGAAACTTGCTAAAATGTGCCTGGCTGCTCTTCACTGAAAAGCTTGGTTCTGCACACATTTTTAGCATACGTTTGCTCCTGCTGGGTCAGCCGAGCAGCACATTTCTACTTAACCACCTGCTATCATGAGAGACATCAGGGCTGCATCTTTTGAGCCCAGTACTGAGCCTGAAAAGCGTTTCCAACCCCACTTACAAGTGAAACTTGCTAAAATGTGCCTGGCTGCTCTTCACTGAAAAGCTTGGTTCTGCACACATTTTTAGCATATGTTTGCTCTTGCTGGGCCAGCCGAGCAGCGAATTTCTACTTAACCACCTGCTATCATGAGAGACATCAGGGCTGCATCTTTTGAGCCCAGTACTGAGCCTGAAAAGCATTTCCAACCCCACTTACAAGTGAAACTTGCTAAAATGTGCCTCTCTGCTTTTCACTGAAAAGCTGATTCTGCGTACATTTTTGGCATAGGTTTGCTGCTGCTGGGTCAGCCGAGCAGCGAATTTCTACTTAACCACCTGCTATCATGAGAGACATCAGGGCTGCATCTTTTGAGCCCAGTACTGAGCCTGAAAAGCGTTTCCAACCCCACTTACAAGTGAAACTTGCTAAAATGTGCCTGGCTGCTCTTCACTGAAAAGCTTGGTTCTGCATACATTTTTAGCATACGTTTGCTCCTGCTGGGTCAGCCGAGCAGCAAATTTCTACTTAACCACCTGCTATCATGAGAGACTTCAGGGCTGCATCTTTTGAAGCCAGTACTGAGCCTGAAAAGCATTTCCAACCCCACTTACAAGTGAAACTTGCTAAAATGTGCCTAGCTGCTCTTCACTGAAAAGCTTGTTTCTGCATACATTTTTGGAATACGTTTGCTCCTGCTGGGTCAGCCGAGCAGCAAATTTCTACTTAACCACCTGCTATCATGAGAGACATCAGGGCTGCATCTTTTGAGCCCAGTACTGAGCCTGAAAAGCGTTTCCAACCCCACTTACAAGTGAAACTTGCTAAAATGTGCCTGGCTGCTCTTCACTGAAAAGCTTGGTTCTGCATACATTTTTAGCATACGTTTGCTCCTGCTGGGTCAGCCGAGCAGCGAATCTCTACTTAACCACCTGCTATCATGAGAGACATCAGGGCTGCATCTTTGGAGCCCAGTACTGCGCCTGAAAAGCATTTTCAACCCCACTTACAAGTGAAACTTGCTAAAATGTGCCTCTCTGCTCTTCACTGAAAAGCTTGGTTCTGCATACATTTTTAGCATACGTTCTCCTGCTGGGTCAGCCGAGCAGCACATTTCTACCTAACCACCTGCTATCATGAGAGACATCAGGGCTGCATCTTTTGAGCCCAGTACTGAGCCTGAAAAGCATTTCTAACCCCACTTACAAGTGAAACTTGCTAAAATGTGTCTGGCTGCTCTTCACTGAAAAGCTTGGTTCTGCATACATTTTTAGCATACATTTGCTCCTGCTGGGTCAGCCGAGCAGCGAATTTCTACTTAACCACCTGCTATCACGAGAGACATCAGGGCTGCATCTTTGGAGCCCAGTACTGCGCCAGAAAAGCGTTTCCAACCCCACTTACAGTGAAACTTGCTAAAATGTGCTTGGCTGCTCTTCACTGAAAAGCTTGGTTCTGCATACATTTTTAGCATATGTTTGCTCCTGCTGGGCCAGCCGAGCAGCGAATTTCTACTTAACCACCTGCTATCATGAGAGACATCAGGGCTGCAATCTTTTAAGCCCAGTACTGAGCCTGAAAAGCGTTTCCAACCCCACTTACAAGTGAAACTTGCTCAAATGTGCCTCTCTGCTCTTCACTGAAAAGCTGATTCTGCGTACATTTTTGGCATAGGTTTGCTCCTGCTGGGTCAGCCGAGCAGCAAATTTCGACTTAACCACCTGCTATCATGAGATACATCAGGGCTGCATCTTTTGAGGCCAGTACTGAGCCTGAAAAGCATTTCCAACCCCACTTACAAGTAAAACTTGCTAAAATGTGCCTGGCTGCTCTTCACTGAAAAGCTTGGTTCTGCATACATTTTTAGCATATGTTTGCTCCTGCTGGGCCAGCCGAGCAGCGAATTTCTACTTAACCACCTGCTATCATGAGAGACATCAGGGCTGCAATCTTTTAAGCCCAGTACTGAGCCTGAAAAGCGTTTCCAACCCCACTTACAAGTGAAACTTGCTCAAATGTGCCTCTCTGCTCTTCACTGAAAAGCTGATTCTGCGTACATTTTTGGCATAGGTTTGCTCCTGCTGGGTCAGCCGAGCAGCAAATTTCGACTTAACCACCTGCTATCATGAGATACATCAGGGCTGCATCTTTTGAGGCCAGTACTGAGCCTGAAAAGCATTTCCAACCCCACTTACAAGTAAAACTTGCTAAAATGTGCCTGGCTGCTCTTCACTGAAAAGCTTGGTTCTGCACACATTTTTAGCATACGTTTGCTCCTGCTGGGTCAGCCGAGCAGCGAATTTCTACTTAACCACCTGCTATCA
Source organism: Lissotriton helveticus (assembly GCF_964261635.1). Classification (NCBI taxonomy): domain Eukaryota; kingdom Metazoa; phylum Chordata; class Amphibia; order Caudata; family Salamandridae; genus Lissotriton; species Lissotriton helveticus. The sequence continues at coordinate 744,288,926 of NC_136065.1, read as the reverse complement.
TGAGAGACATCAGGGCTGCATCTTTTGAGCCCAGTACTGAGCCTGAAAAGCGTTTCCAACCCCACTTACAAGTGAAACTTGCTAAAATGTGCCTCTCTGCTCATCACTGAAAAGCTTGGTTCTGCATACATTTTTAGCATACGTTCTCCTGCTGGGTCAGCCGAGCAGCACATTTCTACTTAACCACCTGCTATCATGGGAGACATCAGGGCTGCATCTTTTGAGCCCAGTACTGAGCCTGAAAAGCATTTCTAACCCCACTTACAAGTGAAACTTGCTAAAATGTGCCTGGCTGCTCTTCACTGAAAAGCTTGGTTCTGCATACATTTTTAGCATACGTTTGCTCCTGCTGGGTCAGCCGAGCAGCGAATTTCTACTTAACCACCTGCTATCATGAGAGACATCAGGGCTGCATCTTTGGAGCCCAGTACTGCGCCTGAAAAGCGTTTCCAACCCCACTTACAGTGAAACTTGCTAAAATGTGCCTGGCTGCTCTTCACTGAAAAGCTGATTCTGCGTACATTTTTGGCATAGGTTTGCTCCTGCTGGGTCAGCCGAGCAGCAAATTTCTACTTAACCTCCTGCTATCATGAGAGACATCAGGGCTGCATCTTTTGAGGCCAGTACTGAGCCTGAAAAGCATTTCCAACCCCACTTACAAGTGAAACTTGCTAAAATGAGCCTAGCTGCTCTTCACTGAAAAGCTTGTTTCTGCATACATTTTTGGCATACGTTTGCTCCTGCTGGGTCAGCCGAGCAGCGAATTTCTACTTAACCACCTGCTATCATGAGAGACATCTCAGGGCTGCATCTTTTGAGCCCAGTACTGAGCCTGAAAAGCGTTTCCAACCCCACTTACAAGTGAAACTTGCTAAAATGTTCCTGGCTGCTCTTCACTGAAAACCTTGGTTCTGCATACATTTTTAGCATATGTTTGCTCCTGCTGGGCCAGCCGAGCAGCGAATTTCTACTTAACCACCTGCTATCATGAGAGACATCAGGGCTGCATCTTTTGAGCCCAGTACTGAGCCTGAAAAGTGTTTCCAACCCCACTTACAAGTGAAACTTGCTAAAATGTGCCTGGCTGCTCTTCACTGAAAAGCTTGGTTCTGCATACATTTTTAGCATACGTTTGCTCCTGCTGGGTCAGCCGAGCAGCAAATTTCTACTTAACCACCTGCTATCATGAGAGAGATCAGCGCTGCATCTTTTGAGCCCAGTACTGAGCCTGAAAAGCATTTCCAACCCCACTTACAAGTGAAACTTGCTAAAATGTGCCTGGCTGCTCTTCACTGAAAAGCTTGTTTCTGCATACATTTTTGGCATACGTTTGCTCCTGCTGGTTCAGCCGAGCAGCGAATTTCTACTTAACCACCTGCTATCATGAGAGACATCAGGGCTGCATCTTTTGAGCCCAGTACTGAGCCTGAAAAGCGTTTCCAACCCCACTTACAAGTGAAACTTGCTAAAATGTGCCTGGCTGCTCTTCACTGAAAAGCTTGGTTCTGCACACATTTTTAGCATACGTTTGCTCCTGCTGGGTCAGCCGAGCAGCACATTTCTACTTAACCACCTGCTATCATGAGAGACATCAGGGCTGCATCTTTTGAGCCCAGTACTGAGCCTGAAAAGCGTTTCCAACCCCACTTACAAGTGAAACTTGCTAAAATGTGCCTGGCTGCTCTTCACTGAAAAGCTTGGTTCTGCACACATTTTTAGCATATGTTTGCTCTTGCTGGGCCAGCCGAGCAGCGAATTTCGCATCAAAAGATGCAGCCCTGATGTCTCTCATGATAGCAGGTGGTTACCTGCTATCATGAGAGACATCAGGGCTGCATCTTTTGAGCCCAGTACTGAGCCTGAAAAGCATTTCCAACCCCACTTACAAGTGAAACTTGCTAAAATGTGCCTCTCTGCTTTTCACTGAAAAGCTGATTCTGCGTACATTTTTGGCATAGGTTTGCTCCTGCTGGGTCAGCCGAGCAGCGAATTTCTACTTAACCACCTGCTATCATGAGAGACATCAGGGCTGCATCTTTTGAGCCCAGTACTGAGCCTGAAAAGCGTTTCCAACCCCACTTACAAGTGAAACTTGCTAAAATGTGCCTGGCTGCTCTTCACTGAAAAGCTTGGTTCTGCATACATTTTTAGCATACGTTTGCTCCTGCTGGGTCAGCCGAGCAGCAAATTTCTACTTAACCACCTGCTATCATGAGAGACATCAGGGCTGCATCTTTTGAGCCCAGTACTGAGCCTGAAAAGCATTTCCAACCCCACTTACAAGTGAAACTTGCTAAAATGTGCCTCTCTGCTCTTCACTGAAAAACTTGGTTCTGCATACATTTTTAGCATACGTTCTCCTGCAGCCGAGCAGCACATTTCTATTTAACCACCTGCTATCATGAGAGACATCAGGGCTGCATCTTTTGAGCCCAGTACTGAGCCTGAAAAGCGTTTCCAACCCCACTTACAAGTGAAACTTGCTAAAATGTGCCTGGCTGCTCTTCACTGAAAAGCTTGGTTCTGCATACATTTTTAGAATACGTTTGCTCCTGCTGGGTCAGCCGAGCAGCAAATTTCTACTTAACCACCTGCTATCATGAGAGACATCAGGGCTGCATCTTTTGAGCCCAGTACTGAGCCTGAAAAGCATTTCCAACCCCACTTACAAGTGAAACTTGCTAAAATGTGCCTCTCTGCTCTTCACTGAAAAACTTGGTTCTGCATACATTTTTAGCATACGTTCTCCTGCTGGGTCAGCCGAGCAGCACATTTCTACTTAACCACCTGCTATCATGAGAGACATCAGGGCTGCATCTTTTGAGCCCAGTACTGAGCCTGAAAAGCATTTCTAACCCCACTTACAAGTGAAACTTGCTAAAATGTGCCTGGCTGCTCTTCACTGAAAAGCTTGGTTCTGCATACATTTTTAGCATATGTTTGCTCCTGCTGGGCCAGCCGAGCAGCGAATTTCTACTTAACCACCTGCTATCATGAGAGACATCAGGGCTGCATCTTTTGAGCCCAGTACTGAGCCTGAAAAGCGTTTCCAACCCCACTTACAAGTGAAACTTGCTAAAATGTGCCTCTCTGCTCTTCACTGAAAAGCTGATTCTGCATACATTTTTGGCATAGGTTTGCTCCTGCTGGGTCAGCCGAGCAGCAAATTTCGACTTAACCACCTGCTATCATGAGATACATCAGGGCTGCATCTTTTGAGGCCAGTACTGAGCCTGAAAAGCGTTTCCAACCCCACTTACAAGTGAAACTTGCTAAAATGTGCCTGGCTGCTCTTCACTGAAAAGCTTGGTTCTGCACACATTTTTAGCATAGGTTTGCTCCTGCTGGGTCAGCCGAGCAGCGAATTTCTACTTAACAACCTGCTATCATGAGAGACAACAGGCTGCATCTTTTGAGCCCAGTACTGAGCCTGAAAAGCGTTTCCAACCCCACTTACAAGTGAAACTTGCTAAATTGTGCCTGGCTGCTCTTCACTGAAAAGCTTGGTTCTGCATACATTTTTAGCATACGTTTGCTCCTGCTGGGTCAGCTGGGCAGCGAATTTCTACTTAACCACCTGCTATCATGAGAGACATCAGGGCTGCATCTTTGGAGCCCAGTACTGCGCCAGAAAAGCGTTTCCAACCCCACTTACAGTGAAACTTGCTAAAATGTGCTTGGCTGCTCTTCACTGAAAAGCTTGGTTCTGCATACATTTTTAGCATATGTTTGCTCCTGCTGGGCCAGCCGAGCAGCGAATTTCTACTTAACCACCTGCTATCATGAGAGACATCAGGGCTGCAATCTTTTAAGCCCAGTACTGAGCCTGAAAAGCGTTTCCAACCCCACTTACAAGTGAAACTTGCTCAAATGTGCCTCTCTGCTCTTCACTGAAAAGCTGAACCTGCGTACATTTTTGGCATAGGTTTGCTCCTGCTGGGTCAGCCGAGCAGCAAATTTCGACTTAACCACCTGCTATCATGAGATACATCAGGGCTGCATCTTTTGAGGCCAGTACTGAGCCTGAAAAGCGTTTCCAACCCCACTTACAAGTAAAACTTGCTAAAATGTGCCTGGCTGCTCTTCACTGAAAAGCTTGGTTCTGCACACATTTTTAGCATACGTTTGCTCCTGCTGGGTCAGCCGAGCAGCGAATTTCTACTTAACCACCTGCTATCATGAGAGACATCAGGGCTGCATCTTTTGAGCCCAGTACTGAGCCTGAAAAGCGTTTCCAACCCCACTTACAAGTGAAACTTGCTAAAATGTGCCTCTCTGCTCATCACTGAAAAGCTTGGTTCTGCATACATTTTTAGCATACGTTCTCCTGCTGGGTCAGCCGAGCAGCACATTTCTACTTAACCACCTGCTATCATGGGAGACATCAGGGCTGCATCTTTTGAGCCCAGTACTGAGCCTGAAAAGCATTTCTAACCCCACTTACAAGTGAAACTTGCTAAAATGTGCCTGGCTGCTCTTCACTGAAAAGCTTGGTTCTGCATACATTTTTAGCATACGTTTGCTCCTGCTGGGTCAGCCGAGCAGCGAATTTCTACTTAACCACCTGCTATCATGAGAGACATCAGGGCTGCATCTTTGGAGCCCAGTACTGCGCCTGAAAAGCGTTTCCAACCCCACTTACAGTGAAACTTGCTAAAATGTGCCTGGCTGCTCTTCACTGAAAAGCTGATTCTGCGTACATTTTTGGCATAGGTTTGCTCCTGCTGGGTCAGCCGAGCAGCAAATTTCTACTTAACCTCCTGCTATCATGAGAGACATCAGGGCTGCATCTTTTGAGGCCAGTACTGAGCCTGAAAAGCATTTCCAACCCCACTTACAAGTGAAACTTGCTAAAATGAGCCTAGCTGCTCTTCACTGAAAAGCTTGTTTCTGCATACATTTTTGGCATACGTTTGCTCCTGCTGGGTCAGCCGAGCAGCGAATTTCTACTTAACCACCTGCTATCATGAGAGACATCTCAGGGCTGCATCTTTTGAGCCCAGTACTGAGCCTGAAAAGCGTTTCCAACCCCACTTACAAGTGAAACTTGCTAAAATGTTCCTGGCTGCTCTTCACTGAAAACCTTGGTTCTGCATACATTTTTAGCATATGTTTGCTCCTGCTGGGCCAGCCGAGCAGCGAATTTCTACTTAACCACCTGCTATCATGAGAGACATCAGGGCTGCATCTTTTGAGCCCAGTACTGAGCCTGAAAAGCGTTTCCAACCCCACTTACAAGTGAAACTTGCTAAAATGTGCCTGGCTGCTCTTCACTGAAAAGCTTGGTTCTGCATACATTTTTAGCATACGTTTGCTCCTGCTGGGTCAGCCGAGCAGCACATTTCTACTTAACCACCTGCTATCATGAGAGAGATCAGCGCTGCATCTTTTGAGCCCAGTACTGAGCCTGAAAAGCATTTCCAACCCCACTTACAAGTGAAACTTGCTAAAATGTGCCTGGCTGCTCTTCACTGAAAAGCTTGTTTCTGCATACATTTTTGGCATACGTTTGCTCCTGCTGGTTCAGCCGAGCAGCGAATTTCTACTTAACCACCTGCTATCATGAGAGACATCAGGGCTGCATCTTTTGAGCCCAGTACTGAGCCTGAAAAGCGTTTCCAACCCCACTTACAAGTGAAACTTGCTAAAATGTGCCTGGCTGCTCTTCACTGAAAAGCTTGGTTCTGCACACATTTTTAGCATACGTTTGCTCCTGCTGGGTCAGCCGAGCAGCACATTTCTACTTAACCACCTGCTATCATGAGAGACATCAGGGCTGCATCTTTTGAGCCCAGTACTGAGCCTGAAAAGCGTTTCCAACCCCACTTACAAGTGAAACTTGCTAAAATGTGCCTGGCTGCTCTTCACTGAAAAGCTTGGTTCTGCACACATTTTTAGCATATGTTTGCTCTTGCTGGGCCAGCCGAGCAGCGAATTTCTACTTAACCACCTGCTATCATGAGAGACATCAGGGCTGCATCTTTTGAGCCCAGTACTGAGCCTGAAAAGCATTTCCAACCCCACTTACAAGTGAAACTTGCTAAAATGTGCCTCTCTGCTTTTCACTGAAAAGCTGATTCTGCGTACATTTTTGGCATAGGTTTGCTCCTGCTGGGTCAGCCGAGCAGCGAATTTCTACTTAACCACCTGCTATCATGAGAGACATCAGGGCTGCATCTTTTGAGCCCAGTACTGAGCCTGAAAAGCGTTTCCAACCCCACTTACAAGTGAAACTTGCTAAAATGTGCCTGGCTGCTCTTCACTGAAAAGCTTGGTTCTGCATACATTTTTAGCATACGTTTGCTCCTGCTGGGTCAGCCGAGCAGCAAATTTCTACTTAACCACCTGCTATCATGAGAGACATCAGGGCTGCATCTTTTGAGCCCAGTACTGAGCCTGAAAAGCATTTCCAACCCCACTTACAAGTGAAACTTGCTAAAATGTGCCTCTCTGCTCTTCACTGAAAAACTTGGTTCTGCATACATTTTTAGCATACGTTCTCCTGCTGGGTCAGCCGAGCAGCACATTTCTACTTAACCACCTGCTATCATGAGAGACATCAGGGCTGCATCTTTTGAGCCCAGTACTGAGCCTGAAAAGCGTTTCCAACCCCACTTACAAGTGAAACTTGCTAAAATGTGCCTGGCTGCTCTTCACTGAAAAGCTTGGTTCTGCATACATTTTTAGCATACGTTTGCTCCTGCTGGGTCAGCCGAGCAGCAAATTTCTACTTAACCACCTGCTATCATGAGAGACATCAGGGCTGCATCTTTTGAGCCCAGTACTGAGCCTGAAAAGCATTTCCAACCCCACTTACAAGTGAAACTTGCTAAAATGTGCCTCTCTGCTCTTCACTGAAAAACTTGGTTCTGCATACATTTTTAGCATACGTTCTCCTGCTGGGTCAGCCGAGCAGCACATTTCTACTTAACCACCTGCTATCATGAGAGACATCAGGGCTGCATCTTTTGAGCCCAGTACTGAGCCTGAAAAGCATTTCTAACCCCACTTACAAGTGAAACTTGCTAAAATGTGCCTGGCTGCTCTTCACTGAAAAGCTTGGTTCTGCATACATTTTTAGCATATGTTTGCTCCTGCTGGGCCAGCCGAGCAGCGAATTTCTACTTAACCACCTGCTATCATGAGAGACATCAGGGCTGCATCTTTTGAGCCCAGTACTGAGCCTGAAAAGCGTTTCCAACCCCACTTACAAGTGAAACTTGCTAAAATGTGCCTCTCTGCTCTTCACTGAAAAGCTGATTCTGCGTACATTTTTGGCATAGGTTTGCTCCTGCTGGGTCAGCCGAGCAGCAAATTTCGACTTAACCACCTGCTATCATGAGATACATCAGGGCTGCATCTTTTGAGGCCAGTACTGAGCCTGAAAAGCGTTTCCAACCCCACTTACAAGTGAAACTTGCTAAAATGTGCCTGGCTGCTCTTCACTGAAAAGCTTGGTTCTGCACACATTTTTAGCATAGGTTTGCTCCTGCTGGGTCAGCCGAGCAGCGAATTTCTACTTAACAACCTGCTATCATGAGAGACAACAGGCTGCATCTTTTGAGCCCAGTACTGAGCCTGAAAAGCGTTTCCAACCCCACTTACAAGTGAAACTTGCTAAATTGTGCCTGGCTGCTCTTCACTGAAAAGCTTGGTTCTGCATACATTTTTAGCATACGTTTGCTCCTGCTGGGTCAGCTGGGCAGCGAATTTCTACTTAACCACCTGCTATCATGAGAGACATCAGGGCTTCATCTTTTGAGCCCAGTACTGAGCCTGAAAAGCGTTTCCAACCCCACTTACAAGTGAAACTTGCTAAACTGTGCCTCTCTGCTCTTCACTGAAAAGCTTGGTTCTGCATACATTTTTAGCATACGTTTGCTCCTGCTGGGTCAGCCGAGCAGCACATTTCTACTTAACCACCTGCTATCATGAAAGACATCAGGGCTGCATCTTTTGAGCCCAGTACTGAGCCTGAAAAGCATTTCCAACCCCACTTACAGGTGAAACTTGCTAAAATGTGCCTGGCTGCTCTACACTGAAAAGCTTGTTTCTGCATAAATATTTAGCATACGTTTGCTCCTGCTGGGTCAGCCGAGCAGCACATTTCTACTTAACCACCTGCTATCATGAGAGACATCAGGGCTGCATCTTTTGAGCCCAGTACTGAGCCTGAAAAGCATTTCCAACCCCACTTACAAGTGAAACTTGCTCAAATGTGCCTCTCTGCTCTTCACTGAAAAGCTCATTCTGCGTACATTTTTGGCATGGGTTTGCTCCTGCTGGGTCAGCCGAGCAGCAAATTTCTACTTAACCACCTGCTATCATGAGAGACATCAGGGCTGCATGTTTTGAGCCCAGTACTGAGCCTGAAAAGCATTTCCAATCCCACTTACAAGTGAAACTTGCTAAAATGTGCCTGGCTGCTCTTCACTGAAAAGCTTGTTTCTGCATAATTTTTTGGCATACGTTTGCTCCTGCTGCGTCAGCAGAGCAGCGAATTTCTACTTAACCACCTGCTATCATGAGACATCAGGGCTGCATCTTTTGAGCCCAGTACTGAGCCAGAAAAGCGTTTCCAATCCCACTTACAAGTGAAACTTGCTAAAATGTGCCTCTCTGCTCTTCACTGAAAAGCTTGGTTCTGCATACATTTTTAGCATACGTTTGCTCCTGCTGGGTCAGCCGAGCAGCGAATTTCTACTTAACCACCTGCTATCATGAGAGACATCAGGGCTGCATCTTTGGAGCCCAGTACTGCGCCTGAAAAGCGTTTCCAACCCCACTTACAGTGAAACTTGCTAAAATGTGCCTGGCTGCTCTTCACTGAAAAGCTGATTCTGCGTACATTTTTGACATAGGTTTGCTCCTGCTGGGTCAGCCGAGCAGCAAATTTCTACTTAACCTCCTGCTATCATGAGAGACATCAGGGCTGCATCTTTTGAGGCCAGTACTGAGCCTGAAAGCATTTCCAACCCCACTTACAAGTGAAACTTGCTAAAATGAGCCTAGCTGCTCTTCACTGAAAAGCTTGTTTCTGCATACATTTTTGGCATACGTTTGCTCCTGCTGGGTCAGCCGAGCAGCGAATTTCTACTTAACCACCTGCTATCATGAGAGACATCTCAGGGCTGCATCTTTTGAGCCCAGTACTGAGCCTGAAAAGCGTTTCCAACCCCACTTACAAGTGAAACTTGCTAAAATGTTCCTGGCTGCTCTTCACTGAAAACCTTGGTTCTGCATACATTTTTAGCATATGTTTGCTCCTGCTGGGCCAGCCGAGCAGCGAATTTCTACTTAACCACCTGCTATCATGAGAGACATCAGGGCTGCATCTTTTAAGCCCAGTACTGAGCCTGAAAAGCGTTTCCAACCCCACTTACAAGTGAAACTTGCTAAAATGTGCCTGGCTGCTCTTCACTGAAAAGCTTGGTTCTGCACACATTTTTAGCATACGTTTGCTCCTGCTGGGTCAGCCGAGCAGCACATTTCTACTTAACCACCTGCTATCATGAGAGACATCAGGGCTGCATCTTTTGAGCCCAGTACTGAGCCTGAAAAGCGTTTCCAACCCCACTTACAAGTGAAACTTGCTAAAATGTGCCTGGCTGCTCTTCACTGAAAAGCTTGGTTCTGCACACATTTTTAGCATATGTTTGCTCTTGCTGGGCCAGCCGAGCAGCGAATTTCTACTTAACCTGCTATCATGAGAGACATCAGGGCTGCATCTTTTGAGCCCAGTACTGAGCCTGAAAAGCATTTCCAACCCCACTTACAAGTGAAACTTGCTAAAATGTGCCTCTCTGCTTTTCACTGAAAAGCTGATTCTGCGTACATTTTTGGCATAGGTTTGCTCCTGCTGGGTCAGCCGAGCAGCGAATTTCTACTTAACCACCTGCTATCATGAGAGACATCAGGGCTGCATCTTTTGAGCCCAGTACTGAGCCTGAAAAGCGTTTCCAACCCCACTTACAAGTGAAACTTGCTAAAATGTGCCTGGCTGCTCTTCACTGAAAAGCTTGGTTCTGCATACATTTTTAGCATACGTTTGCTCCTGCTGGGTCAGCCGAGCAGCAAATTTCTACTTAACCACCTGCTATCATGAGAGACATCAGGGCTGCATCTTTTGAGCCCAGTACTGAGCCTGAAAAGCATTTCCAACCCCACTTACAAGTGAAACTTGCTAAAATGTGCCTCTCTGCTCTTCACTGAAAAACTTGGTTCTGCATACATTTTTAGCATACGTTCTCCTGCTGGGTCAGCCGAGCAGCACATTTCTACTTAACCACCTGCTATCATGAGAGACATCAGGGCTGCATCTTTTGAGCCCAGTACTGAGCCTGAAAAGCATTTCTAACCCCACTTACAAGTGAAACTTGCTAAAATGTGCCTGGCTGCTCTTCACTGAAAAGCTTGGTTCTGCATACATTTTTAGCATACGTTTGCTCCTGCTGGGTCAGCCGAGCAGCGAATTTCTACTTAACCACCTGCTATCATGAGAGACATCAGGGCTGCATCTTTGGAGCCCAGTACTGCGCCAGAAAAGCGTTTCCAACCCCACTTACAGTGAAACTTGCTAAAATGTGCTTGGCTGCTCTTCACTGAAAAGCTTGGTTCTGCATACATTTTTAGCATATGTTTGCTCCTGCTGGGCCAGCCGAGCAGCGAATTTCTACTTAACCACCTGCTATCATGAGAGACATCAGGGCTGCATCTTTTGAGCCCAGTACTGAGCCTGAAAAGCGTTTCCAACCCCACTTACAAGTGAAACTTGCTAAAATATGCCTCTCTGCTCTTCACTGAAAAGCTGATTCTGCGTACATTTTTGGCATAGGTTTGCTCCTGCTGGGTCAGCCGAGCAGCAAATTTCGACTTAACCACCTGCTATCATGAGATACATCAGGACTGCATCTTTTGAGGCCAGTACTGAGCCTGAAAAGCGTTTCCAACCCCACTTACAAGTGAAACTTGCTAAACTGTGCCTCTCTGCTCTTCACTGAAAAGCTTGGTTCTGCATACATTTTTAGCATACGTTTGCTCCTGCTGGGTCAGCCGAGCAGCACATGTTCTGCATGTTCTGCATGTTCTGCATACATTTTTAGCATACGTTTGCTCCTGCTGGGTCAGCTGGGCAGCGAATTTCTACTTAACCACCTGCTATCATGAGAGACATCAGGGCTTCATCTTTTGAGCCCAGTACTGAGCCTGAAAAGCGTTTCCAACCCCACTTACAAGTGAAACTTGCTAAACTGTGCCTCTCTGCTCTTCACTGAAAAGCTTGGTTCTGCATACATTTTTAGCATACGTTTGCTCCTGCTGGGTCAGCCGAGCAGCACATTTCTACTTAACCACCTGCTATCATGAAAGACATCAGGGCTGCATCTTTTGAGCCCAGTACTGAGCCTGAAAAGCATTTCCAACCCCACTTACAGGTGAAACTTGCTAAAATGTGCCTGGCTGCTCTACACTGAAAAGCTTGTTTCTGCATAAATATTTAGCATACGTTTGCTCCTGCTGGGTCAGCCGAGCAGCACATTTCTACTTAACCACCTGCTATCATGAGAGACATCAGGGCTGCATCTTTTGAGCCCAGTACTGAGCCTGAGAAGCATTTCCAACCCCACTTACAAGTGAAACTTGCTCAAATGTGCCTCTCTGCTCTTCACTGAAAAGCTCATTCTGCGTACATTTTTGGCATGGGTTTGCTCCTGCTGGGTCAGCCGAGCAGCAAATTTCTACTTAACCACCTGCTATCATGAGAGACATCAGGGCTGCATGTTTTGAGCCCAGTACTGAGCCTGAAAAGCATTTCCAATCCCACTTACAAGTGAAACTTGCTAAAATGTGCCTGGCTGCTCTTCACTGAAAAGCTTGTTTCTGCATAATTTTTTGGCATACGTTTGCTCCTGCTGCGTCAGCAGAGCAGCGAATTTCTACTTAACCACCTGCTATCATGAGACATCAGGGCTGCATCTTTTGAGCCCAGTACTGAGCCAGAAAAGCGTTTCCAATCCCACTTACAAGTGAAACTTGCTAAAATGTGCCTCTCTGCTCTTCACTGAAAAGCTTGGTTCTGCATACATTTTTAGCATACGTTTGCTCCTGCTGGGTCAGCCGAGCAGCACATTTCTACTTAACCGCCTGCTATCATGAGAGACATCAGGGCTGCATCTTTTGAGCCCAGTACTGAGCCTGAAAAGCATTTCCAACTCCACTTACAAGTGAAACTTGCTAAAATGTGCCTGGCTGCTCTTCACTGAAAAGCTTGGTTCTGCATACATTTTTAGCATACGTTTACTCCTGCTGGGTCAGCCGAGCAGCGAATTTCTACTTAACCACCTGCTATCATGAGAGACATCAGGGCTGCATCTTTGGAGCCCAGTACTGCGCCTGAAAAGCGTTTCCAACCCCACTTACAGTGAAACTTGCTAAAATGTGCCTGGCTGCTCTTCACTGAAAAGCTGATTCTGCGTACATTTTTGGCATAGGTTTGCTCCTGCTGGGTCAGCCGAGCAGCAAATTTCTACTTAACCTCCTGCTATCATGAGAGACATCAGGGCTGCATCTTTTGAGGCCAGTACTGAGCCTGAAAGCATTTCCAACCCCACTTACAAGTGAAACTTGCTAAAATGAGCCTAGCTGCTCTTCACTGAAAAGCTTGTTTCTGCATACATTTTTAGCATATGTTTGCTCCTGCTGGGCCAGCCGAGCAGCGAATTTCTACTTAACCACCTGCTATCATGAGAGACATCAGGGCTGCATCTTTTAAGCCCAGTACTGAGCCTGAAAAGCGTTTCCAACCCCACTTACAAGTGAAACTTGCTAAAATGTGCCTGGCTGCTCTTCACTGAAAAGCTTGGTTCTGCATACATTTTTAGCATACGTTTGCTCCTGCTGGGTCAGCCGAGCAGCAAATTTCTACTTAACCACCTGCTATCATGAGAGAGATCAGCGCTGCATCTTTTGAGCCCAGTACTGAGCCTGAAAAGCATTTCTAACCCCACTTACAAGTGAAACTTGCTAAAATGTGCCTGGCTGCTCTTCACTGAAAAGCTTGGTTCTGCATACATTTTTAGCATACGTTTGCTCCTGCTGGGTCAGCCGAGCAGCGAATTTCTACTTAACCACCTGCTATCATGAGAGACATCAGGGCTGCATCTTTGGAGCCCAGTACTGCGCCAGAAAAGCGTTTCCAACCCCACTTACAGTGAAACTTGCTAAAATGTGCTTGGCTGCTCTTCACTGAAAAGCTTGGTTCTGCATACATTTTTAGCATATGTTTGCTCCTGCTGGGCCAGCCGAGCAGCGAATTTCTACTTAACCACCTGCTATCATGAGAGACATCAGGGCTGCATCTTTTGAGCCCAGTACTGAGCCTGAAAAGCGTTTCCAACCCCACTTACAAGTGAAACTTGCTAAAATGTGCCTCTCTGCTCTTCACTGAAAAGCTGATTCTGCGTACATTTTTGGCATAGGTTTGCTCCTGCTGGGTCAGCCGAGCAGCAAATTTCGACTTAACCACCTGCTATCATGAGATACATCAGGGCTGCATCTTTTGAGGCCAGTACTGAGCCTGAAAAGCGTTTCCAACCCCACTTACAAGTGAAACTTGCTAAAATGTGCCTGGCTGCTCTTCACTGAAAAGCTTGGTTCTGAACACATTTTTAGCATAGGTTTGCTCCTGCTGGGTCAGCCGAGCAGCGAATTTCTACTTAACAACCTGCTATCATGAGAGACAACAGGCTGCATCTTTTGAGCCCAGTACTGAGCCTGAAAAGCGTTTCCAACCCCACTTACAAGTGAAACTTGCTAAATTGTGCCTGGCTGCTCTTCACTGAAAAGCTTGGTTCTGCATACATTTTTAGCATACGTTTGCTCCTGCTGGGTCAGCTGGGCAGCGAATTTCTACTTAACCACCTGCTATCATGAGAGACATCAGGGCTTCATCTTTTGAGCCCAGTACTGAGCCTGAAAAGCGTTTCCAACCCCACTTACAAGTGAAACTTGCAAAACTGTGCCTCTCTGCTCTTCACTGAAAAGCTTGGTTCTGCATACATTTTTAGCATACGTTTGCTCCTGCTGGGTCAGCCGAGCAGCACATTTCTACTTAACCACCTGCTATCATGAAAGACATCAGGGCTGCATCTTTTGAGCCCAGTACTGAGCCTGAAAAGCATTTCCAACCCCACTTACAGGTGAAACTTGCTAAAATGTGCCTGGCTGCTCTACACTGAAAAGCTTGTTTCTGCATAAATATTTAGCATACGTTTGCTCCTGCTGGGTCAGCCGAGCAGCACATTTCTACTTAACCACCTGCTATCATGAGAGACATCAGGGCTGCATCTTTTGAGCCCAGTACTGAGCCTGAAAAGCATTTCCAACCCCACTTACAAGTGAAACTTGCTCAAATGTGCCTCTCTGCTCTTCACTGAAAAGCTCATTCTGCGTACATTTTTGGCATGGGTTTGCTCCTGCTGGGTCAGCCGAGCAGCAAATTTCTACTTAACCACCTGCTATCATGAGAGACATCAGGGCTGCATGTTTTGAGCCCAGTACTGAGCCTGAAAAGCATTTCCAATCCCACTTACAAGTGAAACTTGCTAAAATGTGCCTGGCTGCTCTTCACTGAAAAGCTTGTTTCTGCATAATTTTTTGGCATACGTTTGCTCCTGCTGCATCAGCAGAGCAGCGAATTTCTACTTAACCACCTGCTATCATGAGACATCAGGGCTGCATCTTTTGAGCCCAGTACTGAGCCAGAAAAGCGTTTCCAATCCCACTTACAAGTGAAACTTGCTAAAATGTGCCTCTCTGCTCTTCACTGAAAAGCTTGGTTCTGCATACATTTTTAGCATACGTTTGCTCCTGCTGGGTCAGCCGAGCAGCACATTTCTACTTAACCTCCTGCTATCATGAGAGACATCAGGGCTGCATCTTTTGAGGCCAGTACTGAGCCTGAAAAGCATTTCCAACCCCACTTACAAGTGAAACTTGCTAAAATGAGCCTAGCTGCTCTTCACTGAAAAGCTTGTTTCTGCATACATTTTTGGCATACGTTTGCTCCTGCTGGGTCAGCCGAGCAGCGAATTTCTACTTAACCACCTGCTATCATGAGAGACATCTCAGGGCTGCATCTTTTGAGCCCAGTACTGAGCCTGAAAAGCGTTTCCAACCCCACTTACAAGTGAAACTTGCTAAAATGTTCCTGGCTGCTCTTCACTGAAAACCTTGGTTCTGCATACATTTTTAGCATATGTTTGCTCCTGCTGGGCCAGCCGAGCAGCGAATTTCTACTTAACCACCTGCTATCATGAGAGACATCAGGGCTGCATCTTTTAAGCCCAGTACTGAGCCTGAAAAGCGTTTCCAACCCCACTTACAAGTGAAACTTGCTAAAATGTGCCTGGCTGCTCTTCACTGAAAAGCTTGGTTCTGCATACATTTTTAGCATACGTTTGCTCCTGCTGGGTCAGCCGAGCAGCAAATTTCTACTTAACCACCTGCTATCATGAGAGAGATCAGCGCTGCATCTTTTGAGCCCAGTACTGAGCCTGAAAAGCATTTCCAACCCCACTTACAAGTGAAACTTGCTAAAATGTGCCTGGCTGCTCTTCACTGAAAAGCTTGTTTCTGCATACATTTTTGGCATACGTTTGCTCCTGCTGGTTCAGCCGAGCAGCGAATTTCTACTTAACCACCTGCTATCATGAGAGACATCAGGGCTGCATCTTTTGAGCCCAGTACTGAGCCTGAAAAGCGTTTCCAACCCCACTTACAAGTGAAACTTGCTAAAATGTGCCTGGCTGCTCTTCACTGAAAAGCTTGGTTCTGCACACATTTTTAGCATACGTTTGCTCCTGCTGGGTCAGCCGAGCAGCACATTTCTACTTAACCACCTGCTATCATGAGAGACATCAGGGCTGCATCTTTTGAGCCCAGTACTGAGCCTGAAAAGCGTTTCCAACCCCACTTACAAGTGAAACTTGCTAAAATGTGCCTGGCTGCTCTTCACTGAAAAGCTTGGTTCTGCACACATTTTTAGCATATGTTTGCTCTTGCTGGGCCAGCCGAGCAGCGAATTTCTACTTAACCACCTGCTATCATGAGAGACATCAGGGCTGCATCTTTTGAGCCCAGTACTGAGCCTGAAAAGCATTTCCAACCCCACTTACAAGTGAAACTTGCTAAAATGTGCCTCTCTGCTTTTCACTGAAAAGCTGATTCTGCGTACATTTTTGGCATAGGTTTGCTCCTGCTGGGTCAGCCGAGCAGCGAATTTCTACTTAACCACCTGCTATCATGAGAGACATCAGGGCTGCATCTTTTGAGCCCAGTACTGAGCCTGAAAAGCGTTTCCAACCCCACTTACAAGTGAAACTTGCTAAAATGTGCCTGGCTGCTCTTCACTGAAAAGCTTGGTTCTGCATACATTTTTAGCATACGTTTGCTCCTGCTGGGTCAGCCGAGCAGCAAATTTCTACTTAACCACCTGCTATCATGAGAGACATCAGGGCTGCATCTTTTGAGCCCAGTACTGAGCCTGAAAAGCATTTCCAACCCCACTTACAAGTGAAACTTGCTAAAATGTGCCTCTCTGCTCTTCACTGAAAAACTTGGTTCTGCATACATTTTTAGCATACGTTCTCCTGCTGGGTCAGCCGAGCAGCACATTTCTACTTAACCACCTGCTATCATGAGAGACATCAGGGCTGCATCTTTTGAGCCCAGTACTGAGCCTGAAAAGCATTTCTAACCCCACTTACAAGTGAAACTTGCTAAAATGTGCCTGGCTGCTCTTCACTGAAAAGCTTGGTTCTGCATACATTTTTAGCATACGTTTGCTCCTGCTGGGTCAGCCGAGCAGCGAATTTCTACGTAACCACCTGCTATCATGAGAGACATCAGGGCTGCATCTTTTGAGCCCAGTACTGCGCCAGAAAAGCGTTTCCAACCCCACTTACAGTGAAACTTGCTAAAATGTGCTTGGCTGCTCTTCACTGAAAAGCTTGGTTCTGCATACATTTTTAGCATATGTTTGCTCCTGCTGGGCCAGCCGAGCAGCGAATTTCTACTTAACCACCTGCTATCATGAGAGACATCAGGGCTGCATCTTTTGAGCCCAGTACTGAGCCTGAAAAGCGTTTCCAACCCCACTTACAAGTGAAACTTGCTAAAATGTGCCTCTCTGCTCTTCACTGAAAAGCTGATTCTGCGTACATTTTTGGCATAGGTTTGCTCCTGCTGGGTCAGCCGAGCAGCAAATTTCGACTTAACCACCTGCTATCATGAGATACATCAGGGCTGCATCTTTTGAGGCCAGTACTGAGCCTGAAAAGCGTTTCCAACCCCACTTACAAGTGAAACTTGCTAAAATGTGCCTGGCTGCTCTTCACTGAAAAGCTTGGTTCTGCACACATTTTTAGCATAGGTTTGCTCCTGCTGGGTCAGCCGAGCAGCGAATTTCTACTTAACAACCTGCTATCATGAGAGACAACAGGCTGCATCTTTTGAGCCCAGTACTGAGCCTGAAAAGCGTTTCCAACCCCACTTACAAGTGAAACTTGCTAAATTGTGCCTGGCTGCTCTTCACTGAAAAGCTTGGTTCTGCATACATTTTTAGCATACGTTTGCTCCTGCTGGGTCAGCCGGGCAGCGAATTTCTACTTAACCACCTGCTATCATGAGAGACATCAGGGCTTCATCTTTTGAGCCCAGTACTGAGCCTGAAAAGCGTTTCCAACCCCACTTACAAGTGAAACTTGCTAAACTGTGCCTCTCTGCTCTTCACTGAAAAGCTTGGTTCTGCATACATTTTTAGCATACGTTTGCTCCTGCTGGGTCAGCCGAGCAGCACATTTCTACTTAACCACCTGCTATCATGAAAGACATCAGGGCTGCATCTTTTGAGCCCAGTACTGAGCCTGAAAAGCATTTCCAACCCCACTTACAGGTGAAACTTGCTAAAATGTGCCTGGCTGCTCTACACTGAAAAGCTTGTTTCTGCATAAATATTTAGCATACGTTTGCTCCTGCTGGGTCAGCCGAGCAGCACATTTCTACTTAACCACCTGCTATCATGAGAGACATCAGGGCTGCATCTTTTGAGCCCAGTACTGAGCCTGAAAAGCATTTCCAACCCCACTTACAAGTGAAACTTGCTCAAATGTGCCTCTCTGCTCTTCACTGAAAAGCTCATTCTGCGTACATTTTTGGCATGGGTTTGCTCCTGCTGGGTCAGCCGAGCAGCCAATTTCTACTTAACCACCTGCTATCATGAGAGACATCAGGGCTGCATGTTTTGAGCCCAGTACTGAGCCTGAAAAGCATTTCCAATCCCACTTACAAGTGAAACTAGCTAAAATGTGCCTGGCTGCTCTTCACTGAAAAGCTTGTTTCTGCATAATTTTTTGGCATACGTTTGCTCCTGCTGCGTCAGCAGAGCAGCGAATTTCTACTTAACCACCTGCTATCATGAGAGACATCAGGGCTGCATCTTTTGAGCCCAGTACTGAGCCTGAAAAGCGTTTCCAACCCCACTTACAAGTGAAACTTGCTAAAATGTGCCTCTCTGCTCTTCACTGAAAAGCTTGGTTCTGCATACATTTTTAGCATACGTTTGCTCCTGCTGGGTCAGCCGAGCAGCACATTTCTACTTAACCTCCTGCTATCATGAGAGACATCAGGGCTGCATCTTTTGAGGCCAGTACTGAGCCTGAAAAGCATTTCCAACCCCACTTACAAGTGAAACTTGCTAAAATGAGCCTAGCTGCTCTTCACTGAAAAGCTTGTTTCTGCATACATTTTTGGCATACGTTTGCTCCTGCTGGGTCAGCCGAGCAGCGAATTTCTACTTAACCACCTGCTATCATGAGAGACATCTCAGGGCTGCATCTTTTGAGCCCAGTACTGAGCCTGAAAAGCGTTTCCAACCCCACTTACAAGTGAAACTTGCTAAAATGTTCCTGGCTGCTCTTCACTGAAAACCTTGGTTCTGCATACATTTTTAGCATATGTTTGCTCCTGCTGGGCCAGCCGAGCAGCGAATTTCTACTTAACCACCTGCTATCATGAGAGACATCAGGGCTGCATCTTTTAAGCCCAGTACTGAGCCTGAAAAGCGTTTCCAACCCCACTTACAAGTGAAACTTGCTAAAATGTGCCTGGCTGCTCTTCACTGAAAAGCTTGGTTCTGCATACATTTTTAGCATACGTTTGCTCCTGCTGGGTCAGCCGAGCAGCAAATTTCTACTTAACCACCTGCTATCATGAGAGAGATCAGCGCTGCATCTTTTGAGCCCAGTACTGAGCCTGAAAAGCATTTCCAACCCCACTTACAAGTGAAACTTGCTAAAATGTGCCTGGCTGCTCTTCACTGAAAAGCTTGTTTCTGCATACATTTTTGGCATACGTTTGCTCCTGCTGGTTCAGCCGAGCAGCGAATTTCTACTTAACCACCTGCTATCATGAGAGACATCAGGGCTGCATCTTTTGAGCCCAGTACTGAGCCTGAAAAGCGTTTCCAACCCCACTTACAAGTGAAACTTGCTAAAATGTGCCTGGCTGCTCTTCACTGAAAAGCTTGGTTCTGCACACATTTTTAGCATACGTTTGCTCCTGCTGGGTCAGCCGAGCAGCACATTTCTACTTAACCACCTGCTATCATGAGAGACATCAGGGCTGCATCTTTTGAGCCCAGTACTGAGCCTGAAAAGCGTTTCCAACCCCACTTACAAGTGAAACTTGCTAAAATGTGCCTGGCTGCTCTTCACTGAAAAGCTTGGTTCTGCACACATTTTTAGCATATGTTTGCTCTTGCTGGGCCAGCCGAGCAGCGAATTTCTACTTAACCACCTGCTATCATGAGAGACATCAGGGCTGCATCTTTTGAGCCCAGTACTGAGCCTGAAAAGCATTTCCAACCCCACTTACAAGTGAAACTTGCTAAAATGTGCCTCTCTGCTTTTCACTGAAAAGCTGATTCTGCGTACATTTTTGGCATAGGTTTGCTCCTGCTGGGTCAGCCGAGCAGCGAATTTCTACTTAACCACCTGCTATCATGAGAGACATCAGGGCTGCATCTTTTGAGCCCAGTACTGAGCCTGAAAAGCGTTTCCAACCCCACTTACAAGTGAAACTTGCTAAAATGTGCCTGGCTGCTCTTCACTGAAAAGCTTGGTTCTGCATACATTTTTAGCATACGTTTGCTCCTGCTGGGTCAGCCGAGCAGCAAATTTCTACTTAACCACCTGCTATCATGAGAGACATCAGGGCTGCATCTTTTGAGCCCAGTACTGAGCCTGAAAAGCATTTCCAACCCCACTTACAAGTGAAACTTGCTAAAATGTGCCTCTCTGCTCTTCACTGAAAAACTTGGTTCTGCATACATTTTTAGCATACGTTCTCCTGCTGGGTCAGCCGAGCAGCACATTTCTACTTAACCACCTGCTATCATGAGAGACATCAGGGCTGCATCTTTTGAGCCCAGTACTGAGCCTGAAAAGCATTTCTAACCCCACTCACAAGTGAAACTTGCTAAAATGTGCCTGGCTGCTCTTCACTGAAAAGCTTGGTTCTGCATACATTTTTAGCATACGTTTGCTCCTGCTGGGTCAGCCGAGCAGCGAATTTCTACTTAACCACCTGCTATCATGAGAGACATCAGGGCTGCATCTTTTGAGCCCAGTACTGCGCCAGAAAAGCGTTTCCAACCCCACTTACAGTGAAACTTGCTAAAATGTGCTTGGCTGCTCTTCACTGAAAAGCTTGGTTCTGCATACATTTTTAGCATATGTTTGCTCCTGCTGGGCCAGCCGAGCAGCGAATTTCTACTTAACCACCTGCTATCATGAGAGACATCAGGGCTGCATCTTTTGAGCCCAGTACTGAGCCTGAAAAGCGTTTCCAACCCCACTTACAAGTGAAACTTGCTAAAATGTGCCTCTCTGCTCTTCACTGAAAAGCTGATTCTGCGTACATTTTTGGCATAGGTTTGCTCCTGCTGGGTCAGCCGAGCAGCAAATTTCGACTTAACCACCTGCTATCATGAGATACATCAGGGCTGCATCTTTTGAGGCCAGTACTGAGCCTGAAAAGCGTTTCCAACCCCACTTACAAGTGAAACTTGCTAAAATGTGCCTGGCTGCTCTTCACTGAAAAGCTTGGTTCTGCACACATTTTTAGCATAGGTTTGCTCCTGCTGGGTCAGCCGAGCAGCGAATTTCTACTTAACAACCTGCTATCATGAGAGACAACAGGCTGCATCTTTTGAGCCCAGTACTGAGCCTGAAAAGCGTTTCCAACCCCACTTACAAGTGAAACTTGCTAAATTGTGCCTGGCTGCTCTTCACTGAAAAGCTTGGTTCTGCATACATTTTTAGCATACGTTTGCTCCTGCTGGGTCAGCCGGGCAGCGAATTTCTACTTAACCACCTGCTATCATGAGAGACATCAGGGCTTCATCTTTTGAGCCCAGTACTGAGCCTGAAAAGCGTTTCCAACCCCACTTACAAGTGAAACTTGCTAAACTGTGCCTCTCTGCTCTTCACTGAAAAGCTTGGTTCTGCATACATTTTTAGCATACGTTTGCTCCTGCTGGGTCAGCCGAGCAGCACATTTCTACTTAACCACCTGCTATCATGAAAGACATCAGGGCTGCATCTTTTGAGCCCAGTACTGAGCCTGAAAAGCATTTCCAACCCCACTTACAGGTGAAACTTGCTAAAATGTGCCTGGCTGCTCTACACTGAAAAGCTTGTTTCTGCATAAATATTTAGCATACGTTTGCTCCTGCTGGGTCAGCCGAGCAGCACATTTCTACTTAACCACCTGCTATCATGAGAGACATCAGGGCTGCATCT
Source organism: Lissotriton helveticus (assembly GCF_964261635.1). NCBI lineage: Eukaryota > Metazoa > Chordata > Amphibia > Caudata > Salamandridae > Lissotriton > Lissotriton helveticus. The sequence goes on along the minus strand of NC_136065.1, from coordinate 744,267,069 downwards.
TTTGAGCCCAGTACTGAGCCTGAAAAGCATTTCCAACCCCACTTACAAGTGAAACTTGCTCAAATGTGCCTCTCTGCTCTTCACTGAAAAGCTCATTCTGCGTACATTTTTGGCATGGGTTTGCTCCTGCTGGGTCAGCCGAGCAGCCAATTTCTACTTAACCACCTGCTATCATGAGAGACATCAGGGCTGCATGTTTTGAGCCCAGTACTGAGCCTGAAAAGCATTTCCAATCCCACTTACAAGTGAAACTAGCTAAAATGTGCCTGGCTGCTCTTCACTGAAAAGCTTGTTTCTGCATAATTTTTTGGCATACGTTTGCTCCTGCTGCGTCAGCAGAGCAGCGAATTTCTACTTAACCACCTGCTATCATGAGAGACATCAGGGCTGCATCTTTTGAGCCCAGTACTGAGCCTGAAAAGCGTTTCCAACCCCACTTACAAGTGAAACTTGCTAAAATGTGCCTCTCTGCTCTTCACTGAAAAGCTTGGTTCTGCATACATTTTTAGCATACGTTCTCCTGCTGGGTCAGCCGAGCAGCACATTTCTACTTAACCACCTGCTATCATGAGAGACATCAGGGCTACATCTTTTGAGCCCAGTACTGAGCCTGAAAAGCATTTCTAACCCCACTTACAAGTGAAACTTGCTAAAATGTGCCTGGCTGCTCTTCACTGAAAAGCTTGGTTCTGCATACATTTTTAGCATACGTTTGCTCCTGCTGGGTCAGCTGAGCAGCGAATTTCTACTTAACCACCTGCTATCATGAGAGACATCAGGGCTGCATCTTTGGAGCCCAGTACTGCGCCTGAAAAGCGTTTCCAACCCCACTTACAGTGAAACTTGCTAAAATGTGCTTGGCTGCTCTTCACTGAAAAGCTTGGTTCTGCATACATTTTTAGCATATGTTTGCTCCTGCTTGGCCAGCCGAGCAGGGAATTTCTACTTAACCACCTGCTATCATGAGAGACATCAGGGCTGCATCTTTTGAGCCCAGTACTGAGCCTGAAAAGCGTTTCCAACCCCACTTACAAGTGAAACTTGCTAAAATGTGCCTCTCTGCTCTTCACTGAAAAGCTGATTCTGCGTACATTTTTGGCATAGGTTTGCTCCTGCTGGGTCAGCCGAGCAGCAAATTTCGACTTAACCACCTGCTATCATGAGATACATCAGGGCTGCATCTTTTGAGGCCAGTACTGAGCCTGAAAAGCGTTTCCAACCCCACTTACAAGTGAAACTTGCTAAAATGTGCCTGGCTGCTCTTCACTGAAAAGCTTGGTTCTGCATACATTTTTAGCATATGTTTGCTCCTGCTGGGTCAGCCGAGCAGCGAATTTCTACTTAACCACCTGCTATCATGAGAGACATCAGGGCTGCATCTTTTGAGCCCAGTACTGAGCCTGAAAAGCGTTTCCAACCCCACTTACAAGTGAAACTTGCTAAAATGTGCCTCTCTGCTCTTCACTGAAAAGCTGATTCTGCGTACATTTTTGGCATAGGTTTGCTCCTGCTGGGTCAGCCGAGCAGCAAATTTCGACTTAACCACCTGCTATCATGAGATACATCAGGGCTGCATCTTTTGAGGCCAGTACTGAGCCTGAAAAGCGTTTCCAACCCCACTTACAAGTGAAACTTGCTAAAATGTGCCTGGCTGCTCTTCACTGAAAAGCTTGGTTCTGCATAAATTTTTAGCATATGTTTGCTCCTGCTGGGTCAGCCGAGCAGCGAATTTCTACTTAACCACCTGCTATCATGAGAGACATCAGGGCTGCATCTTTTGAGCCCAGTACTGAGCCTGAAAAGCGTTTCCAACCCCACTTACAAGTGAAACTTGCTAAAATGTGCCTGGCTGCTCTTCACTGAAAAGCTTGGTTCTGCATACATTTTTAGCATACGTTTGCTCCTGCTGGGTCAGCCGAGCAGCAAATTTCTACTTAACCACCTGCTATCATGAGAGACATCAGGGCTGCATCTTTTGAGCCCAGTACTGAGCCTGAAAAGCATTTCCAACCCCACTTACAAGTGAAACTTGCTAAAATGTGCCTCTCTGCTCTTCACTGAAAAACTTGGTTCTGCATACATTTTTAGCATACGTTCTCCTGCTGGGTCAGCCGAGCAGCACATTTCTACTTAACCACCTGCTATCATGAGAGACATCAGGGCTGCATCTTTTGAGCCCAGTACTGAGCCTGAAAAGCATTTCTAACCCCACTTACAAGTGAAACTTGCTAAAATGTGCCTGGCTGCTCTTCACTGAAAAGCTTGGTTCTGCATACATTTTTAGCATACGTTTGCTCCTGCTGGGTCAGCCGAGCAGCGAATTTCTACTTAACCACCTGCTATCATGAGAGACATCAGGGCTGCATCTTTGGAGCCCAGTACTGCGCCAGAAAAGCGTTTCCAACCCCACTTACAGTGAAACTTGCTAAAATGTGCTTGGCTGCTCTTCACTGAAAAGCTTGGTTCTGCATACATTTTTAGCATATGTTTGCTCCTGCTGGGCCAGCCGAGCAGCGAATTTCTACTTAACCACCTGCTATCATGAGAGACATCAGGGCTGCATCTTTTGAGCCCAGTACTGAGCCTGAAAAGCGTTTCCAACCCCACTTACAAGTGAAACTTGCTAAAATGTGCCTCTCTGCTCTTCACTGAAAAGCTGATTCTGCGTACATTTTTGGCATAGGTTTGCTCCTGCTGGGTCAGCCGAGCAGCGAATTTCGACTTAACAACCTGCTATCATGAGAGACAACAGGCTGCATCTTTTGAGCCCAGTACTGAGCCTGAAAAGCGTTTCCAACCCCACTTACAAGTGAAACTTGCTAAATTGTGCCTGGCTGCTCTTCACTGAAAAGCTTGGTTCTGCATACATTTTTAGCATACGTTTGCTCCTGCTGGGTCAGCTGGGCAGCGAATTTCTACTTAACCACCTGCTATCATGAGAGACATCAGGGCTTCATCTTTTGAGCCCAGTACTGAGCCTGAAAAGCGTTTCCAACCCCACTTACAAGTGAAACTTGCTAAACTGTGCCTCTCTGCTCTTCACTGAAAAGCTTGGTTCTGCATACATTTTTAGCATACGTTTGCTCCTGCTGGGTCAGCCGAGCAGCACATTTCTACTTAACCACCTGCTATCATGAAAGACATCAGGGCTGCATCTTTTGAGCCCAGTACTGAGCCTGAAAAGCATTTCCAACCCCACTTACAGGTGAAACTTGCTAAAATGTGCCTGGCTGCTCTACACTGAAAAGCTTGTTTCTGCATAAATATTTAGCATACGTTTGCTCCTGCTGGGTCAGCCGAGCAGCACATTTCTACTTAACCACCTGCTATCATGAGAGACATCAGGGCTGCATCTTTTGAGCCCAGTACTGAGCCTGAAAAGCATTTCCAACCCCACTTACAAGTGAAACTTGCTCAAATGTGCCTCTCTGCTCTTCACTGAAAAGCTCATTCTGCGTACATTTTTGGCATGGGTTTGCTCCTGCTGGGTCAGCCGAGCAGCCAATTTCTACTTAACCACCTGCTATCATGAGAGACATCAGGGCTGCATGTTTTGAGCCCAGTACTGAGCCTGAAAAGCATTTCCAATCCCACTTACAAGTGAAACTTGCTAAAATGTGCCTGGCTGCTCTTCACTGAAAAGCTTGTTTCTGCATAATTTTTTGGCATACGTTTGCTCCTGCTGCGTCAGCAGAGCAGCGAATTTCTACTTAACCACCTGCTATCATGAGACATCAGGGCTGCATCTCTTGAGCCCAGTACTGAGCCAGAAAAGCGTTTCCAATCCCACTTACAAGTGAAACTTGCTAAAATGTGCCTCTCTGCTCTTCACTGAAAAGCTTGGTTCTGCATACATTTTTAGCATACGTTTGCTCCTGCTGGGTCAGCCGAGCAGCACATTTCTACTTAACCGCCTGCTATCATGAGAGACATCAGGGCTGCATCTTTTGAGCCCAGTACTGAGCCTGAAAAGCATTTCCAACTCCACTTACAAGTGAAACTTGCTAAAATGTGCCTCTCTGCTCTTCACTGAAAAGCTTGGTTCTGCATACATTTTTGGCATACGTTTGCTCCTGCTGGGTTAGCCGAGCAGCGAATTTCTACTTAACCACCTGCTATCATGAGAGACTTCAGGGCTGCATCTGTTGAGGCCAGTACTGAGCCTGAAAAGCGTTTCCAACCCCACTTACAAGTGAAACTTGCTAAAATGTGCCTCTCTGCTCTTTACTGAAAAGCTGATTCTGCGTACATTTTTGGCATAGGTTTGCTCCTGCCGGTTTAGCCGAGCAGCACATTTCTACTTAACCACCTGCTATTATTGAGAGACATCAGGGCTGCATCCTTTGAGGCCAGTACTAAGCCTGAAAAGCATTTCCAACCCCACTTACAAGTGAAACTTGCTAAAATGTGCCTAGCTTTTCACTGAAAAGCTTGTTTCTGCATACATTTTTGGCATACGTTTGCTCCTGCTGGGTCAGCCGAGCAGCAAATTTCTACTTAACCACCTGCTATCATGAGAGACATCAGGGCTGCATCTTTTGAGCCCAGTACTGACCCTGAAAAGCATTTCCAACCCCACTTACAAGTGAAACTTGCTAAAATGTGCCTCTCTGCTCTTCACTGAAAAGCTTGGTTCTGCATACATTTTTGGCATACGTTTGCTCCTGCTGGGTCAGCCGAGCAGCGAATTTCTACTTAACCACCTGCTATCATGAGAGACATCAGGGCTGCATCTTTTGAGCCCAGTACTGAGCCTGAAAAGCGTTTCCATCCCCACTTACAAGTGAAACTTGCTAAAATGTGCCTGGCTGCTCTTCACTGAAAAGCTTGGTTCTGCATACATTTTTAGCATACGTTTGCTCCTGCTGGGTCAGCCGAGCAGCGAATTTCTACTTAACCACCTGCTATCATGAGAGACATCAGGGCTGCATCTTTTGAGCCCAGTACTGAGCCTGAAAAGCATTTCTAACCCCACTTACAAGTGAAACTTGCTAAAATGTGCCTCTCTGCTCTTCACTGAAAAGCGTGGTTCTGCATACATTTTTAGCATACGTTCTCCTGCTGGGTCAGCCGAGCAGCACATTTCTACTTAACCACCTGCTATCATGAGAGACATCAGGGCTGCATCTTTTGAGCCCAGTACTGAGCCTGAAAAGCATTTCTAACCCCACTTACAAGTGAAACTTGCTAAAATGTGCCTGGCTGCTCTTCACTGAAAAGCTTGGTTCTGCATACATTTTTAGCATACGTTTGCTCCTGCTGGGTCAGCCGAGCAGCGAATTTCTACTTAACCACCTGCTATCATGAGAGACATCAGGGCTGCATCTTTGGAGCCCAGTACTGCACCTGAAAAGCGTTTCCAACCCCACTTACAAGTGAAACTTGCTAAAATGTGCTTGGCTGCTCTTCACTGAAAAGCTTGGTTCTGCATACATTTTTAGCATATGTTTGCTCCTGCTGGGCCAGCCGAGCAGCGAATTTCGACTTAACCACCTGCTATCATGAGATACATCAGGGCTGCATCTTTTGAGGCCAGTACTGAGCCTGAAAAGCGTTTCCAACCCCACTTACAAGTGAAACTTGCTAAAATGTGCCTGGCTGCTCTTCACTGAAAAGCTTGGTTCTGCACACATTTTTAGCATAGGTTTGCTCCTGCTGGGTCAGCCGAGCAGCGAATTTGTACTTAACCACCTGCTATCATGAGAGACAACAGGGCTGCATCTTTTGAGCCCAGTACTGAGCCTGAAAAGCGTTTCCAACCCCACTTACAAGTGAAACTTGCTAAATTGTGCCTGGCTGCTCTTCACTGAAAAGCTTGGTTCTGCATACATTTTTAGCATATGTTTGCTCCTGCTGGGTCAGCCGAGCAGCGAATTTCTACTTAACCACCTGCTATCATGATAGACATCAGGGCTGCATCTTTTGAGCCCAGTACTGAGCCTGAAAAGCATTTCCAACCCCACTTACAGGTGAAACTTGCTAAAATGTGCCTGGCTGCTCTACACTGAAAAGCTTGTTTCTGCATAAATTTTTAGCATACGTTTGCTCCTGCTGGGTCAGCCGAGCAGCACATTTCTACTTAACCACCTGCTATCATGAGAGACATCAGGGCTGCATCTTTTGAGCCCAGTACTGAGCCTGAAAAGCATTTCCAACCCCACTTACAAGTGAAACTTGCTCAAATGTGCCTCTCTGCTCTTCACTGAAAAGCTCATTCTGCGTACATTTTTGGCATGGGTTTGCTCCTGCTGCGTCAGCAGAGCAGCGAATTTCTACTTAACCACCTGCTATCATGAGACATCAGGGCTGCATCTTTTGAGCCCAGTACTGAGCCTGAAAAGCGTTTCCAATCCCACTTACAAGTGAAACTTGCTAAAATGTGCCTCTCTGCTCTTCACTGAAAAGCTTGGTTCTGCATACATTTTTAGCATACGTTTGCTCCTGCTGGGTCAGCCGAGCAGCGCATTTCTACTTAACCGCCTGCTATCATGAGAGACATCAGGGCTGCATCTTTTGAGCCCAGTACTGAGCCTGAAAAGCATTTCCAACTCCACTTACAAGTGAAACTTGCTAAAATGTGCCTCTCTGCTCTTCACTGAAAAGCTTGTTTCTGCATAAATTTTTGGCATACGTTTGCTCCTGCTGGGTCAGCCGAGCAGCAAATTTCTACTTAACCACCTGCTATCATGAGAGACATCAGGGCTGCATCTTTTGAGCCCAGTACTGACCCTGAAAAGCATTTCCAACCCCACTTACAAGTGAAACTTGCTAAAATGTGCCTCTCTGCTCTTCACTGAAAAGCTTGGTTCTGCATACATTTTTGGCATACGTTTGCTCCTGCTGGGTCAGCCGAGCAGCGAATTTCTACTTAACCACCTGCTATCATGAGAGACATCAGGGCTGCATCTTTTGAGCCCAGTACTGAGCCTGAAAAGCATTTCCAACCCCACTTACAAGTGAAACTTGCTCAAATGTGCCTCTCTGCTCTTCACTGAAAAGCTCATTCTGCGTACATTTTTGGCATGGGTTTGCTCCTGCTGCGTCAGCAGAGCAGCGAATTTCTACTTAACCACCTGCTATCATGAGACATCAGGGCTGCATCTTTTGAGCCCAGTACTGAGCCTGAAAAGCGTTTCCAATCCCACTTACAAGTGAAACTTGCTAAAATGTGCCTCTCTGCTCTTCACTGAAAAGCTTGGTTCTGCATACATTTTTAGCATACGTTTGCTCCTGCTGGGTCAGCCGAGCAGCGCATTTCTACTTAACCGCCTGCTATCATGAGAGACATCAGGGCTGCATCTTTTGAGCCCAGTACTGAGCCTGAAAAGCATTTCCAACTCCACTTACAAGTGAAACTTGCTAAAATGTGCCTCTCTGCTCTTCACTGAAAAGCTTGTTTCTGCATAAATTTTTGGCATACGTTTGCTCCTGCTGGGTCAGCCAAGCAGCAAATTTCTACTTAACCACCTGCTATCATGAGAGACATCAGGGCTGCATCTTTTGAGCCCAGTACTGACCCTGAAAAGCATTTCCAACCCCACTTACAAGTGAAACTTGCTAAAATGTGCCTCTCTGCTCTTCACTGAAAAGCTTGGTTCTGCATACATTTTTGGCATACGTTTGCTCCTGCTGGGTCAGCCGAGCAGCGAATTTCTACTTAACCACCTGCTATCATGAGAGACATCAGGGCTGCATCTTTTGAGCCCAGTACTGAGCCTGAAAAGCGTTTCCAACCCCACTTACAAGTGAAACTTGCTAAAATGTGCCTGGCTGCTCTTCACTGAAAAGCTTGGTTCTGCATACATTTTTAGCATACGTTTGCTCCTGCTGGGTCAGCCGAGCAGCGAATTTCTACTTAACCACCTGCTATCATGAGAGACATCAGGGCTGCATCTTTTGAGCCCAGTACTGAGCCTGAAAAGCATTTCCAACCCCACTTACAAGTGAAACTTGCTAAAATGTGCCTGGCTGCTCTTCACTGAAAAGCTTGGTTCTGCATACATTTTTAGCATAGGTTTGCTCCTGCTGGGTCAGCCGAGCAGCGAATTTGTACTTAACCACCTGCTATCATGAGAGACAACAGGGCTGCATCTTTTGAGCCCAGTACTGAGCCTGAAAAGCGTTTCCAACCCCACTTACAAGTGAAACTTGCTAAATTGTGCCTGGCTGCTCTTCACTGAAAAGCTTGGTTCTGCATACATTTTTAGCATATGTTTGCTCCTGCTGGGTCAGCCGAGCAGCGAATTTCTACTTAACCACCTGCTATCATGATAGACATCAGGGCTGCATCTTTTGAGCCCAGTACTGAGCCTGAAAAGCATTTCCAACCCCACTTACAGGTGAAACTTGCTGAAATGTGCCTGGCTGCTCTACACTGAAAAGCTTGTTTCTGCATAAATTTTTAGCATACGTTTGCTCCTGCTGGGTCAGCCGAGCAGCACATTTCTACTTAACCACCTGCTATCATGAGAGACATCAGGGCTGCATCTTTTGAGCCCAGTACTGAGCCTGAAAAGCATTTCCAACCCCACTTACAAGTGAAACTTGCTCAAATGTGCCTCTCTGCTCTTCACTGAAAAGCTCATTCTGCGTACATTTTTGGCATGGGTTTGCTCCTGCTGCGTCAGCAGAGCAGCGAATTTCTACTTAACCACCTGCTATCATGAGACATCAGGGCTGCATCTTTTGAGCCCAGTACTGAGCCTGAAAAGCGTTTCCAATCCCACTTACAAGTGAAACTTGCTAAAATGTGCCTCTCTGCTCTTCACTGAAAAGCTTGGTTCTGCATACATTTTTAGCATACGTTTGCTCCTGCTGGGTCAGCCGAGCAGCGCATTTCTACTTAACCGCCTGCTATCATGAGAGACATCAGGGCTGCATCTTTTGAGCCCAGTACTGAGCCTGAAAAGCATTTCCAACTCCACTTACAAGTGAAACTTGCTAAAATGTGCCTCTCTGCTCTTCACTGAAAAGCTTGTTTCTGCATAAATTTTTGGCATACGTTTGCTCCTGCTGGGTCAGCCGAGCAGCAAATTTCTACTTAACCACCTGCTATCATGAGAGACATCAGGGCTGCATCTTTTGAGCCCAGTACTGACCCTGAAAAGCATTTCCAACCCCACTTACAAGTGAAACTTGCTAAAATGTGCCTCTCTGCTCTTCACTGAAAAGCTTGGTTCTGCATACATTTTTGGCATACGTTTGCTCCTGCTGGGTCAGCCGAGCAGCGAATTTCTACTTAACCACCTGCTATCATGAGAGACATCAGGGCTGCATCTTTTGAGCCCAGTACTGAGCCTGAAAAGCGTTTCCAACCCCACTTACAAGTGAAACTTGCTAAAATGTGCCTGGCTGCTCTTCACTGAAAAGCTTGGTTCTGCATACATTTTTAGCATACGTTTGCTCCTGCTGGGTCAGCCGAGCAGCGAATTTCTACTTAACCACCTGCTATCATGAGAGACATCAGGGCTGCATCTTTTGAGCCCAGTACTGAGCCTGAAAAGCATTTCCAACCCCACTTACAAGTGAAACTTGCTAAAATGTGCCTCTCTGCTCTTCACTGAAAAGCTTGGTTCTGCATACATTTTTAGCATACGTTCTCCTACTGGGTCAGCCGATCAGCACATTTCTACTTAACCACCTGCTATCATGAGAGACATCAGGGCTGCATCTTTTGAGCCCAGTACTGAGCCTGAAAAGCATTTCTAACCCCACTTACAAGTGAAACTTGCTAAAATGTGCCTGGCTGCTCTTCACTGAAAAGCTTGGTTCTGCATACATTTTTAGCATACGTTTGCTCCTGCTGGGTCAGCCGAGCAGCGAATTTCTACTTAACCACCTGCTATCATGAGAGACATCAGGGCTGCATCTTTGGAGCCCAGTACTGCGCCTGAAAAGCGTTTCCAACCCCACTTACAGTGAAACTTGCTAAAATGTGCTTGGCTGCTCTTCACTTAAAAGCTTGGTTCTGCATACATTTTTAGCATATGTTTGCTCCTGCTTGGCCAGCCGAGCAGGGAATTTCTACTTAACCACCTGCTATCATGAGAGACATCAGGGCTGCATCGTTTGAGCCCAGTACTGAGCCTGAAAAGCGTTTCCAACCCCACTTACAAGTGAAACTTGCTAAAATGTGCCTCTCTGCTCTTCACTGAAAAGCTGATTCTGCGTACATTTTTGGCATAGGTTTGCTCCTGCTGGGTCAGCCGAGCAGCAAATTTCGACTTAACCACCTGCTATCATGAGATACATCAGGGCTGCATCTTTTGAGGCCAGTACTGAGCCTGAAAAGCGTTTCCAACCCCACTTACTAGTGAAACTTGCTAAAATGTGCCTGGTTGCTCTTCACTGAAAAGCTTGGTTCTACATACATTTTTAGCATACGTTTGCTCCTGCTGGGTCAGCCGAGCAGCACATTTCTACTTAACCACCTGCTATCATGAGAGACATCAGGGCTGCATCTTTTGAGCCCAGTACTGAGCCTGAAAAGCATTTCTAACCCCACTTACAAGTGAAACTTGCTAAAATGTGCCTGGCTGCTCTTCACTGAAAAGCTTGGTTCTGCATACATTTTTAGCATACGTTTGCTCCTGCTGGGTCAGCCGAGCAGCGAATTTCTACTTAACCACCTGCTATCATGAGAGACATCAGGGCTGCATCTTTGGAGCCCAGTACTGAGCCTGAAAAGCGTTTCCAACCCCACTTACAAGTGAAACTTGCTAAAATGTGCCTCTCTGCTCTTCACTGAAAAGCTGATTCTGCGTACATTTTTGGCATAGGTTTGCTCCTGCTGGGTCAGCCGAGCAGCAAATTTCTACTTAACCACCTGCTATCATGAGATACATCAGGGCTGCATCTTTTGAGGCCAGTACTGAGCCTGAAAAGCGTTTCCAACCCCACTTGCAAGTGAAACTTGCTAAAATGTGCCTGGCTGCTCTTCACTGAAAAGCTTGGTTCTGCACACATTTTTAGCATACGTTTGCTCCTGCTGGGTCAGCCGAGCAGCGAATTTCTACTTAACCACCTGCTATCATGAGAGACATCAGGGCTGCATCTTTTGAGCCCAGTACTGAGCCTGAAAAGCGTTTCCAACCCCACTTACAAGTGAAACTTGCTAAAATGTGCCTCTCTGCTCTTCACTGAAAAGCTTGGTTCTGCATACATTTTTAGCATACGTTCTCCTGCTGGGTCAGCCGAGCAGCACATTTCTACTTAACCACCTGCTATCATGAGAGACATCAGGGCTGCATCTTTTGAGCCCAGTACTGAGCCTGAAAAGCATTTCTAACCCCACTTACAAGTGAAACTTGCTAAAATGTGCCTGGCTGCTCTTCACTGAAAAGCTTGGTTCTGCATACATTTTTAGCATACGTTTGCTCCTGCTGGGTCAGCTGAGCAGCGAATTTCTACTTAACCACCTGCTATCATGAGAGACATCAGGGCTGCATCTTTGGAGCCCAGTACTGCGCCTGAAAAGCGTTTCCAACCCCACTTACAGTGAAACTTGCTAAAATGTGCTTGGCTGCTCTTCACTGAAAAGCTTGGTTCTGCATACATTTTTAGCATATGTTTGCTCCTGCTTGGCCAGCCGAGCAGGGAATTTCTACTTAACCACCTGCTATCATGAGAGACATCAGGGCTGCATCTTTTGAGCCCAGTACTGAGCCTGAAAAGCGTTTCCAACCCCACTTACAAGTGAAACTTGCTAAAATGTGCCTCTCTGCTCTTCACTGAAAAGCTGATTCTGCGTACATTTTTGGCATAGGTTTGCTCCTGCTGGGTCAGCCGAGCAGCAAATTTCGACTTAACCACCTGCTATCATGAGATACATCAGGGCTGCATCTTTTGAGGCCAGTACTGAGCCTGAAAAGCGTTTCCAACCCCACTTACAAGTGAAACTTGCTAAAATGTGCCTGGTTGCTCTTCACTGAAAAGCTTGGTTCTGCATACATTTTTAGCATATGTTTGCTCCTGCTGGGTCAGCCGAGCAGCGAATTTCTACTTAACCACCTGCTATCATGAGAGACATCAGGGCTGCATCTTTTGAGCCCAGTACTGAGCCTGAAAAGCGTTTCCAACCCCACTTACAAGTGAAACTTGCTAAAATGTGCCTCTCTGCTCTTCACTGAAAAGCTGATTCTGCGTACATTTTTGGCATAGGTTTGCTCCTGCTGGGTCAGCCGAGCAGCAAATTTCGACTTAACCACCTGCTATCATGAGATACATCAGGGCTGCATCTTTTGAGGCCAGTACTGAGCCTGAAAAGCGTTTCCAACCCCACTTACAAGTGAAACTTGCTAAAATGTGCCTGGCTGCTCTTCACTGAAAAGCTTGGTTCTGCATAAATTTTTAGCATATGTTTGCTCCTGCTGGGTCAGCCGAGCAGCGAATTTCTACTTAACCACCTGCTATCATGAGAGACATCAGGGTTGCATCTTTTGAGCCCAGTACTGAGCCTGAAAAGCGTTTCCAACCCCACTTACAAGTGAAACTTGCTAAAATGTGCCTCTCTGCTCTTCACTGAAAAGCTTGGTTCTGCATACATTTTTAGCATACGTTCTCCTGCTGGGTCAGCCGAGCAGCACATTTCTACTTAACCACCTGCTATCATGAGAGACATCAGGGCTGCATCTTTTGAGCCCAGTACTGAGCCTGAAAAGCATTTCTAACCCCACTTACAAGTGAAACTTGCTAAAATGTGCCTGGCTGCTCTTCACTGAAAAGCTTGGTTCTGCATACATTTTTAGCATACGTTTGCTCCTACTGGGTCAGCCGAGCAGCAAATTTCTACTTAACCACCTGCTATCATGAGAGACATCAGGGCTGCATCTTTTGAGGCCAGTACTGAGCCTGAAAAGCATTTCCAACCCCACTTACAAGTGAAACTTGCTAAAATGTGCCTCTCTGCTCTTCACTGAAAAGCTGATTCTGCGTACATTTTTGGCATAGGTTTGCTCCTGCTGGTTTAGCCGAGCAGCACATTTCTACTTAACCACCTGCTATTATGAGAGACATCAGGGCTGCATCCTTTTAGGCCAGTACTAAGCCTGAAAAGCATTTCCAACCCCACTTACAAGTGAAACTTGCTAAAATGTGCCTAGCTTTTCACTGAAAAGCTTGTTTCTGCATAACTTTTTGGCATACGTTTGCTCCTGCTGGGTCAGCCGAGCAGCAAATTTCTACTTAACCACCTGCTATCATGAGAGACATCAGGGCTGCATCTTTTGAGCCCAGTACTGACCCTGAAAAGCATTTCCAACCCCACTTACAAGTGAAACTTGCTAAAATGTGCCTCTCTGCTCTTCACTGAAAAGCTTGGTTCTGCATACATTTTTGGCATACGTTTGCTCCTGCTGGGTCAGCCGAGCAGCGAATTTCTACTTAACCACCTGCTATCATGAGAGACATCAGGGCTGCATCTTTTGAGCCCAGTACTGAGCCTGAAAAGCGTTTCCAACCCCACTTACAAGTGAAACTTGCTAAAATGTGCCTGGCTGCTCTTCACTGAAAAGCTTGGTTCTGCATACATTTTTAGCATACGTTTGCTCCTGCTGGGTCAGCCGAGCAGCGAATTTCTACTTAACCACCTGCTATCATGAGAGACATCAGGGCTGCATCTTTGGAACCCAGTACTGCACCTGAAAAGCGTTTCCAACCCCACTTACAGTGAAACTTGCTAAAATGTGCTTGGCTGCTCTTCACTGAAAAGCTTGGTTCTGCATGCATTTTTAGCATATGTTTGCTCCTGCTGGGCCAGCCGAGCAGCGAATTTCTACTTAACCAACTGCTATCATGAGAGACATCAGGGCTGCATCTTTTGAGCCCAGTACTGAGCCTGAAAAGCGTTTCCAACCCCACTTACAAGTGAAACTTGCTAAAATGTGCCTCTCTGCTCTTCACTGAAAAGCTGATTCTGCGTACATTTTTGGCATAGGTTTGCTCCTGCTGGGTCAGCCGAGCAGCAAATTTCTACTTAACCACCTGCTATCATGAGATACATCAGGGCTGCATCTTTTGAGGCCAGTACTGAGCCTGAAAAGCGTTTCCAACCCCACTTGCAAGTGAAACTTGCTAAAATGTGCCTGGCTGCTCTTCACTGAAAAGCTTGGTTCTGCACACATTTTTAGCATAGGTTTGCTCCTGCTGGGTCAGCCGAGCAGCGAATTTCTACTTAACCACCTGCTATCATGAGAGACATCAGGGCTGCATCTTTTGAGCCCAGTACTGAGCCTGAAAAGCGTTTCCAACCCCACTTACAAGTGAAACTTGCTAAAATGTGCCTCTCTGCTCTTCACTGAAAAGCTTGGTTCTGCATACATTTTTAGCATACGTTCTCCTGCTGGGTCAGCCGAGCAGCACATTTCTACTTAACCACCTGCTATCATGAGAGACATCAGGGCTGCATCTTTTGAGCCCAGTACTGAGCCTGAAAAGCATTTCTAACCCCACTTACAAGTGAAACTTGCTAAAATGTGCCTGGCTGCTCTTCACTGAAAAGCTTGGTTCTGCATACATTTTTAGCATACGTTTGCTCCTGCTGGGTCAGCCGAGCAGCGAATTTCTACTTAACCACCTGCTATCATGAGAGACATCAGGGCTGCATCTTTGGAGCCCAGTACTGCGCCTGAAAAGCGTTTCCAACCCCACTTACAGTGAAACTTGCTAAAATGTGCTTGGCTGCTCTTCACTGAAAAGCTTGGTTCTGCATACATTTTTAGCATATGTTTGCTCCTGCTTGGCCAGCCGAGCAGGGAATTTCTACTTAACCACCTGCTATCATGAGAGACATCAGGGCTGCATCTTTTGAGCCCAGTACTGAGCCTGAAAAGCGTACATTTTTGGCATAGGTTTGCTCCTGCTGGGTCAGCCGAGCAGCAAATTTCGACTTAACCACCTGCTATCATGAGATACATCAGGGCTGCATCTTTTGAGGCCAGTACTGAGCCTGAAAAGCGTTTCCAACCCCACTTACAAGTGAAACTTGCTAAAATGTGCCTGGCTGCTCTTCACTGAAAAGCTTGGTTCTGCATACATTTTTAGCATATGTTTGCTCCTGCTGGGTCAGCCGAGCAGCGAATTTCTACTTAACCACCTGCTATCATGAGAGACATCAGGGCTGCATCTTTTGAGCCCAGTACTGAGCCTGAAAAGCATTTCTAACCCCACTTACAAGTGAAACTTGCTAAAATGTGCCTGGCTGCTCTTCACTGAAAAGCTTGGTTCTGCATGCATTTTTAGCATATGTTTGCTCCTGCTGGGAAAGCCGAGCAGCGAATTTCTACTTAACCACCTGCTATCATGAGAGACATCAGGGCTGCATCTTTTGAGCCCAGTACTGAGCCTGAAAAGCGTTTCCAACCCCACTTACAAGTGAAACTTGCTAAAATGTGCCTCTCTGCTCTTCACTGAAAAGCTGATTCTGCGTACATTTTTGGCATAGGTTTGCTCCTGCTGGGTCAGCCGAGCAGCAAATTTCTACTTAACCACCTGCTATCATGAGATACATCAGGGCTGCATCTTTTGAGGCCAGTACTGAGCCTGAAAAGCGTTTCCAACCCCACTTGCAAGTGAAACTTGCTAAAATGTGCCTGGCTGCTCTTCACTGAAAAGCTTGGTTCTGCACACATTTTTAGCATAGGTTTGCTCCTGCTGGGTCAGCCGAGCAGCGAATTTCTACTTAACCACCTGCTATCATGAGAGACATCAGAGCTGCATCTTTTGAGCCCAGTACTGAGCCTGAAAAGCGTTTCCAACCCCACTTACAAGTGAAACTTGCTAAAATGTGCCTCTCTGCTCTTCACTGAAAAGCTTGGTTCTGCATACATTTTTAGCATACGTTCTCCTGCTGGGTCAGCCGAGCAGCACATTTCTACTTAACCACCTGCTATCATGAGAGACATCAGGGCTGCATCTTTTGAGCCCAGTACTGAGCCTGAAAAGCATTTCTAACCCCACTTACAAGTGAAACTTGCTAAAATGTGCCTCTCTGCTCTTCACTGAAAAGCTGATTCTGCGTACATTTTTGGCATAGGTTTGCTCCTGCTGGGTCAGCCGAGCAGCAAATTTTGACTTAACCACCTGCTATCATGAGATACATCAGGGCTGCATCTTTTGAGGCCAGTACTGAGCCTGAAAAGCGTTTCCAACCCCACTTACAAGTGAAACTTGCTAAAATGTGCCTGGCTGCTCTTCACTGAAAAGCTTGGTTCTGCACACATTTTTAGCATAGGTTTGCTCCTGCTGGGTCAGCCGAGCAGCACATTTCTACTTAACCACCTGCTATCATGAGAGACATCAGGGCTGCATCTTTTGAGCCCAGTACTGAGCCTGAAAAGCATTTCCAACCCCACTTACAGGTGAAACTTGCTAAAATGTGCCTGGCTGCTCTACACTGAAAAGCTTTTCTGCATAAATATTTAGCATACGTTTGCTCCTGCTGGGTCAGCCGAGCAGCACATTTCTACTTAACCACCTGCTATCATGAGAGACATCAGGGCTGCATCTTTTGAGCCCAGTACTGAGCCTGAAAAGCATTTCCAACCCCACTTACAAGTGAAACTTGCTCAAATGTGCCTCTCTGCTCTTCACTGAAAAGCTCATTCTGCGTACATTTTTGGCATGGGTTTGCTCCTGCTGGGTCAGCCGAGCAGCAAATTTCTACTTAACCACCTGCTATCATGAGAGACATCAGGGCTGCATGTTTTGAGCCCAGTACTGAGCCTGAAAAGCATTTCCAATCCCACTTACAAGTGAAACTTGCTAAAATGTGCCTGGCTGCTCTTCACTGAAAAGCTTGTTTCTGCATAATTTTTTGGCATACGTTTGCTCCTGCTGCGTCAGCAGAGCAGCGAATTTCTACTTAACCTCCTGCTATCATGAGACATCAGGGCTGCATCTTTTGAGCCCAGTACTGAGCCAGAAAAGCGTTTCCAATCCCACTTACAAGTGAAACTTGCTAAAATGTGCCTCTCTGCTCTTCACTGAAAAGCTTGGTTCTGCATACATTTTTAGCATACGTTTGCTCCTGCTGGGTCAGCCGAGCAGCACATTTCTACTTAACCGCCTGCTATCATGAGAGACATCAGGGCTGCATCTTTTGAGCCCAGTACTGAGCCTGAAAAGCATTTCCAACTCCACTTACAAGTGAAACTTGCTAAAATATGCCTGGCTGCTCTTCACTGAAAAGCTTGGTTCTGCATACATTTTTAGCATACGTTTGCTCCTACTGGGTCAGCCGAGCAGCACATTTCTACTTAACCACCTGCTATCATGAGAGACATCAGGGCTGCATCTTTTGAGCCCATTACTGAGCCTGAAAAGCATTTCCAACCCCACTTACAAGTGAAACTTGCTAAAAGTGCCTCTCTGCTCTTCACTGAAAAGCTTGGTTCTGCATACATTTTTGGCATACGTTTGCTCCTGCTGGGTTAGCCGAGCAGCGAATTTCTACTTAACCACCTGCTATCATGAGAGACATCAGGGCTGCATCTTTTGAGGCCAGTACTGAGCCTGAAAAGCGTTTCCAACCCCACTTACAAGTGAAACTTGCTAAAATGTGCCTCTCTGCTCTTCACTGAAAAGCTGATTCTGCGTACATTTTTGGCATAGGTTTGCTCCTGCCGGTTTAGCCGAGCAGCACATTTCTACTTAACCACCTGCTATTATGAGAGACATCAAGGCTGCATCCTTTGAGGCCAGTACTAAGCC
Organism: Lissotriton helveticus; assembly: GCF_964261635.1. Lineage (NCBI taxonomy): Eukaryota > Metazoa > Chordata > Amphibia > Caudata > Salamandridae > Lissotriton > Lissotriton helveticus. The sequence continues at coordinate 744,249,363 of NC_136065.1, read as the reverse complement.
TGAAAAGCATTTCCAACCCCACTTACAAGTGAAACTTGCTAAAATGTGCCTAGCTTTTCACTGAAAAGCTTGTTTCTGCATACATTTTTGGCATACGTTTGCTCCTGCTGGGTCAGCCGAGCAGCAAATTTCTACTTAACCACCTGCTATCATGAGAGACATCAGGGCTGCATCTTTTGAGCCCAGTACTGACCCTGAAAAGCATTTCCAACCCCACTTACAAGTGAAACTTGCTAAAATGTGCCTCTCTGCTCTTCACTGAAAAGCTTGGTTCTGCATACATTTTTGGCATACGTTTGCTCCTGCTGGGTCAGCCGAGCAGCGAATTTCTACTTAACCACCTGCTATCATGAGAGACATCAGGGCTGCATCTTTTGAGCCCAGTACTGAGCCTGAAAAGCGTTTCCAACCCCACTTACAAGTGAAACTTGCTAAAATGTGCCTGGCTGCTCTTCACTGAAAAGCTTGGTTCTGCATACATTTTTAGCATACGTTTGCTCCTGCTGGGTCAGCCGAGCAGCGAATTTCTACTTAACCACCTGCTATCATGAGAGACATCAGGGCTGCATCTTTTGAGCCCAGTACTGAGCCTGAAAAGCATTTCCAACCCCACTTACAAGTGAAACTTGCTAAAATGTGCCTCTCTGCTCTTCACTGAAAAGCGTGGTTCTGCATACATTTTTAGCATACGTTCTCCTGCTGGGTCAGCCGAGCAGCAAATTTCTACTTAACCACCTGCTATCATGAGAGACATCAGGGCTGCATCTTTTGAGCCCAGTACTGAGCCTGAAAAGCATTTCTAACCCCACTTACAAGTGAAACTTGCTAAAATGTGCCTGGCTGCTCTTCACTGAAAAGCTTGGTTCTGCATACATTTTTAGCATACGTTTGCTCCTGCTGGGTCAGCCGAGCAGCGAATTTCTACTTAACCACCTGCTATCATGAGAGACATCAGGGCTGCATCTTTGGAGCCCAGTACTGCACCTGAAAAGCGTTTCCAACCCCACTTACAGTGAAACTTGCTAAAATGTGCTTGGCTGCTCTTCACTGAAAAGCTTGGTTCTGCATACATTTTTAGCATATGTTTGCTCCTGCTGGGCCAGCCGAGCAGCGAATTTCTACTTAACCACCTGCTATCATGAGAGACATCAGGGCTGCATCTTTTGAGCCCAGTACTGAGCCTGAAAAGCGTTTCCAACCCCACTTACAAGTGAAACTTGCTAAAATGTGCCTCTCTGCTCTTCACTGAAAAGCTGATTCTGCGTACATTTTTGGCATAGGTTTGCTCCTGCTGGGTCAGCCGAGCAGCAAATTTCTACTTAACCACCTGCTATCATGAGATACATCAGGGCTGCATCTTTTGAGGCCAGTACTGAGCCTGAAAAGCGTTTCCAACCCCACTTGCAAGTGAAACTTGCTAAAATGTGCCTGGCTGCTCTTCACTGAAAAGCTTGGTTCTGCACACATTTTTAGCATAGGTTTGCTCCTGCTGGGTCAGCCGAGCAGCGAATTTCTACTTAACCACCTGCTATCATGAGAGACATCAGAGCTGCATCTTTTGAGCCCAGTACTGAGCCTGAAAAGCGTTTCCAACCCCACTTACAAGTGAAACTTGCTAAAATGTGCCTCTCTGCTCTTCACTGAAAAGCTTGGTTCTGCATACATTTTTAGCATACGTTCTCCTGCTGGGTCAGCCGAGCAGCACATTTCTACTTAACCACCTGCTATCATGAGAGACATCAGGGCTGCATCTTTTGAGCCCAGTACTGAGCCTGAAAAGCATTTCTAACCCCACTTACAAGTGAAACTTGCTAAAATGTGCCTCTCTGCTCTTCACTGAAAAGCTGATTCTGCGTACATTTTTGGCATAGGTTTGCTCCTGCTGGGTCAGCCGAGCAGCAAATTTTGACTTAACCACCTGCTATCATGAGATACATCAGGGCTGCATCTTTTGAGGCCAGTACTGAGCCTGAAAAGCGTTTCCAACCCCACTTACAAGTGAAACTTGCTAAAATGTGCCTGGCTGCTCTTCACTGAAAAGCTTGGTTCTGCACACATTTTTAGCATAGGTTTGCTCCTGCTGGGTCAGCCGAGCAGCACATTTCTACTTAACCACCTGCTATCATGAGAGACATCAGGGCTGCATCTTTTGAGCCCAGTACTGAGCCTGAAAAGCATTTCCAACCCCACTTACAGGTGAAACTTGCTAAAATGTGCCTGGCTGCTCTACACTGAAAAGCTTTTCTGCATAAATATTTAGCATACGTTTGCTCCTGCTGGGTCAGCCGAGCAGCACATTTCTACTTAACCACCTGCTATCATGAGAGACATCAGGGCTGCATCTTTTGAGCCCAGTACTGAGCCTGAAAAGCATTTCCAACCCCACTTACAAGTGAAACTTGCTCAAATGTGCCTCTCTGCTCTTCACTGAAAAGCTCATTCTGCGTACATTTTTGGCATGGGTTTGCTCCTGCTGGGTCAGCCGAGCAGCAAATTTCTACTTAACCACCTGCTATCATGAGAGACATCAGGGCTGCATGTTTTGAGCCCAGTACTGAGCCTGAAAAGCATTTCCAATCCCACTTACAAGTGAAACTTGCTAAAATGTGCCTGGCTGCTCTTCACTGAAAAGCTTGTTTCTGCATAATTTTTTGGCATACGTTTGCTCCTGCTGCGTCAGCAGAGCAGCGAATTTCTACTTAACCTCCTGCTATCATGAGACATCAGGGCTGCATCTTTTGAGCCCAGTACTGAGCCAGAAAAGCGTTTCCAATCCCACTTACAAGTGAAACTTGCTAAAATGTGCCTCTCTGCTCTTCACTGAAAAGCTTGGTTCTGCATACATTTTTAGCATACGTTTGCTCCTGCTGGGTCAGCCGAGCAGCACATTTCTACTTAACCGCCTGCTATCATGAGAGACATCAGGGCTGCATCTTTTGAGCCCAGTACTGAGCCTGAAAAGCATTTCCAACTCCACTTACAAGTGAAACTTGCTAAAATATGCCTGGCTGCTCTTCACTGAAAAGCTTGGTTCTGCATACATTTTTAGCATACGTTTGCTCCTACTGGGTCAGCCGAGCAGCACATTTCTACTTAACCACCTGCTATCATGAGAGACATCAGGGCTGCATCTTTTGAGCCCATTACTGAGCCTGAAAAGCATTTCCAACCCCACTTACAAGTGAAACTTGCTAAAAGTGCCTCTCTGCTCTTCACTGAAAAGCTTGGTTCTGCATACATTTTTGGCATACGTTTGCTCCTGCTGGGTTAGCCGAGCAGCGAATTTCTACTTAACCACCTGCTATCATGAGAGACATCAGGGCTGCATCTTTTGAGGCCAGTACTGAGCCTGAAAAGCGTTTCCAACCCCACTTACAAGTGAAACTTGCTAAAATGTGCCTCTCTGCTCTTCACTGAAAAGCTGATTCTGCGTACATTTTTGGCATAGGTTTGCTCCTGCCGGTTTAGCCGAGCAGCACATTTCTACTTAACCACCTGCTATTATGAGAGACATCAAGGCTGCATCCTTTGAGGCCAGTACTAAGCCTGAAAAGCATTTCCAACCCCACTTACAAGTGAAACTTGCTAAAATGTGCCTAGCTTTTCACTGAAAAGCTTGTTTCTGCATACATTTTTGGCATACGTTTGCTCCTGCTGGGTCAGCCGAGCAGCAAATTTCTACTTAACCACCTGCTATCATGAGAGACATCAGGGCTGCATCTTTTGAGCCCAGTACTGACCCTGAAAAGCATTTCCAACCCCACTTACAAGTGAAACTTGCTAAAATGTGCCTCTCTGCTCTTCACTGAAAAGCTTGGTTCTGCATACATTTTTGGCATACGTTTGCTCCTGCTGGGTCAGCCGAGCAGCGAATTTCTACTTAACCACCTGCTATCATGAGAGACATCAGGGCTGCATCTTTTGAGCCCAGTACTGAGCCTGAAAAGCGTTTCCAACCCCACTTACAAGTGAAACTTGCTAAAATGTGCCTGGCTGCTCTTCACTGAAAAGCTTGGTTCTGCATACATTTTTAGCATACGTTTGCTCCTGCTGGGTCAGCCGAGCAGCGAATTTCTACTTAACCACCTGCTATCATGAGAGACATCAGGGCTGCATCTTTTGAGCCCAGTACTGAGCCTGAAAAGCATTTCCAACCCCACTTACAAGTGAAACTTGCTAAAATGTGCCTCTCTGCTCTTCACTGAAAAGCGTGGTTCTGCATACATTTTTAGCATACGTTCTCCTGCTGGGTCAGCCGAGCAGCAAATTTCTACTTAACCACCTGCTATCATGAGAGACATCAGGGCTGCATCTTTTGAGCCCAGTACTGAGCCTGAAAAGCATTTCTAACCCCACTTACAAGTGAAACTTGCTAAAATGTGCCTGGCTGCTCTTCACTGAAAAGCTTGGTTCTGCATACATTTTTAGCATACGTTTGCTCCTGCTGGGTCAGCCGAGCAGCGAATTTCTACTTAACCACCTGCTATCATGAGAGACATCAGGGCTGCATCTTTGGAGCCCAGTACTGCACCTGAAAAGCGTTTCCAACCCCACTTACAGTGAAACTTGCTAAAATGTGCTTGGCTGCTCTTCACTGAAAAGCTTGGTTCTGCATACATTTTTAGCATATGTTTGCTCCTGCTGGGCCAGCCGAGCAGCGAATTTCTACTTAACCACCTGCTATCATGAGAGACATCAGGGCTGCATCTTTTGAGCCCAGTACTGAGCCTGAAAAGCGTTTCCAACCCCACTTACAAGTGAAACTTGCTAAAATGTGCCTCTCTGCTCTTCACTGAAAAGCTGATTCTGCGTACATTTTTGGCATAGGTTTGCTCCTGCTGGGTCAGCCGAGCAGCAAATTTCGACTTAACCACCTGCTATCATGAGATACATCAGGGCTGCATCTTTTGAGGCCAGTACTGAGCCTGAAAAGCGTTTCCAACCCCACTTACAAGTGAAACTTGCTAAAATGTGCCTGGCTGCTCTTCACTGAAAAGCTTGGTTCTGCACACATTTTTAGCATAGGTTTGCTCCTGCTGGGTCAGCCGAGCAGCGAATTTCTACTTAACCACCTGCTATCATGAGAGACATCAGGGCTGCATCTTTTGAGCCCAGTACTGAGCCTGAAAAGCGTTTCCAACCCCACTTACAAGTGAAACTTGCTAAAATGTGCCTCTCTGCTCTTCACTGAAAAGCTTGGTTCTGCATACATTTTTAGCATACGTTCTCCTGCTGGGTCAGCCGAGCAGCACATTTCTACTTAACCACCTGCTATCATGAGAGACATCAGGGCTGCATCTTTGGAGCCCAGTACTGCGCCTGAAAAGCGTTTCCAACCCCACTTACAGTGAAACTTGCTAAAATGTGCTTGGCTGCTCTTCACTGAAAAGCTTGGTTCTGCATACAGTTTTTAGCATATGTTTGCTCCTGCTTGGCCAGCCGAGCAGGGAATTTCTACTTAACCACCTGCTATCATGAGAGACATCAGGGCTGCATCTTTTGAGCCCAGTACTGAGCCTGAAAAGCGTTTCCAACCCCACTTACAAGTGAAACTTGCTAAAATGTGCCTCTCTGCTCTTCACTGAAAAGCTGATTCTGCGTACATTTTTTGCATAGGTTTGCTCCTGCTGGGTCAGCCGAGCAGCAAATTTCGACTTAACCACCTGCTATCATGAGATACATCAGGGCTGCATCTTTTGAGGCCAGTACTGAGCCTGAAAAGCGTTTCCAACCCCACTTACAAGTGAAACTTGCTAAAATGTGCCTGGCTGCTCTTCACTGAAAAGCTTGGTTCTGCACACATTTTTAGCATAGGTTTGCTCCTGCTGGGTCAGCCGAGCAGCGAATTTCTACTTAACCACCTGCTATCATGAGAGACATCAGGGCTGCATCTTTTGAGCCCAGTACTGAGCCTGAAAAGCGTTTCCAACCCCACTTACAAGTGAAACTTGCTAAAATGTGCCTGGCTGCTCTTCACTGAAAAGCTTGGTTCTGCATACATTTTTAGCATACGTTTGCTCCTGCTGGGTCAGCCGAGCAGCGAATTTCTACTTAACCACCTGCTATCATGAGAGACATCAGGGCTGCATCTTTGGAGCCCAGTACTGCGCCTGAAAAGCATTTCCAACTCCACTTACAAGTGAAACTTGCTAAAATATGCCTGGCTGCTCTTCACTGAAAAGCTTGGTTCTGCTTACATTTTTAGCATACATTTGCTCCTACTGGGCCAGCCGAGCAGCAAATTTCTACTTAACCACCTGCTATCATGAGAGACATCAGGGCTGCATCTTTTGAGCCCATTACTGAGCCTGAAAAGCATTTCCAACCCCACTTACAAGTGAAACTTGCTAAAATGTGCCTCTCTGCTCTTCACTGAAAAGCTTGGTTCTGCATACATTTTTGGCATACGTTTGCTCCTGCTGGGTTAGCCGAGCAGCGAATTTCTACTTAACCACCTGCTATCATGAGAGACATCAGGGCTGCATCTTTTGAGGCCAGTACTGAGCCTGAAAAGCATTTCCAACCCCACTTACAAGTGAAACTTGCTAAAATGTGCCTCTCTGCTCTTCACTGAAAAGCTGATTCTGCGTACATTTTTGGCATAGGTTTGCTCCTGCTGGTTTAGCCGAGCAGCACATTTCTACTTAACCACCTGCTATTATGAGAGACATCAGGGCTGCATCCTTTTAGGCCAGTACTAAGCCTGAAAAGCATTTCCAACCCCACTTACAAGTGAAACTTGCTAAAATGTGCCTAGCTTTTCACTGAAAAGCTTGTTTCTGCATAAATTTTTGGCATACGTTTGCTCCTGCTGGGTCAGCCGAGCAGCAAATTTCTACTTAACCACCTGCTATCATGAGAGACATCAGGGCTGCATCTTTTGAGCCCAGTACTGACCCTGAAAAGCATTTCCAACCCCACTTACAAGTGAAACTTGCTAAAATGTGCCTCTCTGCTCTTCACTGAAAAGCTTGGTTCTGCATACATTTTTGGCATACGTTTGCTCCTGCTGGGTCAGCCGAGCAGCGAATTTCTACTTAACCACCTGCTATCATGAGAGACATCAGGGCTGCATCTTTCGAGCCCAGTACTGAGCCTGAAAAGCGTTTCCAACCCCACTTACAAGTGAAACTTGCTAAAATGTGCCTGGCTGCTCTTCACTGAAAAGCTTGGTTCTGCATACATTTTTAGCATACGTTTGCTCCTGCTGGGTCAGCCGAGCAGCGAATTTCTACTTAACCACCTGCTATCATGAGAGACATCAGGGCTGCATCTTTTGAGCCCAGTACTGAGCCTGAAAAGCATTTCCAACCCCACTTACAAGTGAAACTTGCTAAAATGTGCCTCTCTGCTCTTCACTGAAAAGCTTGGTTCTGCATACATTTTTAGCATACGTTCTCCTGCTGGGTCAGCCGAGCAGCACATTTCTACTTAACCACCTGCTATCATGAGAGACATCAGGGCTGCATCTTTTGAGCCCAGTACTGAGCCTGAAAAGCATTTCTAACCCCACTTACAAGTGAAACTTGCTAAAATGTGCCTGGCTGCTCTTCACTGAAAAGCTTGGTTCTGCATACATTTTTAGCATACGTTTGCTCCTGCTGGGTCAGCCGAGCAGCGAATTTCTACTTAACCACCTGCTATCATGAGAGACATCAGGGCTGCATCTTTGGAGCCCAGTACTGCACCTGAAAAGCGTTTCCAACCCCACTTACAGTGAAACTTGCTAAAATGTGCTTGGCTGCTCTTCACTGAAAAGCTTGGTTCTGCATGCATTTTTAGCATATGTTTGCTCCTGCTGGGCCAGCCGAGCAGCGAATTTCTACTTAACCACCTGCTATCATGAGAGACATCAGGGCTGCATCTTTTGAGCCCAGTACTGAGCCTGAAAAGCGTTTCCAACCCCACTTACAAGTGAAACTTGCTAAAATGTGCCTCTCTGCTCTTCACTGAAAAGCTGATTCTGCGTACATTTTTGGCATAGGTTTGCTCCTGCTGGTTTAGCCGAGCAGCACATTTCTACTTAACCACCTGCTATTATGAGAGACATCAGGGCTGCATCCTTTTAGGCCAGTACTAAGCCTGAAAAGCATTTCCAACCCCACTTACACGTGAAACTTGCTAAAATGTGCCTAGCTTTTCACTGAAAAGCTTGTTTCTGCATAAATTTTTGGCATACGTTTGCTCCTGCTGGGTCAGCCGAGCAGCGAATTTCTACTTAACCACCTGCTATCATGAGAGACATCAGGGCTGCATCTTTTGAGCCCAGTACTGAGCCTGAAAAGCGTTTCCAACCCCACTTACAAGTGAAACTTGCTAAAATGTGCCTCTCTGCTCTTCACTGAAAAGCTTGGTTCTGCATACATTTTTGGCATACGTTTGCTCCTGCTGGGTCAGCCGAGCAGCGAATTTCTACTTAACCACCTGCTATCATGAGAGACATCAGGGCTGTATCTTTGGAGCCCAGTACTGCACCTGAAAAGCGTTTCCAACCCCACTTACAGTGAAACTTGCTAAAATGTGCTTGGCTGCTCTTCACTGAAAAGCTTGGTTCTGCATGCATTTTTAGCATATGTTTGCTCCTGCTGGGCCAGCCGAGCAGCGAATTTCTACTTAACCACCTGCTATCATGAGAGACATCAGGGCTGCATCTTTTGACCCAGTACTGAGCCTGAAAAGCGTTTCCAACCCCACTTACAAGTGAAACTTGCTAAAATGTGCCTCTCTGCTCTTCACTGAAAAGCTGATTCTGCGTACATTTTTGGCATAGGTTTGCTCCTGCTGGGTCAGCCGAGCAGCAAATTTCTACTTAACCACCTGCTATCATGAGATACATCAGGGCTGCATCTTTTGAGGCCAGTACTGAGCCTGAAAAGCGTTTGCAACCCCACTTGCAAGTGAAACTTGCTAAAATGTGCCTGGCTGCTCTTCACTGAAAAGCTTGGTTCTGCATACATTTTTAGCATATGTTTGCTCCTGCTTGGCCAGCCGAGCAGGGAATTTCTACTTAACCACCTGCTATCATGAGAGACATCAGGGCTGCATCTTTTGAGCCCAGTACTGAGCCTGAAAAGCGTTTCCATCCCCACTTACAAGTGAAACTTGCTAAAATGTGCCTCTCTGCTCTTCACTGAAAAGCTGATTCTGCGTACATTTTTGGCATAGGTTTGCTCCTGCTGGGTCAGCCGAGCAGCAAATTTCGACTTAACCACCTGCTATCATGAGATACATCAGGGCTGCATCTTTTGAGGCCAGTACTGAGCCTGAAAAGCGTTTCCAACCCCACTTACAAGTGAAACTTGCTAAAATGTGCCTGGCTGCTCTTCACTGAAAAGCTTGGTTCTGCATACATTTTTAGCATATGTTTGCTCCTGCTGGGTCAGCCGAGCAGCGAATTTCTACTTAACCACCTGCTATCATGAGAGACATCAGGGCTGCATCTTTTGAGCCCAGTACTGAGCCTGAAAAGCATTTCTAACCCCACTTACAAGTGAAACTTGCTAAAATGTGCCTGGCTGCTCTTCACTGAAAAGCTTGGTTCTGCATGCATTTTTAGCATATGTTTGCTCCTGCTGGGCCAGCCGAGCAGCGAATTTCTACTTAACCACCTGCTATCATGAGAGACATCAGGGCTGCATCTTTTGAGCTCAGTACTGAGCCTGAAAAGCGTTTCCAACCCCACTTACAAGTGAAACTTGCTAAAATGTGCCTCTCTGCTCTTCACTGAAAAGCTGATTCTGCGTACATTTTTGGCATAGGTTTGCTCCTGCTGGGTCAGCCGAGCAGCAAATTTCTACTTAACCACCTGCTATCATGAGATACATCAGGGCTGCATCTTTTGAGCCCAGTACTGAGCCTGAAAAGCGTTTCCAACCCCACTTACAAGTGAAACTTGCTAAAATGTGCCTCTCTGCTCTTCACTGAAAAGCTTGGTTCTGCATACATTTTTAGCATACGTTCTCCTGCTGGGTCAGCCGAGCAGCACATTTCTACTTAACCACCTGCTATCATGAGAGACATCAGGGCTGCATCTTTTGAGCCCAGTACTGAGCCTGAAAAGCATTTCTAACCCCACTTACAAGTGAAACTTGCTAAAATGTGCCTGGCTGCTCTTCACTGAAAAGCTTGGTTCTGCATACATTTTTAGCATACGTTTGCTCCTGCTGGGTCAGCCGAGCAGCGAATTTCTACTTAACCACCTGCTATCATGAGAGACATCAGGGCTGCATCTTTGGAGCCCAGTACTGTGCCTGAAAAGCGATTCCAACCCCACTTACAGTGAAACTTGCTAAAATGTGCTTGGCTGCTCTTCACTGAAAAGCTTGGTTCTGCATACATTTTTAGCATATGTTTGCTCCTGCTTGGCCAGCCGAGCAGGGAATTTCTACTTAACCACCTGCTATCATGAGAGACATCAGGGCTGCATCTTTTGAGCCCAGTACTGAGCCTGAAAAGCGTTTCCAACCCCACTTACAAGTGAAACTTGCTAAAATGTGCCTCTCTGCTCTTCACTGAAAAGCTGATTCTGCGTACATTTTTGGCATAGGTTTGCTCCTGCTGGGTCAGCCGAGCAGCAAATTTCGACTTAACCACCTGCTATCATGAGATACATCAGGGCTGCATCTTTTGAGGCCAGTACTGAGCCTGAAAAGCGTTTCCAACCCCACTTACAAGTGAAACTTGCTAAAATGTGCCTCTCTGCTCTTCACTGAAAAGCTTGGTTCTGCATACATTTTTAGCATACGTTCTCCTGCTGGGTCAGACGAGCAGCACATTTCTACTTAACCACCTGCTATCATGAGAGACATCAGGGCTGCATCTTTTGAGCCCAGTACTGAGCCTGAAAAGCGTTTCCAACCCCACTTACAAGTGAAACTTGCTAAAATGTGCCTCTCTGCTCTTCACTGAAAAGCTTGGTTCTGCACACATTTTTAGCATACGTTTGCTCCTGCTGGGTCAGCCGAGCAGCGAATTTCTACTTAACCACCTGCTATCATGAGAGACATCAGGGCTGCATCTTTTGAGCCCAGTACTGAGCCTGAAAAGCGTTTCCAACCCCACTTACAAGTGAAACTTGCTAAAATGTGCCTGGCTGCTCTTCACTGAAAAGCTTGGTTCTGCATACATTTTTAGCATATGTTTGCTCCTGCTGGGTCAGCCGAGCAGCGAATTTCTACTTAACCACCTGCTATCATGAGAGACATCAGGGCTGCATCTTTTGAGCCCAGTACTGAGCCTGAAAAGCGTTTCCAACCCCACTTACAAGTGAAACTTGCTAAAATGTGCCTCTCTGCTCTTCACTGAAAAGCTGATTCTGCGTACATTTTTGGCATAGGTTTGCTCCTGCTGGGTCAGCCGAGCAGCAAATTTCGACTTAACCACCTGCTATCATGAGATACATCAGGGCTGCATCTTTTGAGGCCAGTACTGAGCCTGAAAAGCGTTTCCAACCCCACTTACAAGTGAAACTTGCTAAAATGTGCCTGGCTGCTCTTCACTGAAAAGCTTGGTTCTGCATACATTTTTAGCATATGTTTGCTCCTGCTGGGTCAGCCGAGCAGCGAATTTCTACTTAACCACCTGCTATCATGAGAGACATCAGGGCTGCATCTTTTGAGCCCAGTACTGAGCCTGAAAAGCGTTTCCAACCCCACTTACAAGTGAAACTTGCTTAAAATGTGCCTCTCTGCTCATCACTGAAAAGCTTGGTTCTGCATACATTTTTAGCATACGTTCTCCTGCTGGGTCAGCCGAGCAGCACATTTCTACTTAACCACCTGCTATCATGAGAGACATCAGGGCTGCATCTTTTGAGCCCAGTACTGAGCCTGAAAAGCATTTCTAAGCCCACTTACAAGTGAAACTTGCTAAAATGTGCCTGGCTGCTCTTCACTGAAAAGCTTGGTTCTGCATACATTTTTAGCATACGTTTGCTCCTACTGGGTCAGCCGAGCAGCAAATTTCTACTTAACCACCTGCTATCATGAGAGACATCAGGGCTGCATCTTTCGAGCCCATTACTGAGCCTGAAAAGCATTTCCAACCCCACTTACAAGTGAAACTTGCTAAAATGTGCCTCTCTGCTCTTCACTGAAAAGCTTGGTTCTGCATACATTTTTGGCATACGTTTGCTCCTGCTGGGTTAGCCGAGCAGCGAATTTCTACTTAACCACCTGCTATCATGAGAGACATCAGGGCTGCATCTTTTGAGGCCAGTACTGAGCCTGAAAAGCATTTACAACCCCACTTACAAGTGAAACTTGCTAAAATGTGCCTCTCTGCTCTTCACTGAAAAGCTGATTCTGCGTACATTTTTGGCATAGGTTTGCTCCTGCTGGTTTAGCCGAGCAGCACATTTCTACTTAACCACCTGCTATTATGAGAGACATCAGGGCTGCATCCTTTTAGGCCAGTACTAAGCCTGAAAAGCATTTCCAACCCCACTTACAAGTGAAACTTGCTAAAATGTGCCTAGCTTTTCACTGAAAAGCTTGTTTCTGCATAAATTTTTGGCATACAATTGCTCCTGCTGGGTCAGCCGAGCAGCAAATTTCTACTTAACCACCTGCTATCATGAGAGACATCAGGGCTGCATCTTTTGAGCCCAGTACTGACCCTGAAAAGCATTTCCAACCCCACTTACAAGTGAAACTTGCTAAAATGTGCCTCTCTGCTCTTCACTGAAAAGCTTGGTTCTGCATACATTTTTAGCATACGTTTGCTCCTGCTGGGTCAGCCGAGCAGCGAATTTCTACTTAACCACCTGCTATCATGAGAGACATCAGGGCTGCATCTTTGGAGCCCAGTACTGCACCTGAAAAGCGTTTCCAACCCCACTTACAGTGAAACTTGCTAAAATGTGCTTGGCTGCTCTTCACTGAAAAGCTTGGTTCTGCATGCATTTTTAGCATATGTTTGCTCCTGCTGGGCCAGCCGAGCAGCGAATTTCTACTTAACCACCTGCTATCATGAGAGACATCAGGGCTGCATCTTTTGAGCCCAGTACTGAGCCTGAAAAGCGTTTCCAACCCCACTTACAAGTGAAACTTGCTAAAATGTGCCTCTCTGCTCTTCACTGAAAAGCTGATTCTGCGTACATTTTTGGCATAGGTTTGCTCCTGCTGGGTCAGCCGAGCAGCAAATTTCGACGTAACCACCTGCTATCATGAGATACATCAGGGCTGCATCTTTTGAGGCCAGTACTGAGCCTGAAAAGCGTTTCCAACCCCACTTACAAGTGAAACTTGCTAAAATGTGCCTGGCTGCTCTTCACTGAAAAGCTTGGTTCTGCATACATTTTTAGCATACGTTTGCTCCTGCTGGGTCAGCCGAGCAGCGAATTTCTACTTAACCACCTGCTATCATGAGAGACATCAGGGCTGCATCTTTTGAGCCCAGTACTGAGCCTGAAAAGCGTTTCCAACCCCACTTACAAGTGAAACTTGCTAAAATGTGCCTCTCTGCTCTTCACTGAAAAGCTTGGTTCTGCATACATTTTTAGCATACGTTCTCCTGCTGGGTCAGCCGAGCAGCACATTTCTACTTAACCACCTGCTATCATGAGAGACATCAGGGCTGCATCTTTTGAGCCCAGTACTGAGCCTGAAAAACATTTCTAAACCCACTTACAAGTGAAACTTGCTAAAATGTGCCTGGCTGCTCTTCACTGAAAAGCTTGGTTCTGCATACATTTTTAGCATACGTTTGCTCCTGCTGGGTCAGCCGAGCAGCGAATTTCTACTTAACCACCTGCTATCATGAGAGACATCAGGGCTGCATCTTTTGAGCCCAGTACTGAGCCTGAAAAGCGTTTCCAACCCCACTTACAAGTGAAACTTGCTAAAATGTGCCTGGCTGCTCTTCACTGAAAAGCTTGGTTCTGCATACATTTTTAGCATACGTTTGCTCCTGCTGGGTCAGCCGAGCAGCGAATTTCTACTTAACCACCTGCTATCATGAGAGACATCAGGGCTGCATCTTTGGAGCCCAGTACTGCGCCTGAAAAGCGTTTCCAACCCCACTTACAGTGAAACTTGCTAAAATGTGCTTGGCTGCTCTTCACTGAAAAGCTTGGTTCTGCATACATTTTTAGCATATGTTTGCTCCTGCTTGGCCAGCCGAGCAGGGAATTTCTACTTAACCACCTGCTATCATGAGAGACATCAGGGCTGCATCTTTTGAGGCCAGTACTGAGCCTGAAAAGCGTTTCCAACCCCACTTACAAGTGAAACTTGCTAAAATGTGCCTCTCTGCTCTTCACTGAAAAGCTGATTCTGCGTACATTTTTGGCATAGGTTTGCTCCTGCTGGGTCAGCCGAGCAGCAAATTTCGACTTAACCACCTGCTATCATGAGAGACATCAGGGCTGCATCTTTTGAGCCCAGTACTGAGCCTGAAAAGCATTTGTAACCCCACTTACAAGTGAAACTTGCTAAAATGTGCCTGGCTGCTCTTCACTGAAAAGCTTGGTTCTGCATACATTTTTAGCATACGTTTGCTCCTGCTGGGTCAGCCGAGCAGCGAATTTCTACTTAACCACCTGCTATCATGAGAGACATCAGGGCTGCATCTTTTGAGCCCAGTACTGAGCCTGAAAAGCGTTTCCAACCCCACTTACAAGTGAAACTTGCTAAAATGTGCCTCTCTGCTCTTCACTGAAAAGCTTGGTTCTGCATACATTTTTAGCATACGTTCTCCTGCTGGGTCAGCCGAGCAGCACATTTCTACTTAAGCACCTGCTATCATGAGAGACATCAGGGCTGCATCTTTTGAGCCCAGTACTGAGCCTGAAAAGCATTTCTAACCCCACTTACAAGTGAAACTTGCTAAAATGTGCCTGGCTGCTCTTCACTGAAAAGCTTGGTTCTGCATACATTTTTAGCATATGTTTGCTCCTGCTGGGTCAGCCGAGCAGCGAATTTCTACTTAACCACCTGCTATCATGAGAGACATCAGGGCTGCATCTTTTGAGCCCAGTACTGAGCCTGAAAAGCGTTTCCAACCCCACTTACAAGTGAAACTTGCTAAAATGTGCCTCTCTGCTCTTCACTGAAAAGCTGATTCTGCCTACATTTTTGGCATAGGTTTGCTCCTGCTGGGTCAGCCGAGCAGCAAATTTCGACTTAACCACCTGCTATCATGAGATACATCAGGGCTGCATCTTTTGAGGCCAGTACTGAGCCTGAAAAGCGTTTCCAACCCCACTTACAAGTGAAACTTGCTAAAATGTGCTTGGCTGCTCTTCACTGAAAAGCTTGGTTCTGCATACATTTTTAGCATATGTTTGCTCCTGCTGGGTCAGCCGAGCAGCGAATTTCTACTTAACCACCTGCTATCATGAGAGACATCAGGGCTGCATCTTTTGAGCCGAGTACTGAGCCTGAAAAGCGTTTCCAACCCCACTGTCAAGTGAAACTTGCTAAAATGTGCCTCTCTGCTCTTCACTGAAAAGCTGATTCTGCGTACATTTTTGGCATAGGTTTGCTCCTGCTGGGTCAGCCGAGCAGCAAATTTCTACTTAACCACCTGCTATCATGAGATACATCAGGGCTGCATCTTTTGAGGCCAGTACTGAGCCTGAAAAGCGTTTCCAACCCCACTTGCAAGTGAAACTTGCTAAAATGTGCCTGGCTGCTCTTCACTGAAAAGCTTGGTTCTGCACACATTTTTAGCATAGGTTTGCTCCTGCTGGGTCAGCCGAGCAGCGAATTTCTACTTAACCACCTGCTATCATGAGAGACATCAGGGCTGCATCTTTTGAGCCCAGTACTGAGCCTGAAAAGCGTTTCCAACCCCACTTACAATTGAAACTTGCTAAAATGTGCCTCTCTGCTCTTCACTGAAAAGCTTGGTTCTGCATACATTTTTAGCATACGTTCTCCTGCTGGGTCAGCCGAGCAGCACATTTCTACTTAACCACCTCTATCATGAGAGACATCAGGGCTGCATCTTTTGAGCCCAGTACTGAGCCTGAAAAGCGTTTCCAACCCCACTTACAAGTGAAACTTGCTAAAATGTGCCTCTCTGCTCTTCACTGAAAAGCTGATTCTGCGTACATTTTTGGCATAGGTTTGCTCCTGCTGGGTCAGCCGAGCAGCAAATTTCGACTTAACCACCTGCTATCATGAGATACATCAGGGCTGCATCTTTTGAGGCCAGTACTGAGCCTGAAAAGCGTTTCCAACCCCACTTACAAGTTAAACTTGCTAAAATGTGCCTCTCTGCTCTTCACTGAAAAGCTTGGTTCTGCATACATTTTTAGCATACGTTCTCCTGCTGGGTCAGCCGAGCAGCACATTTCTACTTAACCACCTGCTATCATGAGAGACATCAGGGCTGCATCTTTTGAGCCCAGTACTGAGCCTGAAAAGCATTTCTAACCCCACTTACAAGTGAAACTTGCTAAAATGTGCCTGGCTGCTCTTCACTGAAAAGCTTGGTTCTGCATACATTTTTAGCATATGTTTGCTCCTGCTGGGTCAGCCGAGCAGCGAATTTCTACTTAACCACCTGCTATCATGAGAGACATCAGGGCTGCATCTTTTGAGCCCAGTACTGAGCCTGAAAAGCGTTTCCAACCCCACTTACAAGTGAAACTTGCTTAAAATGTGCCTCTCTGTCATCACTGAAAAGCTTGGTTCTGCATACATTTTTAGCATACGTTCTCCTGCTGGGTCAGCCGAGCAGCACATTTCTACTTAACCACCTGCTATCATGAGAGACATCAGGGCTGCATCTTTTGAGCCCAGTACTGAGCCTGAAAAGCATTTCTAAGCCCACTTACAAGTGAAACTTGCTAAAATGTGCCTGGCTGCTCTTCACTGAAAAGCTTGGTTCTGCATACATTTTTAGCATACGTTTGCTCCTACTGGGTCAGCCGAGCAGCAAATTTCTACTTAACCACCTGCTATCATGAGAGACATCAGGGCTGCATCTTTCGAGCCCATTACTGAGCCTGAAAAGCATTTCCAACCCCACTTACAAGTGAAACTTGCTAAAATGTGCCTCTCTGCTCTTCACTGAAAAGCTTGGTTCTGCATACATTTTTGGCATACGTTTGCTCCTGCTGGGTTAGCCGAGCAGCGAATTTCTACTTAACCACCTGCTATCATGAGAGACATCAGGGCTGCATCTTTTGAGCCCAGTACTGAGCCTGAAAAGCGTTTCCAACCCCACTTACAAGTGAAACTTGCTAAAATGTGCCTCTCTGCTCTTCACTGAAAAGCTGATTCTGCCTACATTTTTGGCATAGGTTTGCTCCTGCTGGGTCAGCCGAGCAGCAAATTTCGACTTAACCACCTGCTATCATGAGATACATCAGGGCTGCATCTTTTGAGGCCAGTACTGAGCCTGAAAAGCGTTTCCAACCCCACTTACAAGTGAAACTTGCTAAAATGTGCTTGGCTGCTCTTCACTGAAAAGCTTGGTTCTGCATACATTTTTAGCATATGTTTGCTCCTGCTGGGTCAGCCGAGCAGCGAATTTCTACTTAACCACCTGCTATCATGAGAGACATCAGGGCTGCATCTTTTGAGCCGAGTACTGAGCCTGAAAAGCGTTTCCAACCCCACTGTCAAGTGAAACTTGCTAAAATGTGCCTCTCTGCTCTTCACTGAAAAGCTGATTCTGCGTACATTTTTGGCATAGGTTTGCTCCTGCTGGGTCAGCCGAGCAGCAAATTTCTACTTAACCACCTGCTATCATGAGATACATCAGGGCTGCATCTTTTGAGGCCAGTACTGAGCCTGAAAAGCGTTTCCAACCCCACTTGCAAGTGAAACTTGCTAAAATGTGCCTGGCTGCTCTTCACTGAAAAGCTTGGTTCTGCACACATTTTTAGCATAGGTTTGCTCCTGCTGGGTCAGCCGAGCAGCGAATTTCTACTTAACCACCTGCTATCATGAGAGACATCAGGGCTGCATCTTTTGAGCCCAGTACTGAGCCTGAAAAGCGTTTCCAACCCCACTTACAAGTGAAACTTGCTAAAATGTGCCTCTCTGCTCTTCACTGAAAAGCTTGGTTCTGCATACATTTTTAGCATACGTTCTCCTGCTGGGTCAGCCGAGCAGCACATTTCTACTTAACCACCTCTATCATGAGAGACATCAGGGCTGCATCTTTTGAGCCCAGTACTGAGCCTGAAAAGCGTTTCCAACCCCACTTACAAGTGAAACTTGCTAAAATGTGCCTCTCTGCTCTTCACTGAAAAGCTGATTCTGCGTACATTTTTGGCATAGGTTTGCTCCTGCTGGGTCAGCCGAGCAGCACATTTCTACTTAACCACCTGCTATCATGAGATACATCAGGGCTGCATCTTTTGAGGCCAGTACTGAGCCTGAAAAGCGTTTCCAACCCCACTTGCAAGTGAAACTTGCTAAAATGTGCCTGGCTGCTCTTCACTGAAAAGCTTGGTTCTGCACACATTTTTAGCATAGGTTTGCTCCTGCTGGGTCAGCCGAGCAGCGAATTTCTACTTAACCACCTGCTATCATGAGAGACATCAGGGCTGCATCTTTTGAGCCCAGTACTGAGACTGGAAAGCGTTTCCAACCCCACTTACAAGTGAAACTTGATAAAATGTGCCTCTCTGCTCTTCACTGAAAAGCTTGGTTCTGCATACATTTTTAGCATACGTTCTCCTGCTGGGTCAGCCGAGCAGCACATTTCTACTTAACCACCTGCTATCATGAGAGACATCAGGGCTGCATCTTTTGAGCTCAGTACTGCGCCTGAAAAGCGTTTCCAACCCCACTTACAGTGAAACTTGCTAAAATGTGCTTGGCTGCTCTTCACTGAAAAGCTTGGTTCTGCATACATTTTTAGCATATGTTTGCTCCTGCTTGGCCAGCCGAGCAGGGAATTTCTACTTAACCACCTGCTATCATGAGAGACATCAGGGCTGCATCTTTTGAGGCCAGTACTGAGCCTGAAAAGCGTTTCCAACCCCACTTACAAGTGAAACTTGCTAAAATGTGCCTCTCTGCTCTTCACTGAAAAGCTGATTCTGCGTACATTTTTGGCATAGGTTTGCTCCTGCTGGGTCAGCCGAGCAGCAAATTTCGACTTAACCACCTGCTATCATGAGATACATCAGGGCTGCATCTTTTGAGGCCAGTACTGAGCCTGAAAAGCGTTTCCAACCCCACTTACAAGTTAAACTTGCTAAAATGTGCCTCTCTGCTCTTCACTGAAAAGCTTGGTTCTGCATACATTTTTAGCATACGTTCTCCTGCTGGGTCAGCCGAGCAGCACATTTCTACTTAACCACCTGCTATCATGAGAGACATCAGGGCTGCATCTTTTGAGCCCAGTACTGAGCCTGAAAAGCATTTCTAACCCCACTTACAAGTGAAACTTGCTAAAATGTGCCTGGCTGCTCTTCACTGAAAAGCTTGGTTCTGCATACATTTTTAGCATACGTTTGCTCCTGCTGGGTCAGCCGAGCAGCGAATTTCTACTTAACCACCTGCTATCATGAGAGACATCAGGGCTGCATCTTTTGAGCCCAGTACATAGCCTGAAAAGCGTTTCCAACCCCACTTACAAGTGAAACTTGCTAAAATGTGCCTCTCTGCTCTTCACTGAAAAGCTTGGTTCTGCATACATTTTTAGCATACGTTCTCCTGCTGGGTCAGCCGAGCAGCACATTTCTACTTAACCACCTGCTATCATGAGAGACATCAGGGCTGCATCTTTTGAGCCCAGTACTGAGCCTGAAAAGCATTTCTAACCCCACTTACAAGTGAAACTTGCTAAAATGTGCCTGGCTGCTCTTCACTGAAAAGCTTGGTTCTGCATACATTTTTAGCATATGTTTGCTCCTGCTGGGTCAGCCGAGCAGCACATTTCTACTTAACCACCTGCTATCATGAGAGACATCAGGGCTGCATCTTTTGAGCCCAGTACTGAGCCTGAAAAGCGTTTCCAACCCCACTTACAAGTGAAACTTGCTTAAAATGTGCCTCTCTGCTCATCACTGAAAAGCTTGGTTCTGCATACATTTTTAGCATACGTTCTCCTGCTGGGTCAGCCGAGCAGCACATTTCTACTTAACCACCTGCTATCATGAGAGACATCAGGGCTGCATCTTTTGAGCCCAGTACTGAGCCTGAAAAGCATTTCTAAGCCCACTTACAAGTGAAACTTGCTAAAATGTGCCTGGCTGCTCTTCACTGAAAAGCTTGGTTCTGCATACATTTTTAGCATACGTTTGCTCCTACTGGGTCAGCCGAGCAGCAAATTTCTACTTAACCACCTGCTATCATGAGAGACATCAGGGCTGCATCTTTCGAGCCCATTACTGAGCCTGAAAAGCATTTCCAACCCCACTTACAAGTGAAACTTGCTAAAATGTGCCTCTCTGCTCTTCACTGAAAAGCTTGGTTCTGCATACATTTTTGGCATACGTTTGCTCCTGCTGGGTTAGCCGAGCAGCGAATTTCTACTTAACCACCTGCTATCATGAGAGACATCAGGGCTGCATCTTTTGAGGCCAGTACTGAGCCTGAAAAGCATTTACAACCCCACTTACAAGTGAAACTTGCTAAAATGTGCCTCTCTGCTCTTCACTGAAAAGCTGATTCTGCGTACATTTTTGGCATAGGTTTGCTCCTGCTGGTTTAGCCGAGCAGCACATTTCTACTTAACCACCTGCTATTATGAGAGACATCAGGGCTGCATCCTTTTAGGCCAGTACTAAGCCTGAAAAGCATTTCCAACCCCACTTACAAGTGAAACTTGCTAAAATGTGCCTAGCTTTTCACTGAAAAGCTTGTTTCTGCATAAATTTTTGGCATACAATTGCTCCTGCTGGGTCAGCCGAGCAGCAAATTTCTACTTAACCACCTGCTATCATGAGAGACATCAGGGCTGCATCTTTTGAGCCCAGTACTGACCCTGAAAAGCATTTCCAACCCCACTTACAAGTGAAACTTGCTAAAATGTGCCTCTCTGCTCTTCACTGAAAAGCTTGGTTCTGCATACATTTTTAGCATACGTTTGCTCCTGCTGGGTCAGCCGAGCAGCGAATTTCTACTTAACCACCTGCTATCATGAGAGACATCAGGGCTGCATCTTTGGAGCCCAGTACTACACCTGAAAAGCGTTTCCAACCCCACTTACAGTGAAACTTGCTAAAATGTGCTTGGCTGCTCTTCACTGAAAAGCTTGGTTCTGCATGCATTTTTAGCATATGTTTGCTCCTGCTGGGCCTCCCGAGCAGCGAATTTCTACTTAACCACCTGCTATCATGAGAGACATCAGGGCTGCATCTTTTGAGCCCAGTACTGAGCCTGAAAAGCGTTTCCAACCCCACTTACAAGTGAAACTTGCTAAAATGTGCCTCTCTGCTCTTCACTGAAAAGCTGATTCTGCGTACATTTTTGGCATTGGTTTGCTCCTGCTGGGTCAGCCGAGCAGCAAATTTCGACTTAACCACCTGCTATCATGAGATACATCAGGGCTGCATCTTTTGAGGCCAGTACTGAGCCTGAAAAGCGTTTCCAACCCCACTTACAAGTGAAACTTGCTAAAATGTGCCTGGCTGCTCTTCACTGAAAAGCTTGGTTCTGCATACATTTTTAGCATACGTTTGCTCCTGCTGGGTCAGCCGAGCAGCGAATTTCTACTTAACCACCTGCTATCATGAGAGACATCAGGGCTGCATCTTTTGAGCCCAGTACTGAGCCTGAAAAGCGTTTCCAACCCCACTTACAAGTGAAACTTGCTAAAATGTGCCTCTCTGCTCTTCACTGAAAAGCTTGGTTCTGCATACATTTTTAGCATACGTTCTCCTGCTGGGTCAGCCGAGCAGCGAATTTCTACTTAACCACCTGCTATCATGAGAGACATCAGGGCTGCATCTTTTGAGCCCAGTACTGAGCCTGAAAAGCATTTCCAACCCCACTTACAAGTGAAACTTGCTAAAATGTGCCTGGCTGCTCTTCACTGAAAAGCTTGGTTCTGCATACATTTTTAGCATACGTTTGCTCCTGCTGGGTCAGCCGAGCAGCGAATTTCTACTTAACCACCTGCTATCATGAGAGACATCAGGGCTGCATCTTTGGAGCCCAGTACTGCGCCTGAAAAGCGTTTCCAACCCCACTTACAGTGAAACTTGCTAAAATGTGCCTGGCTGCTCTTCACTGAAAAGCTTGGTTCTGCATACATTTTTAGCATATGTTTGCTCCTGCTTGGCCAGCCGAGCAGGGAATTTCTACTTAACCACCTGCTATCATGAGAGACATCAGGGCTGCATCTTTTGAGGCCAGTACTGAGCCTGAAAAGCGTTTCCAACCCCACTTACAAGTGAAACTTGCTAAAATGTGCCTCTCTGCTCTTCACTGAAAAGCTGATTCTGCGTACATTTTTGGCATAGGTTTGCTCCTGCTGGGTCAGCCGAGCAGCAAATTTCGACTTAACCACCTGCTATCATGAGAGACATCAGGGCTGCATCCTTTTAGGCCAGTACTAAGCCTGAAAAGCATTTCCAACCCCACTTACAAGTGAAACTTGCTAAAATGTGCCTAGCTTTTCACTGAAAAGCTTGTTTCTGCATAAATTTTTGGCATACAATTGCTCCTGCTGGGTCAGCCGAGCAGCAAATTTCTACTTAACCACCTGCTATCATGAGAGACATCAGGGCTGCATCTTTTGAGCCCAGTACTGACCCTGAAAAGCATTTCCAACCCCACTTACAAGTGAAACTTGCTAAAATGTGCCTCTCTGCTCTTCACTGAAAAGCTTGGTTCTGCATACATTTTTAGCATACGTTTGCTCCTGCTGGGTCAGCCGAGCAGCGAATTTCTACTTAACCACCTGCTATCATGAGAGACATCAGGGCTGCATCTTTTGAGCCCAGTACTGAGCCTGAAAAGCGTTTCCAACCCCACTTACAAGTGAAACTTGCTAAAATGTGCCTCTCTGCTCTTCACTGAAAAGCTGATTCTGCGTACATTTTTGGCATAGGTTTGCTCCTGCTGGGTCAGCCGAGCAGCAAATTTCGACTTAACCACCTGCTATCATGAGATACATCAGGGCTGCATCTTTTGAGGCCAGTACTGAGCCTGAAAAGCGTTTCCAACCCCACTTACAAGTGAAACTTGCTAAAATGTACCTGGCTGCTCTTCACTGAAAAGCTTGGTTCTGCATACATTTTTAGCATACGTTTGCTCCTGCTGGGTCAGCCGAGCAGCGAATTTCTACTTAACCACCTGCTATCATGAGAGACATCAGGGCTGCATCTTTTGAGCCCAGTACTGAGCCTGAAAAGCGTTTCCAACCCCACTTACAAGTGAAACTTGCTAAAATGTGCCTCTCTGCTCTTCACTGAAAAGCTTGGTTCTGCATACATTTTTAGCATACGTTCTCCTGCTGGGTCAGCCGAGCAGCACATTTCTACTTAACCACCTGCTATCATGAGAGACATCAGGGCTGCATCTTTTGAGCCCAGTACTGAGCCTGAAAAACATTTCTAACCCCACTTACAAGTGAAACTTGCTAAAATGTGCCTGGCTGCTCTTCACTGAAAAGCTTGGTTCTGCATACATTTTTAGCATACGTTTGCTCCTGCTGGGTCAGCCGAGCAGCGAATTTCTACTTAACCACCTGCTATCATGAGAGACATCAGGGCTGCATCTTTTGAGCCCAGTACTGAGCCTGAAAAGCGTTTCCAACCCCACTTACAAGTGAAACTTGCTAAAATGTGCCTGGCTGCTCTTCACTGAAAAGCTTGGTTCTGCATACATTTTTAGCATAGGTTTGCTCCTGCTGGGTCAGCCGAGCAGCGAATTTCTACTTAACCACCTGCTATCATGAGAGACATCAGGGCTGCATCTTTTGAGCCCAGTACTGAGCCTGAAAAGCATTTCCAACCCCACTTACAAGTGAAACTTGCTAAAATGTGCCTGGCTGCTCTTCACTGAAAAGCTTGGTTCTGCATACATTTTTAGCATACGTTTGCTCCTGCTGGGTCAGCCGAGCAGCGAATTTCTACTTAACCACCTGCTATCATGAGAGACATCAGGGCTGCATCTTTGGAGCCCAGTACTGCGCCTGAAAAGCGTTTCCAACCCCACTTACAGTGAAACTTGCTAAAATGTGCTTGGCTGCTCTTCACTGAAAAGCTTGGTTCTGCATACATTTTTAGCATATGTTTGCTCCTGCTTGGCCAGCCGAGCAGGGAATTTCTACTTAACCACCTGCTATCATGAGAGACATCAGGGCTGCATCTTTTGAGGCCAGTACTGAGCCTGAAAAGCGTTTCCAACCCCACTTACAAGTGAAACTTGCTAAAATGTGCCTCTCTGCTCTTCACTGAAAAGCTGATTCTGCGTACATTTTTGGCATAGGTTTGCTCCTGCTGGGTCAGCCGAGCAGCAAATTTCGACTTAACCACCTGCTATCATGAGAGACATCAGGGCTGCATCTTTTGAGCCCAGTACTGAGCCTGAAAAGCATTTCTAACCCCACTTACAAGTGAAACTTGCTAAAATGTGCCTGGCTGCTCTTCACTGAAAAGCTTGGTTCTGCATACATTTTTAGCATACGTTTGCTCCTGCTGGGTCAGCCGAGCAGCGAATTTCTACTTAACCACCTGCTATCATGAGAGACATCAGGGCTGCATCTTTTGAGCCCAGTACTGAGCCTGAAAAGCGTTTCCAACCCCACTTACAAGTGAAACTTGCTAAAATGTGCCTCTCTGCTCTTCACTGAAAAGCTTGGTTCTGCATACATTTTTAGCATACGTTCTCCTGCTGGGTCAGCCGAGCAGCACATTTCTACTTAAGCACCTGCTATCATGAGAGACATCAGGGCTGCATCTTTTGAGCCCAGTACTGAGCCTGAAAAGCATTTCTAACCCCACTTACAAGTGAAACTTGCTAAAATGTGCCTGGCTGCTCTTCACTGAAAAGCTTGGTTCTGCATACATTTTTAGCATATGTTTGCTCCTGCTGGGTCAGCCGAGCAGCGAATTTCTACTTAACCACCTGCTATCATGAGAGACATCAGGGCTGCATCTTTTGAGCCCAGTACTGAGCCTGAAAAGCGTTTCCAACCCCACTTACAAGTGAAACTTGCTAAAATGTGCCTCTCTGCTCTTCACTGAAAAGCTGATTCTGCCTACATTTTTGGCATAGGTTTGCTCCTGCTGGGTCAGCCGAGCAGCAAATTTCGACTTAACCACCTGCTATCATGAGATACATCAGGGCTGCATCTTTTGAGGCCAGTACTGAGCCTGAAAAGCGTTTCCAACCCCACTTACAAGTGAAACTTGCTAAAATGTGCTTGGCTGCTCTTCACTGAAAAGCTTGGTTCTGCATACATTTTTAGCATATGTTTGCTCCTGCTGGGTCAGCCGAGCAGCGAATTTCTACTTAACCACCTGCTATCATGAGAGACATCAGGGCTGCATCTTTTGAGCCGAGTACTGAGCCTGAAAAGCGTTTCCAACCCCACTGTCAAGTGAAACTTGCTAAAATGTGCCTCCCTGCTCTTCACTGAAAAGCTGATTCTGCGTACATTTTTGGCATAGGTTTGCTCCTGCTGGGTCAGCCGAGCAGCAAATTTCTACTTAACCACCTGCTATCATGAGATACATCAGGGCTGCATCTTTTGAGGCCAGTACTGAGCCTGAAAAGCGTTTCCAACCCCACTTGCAAGTGAAACTTGCTAAAATGTGCCTGGCTGCTCTTCACTGAAAAGCTTGGTTCTGCACACATTTTTAGCATAGGTTTGCTCCTGCTGGGTCAGCCGAGCAGCGAATTTCTACTTAACCACCTGCTATCATGAGAGACATCAGGGCTGCATCTTTTGAGCCCAGTACTGAGCCTGAAAAGCGTTTCCAACCCCACTTACAAGTGAAACTTGCTAAAATGTGCCTCTCTGCTCTTCACTGAAAAGCTTGGTTCTGCATACATTTTTAGCATACGTTCTCCTGCTGGGTCAGCCGAGCAGCACATTTCTACTTAACCACCTCTATCATGAGAGACATCAGGGCTGCATCTTTTGAGCCCAGTACTGAGCCTGAAAAGCGTTTCCAACCCCACTTACAAGTGAAACTTGCTAAAATGTGCCTCTCTGCTCTTCACTGAAAAGCTGATTCTGCGTACATTTTTGGCATAGGTTTGCTCCTGCTGGGTCAGCCGAGCAGCAAATTTCTACTTAACCACCTGCTATCATGAGATACATCAGGGCTGCATCTTTTGAGGCCAGTACTGAGCCTGAAAAGCGTTTCCAACCCCACTTGCAAGTGAAACTTGCTAAAATGTGCCTGGCTGCTCTTCACTGAAAAGCTTGGTTCTGCACACATTTTTAGCATAGGTTTGCTCCTGCTGGGTCAGCCGAGCAGCGAATTTCTACTTAACCACCTGCTATCATGAGAGACATCAGGGCTGCATCTTTTGAGCCCAGTACTGAGCCTGAAAAGCGTTTCCAACCCCACTTACAAGTGAAACTTGATAAAATGTGCCTCTCTGCTCTTCACTGAAAAGCTTGGTTCTGCATACATTTTTAGCATACGTTCTCCTGCTGGGTCAGCCGAGCAGCACATTTCTACTTAACCACCTGCTATCATGAGAGACATCAGGGCTGCATCTTTTGAGGCCAGTACTGAGCCTGAAAAGCGTTTCCAACCCCACTTACAAGTGAAACTTGCTAAAATGTGCCTCTCTGCTCTTCACTGAAAAGCTGATTCTGCGTACATTTTTGGCATAGGTTTGCTCCTGCTGGGTCAGCCGAGCAGCAAATTTCGACTTAACCACCTGCTATCATGAGATACATCAGGGCTGCATCTTTTGAGGCCAGTACTGAGCCTGAAAAGCGTTTCCAACCCCACTTACAAGTTAAACTTGCTAAAATGTGCCTCTCTGCTCTTCACTGAAAAGCTTGGTTCTGCATACATTTTTAGCATACGTTCTCCTGCTGGGTCAGCCGAGCAGCACATTTCTACTTAACCACCTGCTATCATGAGAGACATCAGGGCTGCATCTTTTGAGCCCAGTACTGAGCCTGAAAAGCATTTCTAACCCCACTTACAAGTGAAACTTGCTAAAATGTGCCTGGCTGCTCTTCACTGAAAAGCTTGGTTCTGCATACATTTTTAGCATACGTTTGCTCCTGCTGGGTCAGCCGAGCAGCGAATTTCTACTTAACCACCTGCTATCATGAGAGACATCAGGGCTGCATCTTTTGAGCCCAGTACTGAGCCTGAAAAGCGTTTCCAACCCCACTTACAAGTGAAACTTGCTAAAATGTGCCTCTCTGCTCTTCACTGAAAAGCTTGGTTCTGCATACATTTTTAGCATACGTTCTCCTGCTGGGTCAGCCGAGCAGCACATTTCTACTTAACCACCTGCTATCATGAGAGACATCAGGGCTGCATCTTTTGAGCCCAGTACTGAGCCTGAAAAGCATTTCTAACCCCACTTACAAGTGAAACTTGCTAAAATGTGCCTGGCTGCTCTTCACTGAAAAGCTTGGTTCTGCATACATTTTTAGCATATGTTTGCTCCTGCTGGGTTAGCCGAGCAGCGAATTTCTACTTAACCACCTGCTATCATGAGATACATCAGGGCTGCATCTTTTGAGCCCAGTACTGAGCCTGAAAAGCGTTTCCAACCCCACTTACAAGTGAAACTTGCTAAAATGTGCCTCTCTGCTCTTCACTGAAAAGCTTGGTTCTGCATACATTTTTAGCATACGTTCTCCTGCTGGGTCAGCCGAGCAGCACATTTCTACTTAACCACCTGCTATCATGATATACATCAGGGCTGCATCTTTTGAGGCCAGTACTGAGCCTGAAAAGCGTTTCCAACCCCACTTGCAAGTGA
Source organism: Lissotriton helveticus (assembly GCF_964261635.1). NCBI lineage: Eukaryota > Metazoa > Chordata > Amphibia > Caudata > Salamandridae > Lissotriton > Lissotriton helveticus. Next base: position 744,221,536 of record NC_136065.1, on the reverse strand, counting down.
AACTTGCTAAAATGTGCCTGGCTGCTCTTCACTGAAAAGCTTGGTTCTGCACACATTTTTAGCATAGGTTTGCTCCTGCTGGGTCAGCCGAGCAGCGAATTTCTACTTAACCACCTGCTATCATGAGAGACATCAGGGCTGCATCTTTTGAGCCCAGTACTGAGCCTGAAAAGCGTTTCCAACCCCACTTACAAGTGAAACTTGCTAAAATGTGCCTGGCTGCTCTTCACTGAAAAGCTTGGTTCTGCATAAATTTTTAGCATATGTTTGCTCCTGCTGGGTCAGCCGAGCAGCGAATTTCTACTTAACCACCTGCTATCATGAGAGACATCAGGGCTGCATCTTTTGAGCCCAGTACTGAGCCTGAAAAGCGTTTCCAACCCCACTTACAAGTGAAACTTGCTAAAATGTGCCTCTCTGCTCTTCACTGAAAAGCTTGGTTCTGCATACATTTTTAGCATACGTTCTCCTGCTGGGTCAGCCGAGCAGCACATTTCTACTTAACCACCTGCTATCATGAGAGACATCAGGGCTGCATCTTTTGAGGCCAGTACTGAGCCTGAAAAGCGTTTCCAACCCCACTTGCAAGTGAAACTTGCTAAAATGTGCCTGGCTGCTCTTCACTGAAAAGCTTGGTTCTGCACACATTTTTAGCATAGGTTTGCTCCTGCTGGGTCAGCCGAGCAGCGAATTTCTACTTAACCACCTGCTATCATGAGAGACATCAGGGCTGCATCTTTTGAGCCCAGTACTGAGCCTGAAAAGCGTTTCCAACCCCACTTACAAGTGAAACTTGCTAAAATGTGCCTCTCTGCTCTTCACTGAAAAGCTTGGTTCTGCATACATTTTTAGCATACGTTCTCCTGCTGGGTCAGCCGAGCAGCACATTTCTACTTAACCACCTGCTATCATGAGAGACATCAGGGCTGCATCTTTTGAGCCCAGTACTGAGCCTGAAAAGCATTTCTAACCCCACTTACAAGTGAAACTTGCTAAAATGTGCCTGGCTGCTCTTCACTGAAAAGCTTGGTTCTGCATACATTTTTAGCATATGTTTGCTCCTGCTGGGTCAGCCGAGCAGCGAATTTCTACTTAACCACCTGCTATCATGAGAGACATCAGGGCTGCATCTTTTGAGCCCAGTACTGAGCCTGAAAAGCATTTCTAACCCCACTTACAAGTGAAACTTGCTAAAATGTGCCTGGCTGCTCTTCACTGAAAAGCTTGGTTCTGCATACATTTTTAGCATAGGTTTGCTCCTGCTGGGTCAGCCGAGCAGCGAATTTCTACTTAACCACCTGCTATCATGAGAGACATCAGGGCTGCATCTTTTGAGCCCAGTACTGAGCCTGAAAAGCGTTTCCAACCCCACTTACAAGTGAAACTTGCTAAAATGTGCCTCTCTGCTCTTCACTGAAAAGCTTGGTTCTGCATACATTTTTAGCATGCGTTCTCCTGCTGGGTCAGCCGAGCAGCACATTTCTACTTAACCACCTGCTATCATGAGAGACATCAGGGCTGCATCTTTTGAGCCCAGTACTGAGCCTGAAAAGCGTTTCCAACCCCACTTACAAGTGAAACTTGCTAAAATGTGCCTCTCTGCTCTTCACTGAAAAGCTGATTCTGCGTACATTTTTGGCATAGGTTTGCTCCTGCTGGGTCAGCCGAGCAGCAAATTTCTACTTAACCACCTGCTATCATGAGATACATCAGGGCTGCATCTTTTGAGGCCAGTACTGAGCCTGAAAAGCGTTTCCAACCCCACTTGCAAGTGAAACTTGCTAAAATGTGCCTGGCTGCTCTTCACTGAAAAGCTTGGTTCTGCATACATTTTTAGCATATGTTTGCTCCTGCTGGGTCAGCCGAGCAGCGAATTTCTACTTAACCACCTGCTATCATGAGAGACATCAGGGCTGCATCTTTTGAGCCCAGTACTGAGCCTGAAAAGCGTTTCCAACCCCACTTACAAGTGAAACTTGCTAAAATGTGCCTCTCTGCTCTTCACTGAAAAGCTTGGTTCTGCATACATTTTTAGCATACGTTCTCCTGCTGGGTCAGCCGAGCAGCACATTTCTACTTAACCACCTGCTATCATGAGAGACATCAGGGCTGCATCTTTTGAGCCCAGTACTGAGCCTGAAAAGCATTTCTAACCCCACTTACAAGTGAAACTTGCTAAAATGTGCCTGGCTGCTCTTCACTGAAAAGCTTGGTTCTGCATACATTTTTAGCATACGTTTGCTCCTACTGGGTCAGCCGAGCAGCAAATTTCTACTTAACCACCTGCTATCCTGAGAGACATCAGGGCTGCATCTTTTGAGCCCATTACTGAGCCTGAAAAGCATTTCCAACCCCACTTACAAGTGAAACTTGCTAAAATGTGCCTCTCTGCTCTTCACTGAAAAGCTTGGTTCTGCATACATTTTTGGCATACGTTTGCTCCTGCTGGGTTAGCCGAGCAGCGAATTTCTACTTAACCACCTGCTATCATGAGAGACATCAGGGCTGCATCTTTTGAGGCCAGTACTGAGCCTGAAAAGCATTTCCAACCCCACTTACAAGTGAAACTTGCTAAAAAGTGCCTCTCTGCTCTTCACTGAAAAGCTGATTCTGCGTACATTTTTGGCATAGGTTTGCTCCTGCTGGTTTAGCCGAGCAGCACATTTCTACTTAACCACCTGCTATTATGAGAGACATCAGGGCTGCATCCTTTTAGGCCAGTACTAAGCCTGAAAAGCATTTCCAACCCCACTTACAAGTGAAACTTGCTAAAATGTGCCTAGCTTTTCACTGAAAAGCTTGTTTCTGCATACATTTTTGGCATACGTTTGCTCCTGCTGGGTCAGCCGAGCAGCAAATTTCTACTTAACCACCTGCTATCATGAGAGACATCAGGGCTGCATCTTTTGAGTCCAGTACTGACCCTGAAAAGCATTTCCAACCCCACTTACAAGTGAAACTTGCTAAAATGTGCCTCTCTGCTCTTCACTGAAAAGCTTGGTTCTGCATACATTTTTGGCATACGTTTGCTCCTGCTGGGTCAGCCGAGCAGCGAATTTCTACTTAACCACCTGCTATCATGAGAGACATCAGGGCTGCATCTTTTGAGCCCAGTACTGAGCCTGAAAAGCGTTTCCAACCCCACTTACAAGTGAAACTTGCTAAAATGTGCCTGGCTGCTCTTCACTGAAAAGCTTGGTTCTGCATACATTTTTAGCATACATTTGCTCCTGCTGGGTCAGCCGAGCAGCGAATTTCTACTTAACCACCTGCTATCATGAGAGACATCAGGGCTGCATCTTTTGAGCCCAGTACTGAGCCTGAAAAGCATTTCCAACCCCACTTACAAGTGAAACTTGCTAAAATGTGCCTCTCTGCTCTTCACTGAAAAGCTTGGTTCTGCATACATTTTTAGCATACGTTCTCCTGCTGGGTCAGCCGAGCAGCACATTTCTACTTAACCACCTGCTATCATGAGAGACATCAGGGCTGCATCTTTTGAGCCCAGTACTGAGCCTGAAAAGCATTTCTAACCCCACTTACAAGTGAAACTTGCTAAAATGTGCCTGGCTGCTCTTCACTGAAAAGCTTGGTTCTGCATACATTTTTAGCATACGTTTGCTCCTGCTGGGTCAGCCGAGCAGCGAATTTCTACTTAACCACCTGCTATCATGAGAGACATCAGGGCTGCATCTTTGGAGCCCAGTACTGCACCTGAAAAGCGTTTCCAACCCCACTTACAGTGAAACTTGCTAAAATGTGCTTGGCTGCTCTTCACTGAAAAGCTTGGTTCTGCATGCATTTTTAGCATATGTTTGCTCCTGCTGGGCCAGCCGAGCAGCGAATTTCTACTTAACCACCTGCTATCATGAGAGACATCAGGGCTGCATCTTTTGAGCCCAGTACTGAGCCTGAAAAGCGTTTCCAACCCCACTTACAGTGAAACTTGCTAAAATGTGCTTGGCTGCTCTTCACTGAAAAGCTTGGTTCTGCACACATTTTTAGCATAGGTTTGCTCCTGCTGGGTCAGCCGAGCAGCGAATTTCTACTTAACCACCTGCTATCATGAGAGACATCAGGGCTGCATCTTTTGAGCCCAGTACTGAGCCTGAAAAGCGTTTCCAACCCCACTTACAAGTGAAACTTGCTAAAATGTGCCTCTCTGCTCTTCACTGAAAAGCTTGGTTCTGCATACATTTTTAGCATACGTTTGCTCCTGCTGGGTCAGCCGAGCAGCGAATTTCTACTTAACCACCTGCTATCATGAGAGACATCAGGGCTGCATCTTTGGAGCCCAGTACTGCGCCTGAAAAGCGTTTCCAACCCCACTTACAGTGAAACTTGCTAAAATGTGCTTGGCTGCTCTTCACTGAAAAGCTTGGTTCTGCATACATTTTTAGCATATGTTTGCTCCTGCTTGGCCAGCCGAGCAGGGAATTTCTACTTAACCACCTGCTATCATGAGAGACATCAGGGCTGCATCTTTTGAGCCCAGTACTGAGCCTGAAAAGCGTTTCCAACCCCACTTACAAGTGAAACTTGCTAAAATGTGCCTCTCTGCTCTTCACTGAAAAGCTTGGTTCTACATACATTTTTAGCATACGTTCTCCTGCTGGGTCAGCCGAGCAGCACATTTCTACTTAACCACCTGCTATCATGAGAGACATCAGGGCTGCATCTTTTGAGCCCAGTACTGAGCCTGAAAAGCATTTCTAACCCCACTTCTTACAAGTGAAACTTGCTAAAATGTGCCTGGCTGCTCTTCACTGAAAAGCTTGGTTCTGCATACATTTTTAGCATAGGTTTGCTCCTGCTGGGTCAGCCGAGCAGCGAATTTCTACTTAACCACCTGCTATCATGAGAGACATCAGGGCTGCATCTTTTGAGCCCAGTACTGAGCCTGAAAAGCGTTTCCAACCCCACTTACAAGTGAATCTTGCTAAAATGTGCCTCTCTGCTCTTCACTGAAAAGCTTGGTTCTGCATACATTTTTAGCATACGTTCTTCTGCTGGGTCAGCCGAGCAGCAAATTTCTACTTAACCACCTGCTATCATGAGATACATCAGGGCTGCATCTTTTGAGGCCAGTACTGAGCCTGAAAAGCGTTTCCAACCCCACTTGCAAGTGAAACTTGCTAAAATGTGACTGGCTGCTCTTCACTGAAAAGCTTGGTTCTGCACACATTTTTAGCATAGGTTTGCTCCTGCTGGGTCAGCCGAGCAGCGAATTTCTACTTAACCACCTGCTATCATGAGAGACATCAGGGCTGCATCTTTTGAGCCCAGTACTGAGCCTGAAAAGCGTTTCCAACCCCACTTACAAGTGAAACTTGCTAAAATGTGCCTCTCTGCTCTTCACTGAAAAGCTTGGTTCTGCATACATTTTTAGCATACGTTCTCCTGCTGGGTCAGCCGAGCAGCACATTTCTACTTAACCACCTGCTATCATGAGAGACATCAGGGCTGCATCTTTTGAGCCCAGTACTGAGCCTGAAAAGCATTTCTAACCCCACTTACAAGTGAAACTTGCTAAAATGTGCCTGGCTGCTCTTCACTGAAAAGCTTGGTTCTGCATACATTTTTAGCATATGTTTGCTCCTGCTGGGTCAGCCGAGCAGCGAATTTCTACTTAACCACCTGCTATCATGAGAGACATCAGGGCTGCATCTTTTGAGCCCAGTACTGAGCCTGAAAAGCGTTTCCAACCCCACTTACAAGTGAAACTTGCTAAAATGTGCCTCTCTGCTCTTCACTGAAAAGCTGATTCTGCGTACATTTTTGGCATAGGTTTGCTCCTACTGGGTCAGCCGAGCAGCAAATTTCTACTTAACCACCTGCTATCATGAGAGACATCAGGGCTGCATCTTTTGAGCCCATTACTGAGCCTGAAAAGCATTTCCAACCCCACTTACAAGTGAAACTTGCTAAAATGTGCCTCTCTGCTCTTCACTGAAAAGCTGATTCTGCGTACATTTTTGGCATAGGTTTGCTCCTGCTGGTTTAGCCGAGCAGCACATTTCTACTTAACCACCTGCTATTATGAGAGACATCAGGGCTGCATCCTTTTAGGCCAGTACTAAGCCTGAAAAGCATTTCCAACCCCACTTACAAGTGAAACTTGCTAAAATGTGCCTAGCTTTTCACTGAAAAGCTTGTTTCTGCATACATTTTTGGCATACGTTTGCTCCTGCTGGGTCAGCCGAGCAGCAAATTTCTACTTAAACACCTGCTATCATGAGAGACATCAGGGCTGCATCTTTTGAGCCCAGTACTGACCCTGAAAAGCGTTTCCAACCCCACTTACAAGTGAAACTTGCTAAAATGTGCCTCTCTGCTCTTCACTGAAAAGCTGATTCTGCGTACATTTTTGGCATAGGTTTGCTCCTGCTGGGTCAGCCGAGCAGCAAATTTCTACTTAACCACCTGCTATCATGAGATACATCAGGGCTGCATCTTTTGAGGCCAGTACTGAGCCTGAAAAGCGTTTCCAACCCCACTTGCAAGTGAAACTTGCTAAAATGTGCCTCTGTGCTCTTCACTGAAAAGCTTGGTTCTGCATACATTTTTAGCATACGTTCTCCTGCTGGGTCAGCCGAGCAGCACATTTCTACTTAACCACCTGCTATCATGAGAGACATCAGGGCTGCATCTTTTGAGCCCAGTACTGAGCCTGAAAAGCGTTTCCAACCCCACTTACAAGTGAAACTTGCTAAAATGTGCCTGGCTGCTCTTCACTGAAAAGCTTGGTTCTGCATACATTTTTAGCATATGTTTGCTCCTGCTGGGTCAGCCGAGCAGCGAATTTCTACTTAACCACCTGCTATCATGAGAGACATCAGGGCTGCATCTTTTGAGCCCAGTACTGAGCCTGAAAAGCGTTTCCAACCCCACTTACAAGTGAAACTTGCTAAAATGTGCCTCTCTGCTCTTCACTGAAAAGCTTGGTTCTGCATACATTTTTAGCATACGTTCTCCTGCTGGGTCAGCCGAGCAGCACATTTCTACTTAACCACCTGCTATCATGAGAGACATCAGGGCTGCATCTTTTGAGCCCAGTACTGAGCCTGAAAAGCGCTTCCAACCCCACTTACAAGTGAAACTTGCTAAAATGTGCCTCTCTGCTCTTCACTGAAAAGCTGATTCTGCGTACATTTTTGCATAGGTTTGCTCCTGCTGGGTCAGCCGAGCAGCAAATTTCTACTTAACCACCTGCTATCATGAGATACATCAGGGCTGCATTTTTGAGGCCAGTACTGAGCCTGAAAAGCGTTTCCAACCCCACTTGCAAGTGAAACTTGCTAAAATGTGACTGGCTGCTCTTCACTGAAAAGCTTGGTTCTGCACACATTTTTAGCATAGGTTTGCTCCTGCTGGGTCAGCCGAGCAGCACATTTCTACTTAACCACCTGCTATCATGAGAGACATCAGGGCTGCATCTTTTGAGCCCAGTACTGAGCCTGAAAAGCGTTTCCAACCCCACTTACAAGTGAAACTTGCTAAAATGTGCCTCTCTGCTCTTCACTGAAAAGCTTGGTTCTGCATACATTTTTAGCATACGTTCTCCTGCTGGGTCAGCCGAGCAGCACATTTCTACTTAACCACCTGCTATCATGAGAGACATCAGGGCTGCATCTTTTGAGCCCAGTACTGAGCCTGAAAAGCGTTTCCAACCCCACTTACAAGTGAAACTTGCTAAAATGTGCCTCTCTGCTCTTCACTGAAAAGCTTGGTTCTGCATACATTTTTAGCATATGTTTGCTCCTGCTGGGTCAGCCGAGCAGCGAATTTCGACTTAACCACCTGCTATCATGAGAGACATCAGGGCTGCATCTTTTGAGCCCAGTACTGAGCCTGAAAAGCGTTTCCAACCCCACTTACAAGTGAAACTTGCTAAAATGTGCCTCTCTGCTCTTCACTGAAAAGCTTGGTTCTGCATACATTTTTAGCATACGTTCTCCTGCTGGGTCAGCCGAGCAGCACATTTCTACTTAACCACCTGCTATCATGAGAGACATCAGGGCTGCATCTTTTGAGCCCAGTACTGAGCCTGAAAAGCATTTCTAACCCCACTTACAAGTGAAACTTGCTAAAATGTGCCTGGCTGCTCTTCACTGAAAAGCTTGGTTCTGCATACATTTTTAGCATACGTTTGCTCCTACTGGGTCAGCCGAGCAGCAAATTTCTACTTAACCACCTGCTATCATGAGAGACATCAGGGCTGCATCTTTTGAGCCCATTACTGAGCCTGAAAAGCATTTCCAACCCCACTTACAAGTGAAACTTGCTAAAATGTGCCTCTCTGCTCTTCACTGAAAAGCTTGGTTCTGCATACATTTTTGGCATACGTTTGCTCCTGCTGGGTTAGCCGAGCAGCGAATTTCTACTTAACCACCTGCTATCATGAGAGACATCAGGGCTGCATCCTTTTAGGCCAGTACTAAGCCTGAAAAGCATTTCCAACCCCACTTACAAGTGAAACTTGCTAAAATGTGCCTCTCTGCTCTTCACTGAAAAGCTTGGTTCTGCATACATTTTTGGCATACGTTTGCTCCTGCTGGGTCAGCCGAGCAGCGAATTTCTACTTAACCACCTGCTATCATGAGAGACATCAGGGCTGCATCTTTTGAGCCCAGTACTGAGCCTGAAAAGCGTTTCCAACCCCACTTACAAGTGAAACTTGCTAAAATGTGCCTGGCTGCTCTTCACTGAAAAGCTTGGTTCTGCATACATTTCTAGCATACGTTTGCTCCTGCTGGGTCAGCCGAGCAGCAAATTTCTACTTAACCACCTGCTATCATGAGAGACATCAGGGCTGCATCTTTTGAGCCCAGTACTGAGCCTGAAAAGCGTTTCCAACCCCACTTACAAGTGAAACTTGCTAAAATGTGCCTCTCTGCTCTTCACTGAAAAGCTGATTCTGCGTACATTTTTGGCATAGGTTTGCTCCTACTGGGTCAGCCGAGCAGCAAATTTCTACTTAACCACCTGCTATCATGAGAGACATCAGGGCTGCATCTTTTGAGCCCATTACTGAGCCTGAAAAGCATTTCCAACCCCACTTACAAGTGAAACTTGCTAAAATGTGCCTCTCTGCTCTTCACTGAAAAGCTGATTCTGCGTACATTTTTGGCATAGGTTTGCTCCTGCTGGTTTAGCCGAGCAGCACATTTCTACTTAACCACCTGCTATTATGAGAGACATCAGGGCTGCATCCTTTTAGGCCAGTACTAAGCCTGAAAAGCATTTCCAACCCCACTTACAAGTGAAACTTGCTAAAATGTGCCTAGCTTTTCACTGAAAAGCTTGTTTCTGCATACATTTTTGGCATACGTTTGCTCCTGCTGGGTCAGCCGAGCAGCAAATTTCTACTTAAACACCTGCTATCATGAGAGACATCAGGGCTGCATCTTTTGAGCCCAGTACTGACCCTGAAAAGCGTTTCCAACCCCACTTACAAGTGAAACTTGCTAAAATGTGCCTCTCTGCTCTTCACTGAAAAGCTGATTCTGCGTACATTTTTGGCATAGGTTTGCTCCTGCTGGGTCAGCCGAGCAGCAAATTTCTACTTAACCACCTGCTATCATGAGATACATCAGGGCTGCATCTTTTGAGGCCAGTACTGAGCCTGAAAAGCGTTTCCAACCCCACTTGCAAGTGAAACTTGCTAAAATGTGCCTCTGTGCTCTTCACTGAAAAGCTTGGTTCTGCATACATTTTTAGCATACGTTCTCCTGCTGGGTCAGCCGAGCAGCACATTTCTACTTAACCACCTGCTATCATGAGAGACATCAGGGCTGCATCTTTTGAGCCCAGTACTGAGCCTGAAAAGCGTTTCCAACCCCACTTACAAGTGAAACTTGCTAAAATGTGCCTGGCTGCTCTTCACTGAAAAGCTTGGTTCTGCATACATTTTTAGCATATGTTTGCTCCTGCTGGGTCAGCCGAGCAGCGAATTTCTACTTAACCACCTGCTATCATGAGAGACATCAGGGCTGCATCTTTTGAGCCCAGTACTGAGCCTGAAAAGCGTTTCCAACCCCACTTACAAGTGAAACTTGCTAAAATGTGCCTCTCTGCTCTTCACTGAAAAGCTTGGTTCTGCATACATTTTTAGCATACGTTCTCCTGCTGGGTCAGCCGAGCAGCACATTTCTACTTAACCACCTGCTATCATGAGAGACATCAGGGCTGCATCTTTTGAGCCCAGTACTGAGCCTGAAAAGCGCTTCCAACCCCACTTACAAGTGAAACTTGCTAAAATGTGCCTCTCTGCTCTTCACTGAAAAGCTTGGTTCTGCATACATTTTTGGCATACGTTTGCTCCTGCTGGGTCAGCCGAGCAGCGAATTTCTACTTAACCACCTGCTATCATGAGAGACATCAGGGCTGCATCTTTTGAGCCCAGTACTGAGCCTGAAAAGCGTTTCCAACCCCACTTACAGTGAAACTTGCTAAAATGTGCTTGGCTGCTCTTCACTGAAAAGCTTGGTTCTGCACACATTTTTAGCATAGGTTTGCTCCTGCTGGGTCAGCCGAGCAGCGAATTTCTACTTAACCACCTGCTATCATGAGAGACATCAGGGCTGCATCTTTTGAGCCCAGTACTGAGCCTGAAAAGCGTTTCCAACCCCACTTACAAGTGAAACTTGCTAAAATGTGCCTCTCTGCTCTTCACTGAAAAGCTTGGTTCTGCATACATTTTTAGCATACGTTTGCTCCTGCTGGGTCAGCCGAGCAGCGAATTTCTACTTAACCACCTGCTATCATGAGAGACATCAGGGCTGCATCTTTGGAGCCCAGTACTGCGCCTGAAAAGCGTTTCCAACCCCACTTACAGTGAAACTTGCTAAAATGTGCTTGGCTGCTCTTCACTGAAAAGCTTGGTTCTGCATACATTTTTAGCATATGTTTGCTCCTGCTTGGCCAGCCGAGCAGGGAATTTCTACTTAACCACCTGCTATCATGAGAGACATCAGGGCTGCATCTTTTGAGCCCAGTACTGAGCCTGAAAAGCGTTTCCAACCCCACTTACAAGTGAAACTTGCTAAAATGTGCCTCTCTGCTCTTCACTGAAAAGCTTGGTTCTACATACATTTTTAGCATACGTTCTCCTGCTGGGTCAGCCGAGCAGCACATTTCTACTTAACCACCTGCTATCATGAGAGACATCAGGGCTGCATCTTTTGAGCCCAGTACTGAGCCTGAAAAGCATTTCTAACCCCACTTCTTACAAGTGAAACTTGCTAAAATGTGCCTGGCTGCTCTTCACTGAAAAGCTTGGTTCTGCATACATTTTTAGCATAGGTTTGCTCCTGCTGGGTCAGCCGAGCAGCGAATTTCTACTTAACCACCTGCTATCATGAGAGACATCAGGGCTGCATCTTTTGAGCCCAGTACTGAGCCTGAAAAGCGTTTCCAACCCCACTTACAAGTGAATCTTGCTAAAATGTGCCTCTCTGCTCTTCACTGAAAAGCTTGGTTCTGCATACATTTTTAGCATACGTTCTTCTGCTGGGTCAGCCGAGCAGCAAATTTCTACTTAACCACCTGCTATCATGAGATACATCAGGGCTGCATCTTTTGAGGCCAGTACTGAGCCTGAAAAGCGTTTCCAACCCCACTTGCAAGTGAAACTTGCTAAAATGTGACTGGCTGCTCTTCACTGAAAAGCTTGGTTCTGCACACATTTTTAGCATAGGTTTGCTCCTGCTGGGTCAGCCGAGCAGCGAATTTCTACTTAACCACCTGCTATCATGAGAGACATCAGGGCTGCATCTTTTGAGCCCAGTACTGAGCCTGAAAAGCGTTTCCAACCCCACTTACAAGTGAAACTTGCTAAAATGTGCCTCTCTGCTCTTCACTGAAAAGCTTGGTTCTGCATACATTTTTAGCATACGTTCTCCTGCTGGGTCAGCCGAGCAGCACATTTCTACTTAACCACCTGCTATCATGAGAGACATCAGGGCTGCATCTTTTGAGCCCAGTACTGAGCCTGAAAAGCATTTCTAACCCCACTTACAAGTGAAACTTGCTAAAATGTGCCTGGCTGCTCTTCACTGAAAAGCTTGGTTCTGCATACATTTTTAGCATATGTTTGCTCCTGCTGGGTCAGCCGAGCAGCGAATTTCTACTTAACCACCTGCTATCATGAGAGACATCAGGGCTGCATCTTTTGAGCCCAGTACTGAGCCTGAAAAGCGTTTCCAACCCCACTTACAAGTGAAACTTGCTAAAATGTGCCTCTCTGCTCTTCACTGAAAAGCTGATTCTGCGTACATTTTTGGCATAGGTTTGCTCCTACTGGGTCAGCCGAGCAGCAAATTTCTACTTAACCACCTGCTATCATGAGAGACATCAGGGCTGCATCTTTTGAGCCCATTACTGAGCCTGAAAAGCATTTCCAACCCCACTTACAAGTGAAACTTGCTAAAATGTGCCTCTCTGCTCTTCACTGAAAAGCTGATTCTGCGTACATTTTTGGCATAGGTTTGCTCCTGCTGGTTTAGCCGAGCAGCACATTTCTACTTAACCACCTGCTATTATGAGAGACATCAGGGCTGCATCCTTTTAGGCCAGTACTAAGCCTGAAAAGCATTTCCAACCCCACTTACAAGTGAAACTTGCTAAAATGTGCCTAGCTTTTCACTGAAAAGCTTGTTTCTGCATACATTTTTGGCATACGTTTGCTCCTGCTGGGTCAGCCGAGCAGCAAATTTCTACTTAAACACCTGCTATCATGAGAGACATCAGGGCTGCATCTTTTGAGCCCAGTACTGACCCTGAAAAGCGTTTCCAACCCCACTTACAAGTGAAACTTGCTAAAATGTGCCTCTCTGCTCTTCACTGAAAAGCTGATTCTGCGTACATTTTTGGCATAGGTTTGCTCCTGCTGGGTCAGCCGAGCAGCAAATTTCTACTTAACCACCTGCTATCATGAGATACATCAGGGCTGCATCTTTTGAGGCCAGTACTGAGCCTGAAAAGCGTTTCCAACCCCACTTGCAAGTGAAACTTGCTAAAATGTGCCTCTGTGCTCTTCACTGAAAAGCTTGGTTCTGCATACATTTTTAGCATACGTTCTCCTGCTGGGTCAGCCGAGCAGCACATTTCTACTTAACCACCTGCTATCATGAGAGACATCAGGGCTGCATCTTTTGAGCCCAGTACTGAGCCTGAAAAGCGTTTCCAACCCCACTTACAAGTGAAACTTGCTAAAATGTGCCTGGCTGCTCTTCACTGAAAAGCTTGGTTCTGCATACATTTTTAGCATATGTTTGCTCCTGCTGGGTCAGCCGAGCAGCGAATTTCTACTTAACCACCTGCTATCATGAGAGACATCAGGGCTGCATCTTTTGAGCCCAGTACTGAGCCTGAAAAGCGTTTCCAACCCCACTTACAAGTGAAACTTGCTAAAATGTGCCTCTCTGCTCTTCACTGAAAAGCTTGGTTCTGCATACATTTTTAGCATACGTTCTCCTGCTGGGTCAGCCGAGCAGCACATTTCTACTTAACCACCTGCTATCATGAGAGACATCAGGGCTGCATCTTTTGAGCCCAGTACTGAGCCTGAAAAGCGCTTCCAACCCCACTTACAAGTGAAACTTGCTAAAATGTGCCTCTCTGCTCTTCACTGAAAAGCTGATTCTGCGTACATTTTTGCATAGGTTTGCTCCTGCTGGGTCAGCCGAGCAGCAAATTTCTACTTAACCACCTGCTATCATGAGATACATCAGGGCTGCATTTTTGAGGCCAGTACTGAGCCTGAAAAGCGTTTCCAACCCCACTTGCAAGTGAAACTTGCTAAAATGTGACTGGCTGCTCTTCACTGAAAAGCTTGGTTCTGCACACATTTTTAGCATAGGTTTGCTCCTGCTGGGTCAGCCGAGCAGCACATTTCTACTTAACCACCTGCTATCATGAGAGACATCAGGGCTGCATCTTTTGAGCCCAGTACTGAGCCTGAAAAGCGTTTCCAACCCCACTTACAAGTGAAACTTGCTAAAATGTGCCTCTCTGCTCTTCACTGAAAAGCTTGGTTCTGCATACATTTTTAGCATACGTTCTCCTGCTGGGTCAGCCGAGCAGCACATTTCTACTTAACCACCTGCTATCATGAGAGACATCAGGGCTGCATCTTTTGAGCCCAGTACTGAGCCTGAAAAGCGTTTCCAACCCCACTTACAAGTGAAACTTGCTAAAATGTGCCTCTCTGCTCTTCACTGAAAAGCTTGGTTCTGCATACATTTTTAGCATATGTTTGCTCCTGCTGGGTCAGCCGAGCAGCGAATTTCGACTTAACCACCTGCTATCATGAGAGACATCAGGGCTGCATCTTTTGAGCCCAGTACTGAGCCTGAAAAGCGTTTCCAACCCCACTTACAAGTGAAACTTGCTAAAATGTGCCTCTCTGCTCTTCACTGAAAAGCTTGGTTCTGCATACATTTTTAGCATACGTTCTCCTGCTGGGTCAGCCGAGCAGCACATTTCTACTTAACCACCTGCTATCATGAGAGACATCAGGGCTGCATCTTTTGAGCCCAGTACTGAGCCTGAAAAGCATTTCTAACCCCACTTACAAGTGAAACTTGCTAAAATGTGCCTGGCTGCTCTTCACTGAAAAGCTTGGTTCTGCATACATTTTTAGCATACGTTTGCTCCTACTGGGTCAGCCGAGCAGCAAATTTCTACTTAACCACCTGCTATCATGAGAGACATCAGGGCTGCATCTTTTGAGCCCATTACTGAGCCTGAAAAGCATTTCCAACCCCACTTACAAGTGAAACTTGCTAAAATGTGCCTCTCTGCTCTTCACTGAAAAGCTTGGTTCTGCATACATTTTTGGCATACGTTTGCTCCTGCTGGGTTAGCCGAGCAGCGAATTTCTACTTAACCACCTGCTATCATGAGAGACATCAGGGCTGCATCCTTTTAGGCCAGTACTAAGCCTGAAAAGCATTTCCAACCCCACTTACAAGTGAAACTTGCTAAAATGTGCCTCTCTGCTCTTCACTGAAAAGCTTGGTTCTGCATACATTTTTGGCATACGTTTGCTCCTGCTGGGTCAGCCGAGCAGCGAATTTCTACTTAACCACCTGCTATCATGAGAGACATCAGGGCTGCATCTTTTGAGCCCAGTACTGAGCCTGAAAAGCGTTTCCAACCCCACTTACAAGTGAAACTTGCTAAAATGTGCCTGGCTGCTCTTCACTGAAAAGCTTGGTTCTGCATACATTTCTAGCATACGTTTGCTCCTGCTGGGTCAGCTGAGCAGCGAATTTCTACTTAACCACCTGCTATCATGAGAGACATCAGGGCTGCATCTTTTGAGCCCAGTACTGAGCCTGAAAAGCATTTCCAACCCCACTTACAAGTGAAACTTGCTAAAATGTGCCTCTCTGCTCTTCACTGAAAAGCTTGGTTCTGCATACATTTTTAGCATATGTTCTCCTGCTGGGTCAGCCGAGCAGCACATTTCTACTTAACCACCTGCTATCATGAGAGACATTAGGGCTGCATCTTTTGAGCCCAGTACTGAGCCTGAAAAGCATTTCTAACCCCACTTACAAGTGAAACTTGCTAAAATGTGCCTGGCTGCTCTTCACTGAAAAGCTTGGTTCTGCATACATTTTTAGCATACGTTTGCTCCTGCTGGGTCAGCCGAGCAGCGAATTTCTACTTAACCACCTGCTATCATGAGAGACATCAGGGCTGCATCTTTGGAGCCCAGTACTGCACCTGAAAAGCGTTTCCAACCCCACTTACAGTGAAACTTGCTAAAATGTGCTTGGCTGCTCTTCACTGAAAAGCTTGGTTCTGCATGCATTTTTAGCATATGTTTGCTCCTGCTGGGCCAGCCGAGCAGCGAATTTCTACTTAACCACCTGCTATCATGAGAGACATCAGGGCTGCATCTTTTGAGCCCAGTACTGAGCCTGAAAAGCGTTTCCAACCCCACTTACAAGTGAAACTTGCTAAAATGTGCCTCTCTGCTCTTCACTGAAAAGCTGATTCTGCGTACATTTTTGGCATAGGTTTGCTCCTGCTGGGTCAGCCGAGCAGCAAATTTCTACTTAACCACCTGCTATCATTAGATACATCAGGGCTGCATCTTTTGAGGCCAGTACTGAGCCTGAAAAGCGTTTCCAACCCCACTTGCAAGTGAAACTTGCTAAAATGTGCCTGGCTGCTCTTCACTGAAAAGCTTGGTTCTGCACACATTTTTAGCATAGGTTTGCTCCTGCTGGGTCAGCCGAGCAGCGAATTTCTACTTAACCACCTGCTATCATGAGAGACATCAGGGCTGCATCTTTTGAGCCCAGTACTGAGCCTGAAAAGCGTTTCCAACCCCACTTACAAGTGAAACTTGCTAAAATGTGCCTCTCTGCTCTTCACTGAAAAGCTTGGTTCTGCATACATTTTTAGCATACGTTCTCCTGCTGGGTCAGCCGAGCAGCACATTTCTACTTAACCACCTGCTATCATGAGAGACATCAGGGCTGCATCTTTTGAGCCCAGTACTGAGCCTGAAAAGCATTTCTAACCCCACTTACAAGTGAAACTTGCTAAAATGTGCCTGGCTGCTCTTCACTGAAAAGCTTGGTTCTGCATACATTTTTAGCATACGTTTGCTCCTGCTGGGTCAGCCGAGCAGCGAATTTCTACTTAACCACCTGCTATCATGAGAGACATCAGGGCTGCATCTTTGGAGCCCAGTACTGCGCCTGAAAAGCGTTTCCAACCCCACTTACAGTGAAACTTGCTAAAATGTGCCTGGCTGTTCTTCACTGAAAAGCTTGGTTCTGCATACATTTTTAGCATATGTTTGCTCCTGCTTGGCCAGCCGAGCAGGGAATTTCTACTTAACCACCTGCTATCATGAGAGACATCAGGGCTGCATCTTTTGAGCCCAGTACTGAGCCTGAAAAGCGTTTCCAACCCCACTTACAAGTGAAACTTGCTAAAATGTGCCTCTCTGCTCTTCACTGAAAAGCTGATTCTGCGTACATTTTTGGCATAGGTTTGCTCCTGCTGGGTCAGCCGAGCAGCAAATTTCGACTTAACCACCTGCTATCATGAGATACATCCGGGCTGCATCTTTTGAGGCCAGTACTGAGCCTGAAAAGCGTTTCCAACCCCACTTACAAGTGAAACTTGCTAAAATGTGCCTGGCTGCTCTTCACTGAAAAGCTGATTCTGCGTACATTTTTGGCATAGGTTTGCTCCTGCTGGGTCAGCCGAGCAGCAAATTTCTACTTAACCACCTGCTATCATGAGAGACATCAGGGCTGCATCTTTTGAGCCCAGTACTGAGCCTGAAAAGCGTTTCCAACCCCACTTGCAAGTGAAACTTGCTAAAATGTGCCTGGCTGCTCTTCACTGAAAAGCTTGGTTCTGCACACATTTTTAGCATAGGTTTGCTCCTGCTGGGTCAGCCGAGCAGCGAATTTCTACTTAACCACCTGCTATCATGAGAGACATCAGGGCTGCATCTTTTGAGCCCAGTACTGAGCCTGAAAAGCGTTTCCAACCCCACTTGCAAGTGAAACTTGCTAAAATGTGCCTCTCTGCTCTTCACTGAAAAGCTTGGTTCTGCATACATTTTTAGCATATGTTCTCCTGCTTGGTCAGCCGAGCAGCACATTTCTACTTAACCACCTGCTATCATGAGAGACATCAGGGCTGCATCTTTTGAGCCCAGTACTGAGCCTGAAAAGCATTTCTAACCCCACTTACAAGTGAAACTTGCTAAAATGTGCCTGGCTGCTCTTCACTGAAAAGCTTGGTTCTGCATACATTTTTAGCATAGGTTTGCTCCTGCTGGGTCAGCCGAGCAGCGAATGTCTACTTAACCACCTGCTATCATGAGAGACATCAGGGCTGCATCTTTTGAGCCCAGTACTGAGCCTGAAAAGCGTTTCCAACCCCACTTACAAGTGAAACTTGCTAAAATGTGCCTCTCTGCTCTTCACTGAAAAGCTTGGTTCTGCATACATTTTTAGCATACGTTCTCCTGCTGGGTCAGCCGAGCAGCACATTTCTACTTAACCACCTGCTATCATGAGAGACATCAGGGCTGCATCTTTTGAGCCCAGTACTGAGCCTGAAAAGCGTTTCCAACCCCACTTACAAGTGAAACTTGCTAAAATGTGCCTCTCTGCTCTTCACTGAAAAGCTGATTCTGCGTACATTTTTGGCATAGGTTTGCTCCTGCTGGGTCAGCCGAGCAGCAAATTTCTACTTAACCACCTGCTATCATGAGATACATCAGGGCTGCATCTTTTGAGGCCAGTACTGAGCCTGAAAAGCGTTTCCAACCCCACTTGCAAGTGAAACTTGCTAAAATGTGCCTGGCTGCTCTTCACTGAAAAGCTTGGTTCTGCACACATTTTTAGCATAGGTTTGCTCCTGCTGGGTCAGCCGAGCAGCGAATTTCTACTTAACCACCTGCTATCATGAGAGACATCAGGGCTGCATCTTTTGAGCCCAGTACTGAGCCTGAAAAGCGTTTCCAACCCCACTTACAAGTGAAACTTGCTAAAATGTGCCTCTCTGCTCTTCACTGAAAAGCTTGGTTCTGCATACATTTTTAGCATACGTTCTCCTGCTGGGTCAGCCGAGCAGCACATTTCTACTTAACCACCTGCTATCATGAGAGACATCAGGGCTGAATCTTTTGAGCCCAGTACTGAGCCTGAAAAGCATTTCTAACCCCACTTACAAGTGAAACTTGCTAAAATGTGCCTGGCTGCTCTTCACTGAAAAGCTTGGTTCTGCATACATTTTTAGCATATGTTTGCTCCTGCTGGGTCAGCCGAGCAGCGAATTTCTACTTAACCACCTGCTATCATGAGAGACATCAGGGCTGCATCTTTTGAGCCCAGTACTGAGCCTGAAAAGCATTTCTAACCCCACTTACAAGTGAAACTTGCTAAAATGTGCCTCTCTGCTCTTCATTGAAAAGCTTGGTTCTGCATACATTTTTAGCATAGGTTTGCTCCTGCTGGGTCAGCCGAGCAGCGAATTTCTACTTAACCACCTGCTATCATGAGAGACATCAGGGCTGCATCTTTGGAGCCCAGTACTGCGCCTGAAAAGCGTTTCCAACCCCACTTACAGTGAAACTTGCTAAAATGTGCTTGGCTGCTCTTCACTGAAAAGCTTGGTTCTGCATACATTTTTAGCATATGTTTGCTCCTGCTTGGCCAGCCGAGCAGGGAATTTCTACTTAACCACCTGCTATCATGAGAGACATCAGGGCTGCATCTTTTGAGCCCAGTACTGAGCCTGAAAAGCGTTTCCAACCCCACTTACAAGTGAAACTTGCTAAAATGTGCCTCTCTGCTCTTCACTGAAAAGCTTGGTTCTGCATACATTTTTAGCATACGTTCTCCTGCTGGGTCAGCCGAGCAGCACATTTCTACTTAACCACCTGCTATCATGAGAGACATCAGGGCTGCATCTTTTGAGCCCAGTACTGAGCCTGAAAAGCATTTCTAACCCCACTTACAAGTGAAACTTGCTAAAATGTGCCTGGCTGCTCTTCACTGAAAAGCTTGGTTCTGCATACATTTTTAGCATATGTTTGCTCCTGCTGGGTCAGCCGAGCAGCGAATTTCTACTTAACCACCTGCTATCATGAGAGACATCAGGGCTGCATCTTTTGAGCCCAGTACTGAGCCTGAAAAGCGTTTCCAACCCCACTTACAAGTGACACTTGCTAAAATGTGCCTCTCTGCTCTTCACTGAAAAGCTGATTCTGCGTACATTTTTGGCACAGGTTTGCTCCTGCTGGGTCAGCCGAGCAGCAAATTTCGACTTAACCAACCTGCTATCATGAGATACATCAGGGCTGCATCTTTTGAGGCCAGTACTGAGCCTGAAAAGCGTTTCCAACCCCACTTACAAGTGAAAATTGCTAAAATGTGCTTGGCTGCTCTTCACTGAAAAGCTTGGTTCTGCATACATTTTTAGCATATGTTTGCTCCTGCTGGGTCAGCCGAGCAGCGAATTTTTACTTAACCACCTGCTATCATGAGAGACATCAGGGCTGCATCTTTTGAGCCCAGTACTGAGCCTGAAAAGCGTTTCCATTCCCACTTACAAGTGAAACTTGCTAAAATGTGCCTCTCTGCTCTTCACTGAAAAGCTTGGTTCTGCATACATTTTTAGCATACGTTCTCCTGCTGGGTCAGCCGAGCAGCACATTTCTACTTAACCACCTGCTATCATGAGAGACATCAGGGCTGCATCTTTTGAGCCCAGTACTGAGCCTGAAAAGCGTTTCCAACCCCACTTACAAGTGAAACTTGCTAAAATGTGCCTCTCTGCTCTTCACTGAAAAGCTGATTCTGCGTACATTTTTGGCATAGGTTTGCTCCTGCTGGGTCAGCCGAGCAGCAAATTTCTACTTAACCACCTGCTATCATGAGATACATCAGGGCTGCATCTTTTGAGGCCAGTACTGAGCCTGAAAAGCGTTTCCAACCCCACTTGCAAGTGAAACTTGCTAAAATGTGCCTGGCTGCTCTTCACTGAAAAGCTTGGTTCTGCACACATTTTTAGCATAGGTTTGCTCCTGCTGGGTCAGCCGAGCAGCGAATTTCTACTTAACCACCTGCTATCATGAGAGACATCAGGGCTGCATCTTTTGAGCCCAGTACTGAGCCTGAAAAGCGTTTCCAACCCCACTTACAAGTGAAACTTGCTAAAATGTGCCTCTCTGCTCTTCACTGAAAAGCTTGGTTCTGCATACATTTTTAGCATACGTTCTCCTGCTGGGTCAGCCGAGCAGCACATTTCTACTTAACCACCTGCTATCATGAGAGACATCAGGGCTGCATCTTTTGAGCCCAGTACTGAGCCTGAAAAGCGTTTCCAACCCCACTTACAAGTGAAACTTGCTAAAATGTGCCTCTCTGCTCTTCACTGAAAAGCTTGGTTCTGCATACATTTTTAGCATACGTTCTCCTGCTGGGTCAGCCGAGCAGCACATTTCTACTTAACCACCTGCTATCATGAGAGACATCAGGGCTGCATCTTTTGAGCCCAGTACTGAGCCTGAAAAGCATTTCTAACCCCACTTACAAGTGAAACTTGCTAAAATGTGCCTGGCTGCTCTTCACTGAAAAGCTTGGTTCTGCATACATTTTTAGCATAGGTTTGCTCCTGCTGGGTCAGCCGAGCAGCAAATTTCTACTTAACCACCTGCTATCATGAGAGACATCAGGGCTGCATCTTTTGAGCCCAGTACTGAGCCTGAAAAGCGTTTCCAACCCCACTTACAAGTGAAACTTGCTAAAATGTGCCTCTCTGCTCTTCACTGAAAAGCTTGGTTCTGCATACATTTTTAGCATACGTTCTCCTGCTGGGTCAGCCGAGCAGCACATTTCTACTTAACCACCTGCTATCATGAGAGACATCAGGGCTGCATCTTTTGAGCCCAGTACTGAGCCTGAAAAGCGTTTCCAACCCCACTTACAAGTGAAACTTGCTAAAATGTGCCTCTCTGCTCTTCACTGAAAAGCTGATTCTGCGTACATTTTTGGCATAGGTTTGCTCCTGCTGGGTCAGCCGAGCAGCAAATTTCTACTTAACCACCTGCTATCATGAGATACATCAGGGCTGCATCTTTTGGGCCCAGTACTGAGCCTGAAAAGCGTTTCCAACCCCACTTGCAAGTGAAACTTGCTAAAATGTGCCTCTCTGCTCTTCACTGAAAAGCTTGGTTCTGCATACATTTTTAGCATACGTTCTCCTGCTGGGTCAGCCGAGCAGCACATTTCTACTTAACCACCTGCTATCATGAGAGACATCAGGGCTGCATCTTTTGAGCCCAGTACTGAGCCTGAAAAGCGTTTCCAACCCCACTTACAAGTGAAACTTGCTAAAATGTGCCTCTCTGCTCTTCACTGAAAAGCTTGGTTCTGCATACATTTTTAGCATACGTTCTCCTGCTGGGTCAGCCGAGCAGCACATTTCTACTTAACCACCTGCTATCATGAGAGACATCAGGGCTGCATCTTTTGAGCCCAGTACTGAGCCTGAAAAGCATTTCTAACCCCACTTACAAGTGAAACTTGCTAAAATGTGCCTGGCTGCTCTTCACTGAAAAGCTTGGTTCTGCATACATTTTTAGCATAGGTTTGCTCCTGCTGGGTCAGCCGAGCAGCGAATTTCTACTTAACCACCTGCTATCATGAGAGACATCAGGGCTGCATCTTTTGAGCCCAGTACTGAGCCTGAAAAGCGTTTCCAACCCCACTTACAAGTGAAACTTGCTAAAATGTGCCTCTCTGCTCTTCACTGAAAAGCTTGGTTCTGCATACATTTTAGCATACGTTCTCCTGCTGGGTCAGCCGAGCAGCACATTTCTACTTAACCACCTGCTATCATGAGAGACATCAGGGCTGCATCTTTTGAGCCCAGTACTGAGCCTGAAAAGCATTTCTAACCCCACTTACAAGTGAAACTTGCTAAAATGTGCCTGGCTGCTCTTCACTGAAAAGCTTGGTTCTGCATACATTTTTAGCATACGTTTGCTCCTGCTGGGTCAGCCGAGCAGCGAATTTCTACTTAACCACCTGCTATCATGAGAGACATCAGGGCTGCATCTTTTGAGCCCAGTACTGAGCCTGAAAAGCGTTTCCAACCCCACTTACAAGTGAAACTTGCTAAAATGTGCCTCTCTGCTCTTCACTGAAAAGCTGATTCTGCGTACATTTTTGGCATAGGTTTGCTCCTGCTGGGTCAGCCGAGCAGCAAATTTCTACTTAACCACCTGCTATCATGAGATACATCAGGGCTGCATCTTTTGAGGCCAGTACTGAGCCTGAAAAGCGTTTCCAACCCCACTTGCAAGTGAAACTTGCTAAAATGTGCCTGGCTGCTCTTCACTGAAAAGCTTGGTTCTGCACACATTTTTAGCATAGGTTTGCTCCTGCTGGGTCAGCCGAGCAGCAAATTTCTACTTAACCACCTGCTATCATGAGAGACATCAGGGCTGCATCTTTTGAGCCCAGTACTGAGCCTGAAAAGCGTTTCCAACCCCACTTACAAGTGAAACTTGCTAAAATGTGCCTCTCTGCTCTTCACTGAAAAGCTTGGTTCTGCATACATTTTTAGCATACGTTCTCCTGCTGGGTCAGCCGAGCAGCACATTTCTACTTAACCACCTGCTATCATGAGAGACATCAGGGCTGCATCTTTTGAGCCCAGTACTGAGCCTGAAAAGCGTTTCCAACCCCACTTGCAAGTGAAACTTGCTAAAATGTGCCTGGCTGCTCTTCACTGAAAAGCTTGGTTCTGCACACATTTTTAGCATAGGTTTGCTCCTGCTGGGTCAGCCGAGCAGCGAATTTCTACTTAACCACCTGCTATCATGAGAGACATCAGGGCTGCATCTTTTGAGCCCAGTACTGAGCCTGAAAAGCGTTTCCAACCCCACTTACAAGTGAAACTTGCTAAAATGTGCCTCTCTGCTCTTCACTGAAAAGCTTGGTTCTGTATACATTTTTAGCATACGTTCTCCTGCTGGGTCAGCCGAGCAGCACATTTCTACTTAACCACCTGCTATCATGAGAGACATCAGGGCTGCATCTTTTGAGCCCAGTACTGAGCCTGAAAAGCATTTCTAACCCCACTTACAAGTGAAACTTGCTAAAATGTGCCTGGCTGCTCTTCACTGAAAAGCTTGGTTCTGCATACATTTTTAGCATAGGTTTGCTCCTGCTGGGTCAGCCGAGCAGCGAATTTCTACTTAACCACCTGCTATCATGAGAGACATCAGGGCTGCATCTTTGGAGCCCAGTACTGCGCCTGAAAAGCGTTTCCAACCCCACTTACAGTGAAACTTGCTAAAATGTGCTTGGCTGCTCTTCACTGAAAAGCTTGGTTCTGCATACATTTTTAGCATATGTTTGCTCCTGCTTGGCCAGCCGAGCAGGGAATTTCTACTTAACCACCTGCTATCATGAGAGACATCAGGGCTGCATCTTTTGAGGCCAGTACTGAGCCTGAAAAGCGTTTCCAACCCCACTTACAAGTGAAACTTGCTAAAATGTGCCTCTCTGCTCTTCACTGAAAAGCTGATTCTGCGTACATTTTTGGCATAGGTTTGCTCCTGCTGGGTCAGCCGAGCAGCAAATTTCGACTTAACCACCTGCTATCATGAGATACATCAGGGCTGCATCTTTTGAGGCCAGTACTGAGCCTGAAAAGCGTTTCCAACCCCACTTACAAGTGAAACTTGCTAAAATGTGCCTGGCTGCTCTTCACTGAAAAGCTTGGTTCTGCATACATTTTTAGCATACGTTTGCTCCTGCTGGGTCAGCCGAGCAGCGAATTTCTACTTAACCACCTGCTATCATGAGAGACATCAGGGCTGCATCTTTTGAGCCCAGTACTGAGCCTCAAAAGCGTTTCCAACCCCACTTACAAGTGAAACTTGCTAAAATGTGCCTCTCTGCTCTTCACTGAAAAGCTTGGTTCTGCATACATTTTTAGCATACGTTCTCCTGCTGGGTCAGCCGAGCAGCACATTTCTACTTAACCACCTGCTATCATGAGAGACATCAGGGCTGCATCTTTTGAGCCCAGTACTGAGCCTGAAAAGCGTTTCCAACCCCACTTACAAGTGAAACTTGCTAAAATGTGCCTGGCTGCTCTTCACTGAAAAGCTTGGTTCTGCATACATTTTTAGCATATGTTTGCTCCTGCTGGGTCAGCCGAGCAGCGAATTTCTACTTAACCACCTGCTATCATGAGAGACATCAGGGCTGCATCTTTTGAGCCCAGTACTGAGCCTGAAAAGCGTTTCCAACCCCACTTACAAGTGAAACTTGCTAAAATGTGCCTCTCTGCTCTTCACTGAAAAGCTTGGTTCTACATTTTTAGCATACGTTCTCCTGCTGGGTCAGCCGAGCAGCACATTTCTACTTAACCACCTGCTATCATGAGAGACATCAGGGCTGCATCTTTTGAGCCCAGTACTGAGCCTGAAAAGCGTTTCCAACCCCACTTACAAGTGAAACTTGCTAAAATGTGCCTCTCTGCTCTTCACTGAAAAGCTGATTCTGCGTACATTTTTGGCATAGGTTTGCTCCTGCTGGGTCAGCCGAGCAGCAAATTTCTACTTAACCACCTGCTATCATGAGATACATCAGGGCTGCATCTTTTGAGGCCAGTACTGAGCCTGAAAAGCGTTTCCAACCCCATTTGCAAGTGAAACTTGCTAAAATGTGCCTGGCTGCTCTTCACTGAAAAGCTTGGTTCTGCACACATTTTTAGCATAGGTTTGCTCCTGCTGGGTCAGCCGAGCAGCGAATTTCTACTTAACCACCTGCTATCATGAGAGACATCAGGGCTGCATCTTTTGAGCCCAGTACTGAGCCTGAAAAGCGTTTCCAACCCCACTTGCAAGTGAAACTTGCTAAAATGTGCCTGGCTGCTCTTCACTGAAAAGCTTGGTTCTGCATACATTTTTAGCATAGGTTTGCTCCTGCTGGGTCAGCCGAGCAGCGAATTTCTACTTAACCACCTGCTATCATGAGAGACATCAGGGCTGCATCTTTTGAGCCCAGTACTGAGCCTGAAAAGCATTTCTAACCCCACTTACAAGTGAAACTTGCTAAAATGTGCCTGGCTGCTCTTCACTGAAAAGCTTGGTTCTGCATACATTTTTAGCATATGTTTGCTCCTGCTGGGTCAGCCGAGCAGCGAATTTCTACTTAACCACCTGCTATCATGAGAGACATCAGGGCTGCATCTTTTGAGCCCAGTACTGAGCCTGAAAAGCGTTTCCAACCCCACTTACAAGTGAAACTTGCTAAAATGTGCCTCTCTGCTCTTCACTGAAAAGCTTGGTTCTGCATACATTTTTAGCATACGTTCTCCTGCTGGGTCAGCCGAGCAGCGAATTTCTACTTAACCACCTGCTATCATGAGAGACATCAGGGCTGCATCTTTTGAGCCCAGTACTGAGCCTGAAAAGCGTTTCCAACCCCACTTACAAGTGAAACTTGCTAAAATGTGCCTCTCTGCTCTTCACTGAAAAGCTTGGTTCTGCATACATTTTTAGCATACGTTCTCCTGCTGGGTCAGCCGAGCAGCACATTTCTACTTAACCACCTGCTATCATGAGAGACATCAGGGCTGCATCTTTTGAGCCCAGTACTGAGCCTGAAAAGCGTTTCCAACCCCACTTACAAGTGAAACTTGCTAAAATGTGCCTCTCTGCTCTTCACTGAAAAGCTGATTCTGCGTACATTTTTGGCATAGGTTTGCTCCTGCTGGGTCAGCCGAGCAGCAAATTTCTACTTAACCACCTGCTATCATGAGAGACATCAGGGCTGCATCTTTTGAGCCCAGTACTGAGCCTGAAAAGCGTTTCCAACCCCACTTACAAGTGAAACTTGCTAAAATGTGCCTCTCTGCTCTTCACTGAAAAGCTTGGTTCTGCATACATTTTTAGCAGACGTTCTCCTGCTGGGTCAGCCGAGCAGCACATTTCTACTTAACCACCTGCTATCATGAGAGACATCAGGGCTGCATCTTTTGAGCCCAGTACTGAGCCTGAAAAGCATTTCTAACCCCACTTACAAGTGAAACTTGCTAAAATGTGCCTGGCTGCTCTTCACTGAAAAGCTTGGTTCTGCATACATTTTTAGCATACGTTTGCTCCTGCTGGGTCAGCCGAGCAGCGAATTTCTACTTAACCACCTGCTATCATGAGAGACATCAGGGCTGCATCTTTTGAGCCCAGTACTGAGCCTGAAAAGCGTTTCCAACCCCACTTACAAGTGAAACTTGCTAAAATGTGCCTCTCTGCTCTTCACTGAAAAGCTGATTCTGCGTACATTTTTGGCATAGGTTTGCTCCTGCTGGGTCAGCCGAGCAGCAAATTTCGACTTAACCACCTGCTATCATGAGATACATCAGGGCTGCATCTTTTGAGGCCAGTACTGAGCCTGAAAAGCGTTTCCAACCCCACTTACAAGTGAAACTTGCTAAAATGTGCCTGGCTGCTCTTCACTGAAAAGCTTGGTTCTGCATACTTTTTTAGCATATGTTTGCTCCTGCTGGGTCAGCCGAGCAGCGAATTTCTACTTAACCACCTGCTATCATGAGAGACATCAGGGCTGCATCTTTTGAGCCCAGTACTGAGCCTGAAAAGCGTTTCCAACCCCACTTACAAGTGAAACTTGCTAAAATGTGCCTCTCTGCTCTTCACTGAAAAGCTTGGTTCTACATTTTTAGCATACGTTCTCCTGCTGGGTCAGCCGAGCAGCACATTTCTACTTAACCACCTGCTATCATGAGAGACATCAGGGCTGCATCTTTTGAGCCCAGTACTGAGCCTGAAAAGCGTTTCCAACCCCACTTACAAGTGAAACTTGCTAAAATGTGCCTCTCTGCTCTTCACTGAAAAGCTGATTCTGCGTACATTTTTGGCATAGGTTTGCTCCTGCTGGGTCAGCCGAGCAGCAAATTTCTACTTAACCACCTGCTATCATGAGATACATCAGGGCTGCATCTTTTGAGGCCAGTACTGAGCCTGAAAAGCGTTTCCAACCCCACTTGCAAGTGAAACTTGCTAAAATGTGCCTGGCTGCTCTTCACTGAAAAGCTTGGTTCTGCACACATTTTTAGCATAGGTTTGCTCCTGCTGGGTCAGCCGAGCAGCGAATTTCTACTTAACCACCTGCTATCATGAGAGACATCAGGGCTGCATCTTTTGAGCCCAGTACTGAGCCTGAAAAGCGTTTCCAACCCCACTTACAAGTGAAACTTGCTAAAATGTGCCTCTCTGCTCTTCACTGAAAAGCTTGGTTCTGCATACATTTTTAGCATACGTTCTCCTGCTGGGTCAGCCGAGCAGCACATTTCTACTTAACCACCTGCTATCATGAGAGACATCAGGGCTGCATCTTTTGAGCCCAGTACTGAGCCTGAAAAGCATTTCTAACCCCACTTACAAGTGAAACTTGCTAAAATGTGCCTGGCTGCTCTTCACTGAAAAGCTTGGTTCTGCATACATTTTTAGCATATGTTTGCTCCTGCTGGGTCAGCCGAGCAGCGAATTTCTACTTAACCACCTGCTATCATGAGAGACATCAGGGCTGCATCTTTTGAGCCCAGTACTGAGCCTGAAAAGCGTTTCCAACCCCACTTACAAGTGAAACTTGCTAAAATGTGCCTGGCTGCTCTTCACTGAAAAGCTTGGTTCTGCATACATTTTTAGCATACGTTCTCCTGCTGGGTCAGCCGAGCAGCACATTTCTACTTAACCACCTGCTATCATGAGAGACATCAGGGCTGCATCTTTTGAGCCCAGTACTGAGCCTGAAAAGCGTTTCCAACCCCGCTTACAAGTGAAACTTGCTAAAATGTGCCTCTCTGCTCTTCACTGAAAAGCTTGGTTCTGCATACATTTTTAGCATACGTTTGCTCCTGCTGGGTCAGCCGAGCAGCGAATTTCTACTTAACCACCTGCTATCATGAGAGACATCAGGGCTGCATCTTTTGAGCCCAGTACTGAGCCTGAAAAGCTTTTCCAACCCCACTTACAAGTGAAACTTGCTAAAATGTGCCTCTCTGCTCTTCACTGAAAAGCTTGGTTCTGCATACATTTTTAGCATACGTTCTCCTGCTGGGTCAGCCGAGCAGCACATTTCTACTTAACCACCTGCTATCATGAGAGACATCAGGGCTGCATCTTTTGAGCCCAGTACTGAGCCTGAAAAGCATTTCTAACCCCACTTACAAGTGAAACTTGCTAAAATGTGCCTGGCTGCTCTTCACTGAAAAGCTTGGTTCTGCATACATTTTTAGCATAGGTTTGCTCCTGCTGGGTCAGCCGAGCAGCGAATTTCTACTTAACCACCTGCTATCATGAGAGACATCAGGGCTGCATCTTTTGAGCCCAGTACTGAGCCTGAAAAGCGTTTCCAACCCCACTTACAAGTGAAACTTGCTAAAATGTGCCTCTCTGCTCTTCACTGAAAAGCTTGGTTCTGCATACATTTTTAGCATACGTTCTCCTGCTGGGTCAGCCGAGCAGCACATTTCTACTTAACCACCTGCTATCATGAGAGACATCAGGGCTGCATCTTTTGAGCCCAGTACTGAGCCTGAAAAGCGTTTCCAACCCCACTTACAAGTGAAACTTGCTAAAATGTGCCTCTCTGCTCTTCACTGAAAAGCTGATTCTGCGTACATTTTTGGCATAGGTTTGCTCCTGCTGGGTCAGCCGAGCAGCAAATTTCTACTTAACCACCTGCTATCATGAGATACATCAGGGCTGCATCTTTTGAGGCCAGTACTGAGCCTGAAAAGCGTTTCCAACCCCACTTGCAAGTGAAACTTGCTAAAATGTGCCTGGCTGCTCTTCACTGAAAAGCTTGGTTCTGCACACATTTTTAGCATAGGTTTGCTCCTGCTGGGTCAGCCGAGCAGCGAATTTCTACTTAACCACCTGCTATCATGAGAGACATCAGGGCTGCATCTTTTGAGCCCAGTACTGAGCCTGAAAAGCGTTTCCAACCCCACTTACAAGTGAAACTTGCTAAAATGTGCCTCTCTGCTCTTCACTGAAAAGCTTGGTTCTGCATACATTTTTAGCATACGTTCTCCTGCTGGGTCAGCCGAGCAGCACATTTCTACTTAACCACCTGCTATCATGAGAGACATCAGGGCTGCATCTTTTGAGCCCAGTACTGAGCCTGAAAAGCATTTCTAACCCCACTTACAAGTGAAACTTGCTAAAATGTGCCTGGCTGCTCTTCACTGAAAAGCTTGGTTCTGCATACATTTTTAGCATAGGTTTGCTCCTGCTGGGTCAGCCGAGCAGCGAATTTCTACTTAACCACCTGCTATCATGAGAGACATCAGGGCTGCATCTTTTGAGCCCAGTACTGAGCCTGAAAAGCGTTTCCAACCCCACTTACAAGTGAAACTTGCTAAAATGTGCCTCTCTGCTCTTCACTGAAAAGCTGATTCTGCGTACATTTTTGGCATAGGTTTGCTCCTGCTGGGTCAGCCGAGCAGCAAATTTCTACTTAACCACCTGCTATCATGAGAGACATCAGGGCTGCATCTTTTGAGCCCAGTACTGAGCCTGAAAAGCGTTTCCAACCCCACTTACAAGTGAAACTTGCTAAAATGTGCCTCTCTGCGCTTCACTGAAAAGCTTGGTTCTGCATACATTTTTAGCATACGTTCTCCTGCTGGGTCAGCCGAGCAGCACATTTCTACTTAACCACCTGCTATCATGAGAGACATCAGGGCTGCATCTTTTGAGCCCAGTACTGAGCCTGAAAAGCATTTCTAACCCCACTTACAAGTGAAACTTGCTAAAATGTGCCTGGCTGCTCTTCACTGAAAAGCTTGGTTCTGCATACATTTTTAGCATACGTTTGCTCCTGCTGGGTCAGCCGAGCAGCGAATTTCTACTTAACCACCTGCTATCATGAGAGACATCAGGGCTGCATCTTTTGAGCCCAGTACTGAGCCTGAAAAGCGTTTCCAACCCCACTTACAAGTGAAACTTGCTAAAATGTGCCTCTCTGCTCTTCACTGAAAAGCTGATTCTGCGTACATTTTTGGCATAGGTTTGCTCCTGCTGGGTCAGCCGAGCAGCAAATTTCGACTTAACCACCTGCTATCATGAGATACATCAGGGCTGCATCTTTTGAGGCCAGTACTGAGCCTGAAAAGCGTTTCCAACCCCACTTACAAGTGAAACTTGCTAAAATGTGCCTCTCTGCTCTTCACTGAAAAGCTTGGTTCTGCATACATTTTTAGCATACGTTCTCCTGCTGGGTCAGCCGAGCAGCACATTTCTACTTAACCACCTGCTATCATGAGAGACATCAGGGCTGCATCTTTTGAGCCCAGTACTGAGCCTGAAAAGCGTTTCCAACCCCACTTACAAGTGAAACTTGCTAAAATGTGCCTCTCTGCTCTTCACTGAAAAGCTGATTCTGCGTACATTTTTGGCATAGGTTTGCTCCTGCTGGGTCAGCCGAGCAGCAAATTTCTACTTAACCACCTGCTATCATGAGATACATCAGGGCTGCATCTTTTGAGGCCAGTACTGAGCCTGAAAAGCGTTTCCAACCCCACTTGCAAGTGAAACTTGCTAAAATGTGACTGGCTGCTCTTCACTGAAAAGCTTGGTTCTGCACACATTTTTAGCATAGGTTTGCTCCTGCTGGGTCAGCCGAGCAGCGAATTTCTACTTAACCACCTGCTATCATGAGAGACATCAGGGCTGCATCTTTTGAGCCCAGTACTGAGCCTGAAAAGCGTTTCCAACCCCACTTACAAGTGAAACTTGCTAAAATGTGCCTCTCTGCTCTTCACTGAAAAGCTTGGTTCTGCATACATTTTTAGCATACGTTCTCCTGCTGGGTCAGCCGAGCAGCACATTTCTACTTAACCACCTGCTATCATGAGAGACATCAGGGCTGCATCTTTTGAGCCCAGTACTGAGCCTGAAAAGCATTTCTAACCCCACTTACAAGTGAAACTTGCTAAAATGTGCCTGGCTGCTCTTCACTGAAAAGCTTGGTTCTGCATACATTTTTAGCATACGTTCTCCTGCTGGGTCAGCCGAGCAGCAAATTTCTACTTAACCACCTGCTATCATGAGAGACATCAGGGCTGCATCTTTTGAGCCCAGTACTGAGCCTGAAAAGCGTTTCCAACCCCACTTACAAGTGAAACTTGCTAAAATGTGCCTCTCTGCTCTTCACTGAAAAGCTTGGTTCTGCATACATTTTTAGCATACGTTCTCCTGCTGGGTCAGCCGAGCAGCACATTTCTACTTAACCACCTGCTATCATGAGAGACATCAGGGCTGCATCTTTTGAGCCCAGTACTGAGCCTGAAAAGCATTTCTAACCCCACTTACAAGTGAAACTTGCTAAAATGTGCCTGGCTGCTCTTCACTGAAAAGCTTGGTTCTGCATACATTTTTAGCATATGTTTGCTCCTGCTGGGTCAGCCGAGCAGCGAATTTCTACTTAACCACCTGCTATCATGAGAGACATCAGGGCTGCATCTTTTGAGCCCAGTACTGAGCCTGAAAAGCGTTTCCAACCCCGCTTACAAGTGAAACTTGCTAAAATGTGCCTCTCTGCTCTTCACTGAAAAGCTTGGTTCTGCATACATTTTTAGCATACGTTCTCCTGCTGGGTCAGCCGAGCAGCACATTTCTACTTAACCACCTGCTATCATGAGAGACATCAGGGCTGCATCTTTTGAGCCCAGTACTGAGCCTGAAAAGCATTTCTAACCCCACTTACAAGTGAAACTTGCTAAAATGTGCCTGGCTGCTCTTCACTGAAAAGCTTGGTTCTGCATACATTTTTAGCATACGTTTGCTCCTACTGGGTCAGCCGAGCAGCAAATTTCTACTTAACCACCTGCTATCATGAGAGACATCAGGGCTGCATCTTTTGAGCCCATTACTGAGCCTGAAAAGCATTTCCAACCCCACTTACAAGTGAAACTTGCTAAAATGTGCCTCTCTGCTCTTCACTGAAAAGCTGATTCTGCGTACATTTTTGGCATAGGTTTGCTCCTGCTGGGTCAGCCGAGCAGCAAATTTCTACTTAACCACCTGCTATCATGAGAGACATCAGGGCTGCATCTTTTGAGCCCAGTACTGAGCCTGAAAAGCGTTTCCAACCCCACTTACAAGTGAAACTTGCTAAAATGTGCCTCTCTGCTTTTCACTGAAAAGCTGATTCTGCGTACATTTTTGGCATAGGTTTGCTCCTGCTGGGTCAGCAGAGCAGCACATTTCTACTTAACCACCTGCTATCATGAGAGACATCAGGGCTGCATCTTTTGAGCCCAGTACTGAGCCTGAAAAGCGTTTCCAACCCCACTTACAAGTGAAACTTGCTAAAATGTGCCTGGCTGCTCTTCACTGAAAAGCTTGGTTCTGCACACATTTTTAGCATAGGTTTGCTCCTGCTGGGTCAGCCGAGCAGCGAATTTCTACTTAACCACCTGCTATCATGAGATACATCAGGGCTGCATCTTTTGAGGCCAGTACTGAGCCTGAAAAGCGTTTCCAACCCCACTTACAAGTGAAACTTGCTAAAATGTGCCTCTCTGCTCTTCACTGAAAAGCTTGGTTCTGCATACATTTTTAGCATACGTTCTCCTGCTGGGTCAGCCGAGCAGCACATTTCTACTTAACCACCTGCTATCATGAGAGACATCAGGGCTGCATCTTTTGAGCCCAGTACTGAGCCTGAAAAGCGTTTCCAACCCCACTTACAAGTGAAACTTGCTAAAATGTGCCTCTCTGCTCTTCACTGAAAAGCTGATTCTGCGTACATTTTTGGCATAGGTTTGCTCCTGCTGGGTCAGCCGAGCAGCAAATTTCTACTTAACCACCTGCTATCATGAGATACATCAGGGCTGCATCTTTTGAGGCCAGTACTGAGCCTGAAAAGCGTTTCCAACCCCACTTGCAAGTGAAACTTGCTAAAATGTGACTGGCTGCTCTTCACTGAAAAGCTTGGTTCTGCACACATTTTTAGCATAGGTTTGCTCCTGCTGGGTCAGCCGAGCAGCGAATTTCTACTTAACCACCTGCTATCATGAGAGACATCAGGGCTGCATCTTTTGAGCCCAGTACTGAGCCTGAAAAGCGTTTCCAACCCCACTTACAAGTGAAACTTGCTAAAATGTGCCTCTCTGCTCTTCACTGAAAAGCTTGGTTCTGCATACATTTTTAGCATACGTTCTCCTGCTGGGTCAGCCGAGCAGCACATTTCTACTTAACCACCTGCTATCATGAGAGACATCAGGGCTGCATCTTTTGAGCCCAGTACTGAGCCTGAAAAGCATTTCTAACCCCACTTACAAGTGAAACTTGCTAAAATGTGCCTGGCTGCTCTTCACTGAAAAGCTTGGTTCTGCATACATTTTTAGCATACGTTCTCCTGCTGGGTCAGCCGAGCAGCAAATTTCTACTTAACCACCTGCTATCATGAGAGACATCAGGGCTGCATCTTTTGAGCCCAGTACTGAGCCTGAAAAGCGTTTCCAACCCCACTTACAAGTGAAACTTGCTAAAATGTGCCTCTCTGCTCTTCACTGAAAAGCTTGGTTCTGCATACATTTTTAGCATACGTTCTCCTGCTGGGTCAGCCGAGCAGCACATTTCTACTTAACCACCTGCTATCATGAGAGACATCAGGGCTGCATCTTTTGAGCCCAGTACTGAGCCTGAAAAGCATTTCTAACCCCACTTACAAGTGAAACTTGCTAAAATGTGCCTGGCTGCTCTTCACTGAAAAGCTTGGTTCTGCATACATTTTTAGCATATGTTTGCTCCTGCTGGGTCAGCCGAGCAGCGAATTTCTACTTAACCACCTGCTATCATGAGAGACATCAGGGCTGCATCTTTTGAGCCCAGTACTGAGCCTGAAAAGCGTTTCCAACCCCGCTTACAAGTGAAACTTGCTAAAATGTGCCTCTCTGCTCTTCACTGAAAAGCTTGGTTCTGCATACATTTTTAGCATACGTTCTCCTGCTGGGTCAGCCGAGCAGCACATTTCTACTTAACCACCTGCTATCATGAGAGACATCAGGGCTGCATCTTTTGAGCCCAGTACTGAGCCTGAAAAGCATTTCTAACCCCACTTACAAGTGAAACTTGCTAAAATGTGCCTGGCTGCTCTTCACTGAAAAGCTTGGTTCTGCATACATTTTTAGCATACGTTTGCTCCTACTGGGTCAGCCGAGCAGCAAATTTCTACTTAACCACCTGCTATCATGAGAGACATCAGGGCTGCATCTTTTGAGCCCATTACTGAGCCTGAAAAGCATTTCCAACCCCACTTACAAGTGAAACTTGCTAAAATGTGCCTCTCTGCTCTTCACTGAAAAGCTGATTCTGCGTACATTTTTGGCATAGGTTTGCTCCTGCTGGGTCAGCCGAGCAGCAAATTTCTACTTAACCACCTGCTATCATGAGAGACATCAGGGCTGCATCTTTTGAGCCCAGTACTGAGCCTGAAAAGCGTTTCCAACCCCACTTACAAGTGAAACTTGCTAAAATGTGCCTCTCTGCTTTTCACTGAAAAGCTGATTCTGCGTACATTTTTGGCATAGGTTTGCTCCTGCTGGGTCAGCAGAGCAGCACATTTCTACTTAACCACCTGCTATCATGAGAGACATCAGGGCTGCATCTTTTGAGCCCAGTACTGAGCCTGAAAAGCGTTTCCAACCCCACTTACAAGTGAAACTTGCTAAAATGTGCCTGGCTGCTCTTCACTGAAAAGCTTGGTTCTGCACACATTTTTAGCATAGGTTTGCTCCTGCTGGGTCAGCCGAGCAGCGAATTTCTACTTAACCACCTGCTATCATGAGAGACATCAGGGCTGCATCTTTTGAGCCCAGTACTGAGCCTGAAAAGCGTTTCCAACCCCACTTACAAGTGAAACTTGCTAAAATGTGCCTCTCTGCTCTTCACTGAAAAGCTTGGTTCTGCATACATTTTTAGCATACGTTCTCCTGCTGGGTCAGCCGAGCAGCACATTTCTACTTAACCACCTGCTATCATGAGAGACATCAGGGCTGCATCTTTTGAGCCCAGTACTGAGCCTGAAAAGCATTTCTAACCCCACTTACAAGTGAAACTTGCTAAAATGTGCCTGGCTGCTCTTCACTGAAAAGCTTGGTTCTGCATACATTTTTAGCATATGTTTGCTCCTGCTGGGTCAGCCGAGCAGCGAATTTCTACTTAACCACCTGCTATCATGAGAGACATCAGGGCTGCATCTTTTGAGCCCAGTACTGAGCCTGAAAAGCGTTTCCAACCCCACTTACAAGTGAAACTTGCTAAAATGTGCCTCTCTGCTCTTCACTGAAAAGCTTGGTTCTGCATACATTTTTAGCATACGTTTGCTCCTGCTGGGTCAGCCGAGCAGCGAATTTCTACTTAACCACCTGCTATCATGAGAGACATCAGGGCTGCATCTTTTGAGCCCAGTACTGAGCCTGAAAAGCTTTTCCAACCCCACTTACAAGTGAAACTTGCTAAAATGTGCCTCTCTGCTCTTCACTGAAAAGCTTGGTTCTGCATACATTTTTAGCATACGTTCTCCTGCTGGGTCAGCCGAGCAGCACATTTCTACTTAACCACCTGCTATCATGAGAGACATCAGGGCTGCATCTTTTGAGCCCAGTACTGAGCCTGAAAAGCATGTCTAACCCCACTTACAAGTGAAACTTGCTAAAATGTGCCTGGCTGCTCTTCACTGAAAAGCTTGGTTCTGCATACATTTTTAGCATACGTTCTCCTGCTGGGTCAGCCGAGCAGCACATTTCTACTTAACCACCTGCTATCATGAGAGACATCAGGGCTGCATCTTTTGAGCCCTGAAAAGCGTTTCCAACCCCACTTACAAGTGAAACTTGCTAAAATGTGCCTCTCTGCTCTTCACTGAAAAGCTGATTCTGCGTACATTTTTGGCATAGGTTTGCTCCTGCTGGGTCAGCCGAGCAGCAAATTTCTACTTAACCACCTGCTATCATTAGATACATCAGGGCTGCATCTTTTGAGGCCAGTACTGAGCCTGAAAAGCGTTTCCAACCCCACTTGCAAGTGAAACTTGCTAAAATGTGCCTGGCTGCTCTTCACTGAAAAGCTTGGTTCTGCACACATTTTTAGCATAGGTTTGCTCCTGCTGGGTCAGCCGAGCAGCGAATTTCTACTTAACCACCTGCTATCATGAGAGACATCAGGGCTGCATCTTTTGAGCCCAGTACTGAGCCTGAAAAGCGTTTCCAACCCCACTTACAAGTGAAACTTGCTAAAATGTGCCTGGCTGCTCTTCACTGAAAAGCTTGGTTCTGCATACATTTTTAGCATACGTTTGCTCCTGCTGGGTCAGCCGAGCAGCGAATTTCTACTTAACCACCTGCTATCATGAGAGACATCAGGGCTGCATCTTTTGAGCCCAGTACTGAGCCTGAAAAGCGTTTCCAACCCCACTTACAAGTGAAACTTGCTAAAATGTGCCTCTCTGCTCTTCACTGAAAAGCTTGGTTCTGCATACATTTTTAGCATACGTTCTCCTGCTGGGTCAGCCGAGCAGCACATTTCTACTTAACCACCTGCTATCATGAGAGACATCAGGGCTGCATCTTTTGAGCCCAGTACTGAGCCTGAAAAGCATTTCTAACCCCACTTACAAGTGAAACTTGCTAAAATGTGCCTGGCTGCTCTTCACTGAAAAGCTTGGTTCTGCATACGTTTTTAGCATATGTTTGCTCCTGCTGGGTCAGCCGAGCAGCGAATTTCTACTTAACCACCTGCTATCATGAGAGACATCAGGGCTGCATCTTTTGAGCCCAGTACTGAGCCTGAAAAGCGTTTCCAACCCCACTTACAAGTGAAACTTGCTAAAATGTGCCTGGCTGCTCTTCACTGAAAAGCTTGGTTCTGCATACATTTTTAGCATACGTTCTCCTGCTGGGTCAGCCGAGCAGCACATTTCTACTTAACCACCTGCTATCATGAGAGACATCAGGGCTGCATCTTTTGAGCCCAGTACTGAGCCTGAAAAGCATTTCTAACCCCACTTACAAGTGAAACTTGCTAAAATGTGCCTGGCTGCTCTTCACTGAAAAGCTTGGTTCTGCATACATTTTTAGCATAGGTTTGCTCCTGCTGGGTCAGCCGAGCAGCGAATTTCTACTTAACCACCTGCTATCATGAGAGACATCAGGGCTGCATCTTTTGAGCCCAGTACTGAGCCTGAAAAGCGTTTCCAACCCCACTTACAAGTGAAACTTGCTAAAATGTGCCTCTCTGCTCTTCACTGAAAAGCTTGGTTCTGCATACATTTTTAGCATACGTTTGCTCCTGCTGGGTCAGCCGAGCAGCGAATTTCTACTTAACCACCTGCTATCATGAGAGACATCAGGGCTGCATCTTTTGAGCCCAGTACTGAGCCTGAAAAGCTTTTCCAACCCCACTTACAAGTGAAACTTGCTAAAATGTGCCTCTCTGCTCTTCACTGAAAAGCTTGGTTCTGCATACATTTTTAGCATACGTTCTCCTGCTGGGTCAGCCGAGCAGCACATTTCTACTTAACCACCTGCTATCATGAGAGACATCAGGGCTGCATCTTTTGAGCCCAGTACTGAGCCTGAAAAGCATTTCTAACCCCACTTACAAGTGAAACTTGCTAAAATGTGCCTGGCTGCTCTTCACTGAAAAGCTTGGTTCTGCATACATTTTTAGCATACGTTCTCCTGCTGGGTCAGCCGAGCAGCACATTTCTACTTAACCACCTGCTATCATGAGAGACATCAGGGCTGCATCTTTTGAGCCCTGAAAAGCGTTTCCAACCCCACTTACAAGTGAAACTTGCTAAAATGTGCCTCTCTGCTCTTCACTGAAAAGCTGATTCTGCGTACATTTTTGGCATAGGTTTGCTCCTGCTGGGTCAGCCGAGCAGCAAATTTCTACTTAACCACCTGCTATCATTAGATACATCAGGGCTGCATCTTTTGAGGCCAGTACTGAGCCTGAAAAGCGTTTCCAACCCCACTTGCAAGTGAAACTTGCTAAAATGTGCCTGGCTGCTCTTCACTGAAAAGCTTGGTTCTGCACACATTTTTAGCATAGGTTTGCTCCTGCTGGGTCAGCCGAGCAGCGAATTTCTACTTAACCACCTGCTATCATGAGAGACATCAGGGCTGCATCTTTTGAGCCCAGTACTGAGCCTGAAAAGCGTTTCCAACCCCACTTACAAGTGAAACTTGCTAAAATGTGCCTGGCTGCTCTTCACTGAAAAGCTAGGTTCTGCATACATTTTTAGCATACGTTTGCTCCTGCTGGGTCAGCCGAGCAGCGAATTTCTACTTAACCACCTGCTATCATGAGAGACATCAGGGCTGCATCTTTTGAGCCCAGTACTGAGCCTGAAAAGCGTTTCCAACCCCACTTACAAGTGAAACTTGCTAAAATGTGCCTCTCTGCTCTTCACTGAAAAGCTTGGTTCTGCATACATTTTTAGCATACGTTCTCCTGCTGGGTCAGCCGAGCAGCACATTTCTACTTAACCACCTGCTATCATGAGAGACATCAGGGCTGCATCTTTTGAGCCCAGTACTGAGCCTGAAAAGCGTTTCCAACCCCACTTACAAGTGAAACTTGCTAAAATGTGCCTGGCTGCTCTTCACTGAAAAGCTTGGTTCTGCATACATTTTTAGCATATGTTTGCTCCTGCTGGGTCAGCCGAGCAGCGAATTTCTACTTAACCACCTGCTATCATGAGAGACATCAGGGCTGCATCTTTTGAGCCCAGTACTGAGCCTGAAAAGCGTTTCCAACCCCACTTACAAGTGAAACTTGCTAAAATGTGCCTCTCTGCTCTTCACTGAAAAGCTTGGTTCTACATTTTTAGCATACGTTCTCCTGCTGGGTCAGCCGAGCAGCACATTTCTACTTAACCACCTGCTATCATGAGAGACATCAGGGCTGCATCTTTTGAGCCCAGTACTGAGCCTGAAAAGCGTTTCCAACCCCACTTACAAGTGAAACTTGCTAAAATGTGCCTCTCTGCTCTTCACTGAAAAGCTGATTCTGCGTACATTTTTGGCATAGGTTTGCTCCTGCTGGGTCAGCCGAGCAGCAAATTTCTACTTAACCACCTGCTATCATGAGATACATCAGGGCTGCATCTTTTGAGGCCAGTACTGAGCCTGAAAAGCGTTTCCAACCCCACTTGCAAGTGAAACTTGCTAAAATGTGCCTGGCTGCTCTTCACTGAAAAGCTTGGTTCTGCACACATTTTTAGCATAGGTTTGCTCCTGCTGGGTCAGCCGAGCAGCGAATTTCTACTTAACCACCTGCTATCATGAGAGACATCAGGGCTGCATCTTTTGAGCCCAGTACTGAGCCTGAAAAGCGTTTCCAACCCCACTTACAAGTGAAACTTGCTAAAATGTGCCTCTCTGCTCTTCACTGAAAAGCTTGGTTCTGCATACATTTTTAGCATACGTTCTCCTGCTGGGTCAGCCGAGCAGCACATTTCTACTTAACCACCTGCTATCATGAGAGACATCAGGGCTGCATCTTTTGAGCCCAGTACTGAGCCTGAAAAGCATTTCTAACCCCACTTACAAGTGAAACTTGCTAAAATGTGCCTGGCTGCTCTTCACTGAAAAGCTTGGTTCTGCATACATTTTTAGCATATGTTTGCTCCTGCTGGGTCAGCCGAGCAGCGAATTTCTACTTAACCACCTGCTATCATGAGAGACATCAGGGCTGCATCTTTTGAGCCCAGTACTGAGCCTGAAAAGCGTTTCCAACCCCACTTACAAGTGAAACTTGCTAAAATGTGCCTGGCTGCTCTTCACTGAAAAGCTTGGTTCTGCATACATTTTTAGCATACGTTCTCCTGCTGGGTCAGCCGAGCAGCACATTTCTACTTAACCACCTGCTATCATGAGAGACATCAGGGCTGCATCTTTTGAGCCCAGTACTGAGCCTGAAAAGCATTTCTAACCCCACTTACAAGTGAAACTTGCTAAAATGTGCCTGGCTGCTCTTCACTGAAAAGCTTGGTTCTGCATACATTTTTAGCATAGGTTTGCTCCTGCTGGGTCAGCCGAGCAGCGAATTTCTACTTAACCACCTGCTATCATGAGAGACATCAGGGCTGCATCTTTTGAGCCCAGTACTGAGCCTGAAAAGCATTTCTAACCCCACTTACAAGTGAAACTTGCTAAAATGTGCCTGGCTGCTCTTCACTGAAAAGCTTGGTTCTGCATACATTTTTAGCATATGTTTGCTCCTGCTGGGTCAGCCGAGCAGCGAATTTCTACTTAACCACCTGCTATCATGAGAGACATCAGGGCTGCATCTTTTGAGCCCAGTACTGAGCCTGAAAAGCGTTTCCAACCCCACTTACAAGTGAAACTTGCTAAAATGTGCCTCTCTGCTCTTCACTGAAAAGCTTGGTTCTGCATACATTTTTAGCATACGTTCTCCTGCTGGGTCAGCCGAGCAGCACATTTCTACTTAACCACCTGCTATCATGAGAGACATCAGGGCTGCATCTTTTGAGCCCAGTACTGAGCCTGAAAAGCGTTTCCAACCCCACTTACAAGTGAAACTTGCTAAAATGTGCCTCTCTGCTCTTCACTGAAAAGCTGATTCTGCGTACATTTTTGGCATAGGTTTGCTCCTGCTGGGTCAGCCGAGCAGCGAATTTCTACTTAACCACCTGCTATCATGAGAGACATCAGGGCTGCATCTTTTGAGCCCAGTACTGAGCCTGAAAAGCGTTTCCAACCCCACTTACAAGTGAAACTTGCTAAAATGTGCCTCTCTGCTCTTCACTGAAAAGCTGATTCTGCGTACATTTTTGGCATAGGTTTGCTCCTGCTGGGTCAGCCGAGCAGCAAATTTCGACTTAACCACCTGCTATCATGAGATACATCAGGGCTGCATCTTTTGAGGCCAGTACTGAGCCTGAAAAGCGTTTCCAACCCCACTTACAAGTGAAACTTGCTAAAATGTGCCTGGCTGCTCTTCACTGAAAAGCTTGGTTCTGCATACTTTTTTAGCATATGTTTGCTCCTGCTGGGTCAGCCGAGCAGCGAATTTCTACTTAACCACCTGCTATCATGAGAGACATCAGGGCTGCATCTTTTGAGCCCAGTACTGAGCCTGAAAAGCGTTTCCAACCCCACTTACAAGTGAAACTTGCTAAAATGTGCCTCTCTGCTCTTCACTGAAAAGCTTGGTTCTACATTTTTAGCATACGTTCTCCTGCTGGGTCAGCCGAGCAGCACATTTCTACTTAACCACCTGCTATCATGAGAGACATCAGGGCTGCATCTTTTGAGCCCAGTACTGAGCCTGAAAAGCGTTTCCAACCCCACTTACAAGTGAAACTTGCTAAAATGTGCCTCTCTGCTCTTCACTGAAAAGCTGATTCTGCGTACATTTTTGGCATAGGTTTGCTCCTGCTGGGTCAGCCGAGCAGCAAATTTCTACTTAACCACCTGCTATCATGAGATACATCAGGGCTGCATCTTTTGAGGCCAGTACTGAGCCTGAAAAGCGTTTCCAACCCCACTTGCAAGTGAAACTTGCTAAAATGTGCCTGGCTGCTCTTCACTGAAAAGCTTGGTTCTGCACACATTTTTAGCATAGGTTTGCTCCTGCTGGGTCAGCCGAGCAGCGAATTTCTACTTAACCACCTGCTATCATGAGAGACATCAGGGCTGCATCTTTTGAGCCCAGTACTGAGCCTGAAAAGCGTTTCCAACCCCACTTACAAGTGAAACTTGCTAAAATGTGCCTCTCTGCTCTTCACTGAAAAGCTTGGTTCTGCATACATTTTTAGCATACGTTCTCCTGCTGGGTCAGCCGAGCAGCACATTTCTACTTAACCACCTGCTATCATGAGAGACATCAGGGCTGCATCTTTTGAGCCCAGTACTGAGCCTGAAAAGCATTTCTAACCCCACTTACAAGTGAAACTTGCTAAAATGTGCCTGGCTGCTCTTCACTGAAAAGCTTGGTTCTGCATACATTTTTAGCATATGTTTGCTCCTGCTGGGTCAGCCGAGCAGCGAATTTCTACTTAACCACCTGCTATCATGAGAGACATCAGGGCTGCATCTTTTGAGCCCAGTACTGAGCCTGAAAAGCGTTTCCAACCCCACTTACAAGTGAAACTTGCTAAAATGTGCCTCTCTGCTCTTCACTGAAAAGCTTGGTTCTGCATACATTTTTAGCATACGTTTGCTCCTGCTGGGTCAGCCGAGCAGCGAATTTCTACTTAACCACCTGCTATC
The DNA here is from genome assembly GCF_964261635.1 of Lissotriton helveticus. Classification (NCBI taxonomy): domain Eukaryota; kingdom Metazoa; phylum Chordata; class Amphibia; order Caudata; family Salamandridae; genus Lissotriton; species Lissotriton helveticus. The sequence continues at coordinate 744,178,690 of NC_136065.1, read as the reverse complement.
ATGAGAGACATCAGGGCTGCATCTTTTGAGCCCAGTACTGAGCCTGAAAAGCTTTTCCAACCCCACTTACAAGTGAAACTTGCTAAAATGTGCCTCTCTGCTCTTCACTGAAAAGCTTGGTTCTGCATACATTTTTAGCATACGTTTGCTCCTGCTGGGTCAGCCGAGCAGCGAATTTCTACTTAACCACCTGCTATCATGAGAGACATCAGGGCTGCATCTTTTGAGCCCAGTACTGAGCCTGAAAAGCGTTTCCAACCCCACTTACAAGTGAAACTTGCTAAAATGTGCCTCTCTGCTCTTCACTGAAAAGCTTGGTTCTGCATACATTTTTAGCATACGTTCTCCTGCTGGGTCAGCCGAGCAGCACATTTCTACTTAACCACCTGCTATCATGAGAGACATCAGGGCTGCATCTTTTGAGCCCAGTACTGAGCCTGAAAAGCATTTCTAACCCCACTTACAAGTGAAACTTGCTAAAATGTGCCTGGCTGCTCTTCACTGAAAAGCTTGGTTCTGCATACATTTTTAGCATAGGTTTGCTCCTGCTGGGTCAGCCGAGCAGCGAATTTCTACTTAACCACCTGCTATCATGAGAGACATCAGGGCTGCATCTTTTGAGCCCAGTACTGAGCCTGAAAAGCGTTTCCAACCCCACTTACAAGTGAAACTTGCTAAAATGTGCCTCTCTGCTCTTCACTGAAAAGCTGATTCTGCGTACATTTTTGGCATAGGTTTGCTCCTGCTGGGTCAGCCGAGCAGCAAATTTCTACTTAACCACCTGCTATCATGAGAGACATCAGGGCTGCATCTTTTGAGCCCAGTACTGAGCCTGAAAAGCGTTTCCAACCCCACTTACAAGTGAAACTTGCTAAAATGTGCCTCTCTGCGCTTCACTGAAAAGCTTGGTTCTGCATACATTTTTAGCATACGTTCTCCTGCTGGGTCAGCCGAGCAGCACATTTCTACTTAACCACCTGCTATCATGAGAGACATCAGGGCTGCATCTTTTGAGCCCAGTACTGAGCCTGAAAAGCATTTCTAACCCCACTTACAAGTGAAACTTGCTAAAATGTGCCTGGCTGCTCTTCACTGAAAAGCTTGGTTCTGCATACATTTTTAGCATACGTTTGCTCCTGCTGGGTCAGCCGAGCAGCGAATTTCTACTTAACCACCTGCTATCATGAGAGACATCAGGGCTGCATCTTTTGAGCCCAGTACTGAGCCTGAAAAGCGTTTCCAACCCCACTTACAAGTGAAACTTGCTAAAATGTGCCTCTCTGCTCTTCACTGAAAAGCTGATTCTGCGTACATTTTTGGCATAGGTTTGCTCCTGCTGGGTCAGCCGAGCAGCAAATTTCGACTTAACCACCTGCTATCATGAGATACATCAGGGCTGCATCTTTTGAGGCCAGTACTGAGCCTGAAAAGCGTTTCCAACCCCACTTACAAGTGAAACTTGCTAAAATGTGCCTGGCTGCTCTTCACTGAAAAGCTTGGTTCTGCATACATTTTTAGCATATGTTTGCTCCTGCTGGGTCAGCCGAGCAGCGAATTTCTACTTAACCACCTGCTATCATGAGAGACATCAGGGCTGCATCTTTTGAGCCCAGTACTGAGCCTGAAAAGCGTTTCCAACCCCACTTACAAGTGAAACTTGCTAAAATGTGCCTGGCTGCTCTTCACTGAAAAGCTTGGTTCTGCATACATTTTTAGCATATGTTTGCTCCTGCTGGGTCAGCCGAGCAGCGAATTTCTACTTAACCACCTGCTATCATGAGAGACATCAGGGCTGCATCTTTTGAGCCCAGTACTGAGCCTGAAAAGCGTTTCCAACCCCACTTACAAGTGAAACTTGCTAAAATGTGCCTGGCTGCTCTTCACTGAAAAGCTTGGTTCTGCATACATTTTTAGCATACGTTCTCCTGCTGGGTCAGCCGAGCAGCACATTTCTACTTAACCACCTGCTATCATGAGAGACATCAGGGCTGCATCTTTTGAGCCCAGTACTGAGCCTGAAAAGCATTTCTAACCCCACTTACAAGTGAAACTTGCTAAAATGTGCCTGGCTGCTCTTCACTGAAAAGCTTGGTTCTGCATACATTTTTAGCATAGGTTTGCTCCTGCTGGGTCAGCCGAGCAGCGAATTTCTACTTAACCACCTGCTATCATGAGAGACATCAGGGCTGCATCTTTTGAGCCCAGTACTGAGCCTGAAAAGCATTTCTAACCCCACTTACAAGTGAAACTTGCTAAAATGTGCCTGGCTGCTCTTCACTGAAAAGCTTGGTTCTGCATACATTTTTAGCATATGTTTGCTCCTGCTGGGTCAGCCGAGCAGCGAATTTCTACTTAACCACCTGCTATCATGAGAGACATCAGGGCTGCATCTTTTGAGCCCAGTATGAGCCTGAAAAGCGTTTCCAACCCCACTTACAAGTGAAACTTGCTAAAATGTGCCTCTCTGCTCTTCACTGAAAAGCTTGGTTCTGCATACATTTTTAGCATACGTTCTCCTGCTGGGTCAGCCGAGCAGCGAATTTCTACTTAACCACCTGCTATCATGAGAGACATCAGGGCTGCATCTTTTGAGCCCAGTACTGAGCCTGAAAAGCGTTTCCAACCCCACTTACAAGTGAAACTTGCTAAAATGTGCCTCTCTGCTCTTCACTGAAAAGCTTGGTTCTGCATACATTTTTAGCATACGTTCTCCTGCTGGGTCAGCCGAGCAGCACATTTCTACTTAACCACCTGCTATCATGAGAGACATCAGGGCTGCATCTTTTGAGCCCAGTACTGAGCCTGAAAAGCGTTTCCAACCCCACTTACAAGTGAAACTTGCTAAAATGTGCCTCTCTGCTCTTCACTGAAAAGCTGATTCTGCGTACATTTTTGGCATAGGTTTGCTCCTGCTGGGTCAGCCGAGCAGCAAATTTCTACTTAACCACCTGCTATCATGAGAGACATCAGGGCTGCATCTTTTGAGCCCAGTACTGAGCCTGAAAAGCGTTTCCAACCCCACTTACAAGTGAAACTTGCTAAAATGTGCCTCTCTGCTCTTCACTGAAAAGCTTGGTTCTGCATACATTTTTAGCATACGTTCTCCTGCTGGGTCAGCCGAGCAGCACATTTTAACCACCTGCTATCATGAGAGACATCAGGGCTGCATCTTTTGAGCCCAGTACTGAGCCTGAAAAGCATTTCTAACCCCACTTACAAGTGAAACTTGCTAAAATGTGCCTGGCTGCTCTTCACTGAAAAGCTTGGTTCTGCATACATTTTTAGCATACATTTGCTCCTGCTGGGTCAGCCGAGCAGCGAATTTCTACTTAACCACCTGCTATCATGAGAGACATCAGGGCTGCATCTTTTGAGCCCAGTACTGAGCCTGAAAAGCGTTTCCAACCCCACTTACAAGTGAAACTTGCTAAAATGTGCCTCTCTGCTCTTCACTGAAAAGCTGATTCTGCGTACATTTTTGGCATAGGTTTGCTCCTGCTGGGTCAGCCGAGCAGCAAATTTCGACTTAACCACCTGCTATCATGAGATACATCAGGGCTGCATCTTTTGAGGCCAGTACTGAGCCTGAAAAGCGTTTCCAACCCCACTTACAAGTGAAACTTGCTAAAATGTGCCTGGCTGCTCTTCACTGAAAAGCTTGGTTCTGCATACTTTTTTAGCATATGTTTGCTCCTGCTGGGTCAGCCGAGCAGCGAATTTCTACTTAACCACCTGCTATCATGAGAGACATCAGGGCTGCATCTTTTGAGCCCAGTACTGAGCCTGAAAAGCGTTTCCAACCCCACTTACAAGTGAAACTTGCTAAAATGTGCCTCTCTGCTCTTCACTGAAAAGCTTGGTTCTACATTTTTAGCATACGTTCTCCTGCTGGGTCAGCCGAGCAGCACATTTCTACTTAACCACCTGCTATCATGAGAGACATCAGGGCTGCATCTTTTGAGCCCAGTACTGAGCCTGAAAAGCGTTTCCAACCCCACTTACAAGTGAAACTTGCTAAAATGTGCCTCTCTGCTCTTCACTGAAAAGCTGATTCTGCGTACATTTTTGGCATAGGTTTGCTCCTGCTGGGTCAGCCGAGCAGCAAATTTCTACTTAACCACCTGCTATCATGAGATACATCAGGGCTGCATCTTTTGAGGCCAGTACTGAGCCTGAAAAGCGTTTCCAACCCCACTTGCAAGTGAAACTTGCTAAAATGTGCCTGGCTGCTCTTCACTGAAAAGCTTGGTTCTGCACACATTTTTAGCATAGGTTTGCTCCTGCTGGGTCAGCCGAGCAGCGAATTTCTACTTAACCACCTGCTATCATGAGAGACATCAGGGCTGCATCTTTTGAGCCCAGTACTGAGCCTGAAAAGCGTTTCCAACCCCACTTACAAGTGAAACTTGCTAAAATGTGCCTCTCTGCTCTTCACTGAAAAGCTTGGTTCTGCATACATTTTTAGCATACGTTCTCCTGCTGGGTCAGCCGAGCAGCACATTTCTACTTAACCACCTGCTATCATGAGAGACATCAGGGCTGCATCTTTTGAGCCCAGTACTGAGCCTGAAAAGCATTTCTAACCCCACTTACAAGTGAAACTTGCTAAAATGTGCCTGGCTGCTCTTCACTGAAAAGCTTGGTTCTGCATACATTTTTAGCATATGTTTGCTCCTGCTGGGTCAGCCGAGCAGCGAATTTCTACTTAACCACCTGCTATCATGAGAGACATCAGGGCTGCATCTTTTGAGCCCAGTACTGAGCCTGAAAAGCGTTTCCAACCCCACTTACAAGTGAAACTTGCTAAAATGTGCCTCTCTGCTCTTCACTGAAAAGCTTGGTTCTGCATACATTTTTAGCATACGTTCTCCTGCTGGGTCAGCCGAGCAGCACATTTCTACTTAACCACCTGCTATCATGAGAGACATCAGGGCTGCATCTTTTGAGCCCAGTACTGAGCCTGAAAAGCTTTTCCAACCCCACTTACAAGTGAAACTTGCTAAAATGTGCCTCTCTGCTCTTCACTGAAAAGCTTGGTTCTGCATACATTTTTAGCATACGTTTGCTCCTGCTGGGTCAGCCGAGCAGCGAATTTCTACTTAACCACCTGCTATCATGAGAGACATCAGGGCTGCATCTTTTGAGCCCAGTACTGAGCCTGAAAAGCTTTTCCAACCCCACTTACAAGTGAAACTTGCTAAAATGTGCCTCTCTGCTCTTCACTGAAAAGCTTGGTTCTGCATACATTTTTAGCATAGGTTTGCTCCTGCTGGGTCAGCCGAGCAGCGAATTTCTACTTAACCACCTGCTATCATGAGAGACATCAGGGCTGCATCTTTTGAGCCCAGTACTGAGCCTGAAAAGCGTTTCCAACCCCACTTACAAGTGAAACTTGCTAAAATGTGCCTCTCTGCTCTTCACTGAAAAGCTTGGTTCTGCATACATTTTTAGCATACGTTCTCCTGCTGGGTCAGCCGAGCAGCACATTTCTACTTAACCACCTGCTATCATGAGAGACATCAGGGCTGCATCTTTTGAGCCCAGTACTGAGCCTGAAAAGCGTTTCCAACCCCACTTACAAGTGAAACTTGCTAAAATGTGCCTCTCTGCTCTTCACTGAAAAGCTGATTCTGCGTACATTTTTGGCATAGGTTTGCTCCTGCTGGGTCAGCCGAGCAGCAAATTTCTACTTAACCACCTGCTATCATGAGATACATCAGGGCTGCATCTTTTGAGGCCAGTACTGAGCCTGAAAAGCGTTTCCAACCCCACTTGCAAGTGAAACTTGCTAAAATGTGCCTGGCTGCTCTTCACTGAAAAGCTTGGTTCTGCATACATTTTTAGCATATGTTTGCTCCTGCTGGGTCAGCCGAGCAGCGAATTTCTACTTAACCACCTGCTATCATGAGAGACATCAGGGCTGCATCTTTTGAGCCCAGTACTGAGCCTGAAAAGCGTTTCCAACCCCACTTACAAGTGAAACTTGCTAAAATGTGCCTCTCTGCTCTTCACTGAAAAGCTTGGTTCTGCATACATTTTTAGCATACGTTCTCCTGCTGGGTCAGCCGAGCAGCACATTTCTACTTAACCACCTGCTATCATGAGAGACATCAGGGCTGCATCTTTTGAGCCCAGTACTGAGCCTGAAAAGCATTTCTAACCCCACTTACAAGTGAAACTTGCTAAAATGTGCCTGGCTGCTCTTCACTGAAAAGCTTGGTTCTGCATACATTTTTAGCATAGGTTTGCTCCTGCTGGGTCAGCCGAGCAGCGAATTTCTACTTAACCACCTGCTATCATGAGAGACATCAGGGCTGCATCTTTTGAGCCCAGTACTGAGCCTGAAAAGCGTTTCCAACCCCACTTACAAGTGAAACTTGCTAAAATGTGCCTCTCTGCTCTTCACTGAAAAGCTTGGTTCTGCATACATTTTTAGCATACGTTCTCCTGCTGGGTCAGCCGAGCAGCACATTTCTACTTAACCACCTGCTATCATGAGAGACATCAGGGCTGCATCTTTTGAGCCCAGTACTGAGCCTGAAAAGCGTTTCCAACCCCACTTACAAGTGAAACTTGCTAAAATGTGCCTCTCTGCTCTTCACTGAAAAGCTGATTCTGCGTACATTTTTGGCATAGGTTTGCTCCTGCTGGGTCAGCCGAGCAGCAAATTTCTACTTAACCACCTGCTATCATGAGAGACATCAGGGCTGCATCTTTTGAGCCCAGTACTGAGCCTGAAAAGCGTTTCCAACCCCACTTACAAGTGAAACTTGCTAAAATGTGCCTCTCTGCGCTTCACTGAAAAGCTTGGTTCTGCATACATTTTTAGCATACGTTCTCCTGCTGGGTCAGCCGAGCAGCACATTTCTACTTAACCACCTGCTATCATGAGAGACATCAGGGCTGCATCTTTTGAGCCCAGTACTGAGCCTGAAAAGCATTTCTAACCCCACTTACAAGTGAAACTTGCTAAAATGTGCCTGGCTGCTCTTCACTGAAAAGCTTGGTTCTGCATACATTTTTAGCATACGTTTGCTCCTGCTGGGTCAGCCGAGCAGCGAATTTCTACTTAACCACCTGCTATCATGAGAGACATCAGGGCTGCATCTTTTGAGCCCAGTACTGAGCCTGAAAAGCGTTTCCAACCCCACTTACAAGTGAAACTTGCTAAAATGTGCCTCTCTGCTCTTCACTGAAAAGCTGATTCTGCGTACATTTTTGGCATAGGTTTGCTCCTGCTGGGTCAGCCGAGCAGCAAATTTCGACTTAACCACCTGCTATCATGAGATACATCAGGGCTGCATCTTTTGAGGCCAGTACTGAGCCTGAAAAGCGTTTCCAACCCCACTTACAAGTGAAACTTGCTAAAATGTGCCTGGCTGCTCTTCACTGAAAAGCTTGGTTCTGCATACATTTTTAGCATATGTTTGCTCCTGCTGGGTCAGCCGAGCAGCGAATTTCTACTTAACCACCTGCTATCATGAGAGACATCAGGGCTGCATCTTTTGAGCCCAGTACTGAGCCTGAAAAGCGTTTCCAACCCCACTTACAAGTGAAACTTGCTAAAATGTGCCTCTCTGCTCTTCACTGAAAAGCTTGGTTCTGCATACATTTTTAGCATACGTTCTCCTGCTGGGTCAGCCGAGCAGCACATTTCTACTTAACCACCTGCTATCATGAGAGACATCAGGGCTGCATCTTTTGAGCCCAGTACTGAGCCTGAAAAGCGTTTCCAACCCCACTTACAAGTGAAACTTGCTAAAATGTGCCTCTCTGCTCTTCACTGAAAAGCTGATTCTGCGTACATTTTTGGCATAGGTTTGCTCCTGCTGGGTCAGCCGAGCAGCAAATTTCTACTTAACCACCTGCTATCATGAGATACATCAGGGCTGCATCTTTTGAGGCCAGTACTGAGCCTGAAAAGCGTTTCCAACCCCACTTGCAAGTGAAACTTGCTAAAATGTGACTGGCTGCTCTTCACTGAAAAGCTTGGTTCTGCACACATTTTTAGCATAGGTTTGCTCCTGCTGGGTCAGCCGAGCAGCGAATTTCTACTTAACCACCTGCTATCATGAGAGACATCAGGGCTGCATCTTTTGAGCCCAGCACTGAGCCTGAAAAGCGTTTCCAACCCCACTTACAAGTGAAACTTGCTAAAATGTGCCTCTCTGCTCTTCACTGAAAAGCTTGGTTCTGCATACATTTTTAGCATACGTTCTCCTGCTGGGTCAGCCGAGCAGCACATTTCTACTTAACCACCTGCTATCATGAGAGACATCAGGGCTGCATCTTTTGAGCCCAGTACTGAGCCTGAAAAGCATTTCTAACCCCACTTACAAGTGAAACTTGCTAAAATGTGCCTGGCTGCTCTTCACTGAAAAGCTTGGTTCTGCATACATTTTTAGCATACGTTCTCCTGCTGGGTCAGCCGAGCAGCAAATTTCTACTTAACCACCTGCTATCATGAGAGACATCAGGGCTGCATCTTTTGAGCCCAGTACTGAGCCTGAAAAGCGTTTCCAACCCCACTTACAAGTGAAACTTGCTAAAATGTGCCTCTCTGCTCTTCACTGAAAAGCTTGGTTCTGCATACATTTTTAGCATACGTTCTCCTGCTGGGTCAGCCGAGCAGCACATTTCTACTTAACCACCTGCTATCATGAGAGACATCAGGGCTGCATCTTTTGAGCCCAGTACTGAGCCTGAAAAGCATTTCTAACCCCACTTACAAGTGAAACTTGCTAAAATGTGCCTGGCTGCTCTTCACTGAAAAGCTTGGTTCTGCATACATTTTTAGCATATGTTTGCTCCTGCTGGGTCAGCCGAGCAGCGAATTTCTACTTAACCACCTGCTATCATGAGATACATCAGGGCTGCATCTTTTGAGGCCAGTACTGAGCCTGAAAAGCGTTTCCAACCCCACTTACAAGTGAAACTTGCTAAAATGTGCCTGACTGCTCTTCACTGAAAAGCTTGGTTCTGCATACATTTTTAGCATATGTTTGCTCCTGCTGGGTCAGCCGAGCAGCGAATTTCTACTTAACCACCTGCTATCATGAGAGACATCAGGGCTGCATCTTTTGAGCCCAGTACTGAGCCTGAAAAGCGTTTCCAACCCCGCTTACAAGTGAAACTTGCTAAAATGTGCCTCTCTGCTCTTCACTGAAAAGCTTGGTTCTGCATACATTTTTAGCATACGTTCTCCTGCTGGGTCAGCCGAGCAGCACATTTCTACTTAACCACCTGCTATCATGAGAGACATCAGGGCTGCATCTTTTGAGCCCAGTACTGAGCCTGAAAAGCATTTCTAACCCCACTTACAAGTGAAACTTGCTAAAATGTGCCTGGCTGCTCTTCACTGAAAAGCTTGGTTCTGCATACATTTTTAGCATACGTTTGCTCCTACTGGGTCAGCCGAGCAGCAAATTTCTACTTAACCACCTGCTATCATGAGAGACATCAGGGCTGCATCTTTTGAGCCCATTACTGAGCCTGAAAAGCATTTCCAACCCCACTTACAAGTGAAACTTGCTAAAATGTGCCTCTCTGCTCTTCACTGAAAAGCTTGGTTCTGCATACATTTTTGGCATACGTTTGCTCCTGCTGGGTTAGCCGAGCAGCGAATTTCTACTTAACCACCTGCTATCATAAGAGACATCAGGGCTGCATCTTTTGAGGCCAGTACTGAGCCTGAAAAGCATTTCCAACCCCACTTACAAGTGAAACTTGCTAAAATGTGCCTCTCTGCTCTTCACTGAAAAGCTGATTCTGCGTACATTTTTGGCATAGGTTCTCCTGCTGGGTCAGCCGAGCAGCACATTTCTACTTAACCACCTGCTATCATGAGAGACATCAGGGCTGCATCCTTTTAGGCCAGTACTAAGCCTGAAAAGCATTTCCAACCCCACTTACAAGTGAAACTTGCTAAAATGTGCCTAGCTTTTCACTGAAAAGCTTGTTTCTGCATAAATTTTTGGCATACGTTTGCTCCTGCTGGGTCAGCCGAGCAGCAAATTTCTACTTAACCACCTGCTATCTTGAGAGACATCAGGGCTGCATCTTTTGAGCCCAGTACTGACCCTGAAAAGCATTTCCAACCCCACTTACAAGTGAAACTTGCTAAAATGTGCCTCTCTGCTCTTCACTGAAAAGCTTGGTTCTGCATACATTTTTGGTATACGTTTGCTCCTGCTGGGTCAGCCGAGCAGCGAATTTCTACTTAACCACCTGCTATCATGAGAGACATCAGGGCTGCATCTTTTGAGCCCAGTACTGAGCCTGAAAAGCATTTCCAACCTCACTTACAAGTGAAACTTGCTAAAATGTGCCTCTCTGCTCTTCACTGAAAAGCTTGGTTCTGCATACATTTTTAGCATACGTTCTCCTGCTGGGTCAGCCGAGCAGCACATTTCTACTTAACCACCTGCTATCATGAGAGACATCAGGGCTGCATCTTTTGAGCCCAGTACTGAGCCTGAAAAGCATTTCTAACCCCACTTACAAGTGAAACTTGCTAAAATGTGCCTGGCTGCTCTTCACTGAAAAGCTTGGTTCTGCATACATTTTTAGCATACGTTTGCTCCTGCTGGGTCAGCCGAGCAGCGAATTTCTACTTAACCACCTGCTATCATGAGAGACATCAGGGCTGCATCTTTGGAGCCCAGTACTGCACCTGAAAAGCGTTTCCAACCCCACTTACAGTGAAACTTGCTAAAATGTGCTTGGCTGCTCTTCACTGAAAAGCTTGGTTCTGCATGCATTTTTAGCATATGTTTGCTCCTGCTGGGCCAGCCGAGCAGCGAATTTCTACTTAACCACCTGCTATCATGAGAGACATCAGGGCTGCATCTTTTGAGCCCAGTACTGAGCCTGAAAAGCGTTTCCAACCCCACTTACAAGTGAAACTTGCTAAAATGTGCCTCTCTGCTCTTCACTGAAAAGCTGATTCTGCGTACATTTTTGGCATAGGTTTGCTCCTGCTGGGTCAGCCGAGCAGCAAATTTCTACTTAACCACCTGCTATCATGAGAGACATCAGGGCTGCATCTTTTGAGCCCAGTACTGAGCCTGAAAATCATTTCTAACCCCACTTACAAGTGAAACTTGCTAAAATGTGCCTCTCTGCTTTTCACTGAAAAGCTGATTCTGCGTACATTTTTGGCATAGGTTTGCTCCTGCTGGGTCAGCCGAGCAGCACATTTCTACTTAACCACCTGCTATCATGAGAGACATCAGGGCTGCATCTTTTGAGCCCAGTACTGAGCCTGAAAAGCGTTTCCAACCCCACTTACAAGTGAAACTTGCTAAAATGTGCCTGGCTGCTCTTCACTGAAAAGCTTGGTTCTGCACACATTTTTAGCATAGGTTTGCTCCTGCTGGGTCAGCCGAGCAGCGAATTTCTACTTAACCACCTGCTATCATGAGAGACATCAGGGCTGCATCTTTTGAGCCCAGTACTGAGCCTGAAAAGCGTTTCCAACCCCACTTACAAGTGAAACTTGCTAAAATGTGCCTCTCTGCTCTTCACTGAAAAGCTTGGTTCTGCATACATTTTTAGCATACGTTCTCCTGCTGGGTCAGCCGAGCAGCACATTTCTACTTAACCACCTGCTATCATGAGAGACATCAGGGCTGCATCTTTTGAGCCCAGTACTGAGCCTGAAAAGCATTTCTAACCCCACTTACAAGTGAAACTTGCTAAAATGTGCCTGGCTGCTCTTCACTGAAAAGCTTGGTTCTGCATACATTTTTAGCATATGTTTGCTCCTGCTGGGTCAGCCGAGCAGCGAATTTCTACTTAACCACCTGCTATCATGAGAGACATCAGGGCTGCATCTTTTGAGCCCAGTACTGAGCCTGAAAAGCGTTTCCAACCCCACTTACAAGTGAAACTTGCTAAAATGTGCCTGGCTGCTCTTCACTGAAAAGCTTGGTTCTGCATACATTTTTAGCATACGTTCTCCTGCTGGGTCAGCCGAGCAGCACATTTCTACTTAACCACCTGCTATCATGAGAGACATCAGGGCTGCATCTTTTGAGCCCAGTACTGAGCCTGAAAAGCGTTTCCAACCCCACTTACAAGTGAAACTTGCTAAAATGTGCCTCTCTGCTCTTCACTGAAAAGCTGATTCTGCGTACATTTTTGGCATAGGTTTGCTCCTGCTGGGTCAGCCGAGCAGCAAATTTCTACTTAACCACCTGCTATCATGAGAGACATCAGGGCTGCATCTTTTGAGCCCAGTACTGAGCCTGAAAAGCATTTCTAACCCCACTTACAAGTGAAACTTGCTAAAATGTGCCTCTCTGCTTTTCACTGAAAAGCTGATTCTGCGTACATTTTTGGCATAGGTTTGCTCCTGCTGGGTCAGCCGAGCAGCACATTTCTACTTAACCACCTGCTATCATGAGAGACATCAGGGCTGCATCTTTTGAGCCCAGTACTGAGCCTGAAAAGCGTTTCCAACCCCACTTACAAGTGAAACTTGCTAAAATGTGCCTGGCTGCTCTTCACTGAAAAGCTTGGTTCTGCACACATTTTTAGCATAGGTTTGCTCCTGCTGGGTCAGCCGAGCAGCGAATTTCTACTTAACCACCTGCTATCATGAGAGACATCAGGGCTGCATCTTTTGAGCCCAGTACTGAGCCTGAAAAGCGTTTCCAACCCCACTTACAAGTGAAACTTGCTAAAATGTGCCTCTCTGCTCTTCACTGAAAAGCTTGGTTCTGCATACATTTTTAGCATACGTTCTCCTGCTGGGTCAGCCGAGCAGCACATTTCTACTTAACCACCTGCTATCATGAGAGACATCAGGGCTGCATCTTTTGAGCCCAGTACTGAGCCTGAAAAGCATTTCTAACCCCACTTACAAGTGAAACTTGCTAAAATGTGCCTCTCTGCTCTTCACTGAAAAGCTTGGTTCTGCATACATTTTTAGCATACGTTCTCCTGCTGGGTCAGCCGAGCAGCACATTTCTACTTAACCACCTGCTATCATGAGAGACATCAGGGCTGCATCTTTTGAGCCCAGTACTGAGCCTGAAAAGCGTTCCCAACCCCACTTACAAGTGAAACTTGCTAAAATGTGCCTCTCTGCTCTTCACTGAAAAGCTTGGTTCTGCATACATTTTTGGCATAGGTTTGCTCCTGCTGGGTCAGCCGAGCAGCAAATTTCTACTTAACCACCTGCTATCATGAGATACATCAGGGCTGCATCTTTTGAGGCCAGTACTGAGCCTGAAAAGCGTTTCCAACCCCACTTGCAAGTGAAACTTGCTAAAATGTGACTGGCTGCTCTTCACTGAAAAGCTTGGTTCTGCACACATTTTTAGCATAGGTTTGCTCCTGCTGGGTCAGCCGAGCAGCGAATTTCTACTTAACCACCTGCTATCATGAGAGACATCAGGGCTGCATCTTTTGAGCCCAGTACTGAGCCTGAAAAGCGTTTCCAACCCCACTTACAAGTGAAACTTGCTAAAATGTGCCTCTCTGCTCTTCACTGAAAAGCTTGGTTCTGCATACATTTTTAGCATACGTTCTCCTGCTGGGTCAGCCGAGCAGCACATTTCTACTTAACCACCTGCTATCATGAGAGACATCAGGGCTGCATCTTTTGAGCCCAGTACTGAGCCTGAAAAGCATTTCTAACCCCACTTACAAGTGAAACTTGCTAAAATGTGCCTGGCTGCTCTTCACTGAAAAGCTTGGTTCTGCATACATTTTTAGCATATGTTTGCTCCTGCTGGGTCAGCCGAGCAGCGAATTTCTACTTAACCACCTGCTATCATGAGAGACATCAGGGCTGCATCTTTTGAGCCCAGTACTGAGCCTGAAAAGCGTTTCCAACCCCGCTTACAAGTGAAACTTGCTAAAATGGGCCTCTCTGCTCTTCACTGAAAAGCTTGGTTCTGCATACATTTTTAGCATACGTTCTCCTGCTGGGTCAGCCGAGCAGCACATTTCTACTTAACCACCTGCTATCATGAGAGACATCAGGGCTGCATCTTTTGAGCCCAGTACTGAGCCTGAAAAGCATTTCTAACCCCACTTACAAGTGAAACTTGCTAAAATGTGCCTGGCTGCTCTTCACTGAAAAGCTTGGTTCTGCATACATTTTTAGCATACGTTTGCTCCTACTGGGTCAGCCGAGCAGCAAATTTCTACTTAACCACCTGCTATCATGAGAGACATCAGGGCTGCATCTTTTGAGCCCATTACTGAGCCTGAAAAGCATTTCCAACCCCACTTACAAGTGAAACTTGCTAAAATGTGCCTCTCTGCTCTTCACTGAAAAGCTTGGTTCTGCATACATTTTTGGCATACGTTTGCTCTGCTGGGTTAGCCGAGCAGCGAATTTCTACTTAACCACCTGCTATCATGAGAGACATCAGGGCTGCATCTTTTGAGGCCAGTACTGAGCCTGAAAAGCATTTCCAACCCCACTTACAAGTGAAACTTGCTAAAATGTGCCTCTCTGCTCTTCACTGAAAAGCTGATTCTGCGTACATTTTTGGCATAGGTTTGCTCCTGCTGGTTTAGCCGAGCAGCACATTTCTACTTAACCACCTGCTATTATGAGAGACATCAGGGCTGCATCCTTTTAGGCCAGTACTAAGCCTGAAAAGCATTTCCAACCCCACTTACAAGTGAAACTTGCTAAAATGTGCCTAGCTTTTCACTGAAAAGCTTGTTTCTGCATACATTTTTGGCATACGTTTGCTCCTGCTGGGTCAGCCGAGCAGCAAATTTCTACTTAACCACCTGCTATCATGAGAGACATCAGGGCTGCATCTTTTGAGCCCAGTACTGACCCTGAAAAGCATTTCCAACCCCACTTACAAGTGAAACTTGCTAAAATGTGCCTCTCTGCTCTTCACTGAAAAGCTTGTTTCTGCATACATTTTTGGCATACGTTTGCTCCTGCTGGGTCAGCCGAGCAGCAAATTTCTACTTAACCACCTGCTATCACGAGAGACATCAGGGCTGCATCTTTTGAGCCCAGTACTGAGCCTGAAAAGCATTTCCAACCCCACTTACAAGTGAAACTTGCTAAAATGTGCCTCTCTGCTCTTCACTGAAAAGCTTGGTTCTGCATACATTTTTGGCATACGTTTGCTCCTGCTGGGTTAGCCGAGCAGCGAATTTCTACTTAACCACCTGCTATCATGAGAGACATCAGGGCTGCATCTTTTGAGGCCAGTACTGAGCCTGAAAAGCATTTCCAACCCCACTTACAAGTGAAACTTGCTAAAATGTGCCTCTCTGCTCTTCACTGAAAAGCTGATTCTGCGTACATTTTTGGCATAGGTTTGCTCCTGCTGGTTTAGCCGAGCAGCACATTTCTACTTAACCACCTGCTATTATGAGAGACATCAGGGCTGCATCCTTTTAGGCCAGTACTAAGCCTGAAAAGCATTTCCAACCCCACTTACAAGTGAAACTTGCTAAAATGTGCCTAGCTTTTCACTGAAAAGCTTGTTTCTGCATAAATTTTTGGCATACGTTTGCTCCTGCTGGGTCAGCCGAGCAGCAAATTTCTACTTAACCACCTGCTATCATGAGAGACATCAGGGCTGCATCTTTTGAGCCCAGTACTGACCCTGAAAAGCATTTCCAACCCCACTTACAAGTGAAACTTGCTAAAATGTGCCTCTCTGCTCTTCACTGAAAAGCTTGTTTCTGCATACATTTTTGGCATACGTTTGCTCCTGCTGGGTCAGCCGAGCAGCAAATTTCTACTTAACCACCTGCTATCACGAGAGACATCAGGGCTGCATCTTTTGAGCCCAGTACTGAGCCTGAAAAGCATTACCAACCCCACTTACAAGTGAAACTTGCTAAAATGTGCCTGGCTGCTCTTCACTGAAAAGCTTGGTTCTGCATACATTTTTAGCATACGTTTGCTCCTGCTGGGTCAGCCGAGCAGCGAATTTCTACTTAACCACCTGCTATCATGAGAGACATCAGGGCTGCATCTTTTGAGCCCAGTACTGAGCCTGAAAAGCATTTCCAACCCCACTTACAAGTGAAACTTGCTAAAATGTGCCTCTCTGCTCTTCACTGAAAAGCTTGGTTCTGCATACATTTTTAGCATACGTTCTCCTGCTGGGTCAGCCGAGCAGCACATTTCTACTTAACCACCTGCTATCATGAGAGACATCAGGGCTGCATCTTTTGAGCCCAGTACTGAGCCTGAAAAGCATTTCTAACCCCACTTACAAGTGAAACTTGCTAAAATGTGCCTGGCTGCTCTTCACTGAAAAGCTGATTCTGCGTACATCTTTGGCATAGGTTTGCTCCTGCTGGGTCAGCCGAGCAGCACATTTCTACTTAACCACCTGCTATCATGAGAGACATCAGGGCTGCATCTTTTGAGCCCAGTACTGAGCCTGAAAAGCGTTTCCAACCCCACTTACAGTGAAACTTGCTAAAATGTGCTTGGCTGCTCTTCACTGAAAAGCTTGGTTCTGCATACATTTTTAGCATATGTTTGCTCCTGCTTGGCCAGCCGAGCAGGGAATTTCTACTTAACCACCTGCTATCATGAGAGACATCAGGGCTGCATCTTTTGAGCCCAGTACTGAGCCTGAAAAGCGTTTCCAACCCCACTTACAAGTGAAACTTGCTAAAATGTGCCTCTCTGCTCTTCACTGAAAAGCTGATTCTGCGTACATTTTTGGCATAGGTTTGCTCCTGCTGGGTCAGCCGAGCAGCACATTTCTACTTAACCACCTGCTATCATGAGAGACATCAGGGCTGCATCTTTTGAGCCCAGTACTGAGCCTGAAAAGCGTTTCCAACCCCACTTACAAGTGAAACTTGCTAAAATGTGCCTGGCTGCTCTTCACTGAAAAGCTTGGTTCTGCATACATTTTTAGCATACGTTCTCCTGCTGGGTCAGCCGAGCAGCACATTTCTACTTAACCACCTGCTATCATGAGAGACATCAGGGCTGCATCTTTTGAGCCCAGTACTGAGCCTGAAAAGCATTTCTAACCCCACTTACAAGTGAAACTTGCTAAAATGTGCCTGGCTGCTCTTCACTGAAAAGCTTGGTTCTGCGTACATTTTTGGCATACGTTTGCTCCTGCTGGGTCAGCCGAGCTGCGAATTTCTACTTAACCACCTGCTATCATGAGAGACATCAGGGCTGCATCTTTTGAGCCCAGTACTGAGCCTGAAAAGCATTTCCAACCCCACTTACAAGTGAAACTTGCTAAAATGTGCCTCTCTGCTCTTCACTGAAAAGCTTGGTTCTGCATACATTTTTAGCATATGTTTGCTCCTGCTTGGCCAGCCGAGCAGGGAATTTCTACTTAACCACCTGCTATCATGAGAGACATCAGGGCTGCATCTTTTGAGCCCAGTACTGAGCCTGAAAAGCGTTTCCAACCCCACTTACAAGTGAAACTTGCTAAAATGTGCCTCTCTGCTCTTCACTGAAAAGCTGATTCTGCGTACATTTTTGGCATAGGTTTGCTCCTGCTGGGTCAGCCGAGCAGCAAATTTCGACTTAACCACCTGCTATCATGAGATACATCAGGGCTGCATCTTTTGAGGCCAGTACTGAGCCTGAAAAGCGTTTCCAACCCCACTTACAAGTGAAACTTGCTAAAATGTGCCTCTCTGCTCTTCACTGAAAAGCTTGGTTCTGCATACATTTTTAGCATACGTTCTCCTGCTGGGTCAGCCGAGCAGCACATTTCTACTTAACCACCTGCTATCATGAGAGACATCAGGGCTGCATCTTTTGAGCCCAGTACTGAGCCTGAAAAGCATTTCTAACCCCACTTACAAGTGAAACTTGCTAAAATGTGCCTGGCTGCTCTTCACTGAAAAGCTTGGTTCTGCATACATTTTTAGCATACGTTCTCCTGCTGGGTCAGCCGAGCAGCACATTTCTACTTAACCACCTGCTATCATGAGAGACATCAGGGCTGCATCTTTTGAGCCCAGTACTGAGCCTGAAAAGCATTTCTAACCCCACTTACAAGTGAAACTTGCTAAAATGTGCCTGGCTGCTCTTCACTGAAAAGCTTGGTTCTGCATACATTTTTAGCATATGTTTGCTCCTGCTGGGCCAGCCGAGCAGCGAATTTCTACTTAACCACCTGCTATCATGAGAGACATCAGGGCTGCATCTTTTGAGCCCAGTACTGAGCCTGAAAAGCATTTCCAACCCCACTTACAAGTGAAACTTGCTAAAATGTGCCTCTCTGCTCTTCACTGAAAAGCTGATTCTGCGTACATTTTTGGCATAGGTTTGCTCCTGCTGGGTCAGCCGAGCAGCGAATTTCTACTTAACCACCTGCTATCATGAGAGACATCAGGGCTGCATCTTTGGAGCCCAGTACTGCGCCTGAAAAGCGTTTCCAACCCCACTTACAGTGAAACTTGCTAAAATGTGCTTGGCTGCTCTTCACTGAAAAGCTTGGTTCTGCATACATTTTTAGCATATGTTTGCTCCTGCTTGGCCAGCCGAGCAGGGAATTTCTACTTAACCACCTGCTATCATGAGAGACATCAGGGCTGCATCTTTTGAGCCCAGTACTGAGCCTGAAAAGCGTTTCCAACCCCACTTACAAGTGAAACTTGCTAAAATGTGCCTCTCTGCTCTTCACTGAAAAGCTGATTCTGCGTACATTTTTGGCATAGGTTTGCTCCTGCTGGGTCAGCCGAGCAGCAAATTTCGACTTAACCACCTGCTATCATGAGATACATCAGGGCTGCATCTTTTGAGGCCAGTACTGAGCCTGAAAAGCGTTTCCAACCCCACTTACAAGTGAAACTTGCTAAAATGTGCCTCTCTGCTCTTCACTGAAAAGCTTGGTTCTGCATACATTTTTAGCATACGTTCTCCTGCTGGGTCAGCCGAGCAGCACATTTCTACTTAACCACCTGCTATCATGAGAGACATCAGGGCTGCATCTTTTGAGCCCAGTACTGAGCCTGAAAAGCATTTCTAACCCCACTTACAAGTGAAACTTGCTAAAATGTGCCTGGCTGCTCTTCACTGAAAAGCTTGGTTCTGCATACATTTTTAGCATACGTTTGCTCCTGCTGGGTCAGCCGAGCTGCGAATTTCTACTTAACCACCTGCTATCATGAGAGACATCAGGGCTGCATCTTTGGAGCCCAGTACTGAGCCTGAAAAGCATTTCCAACCCCACTTACAAGTGAAACTTGCTAAAATGTGCCTCTCTGCTCTTCACTGAAAAGCTGGTTCTGCGTACATTTTTGGCATAGGTTTGCTCCTGCTGGGTCAGCCGAGCAGCAAATTTCGACTTAACCACCTGCTATCATGAGATACATCAGGGCTGCATCTTTTGAGGCCAGTACTGAGCCTGAAAAGCATTTCCAACCCCACTTACAAGTGAAACTTGCTAAAATGTGCCTGGCTGCTCTTCACTGAAAAGCTTGGTTCTGCACACATTTTTAGCATAGGTTTGCTCCTCCTGGGTCAGCCGAGCAGCGAATTTCTACTTAACCACCTGCTATCATGAGAGACATCAGGGCTGCATCTTTTGAGCCCAGTACTGAGCCTGAAAAGCGTTTCCAACCCCACTTACAAGTGAAACTTGCTAAAATGTGCCTCTCTGCTCTTCACTGAAAAGCTTGGTTCTGCATACATTTTTAGCATACGTTCTCCTGCTGGGTCAGCCGAGCAGCACATTTCTACTTAACCACCTGCTATCATGAGAGACATCAGGGCTGCATCTTTTGAGCCCAGTACTGAGCCTGAAAAGCATTTCTAACCCCACTTACAAGTGAAACTTGCTAAAATGTGCCTGGCTGCTCTTCACTGAAAAGCTTGGTTCTGCATACATTTTTAGCATACGTTTGCTCCTGCTGGGTCAGCCGAGCAGCGAATTTCTACTTAACCACCTGCTATCATGAGATACATCAGGGCTGCATCTTTTAAAGCCAGTACTGAGCCTGAAAAGCGTTTCCAACCCCACTTACAAGTGAAACTTGCTAAAATGTGCCTGGCTGCTCTTCACTGAAAAGCTTGGTTCTGCATACATTTTTAGCATATGTTTGCTCCTGCTGGGTCAGCCGAGCAGCGAATTTCTACTTAACCACCTGCTATCATGAGAGACATCAGGGCTGCATCTTTTGAACCCAGTACTGAGCCTGAAAAGCGTTTCCAACCCCACTTACAAGTGAAACTTGCTAAAATGTGCCTCTCTGCTCTTCACTGAAAAGCTTGGTTCTGCATACATTTTTAGATACGTTCTCCTGCTGGGTCAGCCGAGCAGCACATTTCTACTTAACCACCTGCTATCATGAGAGACATCAGGGCTGCATCTTTTGAGCCCAGTACTGAGCCTGAAAAGCATTTCTAACCCCACTTACAAGTGAAACTTGCTAAAATGTGCCTGGCTGCTCTTCACTGAAAAGCTTGGTTCTGCATACATTTTTAGCATACGTTTGCTCCTGCTGGGTCAGCCGAGCAGCGAATTTCTACTTAACCACCTGCTATCATGAGAGACATCAGGGCTGCATCTTTGGAGCCCAGTACTGCGCCTGAAAAGCGTTTCCAACCCCACTTACAGTGAAACTTGCTAAAATGTGCTTGGCTGCTCTTCACTGAAAAGCTTGGTTCTGCATAAATTTTTAGCATACGTTTGCTCCTGCTGGGTCAGCCGAGCAGCAAATTTCTACTTAACCACCTGCTATCATGAGAGACATCAGGGCTGCATCTTTTGAGCCCAGTACTGAGCCTGAAAAGCGTTTCCAACCCCACTTACAAGTGAAACTTGCTAAAATGTGCCTCTCTGCTCTTCACTGAAAAGCTGATTCTGCGTACATTTTTGGCATAGGTTTGCTCCTGCTGGGTCAGCCGAGCAGCAAATTTCTACTTAACCACCTGCTATCATGAGAGACATCAGGGCTGCATCTTTTGAGCCCAGTACTGAGCCTGAAAAGCGTTTCCAACCCCACTTACAAGTGAAACTTGCTAAAATGTGCCTGGCTGCTCTTCACTGAAAAGCTTGTTTCTGCATAAATTTTTAGCATACGTTTGCTCCTGCTGGGTCAGCCGAGCAGCAAATTTCTACTTAACCACCTGCTATCATGAGAGACATCAGGGCTGCATCTTTTGAGCCCAGTACTGAGCCTGAAAAGCGTTTCCAACCCCACTTACAAGTGAAACTTGCTAAAATGTGCCTCTCTGCTCTTCACTGAAAAGCTCATTCTGCGTACATTTTTGGCATGGGTTTGCTCCTGCTGGGTCAGCCGTGCAGCGAATTTCTACTTAACCACCTGCTATCATGAGAGACATCAGGGCTGCATGTTTTGAGCCCAGTACTGAGCCTGAAAAGCGTTTCCAACCCACTTACAAGTGAAACTTGCTAAAATGTGCCTCTCTGCTCTTCACTGAAAAGCTGATTCTGCGTACATTTTTGGCATACGTTTGCTCCTGCTGGGTCAGCCGAGCAGCAAATTTCCACTTAACCATCTGCTATCATGAGATACATCAGGGCTGCATCTTTTGAGGCCAGTACTGAGCCTGAAAAGCGTTTCCAACCCCACTTACAAGTGAAACTTGCTAAAATGTGCCTGGCTGCTCTTCACTGAAAAGCTTGGTTCTGCACACATTTTTAGCATAGGTTTGCTCCTGCTGGGTCAGCCGAGCAGCGAATTTCTACTTAACAACCTGCTATCATGAGAGACAACAGGGCTGCATCTTTTGAGCCAAGTACTGAGCCTGAAAAGCGTTTCCAACCCCACTTACAAGTGAAACTTGCTAAATTGTGCCTGGCTGCCTTCACTGAAAAGCTTGGTTCTGCATACATTTTTAGCATACGTTTGCTCCTGCTGGGTCAGCCGAGCATCACATTTCTACTTAACCACCTGCTATCATGAGAGACATCAGGGCTGCATCTTTTGAGCTCAGTACTGAGCCTGAAAAGCATTTCCAACCCCACTTACAGGTGAAACTTGCTAAAATGTGCCTCTCTGCTTTTCACTGAAAAGCTGATTCTGCGTACATTTTTGGCATAGGTTTGCTCCTGCTGGGTCAGCCGAGCAGCAAATTTCTACTTAACCACCTGCTATCATGAGAGACATCAGGGCTCCATCTTTTGAGGCCAGTACTGAGCCTGAAAAGCATTTCCAACCCCACTTACAAGTGAAACTTGCTAAAATGTGCCTAGCTGCTCTTCACTGAAAAGCTTGTTTCTGCATACATTTTTGGCATACGTTTGCTCCTGCTGGGTCAGCCGAGCAGCGAATTTCTACTTAACCACCTGCTATCATGAGAGACATCAGGGCTGCATCTTTTGAGCCCAGTACTGAGCCTGAAAAGCGTTTCCAACCCCACTTACAAGTGAAACTTGCTAAAATGTGCCTGGCTGCTCTTCACTGAAAAGCTTGGTTCTGCATACATTTTTAGCATACGTTTGCTCCTGCTGGGTCAGCCGAGCAGCGAATTTCTACTTAACCACCTGCTATCATGAGAGACATCAGGGCTGCATCTTTTGAGCCCAGTACTGAGCCTGAAAAGCGTTTCCAACCCCACTTACAAGTGAAACTTGCTAAAATGTGCCTGGCTGCTCTTCACTGAAAAGCTTGGTTCTGCATACATTTTTAGCATACGTTTGCTCCTGCTGGGTCAGCCGAGCAGCAAATTTCTACTTAACCACCTGCTATCATGAGAGACATCAGGGCTGCATCTTTTGAGCCCAGTACTGAGCCTGAAAAGCATTTCCAACCCCACTTACAAGTGAAACTTGCTAAAATGTGCCTCTCTGCTCTTCACTGAAAAACTTGGTTCTGCATACATTTTTAGCATACGTTCTCCTGCTGGGTCAGCCGAGCAGCACATTTCTACTTAACCACCTGCTATCATGAGAGACATCAGGGCTGCATCTTTTGAGCCCAGTACTGAGCCTGAAAAGCATTTCTAACCCCACTTACAAGTGAAACTTGCTAAAATGTGCCTGGCTGCTCTTCACTGAAAAGCTTGGTTCTGCATACATTTTTAGCATACGTTTGCTCCTGCTGGGTCAGCCGAGCAGCGAATTTCTACTTAACCACCTGCTATCATGAGAGACATCAGGGCTGCATCTTTTGAGCCCAGTACTGAGCCTGAAAAGCGTTTCCAACCCCACTTACAAGTGAAACTTGCTAAAATGTGCCTCTCTGCTCTTCACTGAAAAGCTGATTCTGCGTACATTTTTGGCATAGGTTTGCTCCTGCTGGGTCAGCCGAGCAGCAAATTTCGACTTAACCACCTGCTATCATGAGATACATCAGGGCTGCATCTTTTGAGGCCAGTACTGAGCCTGAAAAGCGTTTCCAACCCCACTTACAAGTGAAACTTGCTAAAATGTGCCTGGCTGCTCTTCACTGAAAAGCTTGGTTCTGCACACATTTTTAGAATAGGTTTGCTCCTGCTGGGTCAGCCGAGCAGTGAATTTCTACTTAACAACCTGCTATCATGAGAGACAACAGGGCTGCATCTTTTGAGCCCAGTACTGAGCCTGAAAAGCGTTTCCAACCCCACTTACAAGGGAAACTTGCTAAACTGTGCCTCTCTGCTCTTCACTGAAAAGCTTGGTTCTGCATACATTTTTAGCATACGTTTGCTCCTGCTGGGTCAGCCGAGCATCACATTTCTACTTAACCACCTGCTATCATGAGAGACATCAGGGCTGCATCTTTTGAGCTCAGTACTGAGCCTGAAAAGCATTTCCAACCCCACTTACAGGTGAAACTTGCTAAAATGTGCCTAGCTGCTCTACACTGAAAAGCTTGTTTCTGCATAAATTTTTAGCATACGTTTGCTCCTGCTGGGTCAGCCGAGCAGCACATTTCTACTTAACCACCTGCTATCATGAGAGACATCAGGGCTGCATCTTTTGAGCCCAGTACTGAGCCTGAAAAGCATTTCCAACCCCACTTACAAGTGAAACTTGCTAAAATGTGCCTCTCTGCTTTTCACTGAAAAGCTGATTCTGCGTACATTTTTGGCATAGGTTTGCTCCTGCTGGGTCAGCCGAGCAGCGAATTTCTACTTAACCACCTGCTATCATGAGAGACATCAGGGCTGCATCTTTTGAGCCCAGTACTGAGCCTGAAAAGCGTTTCCAACCCCACTTACAAGTGAAACTTGCTAAAATGTGCCTGGCTGCTCTTCACTGAAAAGCTTGGTTCTGCACACATTTTTAGCATAGGTTTGCTCCTGCTGGGTCAGCCGAGCAGTGAATTTCTACTTAACAACCTGCTATCATGAGAGACAACAGGGCTGCATCTTTTGAGCCCAGTACTGAGCCTGAAAAGCGTTTCCAACCCCACTTACAAGTGAAACTTGCTAAACTGTGCCTCTCTGCTCTTCACTGAAAAGCTTGGTTCTGCATACATTTTTAGCATACGTTTGCTCCTGCTGGGTCAGCCGAGCATCACATTTCTACTTAACCACCTGCTATCATGAGAGACATCAGGGCTGCATCTTTTGAGTTCAGTACTGAGCCTGAAAAGCATTTCCAACCCCACTTACAGGTGAAACTTGCTAAAATGTGCCTGGCTGCTCTACACTGAAAAGCTTGTTTCTGCATAAATTTTTAGCATACGTTTGCTCCTGCTGGGTCAGCCGAGCAGCACATTTCTACTTAACCACCTGCTATCATGAGAGACATCAGGGCTGCATCTTTTGAGCCCAGTACTGAGCCTGAAAAGCATTTCCAACCCCACTTACAAGTGAAACTTGCTAAAATGTGCCTCTCTGCTTTTCACTGAAAAGCTGATTCTGCGTACATTTTTGGCATAGGTTTGCTCCTGCTGGGTCAGCCGAGCAGCGAATTTCTACTTAACCACCTGCTATCATGAGAGACATCAGGGCTGCATCTTTTGAGCCCAGTACTGAGCCTGAAAAGCGTTTCCAACCCCACTTACAAGTGAAACTTGCTAAAATGTGCCTGGCTGCTCTTCACTGAAAAGCTTGGTTCTGCATACATTTTTAGCATACGTTTGCTCCTGCTGGGTCAGCCGAGCAGCAAATTTCTACTTAACCACCTGCTATCATGAGAGACATCAGGGCTGCATCTTTTGAGCCCAGTACTGAGCCTGAAAAGGATTTCCAACCCCACTTACAAGTGAAACTTGCTAAAATGTGCCTCTCTGCTCTTCACTGAAAAACTTGGTTCTGCATACATTTTTAGCATACGTTCTCCTGCTGGGTCAGCCGAGCAGCACATTTCTACTTAACCACCTGCTATCATGAGAGACATCAGGGCTGCATCTTTTGAGCCCAGTACTGAGCCTGAAAAGCATTTCCAACCCCACTTACAAGTGAAACTTGCTAAAATGTGCCTGGCTGCTCTTCACTGAAAAGCTTGGTTCTGCATACATTTTTAGCATACGTTTGCTCCTGCTGGGTCAGCCGAGCAGCGAATTTCTACTTAACCACCTGCTATCATGAGAGACATCAGGGCTGCATCTTTTGAGCCCAGTACTGAGCCTGAAAAGCGTTTCCAACCCCACTTACAAGTGAAACTTGCTAAAATGTGCCTCTCTGCTCTTCACTGAAAAGCTGATTCTGCGTACATTTTTGGCATAGGTTTGCTCCTGCTGGGTCAGCCGAGCAGCAAATTTCGACTTAACCGCCTGCTATCATGAGATACATCAGGGCTGCATCTTTTGAGGCCAGTACTGAGCCTGAAAAGCGTTTCCAACCCCACTTACAAGTGAAACTTGCTAAAATGTGCCTGGCTGCTCTTCACTGAAAAGCTTGGTTCTGCACACATTTTTAGCATAGGTTTGCTCCTGCTGGGTCAGCCGAGCAGTGAATTTCTACTTAACAACCTGCTATCATGAGAGACAACAGGGCTGCATCTTTTGAGCCCAGTACTGAGCCTGAAAAGCGTTTCCAACCCCACTTACAAGTGAAACTTGCTAAATTGTGCCTGGCTGCCTTCACTGAAAAGCTTGGTTCTGCATACATTTTTAGCATACGTTTGCTCCTGCTGGGTCAGCTGGGCAGCGAATTTCTACTTAACCACCTGCTATCATGAGAGACATCAGGGCTGCATCTTTTGAGCCCAGTACTGAGCCTGAAAAGCGTTTCCAACCCCACTTACAAGTGAAACTTGCTAAACTGTGCCTCTCTGCTCTTCACTGAAAAGCTTGGTTCTGCATACATTTTTAGCATACGTTTGCTCCTGCTGGGTCAGCCGAGCATCACATTTCTACTTAACCACCTGCTACCATGAGAGACATCAGGGCTGCATCTTTTGAGCTCAGTACTGAGCCTGAAAAGCATTTCCAACCCCACTTACAGGTGAAACTTGCTAAAATGTGCCTGGCTGCTCTACACTGAAAAGCTTGTTTCTGCATAAATTTTTAGCATACGTTTGCTCCTGCTGGGTCAGCCGAGCAGCACATTTCTACTTAACCACCTGCTATCATGAGAGGCATCAGGGCTGCATCTTTTGAGGCCAGTACTGAGCCTGAAAAGCATTTCCAACCCCACTTACAAGTGAAACTTGCTAAAATGTGCCTAGCTGCTCTTCACTGAAAAGCTTGTTTCTGCATACATTTTTGGCATACGTTTGCTCCTGCTGGGTCAGCCGAGCAGCGAATTTCTACTTAACCACCTGCTATCATGAGAGACATCAGGGCTGCATCTTTTGAGCCCAGTACTGAGCCTGAAAAGCGTTTCCAACCCCACTTACAAGTGAAACTTGCTAAAATGTGCCTGGCTGCTCTTCACTGAAAAGCTTGGTTCTGCATACATTTTTAGCATACGTTTGCTCCTGCTGGGTCAGCCGAGCAGCAAATTTCTACTTAACCACCTGCTATCATGAGAGACATCAGGGCTGCATCTTTTGAGCCCAGTACTGAGCCTGAAAAGCATTTCCAACCCCACTTACAAGTGAAACTTGCTAAAATGTGCCTCTCTGCTCTTCACTGAAAAACTTGGTTCTGCATACATTTTTAGCATACGTTCTCCTGCTGGGTCAGCCGAGCAGCACATTTCTACTTAACCACCTGCTATCATGAGAGACATCAGGGCTGCATCTTTTGAGCCCAGTACTGAGCCTGAAAAGCATTTCTAACCCCACTTACAAGTGAAACTTGCTAAAATGTGCCTGGCTGCTCTTCACTGAAAAGCTTGGTTCTGCATACATTTTTAGCATACGTTTGCTCCTGCTGGGTCAGCCGAGCAGCGAATTTCTACTTAACCACCTGCTATCATGAGAGACATCAGGGCTGCATCTTTTGAGCCCAGTACTGAGCCTGAAAAGCGTTTCCAACCCCACTTACAAGTGAAACTTGCTAAAATGTGCCTCTCTGCTCTTCACTGAAAAGCTGATTCTGCGTACATTTTTGGCATAGGTTTGCTCCTGCTGGGTCAGCCGAGCAGCAAATTTCGACTTAACCACCTGCTATCATGAGATACATCAGGGCTGCATCTTTTGAGGCCAGTACTGAGCCTGAAAAGCGTTTCCAACCCCACTTACAAGTGAAACTTGCTAAAATGTGCCTGGCTGCTCTTCACTGAAAAGCTTGGTTCTGCACACATTTTTAGAATAGGTTTGCTCCTGCTGGGTCAGCCGAGCAGTGAATTTCTACTTAACAACCTGCTATCATGAGAGACAACAGGGCTGCATCTTTTGACCCCAGTACTGAGCCTGAAAAGCGTTTCCAACCCCACTTACAAGTGAAACTTGCTAAACTGTGCCTCTCTGCTCTTCACTGAAAAGCTTGGTTCTGCATACATTTTTAGCATACGTTTGCTCCTGCTGGGTCAGCCGAGCAGCGAATTTCTACTTAACCACCTGCTATCATGAGAGACATCAGGGCTGCATCTTTTGAGCCCAGTACTGAGCCTGAAAAGCGTTTCCAACCCCACTTACAAGTGAAACTTGCTAAAATGTGCCTCTCTGCTCTTCACTGAAAAGCTGATTCTGCGTACATTTTTGGCATAGGTTTGCTCCTGCTGGGTCAGCCGAGCAGCGAATTTCGACTTAACCGCCTGCTATCATGAGATACATCAGGGCTGCATCTTTTGAGGCCAGTACTGAGCCTGAAAAGCGTTTCCAACCCCACTTACAAGTGAAACTTGCTAAAATGTGCCTGGCTGCTCTTCACTGAAAAG
Source organism: Lissotriton helveticus (assembly GCF_964261635.1). Classification (NCBI taxonomy): domain Eukaryota; kingdom Metazoa; phylum Chordata; class Amphibia; order Caudata; family Salamandridae; genus Lissotriton; species Lissotriton helveticus. Next base: position 744,150,591 of record NC_136065.1, on the reverse strand, counting down.
CTTGGTTCTGCACACATTTTTAGCATAGGTTTGCTCCTGCTGGGTCAGCCGAGCAGTGAATTTCTACTTAACAACCTGCTATCATGAGAGACAACAGGGCTGCATCTTTTGAGCCCAGTACTGAGCCTGAAAAGCGTTTCCAACCCCACTTACAAGTGAAACTTGCTAAATTGTGCCTGGCTGCCTTCACTGAAAAGCTTGGTTCTGCATACATTTTTAGCATACGTTTGCTCCTGCTGGGTCAGCTGGGCAGCGAATTTCTACTTAACCACCTGCTATCATGAGAGACATCAGGGCTGCATCTTTTGAGCCCAGTACTGAGCCTGAAAAGCGTTTCCAACCCCACTTACAAGTGAAACTTGCTAAACTGTGCCTCTCTGCTCTTCACTGAAAAGCTTGGTTCTGCATACATTTTTAGCATACGTTTGCTCCTGCTGGGTCAGCCGAGCATCACATTTCTACTTAACCACCTGCTACCATGAGAGACATCAGGGCTGCATCTTTTGAGCTCAGTACTGAGCCTGAAAAGCATTTCCAACCCCACTTACAGGTGAAACTTGCTAAAATGTGCCTGGCTGCTCTACACTGAAAAGCTTGTTTCTGCATAAATTTTTAGCATACGTTTGCTCCTGCTGGGTCAGCCGAGCAGCACATTTCTACTTAACCACCTGCTATCATGAGAGGCATCAGGGCTGCATCTTTTGAGCCCAGTACTGAGCCTGAAAAGCGTTTCCAACCCCACTTACAAGTGAAACTTGCTAAAATGTGCCTCTCTGCTCTTCACTGAAAAGATTGGTTCTGCATACATTTTTAGCATACGTTTGCTCCTGCTGGGTCAGCCGAGCAGCGAATTTCTACTTAACCACCTGCTATCATGAGATACATCAGGGCTGCATCTTTTAAAGCCAGTACTGAGCCTGAAAAGCGTTTCCAACCCCACTAACAAGTGAAACTTGCTAAAATGTGCCTGGCTGCTCTTCACTGAAAAGCTTGGTTCTGCATACATTTTTAGCATATGTTTGCTCCTGCTGGGTCAGCCGAGCAGCGAATTTCTACTTAACCACCTGCTATCATGAGAGACATCAGGGCTGCATTTTTTGAACCCAGTACTGAGCCTGAAAAGCGTTTCCAACCCCACTTACAAGTGAAACTTGCTAAAATGTGCCTCTCTGCTCTTCACTGAAAAGCTTGGTTCTGCATACATTTTTAGATACGTTCTCCTGCTGGGTCAGCCGAGCAGCACATTTCTACTTAACCACCTGCTATCATGAGAGACATCAGGGCTGCATCTTTTGAGCCCAGTACTGAGCCTGAAAAGCATTTCTAACCCCACTTACAAGTGAAACTTGCTAAAATGTGCCTGGCTGCTCTTCACTGAAAAGCTTGGTTCTGCATACATTTTTAGCATACGTTTGCTCCTGCTGGGTCAGCCGAGCAGCGAATTTCTACTTAACCACCTGCTATCATGAGAGACATCAGGGCTGCATCTTTGGAGCCCAGTACTGCGCCTGAAAAGCGTTTCCAACCCCACTTACAGTGAAACTTGCTAAAATGTGCTTGGCTGCTCTTCACTGAAAAGCTTGGTTCTGCATAAATTTTTAGCATACGTTTGCTCCTGCTGGGTCAGCCGAGCAGCAAATTTCTACTTAACCACCTGCTATCATGAGAGACATCAGGGCTGCATCTTTTGAGCCCAGTACTGAGCCTGAAAAGCGTTTCCAACCCCACTTACAAGTGAAACTTGCTAAAATGTGCCTCTCTGCTCTTCACTGAAAAGCTGATTCTGCGTACATTTTTGGCATAGGTTTGCTCCTGCTGGGTCAGCCGAGCAGCAAATTTCTACTTAACCACCTGCTATCATGAGAGACATCAGGGCTGCATCTTTTGAGCCCAGTACTGAGCCTGAAAAGCGTTTCCAACCCCACTTACAAGTGAAACTTGCTAAAATGTGCCTGGCTGCTCTTCACTGAAAAGCTTGTTTCTGCATAAATTTTTAGCATACGTTTGCTCCTGCTGGGTCAGCCGAGCAGCAAATTTCTACTTAACCACCTGCTATCATGAGAGACATCAGGGCTGCATCTTTTGAGCCCAGTACTGAGCCTGAAAAGCGTTTCCAACCCCACTTACAAGTGAAACTTGCTAAAATGTGCCTCTCTGCTCTTCACTGAAAAGCTCATTCTGCGTACATTTTTGGCATGGGTTTGCTCCTGCTGGGTCAGCCGTGCAGCGAATTTCTACTTAACCACCTGCTATCATGAGAGACATCAGGGCTGCATGTTTTGAGCCCAGTACTGAGCCTGAAAAGCATTTCCAATCCCACTTACAAGTGAAACTTGCTAAAATGTGCCTGGCTGCTCTTAACTGAAAAGCTTGGTTCTGCATACATTTTTGGCATACGTTTGCTCCTGCTGCGTCAGCAGAGCAGCGAATTTCTACTTAACCACCTGCTATCATGAGACATCAGGGCTGCATCTTTTGAGCCCAGTACTGAGCCTGAAAAGCGTTTCCAACCCCACTTACAAGTGAAACTTGCTAAAATGTGCCTCTCTGCTCTTCACTGAAAAGCTTGGTTCTGCATACATTTTTAGCATACGTTTGCTCCTGCTGGGTCAGCCGAGCAGCAAATTTCTACTTAACCGCCTGCTATCATGAGAGACATCAGGGTTGCATCTTTTGAGCCCAGTACTGAGCCTGAAAAGCATTTCCAACCCCACTTACAAGTGAAACTTGCTAAAATATGCCTGGCTGCTCTTCACTGAAAAGCTTGGTTCTGCATACATTTTTAGCATACGTTTGCTCCTGCTGGGTCAGCGGAGCAGCAAATTTCTACTTAACCACCTGCTATCATGAGAGACATCAGGGCTGCATCTTTTGAGCCCATTACTGAGCCTGAAAAGCATTTCCAACCCCACTTACAAGTGAAACTTGCTAAAATGTGCCTGGCTGCTCTTCACTGAAAAGCTTGGTTCTGCATACATTTTTAGCATACGTTTGCTCCTGCTGGGTCAGCCGAGCAGCACATTTCTACTTAACCACCTGCTATCATGAGAGACATCAGGGCTGCATCTTTTGAGCCCAGTACTGAGCCTGAAAAGCGTTTCCAACCCCACTTACAAGTGAAACTTGCTAAAATGTGCCTGGCTGCTCTTCACTGAAAAGCTTGGTTCTGCATACATTTTTAGCATATGTTTGCTCTTGCTGGGCCAGCCGAGCAGCGAATTTCTACTTAACCACCTGCTATCATGAGAGACATCAGGGCTGCATCTTTTGAGCCCAGTACTGAGCCTGAAAAGCATTTCCAACCCCACTTACAAGTGAAACTTGCTAAAATGTGCCTCTCTGCTTTTCACTGAAAAGCTGATTCTGCGTACATTTTTGGCATAGGTTTGCTCCTGCTGGGTCAGCCGAGCAGCAAATTTCTACTTAACCACCTGCTATCATGAGAGACATCAGGGCTGCATCTTTTGAGGCCAGTACTGAGCCTGAAAAGCATTTCCAACCCCACCTACAAGTGAAACTTGCTAAAATGTGCCTGGCTGCTCTTCACTGAAAAGCTTGGTTCTGCATACATTTTTAGCATACGTTTGCTCCTGCTGGGTCAGCCGAGCAGCAAATTTCTACTTAACCACCTGCTATCATGAGAGACATCAGGGCTGCATCTTTTGAGCCCAGTACTGAGCCTGAAAAGCATTTCCAACCCCACTTACAAGTGAAACTTGCTAAAATGTGCCTCTCTGCTCTTCACTGAAAAACTTGGTTCTGCATACATTTTTAGCATACGTTCTCCTGCTGGGTCAGCCGAGCAGCACATTTCTACTTAACCACCTGCTATCATGAGAGACATCAGGGCTGCATCTTTTGAGCCCAGTACTGAGCCTGAAAAGCATTTCTAACCCCACTTACAAGTGAAACTTGCTAAAATGTGCCTGGCTGCTATTCACTGAAAAGCTTGGTTCTGCATTCATTTTTAGCATACGTTTGCTCCTGCTGGGTCAGCCGAGCAGCGAATTTCTACTTAACCACCTGCTATCATGAGAGACATCAGGGCTGCATCTTTTGAGCCCAGTACTGAGCCTGAAAAGCGTTTCCAACCCCACTTACAAGTGAAACTTGCTAAAATGTGCCTGGCTGCTCTTCACTGAAAAGCTTGGTTCTGCATACATTTTTAGCATACGTTTGCTCCTGCTGGGTCAGCCGAGCAGCAAATTTCTACTTAACCACCTGCTATCATGAGAGACATCAGGGCTGCATCTTTTGAGCCCAGTACTGAGCCTGAAAAGCATTTCCAACCCCACTTACAAGTGAAACTTGCTAAAATGTGCCTCTCTGCTCTTCACTGAAAAACTTGGTTCTGCATACATTTTTAGCATACGTTCTCCTGCTGGGTCAGCCGAGCAGCACATTTCTACTTAACCACCTGCTATCATGAGAGACATCAGGGCTGCATCTTTTGAGCCCAGTACTGAGCCTGAAAAGCATTTCTAACCCCACTTACAAGTGAAACTTGCTAAAATGTGCCTGGCTGCTCTTCACTGAAAAGCTTGGTTCTGCATACATTTTTAGCATACGTTTGCTCCTGCTGGGTCAGCCGAGCAGCGAATTTCTACTTAACCACCTGCTATCATGAGAGACATCAGGGCTGCATCTTTTGAGCCCAGTACTGAGCCTGAAAAGCGTTTCCAACCCCACTTACAAGTGAAACTTGCTAAAATGTGCCTCTCTGCTCTTCACTGAAAAGCTGATTCTGCGTCCATTTTTGGCATAGGTTTGCTCCTGCTGGGTCAGCCGAGCAGCAAATTTCGACTTAACCACCTGCTATCATGAGATACATCAGGGCTGCATCTTTTGAGGCCAGTACTGAGCCTGAAAAGCGTTTCCAACCCCACTTACAAGTGAAACTTGCTAAAATGTGCCTGGCTGCTCTTCACTGAAAAGCTTGGTTCTGCACACATTTTTAGAATAGGTTTGCTCCTGCTGGGTCAGCCGAGCAGTGAATTTCTACTTAACAACCTGCTATCATGAGAGACAACAGGGCTGCATCTTTTGAGCCCAGTACTGAGCCTGAAAAGCGTTTCCAACCCCACTTACAAGTGAAACTTGCTAAACTGTGCCTCTCTGCTCTTCACTGAAAAGCTTGGTTCTGCATACATTTTTAGCATACGTTTGCTCCTGCTGGGTCAGCCGAGCAGCACATTTCTACTTAACCACCTGCTATCATGAGAGACATCAGGGCTGCATCTTTTGAGCCCAGTACTGAGCCTGAAAAGCATTTCCAACCCCACTTACAAGTGAAACTTGCTAAAATGTGCCTCTCTGCTTTTCACTGAAAAGCTGATTCTGCGTACATTTTTGGCATAGGTTTGCTCCTGCTGGGTCAGCCGAGCAGCGAATTTCTACTTAACCACCTGCTATCATGAGAGACATCAGGGCTGCATCTTTTGAGCCCAGTACTGAGCCTGAAAAGCATTTCCAACCCCACTTACAAGTGAAACTTGCTAAAATGTGCCTCTCTGCTCTTCACTGAAAAACTTGGTTCTGCATACATTTTTAGCATACGTTCTCCTGCTGGGTCAGCCGAGCAGCACATTTCTACTTAACCACCTGCTATCATGAGAGACATCAGGGCTGCATCTTTTGAGCCCAGTACTGAGCCTGAAAAGCATTTCTAACCCCACTTACAAGTGAAACTTGCTAAAATGTGCCTGGCTGCTATTCACTGAAAAGCTTGGTTCTGCATTCATTTTTAGCATACGTTTGCTCCTGCTGGGTCAGCCGAGCAGCGAATTTCTACTTAACCACCTGCTATCATGAGAGACATCAGGGCTGCATCTTTTGAGCCCAGTACTGAGCCTGAAAAGCGTTTCCAACCCCACTTACAAGTGAAACTTGCTAAAATGTGCCTGGCTGCTCTTCACTGAAAAGCTTGGTTCTGCATACATTTTTAGCATACGTTTGCTCCTGCTGGGTCAGCCGAGCAGCAAATTTCTACTTAACCACCTGCTATCATGAGAGACATCAGGGCTGCATCTTTTGAGCCCAGTACTGAGCCTGAAAAGCATTTCCAACCCCACTTACAAGTGAAACTTGCTAAAATGTGCCTCTCTGCTCTTCACTGAAAAACTTGGTTCTGCATACATTTTTAGCATACGTTCTCCTGCTGGGTCAGCCGAGCAGCACATTTCTACTTAACCACCTGCTATCATGAGAGACATCAGGGCTGCATCTTTTGAGCCCAGTACTGAGCCTGAAAAGCATTTCTAACCCCACTTACAAGTGAAACTTGCTAAAATGTGCCTGGCTGCTCTTCACTGAAAAGCTTGGTTCTGCATACATTTTTAGCATACGTTTGCTCCTGCTGGGTCAGCCGAGCAGCGAATTTCTACTTAACCACCTGCTATCATGAGAGACATCAGGGCTGCATCTTTTGAGCCCAGTACTGAGCCTGAAAAGCGTTTCCAACCCCACTTACAAGTGAAACTTGCTAAAATGTGCCTCTCTGCTCTTCACTGAAAAGCTGATTCTGCGTCCATTTTTGGCATAGGTTTGCTCCTGCTGGGTCAGCCGAGCAGCAAATTTCGACTTAACCACCTGCTATCATGAGATACATCAGGGCTGCATCTTTTGAGGCCAGTACTGAGCCTGAAAAGCGTTTCCAATCCCACTTACAAGTGAAACTTGCTAAAATGTGCCTGGCTGCTCTTCACTGAAAAGCTTGGTTCTGCACACATTTTTAGAATAGGTTTGCTCCTGCTGGGTCAGCCGAGCAGTGAATTTCTACTTAACAACCTGCTATCATGAGAGACAACAGGGCTGCATCTTTTGAGCCCAGTACTGAGCCTGAAAAGCGTTTCCAACCCCACTTACAAGTGAAACTTGCTAAAATGTGCCTGGCTGCTCTTCACTGAAAAGCTTGTTTCTGCATAAATTTTTAGCATACGTTTGCTCCTGCTGGGTCAGCCGAGCAGCAAATTTCTACTTAACCACCTGCTATCATGAGAGACATCAGGGCTGCATCTTTTGAGCCCAGTACTGAGCCTGAAAAGCGTTTCCAACCCCACTTACAAGTGAAACTTGCTAAAATGTGCCTCTCTGCTCTTCACTGAAAAGCTGATTCTGCGTACATTTTTGGCATAGGTTTGCTCCTGCTGGGTCAGCCGAGCAGCAAATTTCTACTTAACCACCTGCTATCATGAGAGACATCAGGGCTGCATCTTTTGAGCCCAGTACTGAGCCTGAAAAGCGTTTCCAACCCCACTTACAAGTGAAACTTGCTAAAATGTGCCTGGCTGCTCTTCACTGAAAAGCTTGTTTCTGCATAAATTTTTAGCATACGTTTGCTCCTGCTGGGTCAGCCGAGCAGCAAATTTCTACTTAACCACCTGCTATCATGAGAGACATCAGGGCTGCATCTTTTGAGCCCAGTACTGAGCCTGAAAAGCGTTTCCAACCCCACTTACAAGTGAAACTTGCTAAAATGTGCCTCTCTGCTCTTCACTGAAAAGCTCATTCTGCGTACATTTTTGGCATGGGTTTGCTCCTGCTGGGTCAGCCGTGCAGCGAATTTCTACTTAACCACCTGCTATCATGAGAGACATCAGGGCTGCATGTTTTGAGCCCAGTACTGAGCCTGAAAAGCATTTCCAATCCCACTTACAAGTGAAACTTGCTAAAATGTGCCTGGCTGCTCTTAACTGAAAAGCTTGGTTCTGCATACATTTTTGGCATACGTTTGCTCCTGCTGCGTCAGCAGAGCAGCGAATTTCTACTTAACCACCTGCTATCATGAGACATCAGGGCTGCATCTTTTGAGCCCAGTACTGAGCCTGAAAAGCGTTTCCAACCCCACTTACAAGTGAAACTTGCTAAAATGTGCCTCTCTGCTCTTCACTGAAAAGCTTGGTTCTGCATACATTTTTAGCATACGTTTGCTCCTGCTGGGTCAGCCGAGCAGCAAATTTCTACTTAACCGCCTGCTATCATGAGAGACATCAGGGTTGCATCTTTTGAGCCCAGTACTGAGCCTGAAAAGCATTTCCAACCCCACTTACAAGTGAAACTTGCTAAAATATGCCTGGCTGCTCTTCACTGAAAAGCTTGGTTCTGCATACATTTTTAGCATACGTTTGCTCCTGCTGGGTCAGCGGAGCAGCAAATTTCTACTTAACCACCTGCTATCATGAGAGACATCAGGGCTGCATCTTTTGAGCCCATTACTGAGCCTGAAAAGCATTTCCAACCCCACTTACAAGTGAAACTTGCTAAAATGTGCCTGGCTGCTCTTCACTGAAAAGCTTGGTTCTGCATACATTTTTAGCATACGTTTGCTCCTGCTGGGTCAGCCGAGCAGCACATTTCTACTTAACCACCTGCTATCATGAGAGACATCAGGGCTGCATCTTTTGAGCCCAGTACTGAGCCTGAAAAGCGTTTCCAACCCCACTTACAAGTGAAACTTGCTAAAATGTGCCTGGCTGCTCTTCACTGAAAAGCTTGGTTCTGCATACATTTTTAGCATATGTTTGCTCTTGCTGGGCCAGCCGAGCAGCGAATTTCTACTTAACCACCTGCTATCATGAGAGACATCAGGGCTGCATCTTTTGAGCCCAGTACTGAGCCTGAAAAGCATTTCCAACCCCACTTACAAGTGAAACTTGCTAAAATGTGCCTCTCTGCTTTTCACTGAAAAGCTGATTCTGCGTACATTTTTGGCATAGGTTTGCTCCTGCTGGGTCAGCCGAGCAGCAAATTTCTACTTAACCACCTGCTATCATGAGAGACATCAGGGCTGCATCTTTTGAGGCCAGTACTGAGCCTGAAAAGCATTTCCAACCCCACCTACAAGTGAAACTTGCTAAAATGTGCCTGGCTGCTCTTCACTGAAAAACTTGGTTCTGCATACATTTTTAGCATACGTTCTCCTGCTGGGTCAGCCGAGCAGCACATTTCTACTTAACCACCTGCTATCATGAGAGACATCAGGGCTGCATCTTTTGAGCCCAGTACTGAGCCTGAAAAGCATTTCTAACCCCACTTACAAGTGAAACTTGCTAAAATGTGCCTGGCTGCTATTCACTGAAAAGCTTGGTTCTGCATATATTTTTAGCATACGTTTGCTCCTGCTGGGTCAGCCGAGCAGCAAATTTCTACTTAACCACCTGCTATCATGAGAGACATCAGGGCTGCATCTTTTGAGCCCAGTACTGAGCCTGAAAAGCATTTCCAACCCCACTTACAAGTGAAACTTGCTAAAATGTGCCTCTCTGCTCTTCACTGAAAAACTTGGTTCTGCATACATTTTTAGCATACGTTCTCCTGCTGGGTCAGCCGAGCAGCACATTTCTACTTAACCACCTGCTATCATGAGAGACATCAGGGCTGCATCTTTTGAGCCCAGTACTGAGCCTGAAAAGCATTTCTAACCCCACTTACAAGTGAAACTTGCTAAAATGTGCCTGGCTGCTATTCACTGAAAAGCTTGGTTCTGCATTCATTTTTAGCATACGTTTGCTCCTGCTGGGTCAGCCGAGCAGCGAATTTCTACTTAACCACCTGCTATCATGAGAGACATCAGGGCTGCATCTTTTGAGCCCAGTACTGAGCCTGAAAAGCGTTTCCAACCCCACTTACAAGTGAAACTTGCTAAAATGTGCCTGGCTGCTCTTCACTGAAAAGCTTGGTTCTGCGTCCATTTTTGGCATAGGTTTGCTCCTGCTGGGTCAGCCGAGCAGCAAATTTCTACTTAACCACCTGCTATCATGAGAGACATCAGGGCTGCATCTTTTGAGCCCAGTACTGAGCCTGAAAAGCGTTTCCAATCCCACTTACAAGTGAAACTTGCTAAAATGTGCCTGGCTGCTCTTCACTGAAAAGCTTGGTTCTGCACACATTTTTAGAATAGGTTTGCTCCTGCTGGGTCAGCCGAGCAGTGAATTTCTACTTAACAACCTGCTATCATGAGAGACAACAGGGCTGCATCTTTTGAGCCCAGTACTGAGCCTGAAAAGCGTTTCCAACCCCACTTACAAGTGAAACTTGCTAAACTGTGCCTCTCTGCTCTTCACTGAAAAGCTTGGTTCTGCATACATTTTTAGCATACGTTTGCTCCTGCTGGGTCAGCCGAGCAGCACATTTCTACTTAACCACCTGCTATCATGAGAGACATCAGGGCTGCATCTTTTGAGCCCAGTACTGAGCCTGAAAAGCATTTCCAACCCCACTTACAAGTGAAACTTGCTAAAATGTGCCTCTCTGCTTTTCACTGAAAAGCTGATTCTGCGTACATTTTTGGCATAGGTTTGCTCCTGCTGGGTCAGCCGAGCAGCGAATTTCTACTTAACCACCTGCTATCATGAGAGACATCAGGGCTGCATCTTTTGAGCCCAGTACTGAGCCTGAAAAGCGTTTCCAACCCCACTTACAAGTGAAACTTGCTAAAATGTGCCTCTCTGCTCTTCACTGAAAAGCTGATTCTGCGTACATTTTTGGCATAGGTTTGCTCCTGCTGGGTCAGCCGAGCAGCAAATTTCGACTTAACCGCCTGCTATCATGAGATACATCAGGGCTGCATCTTTTGAGCCCAGTACTGAGCCTGAAAAGCGTTTCCAACCCCACTTACAAGTGAAACTTGCTAAAATGTGCCTCTCTGCTCTTCACTGAAAAGCTGATTCTGCGTACATTTTTGGCATAGGTTTGCTCCTGCTGGGTCAGCCGAGCAGCAAATTTCGACTTAACCGCCTGCTATCATGAGATACATCAGGGCTGCATCTTTTGAGGCCAGTACTGAGCCTGAAAAGCGTTTCCAACCCCACTTACAAGTGAAACTTGCTAAAATGTGCCTGGCTGCTCTTCACTGAAAAGCTTGGTTCTGCACACATTTTTAGCATAGGTTTGCTCCTGCTGGGTCAGCCGAGCAGTGAATTTCTACTTAACAACCTGCTATCATGAGAGACAACAGGGCTGCATCTTTTGAGCCCAGTACTGAGCCTGAAAAGCGTTTCCAACCCCACTTACAAGTGAAACTTGCTAAATTGTGCCTGGCTGCCTTCACTGAAAAGCTTGGTTCTGCATACATTTTTAGCATACGTTTGCTCCTGCTGGGTCAGCTGGGCAGCGAATTTCTACTTAACCACCTGCTATCATGAGAGACATCAGGGCTGCATCTTTTGAGCCCAGTACTGAGCCTGAAAAGCGTTTCCAACCCCACTTACAAGTGAAACTTGCTAAACTGTGCCTCTCTGCTCTTCACTGAAAAGCTTGGTTCTGCATACATTTTTAGCATACGTTTGCTCCTGCTGGGTCAGCCGAGCATCACATTTCTACTTAACCACCTGCTACCATGAGAGACATCAGGGCTGCATCTTTTGAGCTCAGTACTGAGCCTGAAAAGCATTTCCAACCCCACTTACAGGTGAAACTTGCTAAAATGTGCCTGGCTGCTCTACACTGAAAAGCTTGTTTCTGCATAAATTTTTAGCATACGTTTGCTCCTGCTGGGTCAGCCGAGCAGCACATTTCTACTTAACCACCTGCTATCATGAGAGGCATCAGGGCTGCATCTTTTGAGCCCAGTACTGAGCCTGAAAAGCATTTCCAACCCCACTTACAAGTGAAACTTGCTAAAATGTGCCTCTCTGCTTTTCACTGAAAAGCTGATTCTGCGTACATTTTTGGCATAGGTTTGCTCCTGCTGGGTCAGCCGAGCAGCAAATTTCTACTTAACCACCTGCTTTCATGAGAGACATCAGGGCTGCATCTTTTGAGGCCAGTACTGAGCCTGAAAAGCATTTCCAACCCCACTTACAAGTGAAACTTGCTAAAATGTGCCTAGCTGCTCTTCACTGAAAAGCTTGTTTCTGCATACATTTTTGGCATACGTTTGCTCCTGCTGGGTCAGCCGAGCAGCGAATTTCTACTTAACCACCTGCTATCATGAGAGACATCAGGGCTGCATCTTTTGAGCCCAGTACTGAGCCTGAAAAGCGTTTCCAACCCCACTTACAAGTGAAACTTGCTAAAATGTGCCTGGCTGCTCTTCACTGAAAAGCTTGGTTCTGCATACATTTTTAGCATACGTTTGCTCCTGCTGGGTCAGCCGAGCAGCACATTTCTACTTAACCACCTGCTATCATGAGAGACATCAGGGCTGCATCTTTGGAGCCCAGTACTGCGCCAGAAAAGCGTTTCCAACCCCACTTACAGTGAAACTTGCTAAAATGTGCTTGGCTGCTCTTCACTGAAAAGCTTGGTTCTGCATACATTTTTAGCATATGTTTGCTCCTGCTGGGCCAGCCGAGCAGCGAATTTCTACTTAACCACCTGCTATCATGAGAGACATCAGGGCTGCATCTTTTGAGCCCAGTACTGAGCCTGAAAAGCGTTTCCAACCCCACTTACAAGTGAAACTTGCTAAAATGTGCCTCTCTGCTCTTCACTGAAAAGCTGATTCTGCGTACATTTTTGGCATAGGTTTGCTCCTGCTGGGTCAGCCGAGCAGCAAATTTCGACTTAACCACCTGCTATCATGAGATACATCAGGGCTGCATCTTTTGAGGCCAGTACTGAGCCTGAAAAGCGTTTCCAACCCCACTTACAAGTGAAACTTGCTAAAATGTGCCTGGCTGCTCTTCACTGAAAAGCTTGGTTCTGCATACATTTTTAGCATATGTTTGCTCCTGCTGGGTCAGCCGAGCAGCAAATTTCTACTTAACCACCTGCTATCATGAGAGACATCAGGGCTGCATCTTTTGAGCCCAGTACTGAGCCTGAAAAGCGTTTCCAACCCCACTTACAAGTGAAACTTGCTAAAATGTGCCTCTCTGCTCTTCACTGAAAAGCTGATTCTGCGTACATTTTTGGCATAGGTTTGCTCCTGCTGGGTCAGCCGAGCAGCAAATTTCTACTTAACCACCTGCTATCATGAGAGACATCAGGGCTGCATCTTTTGAGCCCAGTACTGAGCCTGAAAAGCGTTTCCAACCCCACTTACAAGTGAAACTTGCTAAAATGTGCCTGGCTGCTCTTCACTGAAAAGCTTGTTTCTGCATAAATTTTTAGCATACGTTTGCTCCTGCTGGGTCAGCCGAGCAGCAAATTTCTACTTAACCACCTGCTATCATGAGAGACATCAGGGCTGCATCTTTTGAGCCCAGTACTGAGCCTGAAAAGCGTTTCCAACCCCACTTACAAGTGAAACTTGCTAAAATGTGCCTCTCTGCTCTTCACTGAAAAGCTCATTCTGCGTACATTTTTGGCATGGGTTTGCTCCTGCTGGGTCAGCCGTGCAGCGAATTTCTACTTAACCACCTGCTATCATGAGAGACATCAGGGCTGCATGTTTTGAGCCCAGTACTGAGCCTGAAAAGCATTTCCAATCCCACTTACAAGTGAAACTTGCTAAAATGTGCCTGGCTGCTCTTAACTGAAAAGCTTGGTTCTGCATACATTTTTGGCATACGTTTGCTCCTGCTGCGTCAGCAGAGCAGCGAATTTCTACTTAACCACCTGCTATCATGAGACATCAGGGCTGCATCTTTTGAGCCCAGTACTGAGCCTGAAAAGCGTTTCCAACCCCACTTACAAGTGAAACTTGCTAAAATGTGCCTCTCTGCTCTTCACTGAAAAGCTTGGTTCTGCATACATTTTTAGCATACGTTTGCTCCTGCTGGGTCAGCCGAGCAGCAAATTTCTACTTAACCGCCTGCTATCATGAGAGACATCAGGGCTGCATCTTTTGAGCCCATTACTGAGCCTGAAAAGCATTTCCAACCCCACTTACAAGTGAAACTTGCTAAAATATGCCTGGCTGCTCTTCACTGAAAAGCTTGGTTCTGCATAGATTTTTAGCATACGTTTGCTCCTGCTGGGTCAGCCGAGCAGCACATTTCTACTTAACCACCTGCTATCATGAGAGACATCAGGGCTGCATCTTTTGAGCCCAGTACTGAGCCTGAAAAGCATTTCCAACCCCACTTACAAGTGAAACTTGCTAAAATGTGCCTGGTGCTCTTCACTGAAAAGCTTGGTTCTGCATACATTTTTAGCATACGTTTGCTCCTGCTGGGTCAGCCGAGCAGCACATTTCTACTTAACCACCTGCTATCATGAGAGACATCAGGGCTGCATCTTTTGAGCCCAGTACTGAGCCTGAAAAGCATTTCCAACCCCACTTACAAGTGAAACTTGCTAAAATGTGCCTCTCTGCTCTTCACTGAAAAACTTGGTTCTGCATACATTTTTAGCATACGTTCTCCTGCTGGGTCAGCCGAGCAGCACATTTCTACTTAACCACCTGCTATCATGAGAGACATCAGGGCTGCATCTTTTGAGCCCAGTACTGAGCCTGAAAAGCATTTCTAACCCCACTTACAAGTGAAACTTGCTAAAATGTGCCTGGCTGCTATTCACTGAAAAGCTTGGTTCTGCATTCATTTTTAGCATACGTTTGCTCCTGCTGGGTCAGCCGAGCAGCGAATTTCTACTTAACCACCTGCTATCATGAGAGACATCAGGGCTGCATCTTTTGAGCCCAGTACTGAGCCTGAAAAGCGTTTCCAACCCCACTTACAAGTGAAACTTGCTAAAATGTGCCTGGCTGCTCTTCACTGAAAAGCTTGGTTCTGCATACATTTTTAGCATACGTTTGCTCCTGCTGGGTCAGCCGAGCAGCAAATTTCTACTTAACCACCTGCTATCATGAGAGACATCAGGGCTGCATCTTTTGAGCCCAGTACTGAGCCTGAAAAGCATTTCCAACCCCACTTACAAGTGAAACTTGCTAAAATGTGCCTCTCTGCTCTTCACTGAAAAACTTGGTTCTGCATACATTTTTAGCATACGTTCTCCTGCTGGGTCAGCCGAGCAGCACATTTCTACTTAACCACCTGCTATCATGAGAGACATCAGGGCTGCATCTTTTGAGCCCAGTACTGAGCCTGAAAAGCATTTCTAACCCCACTTACAAGTGAAACTTGCTAAAATGTGCCTGGCTGCTCTTCACTGAAAAGCTTGGTTCTGCATACATTTTTAGCATACGTTTGCTCCTGCTGGGTCAGCCGAGCAGCGAATTTCTACTTAACCACCTGCTATCATGAGAGACATCAGGGCTGCATCTTTTGAGCCCAGTACTGAGCCTGAAAAGCGTTTCCAACCCCACTTACAAGTGAAACTTGCTAAAATGTGCCTCTCTGCTCTTCACTGAAAAGCTGATTCTGCGTCCATTTTTGGCATAGGTTTGCTCCTGCTGGGTCAGCCGAGCAGCAAATTTCGACTTAACCACCTGCTATCATGAGATACATCAGGGCTGCATCTTTTGAGGCCAGTACTGAGCCTGAAAAGCGTTTCCAACCCCACTTACAAGTGAAACTTGCTAAAATGTGCCTGGCTGCTCTTCACTGAAAAGCTTGGTTCTGCACACATTTTTAGAATAGGTTTGCTCCTGCTGGGTCAGCCGAGCAGTGAATTTCTACTTAACAACCTGCTATCATGAGAGACAACAGGGCTGCATCTTTTGAGCCCAGTACTGAGCCTGAAAAGCGTTTCCAACCCCACTTACAAGTGAAACTTGCTAAACTGTGCCTCTCTGCTCTTCACTGAAAAGCTTGGTTCTGCATACATTTTTAGCATACGTTTGCTCCTGCTGGGTCAGCCGAGCAGCACATTTCTACTTAACCACCTGCTATCATGAGAGACATCAGGGCTGCATCTTTTGAGCCCAGTACTGAGCCTGAAAAGCATTTCCAACCCCACTTACAAGTGAAACTTGCTAAAATGTGCCTCTCTGCTTTTCACTGAAAAGCTGATTCTGCGTACATTTTTGGCATAGGTTTGCTCCTGCTGGGTCAGCCGAGCAGCGAATTTCTACTTAACCACCTGCTATCATGAGAGACATCAGGGCTGCATCTTTTGAGCCCAGTACTGAGCCTGAAAAGCGTTTCCAACCCCACTTACAAGTGAAACTTGCTAAAATGTGCCTCTCTGCTCTTCACTGAAAAGCTGATTCTGCGTACATTTTTGGCATAGGTTTGCTCCTGCTGGGTCAGCCGAGCAGCAAATTTCGACTTAACCGCCTGCTATCATGAGATACATCAGGGCTGCATCTTTTGAGGCCAGTACTGAGCCTGAAAAGCGTTTCCAACCCCACTTACAAGTGAAACTTGCTAAAATGTGCCTGGCTGCTCTTCACTGAAAAGCTTGGTTCTGCACACATTTTTAGCATAGGTTTGCTCCTGCTGGGTCAGCCGAGCAGTGAATTTCTACTTAACAACCTGCTATCATGAGAGACAACAGGGCTGCATCTTTTGAGCCCAGTACTGAGCCTGAAAAGCGTTTCCAACCCCACTTACAAGTGAAACTTGCTAAATTGTGCCTGGCTGCCTTCACTGAAAAGCTTGGTTCTGCATACATTTTTAGCATACGTTTGCTCCTGCTGGGTCAGCTGGGCAGCGAATTTCTACTTAACCACCTGCTATCATGAGAGACATCAGGGCTGCATCTTTTGAGCCCAGTACTGAGCCTGAAAAGCGTTTCCAACCCCACTTACAAGTGAAACTTGCTAAACTGTGCCTCTCTGCTCTTCACTGAAAAGCTTGGTTCTGCATACATTTTTAGCATACGTTTGCTCCTGCTGGGTACGCCGAGCATCACATTTCTACTTAACCACCTGCTACCATGAGAGACATCAGGGCTGCATCTTTTGAGCTCAGTACTGAGCCTGAAAAGCATTTCCAACCCCACTTACAGGTGAAACTTGCTAAAATGTGCCTGGCTGCTCTACACTGAAAAGCTTGTTTCTGCATAAATTTGTAGCATACGTTTGCTCCTGCTGGGTCAGCCGAGCAGCACATTTCTACTTAACCAACTGCTATCATGAGAGGCATCAGGGCTGCATCTTTTGAGCCCAGTACTGAGCCTGAAAAGCATTTCCAACCCCACTTACAAGTGAAACTTGCTAAAATGTGCCTCTCTGCTTTTCACTGAAAAGCTGATTCTGCGTACATTTTTGGCATAGGTTTGCTCCTGCTGGGTCAGCCGAGCAGCAAATTTCTACTTAACCACCTGCTATCATGAGAGACATCAGGGCTGCATCTTTTGAGCCCAGTACTGAGCCTGAAAAGCGTTTCCAACCCCACTTACAAGTGAAACTTGCTAAAATGTGCCTGGCTGCTCTTCACTGAAAAGCTTGGTTCTGCATACATTTTTAGCATACGTTTGCTCCTGCTGTGTCAGCCGAGCAGCACATTTCTACTTAACCACCTGCTATCATGAGAGACATCAGGGCTGCATCTTTGGAGCCCAGTACTGCGCCAGAAAAGCGTTTCCAACCCCACTTACAGTGAAACTTGCTAAAATGTGCTTGGCTGCTCTTCACTGAAAAGCTTGGTTCTGCATACATTTTTAGCATATGTTTGCTCCTGCTGGGCCAGCCGAGCAGCGAATTTCTACTTAACCACCTGCTATCATGAGAGACATCAGGGCTGCATCTTTTGAGCCCAGTACTGAGCCTGAAAAGCGTTTCCAACCCCACTTACAAGTGAAACTTGCTAAAATGTGCCTCTCTGCTCTTCACTGAAAAGCTGATTCCGCGTACATTTTTGGCATAGGTTTGCTCCTGCTGGGTCAGCCGAGCAGCAAATTTCGACTTAACCACCTGCTATCATGAGATACATCAGGGCTGCATCTTTTGAGGCCAGTACTGAGCCTGAAAAGCGTTTCCAACCCCACTTACAAGTGAAACTTGCTAAAATGTGCCTGGCTGCTCTTCACTGAAAAGCTTGGTTCTGCACACATTTTTAGCATAGGTTTGCTCCTGCTGGGTCAGCCGAGCAGCGAATTTCTACTTAACAACCTGCTATCATGAGAGACAACAGGGCTGCATCTTTTGAGCCCAGTACTGAGCCTGAAAAGCGTTTCCAACCCCACTTACAAGTGAAACTTGCTAAATTGTGCCTGGCTGCCTTCACTGAAAAGCTTGGTTCTGCATACATTTTTAGCATACGTTTGCTCCTGCTGGGTCAGCTGGGCAGCGAATTTCTACTTAACCACCTGCTATCATGAGAGACATCAGGGCTGCATCTTTTGAGCCCAGTACTGAGCCTGAAAAGCGTTTCCAACCCCACTTACAAGTGAAACTTGCTAAACTGTGCCTCTCTGCTCTTCACTGAAAAGCGTGGTTCTGCATACATTTTTAGCATACGTTCTCCTGCTGGGTCAGCCGAGCAGCACATTTCTACTTAACCACCTGCTATCATGAGAGACATCAGGGCTGCATCTTTTGAGCCCAGTACTGAGCCTGAAAAGCATTTCTAACCCCACTTACAAGTGAAACTTGCTAAAATGTGCCTGGCTGCTCTTCACTGAAAAGCTTGGTTCTGCATACATTTTTAGCATACGTTTGCTCCTGCTGGGTCAGCCGAGCAGCGAATTTCTACTTAACCACCTGCTATCATGAGAGACATCAGGGCTGCATCTTTGGAGCCCAGTACTGCACCTGAAAAGCGTTTCCAACCCCTCTTACAGTGAAACTTGCTAAAATGTGCTTGGCTGCTCTTCACTGAAAAGCTTGGTTCTGCATACATTTTTAGCATATGTTTGCTCCTGCTGGGCCAGCCGAGCAGCGAATTTCTACTTAACCACCTGCTATCATGAGAGACATCAGGGCTGCATCTTTTGAGCCCAGTACTGAGCCTGAAAAGCGTTTCCAACCCCACTTACAAGTGAAACTTGCTAAAATGTGCCTCTCTGCTCTTCACTGAAAAGCTGATTCTGCGTACATTTTTGGCATACGTTTGCTCCTGCTGGGTCAGCCGAGCAGCAAATTTCTACTTAACCACCTGCTATCATGAGAGAGCATCTTTTGAGCCCAGTACTGAGCCTGAAAAGCGTTTCCAACCCCACTTACAAGTGAAACTTGCTAAAATGTGCCTGGCTGCTATTCACTGAAAAGCTTGGTTCTGCACACATTTTTAGCATACGTTTGCTCCTGCTGGGTCAGGCGAGCAGCACATTTCTACTTAACCACCTGCTATCATGAGAGACATCAGGGCTGCATCTTTTGAGCCCAGTACTGAGCCTGAAAAGCGTTTCCAACCCCACTTACAAGTGAAACTTGCTAAAATGTGCCTGGCTGCTCTTCACTGAAAAGCTTGGTTCTGCATACATTTTTAGCATATGTTTGCTCTTGCTGGGCCAGCCGAGCAGCGAATTTCTACTTAACCACCTGCTATCATGAGAGACATCAGGGCTGCATCTTTTGAGCCCAGTACTGAGCCTGAAAAGCATTTCCAACCCCACTTACAAGTGAAACTTGCTAAAATGTGCCTCTCTGCTTTTCACTGAAAAGCTGATTCTGCGTACATTTTTGGCATAGGTTTGCTCCTGCTGGGTCAGCCGAGCAGCAAATTTCTACTTAACCACCTGCTATCATGAGAGACATCAGGGCTGCATCTTTTGAGGCCAGTACTGAGCCTGAAAAGCATTTCCAACCCCACCTACAAGTGAAACTTGCTAAAATGTGCCTGGCTGCTCTTCACTGAAAAGCTTGGTTCTGCATACATTTTTAGCATACGTTTGCTCCTGCTGGGTCAGCCGAGCAGCAAATTTCTACTTAACCACCTGCTATCATGAGAGACATCAGGGCTGCATCTTTTGAGCCCAGTACTGAGCCTGAAAAGCATTTCCAACCCCACTTACAAGTGAAACTTGCTAAAATGTGCCTCTCTGCTCTTCACTGAAAAACTTGGTTCTGCATACATTTTTAGCATACGTTCTCCTGCTGGGTCAGCCGAGCAGCACATTTCTACTTAACCACCTGCTATCATGAGAGACATCAGGGCTGCATCTTTTGAGCCCAGTACTGAGCCTGAAAAGCATTTCTAACCCCACTTACAAGTGAAACTTGCTAAAATGTGCCTGGCTGCTATTCACTGAAAAGCTTGGTTCTGCATTCATTTTTAGCATACGTTTGCTCCTGCTGGGTCAGCCGAGCAGCGAATTTCTACTTAACCACCTGCTATCATGACAGACATCAGGGCTGCATCTTTGGAACGCCCAGTACTGCGCCAGAAAAGCGTTTCCAACCCCACTTACAGTGAAACTTGCTAAAATGTGCTTGGCTGCTCTTCACTGAAAAGCTTGGTTCTGCATACATTTTTAGCATATGTTTGCTCCTGCTGGGCCAGCCGAGCAGCGAATTTCTACTTAACCACCTGCTATCATGAGAGACATCAGGGCTGCATCTTTTGAGCCCAGTACTGAGCCTGAAAAGCGTTTCCAACCCCACTTACAAGTGAAACTTGCTAAAATGTGCCTCTCTTCTCTTCACTGAAAAGCTGATTCTGCGTACATTTTTGGCATAGGTTTGCTCCTGCTGGGTCAGCCGAGCAGCAAATTTCGACTTAACCACCTGCTATCATGAGATACATCAGGGCTGCATCTTTTGAGGCCAGTACTGAGCCTGAAAAGCGTTTCCAACCCCACTTACAAGTGAAACTTGCTAAAATGTGCCTGGCTGCTCTTCACTGAAAAGCTTGGTTCTGCACACATTTTTAGCATAGGTTTGCTCCTGCTGGGTCAGCCGAGCAGCGAATTTCTACTTAACAACCTGCTATCATGAGAGACAACAGGGCTGCATCTTTTGAGCCCAGTACTGAGCCTGAAAAGCGTTTCCAACCCCACTTACAAGTGAAACTTGCTAAATTGTGCCTGGCTGCCTTCACTGAAAAGCTTGGTTCTGCATACATTTTTAGCATACGTTTGCTCCTGCTGGGTCAGCTGGGCAGCGAATTTCTACTTAACCACCTGCTATCATGAGAGACATCAGGGCTGCATCTTTTGAGCCCAGTACTGAGCCTGAAAAGCGTTTCCAACCCCACTTACAAGTGAAACTTGCTAAACTGTGCCTCTCTGCTCTTCACTGAAAAGCTTGGTTCTGCATACATTTTTAGCATACGTTTGCTCCTGCTGGGTCAGCCGAGCATCACATTTCTACTTAACCACCTGCTATCATGAGAGACATCAGGGCTGCATCTTTTGAGCTCAGTACTGAGCCTGAAAAGCATTTCCAACCCCACTTACAGGTGAAACTTGCTAAAATGTGCCTGGCTGCTCTACACTGAAAAGCTTGTTTCTGCATAAATTTTTAGCATACGTTTGCTCCTGCTGGGTCAGCCGAGCAGCACATTTCTACTTAACCACCTGCTATCATGAGAGACATCAGGGCTGCATCTTTTGAGCCCAGTACTGAGCCTGAAAAGCATTTCCAACCCCACTTACAAGTGAAACTTGCTAAAATGTGCCTCTCTGCTTTTCACTGAAAAGCTGATTCTGCGTACATTTTTGGCATAGGTTTGCTCCTGCTGGGTCAGCCGAGCAGCAAATTTCTACTTAACCACCTGCTATCATGAGAGACATCAGGGCTGCATCTTTTGAGGCCAGTACTGAGCCTGACAAGCATTTCCAACCCCACTTACAAGTGAAACTTGCTAAAATGTGCCTAGCTGCTCTTCACTGAAAAGCTTGTTTCTGCATACATTTTTGGCATACGTTTGCTCCTGCTGGGTCAGCCGAGCAGCGAATTTCTACTTAACCACCTGCTATCATGAGAGACATCAGGGCTGCATCTTTTGAGCCCAGTACTGAGCCTGAAAAGCGTTTCCAACCCCACTTACAAGTGAAACTTGCTAAAATGTGCCTGGCTGCTCTTCACTGAAAAGCTTGGTTCTGCATACATTTTTAGCATACGTTTGCTCCTGCTGGGCCAGCCGAGCAGCGAATTTCTACTTAACCACCTGCTATCATGAGAGACATCAGGGCTGCATCTTTTGAGCCCAGTACTGAGCCTGAAAAGCGTTTCCAACCCCACTTACAAGTGAAACTTGCTAAAATGTGCCTCTCTGCTCTTCACTGAAAAGCTGATTCTGCGTACATTTTTGGCATAGGTTTGCTCCTGCTGGGTCAGCCGAGCAGCAAATTTCGACTTAACCACCTGCTATCATGAGATACATCAGGGCTGCATCTTTTGAGGCCAGTACTGAGCCTGAAAAGCGTTTCCAACCCCACTTACAAGTGAAACTTGCTAAAATGTGCCTGGCTGCTCTTCACTGAAAAGCTTGGTTCTGCACACATTTTTAGCATAGGTTTGCTCCTGCTGGGTCAGCCGAGCAGCGAATTTCTACTTAACAACCTGCTATCATGAGAGACAACAGGGCTGCATCTTTTGAGCCCAGTACTGAGCCTGAAAAGCGTTTCCAACCCCACTTACAAGTGAAACTTGCTAAATTGTGCCTGGCTGCCTTCACTGAAAAGCTTGGTTCTGCATACATTTTTAGCATACGTTTGCTCCTGCTGGGTCAGCTGGGCAGCGAATTTCTACTTAACCACCTGCTATCATGAGAGACATCAGGGCTGCATCTTTTGAGCCCAGTACTGAGCCTGAAAAGCATTTCCAACCCCACTTACAAGTGAAACTTGCTAAACTGTGCCTCTCTGCTCTTCACTGAAAAGCTTGGTTCTGCATACATTTTTAGCATACGTTTGCTCCTGCTGGGTCAGCCGAGCAGCACATTTCTACTTAACCACCTGCTATCATGAGAGACATCAGGGCTGCATCTTTTGAGCCCAGTACTGAGCCTGAAAAGCATTTCCAACCCCACTTACAGGTGAAACTTGCTAAAATGTGCCTGGCTGCTCTACACTGAAAAGCTTGTTTCTGCATAAATTTTTAGCATACGTTTGCTCCTGCTGGGTCAGCCGAGCAGCACATTTCTACTTAACCACCTGCTATCATGAGAGACATCAGGGCTGCATCTTTTGAGCCCAGTACTGAGCCTGAAAAGCATTTCCAACCCCACTTACAAGTGAAACTTGCTCAAATGTGCCTCTCTGCTCTTCACTGAAAAGCTCATTCTGCGTACATTTTTGGCATGGGTTTGCTCCTGCTGGGTCAGCCGAGCAGCAAATTTCTACTTAACCACCTGCTATCATGAGAGACATCAGGGCTGCATGTTTTGAGCCCAGCACTGAGCCTGAAAAGCATTTCCAATCCCACTTACAAGTGAAACTTGCTAAAATGTGCCTGGCTGCTCTTCACTGAAAAGCTTGTTTCTGCATAATTTTTTGGCATACGTTTGCTCCTGCTGCGTCAGCAGAGCAGCGAATTTCTACTTAACCACCTGCTATCATGAGACATCAGGGCTGCATCTTTTGAGCCCAGTACTGAGCCTGAAAAGCGTTTCCAATCCCACTTACAAGTGAAACTTGCTAAAATGTGCCTCTCTGCTTTTCACTGAAAAGCTGATTCTGCGTACATTTTTGGCATAGGTTTGCTCCTGCTGGGTCAGCCGAGCAGCAAATTTCTACTTAACCACAATCTATCATGAGAGACATCAGGGCTGCATCTTTTGAGGCCAGTACTGAGCCTGAAAAGCATTTCCAACCCCACTTACAAGTGAAACTTGCTAAAATGTGCCTCTCTGCTCTTCACTGAAAAACTTGGTTCTGCATACATTTTTAGCATACGTTCTCCTGCTGGGTCAGCCGAGCAGCACATTTCTACTTAACCACCTGCTATCATGAGAGACATCAGGGCTGCATCTTTTGAGCCCAGTACTGAGCCTGAAAAGCATTTCTAACCCCACTTACAAGTGAAACTTGCTAAAATGTGCCTGGCTGCTATTCACTGAAAAGCTTGGTTCTGCATTCATTTTTAGCATACGTTTGCTCCTGCTGGGTCAGCCGAGCAGCGAATTTCTACTTAACCACCTGCTATCATGACAGACATCAGGGCTGCATCTTTGGAACGCCCAGTACTGCGCCAGAAAAGCGTTTCCAACCCCACTTACAGTGAAACTTGCTAAAATGTGCTTGGCTGCTCTTCACTGAAAAGCTTGGTTCTGCATACATTTTTAGCATATGTTTGCTCCTGCTGGGCCAGCCGAGCAGCGAATTTCTACTTAACCACCTGCTATCATGAGAGACATCAGGGCTGCATCTTTTGAGCCCAGTACTGAGCCTGAAAAGCGTTTCCAACCCCACTTACAAGTGAAACTTGCTAAAATGTGCCTCTCTTCTCTTCACTGAAAAGCTGATTCTGCGTACATTTTTGGCATAGGTTTGCTCCTGCTGGGTCAGCCGAGCAGCAAATTTCGACTTAACCACCTGCTATCATGAGATACATCAGGGCTGCATCTTTTGAGGCCAGTACTGAGCCTGAAAAGCGTTTCCAACCCCACTTACAAGTGAAACTTGCTAAAATGTGCCTGGCTGCTCTTCACTGAAAAGCTTGGTTCTGCACACATTTTTAGCATAGGTTTGCTCCTGCTGGGTCAGCCGAGCAGCGAATTTCTACTTAACAACCTGCTATCATGAGAGACAACAGGGCTGCATCTTTTGAGCCCAGTACTGAGCCTGAAAAGCGTTTCCAACCCCACTTACAAGTGAAACTTGCTAAATTGTGCCTGGCTGCCTTCACTGAAAAGCTTGGTTCTGCATACATTTTTAGCATACGTTTGCTCCTGCTGGGTCAGCTGGGCAGCGAATTTCTACTTAACCACCTGCTATCATGAGAGACATCAGGGCTGCATCTTTTGAGCCCAGTACTGAGCCTGAAAAGCGTTTCCAACCCCACTTACAAGTGAAACTTGCTAAACTGTGCCTCTCTGCTCTTCACTGAAAAGCTTGGTTCTGCATACATTTTTAGCATACGTTTGCTCCTGCTGGGTCAGCCGAGCATCACATTTCTACTTAACCACCTGCTATCATGAGAGACATCAGGGCTGCATCTTTTGAGCTCAGTACTGAGCCTGAAAAGCATTTCCAACCCCACTTACAGGTGAAACTTGCTAAAATGTGCCTGGCTGCTCTACACTGAAAAGCTTGTTTCTGCATAAATTTTTAGCATACGTTTGCTCCTGCTGGGTCAGCTGAGCAGCACATTTCTACTTAACCACCTGCTATCATGAGAGACATCAGGGCTGCATCTTTTGAGCCCAGTACTGAGCCTGAAAAGCATTTCCAACCCCACTTACAAGTGAAACTTGCTAAAATGTGCCTCTCTGCTTTTCACTGAAAAGCTGATTCTGCGTACATTTTTGGCATAGGTTTGCTCCTGCTGGGTCAGCCGAGCAGCAAATTTCTACTTAACCACCTGCTATCATGAGAGACATCAGGGCTGCATCTTTTGAGGCCAGTACTGAGCCTGACAAGCATTTCCAACCCCACTTACAAGTGAAACTTGCTAAAATGTGCCTAGCTGCTCTTCACTGAAAAGCTTGTTTCTGCATACATTTTTGGCATACGTTTGCTCCTGCTGGGTCAGCCGAGCAGCGAATTTCTACTTAACCACCTGCTATCATGAGAGACATCAGGGCTGCATCTTTTGAGCCCAGTACTGAGCCTGAAAAGCGTTTCCAACCCCACTTACAAGTGAAACTTGCTAAAATGTGCCTGGCTGCTCTTCACTGAAAAGCTTGGTTCTGCATACATTTTTAGCATACGTTTGCTCCTGCTGGGCCAGCCGAGCAGCGAATTTCTACTTAACCACCTGCTATCATGAGAGACATCAGGGCTGCATCTTTTGAGCCCAGTACTGAGCCTGAAAAGCGTTTCCAACCCCACTTACAAGTGAAACTTGCTAAAATGTGCCTCTCTGCTCTTCACTGAAAAGCTGATTCTGCGTACATTTTTGGCATAGGTTTGCTCCTGCTGGGTCAGCCGAGCAGCAAATTTCGACTTAACCACCTGCTATCATGAGATACATCAGGGCTGCATCTTTTGAGGCCAGTACTGAGCCTGAAAAGCGTTTCCAACCCCACTTACAAGTGAAACTTGCTAAAATGTGCCTGGCTGCTCTTCACTGAAAAGCTTGGTTCTGCACACATTTTTAGCATAGGTTTGCTCCTGCTGGGTCAGCCGAGCAGCGAATTTCTACTTAACAACCTGCTATCATGAGAGACAACAGGGCTGCATCTTTTGAGCCCAGTACTGAGCCTGAAAAGCGTTTCCAACCCCACTTACAAGTGAAACTTGCTAAATTGTGCCTGGCTGCCTTCACTGAAAAGCTTGGTTCTGCATACATTTTTAGCATACGTTTGCTCCTGCTGGGTCAGCTGGGCAGCGAATTTCTACTGAACCACCTGCTATCATGAGAGACATCAGGGCTGCATCTTTTGAGCCCAGTACTGAGCCTGAAAAGCATTTCCAACCCCACTTACAAGTGAAACTTGCTAAACTGTGCCTCTCTGCTCTTCACTGAAAAGCTTGGTTCTGCATACATTTTTAGCATACGTTTGCTCCTGCTGGGTCAGCCGAGCAGCACATTTCTACTTAACCACCTGCTATCATGAGAGACATCAGGGCTGCATCTTTTGAGCCCAGTACTGAGCCTGAAAAGCATTTCCAACCCCACTTACAGGTGAAACTTGCTAAAATGTGCCTGGCTGCTCTACACTGAAAAGCTTGTTTCTGCATAAATTTTTAGCATACGTTTGCTCCTGCTGGGTCAGCCGAGCAGCACATTTCTACTTAACCACCTGCTATCATGAGAGACATCAGGGCTGCATCTTTTGAGCCCAGTACTGAGCCTGAAAAGCATTTCCAACCCCACTTACAAGTGAAACTTGCTCAAATGTGCCTCTCTGCTCTTCACTGAAAAGCTCATTCTGCGTACATTTTTGGCATGGGTTTGCTCCTGCTGGGTCAGCCGAGCAGCAAATTTCTACTTAACCACCTGCTATCATGAGAGACATCAGGGCTGCATGTTTTGAGCCCAGCACTGAGCCTGAAAAGCATTTCCAATCCCACTTACAAGTGAAACTTGCTAAAATGTGCCTGGCTGCTCTTCACTGAAAAGCTTGTTTCTGCATAATTTTTTGGCATACGTTTGCTCCTGCTGCGTCAGCAGAGCAGCGAATTTCTACTTAACCACCTGCTATCATGAGACATCAGGGCTGCATCTTTTGAGCCCAGTACTGAGCCTGAAAAGCGTTTCCAATCCCACTTACAAGTGAAACTTGCTAAAATGTGCCTCTCTGCTTTTCACTGAAAAGCTGATTCTGCGTACATTTTTGGCATAGGTTTGCTCCTGCTGGGTCAGCCGAGCAGCAAATTTCTACTTAACCACAATCTATCATGAGAGACATCAGGGCTGCATCTTTTGAGGCCAGTACTGAGCCTGAAAAGCATTTCCAACCCCACCTACAAGTGAAGCTTGCTAAAATGTGCCTGGCTGCTCTTCACTGAAAAGCTTGGTTCTGCATACATTTTTAGCATACGTTTGCTCCTGCTGGGTCAGCCGAGCAGCAAATTTCTACTTAACCACCTGCTATCATGAGAGACATCAGGGCTGCATCTTTTGAGCCCAGTACTGAGCCTGAAAAGCATTTCCAACCCCACTTACAAGTGAAACTTGCTAAAATGTGCCTCTCTGCTCTTCACTGAAAAACTTGGTTCTGCATACATTTTTAGCATACGTTCTCCTGCTGGGTCAGCCGAGCAGCACATTTCTACTTAACCACCTGCTATCATGAGAGACATCAGGGCTGCATCTTTTGAGCCCAGTACTGAGCCTGAAAAGCATTTCTAACCCCACTTACAAGTGAAACTTGCTAAAATGTGCCTGGCTGCTATTCACTGAAAAGCTTGGTTCTGCATTCATTTTTAGCATACGTTTGCTCCTGCTGGGTCAGCCGAGCAGCGAATTTCTACTTAACCACCTGCTATCATGACAGACATCAGGGCTGCATCTTTGGAACGCCCAGTACTGCGCCAGAAAAGCGTTTCCAACCCCACTTACAGTGAAACTTGCTAAAATGTGCTTGGCTGCTCTTCACTGAAAAGCTTGGTTCTGCATACATTTTTAGCATATGTTTGCTCCTGCTGGGCCAGCCGAGCAGCGAATTTCTACTTAACCATCTGCTATCATGAGAGACATCAGGGCTGCATCTTTTGAGCCCAGTACTGAGCCTGAAAAGCGTTTCCAACCCCACTTACAAGTGAAACTTGCTAAAATGTGCCTCTCTGCTCTTCACTGAAAAGCTGATTCTGCGTACATTTTTGGCATAGGTTTGCTCCTGCTGGGTCAGCCGAGCAGCAAATTTCGACTTAACCACCTGCTATCATGAGATACATCAGGGCTGCATCTTTTGAGGCCAGTACTGAGCCTGAAAAGCGTTTCCAACCCCACTTACAAGTGAAACTTGCTAAAATGTGCCTGGCTGCTCTTCACTGAAAAGCTTGGTTCTGCACACATTTTTAGCATAGGTTTGCTCCTGCTGGGTCAGCCGAGCAGCGAATTTCTACTTAACAACCTGCTATCATGAGAGACAACAGGGCTGCATCTTTTGAGCCCAGTACTGAGCCTGAAAAGCGTTTCCAACCCCACTTACAAGTGAAACTTGCTAAATTGTGCCTGGCTGCCTTCACTGAAAAGCTTGGTTCTGCATACATTTTTAGCATACGTTTGCTCCTGCTGGGTCAGCTGGGCAGCGAATTTCTACTTAACCACCTGCTATCATGAGAGACATCAGGGCTGCATCTTTTGAGCCCAGTACTGAGCCTGAAAAGCGTTTCCAACCCCACTTACAAGTGAAACTTGCTAAACTGTGCCTCTCTGCTCTTCACTGAAAAGCTTGGTTCTGCATACATTTTTAGCATACGTTTGCTCCTGCTGGGTCAGCCGAGCATCACATTTCTACTTAACCACCTGCTATCATGAGAGACATCAGGGCTGCATCTTTTGAGCTCAGTACTGAGCCTGAAAAGCATTTCCAACCCCACTTACAGGTGAAACTTGCTAAAATGTGCCTGGCTGCTCTACACTGAAAAGCTTGTTTCTGCATAAATTTTTAGCATACGTTTGCTCCTGCTGGGTCAGCCGAGCAGCACATTTCTACTTAACCACCTGCTATCATGAGAGACATCAGGGCTGCATCTTTTGAGCCCAGTACTGAGCCTGAAAAGCATTTCCAACCCCACTTACAAGTGAAACTTGCTAAAATGTGCCTCTCTGCTTTTCACTGAAAAGCTGATTCTGCGTACATTTTTGGCATAGGTTTGCTCCTGCTGGGTCAGCCGAGCAGCAAATTTCTACTTAACCACCTGCTATCATGAGAGACATCAGGGCTGCATCTTTTGAGGCCAGTACTGAGCCTGACAAGCATTTCCAACCCCACTTACAAGTGAAACTTGCTAAAATGTGCCTAGCTGCTCTTCACTGAAAAGCTTGTTTCTGCATACATTTTTGGCATACGTTTGCTCCTGCTGGGTCAGCCGAGCAGCAAATTTCGACTTAACCACCTGCTATCATGAGATACATCAGGGCTGCATCTTTTGAGGCCAGTACTGAGCCTGAAAAGCGTTTCCAACCCCACTTACAAGTGAAACTTGCTAAAATGTGCCTGGCTGCTCTTCACTGAAAAGCTTGGTTCTGCACACATTTTTAGCATAGGTTTGCTCCTGCTGGGTCAGCCGAGCAGCGAATTTCTACTTAACAACCTGCTATCATGAGAGACAACAGGGCTGCATCTTTTGAGCCCAGTACTGAGCCTGAAAAGCGTTTCCAACCCCACTTACAAGTGAAACTTGCTAAATTGTGCCTGGCTGCCTTCACTGAAAAGCTTGGTTCTGCATACATTTTTAGCATACGTTTGCTCCTGCTGGGTCAGCCGAGCAGCGAATTTCTACTTAACAACCTGCTATCATGAGAGACAACAGGGCTGCATCTTTTGAGCCCAGTACTGCGCCTGAAAAGCGTTTCCAACCCCACTTACAAGTGAAACTTGCTAAATTGTGCCTGGCTGCCTTCACTGAAAAGCTTGGTTCTGCATACATTTTTAGCATACGTTTGCTCCTGCTGGGTCAGCTGGGCAGCGAATTTCTACTTAACCACCTGCTATCATGAGAGACATCAGGGCTGCATCTTTTGAGCCCAGTAGTGAGCCTGAAAAGCATTTCCAACCCCACTTACAAGTGAAACTTGCTAAACTGTGCCTCTCTGCTCTTCACTGAAAAGCTTGGTTCTGCATACATTTTTAGCATACGTTTGCTCCTGCTGGGTCAGCCGAGCAGCACATTTCTACTTAACCACCTGCTATCATGAGAGACATCAGGGCTGCATCTTTTGAGCCCAGTACTGAGCCTGAAAAGCATTTCCAACCCCACTTACAGGTGAAACTTGCTAAAATGTGCCTGGCTGCTCTACACTGAAAAGCTTGTTTCTGCATAAATTTTTAGCATACGTTTGCTCCTGCTGGGTCAGCCGAGCAGCACATTTCTACTTAACCACCTGCTATCATGAGAGACATCAGGGCTGCATCTTTTGAGCCCAGTACTGAGCCTGAAAAGCATTTCCAACCCCACTTACAAGTGAAACTTGCTCAAATGTGCCTCTCTGCTCTTCACTGAAAAGCTCATTCTGCGTACATTTTTGGCATGGGTTTGCTCCTGCTGGGTCAGCCGAGCAGCAAATTTCTACTTAACCACCTGCTATCATGAGAGACATCAGGGCTGCATGTTTTGAGCCCAGTACTGAGCCTGAAAAGCATTTCCAATCCCACTTACAAGTGAAACTTGCTAAAATGTGCCTGGCTGCTCTTCACTGAAAAGCTTGTTTCTGCATAATTTTTTGGCATACGTTTGCTCCTGCTGCGTCAGCAGAGCAGCGAATTTCTACTTAACCACCTGCTATCATGAGACATCAGGGCTGCATCTTTTGAGCCCAGTACTGAGCCTGAAAAGCGTTTCCAATCCCACTTACAAGTGAAACTTGCTAAAATATGCCTGGCTGCTCTTCACTGAAAAGCTTGGTTCTGCATACATTTTTAGCATACGTTTGCTCCTGCTGGGTCAGCCGAGCAGCACATTTCTACTTAACCACCTGCTATCATGAGAGACATCAGGGCTGCATCTTTTGAGCCCAGTACTGAGCCTGAAAAGCATTTCTAACCCCACTTACAAGTGAAACTTGCTAAAATGTGCCTGGCTGCTCTTCACTGAAAAGCTTGGTTCTGCATACATTTTTAGCATACGTTTGCTCCTGCTGGGTCAGCCGAGCAGCGAATTTCTACTTAACCACCTGCTATCATGAGAGACATCAGGGCTGCATCTTTGGAGCCCAGTACTGCACCTGAAAAGCGTTTCCAACCCCTCTTACAGTGAAACTTGCTAAAATGTGCTTGGCTGCTCTTCACTGAAAAGCTTAGTTCTGCATACATTTTTAGCATATGTTTGCTCCTGCTGGGCCAGCCGAGCAGCGAATTTCTACTTAACCACCTGCTATCATGAGAGACATCAGGGCTGCATCTTTTGAGCCCAGTACTGAGCCTGAAAAGCGTTTCCAACCCCACTTACAAGTGAAACTTGCTAAAATGTGCCTCTCTGCTCTTCACTGAACAGCTGATTCTGCGTACATTTTTGGCATAGGTTTGCTCCTGCTGGGTCAGCCGAGCAGCAAATTTCGACTTAACCACCTGCTATCATGAGATACATCAGGGCTGCATCTTTTGAGGCCAGTACTGAGCCTGAAAAGCGTTTCCAACCCCACTTACAAGTGAAACTTGCTAAAATGTGCCTGGCTGCTCTTCACTGAAAAGCTTGGTTCTGCACACATTTTTAGCATAGGTTTGCTCCTGCTGGGTCAGCCGAGCAGCGAATTTCTACTTAACAACCTGCTATCATGAGAGACAACAGGGCTGCATCTTTTGAGCCCAGTACTGAGCCTGAAAAGCGTTTCCAACCCCACTTACAAGTGAAACTTGCTAAATTGTGCCTGGCTGCCTTCACTGAAAAGCTTGGTTCTGCATACATTTTTAGCATACGTTTGCTCCTGCTGGGTCAGCTGGGCAGCGAATTTCTACTTAACCACCTGCTATCATGAGAGACATCAGGGCTGCATCTTTTGAGCCCAGTACTGAGCCTGAAAAGCATTTCCAACCCCACTTACAAGTGAAACTTGCTAAACTGTGCCTCTCTGCTCTTCACTGAAAAGCTTGGTTCTGCATACATTTTTAGCATACGTTTGCTCCTGCTGGGTCAGCCGAGCAGCACATTTCTACTTAACACCTGCTATCATGAGAGACATCAGGGCTGCATCTTTTGAGCCCAGTACTGAGCCTGAAAAGCATTTCCAACCCCACTTACAGGTGAAACTTGCTAAAATGTGCCTGGCTGCTCTACACTGAAAAGCTTGTTTCTGCATAAATTTTTAGCATACGTTTGCTCCTGCTGGGTCAGCCGAGCAGCACATTTCTACTTAACCACCTGCTATCATGAGAGACATCAGGGCTGCATCTTTTGAGCCCAGTACTGAGCCTGAAAAGCATTTCCAACCCCACTTACAAGTGAAACTTGCTCAAATGTGCCTCTCTGCTCTTCACTGAAAAGCTCATTCTGCGTACATTTTTGGCATGGGTTTGCTCCTGCTGGGTCAGCCGAGCAGCAAATTTCTACTTAACCACCTGCTATCATGAGAGACATCAGGGCTGCATGTTTTGAGCCCAGTACTGAGCCTGAAAAGCATTTCCAATCCCACTTACAAGTGAAACTTGCTAAAATGTGCCTGGCTGCTCTTCACTGAAAAGCTTGTTTCTGCATAATTTTTTGGCATACGTTTGCTCCTGCTGCGTCAGCAGAGCAGCGAATTTCTACTTAACCACCTGCTATCATGAGACATCAGGGCTGCATCTTTTGAGCCCAGTACTGAGCCTGAAAAGCGTTTCCAATCCCACTTACAAGTGAAACTTGCTAAAATATGCCTGGCTGCTCTTCACTGAAAAGCTTGGTTCTGCATACATTTTTAGCATACGTTTGCTCCTGCTGGGTCAGCCGAGCAGCACATTTCTACTTAACCACCTGCTATCATGAGAGACATCAGGGCTGCATCTTTTGAGCCCATTACTGAGCCTGAAAAGCATTTCCAACCCCACTTACAAGTGAAACTTGCTAAAATGTGCCTCTCTGCTCTTCACTGAAAAGCTTGGTTCTGCATACATTTTTGGCATACGTTTGCTCCTGCTGGGTTAGCCGAGCAGCGAATTTCTACTTAACCACCTGCTATCATGAGAGACATCAGGGCTGCATCTTTTGAGGCCAGTACTGAGCCTGAAAAGCGTTTCCAACCCCACTTACAAGTGAAACTTGCTAAAATGTGCCTCTCTGCTCTTCACTGAAAAGCTGATTCTGCGTACATTTTTGGCATAGGTTTGCTCCTGCCGGTTTAGCCGAGCAGCACATTTCTACTTAACCACCTGCTATTATGAGAGACATCAGGGCTGCATCCTTTGAGGCCAGTACTAAGCCTGAAAAGCATTTCCAACCCCACTTACAAGTGAAACTTGCTAAAATGTGCCTAGCTTTTCACTGAAAAGCTTGTTTCTGCATACATTTTTGGCATACGTTTGCTCCTGCTGGGTCAGCCGAGCAGAAAATTTCTACTTAACCACCTGCTATCATGAGAGACATCAGGGCTGCATCTTTTGAGCCCAGTACTGACCCTGAAAAGCATTTCCAACCCCACTTACAAGTGAAACTTGCTAAAATGTGCCTCTCTGCTCTTCACTGAAAAGCTTGGTTCTGCATACATTTTTGGCATACGTTTGCTCCTGCTGGGTCAGCCGAGCAGCGAATTTCTACTTAACCACCTGCTATCATGAGAGACATCAGGGCTGCATCTTTTGAGCCCAGTACTGAGCCTGAAAAGCGTTTCCAACCCCACTTACAAGTGAAACTTGCTA
Organism: Lissotriton helveticus; assembly: GCF_964261635.1. NCBI lineage: Eukaryota > Metazoa > Chordata > Amphibia > Caudata > Salamandridae > Lissotriton > Lissotriton helveticus. The sequence continues at coordinate 744,116,872 of NC_136065.1, read as the reverse complement.
AAATGTGCCTGGCTGCTCTTCACTGAAAAGCTTGGTTCTGCATACATTTTTAGCATACGTTTGCTCCTGCTGGGTCAGCCGAGCAGCGAATTTCTACTTAACCACCTGCTATCATGAGAGACATCAGGGCTGCATCTTTTGAGCCCAGTACTGAGCCTGAAAAGCATTTCCAACCCCACTTACAAGTGAAACTTGCTAAAATGTGCCTCTCTGCTCTTCACTGAAAAGCGTGGTTCTGCATACATTTTTAGCATACGTTCTCCTGCTGGGTCAGCCGAGCAGCACATTTCTACTTAACCACCTGCTATCATGAGAGACATCAGGGCTGCATCTTTTGAGCCCAGTACTGAGCCTGAAAAGCATTTCTAACCCCACTTACAAGTGAAACTTGCTAAAATGTGCCTGGCTGCTCTTCACTGAAAAGCTTGGTTCTGCATACATTTTTAGCATACGTTTGCTCCTGCTGGGTCAGCCGAGCAGCGAATTTCTACTTAACCACCTGCTATCATGAGAGACATCAGGGCTGCATCTTTGGAGCCCAGTACTGCACCTGAAAAGCGTTTCCAACCCCTCTTACAGTGAAACTTGCTAAAATGTGCTTGGCTGCTCTTCACTGAAAAGCTTGGTTCTGCATACATTTTTAGCATATGTTTGCTCCTGCTGGGCCAGCCGAGCAGCGAATTTCTACTTAACCACCTGCTATCATGAGAGACATCAGGGCTGCATCTTTTGAGCCCAGTACTGAGCCTGAAAAGCGTTTCCAACCCCACTTACAAGTGAAACTTGCTAAAATGTGCCTCTCTGCTCTTCACTGAAAAGCTGATTCTGCGTACATTTTTGGCATAGGTTTGCTCCTGCTGGGTCAGCCGAGCAGCAAATTTCGACTTAACCACCTGCTATCATGAGATACATCAGGGCTGCATCTTTTGAGGCCAGTACTGAGCCTGAAAAGCGTTTCCAACCCCACTTACAAGTGAAACTTGCTAAAATGTGCCTGGCTGCTCTTCACTGAAAAGCTTGGTTCTGCACACATTTTTAGCATAGGTTTGCTCCTGCTGGGTCAGCCGAGCAGCGAATTTCTACTTAACCACCTGCTATCATGAGAGACATCAGGGCTGCATCTTTTGAGCCCAGTACTGAGCCTGAAAAGCGTTTCCAACCCCACTTACAAGTGAAACTTGCTAAAATGTGCCTGGCTGCTCTTCACTGAAAAGCTTGGTTCTGCATACATTTTTAGCATACGTTCTCCTGCTGGGTCAGCCGAGCAGCACATTTCTACTTAACCACCTGCTATCATGAGAGACATCAGGGCTGCATCTTTTGAGCCCAGTACTGAGCCTGAAAAGCATTTCCAACCCCACTTACAAGTGAAACTTGCTAAAATGTGCCTCTCTGCTTTTCACTGAAAAGCTGATTCTGCGTACATTTTTGGCATAGGTTTGCTCCTGCTGGGTCAGCCGAGCAGCAAATTTCTACTTAACCACCTGCTATCATGAGAGACATCAGGGCTGCATCTTTTGAGGCCAGTACTGAGCCTGAAAAGCATTTCCAACCCCACTTACAAGTATAACTTGCTAAAATGTGCCTAGCTGCTCTTCACTGAAAAGCTTGTTTCTGCATACATTTTTGGCATACGTTTGCTCCTGCTGGGTCAGCCGAGCAGCGAATTTCTACTTAACCACCTGCTATCATGAGAGACATCAGGGCTGCATCTTTTGAGCCCAGTACTGAGCCTGAAAAGCGTTTCCAACCCCACTTACAAGTGAAACTTGCTAAAATGTGCCTGGCTGCTCTTCACTGAAAAGCTTGGTTCTGCATACATTTTTAGCATACGTTTGCTCCTGCTGGGTCAGCCGAGCAGCAAATTTCTACTTAACCACCTGCTATCATGAGAGACATCAGGGCTGCATCTTTGGAGCCCAGTACTGCACCTGAAAAGCGTTTCCAACCCCTCTTACAGTGAAACTTGCTAAAATGTGCTTGGCTGCTCTTCACTGAAAAGCTTGGTTCTGCATACATTTTTAGCATATGTTTGCTCCTGCTGGGCCAGCCGAGCAGCGAATTTCTACTTAACCACCTGCTATCATGAGAGACATCAGGGCTGCATCTTTTGAGCCCAGTACTGAGCCTGAAAAGCGTTTCCAACCCCACTTACAAGTGAAACTTGCTAAAATGTGCCTCTCTGCTCTTCACTGAAAAGCTGATTCTGCGTACATTTTTGGCATAGGTTTGCTCCTGCTGGGTCAGCCGAGCAGCAAATTTCGACTTAACCACCTGCTATCATGAGATACATCAGGGCTGCATCTTTTGAGGCCAGTACTGAGCCTGAAAAGCGTTTCCAACCCCACTTACAAGTGAAACTTGCTAAAATGTGCCTGGCTGCTCTTCACTGAAAAGCTTGGTTCTGCACACATTTTTAGCATAGGTTTGCTCCTGCTGGGTCAGCCGAGCAGCGAATTTCTACTTAACCACCTGCTATCATGAGAGACATCAGGGCTGCATCTTTTGAGCCCAGTACTGAGCCTGAAAATCGTTTCCAACCCCACTTACAAGTGAAACTTGCTAAAATGTGCCTGGCTGCTCTTCACTGAAAAGCTTGGTTCTGCATACATTTTTAGCATACGTTCTCCTGCTGGGTCAGCCGAGCAGCACATTTCTACTTAACCACCTGCTATCATGAGAGACATCAGGGCTGCATCTTTTGAGCCCAGTACTGAGCCTGAAAAGCATTTCCAACCCCACTTACAAGTGAAACTTGCTAAAATGTGCCTCTCTGCTTTTCACTGAAAAGCTGATTCTGCGTACATTTTTGGCATAGGTTTGCTCCTGCTGGGTCAGCCGAGCAGCAAATTTCCACTTAACCACCTGCTATCATGAGAGACATCAGGGCTGCATCTTTTGAGGCCAGTACTGAGCCTGAAAAGCATTTCCAACCCCACTTACAAGTGAAACTTGCTAAAATGTGCCTAGCTGCTCTTCACTGAAAAGCTTGTTTCTGCATACATTTTTGGCATACGTTTGCTCCTGCTGGGTCAGCCGAGCAGCGAATTTCTACTTAACCACCTGCTATCATGAGAGACATCAGGGCTGCATCTTTTGAGCCCAGTACTGAGCCTGAAAAGCGTTTCCAACCCCACTTACAAGTGAAACTTGCTAAAATGTGCCTGGCTGCTCTTCACTGAAAAGCTTGGTTCTGCATACATTTTTAGCATACGTTTGCTCCTGCTGGGTCAGCCGAGCAGCAAATTTCTACTTAACCACCTGCTATCATGAGAGACATCAGGGCTGCATTTTGAGCCCAGTACTGAGCCTGAAAAGCATTTCCAACCCCACTTACAAGTGAAACTTGCTAAAATGTGCCTCTCTGCTCTTCACTGAAAAACTTGGTTCTGCATACATTTTTAGCATACGTTCTCCTGCTGGGTCAGCCGAGCAGCACATTTCTACTTAACCACCTGCTATCATGAGAGACATCAGGGCTGCATCTTTTTAGCCCAGTACTGAGCCTGAAAAGCATTTCTAACCCCACTTACAAGTGAAACTTGCTAAAATGTGCCTGGCTGCTCTTCACTGAAAAGCTTGGTTCTGCATACATTTTTAGCATACGTTTGCTCCTGCTGGGTCAGCCGAGCAGCGAATTTCTACTTAACCACCTGCTATCATGAGAGACATCAGGGCTGCATCTTTGGAGCCCAGTACTGCGCCAGAAAAGCGTTTCCAACCCCACTTAGAGTGAAACTTGCTAAAATGTGCTTGGCTGCTCTTCACTGAAAAGCTTGGTTCTGCATACATTTTTAGCATATGTTTGCTCCTGCTGGGCCAGCCGAGCAGCGAATTTCTACTTAACCACCTGCTATCATGAGAGACATCAGGGCTGCATCTTTTGCGGCCAGTACGCCTGAAAAGCGTTTCCAACCCCACTTACAAGTGAAACTTGCTAAAATGTGCCTCTCTGCTCTTCACTGAAAAGCTGATTCTGCGTACATTTTTGGCATAGGTTTGCTCCTGCTGGGTCAGCCGAGCAGCAAATTTCGACTTAACCACCTGCTATCATGAGATACATCAGGGCTGCATCTTTTGAGGCCAGTACTGAGCCTGAAAAGCATTTCCAACCCCACTTACAAGTGAAACTTGCTAAAATGTGCCTCTCTGCTCTTCACTGAAAAGCTTGGTTCTGCACACATTTTTAGCATAGGTTTGCTCCTGCTGGGTCAGCCGAGCAGCGAATTTCTACTTAACAACCTGCTATCATGAGAGACAACAGGGCTGCATCTTTTGAGCCCAGTACTGAGCCTGAAAAGCGTTTCCAACCCCACTTACAAGTGAAACTTGCTAAATTGTGCCTGGCTGCCTTCACTGAAAAGCTTGGTTCTGCATACATTTTTAGCATACGTTTGCTCCTGCTGGGTCAGCCGGGCAGCGAATTTCTACTTAACCACCTGCTATCATGAGAGACATCAGGGCTGCATCTTTTGAGCCCAGTACTGAGCCTGAAAAGCATTTCCAACCCCACTTACAAGTGAAACTTGCTAAAATGTGCCTCTCTGCTCTTCACTGAAAAGCGTGGTTCTGCATACATTTTTAGCATACGTTCTCCTGCTGGGTCAGCCGAGCAGCACATTTCTACTTAACCACCTGCTATCATGAGAGACATCAGGGCTGCATCTTTTGAGCCCAGTACTGAGCCTGAAAAGCATTTCTAACCCCACTTACAAGTGAAACTTGCTAAAATGTGCCTCTCTGCTTTTCACTGAAAAGCTGATTCTGCGTACATTTTTAGCATAGGTTTGCTCCTGCTGGGTGAGCCGAGCAGCGAATTTCTACTTAACCACCTGCTATCATGAGAGACATCAGGGCTGCATCTTTTTAGCCCAGTACTGAGCCTGAAAAGCATTTCTAACCCCACTTACAAGTGAAACTTGCTAAAATGTGCCTGGCTGCTCTTCACTGAAAAGCTGATTCTGCGTACATTTTTGGCATAGGTTTGCTCCTGCTGGGTCAGCCGAGCAGCAAATTTCGACTTAACCACCTGCTATCATGAGATACATCAGGGCTGCATCTTTTGAGGCCAGTACTGAGCCTGAAAAGCGTTTCCAACCCCACTTACAAGTGAAACTTGCTAAAATGTGCCTGGCTGCTCTTCACTGAAAAGCTTGGTTCTGCACACATTTTTAGCATAGGTTTGCTCCTGCTGGGTCAGCCGAGCAGCGAATTTCTACTTAACAACCTGCTATCATGAGAGACAACAGGGCTGCATCTTTTGAGCCCAGTACTGAGCCTGAAAAGCGTTTCCAACCCCACTTACAAGTGAAACTTGCTAAATTGTGCCTGGCTGCCTTCACTGAAAAGCTTGGTTCTGCATACATTTTTAGCATACGTTTGCTCCTGCTGGGTCAGCCGAGCAGCGAATTTCTACTTAACAACCTGCTATCATGAGAGACAACAGGGCTGCATCTTTTGAGCCCAGTACTGCGCCTGAAAAGCGTTTCCAACCCCACTTACAAGTGAAACTTGCTAAATTGTGCCTGGCTGCCTTCACTGAAAAGCTTGGTTCTGCATACATTTTTAGCATACGTTTGCTCCTGCTGGGTCAGCTGGGCAGCGAATTTCTACTTAACCACCTGCTATCATGAGAGACATCAGGGCTGCATCTTTTGAGCCCAGTAGTGAGCCTGAAAAGCATTTCCAACCCCACTTACAAGTGAAACTTGCTAAACTGTGCCTCTCTGCTCTTCACTGAAAAGCTTGGTTCTGCATACATTTTTAGCATACGTTTGCTCCTGCTGGGTCAGCCGAGCAGCACATTTCTACTTAACCACCTGCTATCATGAGAGACATCAGGGCTGCATCTTTTGAGCCCAGTACTGAGCCTGAAAAGCATTTCCAACCCCACTTACAGGTGAAACTTGCTAAAATGTGCCTGGCTGCTCTACACTGAAAAGCTTGTTTCTGCATAAATTTTTAGCATACGTTTGCTCCTGCTGGGTCAGCCGAGCAGCACATTTCTACTTAACCACCTGCTATCATGAGAGACATCAGGGCTGCATCTTTTGAGCCCAGTACTGAGCCTGAAAAGCATTTCCAACCCCACTTACAAGTGAAACTTGCTCAAATGTGCCTCTCTGCTCTTCACTGAAAAGCTCATTCTGCGTACATTTTTGGCATGGGTTTGCTCCTGCTGGGTCAGCCGAGCAGCAAATTTCTACTTAACCACCTGCTATCATGAGAGACATCAGGGCTGCATGTTTTGAGCCCAGTACTGAGCCTGAAAAGCATTTCCAATCCCACTTACAAGTGAAACTTGCTAAAATGTGCCTGGCTGCTCTTCACTGAAAAGCTTGTTTCTGCATAATTTTTTGGCATACGTTTGCTCCTGCTGCGTCAGCAGAGCAGCGAATTTCTACTTAACCACCTGCTATCATGAGACATCAGGGCTGCATCTTTTGAGCCCAGTACTGAGCCTGAAAAGCGTTTCCAATCCCACTTACAAGTGAAACTTGCTAAAATATGCCTGGCTGCTCTTCACTGAAAAGCTTGGTTCTGCATACATTTTTAGCATACGTTTGCTCCTGCTGGGTCAGCCGAGCAGCACATTTCTACTTAACCACCTGCTATCATGAGAGACATCAGGGCTGCATCTTTTGAGCCCAGTACTGAGCCTGAAAAGCATTTCTAACCCCACTTACAAGTGAAACTTGCTAAAATGTGCCTGGCTGCTCTTCACTGAAAAGCTTGGTTCTGCATACATTTTTAGCATACGTTTGCTCCTGCTGGGTCAGCCGAGCAGCGAATTTCTACTTAACCACCTGCTATCATGAGAGACATCAGGGCTGCATCTTTGGAGCCCAGTACTGCACCTGAAAAGCGTTTCCAACCCCTCTTACAGTGAAACTTGCTAAAATGTGCTTGGCTGCTCTTCACTGAAAAGCTTAGTTCTGCATACATTTTTAGCATATGTTTGCTCCTGCTGGGCCAGCCGAGCAGCGAATTTCTACTTAACCACCTGCTATCATGAGAGACATCAGGGCTGCATCTTTTGAGCCCAGTACTGAGCCTGAAAAGCGTTTCCAACCCCACTTACAAGTGAAACTTGCTAAAATGTGCCTCTCTGCTCTTCACTGAAAAGCTGATTCTGCGTACATTTTTGGCATAGGTTTGCTCCTGCTGGGTCAGCCGAGCAGCAAATTTCGACTTAACCACCTGCTATCATGAGATACATCAGGGCTGCATCTTTTGAGGCCAGTACTGAGCCTGAAAAGCGTTTCCAACCCCACTTACAAGTGAAACTTGCTAAAATGTGCCTGGCTGCTCTTCACTGAAAAGCTTGGTTCTGCACACATTTTTAGCATAGGTTTGCTCCTGCTGGGTCAGCCGAGCAGCGAATTTCTACTTAACAACCTGCTATCATGAGAGACAACAGGGCTGCATCTTTTGAGCCCAGTACTGAGCCTGAAAAGCGTTTCCAACCCCACTTACAAGTGAAACTTGCTAAATTGTGCCTGGCTGCCTTCACTGAAAAGCTTGGTTCTGCATACATTTTTAGCATACGTTTGCTCCTGCTGGGTCAGCTGGGCAGCGAATTTCTACTTAACCACCTGCTATCATGAGAGACATCAGGGCTGCATCTTTTGAGCCCAGTACTGAGCCTGAAAAGCATTTCCAACCCCACTTACAAGTGAAACTTGCTAAACTGTGCCTCTCTGCTCTTCACTGAAAAGCTTGGTTCTGCATACATTTTTAGCATACGTTTGCTCCTGCTGGGTCAGCCGAGCAGCACATTTCTACTTAACACCTGCTATCATGAGAGACATCAGGGCTGCATCTTTTGAGCCCAGTACTGAGCCTGAAAAGCATTTCCAACCCCACTTACAGGTGAAACTTGCTAAAATGTGCCTGGCTGCTCTACACTGAAAAGCTTGTTTCTGCATAAATTTTTAGCATACGTTTGCTCCTGCTGGGTCAGCCGAGCAGCACATTTCTACTTAACCACCTGCTATCATGAGAGACATCAGGGCTGCATCTTTTGAGCCCAGTACTGAGCCTGAAAAGCATTTCCAACCCCACTTACAAGTGAAACTTGCTCAAATGTGCCTCTCTGCTCTTCACTGAAAAGCTCATTCTGCGTACATTTTTGGCATGGGTTTGCTCCTGCTGGGTCAGCCGAGCAGCAAATTTCTACTTAACCACCTGCTATCATGAGAGACATCAGGGCTGCATGTTTTGAGCCCAGTACTGAGCCTGAAAAGCATTTCCAATCCCACTTACAAGTGAAACTTGCTAAAATGTGCCTGGCTGCTCTTCACTGAAAAGCTTGTTTCTGCATAATTTTTTGGCATACGTTTGCTCCTGCTGCGTCAGCAGAGCAGCGAATTTCTACTTAACCACCTGCTATCATGAGACATCAGGGCTGCATCTTTTGAGCCCAGTACTGAGCCTGAAAAGCGTTTCCAATCCCACTTACAAGTGAAACTTGCTAAAATATGCCTGGCTGCTCTTCACTGAAAAGCTTGGTTCTGCATACATTTTTAGCATACGTTTGCTCCTGCTGGGTCAGCCGAGCAGCACATTTCTACTTAACCACCTGCTATCATGAGAGACATCAGGGCTGCATCTTTTGAGCCCATTACTGAGCCTGAAAAGCATTTCCAACCCCACTTACAAGTGAAACTTGCTAAAATGTGCCTCTCTGCTCTTCACTGAAAAGCTTGGTTCTGCATACATTTTTGGCATACGTTTGCTCCTGCTGGGTTAGCCGAGCAGCGAATTTCTACTTAACCACCTGCTATCATGAGAGACATCAGGGCTGCATCTTTTGAGGCCAGTACTGAGCCTGAAAAGCGTTTCCAACCCCACTTACAAGTGAAACTTGCTAAAATGTGCCTCTCTGCTCTTCACTGAAAAGCTGATTCTGCGTACATTTTTGGCATAGGTTTGCTCCTGCCGGTTTAGCCGAGCAGCACATTTCTACTTAACCACCTGCTATTATGAGAGACATCAGGGCTGCATCCTTTGAGGCCAGTACTGAGCCTGAAAAGCATTTCCAACCCCACTTACAAGTGAAACTTGCTAAAATGTGCCTCTCTGCTCTTCACTGAAAAGCGTGGTTCTGCATACATTTTTAGCATACGTTCTCCTGCTGGGTCAGCCGAGCAGCACATTTCTACTTAACCACCTGCTATCATGAGAGACATCAGGGCTGCATCTTTTGAGCCCAGTACTGAGCCTGAAAAGCATTTCTAACCCCACTTACAAGTGAAACTTGCTAAAATGTGCCTGGCTGCTCTTCACTGAAAAGCTTGGTTCTGCATACATTTTTAGCATACGTTTGCTCCTGCTGGGTCAGCCGAGCAGCGAATTTCTACTTAACCACCTGCTATCATGAGAGACATCAGGGCTGCATCTTTGGAGCCCAGTACTGCACCTGAAAAGCGTTTCCAACCCCTCTTACAGTGAAACTTGCTAAAATGTGCTTGGCTGCTCTTCACTGAAAAGCTTGGTTCTGCATACATTTTTAGCATATGTTTGCTCCTGCTGGGCCAGCCGAGCAGCGAATTTCTACTTAACCACCTGCTATCATGAGAGACATCAGGGCTGCATCTTTTGAGCCCAGTACTGAGCCTGAAAAGCGTTTCCAACCCCACTTACAAGTGAAACTTGCTAAAATGTGCCTCTCTGCTCTTCACTGAAAAGCTGATTCTGCGTACATTTTTGGCATAGGTTTGCTCCTGCTGGGTCAGCCGAGCAGCAAATTTCGACTTAACCACCTGCTATCATGAGATACATCAGGGCTGCATCTTTTGAGGCCAGTACTGAGCCTGAAAAGCGTTTCCAACCCCACTTACAAGTGAAACTTGCTAAAATGTGCCTGGCTGCTCTTCACTGAAAAGCTTGGTTCTGCACACATTTTTAGCATAGGTTTGCTCCTGCTGGGTCAGCCGAGCAGCGAATTTCTACTTAACCACCTGCTATCATGAGAGACATCAGGGCTGCATCTTTTGAGCCCAGTACTGAGCCTGAAAAGCGTTTCCAACCCCACTTACAAGTGAAACTTGCTAAAATGTGCCTGGCTGCTCTTCACTGAAAAGCTTGGTTCTGCATACATTTTTAGCATACGTTCTCCTGCTGGGTCAGCCGAGCAGCACATTTCTACTTAACCACCTGCTATCATGAGAGACATCAGGGCTGCATCTTTTGAGCCCAGTACTGAGCCTGAAAAGCATTTCCAACCCCACTTACAAGTGAAACTTGCTAAAATGTGCCTCTCTGCTTTTCACTGAAAAGCTGATTCTGCGTACATTTTTGGCATAGGTTTGCTCCTGCTGGGTCAGCCGAGCAGCAAATTTCTACTTAACCACCTGCTATCATGAGAGACATCAGGGCTGCATCTTTTGAGGCCAGTACTGAGCCTGAAAAGCATTTCCAACCCCACTTACAAGTATAACTTGCTAAAATGTGCCTAGCTGCTCTTCACTGAAAAGCTTGTTTCTGCATACATTTTTGGCATACGTTTGCTCCTGCTGGGTCAGCCGAGCAGCGAATTTCTACTTAACCACCTGCTATCATGAGAGACATCAGGGCTGCATCTTTTGAGCCCAGTACTGAGCCTGAAAAGCGTTTCCAACCCCACTTACAAGTGAAACTTGCTAAAATGTGCCTGGCTGCTCTTCACTGAAAAGCTTGGTTCTGCATACATTTTTAGCATACGTTTGCTCCTGCTGGGTCAGCCGAGCAGCAAATTTCTACTTAACCACCTGCTATCATGAGAGACATCAGGGCTGCATCTTTGGAGCCCAGTACTGCACCTGAAAAGCGTTTCCAACCCCTCTTACAGTGAAACTTGCTAAAATGTGCTTGGCTGCTCTTCACTGAAAAGCTTGGTTCTGCATACATTTTTAGCATATGTTTGCTCCTGCTGGGCCAGCCGAGCAGCGAATTTCTACTTAACCACCTGCTATCATGAGAGACATCAGGGCTGCATCTTTTGAGCCCAGTACTGAGCCTGAAAAGCGTTTCCAACCCCACTTACAAGTGAAACTTGCTAAAATGTGCCTCTCTGCTCTTCACTGAAAAGCTGATTCTGCGTACATTTTTGGCATAGGTTTGCTCCTGCTGGGTCAGCCGAGCAGCAAATTTCGACTTAACCACCTGCTATCATGAGATACATCAGGGCTGCATCTTTTGAGGCCAGTACTGAGCCTGAAAAGCGTTTCCAACCCCACTTACAAGTGAAACTTGCTAAAATGTGCCTGGCTGCTCTTCACTGAAAAGCTTGGTTCTGCACACATTTTTAGCATAGGTTTGCTCCTGCTGGGTCAGCCGAGCAGCGAATTTCTACTTAACCACCTGCTATCATGAGAGACATCAGGGCTGCATCTTTTGAGCCCAGTACTGAGCCTGAAAATCGTTTCCAACCCCACTTACAAGTGAAACTTGCTAAAATGTGCCTGGCTGCTCTTCACTGAAAAGCTTGGTTCTGCATACATTTTTAGCATACGTTCTCCTGCTGGGTCAGCCGAGCAGCACATTTCTACTTAACCACCTGCTATCATGAGAGACATCAGGGCTGCATCTTTTGAGCCCAGTACTGAGCCTGAAAAGCATTTCCAACCCCACTTACAAGTGAAACTTGCTAAAATGTGCCTCTCTGCTTTTCACTGAAAAGCTGATTCTGCGTACATTTTTGGCATAGGTTTGCTCCTGCTGGGTCAGCCGAGCAGCAAATTTCTACTTAACCACCTGCTATCATGAGAGACATCAGGGCTGCATCTTTTGAGGCCAGTACTGAGCCTGAAAAGCATTTCCAACCCCACTTACAAGTGAAACTTGCTAAAATGTGCCTAGCTGCTCTTCACTGAAAAGCTTGTTTCTGCATACATTTTTGGCATACGTTTGCTCCTGCTGGGTCAGCCGAGCAGCGAATTTCTACTTAACCACCTGCTATCATGAGAGACATCAGGGCTGCATCTTTTGAGCCCAGTACTGAGCCTGAAAAGCGTTTCCAACCCCACTTACAAGTGAAACTTGCTAAAATGTGCCTGGCTGCTCTTCACTGAAAAGCTTGGTTCTGCATACATTTTTAGCATACGTTTGCTCCTGCTGGGTCAGCCGAGCAGCAAATTTCTACTTAACCACATGCTATCATGAGAGACATCAGGGCTGCATTTTGAGCCCAGTACTGAGCCTGAAAAGCATTTCCAACCCCACTTACAAGTGAAACTTGCTAAAATGTGCCTCTCTGCTCTTCACTGAAAAACTTGGTTCTGCATACATTTTTAGCATACGTTCTCCTGCTGGGTCAGCCGAGCAGCACATTTCTACTTAACCACCTGCTATCATGAGAGACATCAGGGCTGCATCTTTTTAGCCCAGTACTGAGCCTGAAAAGCATTTCTAACCCCACTTACAAGTGAAACTTGCTAAAATGTGCCTGGCTGCTCTTCACTGAAAAGCTTGGTTCTGCATACATTTTTAGCATACGTTTGCTCCTGCTGGGTCAGCCGAGCAGCGAATTTCTACTTAACCACCTGCTATCATGAGAGACATCAGGGCTGCATCTTTGGAGCCCAGTACTGCGCCAGAAAAGCGTTTCCAACCCCACTTAGAGTGAAACTTGCTAAAATGTGCTTGGCTGCTCTTCACTGAAAAGCTTGGTTCTGCATACATTTTTAGCATATGTTTGCTCCTGCTGGGCCAGCCGAGCAGCGAATTTCTACTTAACCACCTGCTATCATGAGAGACATCAGGGCTGCATCTTTTGCGGCCAGTACGCCTGAAAAGCGTTTCCAACCCCACTTACAAGTGAAACTTGCTAAAATGTGCCTCTCTGCTCTTCACTGAAAAGCTGATTCTGCGTACATTTTTGGCATAGGTTTGCTCCTGCTGGGTCAGCCGAGCAGCAAATTTCGACTTAACCACCTGCTATCATGAGATACATCAGGGCTGCATCTTTTGAGGCCAGTACTGAGCCTGAAAAGCATTTCCAACCCCACTTACAAGTGAAACTTGCTAAAATGTGCCTCTCTGCTCTTCACTGAAAAGCTTGGTTCTGCACACATTTTTAGCATAGGTTTGCTCCTGCTGGGTCAGCCGAGCAGCGAATTTCTACTTAACAACCTGCTATCATGAGAGACAACAGGGCTGCATCTTTTGAGCCCAGTACTGAGCCTGAAAAGCGTTTCCAACCCCACTTACAAGTGAAACTTGCTAAATTGTGCCTGGCTGCCTTCACTGAAAAGCTTGGTTCTGCATACATTTTTAGCATACGTTTGCTCCTGCTGGGTCAGCCGGGCAGCGAATTTCTACTTAACCACCTGCTATCATGAGAGACATCAGGGCTGCATCTTTTGAGCCCAGTACTGAGCCTGAAAAGCATTTCCAACCCCACTTACAAGTGAAACTTGCTAAAATGTGCCTCTCTGCTCTTCACTGAAAAGCGTGGTTCTGCATACATTTTTAGCATACGTTCTCCTGCTGGGTCAGCCGAGCAGCACATTTCTACTTAACCACCTGCTATCATGAGAGACATCAGGGCTGCATCTTTTGAGCCCAGTACTGAGCCTGAAAAGCATTTCTAACCCCACTTACAAGTGAAACTTGCTAAAATGTGCCTCTCTGCTTTTCACTGAAAAGCTGACTCTGCGTACATTTTTAGCATAGGTTTGCTCCTGCTGGGTCAGCCGAGCAGCGAATTTCTACTTAACCACCTGCTATCATGAGAGACATCAGGGCTGCATCTTTGGAGCCCAGTACTGCACCTGAAAAGCGTTTCCAACCCCTCTTACAGTGAAACTTGCTAAAATGTGCTTGGCTGCTCTTCACTGAAAAGCTTGTTTCTGCATACATTTTTAGCATATGTTTGCTCCTGCTGGGCCAGCCGAGCAGCGAATTTCTACTTAACCACCTGCTATCATGAGAGACATCAGGGCTGCATCTTTTGAGCCCAGTACTGAGCCTGAAAAGCGTTTCCAACCCCACTTACAAGTGAAACTTGCTAAAATGTGCCTGGCTGCTCTTCACTGAAAAGCTTGGTTCTGCATACATTTTTAGCATACGTTTGCTCCTGCTGGGTCAGCCGAGCAGCAAATTTCTACTTAACCACCTGCTATCATGAGAGACATCAGGGCTGCATCTTTTGAGCCCAGTACTGAGCCTGAAAAGCATTTCCAACCCCACTTACAAGTGAAACTTGCTAAAATGTGCCTCTCTGCTCTTCACTGAAAAACTTGGTTCTGCATACATTTTTAGCATACGTTCTCCTGCTGGGTCAGCCGAGCAGCACATTTCTACTTAACCACCTGCTATCATGAGAGACATCAGGGCTGCATCTTTTGAGCCCAGTACTGAGCCTGAAAAGCATTTCTAACCCCACTTACAAGTGAAACTTGCTAAAATGTGCCTGGCTGCTCTTCACTGAAAAGCTTGGTTCTGCATACATTTTTAGCATACGTTTGCTCCTGCTGGGTCAGCCGAGCAGCGAATTTCTACTTAACCACCTGCTATCATGAGAGACATCAGGGCTGCATCTTTGGAGCCCAGTACTGCGCCAGAAAAGCGTTTCCAACCCCACTTACAGTGAAACTTGCTAAAATGTGCTTGGCTGCTCTTCACTGAAAAGCTTGGTTCTGCATACATTTTTAGCATATGTTTGCTCCTGCTGGGCCAGCCGAGCAGCGAATTTCTACTTAACCACCTGCTATCATGAGAGACATCAGGGCTGCATCTTTTGCGGCCAGTACTGTGCCTGAAAAGCGTTTCCAACCCCACTTACAAGTGAAACTTGCTAAAATGTGCCTCTCTGCTCTTCACTGAAAAGCTGATTCTGCGTACATTTTTGGCATAGGTTTGCTCCTGCTGGGTCAGCCGAGCAGCAAATTTCGACTTAACCACCTGCTATCATGAGATACATCAGGGCTGCATCTTTTGAGGCCAGTACTGAGCCTGAAAAGCATTTCCAACCCCACTTACAAGTGAAACTTGCTAAAATGTGCCTCTCTGCTCTTCACTGAAAAGCTTGGTTCTGCACACATTTTTAGCATAGGTTTGCTCCTGCTGGGTCAGCCGAGCAGCGAATTTCTACTTAACAACCTGCTATCATGAGAGACAACAGGGCTGCATCTTTTGAGCCCAGTACTGAGCCTGAAAAGCGTTTCCAACCCCACTTACAAGTGAAACTTGCTAAATTGTGCCTGGCTGCCTTCACTGAAAAGCTTGGTTCTGCATACATTTTTAGCATACGTTTGCTCCTGCTGGGTCAGCCGGGCAGCGAATTTCTACTTAACCACCTGCTATCATGAGAGACATCAGGGCTGCATCTTTTGAGCCCAGTACTGAGCCTGAAAAGCGTTTCCAAACCCACTTACAAGTGAAACTTGCTAAACTGTGCCTCTCTGCTCTTCACTGAAAAGCTTGGTTCTGCATACATTTTTAGCATACGTTTGCTCCTGCTGGGTCAGCCGAGCAGCACATTTCTACTTAACCACCTGCTATCATGAGAGACATCAGGGCTGCATCTTTTGAGCCCAGTACTGAGCCTGAAAAGCATTTCTAACCCCACTTACAAGTGAAACTTGCTAAAATGTGCCTGGCTTCTCTTCACTGAAAAGCTTGGTTCTGCATACATTTTTAGCATACGTTTGCTCCTGCTGGGTCAGCCGAGCAGCGAATTTCTACTTAACCACCTGCTATCATGAGAGACATCAGGGCTGCATCTTTGGAGCCCAGTACTGCACCTGAAAAGCGTTTCCAACCCCTCTTACAGTGAAACTTGCTAAAATGTGCTTGGCTGCTCTTCACTGAAAAGCTTGGTTCTGCATACATTTTTAGCATATGTTTGCTCCTGCTGGGTCAGCCGAGCAGCACATTTCTACTTAACCACCTGCTATCATGAGAGACATCAGGGCTGCATCTTTTGAGCCCAGTACTGAGCCTGAAAAGCATTTCCAACCCCACTTACAAGTGAAACTTGCTCAAATGTGCCTCTCTGCTCTTCACTGAAAAGCTCATTCTGCGTACATTTTTGGCATGGGTTTTGCTCCTGCTGGGTCAGCCGAGCAGCAAATTTCTACTTAACCACCTGCTATCATGAGAGACATCAGGGCTGCATGTTTTGAGCCCAGTACTGAGCCTGAAAAGCATTTCCAATCCCACTTACAAGTGAAACTTGCTAAAATGTGCCTGGCTGCTCTTCACTGAAAAGCTTGTTTCTGCATAATTTTTTGGCATACGTTTGCTCCTGCTGCGTCAGCAGAGCAGCGAATTTCTACTTAACCACCTGCTATCATGAGACATCAGGGCTGCATCTTTTGAACCCAGTACTGAGCCTGAAAAGCGTTTCCAATCCCACTTACAAGTGAAACTTGCTAAAATGTGCCTCTCTGCTCTTCACTGAAAAGCTTGGTTCTGCATACATTTTTAGCATACGTTTGCTCCTGCTGGGTCAGCCGAGCAGCACATTTCTACTTAACCGCCTGCTATCATGAGAGACATCAGGGCTGCATCTTTTGAGCCCAGTACTGAGCCTGAAAAGCATTTCCAACTCCACTTACAAGTAAAACTCGCTAAAATATGCCTGGCTGCTCTTCACTGAAAAGCTTGGTTCTGCATACATTTTTAGCATACGTTTGCTCCTACTGGGTCAGCCGAGCAGCAAATTTCTACTTAACCACCTGCTATCATGAGAGACATCAGGGCTGCATCTTTTGAGCCCATTACTGAGCCTGAAAAGCATTTCCAACCCCACTTACAAGTGAAACTTGCTAAAATGTGCCTCTCTGCTCTTCACTGAAAAGCTTGGTTCTGCATACATTTTTGGCATACGTTTGCTCCTGCTGGGTTAGCCGAGCAGCGAATTTCTACTTAACCACCTGCTATCATGAGAGACATCAGGGCTGCATCTTTTGCGGCCAGTACTGAGCCTGAAAAGCGTTTCCAACCCCACTTACAAGTGAAACTTGCTAAAATGTGCCTCTCTGCTCTTCACTGAAAAGCTGATTCTGCGTACATTTTTGGCATAGGTTTGCTCCTGCCGGTTTAGCCGAGCAGCACATTTCTACTTAACCACCTGCTATTATGAGAGACATCAGGGCTGCATCCTTTGAGGCCAGTACTAAGCCTGAAAAGCATTTCCAACCCCACTTACAAGTGAAACTTGCTAAAATGTGCCTAGCTTTTCACTGAAAAGCTTGTTTCTGCATACATTTTTGGCATACGTTTGCTCCTGCTGGGTCAGCCGAGCAGCAAATTTCTACTTAACCACCTGCTATCATGAGAGACATCAGGGCTGCATCTTTTGAGCCCAGTACTGACCCTGAAAAGCATTTCCAACCCCACTTACAAGTGAAACTTGCTAAAATGTGCCTCTCTGCTCTTCATGAAAAGCTTGGTTCTGCATACATTTTTGGCATACGTTTGCTCCTGCTGGGTCAGCCGAGCAGCAAATTTCTACTTAACCACCTGCTATCATGAGAGACATCAGGGCTGCATCTTTTAAGCCCAGTACTGAGCCTGAAAAGCGTTTCCAACCCCACTTACAAGTGAAACTTGCTAAAATGTGCCTGGCTGCTCTTCACTGAAAAGCTTGGTTCTGCATACATTTTTAGCATACGTTTGCTCCTGCTGGGTCAGCCGAGCAGCGAATTTCTACTTAACCACCTGCTATCATGAGAGACATCAGGGCTGCATCTTTTGAGCCCAGTACTGAGCCTGAAAAGCATTTCCAACCCCACTTACAAGTGAAACTTGCTAAAATGTGCCTCTCTGCTCCTCACTGAAAAGCGTGGTTCTGCATACATTTTTAGCATACGTTCTCCTGCTGGGTCAGCCGAGCAGCACATTTCTACTTAACCACCTGCTATCATGAGAGACATCAGGGCTGCATCTTTTGAGCCCAGTACTGAGCCTGAAAAGCATTTCTAACCCCACTTACAAGTGAAACTTGCTAAAATGTGCCTGGCTGCTCTTCACTGAAAAGCTTGGTTCTGCATACATTTTTACCATACTTGCTCCTGCTGGGTCAGCCGAGCAGCGAATTTCTACTTAACCACCTGCTATCATGAGAGACATCAGGGCTGCATCTTTGGAGCCCAGTACTGCACCTGAAAAGCGTTTCCAACCCCTCTTACAGTGAAACTTGCTAAAATGTGCTTGGCTGCTCTTCACTGAAAAGCTTGGTTCTGCATACATTTTTAGCATATGTTTGCTCCTGCTGGGCCAGCCGAGCAGGGAATTTCTACTTAACCACCTGCTATCATGAGAGACATCAGGGCTGCATCTTTTGAGCCCAGTACTGAGCCTGAAAAGCGTTTCCAACCCCACTTACAAGTGAAACTTGCTAAAATGTGCCTCTCTGCTCTTCACTGAAAAGCTGATTCTGCGTACATTTTTGGCATAGGTTTGCTCCTGCTGGGTCAGCCGAGCAGCAAATTTCGACTTAACCACCTGCTGTCATGAGAGACATCAGGGCTGCATCTTTTGAGCCCAGTACTGAGCCTGAAAAGCGTTTCCAACCCCACTTACAAGTGAAACTTGCTAAAATGTGCCTCTCTGCTCTTCACTGAAAAGCTGATTCTGCGTACATTTTTGGCATAGGTTTGCTCCTGCTGGGTCAGCCGAGCAGCAAATTTCGACTTAACCACCTGCTATCATGAGATACATCAGGGCTGCATCTTTTGAGGCCAGTACTGAGCCTGAAAAGTGTTTCCAACCCCACTTACAAGTGAAACTTGCTAAAATGTGCCTGGCTGCTCTTCACTGAAAAGCTTGGTTCTGCACACATTTTTAGCATAGGTTTGCTCCTGCTGGGTCAGCCGAGCAGCGAATTTCTACTTAACCACCTGCTATCATGAGAGACATCAGGGCTGCATCTTTTGAGCCCAGTACTGAGCCTGAAAAGCGTTTCCAACCCCACTTACAAGTGAAACTTGCTAAACTGTGCCTCTCTGCTCTTCACTGAAAAGCTTGGTTCTGCATACATTTTTAGCATACGTTTGCTCCTGCTGGGTCAGCCGAGCAGCACATTTCTACTTAACCACCTGCTATCATGAGAGACATCAGGGCTGCATCTTTTGAGCCCAGTACTGAGCCTGAAAAGCATTTCCAACCCCACTTACAGGTGAAACTTGCTAAAATGTGCCTGGCTGCTCTACACTGAAAAGCTTGTTTCTGCATAAATTTTTAGCATACGTTTGCTCCTGCTGGGTCAGCCGAGCAGCACATTTCTACTTAACCACCTGCTATCATGAGAGACATCAGGGCTGCATCTTTTGAGCCCAGTACTGAGCCTGAAAAGCATTTCCAACCCCACTTACAAGTGAAACTTGCTCAAATGTGCCTCTCTGCTCTTCACTGAAAAGCTCATTCTGCGTACATTTTTGGCATGGGTTTGCGCCTGCTGGGTCAGCCGAGCAGCAAATTTCTACTTAACCACCTGCTATCATGAGAGACATCAGGGCTGCATGTTTTGAGCCCAGTCGGAGCCTGAAAAGCATTTCCAATCCCACTTACAAGTGAAACTTGCTAAAATGTGCCTGGCTGCTCTTCACTGAAAAGCTTGTTTCTGCATAATTTTTTGGCATACGTTTGCTCCTGCTGCGTCAGCAGAGCAGCGAATTTCTACTTAACCACCTGCTATCATGAGACATCAGGGCTGCATCTTTTGAGCCCAGTACTGAGCCTGAAAAGCGTTTCCAATCCCACTTACAAGTGAAACTTGCTAAAATGTGCCTCTCTGCTCTTCACTGAAAAGCTTGGTTCTGCATACATTTTTAGCATACGTTTGCTCCTGCTGGGTCAGCCGAGCAGCACATTTCTACTTAACCGCCTGCTATCATGAGAGACATCAGGGCTGAATCTTTTGAGCCCAGTACTGAGCCTGAAAAGCATTTCCAACTCCACTTACAAGTGAAACTTGCTAAAATATGCCTGGCTGCTCTTCACTGAAAAGCTTGGTTCTGCATACATTTTTAGCATACGTTTGCTCCTACTGGGTCAGCCGAGCAGCAAATTTCTACTTAACCACCTGCTATCATGAGAGACATCAGGGCTGCATCTTTTGAGCCCATTACTGAGCCTGAAAAGCATTTCCAACCCCACTTACAAGTGAAACTTGCTAAAATGTGCCTCTCTGCTCTTCACTGAAAAGCTTGGTTCTGCATACATTTTTGGCATACGTTTGCTCCTGCTGGGTTAGCCGAGCAGCGAATTTCTACTTAACCACCTGCTATCATGAGAGACATCAGGGCTGCATCTTTTGAGGCCAGTACTGAGCCTGAAAAGCATTTCCAACCCCACTTACAAGTGAAACTTGCTAAAATGTGCCTCTCTGCTCTTCACTGAAAAGCTGATTCTGCGTACATTTTTGGCATAGGTTTGCTCCTGCTGGTTTAGCCGAGCAGCACATTTCTACTTAACCACCTGCTATTATGAGAGACATCAGGGCTGCATCCTTTTAGGCCAGTACTAAGCCTGAAAAGCATTTCCAACCCCACTTACAAGTGAAACTTGCTAAAATGTGCCTAGCTTTTCACTGAAAAGCTTGTTTCTGCATACATTTTTGGCATACGTTTGCTCCTGCTGGGTCAGCCGAGCAGCAAATTTCTACTTAACCACCTGCTATCATGAGAGACATCAGGGCTGCATCTTTTGAGCCCAGTACTGACCCTGAAAAGCATTTCCAACCCCACTTACAAGTGAAACTTGCTAAAATGTGCCTCTCTGCTCTTCACTGAAAAGCTTGGTTCTGCATACATTTTTGGCATACGTTTGCTCCTGCTGGGTCAGCCGAGCAGCGAATTTCTACTTAACCACCTGCTATCATGAGAGACATCAGGGCTGCATCTTTTGAGCCCAGTACTGAGCCTGAAAAGCGTTTCCAACCCCACTTACAAGTGAAACTTGCTAAAATGTGCCTGGCTGCTCTTCACTGAAAAGCTTGGTTCTGCATACATTTTTAGCATACGTTTGCTCCTGCTGGGTCAGCCGAGCAGCGAATTTCTACTTAACCACCTGCTATCATGAGAGACATCAGGGCTGCATCTTTTGAGCCCAGTACTGAGCCTGAAAAGCATTTCCAACCCCACTTACAAGTGAAACTTGCTAAAATGTGCCTCTCTGCTCTTCACTGAAAAGCTTGGTTCTGCATACATTTTTAGCATACGTTCTCCTGCTGGGTCAGCCGAGCAGCACATTTCTACTTAACCACCTGCTATCATGAGAGACATCAGGGCTGCATCTTTTGAGCCCAGTACTGAGCCTGAAAAGCATTTCCAATCCCACTTACAAGTGAAACTTGCTAAAATGTGCCTGGCTGCTCTTCACTGAAAAGCTTGTTTCTGCATAATTTTTTGGCATACGTTTGCTCCTGCTGCGTCAGCAGAGCAGCGAATTTCTACTTAACCACCTGCTATCATGAGACATCAGGGCTGCATCTTTTGAGCCCAGTACTGAGCCTGAAAAGCGTTTCCAATCCCACTTACAAGTGAAACTTGCTAAAATGTGCCTCTCTGCTCTTCACTGAAAAGCTTGGTTCTGCATACATTTTTGGCATACGTTTGCTCCTGCTGGGTTAGCCGAGCAGCGAATTTCTACTTAACCACCTGCCATCATGAGAGACATCAGGGCTGCATCTTTTGAGGCCAGTACTGAGCCTGAAAAGCATTTCCAACCCCACTTACAAGTGAAACTTGCTAAAATGTGCCTCTCTGCTCTTCACTGAAAAGCTGATTCTGCGTACATTTTTGGCATAGGTTTGCTCCTGCTGGTTTAGCCGAGCAGCACATTTCTACTTAACCACCTGCTATTATGAGAGACATCAGGGCTGCATCCTTTTAGGCCAGTACTAAGCCTGAAAAGCATTTCCAACCCCACTTACAAGTGAAACTTGCTAAAATGTGCCTAGCTTTTCACTGAAAAGCTTGTTTCTGCATAAATTTTTGGCATACGTTTGCTCCTGCTGGGTCAGCCGAGCAGCAAATTTCTACTTAACCACCTGCTATCATGAGAGACATCAGGGCTGCATCTTTTGAGCCCAGTACTGAGCCTGAAAAGCATTTCCAACCCCACTTACAAGTGAAACTTGCTAAAATGTGCCTCTCTGCTCTTCACTGAAAAGCTTGGTTCTGCATACATTTTTAGCATACGTTTGCTCCTGCTGGGTCAGCCGAGCAGCGAATTTCTACTTAACCACCTGCTATCATGAGAGACATCAGGGCTGCCTCTTTTGAGCCCAGTACTGAGCCTGAAAAGCATTTCCAACCCCACTTACAAGTGAAACTTGCTAAAATGTGCCTCTCTGCTCTTCACTGAAAAGCTTGGTTCTGCATACATTTTTAGCATACGTTCTCCTGCTGGGTCAGCCGAGCAGCACATTTCTACTTAACCACCTGCTATCATGAGAGACATCAGGGCTGCATCTTTTGAGCCCAGTACTGAGCCTGAAAAGCATTTCCAATCCCACTTACAAGTGAAACTTGCTAAAATGTGCCTGGCTGCTCTTCACTGAAAAGCTTGTTTCTGCATAATTTTTTGGCATACGTTTGCTCCTGCTGCGTCAGCAGAGCAGCGAATTTCTACTTAACCACCTGCTATCATGAGACATCAGGGCTGCATCTTTTGAGCCCAGTACTGAGCCTGAAAAGCGTTTCCAATCCCACTTACAAGTGAAACTTGCTAAAATGTGCCTCTCTGCTCTTCACTGAAAAGCTTGGTTCTGCATACATTTTTAGCATACGTTCTCCTGCTGGGTCAGCCGAGCAGCACATTTCTACTTAACCACCTGCTATCATGAGAGACATCAGGGCTGCATCTTTTGAGCCCAGTACTGAGCCTGAAAAGCATTTCTAACCCCACTTACAAGTGAAACTTGCTAAAATGTGCCTGGCTGCTCTTCACTGAAAAGCTTGGTTCTGCATACATTTTTAGCATACGTTTGCTCCTGCTGGGTCAGCCGAGCAGCGAATTTCTACTTAACCACCTGCTATCATGAGAGACATCAGGGCTGCATCTTTTGAGCCCAGTACTGAGCCTGAAAAGCGTTTCCAACCCCACTTACAAGTGAAACTTGCTAAAATGTGCCTCTCTGCTCTTCACTGAAAAGCTGATTCTGCGTACATTTTTGGCATAGGTTTGCTCCTGCTGGGTCAGCCGAGCAGCAAATTTCGACTTAACCACCTGCTATCATGAGATACATCAGGGCTGCATCTTTTGAGGCCAGTACTGAGCCTGAAAAGCGTTTCCAACCCCACTTACAAGTGAAACTTGCTAAAATGTGCCTGGCTGCTCTTCACTGAAAAGCTTGGTTCTGCACACATTTTTAGCATAGGTTTGCTCCTGCTGGGTCAGCCGAGCAGCGAATTTCTACTTAACCACCTGCTATCATGAGAGACATCAGGGCTGCATCTTTTGAGCCCAGTACTGAGCCTGAAAAGCATTTCCAACCCCACTTACAAGTGAAACTTGCTCAAATGTGCCTCTCTGCTCTTCACTGAAAAGCTCATTCTGCGTACATTTTTGGCATGGGTTTGCTCCTGCTGCGTCAGCAGAGCAGCGAATTTCTACTTAACCACCTGCTATCATGAGACATCAGGGCTGCATATTTTGAGCCCAGTACTGAGCCTGAAAAGCGTTTCCAATCCCACTTACAAGTGAAACTTGCTAAAATGTGCCTCTCTGCTCTTCACTGAAAAGCTTGGTTCTGCATACATTTTTAGCATACGTTTGCTCCTGCTGGGTCAGCCGAGCAGCACATTTCTACTTAACCGCCTGCTATCATGAGAGACATCAGGGCTGCATCTTTTGAGCCCAGTACTGAGCCTGAAAAGCATTTCCAACTCCACTTACAAGTGAAACTTGCTAAAATATGCCTGGCTGCTCTTCACTGAAAAGCTTGGTTCTGCATACATTTTTAGCATACGTTTGCTCCTACTGGGTCAGCCGAGCAGCAAATTTCTACTTAACCACCTGCTATCATGAGAGACATCAGGGCTGCATCTTTTGAGCCCATTACTGAGCCTGAAAAGCATTTCCAACCCCACTTACAAGTGAAACTTGCTAAAATGTGCCTCTCTGCTCTTCACTGAAAAGCTTGGTTCTGCATACATTTTTGGCATACGTTTGCTCCTGCTGGGTTAGCCGAGCAGCGAATTTCTACTTAACCACCTGCTATCATGAGAGACATCAGGGCTGCATCTTTTGAGGCCAGTACTGAGCCTGAAAAGCATTTCCAACCCCACTTACAAGTGAAACTTGCTAAAATGTGCCTCTCTGCTCTTCACTGAAAAGCTGATTCTGCGTACATTTTTGGCATAGGTTTGCTCCTGCTGGTTTAGCCGAGCAGCACATTTCTACTTAACCACCTGCTATTATGAGAGACATCAGGGCTGCATCCTTTTAGGCCAGTACTAAACCTGAAAAGCATTTCCAACCCCACTTACAAGTGAAACTTGCTAAAATGTGCCTAGCTTTTCACTGAAAAGCTTGTTTCTGCATAAATTTTTGGCATACGTTTGCTCCTGCTGGGTCAGCCGAGCAGCAAATTTCTACTTAACCACCTGCTATCATGAGAGACATCAGGGCTGCATCTTTTGAGCCCAGTACTGACCCTGAAAAGCATTTCCAACCCCACTTACAAGTGAAACTTGCTAAAATGTGCCTCTCTGCTCTTCACTGAAAAGCTTGGTTCTGCATACATTTTTGGCATACATTTGCTCCTGCTGGGTCAGCCGAGCAGCGAATTTCTACTTAACCACCTGCTATCATGAGAGACATCAGGGCTGCATCTTTTGAGCCCAGTACTGAGCCTGAAAAGCGTTTCCAACCCCACTTACAAGTGAAACTTGATAAAATGTGCCTGGCTGCTCTTCACTGAAAAGCTTGGTTCTGCATACATTTTTAGCATACGTTCTCCTGCTGGGTCAGCCGAGCAGCACATTTCTACTTAACCACCTGCTATCATGAGAGACATCAGGGCTGCATCTTTTGAGCCCAGTACTGAGCCTGAAAAGCGTTTCCAACCCCACTTACAAGTGAAACTTGCTAAAATGTGCCTCTCTGCTCTTCACTGAAAAGCTGATTCTGCGTACATTTTTGGCATAGGTTTGCTCCTGCTGGGTCAGCCGAGCAGCAAATTTCGACTTAACCACCTGCTATCATGAGATACATCAGGGCTGCATCTTTTGAGGCCAGTACTGAGCCTGAAAAGCGTTTCCAACCCCACTTACAAGTGAAACTTGCTAAAATGTGCCTGGCTGCTCTTCACTGAAAAGCTTGGTTCTGCACACATTTTTAGCATAGGTTTGCTCCTGCTGGGTCAGCCGAGCAGCGAATTTCTACTTAACCACCTGCTATCATGAGAGACATCAGGGCTGCATCTTTTGAGCCCAGTACTGAGCCTGAAAAGCGTTTCCAACCCCACTTACAAGTGAAACTTGCTAAAATGTGCCTGGCTGCTCTTCACTGAAAAGCTTGGTTCTGCACACATTTTTAGCATAGGTTTGCTCCTGCTGGGTCAGCCGAGCAGCGAATTTCTACTTAACCACCTGCTATCATGAGAGACATCAGGGCTGCATCTTTTGAGCCCAGTACTGAGCCTGAAAAGCGTTTCCAACCCCACTTACAAGTGAAACTTGCTAAAATGTGCCTCTCTGCTCTTCACTGAAAAGCTGATTCTGCGTACATTTTTGGCATAGGTTTGCTCCTGCTGGGTCAGCCGAGCAGCAAATTTCTACTTAACCACCTGCTATCATGAGATACATCAGGGCTGCATCTTTTGAGGCCAGTACTGAGCCTGAAAAGCGTTTCCAACCCCACTTGCAAGTGAAACTTGCTAAAATGTGCCTGGCTGCTCTTCACTGAAAAGCTTGGTTCTGCACACATTTTTAGCATACGTTTGCTCCTGCTGGGTCAGCCGAGCAGCGAATTTCTACTTAACCACCTGCTATCATGAGAGACATCAGGGCTGCATCTTTTGAGCCCAGTACTGAGCCTGAAAAGCGTTTCCAACCCCACTTACAAGTGAAACTTGCTAAAATGTGCCTGGCTGCTCTTCACTGAAAAGCTTGGTTCTGCATACATTTTTAGCATACGTTTGCTCCTACTGGGTCAGCCGAGCAGCGAATTTCTACTTAACCACCTGCTATCATGAGACATCAGGGCTGCATCTTTTGAGCCCAGTACTGAGCCTGAAAAGCGTTTCCAATCCCACTTACAAGTGAAACTTGCTAAAATGTGCCTCTCTGCTCTTCACTGAAAAGCTTGGTTCTGCATACATTTTTAGCATACGTTTGCTCCTGCTGGGTCAGCCGAGCAGCACATTTCTACTTAACCGCCTGCTATCATGAGAGACATCAGGGCTGAATCTTTTGAGCCCAGTACTGAGCCTGAAAAGCATTTCCAACTCCACTTACAAGTGAAACTTGCTAAAATATGCCTGGCTGCTCTTCACTGAAAAGCTTGGTTCTGCATACATTTTTAGCATACGTTTGCTCCTACTGGGTCAGCCGAGCAGCAAATTTCTACTTAACCACCTGCTATCATGAGAGACATCAGGGCTGCATCTTTTGAGCCCATTACTGAGCCTGAAAAGCATTTCCAACCCCACTTACAAGTGAAACTTGCTAAAATGTGCCTCTCTGCTCTTCACTGAAAAGCTTGGTTCTGCATACATTTTTGGCATACGTTTGCTCCTGCTGGGTTAGCCGAGCAGCGAATTTCTACTTAACCACCTGCTATCATGAGAGACATCAGGGCTGCATCTTTTGAGGCCAGTACTGAGCCTGAAAAGCATTTCCAACCCCACTTACAAGTGAAACTTGCTAAAATGTGCCTCTCTGCTCTTCACTGAAAAGCTGATTCTGCGTACATTTTTGGCATAGGTTTGCTCCTGCTGGTTTAGCCGAGCAGCACATTTCTACTTAACCACCTGCTATTATGAGAGACATCAGGGCTGCATCCTTTTAGGCCAGTACTAAGCCTGAAAAGCATTTCCAACCCCACTTACAAGTGAAACTTGCTAAAATGTGCCTAGCTTTTCACTGAAAAGCTTGTTTCTGCATACATTTTTGGCATACGTTTGCTCCTGCTGGGTCAGCCGAGCAGCAAATTTCTACTTAACCACCTGCTATCATGAGAGACATCAGGGCTGCATCTTTTGAGCCCAGTACTGACCCTGAAAAGCATTTCCAACCCCACTTACAAGTGAAACTTGCTAAAATGTGCCTCTCTGCTCTTCACTGAAAAGCTTGGTTCTGCATACATTTTTGGCATACGTTTGCTCCTGCTGGGTCAGCCGAGCAGCGAATTTCTACTTAACCACCTGCTATCATGAGAGACATCAGGGCTGCATCTTTTGAGCCCAGTACTGAGCCTGAAAAGCGTTTCCAACCCCACTTACAAGTGAAACTTGCTAAAATGTGCCTGGCTGCTCTTCACTGAAAAGCTTGGTTCTGCATACATTTTTAGCATACGTTTGCTCCTGCTGGGTCAGCCGAGCAGCGAATTTCTACTTAACCACCTGCTATCATGAGAGACATCAGGGCTGCATCTTTTGAGCCCAGTACTGAGCCTGAAAAGCATTTCCAACCCCACTTACAAGTGAAACTTGCTAAAATGTGCCTCTCTGCTCTTCACTGAAAAGCTTGGTTCTGCATACATTTTTAGCATACGTTCTCCTGCTGGGTCAGCCGAGCAGCACATTTCTACTTAACCACCTGCTATCATGAGAGACATCAGGGCTGCATCTTTTGAGCCCAGTACTGAGCCTGAAAAGCATTTCCAATCCCACTTACAAGTGAAACTTGCTAAAATGTGCCTGGCTGCTCTTCACTGAAAAGCTTGTTTCTGCATAATTTTTTGGCATACGTTTGCTCCTGCTGCGTCAGCAGAGCAGCGAATTTCTACTTAACCACCTGCTATCATGAGACATCAGGGCTGCATCTTTTGAGCCCAGTACTGAGCCTGAAAAGCGTTTCCAATCCCACTTACAAGTGAAACTTGCTAAAATGTGCCTCTCTGCTCTTCACTGAAAAGCTTGGTTCTGCATACATTTTTGGCATACGTTTGCTCCTGCTGGGTTAGCCGAGCAGCGAATTTCTACTTAACCACCTGCCATCATGAGAGACATCAGGGCTGCATCTTTTGAGGCCAGTACTGAGCCTGAAAAGCATTTCCAACCCCACTTACAAGTGAAACTTGCTAAAATGTGCCTCTCTGCTCTTCACTGAAAAGCTGATTCTGCGTACATTTTTGGCATAGGTTTGCTCCTGCTGGTTTAGCCGAGCAGCACATTTCTACTTAACCACCTGCTATTATGAGAGACATCAGGGCTGCATCCTTTTAGGCCAGTACTAAGCCTGAAAAGCATTTCCAACCCCACTTACAAGTGAAACTTGCTAAAATGTGCCTAGCTTTTCACTGAAAAGCTTGTTTCTGCATAAATTTTTGGCATACGTTTGCTCCTGCTGGGTCAGCCGAGCAGCAAATTTCTACTTAACCACCTGCTATCATGAGAGACATCAGGGCTGCATCTTTTGAGCCCAGTACTGAGCCTGAAAAGCATTTCCAACCCCACTTACAAGTGAAACTTGCTAAAATGTGCCTCTCTGCTCTTCACTGAAAAGCTTGGTTCTGCATACATTTTTAGCATACGTTTGCTCCTGCTGGGTCAGCCGAGCAGCGAATTTCTACTTAACCACCTGCTATCATGAGAGACATCAGGGCTGCCTCTTTTGAGCCCAGTACTGAGCCTGAAAAGCATTTCCAACCCCACTTACAAGTGAAACTTGCTAAAATGTGCCTCTCTGCTCTTCACTGAAAAGCTTGGTTCTGCATACATTTTTAGCATACGTTCTCCTGCTGGGTCAGCCGAGCAGCACATTTCTACTTAACCACCTGCTATCATGAGAGACATCAGGGCTGCATCTTTTGAGCCCAGTACTGAGCCTGAAAAGCATTTCCAATCCCACTTACAAGTGAAACTTGCTAAAATGTGCCTGGCTGCTCTTCACTGAAAAGCTTGTTTCTGCATAATTTTTTGGCATACGTTTGCTCCTGCTGCGTCAGCAGAGCAGCGAATTTCTACTTAACCACCTGCTATCATGAGACATCAGGGCTGCATCTTTTGAGCCCAGTACTGAGCCTGAAAAGCGTTTCCAATCCCACTTACAAGTGAAACTTGCTAAAATGTGCCTCTCTGCTCTTCACTGAAAAGCTTGGTTCTGCATACATTTTTAGCATACGTTCTCCTGCTGGGTCAGCCGAGCAGCACATTTCTACTTAACCACCTGCTATCATGAGAGACATCAGGGCTGCATCTTTTGAGCCCAGTACTGAGCCTGAAAAGCATTTCTAACCCCACTTACAAGTGAAACTTGCTAAAATGTGCCTGGCTGCTCTTCACTGAAAAGCTTGGTTCTGCATACATTTTTAGCATACGTTTGCTCCTGCTGGGTCAGCCGAGCAGCGAATTTCTACTTAACCACCTGCTATCATGAGAGACATCAGGGCTGCATCTTTTGAGCCCAGTACTGAGCCTGAAAAGCGTTTCCAACCCCACTTACAAGTGAAACTTGCTAAAATGTGCCTCTCTGCTCTTCACTGAAAAGCTGATTCTGCGTACATTTTTGGCATAGGTTTGCTCCTGCTGGGTCAGCCGAGCAGCAAATTTCGACTTAACCACCTGCTATCATGAGATACATCAGGGCTGCATCTTTTGAGGCCAGTACTGAGCCTGAAAAGCGTTTCCAACCCCACTTACAAGTGAAACTTGCTAAAATGTGCCTGGCTGCTCTTCACTGAAAAGCTTGGTTCTGCACACATTTTTAGCATAGGTTTGCTCCTGCTGGGTCAGCCGAGCAGCGAATTTCTACTTAACCACCTGCTATCATGAGAGACATCAGGGCTGCATCTTTTGAGCCCAGTACTGAGCCTGAAAAGCATTTCCAACCCCACTTACAAGTGAAACTTGCTCAAATGTGCCTCTCTGCTCTTCACTGAAAAGCTCATTCTGCGTACATTTTTGGCATGGGTTTGCTCCTGCTGCGTCAGCAGAGCAGCGAATTTCTACTTAACCACCTGCTATCATGAGACATCAGGGCTGCATATTTTGAGCCCAGTACTGAGCCTGAAAAGCGTTTCCAATCCCACTTACAAGTGAAACTTGCTAAAATGTGCCTCTCTGCTCTTCACTGAAAAGCTTGGTTCTGCATACATTTTTAGCATACGTTTGCTCCTGCTGGGTCAGCCGAGCAGCACATTTCTACTTAACCGCCTGCTATCATGAGAGACATCAGGGCTGCATCTTTTGAGCCCAGTACTGAGCCTGAAAAGCATTTCCAACTCCACTTACAAGTGAAACTTGCTAAAATATGCCTGGCTGCTCTTCACTGAAAAGCTTGGTTCTGCATACATTTTTAGCATACGTTTGCTCCTACTGGGTCAGCCGAGCAGCAAATTTCTACTTAACCACCTGCTATCATGAGAGACATCAGGGCTGCATCTTTTGAGCCCATTACTGAGCCTGAAAAGCATTTCCAACCCCACTTACAAGTGAAACTTGCTAAAATGTGCCTCTCTGCTCTTCACTGAAAAGCTTGGTTCTGCATACATTTTTGGCATACGTTTGCTCCTGCTGGGTTAGCCGAGCAGCGAATTTCTACTTAACCACCTGCTATCATGAGAGACATCAGGGCTGCATCTTTTGAGGCCAGTACTGAGCCTGAAAAGCATTTCCAACCCCACTTACAAGTGAAACTTGCTAAAATGTGCCTCTCTGCTCTTCACTGAAAAGCTGATTCTGCGTACATTTTTGGCATAGGTTTGCTCCTGCTGGTTTAGCCGAGCAGCACATTTCTACTTAACCACCTGCTATTATGAGAGACATCAGGGCTGCATCCTTTTAGGCCAGTACTAAACCTGAAAAGCATTTCCAACCCCACTTACAAGTGAAACTTGCTAAAATGTGCCTAGCTTTTCACTGAAAAGCTTGTTTCTGCATACATTTTTGGCATACGTTTGCTCCTGCTGGGTCAGCCGAGCAGCAAATTTCTACTTAACCACCTGCTATCATGAGAGACATCAGGGCTGCATCTTTTGAGCCCAGTACTGACCCTGAAAAGCATTTCCAACCCCACTTACAAGTGAAACTTGCTAAAATGTGCCTCTCTGCTCTTCACTGAAAAGCTTGGTTCTGCATACATTTTTGGCATACATTTGCTCCTGCTGGGTCAGCCGAGCAGCGAATTTCTACTTAACCACCTGCTATCATGAGAGACATCAGGGCTGCATCTTTTGAGCCCAGTACTGAGCCTGAAAAGCGTTTCCAACCCCACTTACAAGTGAAACTTGATAAAATGTGCCTGGCTGCTCTTCACTGAAAAGCTTGGTTCTGCATACATTTTTAGCATACGTTCTCCTGCTGGGTCAGCCGAGCAGCACATTTCTACTTAACCACCTGCTATCATGAGAGACATCAGGGCTGCATCTTTTGAGCCCAGTACTGAGCCTGAAAAGCGTTTCCAACCCCACTTACAAGTGAAACTTGCTAAAATGTGCCTCTCTGCTCTTCACTGAAAAGCTGATTCTGCGTACATTTTTGGCATAGGTTTGCTCCTGCTGGGTCAGCCGAGCAGCAAATTTCGACTTAACCACCTGCTATCATGAGATACATCAGGGCTGCATCTTTTGAGGCCAGTACTGAGCCTGAAAAGCGTTTCCAACCCCACTTACAAGTGAAACTTGCTAAAATGTGCCTGGCTGCTCTTCACTGAAAAGCTTGGTTCTGCACACATTTTTAGCATAGGTTTGCTCCTGCTGGGTCAGCCGAGCAGCGAATTTCTACTTAACCACCTGCTATCATGAGAGACATCAGGGCTGCATCTTTTGAGCCCAGTACTGAGCCTGAAAAGCGTTTCCAACCCCACTTACAAGTGAAACTTGCTAAAATGTGCCTCTCTGCTCTTCACTGAAAAGCTGATTCTGCGTACATTTTTGGCATAGGTTTGCTCCTGCTGGGTCAGCCGAGCAGCAAATTTCGACTTAACCACCTGCTATCATGAGATACATCAGGGCTGCATCTTTTGAGGCCAGTACTGAGCCTGAAAAGCGTTTCCAACCCCACTTACAAGTGAAACTTGCTAAAATGTGCCTGGCTGCTCTTCACTGAAAAGCTTGGTTCTGCACACATTTTTAGCATAGGTTTGCTCCTGCTGGGTCAGCCGAGCAGCGAATTTCTACTTAACCACCTGCTATCATGAGAGACATCAGGGCTGCATCTTTTGAGCCCAGTACTGAGCCTGAAAAGCGTTTCCAACCCCACTTACAAGTGAAACTTGCTAAAATGTGCCTCTCTGCTCTTCACTGAAAAGCTGATTCTGCGTACATTTTTGGCATAGGTTTGCTCCTGCTGGGTCAGCCGAGCAGCAAATTTCTACTTAACCACCTGCTATCATGAGATACATCAGGGCTGCATCTTTTGAGGCCAGTACTGAGCCTGAAAAGCGTTTCCAACCCCACTTGCAAGTGAAACTTGCTAAAATGTGCCTGGCTGCTCTTCACTGAAAAGCTTGGTTCTGCACACATTTTTAGCATACGTTTGCTCCTGCTGGGTCAGCCGAGCAGCGAATTTCTACTTAACCACCTGCTATCATGAGAGACATCAGGGCTGCATCTTTTGAGCCCAGTACTGAGCCTGAAAAGCGTTTCCAACCCCACTTACAAGTGAAACTTGCTAAAATGTGCCTGGCTGCTCTTCACTGAAAAGCTTGGTTCTGCATACATTTTTAGCATACGTTTGCTCCTACTGGGTCAGCCGAGCAGCGAATTTCTACTTAACCACCTGCTATCATGAGAGACATCAGGGCTGCATCTTTTGAGCCCAGTACTGAGCCTGAAAAGCGTTTCCAACCCCACTTACAAGTGAAACTTGCTAAACTGTGCCTCTCTGCTCTTCACTGAAAAGCTTGGTTCTGCATACATTTTTAGCATACGTTTGCTCCTGCTGGGTCAGCCGAGCAGCACATTTCTACTTAACCACCTGCTATCATGAGAGACATCAGGGCTGCGTCTTTTGAGCCCAGTACTGAGCCTGAAAAGCATTTCCAACCCCACTTACAAGTGAAACTTGCTAAAATGTGCCTGGCTGCTCTTCACTGAAAAGCTTGTTTCTGCATAAATTTTTAGCATACGTTTGCTCCTGCTGGGTCAGCCGAGCAGCAAATTTCTACTTAACCACCTGCTATCATGAGAGACATCAGGGCTGCATCTTTTGAGCCCAGTACTGAGCCTGAAAAGCGTTTCCAACCCCACTTACAAGTGAAACTTGATAAAATGTGCCTGGCTGCTCTTCACTGAAAAGCTTGGTTCTGCATACATTTTTAGCATACGTTCTCCTGCTGGGTCAGCCGAGCAGCACATTTCTACTTAACCACCTGCTATCATGAGAGACATCAGGGCTGCATCTTTTGAGCCCAGTACTGAGCCTGAAAAGCGTTTCCAACCCCACTTACAAGTGAAACTTGCTAAAATGTGCCTCTCTGCTCTTCACTGAAAAGCTGATTCTGCGTACATTTTTGGCATAGGTTTGCTCCTGCTGGGTCAGCCGAGCAGCAAATTTCGACTTAACCACCTGCTATCATGAGATACATCAGGGCTGCATCTTTTGAGGCCAGTACTGAGCCTGAAAAGCGTTTCCAACCCCACTTACAAGTGAAACTTGCTAAAATGTGCCTGGCTGCTCTTCACTGAAAAGCTTGGTTCTGCACACATTTTTAGCATAGGTTTGCTCCTGCTGGGTCAGCCGAGCAGCGAATTTCTACTTAACCACCTGCTATCATGAGAGACATCAGGGCTGCATCTTTTGAGCCCAGTACTGAGCCTGAAAAGCGTTTCCAACCCCACTTACAAGTGAAACTTGCTAAAATGTGCCTCTCTGCTCTTCACTGAAAAGCTGATTCTGCGTACATTTTTGGCATAGGTTTGCTCCTGCTGGGTCAGCCGAGCAGCAAATTTCGACTTAACCACCTGCTATCATGAGATACATCAGGGCTGCATCTTTTGAGGCCAGTACTGAGCCTGAAAAGCGTTTCCAACCCCACTTACAAGTGAAACTTGCTAAAATGTGCCTGGCTGCTCTTCACTGAAAAGCTTGGTTCTGCACACATTTTTAGCATAGGTTTGCTCCTGCTGGGTCAGCCGAGCAGCGAATTTCTACTTAACCACCTGCTATCATGAGAGACATCAGGGCTGCATCTTTTGAGCCCAGTACTGAGCCTGAAAAGCGTTTCCAACCCCACTTACAAGTGAAACTTGCTAAAATGTGCCTCTCTGCTCTTCACTGAAAAGCTGATTCTGCGTACATTTTTGGCATAGGTTTGCTCCTGCTGGGTCAGCCGAGCAGCAAATTTCTACTTAACCACCTGCTATCATGAGATACATCAGGGCTGCATCTTTTGAGGCCAGTACTGAGCCTGAAAAGCGTTTCCAACCCCACTTGCAAGTGAAACTTGCTAAAATGTGCCTGGCTGCTCTTCACTGAAAAGCTTGGTTCTGCACACATTTTTAGCATACGTTTGCTCCTGCTGGGTCAGCCGAGCAGCGAATTTCTACTTAACCACCTGCTATCATGAGAGACATCAGGGCTGCATCTTTTGAGCCCAGTACTGAGCCTGAAAAGCGTTTCCAACCCCACTTACAAGTGAAACTTGCTAAAATGTGCCTGGCTGCTCTTCACTGAAAAGCTTGGTTCTGCATACATTTTTAGCATACGTTTGCTCCTACTGGGTCAGCCGAGCAGCGAATTTCTACTTAACCACCTGCTATCATGAGAGACATCAGGGCTGCATCTTTTGAGCCCAGTACTGAGCCTGAAAAGCGTTTCCAACCCCACTTACAAGTGAAACTTGCTAAACTGTGCCTCTCTGCTCTTCACTGAAAAGCTTGGTTCTGCATACATTTTTAGCATACGTTTGCTCCTGCTGGGTCAGCCGAGCAGCACATTTCTACTTAACCACCTGCTATCATGAGAGACATCAGGGCTGCGTCTTTTGAGCCCAGTACTGAGCCTGAAAAGCATTTCCAACCCCACTTACAAGTGAAACTTGCTAAAATGTGCCTGGCTGCTCTTCACTGAAAAGCTTGTTTCTGCATAAATTTTTAGCATACGTTTGCTCCTGCTGGGTCAGCCGAGCAGCAAATTTCTACTTAACCACCTGCTATCATGAGAGACATCAGGGCTGCATCTTTTGAGCCCAGTACTGAGCCTGAAAAGCGTTTCCAACCCCACTTACAAGTGAAACTTGCTAAAATGTGCCTCTCTGCTCTTCACTGAAAAGCTCATTCTGCGTACATTTTTGGCATGGGTTTGCGCCTGCTGGGTCAGCCGAGCAGCAAATTTCTACTTAACCACCTGCTATCATGAGAGACATCAGGGCTGCATGTTTTGAGCCCAGTACGGA
The DNA here is from genome assembly GCF_964261635.1 of Lissotriton helveticus. NCBI lineage: Eukaryota > Metazoa > Chordata > Amphibia > Caudata > Salamandridae > Lissotriton > Lissotriton helveticus. The sequence goes on along the minus strand of NC_136065.1, from coordinate 744,081,434 downwards.
GCCTGAAAAGCATTTCCAATCCCACTTACAAGTGAAACTTGCTAAAATGTGCCTGGCTGCTCTTCACTGAAAAGCTTGTTTCTGCATAATTTTTTGGCATACGTTTGCTCCTGCTGCGTCAGCAGAGCAGCGAATTTCTACTTAACCACCTGCTATCATGAGACATCAGGGCTGCATCTTTTGAGCCCAGTACTGAGCCTGAAAAGCGTTTCCAATCCCACTTACAAGTGAAACTTGCTAAAATGTGCCTCTCTGCTCTTCACTGAAAAGCTTGGTTCTGCATACATTTTTAGCATACGTTTGCTCCTGCTGGGTCAGCCGAGCAGCACATTTCTACTTAACCGCCTGCTATCATGAGAGACATCAGGGCTGCATCTTTTGAGCCCATTACTGAGCCTGAAAAGCATTTCCAACCCCACTTACAAGTGAAACTTGCTAAAATGTGCCTCTCTGCTCTTCACTGAAAAGCTTGGTTCTGCATACATTTTTGGCATACGTTTGCTCCTGCTGGGTTAGCCGAGCAGCGAATTTCTACTTAACCACCTGCTATCATGAGAGACATCAGGGCTGCATCTTTTGAGGCCAGTACTGAGCCTGAAAAGCATTTCCAACCCCACTTACAAGTGAAACTTGCTAAAATGTGCCTCTCTGCTCTTCACTGAAAAGCTGATTCTGCGTACATTTTTGGCATAGGTTTGCTCCTGCTGGTTTAGCCGAGCAGCACATTTCTACTTAACCACCTGCTATTATGAGAGACATCAGGGCTGCATCCTTTTAGGCCAGTACTAAGCCTGAAAAGCATTTCCAACCCCACTTACAAGTGAAACTTGCTAAAATGTGCCTAGCTTTTCACTGAAAAGCTTGTTTCTGCATAAATTTTTGGCATACGTTTGCTCGTGCTGGGTCAGCCGAGCAGCAAATTTCTACTTAACCACCTGCTATCATGAGAGACATCAGGGCTGCATCTTTTGAGCCCAGTACTGACCCTGAAAAGCATTTCCAACCCCACTTACAAGTGAAACTTGCTAAAATGTGCCTCTCTGCTCTTCACTGAAAAGCTTGGTTCTGCATACATTTTTGGCATACGTTTGCTCCTGCTGGGTCAGCCGAGCAGCGAATTTCTACTTAACCACCTGCTATCATGAGAGACATCAGGGCTGCATCTTTTGAGCCCAGTACTGAGCCTGAAAAGCGTTTCCAACCCCACTTACAAGGGAAACTTGCTAAACTGTGCCTCTCTGCTCTTCACTGAAAAGCTTGGTTCTGCATACATTTTTAGCATACGTTTGCTCCTGCTGGGTCAGCCGAGCAGCGAATTTCTACTTAACCACCTGCTATCATGAGAGACATCAGGGCTGCATCTTTTGAGCCCAGTACTGAGCCTGAAAAGCATTTCCAACCCCACTTACAGGTGAAACTTGCTAAAATGTGCCTGGCTGCTCTACACTGAAAAGCTTGTTTCTGCATAAATTTTTAGCATACGTTTGCTCCTGCTGGGTCAGCCGAGCAGCACATTTCTACTTAACCACCTGCTATCATGAGAGACATCAGGGCTGCATCTTTTGAGCCCAGTACTGAGCCTGAAAAGCATTTCCAACCCCACTTACAAGTGAAACTTGCTAAAATGTGCCTGGCTGCTCTTCACTGAAAAGCTTGTTTCTGCATACATTTTTAGCATACGTTTGCTCCTGCTGGGTCAGCCGAGCAGCACATTTCTACTTAACCGCCTGCTATCATGAGAGACATCAGGGCTGAATCTTTTGAGCCCAGTACTGAGCCTGAAAAGCGTTTCCAACTCCACTTACAAGTGAAACTTGCTAAAATATGCCTGGCTGCTCTTCACTGGAAAGCTTGGTTCTGCATACATTTTTAGCATACGTTTGCTCCTACTGGGTCAGCCGAGCAGCAAATTTCTACTTAACCACCTGCTATCATGAGAGACATCAGGGCTTCATCTTTTGAGCCCATTACTGAGCCTGAAAAGCATTTCCAACCCCACTTACAAGTGAAACTTGCTAAAATGTGCCTCTCTGCTCTTCACTGAAAAGCTTGGTTCTGCATACATTTTTGGCATACGTTTGCTCCTGCTGGGTTAGCCGAGCAGCGAATTTCTACTTAACCACCTGCTATCATGAGAGACATCAGGGCTGCATCTTTTGAGGCCAGTACTGAGCCTGAAAAGCATTTCCAACCCCACTTACAAGTGAAACTTGCTAAAATGTGCCTCTCTGCTCTTCACTGAAAAGCTGATTCTGCGTACATTTTTGGCATAGGTTTGCTCCTGCTGGTTTAGCCGAGCAGCACATTTCTACTTAACCACCTGCTATTATGAGAGACATCAGGGCTGCATCCTTTTAGGCCAGTACTAAGCCTGAAAAGCATTTCCAACCCCACTTACAAGTGAAACTTGCTAAAATGTGCCTAGCTTTTCACTGAAAAGCTTGTTTCTGCATAAATTTTTGGCATACGTTTGCTCCTGCTGGGTCAGCCGAGCAGCAAATTTCTACTTAACCACCTGCTATCATGAGAGACATCAGGGCTGCATCTTTTGAGCCCAGTACTGACCCTGAAAAGCATTTCCAACCCCACTTACAAGTGAAACTTGCTAAAATGTGCCTCTCTGCTCTTCACTGAAAAGCTTGGTTCTGCATACATTTTTGGCATACGTTTGCTCCTGCTGGGTCAGCCGAGCAGCGAATTTCTACTTAACCACCTGCTATCATGAGAGACATCAGGGCTGCATCTTTTGAGCCCAGTACTGAGCCTGAAAAGCGTTTCCAACCCCACTTACAAGTGAAACTTGCTAAAATGTGCCTGGCTGCTCTTCACTGAAAAGCTTGGTTCTGCATACATTTTTAGCATACGTTTGCTCCTGCTGGGTCAGCCGAGCAGCGAATTTCTACTTAACCACCTGCTATCATGAGAGACATCAGGGCTGCATCTTTTGAGCCCAGTACTGAGCCTGAAAAGCATTTCCAACCCCACTTACAAGTGAAACTTGCTAAAATGTGCCTCTCTGCTCTTCACTGAAAAGCTTGGTTCTGCATACATTTTTAGCATACGTTCTCCTGCTGGGTCAGCCGAGCAGCACATTTCTACTTAACCACCTGCTATCATGAGAGACATCAGGGCTGCATCTTTTGAGCCCAGTACTGAGCCTGAAAAGCATTTCCAATCCCACTTACAAGTGAAACTTGCTAAAATGTGCCTGGCTGCTCTTCACTGAAAAGCTTGTTTCTGCATAATTTTTTGGCATACGTTTGCTCCTGCTGCGTCAGCAGAGCAGCGAATTTCTACTTAACCACCTGCTATCATGAGACATCAGGGCTGCATCTTTTGAGCCCAGTACTGAGCCTGAAAAGCGTTTCCAATCCCACTTACAAGTGAAACTTGCTAAAATGTGCCTCTCTGCTCTTCACTGAAAAGCTTGGTTCTGCATACATTTTTGGCATACGTTTGCTCCTGCTGGGTTAGCCGAGCAGCGAATTTCTACTTAACCACCTGCTATCATGAGAGACATCAGGGCTGCATCTTTTGAGGCCAGTACTGAGCCTGAAAAGCATTTCCAACCCCACTTACAAGTGAAACTTGCTAAAATGTGCCTCTCTGCTCTTCACTGAAAAGCTGATTCTGCGTACATTTTTGGCATAGGTTTGCTCCTGCTGGTTTAGCCGAGCAGCACATTTCTACTTAACCACCTGCTATTATGAGAGACATCAGGGCTGCATCCTTTTAGGCCAGTACTAAGCCTGAAAAGCATTTCCAACCCCACTTACAAGTGAAACTTGCTAAAATGTGCCTAGCTTTTCACTGAAAAGCTTGTTTCTGCATAAATTTTTGGCATACGTTTGCTCCTGCTGGGTCAGCCGAGCAGCAAATTTCTACTTAACCACCTGCTATCATGAGAGACATCAGGGCTGCATCTTTTGAGCCCAGTACTGAGCCTGAAAAGCATTTCCAACCCAACTTACAAGTGAAACTTGCTAAAATGTGCCTCTCTGCTCTTCACTGAAAAGCTTGGTTCTGCATACATTTTTAGCATACGTTTGCTCCTGCTGGGTCAGCCGAGCAGCGAATTTCTACTTAACCACCTGCTATCATGAGAGACATCAGGGCTGCCTCTTCTGAGCCCAGTACTGAGCCTGAAAAGCATTTCCAACCCCACTTACAAGTGAAACTTGCTAAAATGTGCCTCTCTGCTCTTCACTGAAAAGCTTGGTTCTGCATACATTTTTAGCATACGTTCTCCTGCTGGGTCAGCCGAGCAGCACATTTCTACTTAACCACCTGCTATCATGAGAGACATCAGGGCTGCATCTTTTGAGCCCAGTACTGAGCCTGAAAAGCATTTCCAATCCCACTTACAAGTGAAACTTGCTAAAATGTGCCTGGCTGCTCTTCACTGAAAAGCTTGTTTCTGCATAATTTTTTGGCATACGTTTGCTCCTGCTGCGTCAGCAGAGCAGCGAATTTCTACTTAACCACCTGCTATCATGAGACATCAGGGCTGCATCTTTTGAGCCCAGTACTGAGCCTGAAAAGCGTTTCCAATCCCACTTACAAGTGAAACTTGCTAAAATGTGCCTCTCTGCTCTCACTGAAAAGCTTGGTTCTGCATACATTTTTAGCATACGTTCTCCTGCTGGGTCAGCCGAGCAGCACATTTCTACTTAACCACCTGCTATCATGAGAGACATCAGGGCTGCATCTTTTGAGCCCAGTACTGAGCCTGAAAAGCATTTCTAACCCCACTTACAAGTGAAACTTGCTAAAATGTGCCTGGCTGCTCTTCACTGAAAAGCTTGGTTCTGCATACATTTTTAGCATACGTTTGCTCCTGCTGGGTCAGCCGAGCAGCGAATTTCTACTTAACCACCTGCTATCATGAGAGACATCAGGGCTGCATCTTTGGAGCCCAGTACTGCGCCTGAAAAGCGTTTCCAACCCCACTTACAGTGAAACTTGCTAAAATGTGCTTGGCTGCTCTTCACTGAAAAGCTTGGTTCTGCATACATTTTTAGCATATGTTTGCTCCTGCTTGGCCTGCCGAGCAGGGAATTTCTACTTAACCACCTGCTATCATGAGAGACATCAGGGCTGCATCTTTTGAGCCCAGTACTGAGCCTGAAAAGCGTTTCCAACCCCACTTACAAGTGAAACTTGCTAAAATGTGCCTCTCTGCTCTTCACTGAAAAGCTGATTCTGCGTACATTTTTGGCATTGAAAGCGTGAAATCTATACAAGCCGAGGCAACTGAGAAAGAGGTGAATGAATGGAGAGGAAGTAAGGGTAGGTTAGATGCGAATGGTTGTTGGGTCGAATTGTCAGAACACCAGCGATGGCTATTACCTAACGCATATGTACTTGCAGTAGTAACAATGGCTCACGGATTTGCACACATCAGTTCGAGAGGAATCTGTAAAGTATTGGCCCCAGTATGGCAAAATAGCAATATCCCGAAATATGCAGAGAATGTGGTCAGAAACTGTATGGTGTGTTTGAAGTACAATCCCGGTAGGGGAACCCCAACTCCAGCTGGTCATTTTGCGCCTCCAACGTATCCGTTCGAGGTTTTGCAGCTTGATTTCATTCACATGGAGAGATGCAACAATCTGAAGTATGTGCTCGTTGTTGTTTGCGCTTTCTCCAGGTGGGTGGAAGCGTACCCCCTTAAGGACAATACAGCCTTGTCAACTGCCAAAGCCCTTGTCAAAGAGTTCTTCCCGAGATTTGGCATGCCTAGAATTGTCTGGAGTGATAATGGAAGTGAATTCGTAGGACGCGTGATGAAGAGAGTGTGTGAATGTTTGGGCATCCAACAAAAATTCCACTCTGCGAATCACCCCCAATCAGCTGGATTAGTAGAGTGCTACAATGGCACTTTGAAGCTCAAATTAGCCAAAATCCAAGCCAGCACAGGTCTTAAATGGCCTGACGCCTTGCCTCTAGCACTCTTGTCAACGAGAATGACAGTCCATTCCAGATTAGGACTTAGCCCCCATGAGATAGTGTTTGGCCGCCCAGCCAACGTCTGGGGCGTGCCAAGACCAAAGAAACTTAGCGAAATAGAGCACCCCGTACTGCTTGATTATTTGTGCGAATTGACAACTAAATTGCGTGTTTTACACCAACAGGTTCACAGTTCCTCTCCGCCAGCCTCTGACGATCCAGGTCACTCCATCACACCCGGCTCGTGGGTCTTGGTGCGAAACTTCCAGCGCACAAACAACGGACAGCCGAGGTGGACCGGACCTTACCTGGTACTTCTTTCCACGAGATCAGCGGTTCGGGTGGAAGGCAAAAAGAACTGGGTGCACGGGACCCATTGTAAACGGGTCCCTCTGCCCCTTCCATACGACCGGTGGGTCAACGAAGGAATTGCCGACTCCGAGACAGAATCCATACCTCGTTTCATCCCTTTCAGCGATGCACGTCTAAAAGAAACTGGTACCGAAAAGGAGAGTGATCATATTTTACAAGGATTTGTGCCACCGTGTATGCAGTTGGACACTACCGAACCTGAGACATTGTTTGAAGACACTTCCGTACCTGGGAAATGACGGTACAACTTGAGATCTAACCCCAGAGACTAATAAAAGAGCAAACTAATGTGATTTTCCCTCCCCCAAGAACGATTTTTGATTTTTCAGCTCTCTCACTCTCAGGAAACTAGCTCATTTTTGATTTTCGAACCGCCATCCGGTTCTGCTGCTAGGGTCGCGGTTAAAGTCTGGGGAGTGCAACTGGGGACGTTTAGGTCAACGGTTCTGGTTGGTCCAAGGGAGTTACCCCGGACTGAACAGAGCGCACTCCCTGGGAGAACCAACCTACCACCGCGGGCAGCAACTAGAGGATGGAGTTTCCTAGGGTAAAGAGACCTACCAGACTCCCAAACTTTGAAAGACAATTATGCACTGTACTGGCCAAAAGAAATTTTTTGATAACATGTATTTTAATGTTGTGTAGCATAACAATGTTTTTGACTGGCTATACTCTATTCGTATTCCAAGTTACCTTTCAAATGACACCCGGCCACAGCCTCCTCCTACTATCTCTCCACACTACTTTCACCCTCTACCTGAACACGAGTCTGCCAGAAGACTCGAATTTGTAAATAACTCATTCATTCAACTCCTACACCAACACCAGTCCATCATGAACACATCGAACTGTTGGATATGTGGACTCATGCCACACACGACGGATAAGGGTATCCCATACTTCATCCTTCCATTCAGCTATTATGGTTCTCTGTGGGCTTTCCAGACCATGTTCCTATTCGCCCTAGAACCATACCCGACACGTTCTACTGAAAGTGATTCCAGTAACAAGGCACTAATAGCAGGGATAAGAAATATGAGTAGAGAGTTCGACACCTATCTTACGATTCCCAAAGATGAACTCACTCCGTACACTCGTTGCAACGTAACTAAATATGGGGTTTACCTGAGTAAGAGCCAGACAGCAAAGAAATCCCGCCCAGTTTGGATAGTACCCAACCGAGGTCACTTATGTTTACAGGGTATCGGCAGGGATCCCAAAGCACAATTAGGAAAGAGTATATGCGCGGAAACATATGTGTTCGCTTCTCGAACTTCCCCCATATTACTAGCAGCCAAAGGCACGTATTTCATCTGCCATGACCAAGCTTACACGTGGTTGCCCCCTAACTTCTCAGGTACATGCTTTATCGCATTTCTGCTGCCTCCCACCTACACGGCCAGAGCAGATTACCATCGGACAAGGACAGCTAGAGGTGTCGTGAGTAAAGACGACACCGCGGGTCAGGAATTCGCTGACTTCGCAAAGGGTTTTCTGCCATTTTGGGGGCCTATGGTAAACAGCAGGAATATTCGCCAGTTATCAAGGATAGTTGAATCGGCCGTGAGTACAACGGCCGGAGCCCTTGGAAATTTAACGACCGAGCTTCAGTCGGATCGACTTATGACCCTTCAGAACCGAGTTGCCCTAGATATCATACTCGCCGATCGTGGTGGTGTGTGTAGAGTGATCCAATCTAGTTGTTGCATTTTCATCCCTGATAACGCACCGACAGTGTACCACGCCATCTCTAAACTACACGAAATATCTGATTCCCTACACGTGGAAAAAGGAGATTGGTCCTTGCTAGGGTGGTTCTGGGGACTGATCGCTACATGGGGATGGAAAACATTGATCTTCATTGGGATGATCTTAGCACTTCTGTTTATGTTCTGCCTGTGTATACAGTGCGCTCCTGCACTATGTGGCCTCTGTGCTACTTCATGTGTACGGAAGCCTGTGTCAAGGGACGAACTGAGCAACAGAATGATGTTACAGCAGCATCTCCACGAATTCCTTCATACGGATTTGGACTCAGACTAACATGAATTATTGCCTTACATAAGGGCAAAAGGAGGGTCTGTGGTTCTGAAAATCTGGACCCTATTGTTGTTCCGATATCGAGGTCCAATACCCGTGTCACAAAATATCAACGTACCATGACGAATTTGGTATCAGCGAATCGATAATGATTAGGACATCATTTCTATGCATTTGCGTCAGAATCGAGGGTCGCCAACACCCCCAAATCGTAGTTTCCGTCCCAACCCCTTAGACTCCATTTTGTGAACGACATCCATCTTACGTCTTGCCCTCATGATAATTCAATTAAAGGTCGAGCTTGATCTAAAAGGACACGTCCTCCTTCCCTGACTTCCCCCTGACCTGTCCCAACTGACTCCATTGCCTTTAGCCAAACCTGTTTGAGCAACCCCTCGCCCAGTGGCCAAATGCGATAGCATCGATGCATAGCATTCCTCAAACCATTTCACTACATGCAAACCATGCTTTCTACAAACACACACCTGCCCCGTTCCCTGTTTGTGGCCAGTTTTATGACTAGGAGGTGCCTTCTTTTATTGGGGTTTCATCGATATCTGATGGGAGTTCCCGGCTTAGCTGGGTAACCTATCACGAATTGGACGTCTAAAATACGGGCTTGCCTACATGACTTCGCTCTTTTGTATTATTGTAGAAATATGTGTACAGCCATATCATAAACTCAAGAATTCTTGCTTGCAGCTATTATTTCTGTATATAAGGAGAAGGCTGGTTCTGTAAAAACGAACAGTCTCCTGAGAACACATGACCCGTGTTTGTCGTGCTTCTAGGACACCTGTTACTTGGTAGCTATCAATAAAACTTGATCTCTGACTCGACTAGAAGACTCTGTGTTTCTGTGGTCCGGAACAGGGAGAACTCAGAGGTCTTCGGGTGTTATCCCCTGGCACCAAACGGGTTCCTAAAAACCCGTTACCTCAACCTGCTATCATGAGATACATCAGGGCTGCATCTTTTGAGGCCAGTACTGAGCCTGAAAAGCGTTTCCAACCCCACTTACAAGTGAAACTTGCTAAAATGTGCCTGGCTGCTCTTCACTGAAAAGCTTGGTTCTGCACACATTTTTAGCATACGTTTGCTCCTGCTGGGTCAGCCGAGCAGCGAATTTCTACTTAACCACCTGCTATCATGAGAGACATCAGGGCTGCATCTTTTGAGCCCAGTACTGAGCCTGAAAAGCATTTCCAACCCCACTTACAAGTGAAACTTGATAAACTGTGCCTCTCTGCTCTTCACTGAAAAGCTGGTTCTGCATACATTTTTAGCATACGTTTGCTCCTGCTGGGTCAGCCGAGCAGCACATTTCTACTTAACCACCTGCTATCATGAGAGACATCAGGGCTGCATCTTTTGAGGCCAGTACTAAGCCTGAAAAGCATTTCCAACCCCACTTACAAGTGAAACTTGCTAAAATGTGCCTAGCTGCTCTTCACTGAAAAGCTTGTTTCTGCATACATTTTTGGCATACGTTTGCTCCTGCTGGGTCAGCCGAGCAGCAAATTTCTACTTAACCACCTGCTATCATGAGAGACATCAGGGCTGCATCTTTTGAGCCCAGTACTGAGCCTAAAAAGCATTTCCAACCCCACGTACAAGTGAAACTTGATAAAATGTGCCTCTCTGCTCTTCACTGAAAAGCTTGGTTCTGCATACATTTTTAGCATACATTTGCTCCTGCTGGGTCAGCCGAGCAGCAAATTTCTACTTAACCACCTGCTATCATGAGAGACATCAGGGCTGCATCTTTTGAGCCCAGTACTGAGCCCGAAAAGCATTTCCAACCCCACTTAGAAGTGAAACTTGCTAAAATATGCCTGGCTGCTCTTCACTGAAAAGCTTGGTTCTGCATACATTTTTAGCATACGTTTGCTCCTGCTGGGTCAGCCGAGCAGCACATTTCTACTTAACCACCTGCTATCATGAGAGACATCAGGGCTGCATCTTTTGAGCCCAGTACTGAGCCTGAAAAGCATTTCCAACCCCACTTACAAGTGAAACTTGCTAAAATGTGCCTCTCTGCTCTTCACTGAAAAGCTGATTCTGCGTACATTTTTGGCATAGGTTTGCTTCTGCTGGGTCATCCGAGCAGCACATTTCTACTTAACCACCTGCTATCATGAGAGACATCAGGGCTGCATCTTTTGAGGCCAGTACTAAGCCTGAAAAGCATTTCCAACCCCACTTACAAGTGAAACTTGCTAAAATGTGCCTAGCTGCTCTTCACTGAAAAGCTTGTTTCTGCATACATTTTTGGCATACGTTTGCTCCTGCTGGGTCAGCCGAGCAGCGAATTTCTACTTAACCACCTGCTATCATGAGAGACATCAGGGCTGCATCTTTTGAGCCCAGTACTGAGCCTGAAAAGCGTTTCCAACCCCACTTATAAGTGAAACTTGCTAAAATGTGCCTCTCTGCTCTTCACTGAAAAGCTGATTCTGCGTACATTTTTGGCATACGTTTGCTCCTGCTGCGTCAGCAGAGCAGCGAATTTCTACTTAACCACCTGCTATCATGAGACATCAGGGCTGCATCTTTTGAGCCCAGTACTGAGCCTGAAAAGCATTTCCAACCCCACTTACAAGTGAAACTTGCTAAAATGTGCCTCTCTGCTCTTCACTGAAAAGCTGATTCTGCGTACATTTTTTGCATAGGTTTGCTCCTGCTGGGCCAGCCGAGCAGCGAATTTCTACTTAACCACCTGCTATCATGAGAGAGATCAGGGCTGCATCTTTTGAGCCCAGTACTGAGCCTGAAAAGCATTTCCAACCCCACTTACAAGTGAAACTTGCTAAAATGTGCCTGGCTGCTCTTCACTGAAAAGCTTGGTTCTGCACACATTTTTAGCATACGTTTGCTCCTGCTGGGTCAGCCGAGCAGCAAATTTCTACTTAACCACCTGCTATCATGAGACATCAGGGCTGCATCTTTTGAGCCCAGTACTGAGCCTGAAAAGCGTTTCCAACCCCACTTACAAGTGAAACTTGCTAAAATGTGCCTGGCTGCTCTTCACTGAAAAGCTTGGTTCTGCATACATTTTTAGCATACGTTTGCTCCTGCTGGGTCAGCCGAGCAGCAAATTTCTACTTAACCACCTGCTATCATGAGAGACATCAGGGCTGCATCTTTTGAGCCCAGTACTGAGCCTGAAAAGCGTTTCCAACCCCACTTACAAGTGAAACTTGCTAAAATGTGCCTCTCTGCTCTTTACTGAAAAGCTTGGTTCTGCATACATTTTTAGCATACGTTTGCTCCTGCTGGGTCAGCTGAGCAGCAAATTTCTACTTAACCACCTGCTATCATGAGAGACATCAGGGCTGCATCTTTTGAGCCCAGTACTGAGCCCGAAAAGCATTTCCAAACCCACTTAGAAGTGAAACTTGCTAAAATATGCCTGGCTGCTCTTCACTGAAAAGTTTGGTTCTGCATACATTTTTAGCATACGTTTGCTCCTGCTGGGTCAGCTGAGCAGCAAATTTCTACTTAACCACCTGCTATCATGAGAGACATCAGGGCTGCATCTTTTGAGCCCAGTACTGAGCCTGAAAAGCATTTCCAACCCCACTTACAAGTGAAACTTGCTAAAATGTGCCTCTCTGCTCTTCACAGAAAAGCTGATTCTGCGTACATTTTTGGCATAGGTTTGCTCCTGCTGGGTCAGCCGAGAAGCACATTTCTACTTAACCACCTGCTATCATGAAAAACATCAGGGCTGCATCTTTTGAGGCCAGTACTAAGCCTGAAAAGCATTTCCAACCCCACTTACAAGTGAAACTTGCTAAAATGTGCCTAGCTGCTCTTCACTGAAAAGCTTGTTTCTGCATACATTTTTGGCATACGTTTGCTCCTGCTGGGTCAGCCGAGCAGCGAATTTCTACTTAACCACCTGCTATCATGAGAGACATCAGGGCTGCATCTTTTGAGCCCAGTACTGAGCCTGAAAAGCATTTCCAACCCCACTTACAAGTGAAACTTGCTAAAATGTGCCTGGCTGCTCTTCACTGAAAAGCTTGGTTCTGCACACATTTTTAGCATACGTTTGCTCCTGCTGGGTCAGCCGAGCAGCAAATTTCTACTTAACCACCTGCTATCATGAGATACATCAGGGCTGCATCTTTTGAGCCCAGTACTGAGCCTGAAAAGCGTTTCCAACCCCACTTACAAGTGAAACTTGCTAAAATGTGCCTCTCTGCTCTTCACTGAAAAGCTGATTCTGCGTACATTTTTTGCATAGGTTTGCTCCTGCTGGGCCAGCCGAGCAGCGAATTTCTACTTAACCACCTGCTATCATGAGAGAGATCAGGGCTGCATGTTTTGAGCCCAGTACTGAGCCTGAAAAGCATTTCCAATCCCACTTACAAGTGAAACTTGCTAAAATGTGCCTGGCTGCTCTTCACTGAAAAGCTTGGTTCTGCACACATTTTTAGCATACGTTTGCTCCTGCTGGGTCAGCCGAGCAGCAAATTTCTACTTAACCACCTGCTATCATGAGAGACAGGGCTGCATCTTTTGAGCCCAGTACTGAGCCTGAAAAGCGTTTCCAACCCCACTTACAAGTGAAACTTGCTAAAATGTGCCTCTCTGCTCTTCACTGAAAAGCTTGGTTCTGCATACATTTTTAGCATATGTTTGCTCCTGCTGGGTCAGCCGAGCAGCAAATTTCTACTTAACCGCCTGCTATCATGAGAGACATCAGGGCTGCATCTTTTGAGCCCATTACTGAGCCTGAAAAGCATTTCCAATCCCACTTACAAGTGAAACTTGCTAAAATGTGCCTGGCTGCTCTTCACTGAAAAGCTTGTTTCTGCATACATTTTTGAAATACGTTTGCTCCTGCTGCGTCAGCAGAGCAGCGAATTTCTACTTAACCACCTGCTATCATGAGACATCAGGGCTGCATCTTTTGAGCCCAGTACTGAGCCTGAAAAGCGTTTCCAACCCCACTTACAAGTGAAACTTGCTAAAATGTGCCTGGCTGCTCTTCACTGAAAAACTTGGTTCTGCAGACATTTTTAGCATACGTTTGCTCCTGCTGGGTCAGCCGAGCAGCGAATTTCTACTTAACCACCTGCTATCATGAGAGACATCAGGGCTGCATCTTTTGAGCCCAGTACTGAGCCTGAAAAGCGTTTCCAACCCCACTTACAAGTGAAACTTGCTAAAATGTGCCTCTCTGCTCTTTACTGAAAAGCTTGGTTCTGCATACATTTTTGGCATACGTTTGCTCCTGCTGGGTTAGCCGAGCAGCGAATTTCTACTTAACCACCTGCTATCATGAGAGACATCAGGGCTGCATCTTTTGAGGCCAGTACTGAGCCTGAAAAGCGTTTCCAACCCCACTTACAAGTGAAACTTGCTAAAATGTGCCTCTCTGCTCTTTACTGAAAAGCTTGGTTCTGCATACATTTTTAGCATACGTTTGTTCCTGCTGGGTCAGCCGAGCAGCAAATTTCTACTTAACCACCTGCTATCATGAGAGACATCAGGGCTGCATCTTTTGAGCCCAGTACTGAGCCCGAAAAGCATTTCCAACCCCACTTAGAAGTGAAACTTGCTAAAATATGCCTGGCTGCTCTTCACTGAAAACCTTGGTTCTGCATACATTTTTAGCATACGTTTGCTCCTGCTGGGTCAGCCGAGCAGCAAATTTCTACTTAACCACCTGCTATCATGAGAGACATCAGGGCTGCATCTTTTGAGCCCAGTACTGAGCCTGAAAAGCATTTCCAACCCCACTTACAAGTGAAACTTGCTAAAATGTGCCTCTCTGCTCTTTACTGAAAAGCTTGGTTCTGCATACATTTTTAGCATACGTTTGCTCCTGCTGGGTCAGCCGAGCAGCAAATTTCTACTTAACCACCTGCTATCATGAGAGACATCAGGGCTGCATCTTTTGAGCCCAGTACTGAGCCCGAAAAGCATTTCCAACCCCACTTAGAAGTGAAACTTGCTAAAATATGCCTGGCTGCTCTTCACTGAAAAGCTTGGTTCTGCATACATTTTTAGCATACGTTTGCTCCTGCTGGGTCAGCCGAGCAGCAAATTTCTACTTAACCACCTGCTATCATAAGAGACATCAGGGCTGCATCTTTTGAGCCCAGTACTGAGCCTGAAAAGCATTTCCAACCCCACTTACAAGTGAAACTTGCTAAAATGTGCCTCTCTGCTCTTCACTGAAAAGCTGATTCTGCGTACATTTTTGGCATAGGTTTGCTCCTGCTGGGTCAGCCGAGAAGCACATTTCTACTTAACCACCTGCTATCATGAGAGACATCAGGGCTGCATCTTTTGAGGCCAGTACTAAGCCTGAAAAGCATTTCCAACCCCACTTACAAGTGAAACTTGCTAAAATGTGCCTAGCTGCTCTTCACTGAAAAGCTTGTTTCTGCATACATTTTTGGCATACGTTTGCTCCTGCTGGGTCAGCCGAGCAGCAAATTTCTACTTAACCACCTGCTATCATGAGAGACATCAGGGCTGCATCTTTTGAGCCCAGTACTGAGCCTGAAAAGCATTTCTAACCCCACTTACAAGTGAAACTTGCTAAAATGTGCCTCTCTGCTCTTCACTGAAAAGCTGATTCTGCGTACATTTTTTGCATAGGTTTGCTCCTGCTGGGCCAGCCGAGCAGCGAATTTCTACTTAACCACCTGCTATCATGAGAGAGATCAGGGCTGCATCTTTTGAGCCCAGTACTGAGCTTGAAAAGCATTTCCAACCCCACTTACAAGTGAAACTTGCTAAAATGTGCCTGGCTGCTCTTCACTGAAAAGCTTGGTTCTGCACACATTTTTAGCATACGTTTGCTCCTGCTGGGTCAGCCGAGCAGCAAATTTCTACTTAACCACCTGCTATCATGAGAGACAGGGCTGCATCTTTTGAGCCCAGTACTGAGCCTGAAAAGCGTTTCCAACCCCACTTACAAGTGAAACTGGCTAAAATGTGCCTGGCTGCTCTTCACTGAAAAGCTTGGTTCTGCATACATTTTTAGCATACGTTTGCTCCTGCTGGGTCAGCCGAGCAGCAAATTTCTACTTAACCACCTGCTATCATGAGAGACATCAGGGCTGCATGTTTTGAGCCCAGTACTGAGCCTGAAAAGCATTTCCAATCCCACTTACAAGTGAAACTTGCTAAAATGTGCCTGGCTGCTCTTCACTGAAAAGCTTGTTTCTGCATACATTTTTGAAATACGTTTGCTCCTGCTGCGTCAGCAGAGCAGCGAATTTCTACTTAACCACCTGCTATCATGAGACACCAGGGCTGCATCTTTTGAGCCCAGTACTGAGCCTGAAAAGCGTTTCCAACCCCACTTACAAGTGAAACTTGCTAAAATGTGCCTCTCTGCTCTTCACTGAAAAGCTTGGTTCTGCATACATTTTTAGCATATGTTTGCTCCTGCTGGGTCAGCCGAGCAGCAAATTTCTACTTAACCGCCTGCTATCATGAGAGACATCAGGGCTGCATCTTTTGAGCCCATTACTGAGCCTGAAAAGCATTTCCAACCCCACTTACAAGTGAAACTTGCTAAAATGTGCCTCTCTGCTCTTCACTGAAAAGCTTGGTTCTGCATACATTTTTGGCATACGTTTGCTCCTGCTGGGTTAGCCGAGCAGCGAATTTCTACTTAACCACCTGCTATCATGAGAGACATCAGGGCTGCATCTTTTGAGGCCAGTACTGAGCCTGAAAAGCGTTTCCAACCCCACTTACAAGTGAAACTTGCTAAAATGTGCCTCTCTGCTCTTCACTAAAAAGCTGATTCTGCGTACATTTTTGGCATAGGTTTGCTCCTGCTGGTTTAGCCGAGCAGCACATTTCTACTTAACCACCTGCTATCATGAGAGACATCAGGGCTGCATCTTTTGAGGCCAGTACTAAGCCTGAAAAGCATTTCCAACCCCACTTACAAGTGAAACTTGCTAAAATGTGCCTAGCTGCTCTTCACTGAAAAGCTTGTTTCTGCATACATTTTTGGCATCCGTTTGCTCCTGCTGGGTCAGCCGAGCAGCAAATGTCTACTTAACCACCTGCTATCATGAGAGACATCAGGGCTGCATCTTTTGAGCCCAGTACTGAGCCTGAAAAGCATTTCCAACCCCACTTACAAGTGAAACTTGCTAAAATTTGCCTCTCTGCTCTTTACTGAAAAGCTTGGTTCTGCATACATTTTTAGCATACGTTTGTTCCTGCTGGGTCAGCCGAGCAGCAAATTTCTACTTAACCACCTGCTATCATGAGAGACATCAGGGCTGCATCTTTTGAGCCCAGTACTGAGCCCGAAAAGCATTTCCAACCCCACTTAGAAGTGAAACTTGCTAAAATATGCCTGGCTGCTCTTCACTGAAAAGCTTGGTTCTGCATACATTTTTAGCATACGTTTGCTCCTGCTGGGTCAGCCGAGCAGCAAATTTCTACTTAACCACCTGCTATCATGAGAGGAGACATCAGGGCTGCATCTTTTGAGCCCAGTACTGAGCCTGAAAAGCATTTCCAACCCCACTTACAAGTGAAACTTGCTAAAATGTGCCTTTCTGCTCTTCACTGAAAAGCTGATTCTGCGTACATTTTTGGCATAGGTTTGCTCCTGCTGGGTCAGCCGAGCAGCAAATTTCTACTTAACCACCTGCTATCATGAGAGACATCAGGGCTGCATCTTTTGAGCCCAGTACTGAGCCTGAAAAGCATTTCCAACCCCACTTACAAGTGAAACTTGCTAAAATGTGCCTCTCTGCTCTTTACTGAAAAGCTTGGTTCTGCATACATTTTTAGCATACGTTTGCTCCTGCTGGGTCAGCCGAGCAGCAAATTTCTACTTAACCACCTGCTATCATGAGAGACATCAGGGCTGCATCTTTTGAGCCCAGTACTGAGCCCGAAAAGCATTTCCAACCCCACTTAGAAGTGAAACTTGCTAAAATATGCCTGGCTGCTCTTCACTGAAAAGCTTGGTTCTGCATACATTTTTAGCATACGTTTGCTCCTGCTGGGTCAGCCGAGTAGCAAATTTCTACTTAACCACCTGCTATCATGAGAGACATCAGGGCTGCATCTTTTGAGCCCAGTACTGAGCCTGAAAAGCATTTCCAACCCCACTTACAAGTGAAACTTGCTAAAATGTGCCTCTCTGCTCTTCACTGAAAAGCTGATTCTGCGTACATTTTTGGCATAGGTTTGCTCCTGCTGGGTCAGCCGAGAAGCACATTTCTACTTAACCACCTGCTATCATGAGAGACATCAGGGCTGCATCTTTTGAGGCCAGTACTAAGCCTGAAAAGCATTTCCAACCCCACTTACAAGTGAAACTTGCTAAAATGTGCCTAGCTGCTCTTCACTGAAAAGCTTGTTTCTGCATACATTTTTGGCATACGTTTGCTCCTGCTGGGTCAGCCGAGCAGCGAATTTCTACTTAACTACCTGCTATCATGAGAGACATCAGGGCTGCATCTTTTGAGCCCAGTACTGAGCCTGAAAAGCGTTTCCAACCCCACTTACAAGTGGAACTTGCTAAAATGTGCCTGGCTGCTATTCACTGAAAAGCTTGGTTCTGCACACATTTTTAGCATACGTTTGCTCCTGCTGGGTCAGCCGAGGAGCAAATTTCTACTTAACCACCTGCTATCATGAGAGACATCAGGGCTGCATCTTTTGAGCCCAGTACTGAGCCTGAAAAGCGTTTCCAACCCCACTTACAAGTGAAACTTGCTAAAATGTGCCTGGCTGCTCTTCACTGAAAAAATTGGTTCTGCATACATTTTTATCATACGTTTGCTCCTGCTGGGTCAGCCGAGCAGCAAATTTCTACTTAACCACCTGCTATCATGAGAGACATCAGGGCTGCATCTTTTGAGCCCAGTACTGAGCCTGAAAAGCGTTTCCAACCCCACTTACAAGTGAAACTTGCTAAAATGTGCCTGGCTGCTCTTCACTGAAAAGCTTGGTTCTGCACACATTTTTGGCATACGTTTGCTCCTGCTGGGTTAGCCGAGCAGCGAATTTCTACTTAACCACCTGCTATCATGAGAGACATCAGGGCTGCATCTTTTGAGGCCAGTACTGAGCCTGAAAAGCGTTTCCAACCCCACTTACAAGTGAAACTTGCTAAAATGTGCCTCTCTGCTCTTTACTGAAAAGCTTGGTTCTGCATACATTTTTAGCATACGTTTGTTCCTGCTGGGTCAGCCGAGCAGCAAATTTCTACTTAACCACCTGCTATCATGAGAGACATCAGGGCTGCATCTTTTGAGCCCAGTACTGAGCCCGAAAAGCATTTCCAACCCCACTTAGAAGTGAAACTTGCTAAAATATGCCTGGCTGCTCTTCACTGAAAACCTTGGTTCTGCATACATTTTTAGCATACGTTTGCTCCTGCTGGGTCAGCCGAGCAGCAAATTTCTACTTAACCACCTGCTATCATGAGAGACATCAGGGCTGCATCTTTTGAGCCCAGTACTGAGCCTGAAAAGCATTTCCAACCCCACTTACAAGTGAAACTTGCTAAAATGTGCCTCTCTGCTCTTTACTGAAAAGCTTGGTTCTGCATACATTTTTAGCATACGTTTGCTCCTGCTGGGTCAGCCGAGCAGCAAATTTCTACTTAACCACCTGCTATCATGAGAGACATCAGGGCTGCATCTTTTGAGCCCAGTACTGAGCCCGAAAAGCATTTCCAACCCCACTTAGAAGTGAAACTTGCTAAAATATGCCTGGCTGCTCTTCACTGAAAAGCTTGGTTCTGCATACATTTTTAGCATACGTTTGCTCCTGCTGGGTCAGCCGAGCAGCACATTTCTACTTAACCACCTGCTATCATAAGAGACATCAGGGCTGCATCTTTTGAGCCCAGTACTGAGCCTGAAAAGCATTTCCAACCCCACTTACAAGTGAAACTTGCTAAAATGTGCCTCTCTGCTCTTCACTGAAAAGCTGATTCTGCGTACATTTTTGGCATAGGTTTGCTCCTGCTGGGTCAGCCGAGAAGCACATTTCTACTTAACCACCTGCTATCATGAGAGACATCAGGGCTGCATCTTTTGAGGCCAGTACTAAGCCTGAAAAGCATTTCCAACCCCACTTACAAGTGAAACTTGCTAAAATGTGCCTAGCTGCTCTTCACTGAAAAGCTTGTTTCTGCATACATTTTTGGCATACGTTTGCTCCTGCTGGGTCAGCCGAGCAGCAAATTTCTACTTAACCACCTGCTATCATGAGAGACATCAGGGCTGCATCTTTTGAGCCCAGTACTGAGCCTGAAAAGCATTTCTAACCCCACTTACAAGTGAAACTTGCTAAAATGTGCCTCTCTGCTCTTCACTGAAAAGCTGATTCTGCGTACATTTTTTGCATAGGTTTGCTCCTGCTGGGCCAGCCGAGCAGCGAATTTCTACTTAACCACCTGCTATCATGAGAGAGATCAGGGCTGCATCTTTTGAGCCCAGTACTGAGCTTGAAAAGCATTTCCAACCCCACTTACAAGTGAAACTTGCTAAAATGTGCCTGGCTGCTCTTCACTGAAAAGCTTGGTTCTGCACACATTTTTAGCATACGTTTGCTCCTGCTGGGTCAGCCGAGCAGCAAATTTCTACTTAACCACCTGCTATCATGAGAGACAGGGCTGCATCTTTTGAGCCCAGTACTGAGCCTGAAAAGCGTTTCCAACCCCACTTACAAGTGAAACTGGC
Source organism: Lissotriton helveticus (assembly GCF_964261635.1). Classification (NCBI taxonomy): domain Eukaryota; kingdom Metazoa; phylum Chordata; class Amphibia; order Caudata; family Salamandridae; genus Lissotriton; species Lissotriton helveticus. The sequence continues at coordinate 744,061,374 of NC_136065.1, read as the reverse complement.
TAAAATGTGCCTGGCTGCTCTTCACTGAAAAGCTTGGTTCTGCATACATTTTTAGCATACGTTTGCTCCTGCTGGGTCAGCCGAGCAGCAAATTTCTACTTAACCACCTGCTATCATGAGAGACATCAGGGCTGCATGTTTTGAGCCCAGTACTGAGCCTGAAAAGCATTTCCAATCCCACTTACAAGTGAAACTTGCTAAAATGTGCCTGGCTGCTCTTCACTGAAAAGCTTGTTTCTGCATACATTTTTTAAATACGTTTGCTCCTGCTGCGTCAGCAGAGCAGCGAATTTCTACTTAACCACCTGCTATCATGAGACACCAGGGCTGCATCTTTTGAGCCCAGTACTGAGCCTGAAAAGCGTTTCCAACCCCACTTACAAGTGAAACTTGCTAAAATGTGCCTCTCTGCTCTTCACTGAAAAGCTTGGTTCTGCATACATTTTTAGCATATGTTTGCTCCTGCTGGGTCAGCCGAGCAGCAAATTTCTACTTAACCGCCTGCTATCATGAGAGACATCAGGGCTGCATCTTTTGAGCCCATTACTGAGCCTGAAAAGCATTTCCAACCCCACTTACAAGTGAAACTTGCTAAAATGTGCCTCTCTGCTCTTCACTGAAAAGCTTGGTTCTGCATACATTTTTGGCATACGTTTGCTCCTGCTGGGTTAGCCGAGCAGCGAATTTCTACTTAACCACCTGCTATCATGAGAGACATCAGGGCTGCATCTTTTGAGGCCAGTACTGAGCCTGAAAAGCGTTTCCAACCCCACTTACAAGTGAAACTTGCTAAAATGTGCCTCTCTGCTCTTCACTAAAAAGCTGATTCTGCGTACATTTTTGGCATAGGTTTGCTCCTGCTGGTTTAGCCGAGCAGCACATTTCTACTTAACCACCTGCTATCATGAGAGACATCAGGGCTGCATCTTTTGAGGCCAGTACTAAGCCTGAAAAGCATTTCCAACCCCACTTACAAGTGAAACTTGCTAAAATGTGCCTAGCTGCTCTTCACTGAAAAGCTTGTTTCTGCATACATTTTTGGCATCCGTTTGCTCCTGCTGGGTCAGCCGAGCAGCAAATGTCTACTTAACCACCTGCTATCATGAGAGACATCAGGGCTGCATCTTTTGAGCCCAGTACTGAGCCTGAAAAGCATTTCCAACCCCACTTACAAGTGAAACTTGCTAAAATTTGCCTCTCTGCTCTTTACTGAAAAGCTTGGTTCTGCATACATTTTTAGCATACGTTTGTTCCTGCTGGGTCAGCCGAGCAGCAAATTTCTACTTAACCACCTGCTATCATGAGAGACATCAGGGCTGCATCTTTTGAGCCCAGTACTGAGCCCGAAAAGCATTTCCAACCCCACTTAGAAGTGAAACTTGCTAAAATATGCCTGGCTGCTCTTCACTGAAAAGCTTGGTTCTGCATACATTTTTAGCATACGTTTGCTCCTGCTGGGTCAGCCGAGCAGCAAATTTCTACTTAACCACCTGCTATCATGAGAGGAGACATCAGGGCTGCATCTTTTGAGCCCAGTACTGAGCCTGAAAAGCATTTCCAACCCCACTTACAAGTGAAACTTGCTAAAATGTGCCTTTCTGCTCTTCACTGAAAAGCTGATTCTGCGTACATTTTTGGCATAGGTTTGCTCCTGCTGGGTCAGCCGAGCAGCAAATTTCTACTTAACCACCTGCTATCATGAGAGACATCAGGGCTGCATCTTTTGAGCCCAGTACTGAGCCTGAAAAGCATTTCCAACCCCACTTACAAGTGAAACTTGCTAAAATGTGCCTCTCTGCTCTTTACTGAAAAGCTTGGTTCTGCATACATTTTTAGCATACGTTTGCTCCTGCTGGGTCAGCCGAGCAGCAAATTTCTACTTAACCACCTGCTATCATGAGAGACATCAGGGCTGCATCTTTTGAGCCCAGTACTGAGCCCGAAAAGCATTTCCAACCCCACTTAGAAGTGAAACTTGCTAAAATATGCCTGGCTGCTCTTCACTGAAAAGCTTGGTTCTGCATACATTTTTAGCATACGTTTGCTCCTGCTGGGTCAGCCGAGTAGCAAATTTCTACTTAACCACCTGCTATCATGAGAGACATCAGGGCTGCATCTTTTGAGCCCAGTACTGAGCCTGAAAAGCATTTCCAACCCCACTTACAAGTGAAACTTGCTAAAATGTGCCTCTCTGCTCTTCACTGAAAAGCTGATTCTGCGTACATTTTTGGCATAGGTTTGCTCCTGCTGGGTCAGCCGAGAAGCACATTTCTACTTAACCACCTGCTATCATGAGAGACATCAGGGCTGCATCTTTTGAGGCCAGTACTAAGCCTGAAAAGCATTTCCAACCCCACTTACAAGTGAAACTTGCTAAAATGTGCCTAGCTGCTCTTCACTGAAAAGCTTGTTTCTGCATACATTTTTGGCATACGTTTGCTCCTGCTGGGTCAGCCGAGCAGCGAATTTCTACTTAACTACCTGCTATCATGAGAGACATCAGGGCTGCATCTTTTGAGCCCAGTACTGAGCCTGAAAAGCGTTTCCAACCCCACTTACAAGTGGAACTTGCTAAAATGTGCCTGGCTGCTATTCACTGAAAAGCTTGGTTCTGCACACATTTTTAGCATACGTTTGCTCCTGCTGGGTCAGCCGAGGAGCAAATTTCTACTTAACCACCTGCTATCATGAGAGACATCAGGGCTGCATCTTTTGAGCCCAGTACTGAGCCTGAAAAGCGTTTCCAACCCCACTTACAAGTGAAACTTGCTAAAATGTGCCTGGCTGCTCTTCACTGAAAAAATTGGTTCTGCATACATTTTTATCATACGTTTGCTCCTGCTGGGTCAGCCGAGCAGCAAATTTCTACTTAACCACCTGCTATCATGAGAGACATCAGGGCTGCATCTTTTGAGCCCAGTACTGAGCCTGAAAAGCATTTCTAACCCCACTTACAAGTGAAACTTGCTAAAATGTGCCTCTCTGCTCTTCACTGAAAAGCTGATTCTGCGTACATTTTTGGCATAGGTTTGCTCCTGCTGGGCCAGCCGAGCAGCGAATTTCTACTTAACCACCTGCTATCATGAGAGAGATCAGGGCTGCATCTTTTGAGCCCAGTACTGAGCTTGAAAAGCATTTCCAACCCCACTTACAAGTGAAACTTGCTAAAATGTGCCTGGCTGCTCTTCACTGAAAAGCTTGGTTCTGCACACATTTTTAGCATACGTTTGCTCCTGCTGGGTCAGCCGAGCAGCAAATTTCTACTTAACCACCTGCTATCATGAGAGACAGGGCTGCATCTTTTGAGCCCAGTACTGAGCCTGAAAAGCGTTTCCAACCCCACTTACAAGTGAAACTGGCTAAAATGTGCCTTGCTGCTCTTCACTGAAAAGCTTGGTTCTGCATACATTTTTAGCATACGTTTGCTCCTGCTGGGTCAGCCGAGCAGCAAATTTCTACTTAACCACCTGCTATCATGAGAGACATCAGGGCTGTATCTTTTGAGCCCAGTACTGAGCCTGAAAAGCGTTTCCCACCCCACTTACAAGTGAAACTTGCTAAAATTTGCCTCTCTGCTCTTCACTGAAAAGCTTGGTTCTGCATACACATTTTTGGCATACGTTAGCTCCTGCTGGGTTAGCCGAGCAGCGAATTTCTACTTAACCACCTGCTATCATGAGAGACATCAGGGCTGCATCTTTTGAGCCACGTACTGAGCCTGAAAAGCGTTTCCCACCCCACTTACAAGTGAAACTTGCTAAAATGTGCCTGGCTGCTCTTCACTGAAAAGCTTGGTTCTGCATACATTTTTAGCATATGTTTGCTCCTGCTGGGCCAGCCGAGCAGCGAATTTCTACTTAACCACCTGCTATCATGAGAGACATCAGAGCTGCATCTTTTGAGCCCAGTACTGAGCCTGAAAAGCATTTCCAACCCCACTTACAAGTGAAACTTGCTAAAATGTGCCTAGCTGCTCTTCACTGAAAAGCTTGTTTCTGCATACATTTTTGGCATACGTTTGCTCCTGCTGGGTCAGCCGAGCAGCAAATTTCTACTTAACCACCTGCTATCATGAGAGACATCGGGCTGCATCTTTTGAGCCCAGTTACTGAGCCTGAAAAGCGTTTCCAACCCCACTTACAAGTGAAACTTGCTAAAATGTGCCTGGCTGCTCTTCACTGAAAAGCTTGGTTCTGCATACATTTTTAGCATACGTTTGCTCCTGCTGGGTCACCCGAGCAGCAAATTTCTACTTAACCACCTGCTATCATGAGAGACATCAGGGCTGCATCTTTTGAGCCCAGTACTGAGCCTGAAAAGCGTTTCCAACCCCACTTACAAGTGAAACGTGCTAAAATGTGCCTGGCTGCTCTTCACTGAAAAGCTTGCTTCTGCATACATTTTTAGCATACGTTTGCTCCTGCTGGGTCAGCCGAGCAGCGAATTTCTACTTAACCACCTGCTATCATGAGAGACATCGGGCTGCATCTTTTGAGCCCAGTACTGAGCCTGAAAAGCGTTTCCAACCCCACTTACAAGTGAAACTTGCTAAAATGTGCCTCTCTGCTCTTCACTGAAAAGCTGATTCTGCCTACATTTTTGGCATAGGTTTGCTCCTGCTGGGCCAGCCGAGCAGCGAATTTCTACTTAACCACCTGCTATCATGAGAGAGATCAGGGCTGCATCTTTTGAGCCCAGTACTGAGCTTGAAAAGCATTTCCAACCCCACTTACAAGTGAAACTTGCTAAAATGTGCCTGGCTGCTCTTCACTGAAAAGCTTGGTTCTGCACACATTTTTAGCATACGTTTGCTCCTGCTGGGTCAGCCGAGCAGCAAATTTCTACTTAACCACCTGCTATCATGAGAGACAGGGCTGCATCTTTTGAGCCCAGTACTGAGCCTGAAAAGCGTTTCCAACCCCACTTACAAGTGAAACTGGCTAAAATGTGCCTGGCTGCTCTTCACTGAAAAGCTTGGTTCTGCATACATTTTTAGCATACGTTTGCTCCTGCTGGGTCAGCCGAGCAGCAAATTTCTACTTAACCACCTGCTATCATGAGAGACATCAGGGCTGCAGCTTTTGAGCCCAGTACTGAGCCTGAAAAGCATTTCCAACCCCACTTACAAGTGAAACTTGCTAAAATGTGCCTAGCTGCTCTTCACTGAAAAGCTTGTTTCTGCATACATTTTTGACATACGTTTGCTCCTGCTGGGTCAGCCGAGCAGCGAATTTCTACTTAACCACCTGCTATCATTAGAGACATCAGGGCTGCATCTTTTGAGCCCAGTACTGAGCCTGAAAAGCATTTCCAACCCCACTTACAAGTGAAACTTGCTAAAATGTGCCTAGCTGCTCTTCACTGAAAAGCTTGTTTCTGCATACATTTTTGGCATACGTTTGCTCCTGCTGGGTCAGCCGAGCAGCGAATTTCTACTTAACCACCTGCTATCATGAGAGAGATCAGGGCTGCATCTTTTAAGCCCAGTACTGAGCCTGAAAAACGTTTCCAACCCCACTTACAAGTGAAACTTGCTAAAATGTGCCTGGCTGCTCTTCACTGAAAAGCTTGGTTCTGCATACATTTTTGGCATACGTTTGCTCCTGCTGGGTCAGCCGAGCAGCGAATTTCTACTTAACCACCTGCTATCATGAGAGACATCAGGGCTGCATCTTTTGAGCCCAGTACTGAGCCTGAAAAGCGTTTCCAACCCCACTTACAAGTGAAACGTGCTAAAATGTGCCTGGCTGCTCTTCACTGAAAAGCTTGGTTCTGCATACATTTTTAGCATACGTTTGCTCCTGCTGGGTCAGCCGAGCAGCAAATTTCTATTTAACCCCTGCTATCATGAGAGACATCAGGGCTGTATCTTTTGAGCCCAGTACTGAGCCTGAAAAGCGTTTCCTACCCCACTTACAAGTGAAACTTGCTAAAATGTGCCTCTCTGCTCTTCACTGAAAAGCTTGGTTCTGCATACATTTTTGGCATACGTTTGCTCCTGCTGGGTTAGCCGAGCAGCGAATTTCTACTTAACCACCTGCTATCATGAGAGACATCAGGGCTGCATCTTTTGAGCCCCGTACTGAGCCTGAAAAGCGTTTCCCACCCCACTTACAAGTGAAACTTGCTAAAATGTGCCTGGCTGCTCTTCACTGAAAAGCTTGTTTCTGCATACATTTTTGGCATACGTTTGCTCCTGCTGGGTCAGCCGAGCAGCGAATTTCTACTTAACCACCTGCTATCATGAGAGACATCAGGGCTGCATCTTTTGAGCCCAGTACTGAGCCTGAAAAGCATTTCCAACCCCACTTACAAGTGAAACTTGCTAAAATGTGCCTAGCTGCTCTTCACTGAAAAGCTTGTTTCTGCATACATTTTTGGCATACGTTTGCTCCTGCTGGGTCAGCCAAGCAGCGAATTTCTACTTAACCACCTGCTATCATGAGAGAGATCAGGGCTGCATCTTTTGAGCCCAGTACTGAGCCTGAAAAGCGTTTCCAACCCCACTTACAAGTGAAACTTGCTAAAATGTGCCTGGCTGCTCTTCACTGAAAAGCTTGGTTCTGCATACATTTTTTGGCATACGTTTGCTCCTGCTGGGTCAGCCGAGCAGTGAATTTCTACTTAACCACCTGCTATCATGAGAGAGATCAGGGCTGCATCTTTTGAGCCCAGTACTGAGCATGAAAAGCGTTTCCAACCCCACTTACAAGTGAAACTTGCTAAAATGTGCCTGGCTGCTCTTCACTGAAAAGCTTGTTTCTGCATACATTTTTGGCATACGTTTGCTCCTGCTGGGTCAGCCGAGCAGCGAATTTCTACTTAACCACCTGCTATCATGAGAGAGATCAGGGCTGCATCTTTTGAGCCCAGTATTGAGCCTTTGTAGCGTTTCCAACCCCACTTACAAGTGAAACTTGCTAAAATGTGCCTGGCTGCTCTTCACTGAAATGCTTGGTTCTGCATACATTTTTAGCATACGTTTGCTCCTGCTGGGTCATCCGAGCAGCAAATTTCTACTTAACCACCTGCTATCATGAGAGACATCAGGGCTGCATCTTTTGAGCCCAGTACTGAGCCTGAAAAGCGTTTCCAACCCCACTTACAAGTGAAACGTGCTAAAATGTGCCTGGCTGCTCTTCACTGAAAAGCTTGGTTCTGCATACATTTTTAGCATACGTTTGCTCCTGCTGGGTCAGCCGAGCAGCGAATTTCTACTTAACCACCTGCTATCATGAGAGACATCGGGCTGCATCTTTTGAGCCCAGTACTGAGCCTGAAAAGCGTTTCCAACCCCACTTACAAGTGAAACTTGCTAAAATGTGCCTGGCTGCTCTTCACTGAAAAGCTTGGTTCTGCATACATTTTTAGCATACGTTTGCTCCTGCTGGGTCAACCGAGCAGCAAATTTCTACTTAACCACCTGCTATCATGAGAGACATCAGGGCTGCATCTTTTGAGCCCAGTACTGAGCCTGAAAAGCATTTCTAACCCCACTTACAAGTAAAACTTGCTAAAATGTGCCTCTCTGCTCTTCACTGAAAAGCTGATTCTGCGTACATTTTTGGCATAGGTTTGCTCCTGCTGGGCCAGCCTAGCAGCGAATTTCTACTTAACCACCTGCTATCATGAGAGAGATCAGGGCTGCATCTTTTGAGCCCAGTACTGAGCTTGAAAAGCATTTCCAACCCCACTTACAAGTGAAACTTGCTAAAATGTGCCTGGCTGCTCTTCACTGAAAAGCTTGGTTCTGCACACATTTTTAGCATACGTTTGCTCCTGCTGGGTCAGCCGAGCAGCAAATTTCTACTTAACCACCTGCTATCATGAGAGACAGGGCTGCATCTTTTGAGCCCAGTACTGAGCCTGAAAAGCGTTTCCAACCCCACTTACAAGTGAAACTGGCTAAAATGTGCCTGGCTGCTCTTCACTGAAAAGCTTGTTTCTGCATACATTTTTGACATACGTTCGCTCCTGCTGGGTCAGCCGAGCAGCGAATTTCTACTTAACTACCTGCTATCATTAGAGACATCAGGGCTGCATCTTTTGAGCCCAGTACTGAGCCTGAAAAGCATTTCCAACCCCACTTACAAGTGAAACTTGCTAAAATGTGCCTAGCTGCTCTTCACTGAAAAGCTTGTTTCTGCATACATTTTTGGCATACGTTTGCTCCTGCTGGGTCAGCCGAGCAGCGAATTTCTACTTAACCACCTGCTATCATGAGAGAGATCAGGGCTGCATCTTTTGAGCCCAGTACTGAGCCTGAAAAACGTTTCCAACCCCACTTACAAGTGAAACTTGCTAAAATGTGCCTCTCTGCTCTTCACTGAAAAGCTGATTCTGCCTACATTTTTGGCATAGGTTTGCTCCTGCTGGGCCAGCCGAGCAGCGAATTTCTACTTAACCACCTGCTATCATGAGAGAGATCAGGGCTGCATCTTTTGAGCCCAGTACTGAGCTTGAAAAGCATTTCCAACCCCACTTACAAGTGAAACTTGCTAAAATGTGCCTGGCTGCTCTTCACTGAAAAGCTTGGTTCTGCACACATTTTTAGCATACGTTTGCTCCTGCTGGGTCAGCCGAGCAGCAAATTTCTACTTAACCACCTGCTATCATGAGAGACAGGGCTGCATCTTTTGAGCCCAGTACTGAGCCTGAAAAGCGTTTCCAACCCCACTTACAAGTGAAACTGGCTAAAATGTGCCTGGCTGCTCTTCACTGAAAAGCTTGGTTCTGCATACATTTTTAGCATACGTTTGCTCCTGCTGGGTCAGCCGAGCAGCAAATTTCTACTTAACCACCTGCTATCATGAGAGACATCAGGGCTGCAGCTTTTGAGCCCAGTACTGAGCCTGAAAAGCGTTTCCTACCCCACTTACAAGTGAAACTTGCTAAAATGTGCCTGGCTGCTCTTCACTGAAAAGCTTGGTTCTGCATACATTTTTGGCATACGTTTGCTCCTGCTGGGTCAGCCGAGCAGCGAATTTCTACTTAACCACCTGCTATCATGAGAGACATCAGGGCTGCATCTTTTGAGCCCAGTAATGAGCCTGAAAAGCGTTTCCAACCCCACTTACAAGTGAAACGTGCTAAAATGTGCCTGGCTGCTCTTCACTGAAAAGCTTGGTTCTGCATACATTTTTAGCATACGTTTGCTCCTGCTGGGTCAGCCGAGCAGCAAATTTCTATTTAACCCCTGCTATCATGAGAGACATCAGGGCTGTATCTTTTGAGCCCAGTACTGAGCCTGAAAAGCGTTTCCTACCCCACTTACAAGTGAAACTTGCTAAAATGTGCCTCTCTGCTCTTCACTGAAAAGCTTGGTTCTGCATACATTTTTGGCATACGTTTGCTCCTGCTGGGTTAGCCGAGCAGCGAATTTCTACTTAACCACCTGCTATCATGAGAGACATCAGGGCTGCATCTTTTGAGCCCCGTACTGAGCCTGAAAAGCGTTTCCCACCCCACTTACAAGTGAAACTTGCTAAAATGTGCCTGGCTGCTCTTCACTGAAAAGCTTGTTTCTGCATACATTTTTGGCATACGTTTGCTCCTGCTGGGTCAGCCGAGCAGCGAATTTCTACTTAACCACCTGCTATCATGAGAGACATCAGGGCTGCATCTTTTGAGCCCAGTACTGAGCCTGAAAAGCATTTCCAACCCCACTTACAAGTGAAACTTGCTAAAATGTGCCTAGCTGCTCTTCACTGAAAAGCTTGTTTCTGCATACATTTTTGGCATACGTTTGCTCCTGCTGGGTCAGCCGAGCAGCGAATTTCTACTTAACCACCTGCTATCATGAGAGACATCAGGGCTGCATCTTTTGAGCCCAGTACTGAGCCTGAAAAGCATTTCCAACCCCACTTACAAGTGAAACTTGCTAAAATGTGCCTAGCTGCTCTTCACTGAAAAGCTTGTTTCTGCATACATTTTTGGCATACGTTTGCTCCTGCTGGGTCAGCCAAGCAGCGAATTTCTACTTAACCACCTGCTATCATGAGAGAGATCAGGGCTGCATCTTTTGAGCCCAGTACTGAGCCTGAAAAGCGTTTCCAACCCCACTTACAAGTGAAACTTGCTAAAATGTGCCTGGCTGCTCTTCACTGAAAAGCTTGGTTCTGCATACATTTTTTGGCATACGTTTGCTCCTGCTGGGTCAGCCGAGCAGTGAATTTCTACTTAACCACCTGCTATCATGAGAGAGATCAGGGCTGCATCTTTTGAGCCCAGTACTGAGCATGAAAAGCGTTTCCAACCCCACTTACAAGTGAAACTTGCTAAAATGTGCCTGGCTGCTCTTCACTGAAAAGCTTGTTTCTGCATACATTTTTGGCATACGTTTGCTCCTGCTGGGTCAGCCGAGCAGCGAATTTCTACTTAACCACCTGCTATCATGAGAGAGATCAGGGCTGCATCTTTTGAGCCCAGTATTGAGCCTTTGTAGCGTTTCCAACCCCACTTACAAGTGAAACTTGCTAAAATGTGCCTGGCTGCTCTTCACTGAAATGCTTGGTTCTGCATACATTTTTAGCATACGTTTGCTCCTGCTGGGTCATCCGAGCAGCAAATTTCTACTTAACCACCTGCTATCATGAGAGACATCAGGGCTGCATCTTTTGAGCCCAGTACTGAGCCTGAAAAGCGTTTCCAACCCCACTTACAAGTGAAACGTGCTAAAATGTGCCTGGCTGCTCTTCACTGAAAAGCTTGGTTCTGCATACATTTTTAGCATACGTTTGCTCCTGCTGGGTCAGCCGAGCAGCGAATTTCTACTTAACCACCTGCTATCATGAGAGACATCGGGCTGCATCTTTTGAGCCCAGTACTGAGCCTGAAAAGCGTTTCCAACCCCACTTACAAGTGAAACTTGCTAAAATGTGCCTGGCTGCTCTTCACTGAAAAGCTTGGTTCTGCATACATTTTTAGCATACGTTTGCTCCTGCTGGGTCAACCGAGCAGCAAATTTCTACTTAACCACCTGCTATCATGAGAGACATCAGGGCTGCATCTTTTGAGCCCAGTACTGAGCCTGAAAAGCATTTCTAACCCCACTTACAAGTAAAACTTGCTAAAATGTGCCTCTCTGCTCTTCACTGAAAAGCTGATTCTGCGTACATTTTTGGCATAGGTTTGCTCCTGCTGGGCCAGCCGAGCAGCGAATTTCTACTTAACCACCTGCTATCATGAGAGAGATCAGGGCTGCATCTTTTGAGCCCAGTACTGAGCTTGAAAAGCATTTCCAACCCCACTTACAAGTGAAACTTGCTAAAATGTGCCTGGCTGCTCTTCACTGAAAAGCTTGGTTCTGCACACATTTTTAGCATACGTTTGCTCCTGCTGGGTCAGCCGAGCAGCAAATTTCTACTTAACCACCTGCTATCATGAGAGACAGGGCTGCATCTTTTGAGCCCAGTACTGAGCCTGAAAAGCGTTTCCAACCCCACTTACAAGTGAAACTGGCTAAAATGTGCCTGGCTGCTCTTCACTGAAAAGCTTGTTTCTGCATACATTTTTGACATACGTTCGCTCCTGCTGGGTCAGCCGAGCAGCGAATTTCTACTTAACCACCTGCTATCATTAGAGACATCAGGGCTGCATCTTTTGAGCCCAGTACTGAGCCTGAAAAGCATTTCCAACCCCACTTACAAGTGAAACTTGCTAAAATGTGCCTAGCTGCTCTTCACTGAAAAGCTTGTTTCTGCATACATTTTTGGCATACGTTTGCTCCTGCTGGGTCAGCCGAGCAGCGAATTTCTACTTAACCACCTGCTATCATGAGAGAGATCAGGGCTGCATCTTTTGAGCCCAGTACTGAGCCTGAAAAACGTTTCCAACCCCACTTACAAGTGAAACTTGCTAAAATGTGCCTGGCTGCTCTTCACTGAAAAGCTTGGTTCTGCATACATTTTTGGCATACGTTTGCTCCTGCTGGGTCAGCCGAGCAGCGAATTTCTACTTAACCACCTGCTATCATGAGAGACATCAGGGCTGCATCTTTTGAGCCCAGTACTGAGCCTGAAAAGCGTTTCCAACCCCACTTACAAGTGAAACGTGCTAAAATGTGCCTGGCTGCTCTTCACTGAAAAGCTTGGTTCTGCATACATTTTTAGCATACGTTTGCTCCTGCTGGGTCAGCCGAGCAGCGAATTTCTACTTAACCACCTGCTATCATGAGAGACATCAGGGCTGCATCTTTTGAGCCCAGTACTGAGCCTGAAAAGCGTTTCCAACCCCACTTACAAGTGAAACTTGCTAAAATGTGCCTGGCTGCTCTTCACTGAAAAGCTTGGTTCTGCATACATTTTTAGCATACGTTTGCTCCTGCTGGGTCAGCCGAGCAGCAAATTTCTACTTAACCACCTGCTATCATGAGAGACATCAGGGCTGCATCTTTTGAGCCCAGTACTGAGCCTGAAAAGCATTTCTAACCCCACTTACAAGTGAAACTTGCTAAAATGTGCCTCTCTGCTCTTCACTGAAAAGCTGATTCTGCGTACATTTTTGGCATAGGTTTGCTCCTGCTGGGCCAGCCGAGCAGCGAATTTCTACTTAACCACCTGCTATCATGAGAGAGATCAGGGCTGCATCTTTTGATCCCAGTACTGAGCTTGAAAAGCATTTCCAACCCCACTTACAAGTGAAACTTGCTAAAATGTGCCTGGCTGCTCTTCACTGAAAAGCTTGGTTCTGCACACATTTTTAGCATACGTTTGCTCCTGCTGGGTCAGCCGAGCAGCAAATTTCTACTTAACCACCTGCTATCATGAGAGACAGGGCTGCATCTTTTGAGCCCAGTACTGAGCCTGAAAAGCGTTTCCAACCCCACTTACAAGTGAAACTGGCTAAAATGTGCCTGGCTGCTCTTCACTGAAAAGCTTGGTTCTGCATACATTTTTAGCATACGTTTGCTCATGCTGGGTCAGCCGAGCAGCAAATTTCTACTTAACCACTTGCTATCATGAGAGACATCAGGGCTGCATCTTTTGAGCCCAGTACTGAGCCTGAAAAGCGTTTCCCACCCCACTTACAAGTGAAACTTGCTAAAATGTGCCTCTCTGCTCTTCACTGAAAAGCTTGGTTCTGCATACATTTTTGGCATACGTTTGCTCCTGCTGGGTTAGCCGAGCAGCGAATTTCTACTTAACCACCTGCTATCATGAGAGACATCAGGGCTGCATCTTTTGAGCCCAGTACTGAGCCTGAAAAGCGTTTCCCACCCCACTTACAAGTGAAACTTGCTAAAATGTGCCTGGCTGCTCTTCACTGAAAAGCTTGGTTCTGCATACATTTTAAGCATATGTTTGCTCCTGCTGGGCCAGCCGAGCAGCGAATTTCTACTTAACCACCTGCTATCATGAGAGACATTAGAGCTGCATCTTTTGAGCCCAGTACTGAGCCTGAAAAGCATTTCCAACCCCACTTACAAGTGAAACTGGCTAAAATGTGCCTAGCTGCTCTTCACTGAAAAGCTTGTTTCTGCATACATTTTTGACATACGTTTGCTCCTGCTGGGTCAGCCGAGCAGCGAATTTCTACTTAACCACCTGCTATCATGAGAGACGTCAGGGCTGCATCTTTTGAGCCCAGTACTGAGCCTGAAAAGCATTTCCAACCCCACTTACAAGTGAAACTTGCTAAAATGTGCCTAGCTACTCTTCACTGAAAAGCTTGTTTCTGCATACATTTTTGGCATACGTTTGCTCCTGCTGGGTCAGCCGAGCAGCGAATTTCTACTTAACCACCTGCTATCATGAGAGAGATCAGGGCTGCATCTTTTGAGCCCAGTACTGAGCCTGAAAAACGTTTCCAACCCCACTTACAAGTGAAACTTGCTAAAATGTGCCTTCCTGCTCTTCACTGAAAAGCTTGGTTCTGCATACATTTTTGGCATACGTTTGCTCCTGCTGGGTCAGCCGAGCAGCGAATTTCTACTTAACCACCTGCTATCATGAGAGACATCAGGGCTGCATCTTTTGAGCCCAGTACTGAGCCTGAAAAGCGTTTCCAACCCCACTTACAAGTGAAACGTGCTAAAATGTACCTGGCTGCTCTTCACTGAAAAGCTTGGTTCTGCATACAATTTTAGCATACGTTTGCTCCTGCTGGGTCAGCCGAGCAGTGAATTTCTACTTAACCACCTGCTATCATGAGAGACATCAGGGCTGCATCTTTTGAGCCCAGTACTGAGCCTGAAAAGCGTTTCCAACTGCACTTACAAGTGAAACTTGCTAAAATGTGCCTGGCTGCTCTTCACTGAAAAGCTTGGTTCTGCATACATTTTTAGCATACGTTTGCTCCTGCTGGGTCAGCCGAGCAGCGAATTTCTACTTAACCACCTGCTATCATGAGAGACATCAGGGCTGCATCTTTTGAGCCCAGTACTGAGCCTGAAAAGCGTTTCCAACCCCACTTACAAGTGAAACTTGCTAAAATGTGCCTGGCTGCTCTTCACTGAAAAGCTTGTTTCTGCATACATTTTTGGCATACGTTTGCTCCTGCTGGGTCAGCCGAGCAGCGAATTTCTACTTAACCACCTGCTATCATGAGAGAGATCAGGGCTGCATCTTTTGAGCCCAGTACTGAGCCTGAAAAGCGTTTCCAACCCCACTTACAAGTGAAACTTGCTAAAATGTGCCTGGCTGCTCTTCACTGAAAAGCTTGGTTCTGCATAAATTTTTTGGCATACGTTTGCTCCTGCTGGGTCAGCCGAGCAGTGAATTTCTACTTAACCACCTGCTATCATGGGAGAGATCAGGGCTGCATCTTTTGAGCCCAGTACTGAGCATGAAAAGCGTTTCCAACCCCACTTACAAGTGAAACTTGCTAAAATGTGCCTGGCTGCTCTTCACTGAAAAGCTTGTTTCTGCATACATTTTTGGCATACGTTTGCTCCTGCTGGGTCAGCCGAGCAGCGAATTTCTACTTAACCACCTGCTATCATGAGAGAGATCAGGGCTGCATCTTTTGAGCCCAGTACTGAGCCTGAAAAACGTTTCCAACCCCACTTACAAGTGAAACTTGCTAAAATGTTCCTGGCTGCTCTTCACTGAAAAGCTTGGTTCTGCATACATTTTTGGCATACGTTTGCTCCTGCTGGGTCAGCCGAGCAGCGAATTTCTACTTAACCACCTGCTATCATGAGAGACATCAGGGCTGCATATTTTGAGCCCAGTACTGAGCCTGAAAAGCATTTCCAACCCCACTTACAAGTGAAACGTGCTAAAATGTGCCTGGCTGCTCTTCACTGAAAAGCTTGGTTCTGCATACATTTTTAGCATACGTTTGCTCCTGCTGGGTCAGCCGAGCAGCGAATTTCTACTTAACCACCTGCTATCATGAGAGACATCAGGGCTGCATCTTTTGAGCCCAGTACTGAGCCTGAAAAGCGTTTCCAACCCCACTTACAAGTGAAACTTGCTAAAATGTGCCTCTCTGCTCTTCACTGAAAAGCTGATTCTGCGTACATTTTTGGCATAGGTTTGCTCCTGCTGGGCCAGCCGAGCAGCGAATTTCTACTTAACCACCTGCTATCATGAGAGAAATCAGGGCTGCATCTTTTGAGCCCAGTACTGAGCTTGAAAAGCATTTCCAACCCCACTTACAAGTGAAACTTGCTAAAATGTGCCTGGCTGCTCTTAACTGAAAAGCTTGGTTCTGCACACATTTTTAGCATACGTTTGCTCCTGCTGGGTCAGCCGAGCAGCAAATTTCTACTTAACCACCTGCTATCATGAGAGACAGGGCTGCATCTTTTGAGCCCAGTACTGAGCCTGAAAAGCGTTTCCAACCCCACTTACAAGTGAAACTGGCTAAAATGTGCCTGGCTGCTCTTCACTGAAAAGCTTGGTTCTGCATACATTTTTAGCATACGTTTGCTCATGCTGGGTCATCCGAGCAGCAAATTTCTACTTAACCACTTGCTATCATGAGAGACATCAGGGCTGCATCTTTTGAGCCCAGTACTGAGCCTGAAAAGCGTTTCCCACCCCACTTACAAGTGAAACTTGCTAAAATTTGCCTGGCTGCTCTTCACTGAAAAGCTTGGCTCTGCATACATTTTAAGCATATGTTTGCTCCTGCTGGGCCAGCCGAGCAGCGAATTTCTACTTAACCACCTGCTATCATGAGAGACATCAGAGCTGCATCTTTTGAGCCCAGTAATGAGCCTGAAAAGCATTTCCAACCCCACTTACAAGTGAAACTGGCTAAAATGTGCCTAGCTGCTCTTCACTGAAAAGCTTGTTTCTGCATACATTTTTGACATACGTTTGCTCCTGCTGGGTCAGCCGAGCAGCGAATTTCTACTTAACCACCTGCTATCATGAGAGACGTCAGGGCTGCATCTTTTGAGCCCAGTACTGAGCCTGAAAAGCATTTCCAACCCCACTTACAAGTGAAACTTGCTAAAATGTGCCTAGCTGCTCTTCACTGAAAAGCTTGTTTCTGCATACATTTTTGGCATATGTTTGCTCCTGCTGGGTCAGCCGAGCAGCGAATTTCTACTTAACCACCTGCTATCATGAGAGAGATCAGGGCTGCATCTTTTGAGCCCAGTACTGAGCCTGAAAAACGTTTCCAACCCCACTTACAAGTGAAACTTGCTAAAATGTGCCTGGCTGCTCTTCACTGAAAAGCTTGGTTCTGCATACATTTTTGGCATACGTTTGCTCCTGCTGGGTCAGCCGAGCAGCGAATTTCTACTTAACCACCTGCTATCATGAGAGACATCAGGGCTGCATCTTTTGAGCCCAGTACTGAGCCTGAAAAGCGTTTCCAACCCCACTTACAAGTGAAACGTGCTAAAATGTACCTGGCTGCTCTTCACTGAAAAGCTTGGTTCTGCATACAATTTTAGCATACGTTTGCTCCTGCTGGGTCAGCCGAGCAGTGAATTTCTACTTAACCACCTGCTATCATGAGAGACATCAGGGCTGCATCTTTTGAGCCCAGTACTGAGCCTGAAAAGCGTTTCCAACCGCACTTACAAGTGAAACTTGCTAAAATGTGCCTGGCTGCTCTTCACTGAAAAGCTTGGTTCTGCATACATTTTTAGCATACATTTGCTCCTGCTGGGTCAGCCGAGCAGCAAATTTCTACTTAACCACTTGCTATCATGAGAGACATCAGGGCTGCATCTTTTGAGCCCAGTACTGAGCCTGAAAAGCGTTTCCCACCCCACTTACAAGTGAAACTTGCTAAAATGTGCCTCTCTGCTCTTCACTGAAAAGCTTGGTTCTGCATACATTTTTGGCATACGTTTGCTCCTGCTGGGTTAGCCGAGCAGCGAATTTCTACTTAACCACCTGCTATCATGAGAGACATCAGGGCTGCATCTTTTGAGCCCAGTACTGAGCCTGAAAAGCGTTTCCAACCCCACTTTCAAGTGAAACTTGCTAAAATGTGCCTGGCTGCTCTTCACTGAAAAGCTTGGTTCTGCATACATTTTAAGCATATGTTTGCTCCTGCTGGGCCAGCCGAGCAGCGAATTTCTACTTAACCACCTGCTATCATGAGAGACATCAGAGCTGCATCTTTTGGGCCCAGTACTGAGCCTGAAAAGCATTTCCAACCCCACTTACAAGTGAAACTGGCTAAAATGTGTCTAGCTGCTCTTCACTGAAAAGCTTGTTTCTGCATACATTTTTGACATACGTTTGCTCCTGCTGGGTCAGCCGAGCAGCGAATTTCTACTTAACCACCTGCTATCGTGAGAGACATCAGGGCTGCATCTTTTGAGCCCAGTACTGAGCCTGAAAAGCATTTCCAACCCCACTTACAAGTGAAACTTGCTAAAATGTGCCTAGCTGCTCTTCACTGAAAAGCTTGTTTCTGCATACATTTTTGGCATACGTTTGCTCCTGCTGGGTCAGCCGAGCAGCGAATTTCTACTTAACCACCTGCTATCATGAGAGAGATCAGGGCTGCATCTTTTGAGCCCAGTACTGAGCCTGAAAAACGTTTCCAACCCCACTTACAAGTGAAACTTGCTAAAATGTGCCTGGCTGCTCTTCACTGAAAAGCTTGGTTCTGCATACATTTTTGGCATACGTTTGCTCCTGCTGGGTCAGCCGAGCAGCGAATTTCTACTTAACCACCTGCTATCATGAGAGACATCAGGGCTGCATCTTTTGAGCCCAGTACTGAGCCTGAAAAGCGTTTCCAACCCCACTTACAAGTGAAACGTGCTAAAATGTGCCTGGCTGCTCTTCACTGAAAAGCTTGGTTCTGCATACAATTTTAGCATACGTTTGCTCCTGCTGGGTCAGCCGAGCAGTGAATTTCTACTTAACCACCTGCTATCATGAGAGACATCAGGGCTGCATCTTTTGAGCCCAGTACTGAGCCTGAAAAGCGTTTCCAACCGCACTTACAAGTGAAACTTGCTAAAATGTGCCTGGCTGCTCTTCACTGAAAAGCTTGGTTCTGCATACATTTTTAGCATACGTTTGCTCCTGCTGGGTCAGGCGAGCAGCAAATTTCTACTTAACCACCTGCTATCATGAGAGACATCAGGGCTGCATCTTTTGAGCCCAGTACTGAGCCTGAAAAGCATTTCTAACCCCACTTACAAGTGAAACTTGCTAAAATGTGCCTCTCTGCTCTTCACTGAAAAGCTGATTCTGCGTAAATTTTTGGCATAGGTTTGCTCCTGCTGGGCCAGCCGAGCAGCGAATTTCTACTTAACCACCTGCTATCATGAGAGAGATCAGGGCTGCATCTTTTGAGCCCAGTACTGAGCTTTTAAAAGCATTTCCAACCCGACTTACAAGTGAAACTTGCTAAAATGTGCCTTGCTGCTCTTCACTGAAAAGCTTGGTTCTGCATACATTTTTAGCATACGTTTGCTCCTGCTGGGTCAGCCGAGCAGCAAATTCCTACTTAACCACTTGCTATCATGAGAGACATCAGGGCTGCATCTTTTGAGCCCAGTACTGAGCCTGAAAAGCGTTTCCCACCCCACTTACAAGTGAAACTTGCTAAAATGTGCCTCTCTGCTCTTCACTAAAAAGCTTGGTTCTGCATACATTTTTGGCATACGTTTGGTCCTGCTGGGTCAGCCGAGCAGCAAATTTCTACTTAACCACCTGCTATCATGAGAGACATCAGGGCTGCATCTTTTGAGCCCAGTACTGAGCCTGAAAAGCGTTTCCAACCCTACTTACAAGTGAAACTTGCTAAAATGTGCCTGGCTGCTCTTCACTGAAAAGTTTGGTTCTGCACACATTTTTAGCATACGTTTGCTCCTGCTGGGTCAGCCGAGCAGCAAATTTCTACTTAACCACCTGCTATCATGAGAGACAGGGCTGCATCTTTTGAGCCCAGTACTGAGCCTGAAAAGCGTTTCCAACCCCACTTACAAGTGAAACTGGCTAAAATGTGCCTGGCTGCTCTTCACTGAAAAGCTTGGTTCTGCATACATTTTTAGCATACGTTTGCTCCCGCTGGGTCAGCCGAGCAGCAAATTTCTACTTAACCACTTGCTATCATGAGAGACATCAGGGCTGCATCTTTTGAGCCCAGTACTGAGCCTGAAAAGCGTTTCCCACCCCACTTACAAGTGAAACTTGCTAAAATGTGCCTCTCTGCTCTTCACTGAAAAGCTTGGTTCTGCATACATTTTTGGCATACGTTTGCTCCTGCTGGGTTAGCCGAACAGTGAATTTCTACTTAACCGCCTGCTATCATGAGAGACATCAGGGCTGCATCTTTTGAGCCCAGTACTGAGCCTGAAAAGCGTTTCCCACCCCACTTACAAGTGAAACTTGCTAAAATGTGCCTGGCTGCTCGTCACTGAAAAGCTTGGTTCTGCATACATTTTAAGCATATTTTTGCTCCTGCTGGGTCAGCCGAGCAGCGAATTTCTACTTAACCACCTGCTATCATGAGAGACATCAGAGCTGCATCTTTTGAGCCCAGTACTGAGCCTGAAAAGCATTTCCAACCCCACTTACAAGTGAAACTTGCTAAAATGTGCCTAGCTGCTCTTCACTGAAAAGCTTGTTTCTGCATACATTTTTGACATACGTTTGCTCCTGCTGGGTCAGCCGAGCAGCGAATTTCTACTTAACCACCTGCTATCATGAGAGACATCAGGGCTGCATCTTTTGAGCCCAGTACTGAGCCTGAAAAGCATTTCCAACCCCACTTACAAGTGAAACTTGCTAAAATGTGCCTGGCTGCTCTTCACTGAAAAGCTTGGTTCTGCATACATTTTTGGCATACGTTTGCTCCTGCTGGGTCAGCCGAGCAGCGAATTTCTACTTAACCACCTGCTATCATGAGAGACATCAGGGCTGCATCTTTTGAGCCCAGTACTGAGCCTGAAAAGCGTTTCCAACCCCACTTACAAGTGAAACGTGCTAAAATGTGCCTGGCTGCTCTTCACTGAAAAGCTTGGTTCTGCATACAATTGTAGCATACGTTTGCTCCTGCTGGGTCAGCCGAGCAGTGAATTTCTACTTAACCACCTGCTATCATGAGAGACATCAGGGCTGCATCTTTTGAGCCCAGTACTGAGCCTCAAAAGCGTTTCCAACCGCACTTACAAGTGAAACTTGCTAAAATGTGCCTGGCTGCTCTTCACTGAAAAGCTTGGTTCTGCATACATTTTTAGCATACGTTTGCTCCTGCTGGGTCAGCCGAGCAGCAAATTCTACTTAACCACCTGCTATCATGAGAGACATCAGGGCTGCATCTTTTGAGCCCAGTACTGAGCCTGAAAAGCATTTCTAACCCCACTTACAAGTGAAACTTGCTAAAATGTGCCTCTCTGCTCTTCACTGAAAAGCTGATTCTGCGTACATTTTTGGCATAGGTTTGCTCCTGCTGGGCCAGCCGAGCAGCGAATTTCTACTTAACCACCTGCTATCATGAGAGAGATCAGGGCTGCATCTTTTGAGCCCAGTACTGAGCTTTTAAAAGCATTTCCAACCCCACTTACAAGTGAAACTTGCTAAAATGTGCCTGGCTGCTCTTCACTGAAAAGCTTGGTTCTGCATACATTTTTAGCATACGTTTGCTCCTGCTGGGTCAGCCGAGCAGCAAATTTCTACTTAACCACTTGCTATCATGAGAGACATCAGGGCTGCATCTTTTGAGCCCAGTACTGAGCCTGAAAAGCGTTTCCCACCCCACTTACAAGTGAAACTTGCTAAAATGTGCCTCTCTGCTCTTCACTGAAAAGCTTGGTTCTGCATACATTTTTGGCATACGTTTGCTCCTGCTGGGTTAGCCGAGCAGCGAAATTCAACTTAACCACCTGCTATCATGAGAGACATCAGGGCTGCATCTTTTGAGCCCAGTACTGAGCCGGAAAAGCGTTTCCCACCCCACTTATAAGTAAAACTTGCTAAAATGTGCCTGGCTGCTCTTCACTGAAAAGCTTGGTTCTGCATACATTTTTAGCATATGTTTGCTCCTGCTGGGTCAGCCGAGCAGCAAATTTCTACTTAACCACCTGCTATCATGAGAGACATCAGAGCTGCATCTTTTGAGCCCAGTAATGAGCCTGAAAAGCATTTCCAACCCCACTTACAAGTGAAACTTGCTAAAATGTGCCTAGCTGCTCTTGACTGAAAAGCTTGTTTCTGCATACATTTTTGGCATACGTTTGCTCCTGCTGGGTCAGCCGAGCAGCGAATTTCTACTTAACCACCTTCTATCATGAGAGAGATCAGGGCTGCATCTTTTGAGCCCAGTACTGAGCCTGAAAAGCGTTTCCAACCCCACTTACAAGTGAAACTTGCTAAAATGTGTCTGGCTGCTCTTCACTGAAAAGCTTGGTTCTGTATACATTTTTGGCATACGTTTGCTCCTGCTGGGTCAGCCGAGCAGCGCATTTCTACTTAACCACCTGCTATCATGAGAGAGATCAGGTCTGCATCTTTTGAGCCCAGTACTGAGCCTGAAAAGCGTTTCCAACCCCACTTACAAGTGAAACGTGCTAAAATGTGCCTGGCTGCTCTTCACTGAAAAGCTTGGTTCTGCATACATTTTTAGCATACGTTTGCTCCTGCTGGGTCAGCCGAGCAGCACAGTTCTACTTAACCACCTGCTATCATGAGAGACATCAGGGCTGCATCTTTTGAGCCCAGTACTGAGCCTGAAAAGCGTTTCCAACCCCACCAACAAGTGAAACTTGCTAAAATATGCCTGGCTGCTCTTCACTGAAATGCTTGGTTCTGCATACATTTTTAGCATACGTTTGCTCCTGCTGGGTCAGCCGAGCAGCAAATTTCTACTTAACCACCTGTTATTATGAGAGACATCAGGGCTGCATCTTTTGAGGCCAGTACTGAGCCTGAAAAACGTTTCCAACCCCACTTACAAGTGAAACTTGCTAAAATGTGCCTGGCTGCTCTTCACTGAAAAGCTTGGTTCTGCATACATTTTTGGCATACGTTTGCTCCTGCTGGGTCAGCCGAGCAGCGAATTTCTACTTAACCACCTGCTATCATGAGAGACATCAGGGCTGCATCTTTTGAGCCCAGTACTGAGCCTGAAAAGCGTTTCCAACCCCACTTACAAGTGAAACGTGCTAAAATGTGCCTGGCTGCTCTTCACTGAAAAGCTTGGTTCTGCATACAATTTTAGCATACGTTTGCTCCTGCTGGGTCAGCCGAGCAGTGAATTTCTACTTAACCACCAGCTATCATGAGAGACATCAGGGCTGCATCTTTTGAGCCCAGTACTGAGCCTGAAAAGCGTTTCCAACCGCACTTACAAGTGAAACTTGCTAAAATGTGCCTGGCTGCTCTTCACTGAAAAGCTTGGTTCTGCATACATTTTTAGCATACGTTTGCTCCTGCTGGGTCAGCCGAGCAGCAAATTTCTACTTAACCACCTGCTATCATGAGAGACATCAGGGCTGCATCTTTTGAGCCCAGTACTGAGCCTGAAAAGCATTTCTAACCCCACTTACAAGTGAAACTTGCTAAAATGTGCCTCTCTGCTCTTCACTGAAAAGCTGATTCTGCGTACATTTTTGGCATAGGTTTGCTCCTGCTGGGCCAGCCGAGCAGCGAATTTCTACTTAACCACCTGCTATCATGAGAGATCAGGGCTGCATCTTTTGAGCCCAGTACTGAGCTTTTAAAAGCATTTCCAACCCGACTTACAAGTGAAACTTGCTAAAATGTGCCTTGCTGCTCTTCACTGAAAAGCTTGGTTCTGCATACATTTTTAGCATACGTTTGCTCCTGCTGGGTCAGCCGAGCAGCAAATTTCTACTTAACCACTTGCTATCATGAGAGACATCAGGGCTGCATCTTTTGAGCCCAGTACTGAGCCTGAAAAGCGTTTCCCACCCCACTTACAAGTGAAACTTGCTAAAATGTGCCTCTCTGCTCTTCACTGAAAAGCTTGGTTCTGCATACATTTTTGGCATACGTTTGGTCCTGCTGGGTCAGCCGAGCAGCAAATTTCTACTTAACCACCTGCTATCATGAGAGACATCAGGGCTGCATCTTTTGAGCCCAGTACTGAGCCTGAAAAGCATTTCTAACCCCACTTACAAGTGAAACTTGCTAAAATGTGCCTCTCTGCTCTTCACTGAAAAGCTGATTCTGCGTACATTTTTGGCATAGGTTTGCTCCTGCTGGGCCAGCCGAGCAGCGAATTTCTACTTAACCACCTGCTATCATGAGAGAGATCAGGGCTGCATCTTTTGAGCCCAGTACTGAGCTTGAAAAGCATTTCCAACCCCACTTACAAGTGAAACTTGCTAAAATGTGCCTGGCTGCTCTTCACTGAAAAGTTTGGTTCTGCACACATTTTTAGCATACGTTTGCTCCTGCTAGGTCAGCCGAGCAGCAAATTTCTACTTAACCACCTGCTATCATGAGAGACAGGGCTGCATCTTTTGAGCCCAGTACTGAGCCTGAAAAGCGTTTCCAACCCCACTTACAAGTGAAACTGGCTAAAATGTGCCTGGCTGCTCTTCACTGAAAAGCTTGGTTCTGCATACATTTTTAGCATACGTTTGCTCCCGCTGGGTCAGCCGAGCAGCAAATTTCTACTTAACCACTTGCTATCATGAGAGACATCAGGGCTGCATCTTTTGAGCCCAGTACTGAGCCTGAAAAGCGTTTCCCACCCCACTTACAAGTGAAACTTGCTAAAATGTGCCTCTCTGCTCTTCACTGAAAAGCTTGGTTCTGCATACATTTTTGCCATACGTTTGCTCCTGCTGGGTTAGCCGAACAGCGAATTTCTACTTAACCACCTGCTATCATGAGAGACATCAGGGCTGCATCTTTTGAACCCAGTACTGAGCCTGAAAAGCGTTTCCCACCCCACTTACAAGTGAAACTTGCTAAAATGTGCCTGGCTGCTCGTCACTGAAAAGCTTGGTTCTGCATACATTTTAAGCATATGTTTGCTCCTGCTGGGCCAGCCGAGCAGCGAATTTCTACTTAACCACCTGCTATCATGAGAGACATCAGAGCTGCATCTTTTGAGCCCAGTACTGAGCCTGAAAAGCATTTCCAACCCCACTTACAAGTGAAACTTGCTAAAATGTGCCTAGCCGCTCTTCACTGAAAAGCTTGTTTCTGCATACATTTTTGACATACATTTGCTCCTGCTGGGTCAGCCGAGCAGCGAATTTCTACTTAACCACCTGCTATCATGAGAGACATCAGGGCTGCATCTTTTGAGCCCAGTACTGAGCCTGAAAAGCATTTCCAACCCCACTTACAAGTGAAACTTGCTAAAATGTGCCTAGCTGCTCTTCACTGAAAAGCTTGTTTCTGCATACATTTTTGGCATACGTTTGCTCCTGCTGGGTCAGCCGAGCAGCGAATTTCTACTTAACCACCTGCTATCATGAGAGAGATCAGGGCTGCATCTTTTGAGCCTAGTACTGAGCCTGAAAAACGTTTCCAACCCCACTTACAAGTGAAACTTGCTAAAATGTGCCTGGCTGCTCTTCACTGAAAAGATTGGTTCTGCATACATTTTTGGCATACGTTTGCTCCTGCTGGGTCAGCCGAGCAGCGAATTTCTACTTAACCACCTGCTATCATGAGAGACATCAGGGCTGCATCTTTTGAGCCCAGTACTGAGCCTGAAAAGCGTTTCCAACCCCACTTACAAGTGAAACGTGCTAAAATGTGCCTGGCTGCTCTTCACTGAAAAGCTTGGTTCTGCATACAATTTTAGCATACGTTTGCTCCTGCTGGGTCAGCCGAGCAGTGAATTTCTACTTAACCACCTGCTATCATGAGAGACATCAGGGCTGCATCTTTTGAGCCCAGTACTGAGCCTGAAAAGCGTTTCCAACCGCACTTACAAGTGAAACTTGCTAAAATGTGCCTGGCTGCTCTTCACTGAAAAGCTTGGTTCTGCATACATTTTTAGCATACGTTTGCTCCTGCTGGGTCAGCCGAGCAGCAAATTCTACTTAACCACCTGCTATCATGAGAGACATCAGGGCTGCATCTTTTGAGCCCAGTACTGAGCCTGAAAAGCATTTCTAACCCCACTTACAAGTGAAACTTGCTAAAATGTGCCTCTCTGCTCTTCACTGAAAAGCTGATTCTGCGTACATTTTTGGCATAGGTTTGCTCCTGCTGGACCAGCCGAGCAGCGAATTTCTACTTAACCACCTGCTATCATGAGAGAGATCAGGGCTGCATCTTTTGAGCCCAGTACTGAGCTTTTAAAAGCATTTCCAACCCCACTTACAAGTGAAACTTGCTAAAATGTGCCTGGCTGCTCTTCACTGAAAAGCTTGGTTCTGCATACATTTTTAGCATACGTTTGCTCCTGCTGGGTCAGCCGAGCAGCAAATTTCTACTTAACCACTTGCTATCATGAGAGACATCAGGGCTGCATCTTTTGAGCCCAGTACTGAGCCTGAAAAGCGATTCCCACCCCACTTACAAGTGAAACTTGCTAAAATGTGCCTCTCTGCTCTTCACTGAAAAGCTTGGTTCTGCATACATTTTTGGCATACGTTTGCTCCTGCTGGGTTAGCCGAGCAGCGAATTTCTACTTAACCACCTGCTATCATGAGAGACATCAGGGCTGCATCTTTTGAGCCCAGTACTGAGCCTGAAAAGCGTTTCCCACCCCACTTACAAGTGAAACTTGCTAAAATGTGCCTGGCTGCTCTTCACTGAAAAGCTTGTTTCTGCATACATTTTTGGCATACGTTTGCTCCTGCTGGGTCAGCCGAGCAGCGAATTTCTACTTAACCACCTGCTATCATGAGAGAGATCAGGGCTGCATCTTTTGAGCCCAGTACTGAGCCTGAAAAACGTTTCCAACCCCACTTACAAGTGAAACTTGCTAAAATGTGCCTGGCTGCTCTTCACTGAAAAGCTTGGTTCTGCATACATTTTTGGCATACGTTTGCTCCTGCTGGGTCAGCCGAGCAGCGAATTTCTACTTAACCACCTTCTATCATGAGAGAGATCAGGGCTGCATCTTTTGAGCCCAGTACTGAGCCTGAAAAGCGTTTCCAACCCCACTTACAAGTGAAACTTGCTAAAATGTGTCTGGCTGCTCTTCACTGAAAAGCTTGGTTCTGCATACATTTTTGGCATACGTTTGCTCCTGCTGGGTCAGCCGAGCAGCGCATTTCTACATAACCACCTGCTATCATGAGAGAGATCAGGGCTGCATCTTTTGAGCCCAGTACTGAGCCTGAAAAGCGTTTCCAACCCCACTTACAAGTGAAACGTGCTAAAATGTGCCTGGCTGCTCTTCACTGAAAAGCTTGGTTCTGCATACATTTTTAGCATACGTTTGCTCCTGCTGGGTCAGCCGAGCAGCACATTTCTACTTAACCACCTGCTATCATGAGAGACATCAGGGCTGCATCTTTTGAGCCCAGTACTGAGCCTGAAAAGCGTTTCCAACCCCACCAACAAGTGAAACTTGCTAAAATATGCCTGGCTGCTCTTCACTGAAATGCTTGGTTCTGCATACATTTTTAGCATACGTTTGCTCCTGCTGGGTCAGCCGAGCAGCAAATTTCTACTTAACCACCTGCTATTATGAGAGACATCAGGGCTGCATCTTTTGAGCCCAGTACTGAGCCTGAAAAGTGTTTCCAACCCCACTTACAAGTGAAACTTGCTAAAATGTGCCTGGCTGCTCTTCACTGAAAAGCTTGGTTCTGCATACATTTTTAGCATACGTTTGCTCCTGCTGGGTCAGCCGAGCAGCAAATTTCTACTTAACCACCTGCTATCATGAGAGACATCAGGGCTGCATCTTTTGAGCCCAGTACTGAGCCTGAAAAGCGTTTCCCACCCACTTACAAGTGAAACTTGCTAAAATGTGCCTCTCTGCTCTTCACTGAAAAGCTTGGTTCTGCATACATTTTTGGCATACGTTTGCTCCTGCTGGGTTAGCCGAGCAGCGAATTTCTACTTAACCACCTGCTACCATGAGAGACATCAGGGCTGCATCTTTTGAGGCCAGTACTGAGCCTGAATAGCATTTCCAATCCCACTTACAAGTGAAACTTGCTAAAATGTGCCTAGCTGCTCTTCACTGAAAAGCTTGTTTCTGCATACATTTTTGGCATACGTTTGATCCTGCTGGGTCAGCCGAGCAGCGAATTTCTACTTAACCACCTGCTATCATGATAGACATCAGGGCTGCATCTTTTGAGCCCAGTACTGAGCCTGAAAAACGTTTCCAACCCCACTTACAAGTGAAACTTGCTAAAATGTGCCTGGCTGCTCTTCACTGAAAAGCTTGGTTCTGCATACATTTTTGGCATACGTTTGCTCCTGCTGAGTCAGCCGAGCAGCGAATTTCTACTTAACCACCTGCTATCATGAGAGACATCAGGGCTGCATCTTTTGAGCCCAGTACTGAGCCTGAAAAGCGTTTCCAACCCCACTTACAAGTGAAACTTGCTAAAATGTGCCTGGCTGCTCTTCACTGAAAAGCTTGGTTCTGCATACAATTTTAGCATACGTTTGCTCCTGCTGGGTCAGCCGAGCAGTGAATTTCTACTTAACCACCTGCTATCATGAGAGACATCAGGGCTGCATCTTTTGAGCCCAGTACTGAGCCTGAAAAGCGTTTCCAACCGCACTTACAAGTGAAACTTGCTAAAATGTGCCTGGCTGCTCTTCACTGAAAAGCTTGGTTCTGCATACATTTTTAGCATACGTTTGCTCCTGCTGGGTCAGCCAAGCAGCAAATTCTACTTAACCACCAGAGACATCAGGGCTGCATCTTTTGAGCCCAGTACTGAGCCTGAAAAGCATTTCTAACCCCACTTACAAGTGAAACTTGCTAAAATGTGCCTCTCTGCTCTTCACTGAAAAGCTGATTCTACGTACATTTTTGGCATAGGTTTGCTCCTGCTGGGCCAGCCGAGCAGCGAATTTCTACTTAACCACCTGCTATCATGAGAGAGATCAGGGCTGCATCTTTTGAGCCCAGTACTGAGCTTTTAAAAGCATTTCCAACCCCACTTACAAGTGAAACTTGCTAAAATGTGCCTGGCTGCTCTTCACTGAAAAGCTTGGTTCTGCATACATTTTTAGCATACGTTTGCTCCTGCTGGGTCAGCCGAGCAGCAAATTTCTACTTAACCACTTGCTATCATGAGAGACATCAGGGCTGCATCTTTTGAGCCCAGTACTGAGCCTGAAAAGCGTTTCCCACCCCACTTACAAGTGAAACTTGCTAAAATGTGCCTCTCTGCTCTTCACTGAAACGCTTGGTTCTGCATACATTTTTGGCATACGTTTGCTCCTGCTGGGTTAGCCGAGCAGCGAAATTCTACTTAACCACCTGCTATCATGAGAGACATCAGGGCTGCATCTTTTGAGCCCAGTACTGAGCCTGAAAAGCGTTTCCCACCCCACTTACAAGTGAAACTTGCTAAAATGTGCCTAGCTGCTCTTCACTGAAAAGCTTGTTTCTGCATACATTTTTGGCATACGTTTGCTCCTGCTGGGTCAGCCGAGCAGCGAATTTCTACTTAACCACCTGCTATCATGAGAGAGATCAGGGCTGCATCTTTTGAGCCCAGTACTGAGCCTGAAAAACGTTTCCAACCCCACTTACAAGTGAAACTTGCTAAAATGTGCCTGGATGCTCTTCACTGAAAAGCTTGGTTCTGCATACATTTTTGGCATACGTTTGCTCCTGCTGGGTCAGCCGAGCAGCGAATTTCTACTTAACCACCTTCTATCATGAGAGAGATCAGGGCTGCATCTTTTGAGCCCAGTACTGAGCCTGAAAAGCATTTCCAACCCCACTTACAAGTGAAACGTGCTAAAATGTGCCTGGCTGCTCTTCACTGAAAAGCTTGGTTCTGCATACATTTTTAGCATACGTTTGCTCCTGCTGGGTCAGCCGAGCAGCACATTTCTACTTAACCACCTGCTATCATGAGAGACATCAGGGCTGCATCTTTTGAGCCCAGTACTGAGCCTGAAAAGCGTTTCCAACCCCACCAACAAGTGAAACTTGCTAAAATATGCCTGGCTGCTCTTCACTGAAATGCTTGGTTCTGCATACATTTTTAGCATACGTTTGCTCCTGCTGGGTCACCCGAGCAGCAAATTTCTACTTAACCACCTGCTATCATGAGAGACATCAGGGCTGCATCTTTTGAGCCCAGTACTGAGCCTGAAAAGCGTTTCCAACCCCACCAACAAGTGAAACTTGCTAAAATGTGCCTGGCTGCTCTTCACTGAAATGCTTGGTTCTGCATACATTTTTAGCATACGTTTGCTCCTGCTGGGTCACCCGAGCAGCAAATTTCTACTTAACCACCTGCTATCATGAGAGACATCAGGGCTGCATCTTTTGAGCCCAGTACTGAGCCTGAAAAGCGTTTCCAACCCCACTTACAAGTGAAACGTGCTAAAATGTGCCTGGCTGCTCTACACTGAAAAGCTTGGTTCTGCATACAATTTTAGCATACGTTTGCTCCTGCTGGGTCAGCCGAGCAGTGAATTTCTACTTAACCACCTGCTATCATGAGAGACATCAGGGCTGCATCTTTTGAGCCCAGTACTGAGCCTGAAAAGTGTTTCCAACCGCACTTACAAGTGAAACTTGCTAAAATGTGCCTGGCTGCTCTTCACTGAAAAGCTTGGTTCTGCATACATTTTTAGCATACGTTTGCTCCTGCTGGGTCAGCCGAGCAGCAAATTCTACTTAACCACCAGAGACATCAGGGCTGCATCTTTTGAGCCCAGTACTGAGCCTGAAAAGCATTTCTAACCCCACTTACAAGTGAAACTTGCTAAAATGTGCCTCTCTGCTCTTCACTGAAAAGCTGATTCTGCGTACATTTTTGGCATAGGTTTGCTCCTGCTGGGCCAGCCGAGCAGCGAATTTCTACTAACCACCTGCTATCATGAGAGAGATCAGGGCTGCATCTTTTGAGCCCAGTACTGAGCTTTTAAAAGCATTTCCAACCCCACTTACAAGTGAAACTTGCTAAAATGTGCCTGGCTGCTCTTCACTGAAAAGCTTGGTTCTGCATACATTTTTAGCATACGTTTGCTCCTGCTGGGTCAGCCGAGCAGCAAATTTCTACTTAACCACTTGCTATCATGAGAGACATCAGGGCTGCATCTTTTGAGCCCAGTACTGAGCCTGAAAAGCGTTTCCCACCCCACTTACAAGTGAAACTTGCTAAAATGTGCCTCTCTGCTCTTCACTGAAAAGCTTGGTTCTGCATACATTTTTGGCATACGTTTGCTCCTGCTGGGTTAGCCGAGCAGCGAATTTCTACTTAACCACCTGCTATCATGAGAGACATCAGGGCTGCATCTTTTGAGCCCAGTACTGAGCCTGAAAAGCGTTTCCCACCCCACTTACAAGTGAAACTTGCTAAAATGTGCCTGGCTGCTCTTCACTGAAAAGCTTGTTTCTGCATACATTTTTGGCATACGTTTGCTCCTGCTGGGTCAGCCGAGCAGCGAATTTCTACTTAACCACCTGCTATCATGAGAGAGATCAGGGCTGCATCTTTTGAGCCCAGTACTGAGCCTGAAAAACGTTTCCAACCCCACTTACAAGTGAAACTTGCTAAAATGTGTCTGGCTGCTCTTCACTGAAAAGCTTGGTTCTGCATACATTTTTGGCATACGTTTGCTCCTGCTGGGTCAGCCGAGCAGCGCATTTCTACATAACCACCTGCTATCATGAGAGAGATCAGGGCTGCATCTTTTGAGCCCAGTACTGAGCCTGAAAAGCGTTTCCAACCCCACTTACAAGTGAAATGTGCTAAAATGTGCCTGGCTGCTCTTCACTGAAAAGCTTGGTTCTGCATACATTTTTAGCATACGTTTGCTCCTGCTGGGTCAGCCGAGCAGCACATTTCTACTTAACCACCTGCTATCATGAGAGACATCAGGGCTGCATCTTTTGAGCCCAGTACTGAGCCTGAAAAGCGTTTCCAACCCCACCAACAAGTGAAACTTGCTAAAATATGCCTGGCTGCTCTTCACTGAAATGCTTGGTTCTGCATACATTTTTAGCATACGTTTGCTCCTGCTGGGTCAGCCGAGCAGCAAATTTCTACTTAACCACCTGCTATTATGAGAGACATCAGGGCTGCATCTTTTGAGCCCAGTACTGAGCCTGAAAAGTGTTTCCAACCCCACTTACAAGTGAAACTTGCTAAAATGTGCCTGGCTGCTCTTCACTGAAAAGCTTGGTTCTGCATACATTTTTAGCATACGTTTGCTCCTGCTGGGTCAGCCGAGCAGCAAATTTCTACTTAACCACCTGCTATCATGAGAGACATCAGGGCTGCATCTTTTGAGCCCAGTACTGAGCCTGAAAAGCGTTTCCCACCCCACTTACAAGTGAAACTTGCTAAAATGTGCCTCTCTGCTCTTCACTGAAAAGCTTGGTTCTGCATACATTTTTGGCATACGTTTGCTCCTGCTGGGTTAGCCGAGCAGCGAATTTCTACTTAACCACCTGCTACCATGAGAGACATCAGGGCTGCATCTTTTGAGGCCAGTACTGAGCCTGAATAGCATTTCCAATCCCACTTACAAGTGAAACTTGCTAAAATGTGCCTAGCTGCTCTTCTCTGAAAAGCTTGTTTCTGCATACATTTTTGGCATACGTTTGATCCTGCTGGGTCAGCCGAGCAGCGAATTTCTACTTAACCACCTGCTATCATGAGAGACATCAGGGCTGCATCTTTTGAGCCCAGTACTGAGCCTGAAAAACGTTTCCAACCCCACTTACAAGTGAAACTTGCTAAAATGTGCCTGGCTGCTCTTCACTGAAAAGCTTGGTTCTGCATACATTTTTGGCATACGTTTGCTCCTGCTGAGTCAGCCGAGCAGCGAATTTCTACTTAACCACCTGCTATCATGAGAGACATGAGGGCTGCATCTTTTGAGCCCAGTACTGAGCCTGAAAAGCGTTTCCAACCCCACTTACAAGTGAAACTTGCTAAAATGTGCCTGGCTGCTCTTCACTGAAAAGCTTGGTTCTGCATACAATTTTAGCATACGTTTGCTCCTGCTGGGTCAGCCGAGCAGTGAATTTCTACTTAACCACCTGCTATCATGAGAGACATCAGGGCTGCATCTTTTGAGCCCAGTACTGAGCCTGAAAAGCGTTTCCAACCGCACTTACAAGTGAAACTTGCTAAAATGTGCCTGGCTGCTCTTCACTGAAAAGCTTGGTTCTGCATACATTTTTAGCATACGTTTGCTCCTGCTGGGTCAGCCAAGCAGCAAATTCTACTTAACCACCAGAGACATCAGGGCTGCATCTTTTGAGCCCAGTACTGAGCCTGAAAAGCATTTCTAACCCCACTTACAAGTGAAACTTGCTAAAATGTGCCTCTCTGCTCTTCACTGAAAAGCTGATTCTGCGTACATTTTTGGCATAGGTTTGCTCCTGCTGGGCCAGCCGAGCAGCGAATTTCTACTTAACCACCTGCTATCATGAGAGAGATCAGGGCTGCATCTTTTGAGCCCAGTACTGAGCTTTTAAAAGCATTTCCAACCCCACTTACAAGTGAAACTTGCTAAAATGTGCCTGGCTGCTCTTCACTGAAAAGCTTGGTTCTGCATACATTTTTAGCATACGTTTGCTCCTGCTGGGTCAGCCGAGCAGCAAATTTCTACTTAACCACTTGCTATCATGAGAGACATCAGGGCTGCATCTTTTGAGCCCAGTACTGAGCCTGAAAAGCGTTTCCCACCCCACTTACAAGTGAAACTTGCTAAAATGTGCCTCTCTGCTCTTCACTGAAACGCTTGGTTCTGCATACATTTTTGGCATACGTTTGCTCCTGCTGGGTTAGCCGAGCAGCGAAATTCTACTTAACCACCTGCTATCATGAGAGACATCAGGGCTGCATCTTTTGAGCCCAGTACTGAGCCTGAAAAGCGTTTCCCACCCCACTTACAAGTGAAACTTGCTAAAATGTGCCTAGCTGCTCTTCACTGAAAAGCTTGTTTCTGCATACATTTTTGGCATACGTTTGCTCCTGCTGGGTCAGCTGAGCAGCGAATTTCTACTTAACCACCTGCTATCATGAGAGAGATCAGGGCTGCATCTTTTGAGCCCAGTACTGAGCCTGAAAAACGTTTCCAACCCCACTTACAAGTGAAACTTGCTAAAATGTGCCTGGATGCTCTTCACTGAAAAGCTTGGTTCTGCATACATTTTTGGCATACGTTTGCTCCTGCTGGGTCAGCCGAGCAGCGAATTTCTACTTAACCACCTTCTATCATGAGAGAGATCAGGGCTGCATCTTTTGAGCCCAGTACTGAGCCTGAAAAGCGTTTCCAACCCCACTTACAAGTGAAACGTGCTAAAATGTGCCTGTCTGCTCTTCACTGAAAAGCTTGGTTCTGCATACATTTTTAGCATACGTTTGCTCCTGCTGGGTCAGCCGAGCAGCACATTTCTACTTAACCACCTGCTATCATGAGAGACATCAGGGCTGCATCTTTTGAGCCCAGTACTGAGCCTGAAAAGCGTTTCCAACCCCACCAACAAGTGAAACTTGCTAAAATATGCCTGGCTGCTCTTCACTGAAATGCTTGGTTCTGCATACATTTTTAGCATACGTTTGCTCCTGCTGGGTCACCCGAGCAGCAAATTTCTACTTAACCACCTGCTATCATGAGAGACATCAGGGCTGCATCTTTTGAGCCCAGTACTGAGCCTGAAAAGCGTTTCCAACCCCACCAACAAGTGAAACTTGCTAAAATGTGCCTGGCTGCTCTTCACTGAAATGCTTGGTTCTGCATACATTTTTAGCATACGTTTGCTCCTGCTGGGTCACCCGAGCAGCAAATTTCTACTTAACCACCTGCTATCATGAGAGACATCAGGGCTGCATCTTTTGAGCCCAGTACTGAGCCTGAAAAGCGTTTCCAACCCCACTTACAAGTGAAACGTGCTAAAATGTGCCTGGCTGCTCTTCACTGAAAAGCTTGGTTCTGCATACAATTTTAGCATACGTTTGCTCCTGCTGGGTCAGCCGAGCAGTGAATTTCTACTTAACCACCTGCTATCATGAGAGACATCAGGGCTGCATCTTTTGAGCCCAGTACTGAGCCTGAAAAGCGTTTCCAACCGCACTTACAAGTGAAACTTGCTAAAATGTGCCTGGCTGCTCTTCACTGAAAAGCTTGGTTCTGCATACATTTTTAGCATACGTTTGCTCCTGCTGGGTCAGCCGAGCAGCAAATTCTACTTAACCACCAGAGACATCAGGGCTGCATCTTTTGAGCCCAGTACTGAGCCTGAAAAGCATTTCTAACCCCACTTACAAGTGAAACTTGCTAAAATGTGCCTCTCTGCTCTTCACTGAAAAGCTGATTCTGCGTACATTTTTGGCATAGGTTTGCTCCTGCTGGGCCAGCCGAGCAGCGAATTTCTACTTAACCACCTGCTATCATGAGAGAGATCAGGGCTGCATCTTTTGAGCCCAGTACTGAGCTTTTAAAAGCATTTCCAACCCCACTTACAAGTGAAACTTGCTAAAATGTGCCTGGCTGCTCTTCACTGAAAAGCTTGGTTCTGCATACATTTTTAGCATACGTTTGCTCCTGCTGGGTCAGCCGAGCAGCAAATTTCTACTTAACCACTTGCTATCATGAGAGACATCAGGGCTGCATCTTTTGAGCCCAGTACTGAGCCTGAAAAGCGTTTCCCACCCCACTTACAAGTGAAACTTGCTAAAATGTGCCTCTCTGCTCTTCACTGAAAAGCTTGGTTCTGCATACATTTTTGGCATACGTTTGCTCCTGCTGGGTTAGCCGAGCAGCGAATTTCTACTTAACCACCTGCTATCATGAGAGACATCAGGGCTGCATCTTTTGAGCCCAGTACTGAGCCTGAAAAGCGTTTCCCACCCCACTTACAAGTGAAACTTGCTAAAATGTGCCTGGCTGCTCTTCACTGAAAAGCTTGTTTCTGCATACATTTTTGGCATACGTTTGCTCCTGCTGGGTCAGCCGAGCAGCGAATTTCTACTTAACCACCTGCTATCATGAGAGAGATCAGGGCTGCATCTTTTGAGCCCAGTACTGAGCCTGAAAAACGTTTCCAACCCCACTTACAAGTGAAACTTGCTAAAATGTGCCTGGCTGCTCTTCACTGAAAAGCTTGGTTCTGCATACATTTTTGGCATACGTTTGCTCCTGCTGGGTCAGCCGAGCAGCGAATTTCTACTTAACCACCTTCTATCATGAGAGAGATCAGGGCTGCATCTTTTGAGCCCAGTACTGAGCCTGAAAAGCGTTTCCAACCCCACTTACAAGTGAAACTTGCTAAAATGTGTCTGGCTGCTCTTCACTGAAAAGCTTGGTTCTGCATACATTTTTGGCATACGTTTGCTCCTGCTGGGTCAGCCGAGCAGCGCATTTCTACATAACCACCTGCTATCATGAGAGAGATCAGGGCTGCATCTTTTGAGCCCAGTACTGAGCCTGAAAAGCGTTTCCAACCCCACTTACAAGTGAAACGTGCTAAAATGTGCCTGGCTGCTCTTCACTGAAAAGCTTGGTTCTGCATACATTTTTAGCATACGTTTGCTCCTGCTGGGTCAGCCGAGCAGCACATTTCTACTTAACCACCTGCTATCATGAGAGACATCAGGGCTGCATCTTTTGAGCCCAGTACTGAGCCTGAAAAGCGTTTCCAACCCCACCAACAAGTGAAACTTGCTAAAATATGCCTGGCTGCTCTTCACTGAAATGCTTGGTTCTGCATACATTTTTAGCATTCGTTTGCTCCTGCTGGGTCAGCCGAGCAGCAAATTTCTACTTAACCACCTGCTATTATGAGAGACATCAGGGCTGCATCTTTTGAGCCCAGTACTGAGCCTGAAAAGGGTTTCCAACCCCACTTACAAGTGAAACTTGCTAAAATGTGCCTGGCTGCTCTTCACTGAAAAGCTTGGTTCTGCATACATTTTTAGCATACGTTTGCTCCTGCTGGGTCAGCCGAGCAGCAAATTTCTACTTAACCACCTGCTATCATGAGAGACATCAGGGCTGCATCTTTTGAGCCCAGTACTGAGCCTGAAAAGCGTTTCCCACCCCACTTACAAGTGAAACTTGCTAAAATGTGCCTCTCTGCTCTTCACTGAAAAGCTTGGTTCTGCATACATTTTTGGCATACGTTTGCTCCTGCTGGGTTAGCCGAGCAGCGAATTTCTACTTAACCACCTGCTACCATGAGAGACATCAGGGCCGCATCTTTTGAGGCCAGTACTGAGCCTGAATAGCATTTCCAATCCCACTTACAAGTGAAACTTGCTAAAATGTGCCTAGCTGCTCTTCACTGAAAAGCTTGTTTCTGCATACATTTTTGGCATACGTTTGATCCTGCTGGGTCAGCCGAGCAGCGAATTTCTACTTAACCACCTGCTATCATGAGAGACATCAGGGCTGCATCTTTTGAGCCCAGTACTGAGCCTGAAAAACGTTTCCAACCCCACTTACAAGTGAAACTTGCTAAAATGTGCCTGGCTGCTCTTCACTGAAAAGCTTGGTTCTGCATACATTTTTGGCATACGTTTGCTCCTGCTGAGTCAGCCGAGCAGCGAATTTCTACTTAACCACCTGCTATCATGAGAGACATCAGGGCTGCATCTTTTGAGCCCAGTACTGAGCCTGAAAAGCGTTTCCAACCCCACTTACAAGTGAAACTTGCTAAAATGTGCCTGGCTGCTCTTCACTGAAAAGCTTGGTTCTGCATACAATTTTAGCATACGTTTGCTCCTGCTGGGTCAGCCGAGCAGTGAATTTCTACTTAACCACCTGCTATCATGAGAGACATCAGGGCTGCATCTTTTGAGCCCAGTACTGAGCCTGAAAAGCGTTTCCAACCGCACTTACAAGTGAAACTTGCTAAAATGTGCCTGGCTGCTCTTCACTGAAAAGCTTGGTTCTGCATACATTTTTAGCATACGTTTGCTCCTGCTGGGTCAGCCAAGCAGCAAATTCTACTTAACCACCAGAGACATCAGGGCTGCATCTTTTGAGCCCAGTACTGAGCCTGAAAAGCATTTCTAACCCCACTTACAAGTGAAACTTGCTAAAATGTGCCTCTCTGCTCTTCACTGAAAAGCTGATTCTGCGTACATTTTTGGCATAGGTTTGCTCCTGCTGGGCCAGCCGAGCAGCGAATTTCTACTTAACCACCTGCTATCATGAGAGAGATCAGGGCTGCATCTTTTGAGCCCAGTACTGAGCCTGAAAAGCGTTTCCCACCCCACTTACAAGTGAAACTTGCTAAAATGTGCCTAGCTGCTCTTCACTGAAAAGCTTGTTTCTGCATACATTTTTGGCATACGTTTGCTCCTGCTGGGTCAGCCGAGCAGCGAATTTCTACTTAACCACCTGCTATCATGAGAGAGATCAGGGCTGCATCTTTTGAGCCCAGTACTGAGCCTGAAAAACGTTTCCAACCCCACTTACAAGTGAAACTTGCTAAAATGTGCCTGGATGCTCTTCACTGAAAAGCTTGGTTCTGCATACATTTTTGGCATACGTTTGCTCCTGCTGGGTCAGCCGAGCAGCGAATTTCTACTTAACCACCTTCTATCATGAGAGAGATCAGGGCTGCATCTTTTGAGCCCAGTACTGAGCCTGAAAAGCGTTTCCAACCCCACTTACAAGTGAAACGTGCTAAAATGTGCCTGGCTGCTCTTCACTGAAAAGCTTGGTTCTGCATACATTTTTAGCATACGTTTGCTCCTGCTGGGTCAGCCGAGCAGCACATTTCTACTTAACCACCTGCTATCATGAGAGACATCAGGGCTGCATCTTTTGAGCCCAGTACTGAGCCTGAAAAGCGTTTCCAACCCCACCAACAAGTGAAACTTGCTAAAATATGCCTGGCTGCTCTTCACTGAAATGCTTGGTTCTGCATACATTTTTAGCATACGTTTGCTCCTGCTGGGTCACCCGAGCAGCAAATTTCTACTTAACCACCTGCTATCATGAGAGACATCAGGGCTGCATCTTTTGAGCCCAGTACTGAGCCTGAAAAGCGTTTCCAACCCCACCAACAAGTGAAACTTGCTAAAATGTGCCTGGCTGCTCTTCACTGAAATGCTTGGTTCTGCATACATTTTTAGCATACGTTTGCTCCTGCTGGGTCACCCGAGCAGCAAATTTCTACTTAACCACCTGCTATCATGAGAGACATCAGGGCTGCATCTTTTGAGCCCAGTACTGAGCCTGAAAAGCGTTTCCAACCCCACTTACAAGTGAAACGTGCTAAAATGTGCCTGGCTGCTCTTCACTGAAAAGCTTGGTTCTGCATACAATTTTAGCATACGTTTGCTCCTGCTGGGTCAGCCGAGCAGTGAATTTCTACTTAACCACCTGCTATCATGAGAGACATCAGGGCTGCATCTTTTGAGCCCAGTACTGAGCCTGAAAAGCGTTTCCAACCGCACTTACAAGTGAAACTTGCTAAAATGTGCCTGGCTGCTCTTCACTGAAAAGCTTGGTTCTGCATACATTTTTAGCATACGTTTGCTCCTGCTGGGTCAGCCGAGCAGCAAATTCTACTTAACCACCAGAGACATCAGGGCTGCATCTTTTGAGCCCAGTACTGAGCCTGAAAAGCATTTCTAACCCCACTTACAAGTGAAACTTGCTAAAATGTGCCTCTCTGCTCTTCACTGAAAAGCTGATTCTGCGTACATTTTTGGCATAGGTTTGCTCCTGCT
The DNA here is from genome assembly GCF_964261635.1 of Lissotriton helveticus. NCBI lineage: Eukaryota > Metazoa > Chordata > Amphibia > Caudata > Salamandridae > Lissotriton > Lissotriton helveticus. The sequence continues at coordinate 744,022,208 of NC_136065.1, read as the reverse complement.
GGGCCAGCCGAGCAGCGAATTTCTACTTAACCACCTGCTATCATGAGAGAGATCAGGGCTGCATCTTTTGAGCCCAGTACTGAGCTTTTAAAAGCATTTCCAACCCCACTTACAAGTGAAACTTGCTAAAATGTGCCTGGCTGCTCTTCACTGAAAAGCTTGGTTCTGCATACATTTTTAGCATACGTTTGCTCCTGCTGGGTCAGCCGAGCAGCAAATTTCTACTTAACCACTTGCTATCATGAGAGACATCAGGGCTGCATCTTTTGAGCCCAGTACTGAGCCTGAAAAGCGTTTCCCACCCCACTTACAAGTGAAACTTGCTAAAATGTGCCTCTCTGCTCTTCACTGAAACGCTTGGTTCTGCATACATTTTTGGCATACGTTTGCTCCTGCTGGGTTAGCCGAGCAGCGAAATTCTACTTAACCACCTGCTATCATGAGAGACATCAGGGCTGCATCTTTTGAGCCCAGTACTGAGCCTGAAAAGCGTTTCCCACCCCACTTACAAGTGAAACTTGCTAAAATGTGCCTGGCTGCTCTTCACTGAAAAGCTTGGTTCTGCATACATTTTTAGCATATGTTTGCTCCTGCTGGGTCAGCCGAGCAGCGAATTTCTACTTAACCACCTGCTATCATGAGAGACATCAGAGCTGCATCTTTTGAGCCCAGTACTGAGCCTGAAAAGCATTTCCAACCCCACTTACAAGTGAAACTTGCTAAAATGTGCCTAGCTGCTCTTCACTGAAAAGCTTGTTTCTGCATACATTTTTGGCATACGTTTGCTCCTGCTGGGTCAGCCGAGCAGCGAATTTCTACTTAACCACCTGCTATCATGAGAGAGATCAGGGCTGCATCTTTTGAGCCCAGTACTGAGCCTGAAAAACGTTTCCAACCCCACTTACAAGTGAAACTTGCTAAAATGTGCCTGGCTGCTCTTCACTGAAAAGCTTGGTTCTGCATACATTTTTGGCATACGTTTGCTCCTGCTGGGTCAGCCGAGCAGCGAATTTCTACTTAACCACCTTCTATCATGAGAGAGATCAGGGCTGCATCTTTTGAGCCCAGTACTGAGCCTGAAAAGCGTTTCCAACCCCACTTACAAGTGAAACGTGCTAAAATGTGCCTGGCTGCTCTTCACTGAAAAGCTTGGTTCTGCATACATTTTTAGCATACGTTTGCTCCTGCTGGGTCAGCCGAGCAGCACATTTCTACTTAACCACCTGCTATCATGAGAGACATCAGGGCTGCATCTTTTGAGCCCAGTACTGAGCCTGAAAAGCGTTTCCAACCCCACCAACAAGTGAAACTTGCTAAAATATGCCTGGCTGCTCTTCACTGAAATGCTTGGTTCTGCATACATTTTTAGCATACGTTTGCTCCTGCTGGGTCAGCCGAGCAGCAAATTCTACTTAACCACCAGAGACATCAGGGCTGCATCTTTTGAGCCCAGTACTGAGCCTGAAAAGCACTTCTAACCCCACTTACAAGTGAAACTTGCTAAAATGTGCCTCTCTGCTCTTCACTGAAAAGCTGATTCTGCGTACATTTTTGGCATAGGTTTGCTCCTGCTGGGCCAGCCGAGCAGCGAATTTCTACTTAACCACCTGCTATCATGAGAGAGATCAGGGCTGCATCTTTTGAGCCCAGTACTGAGCTTTTAAAAGCATTTCCAACCCCACTTACAAGTGAAACTTGCTAAAATGTGCCTGGCTGCTCTTCACTGAAAAGCTTGGTTCTGCATACATTTTTAGCATACGTTTGCTCCTGCTGGGTCAGCCGAGCAGCAAATTTCTACTTAACCACTTGCTATCATGAGAGACATCAGGGCTGCATCTTTTGAGCCCAGTACTGAGCCTGAAAAGCGTTTCCCACCCCACTTACAAGTGAAACTTGCTAAAATGTGCCTCTCTGCTCTTCACTGAAACGCTTGGTTCTGCATACATTTTTGGCATACGTTTGCTCCTGCTGGGTTAGCCGAGCAGCGAAATTCTACTTAACCACCTGCTATCATGAGAGACATCAGGGCTGCATCTTTTGAGCCCAGTACTGAGCCTGAAAAGCGTTTCCCACCCCACTTACAAGTGAAACTTGCTAAAATGTGCCTGGCTGCTCTTCACTGAAAAGCTTGGTTCTGCATACATTTTTAGCATATGTTTGCTCCTGCTGGGTCAGCCGAGCAGCGAATTTCTACTTAACCACCTGCTATCATGAGAGACATCAGAGCTGCATCTTTTGAGCCCAGTACTGAGCCTGAAAAGCATTTCCAACCCCACTTACAAGTGAAACTTGCTAAAATGTGCCTAGCTGCTCTTCACTGAAAAGCTTGTTTCTGCATACATTTTTGGCATACGTTTGCTCCTGCTGGGTCAGCCGAGCAGCGAATTTCTACTTAACCACCTGCTATCATGAGAGAGATCAGGGCTGCATCTTTTGAGCCCAGTACTGAGCCTGAAAAACGTTTCCAACCCCACTTACAAGTGAAACTTGCTAAAATGTGCCTGGCTGCTCTTCACTGAAAAGCTTGGTTCTGCATACATTTTTGGCATACGTTTGCTCCTGCTGGGTCAGCCGAGCAGCGAATTTCTACTTAACCACCTTCTATCATGAGAGAGATCAGGGCTGCATCTTTTGAGCCCAGTACTGAGCCTGAAAAGCGTTTCCAACCCCACTTACAAGTGAAACGTGCTAAAATGTGCCTGGCTGCTCTTCACTGAAAAGCTTGGTTCTGCATACATTTTTAGCATACGTTTGCTCCTGCTGGGTCAGCCGAGCAGCACATTTCTACTTAACCACCTGCTATCATGAGAGACATCAGGGCTGCATCTTTTGAGCCCAGTACTGAGCCTGAAAAGCGTTTCCAACCCCACCAACAAGTGAAACTTGCTAAAATATGCCTGGCTGCTCTTCACTGAAATGCTTGGTTCTGCATACATTTTTAGCATACGTTTGCTCCTGCTGGGTCAGCCGAGCAGCAAATTTCTACTTAACCACCTGCTATTATGAGAGACATCAGGGCTGCCTCTTTTGAGGCCAGTACTGAGCCTGAAAAACGTTTCCAACCCCACTTACAAGTGAAACTTGCTAAAATGTGCCTGGCTGCTCTTCACTGAAAAGCTTGGTTCTGCATACATTTTTGGCATACGTTTGCTCCTGCTGGGTCAGCCGAGCAGCGAATTTCTACTTAACCACCTGCTATCATGAGAGACATCAGGGCTGCATCTTTTGAGCCCAGTACTGAGCCTGAAAAGCGTTTCCAACCCCACTTACAAGTGAAACGTGCTAAAATGTGCCTGGCTGCTCTTCACTGAAAAGCTTGGTTCTGCATACAATTTTAGCATACGTTTGCTCCTGCTGGGTCAGCCGAGCAGTGAATTTCTACTTAACCACCTGCTATCATGAGAGACATCAGGGCTGCATCTTTTGAGCCCAGTACTGAGCCTGAAAAGCGTTTCCAACCGCACTTACAAGTGAAACTTGCTAAAATGTGCCTGGCTGCTCTTCACTGAAAAGCTTGGTTCTGCATACATTTATAGCATACGTTTGCTCCTGCTGGGTCAGCCGAGCAGCAAATTTCTACTTAACCACCTGCTATCATGAGAGACATCAGGGCTGCATCTTTTGAGCCCAGTACTGAGCCTGAAAAGCATTTCTAACCCCACTTACAAGTGAAACTTGCTAAAATGTGCCTCTCTGCTCTTCACTGAAAAGCTGATTCTGCGTACATTTTTGGCATAGGTTTGCTCCTGCTGGGCCAGCCGAGCAGCGAATTTCTACTTAACCACCTGCTATCATGGAGAGAGATCAGGGCTGCATCTTTTGAGCCCAGTACTGAGCTTGAAAAGCATTTCCAACCCCACTTACAAGTGAAACTTGCTAAAATGTGCCTGGCTGCTCTTCACTGAAAAGTTTGGTTCTGCACACATTTTTAGCATACGTTTGCTCCTGCTGGGTCAGCCGAGCAGCGAATTTCTACTTAACCACCTGCTATCATGAGAGAGATCAGGGCTGCATCTTTTGAGCCCAGTACTGAGCCTGAAAAACGTTTCCAACCCCACTTACAAGTGAAACTTGCTAAAATGTGCCTGGCTGCTCTTCACTGAAAAGCTTGGTTCTGCATACATTTTTGGCATACGTTTGCTCCTGCTGGGTCAGCCGAGCAGCAAATTTCTACTTAACCACCTTCTATCATGAGAGAGATCAGTGCTGCATCTTTTGAGCCCAGTACTGAGCCTGAAAAGCGTTTCCAACCCCACTTACAAGTGAAACTTGCTAAAATATGCCTGGCTGCTCTTCACTGAAAAGCTTGGTTCTGCATACATTTTTGGCATACGTTTGCTCCTGCTGGGTCAGCCGAGCAGCGCATTTCTACTTAACCACCTGCTATCATGAGAGAGATCAGGGCTGCATCTTTTGAGCCCAGTACTGAGCCTGAAAAGCGTTTCCAACCCCACCAACAAGTGAAACTTGCTAAAATATGCCTGGCTGCTCTTCACTGAAATGCTTGGTTTTGCATACATTTTTAGCATACGTTTGCTCCTGCTGGGTCAGCCGAGCAGCAAATTTCTACTTAACCACCTGCTATTATGAGAGACATCAGGGCTGCATCTTTTGAGCCCAGTACTGAGCCTGAAAAGTGTTTCCAACCCCACTTACAAGTGAAACTTGCTAAAATGTGCCTGGCTGCTCTTCACTGAAAAGCTTGGTTCTGCATACATTTTTAGCATACGTTTGCTCCTGCTGGGTCAGCCGAGCAGCAAATTTCTACGTAACCACCTGCTATCATGAGAGACATCAGGGCTGCATCTTTTGAGCCCAGTACTGAGCCTGAAAAGCGTTTCCCACCCCACTTACAAGTGAAACTTGCTAAAATGTGCCTCTCTGCTCTTCACTGAAAAGCTTGGTTCTGCATACATTTTTGGCATACGTTTGCTCCTGCTGGGTTAGCCGAGCAGCGAATTTCTACTTAACCACCTGCTACCATGAGAGACATCAGGGCTGCATCTTTTGAGGCCAGTACTGAGCCTGAATAGCATTTCCAATCCCACTTACAAGTGAAACTTGCTAAAATGTGCCTAGCTGCTCTTCACTGAAAAGCTTGTTTCTGCATACATTTTTGGCATACGTTTGATCCTGCTGGGTCAGCCGAGCAGCGAATTTCTACTTAACCACCTGCTATCATGAGAGACATCAGGGCTGCATCTTTTGAGCCCAGTACTGAGCCTGAAAAGCATTTCCAACCCCACTTACAAGTGAAATTTGCTAAAATGTGCCTAGCTGCCTCTCACTGAAAAGCTTGTTTCTGCATACATTTTTGGCATACGTTTGCTCCTGCTGGGTCAGCCGAGCAGCGAATTTCTACTTAACCACCTGCTATCATGAGAGACATCAGAGCTGCATCTTTTGAGCCCAGTACTGAGCCTGAAAAGCGTTTCCAACCCCACTTACAAGTGAAACTTGCTAAAATGTGCCTCTCTGCTCTTCACTGAAAAGCTTGTTTCTGCATACATTTTTGGCATACGTTTGCTCCTGCTGGGTTAGCCGAGCAGCGAATTTCTACTTAACCACCTGCTATCATGAGAGACATCAGGGCTGCATCTTTTGAGGCCAGTACTGAGCCTGAAAAGCGTTTCCAACCCCATTTACAAGTGAAACTTGCTAAAATGTGCCTCTCTGCTCTTCACTGAAAAGCTGATTCTGCGTACATTTTTGGCATAGGTTTGCTCCTGCTGGTTTAGCCGAGCAGCACATTTCTACTTAACCACCTGCTATCATGAGAGACATCAGGGCTGCATCTTTTGAGGCCAGTACTAAGCCTGAAAAGCATTTCCAACCCCACTTACAAGTGAAACTTGCTAAAATGTGCCTAGCTGCTCTTCACTGAAAAGCTTGTTTCTGCATACATTTTTGGCATACGTTTGCTCCTGCTGGGTCAGCCGAGCAGCAAATTTCTACTTAACCACCTGCTATCATGAGAGACATCAGGGCTGCATCTTTTGAGCCCAGTACTGAGCCTGAAAAGCATTTCCAACCCCACTTACAAGTGAAACTTGCTAAAATGTGCCTCTCTGCTCTTTACTGAAAAGCTTGGTTCTGCATACATTTTTTGCATACGTTTGCTCCTGCTGGGTCATCCGAGCAGCAAATTTCTACTTAACCACCTGCTATCATGAGAGACATCAGGGCTGCATCTTTTGAGCCCAGTACTGAGCCCGAAAAGCATTTCCAACCCCACTTAGAAGTGAAACTTGCTAAAATATGCCTGGCTGCTCTTCACTGAAAAGCTTGGTTCTGCATAAATTTTTAGCATACATTTGCTCCTGCTGGGTCAGCCGAGCAGCAAATTTCTACTTAACCACCTGCTATCATAAGAGGAGACATCAGGGCTACATCTTTTGAGCCCAGTACTGAGCCTGAAAAGCATTTCCAACCCCACTTACAAGTGAAACTTGCTAAAATGTGCCTCTCTGCTCTTCACTGAAAAGCTGATTCTGCGTACATTTTTGGCATAGGTTTGCTCCTGCTGGGTCAGCCGAGAAGCACATTTCTACTTAACCACCTGCTATCATGAGAGACATCAGGGCTGCATCTTTTGAGGCCAGTACTAAGCCTGAAAAGCATTTCCAACCCCACTTACAAGTGAAACTTGCTAAAATGTGCCTAGCAGCTCTTCACTGAAAAGCTTGTTTCTGCATACATTTTTGCCATACGTTTGCTCCTGCTGGGTCAGCCGAGCAGCACATTTCTACTTAACCACCTGCTATCATGAAAAACATCAGGGCTGCATCTTTTGAGAACAGTACTGAGCCTGAAAAGCATTTCCAACCCCACTTACAAGTGAAACTTGCTAAAATGTGCCTCTCTGCTCTTTACTGAAAAGCTTGGTTCTGCATACATTTTTAGCATACGTTTGCTCCTGCTGGGTCAGCCGAGCAGCAAATTTCTACTTAACCACCTGCTATCATGAGAGACATCAGGGCTGCATCTTTTGAGCCCAGTACTGAGCCCGAAAAGCATTAACAACCCCACTTAGAAGTGAAACTTGATAAAATATGCCTGGCTGCTCTTCACTGAAAAGCTTGGTTCTGCATACATTTTTAGCATACGTTTGCTCCTGCTGGGTCAGCCGAGCAGCAAATTTCTACTTAACCACCTGCTATCATGAGAGACATCAGGGCTGCATCTTTTGAGCCCAGTACTGAGCCTGAAAAGCATTTCCAAACCCACTTACAAGTGAAACTTGCTAAAATGTGCTTCTCTGCTCTTCACTGAAAAGCTGATTCTGCGTACATTTTTGGCATAGGTTTGCTCCTCCTGGGTCAGCCGAGAAGCACATTTCTACTTAACCACCTGCTATCATGAGAGACATCAGGGCTGCATCTTTTGAGGCCAGTACTAAGCCTGAAAAGCATTTCCAACCCCACTTACAAGTGAAACTTGCTAAAATGTGCCTAGCTGCTCTTCACTGAAAAGCTTGTTTCTGCATACATTTTTGGCATACGTTTGCTCCTGCTGGGTCAGCCGAGCAGCGAATTTCTACTTAACCACCTGCTATCATGAGAGACATCAGGGCTGCATCTTTTGAGCCCAGTACTGAGCCTGAAAAGCGTTTCCAACCCCACTTACAAGTGAAACTTGCTAAAATGTGCCTGGCTGCTATTCACTGAAAAGCTTGGTTCTGCACACATTTTTAGCATACGTTTGCTCCTGCTGGGTCAGCCGAGGAGCAAATTTCTACTTAACCACCTGCTATCATGAGAGACATCAGGGCTGCATCTTTTGAGCCCAGTACTGAGCCTGAAAAGCGTTTCCAACCCCACTTACAAGTGAAACTTGCTAAAATGTGCCTGGCTGCTCATCACTGAAAAAATTGGTTCTGCATACATTTTTATCATATGTTTGCTCCTGCTGGGTCAGCCGAGCAGCAAATTTCTACTTAACCACCTGCTATCATGAGAGACATCAGGGCTGCATCTTTTGAGCCCAGTACTGAGCCTGAAAAGCATTTCTAACCCCATTTACAAGTGAAACTTGCTAAAATGTGCCTCTCTGCTCTTCACTGAAAAGCTGATTCTGCGTACATTTTTGGCATAGGTTTGCTCCTGCTGGGCCAGCCGAGCACTACTTAACCACCTGCTATCATGAGAGAGATCAGGGCTGCATCTTTTGAGCCCTGTACTGAGCCTGAAAAGCGTTTCCAACCCCACTTACAAGTGAAACCTGCTAAAATGTGCCTGGCTGCTCTTCACTGAAAAGCTTGGTTCTGCATACATTTTTAGAATACGTTTGCTCCTGCTGGGTCAGCCGAGCAGCACATTTCTACTTAACCACCTGCTATCATGAGAGACATCAGGGCTGCATCTTTTGAGCCCAGTACTGAGCCTGAAAAGCGTTTCCAACCCCACCAACAAGTAAAACTTGCTAAAATATGCCTGGCTGCTCTTCACTGAAATGCTTGGTTCTGCATACATTTTTAGCATACGTTTGCTCCTGCTGGGTCAGCCGAGCAGCAAATTTCTACTTAACCACCTGCTATCATGAGAGACATCAGGGCTGCATCTTTTGAGCCCAGTACTGAGCCTGAAAAGCATTTCCAACCCCACTTACAAGTGAAACTTGCTAAAATGTGCCTAGCTGCTCTTCACTGATGAGCTTGTTTCTGCATACATTTTTGGCATACGTTTGCTCCTGCTGGGTCAGCCGAGCAGCAAATTTCTACTTAACCACCTGCTATTATGAGAGACATCAGGGCTGCATCTTTTGAGCCCAGTACTGAGCCTGAAAAGCGTTTCCAACCCCACTTACAAGTGAAACTTGCTAAAATGTGCCTGGCTGCTCTTCACTGAAAAGCTTGGTTCTGCATACATTTTTAGCATACGTTTGCTCCTGCTGGGTCAGCCGAGCAGCAAATTTCTACTTAACCACTTGCTATCATGAGAGACATCAGGGCTGCATCTTTTGAGCCCAGTACTGAGCCTGAAAAGCGTTTCCCACCCCACTTACAAGTGAAACTTGCTAAAATGTGCCTCTCTGCTCTTCACTGAAAAGCTTGGTTCTGCATACATTTTTGGCATACGTTTGCTCCTGCTGGGTTAGCCGAGCAGCGAATTTCTACTTAACCACCTGCTATCATGAGAGACATCAGGGCTGCATCTTTTGAGCCCAGTACTGAGCCTGAAAAGCGTTTCCCACCCCACTTACAAGTGAAACTTGCTAAAATGTGCCTGGCTGCTCTTCATTGAAAAGCTTGGTTCTGCATACATTTTTAGCATATGTTTGCTCCTGCTGGGTCAGCCGAGCAGCGAATTTCTACTTAACCACCTGCTATCATGAGAGACATCAGAGCTGCATCTTTTGAGCCCAGTACTGAGCCTGAAAAGCATTTCCAACCCCACTTACAAGTGAAACTTGCTAAAATGTGCCTAGCTGCTCTTCACTGAAAAGCTTGTTTCTGCATACATTTTTGGCATACGTTTGCTCCTGCTGGGTCAGCCAAGCAGCGAATTTCTACTTAACCACCTGCTATCATGAGAGACATCAGGGCTGCATCTTTTGAGCCCAGTACTGAGCCTGAAAAGCATTTCCAACCCCACTTACAAGTGAAACTTGCTAAATTGTGCCTAGCTGCTCTTCACTGAAAAGCTTGTTTCTGCATACATTTTTGGCATACGTTTGCTCCTGCTGGGTCAGCCGAGCAGCGAATATCTACTTAACCACCTGCTATCATGAGAGAGATCAGGGCTGCATCTTTTGAGCCCAGTACTGAGCCTGAAAAACGTTTCCAACCCCACTTACAAGTGAAACTTGCTAAAATGTGCCTGGCTGCTCTTCACTGAAAAGCTTGGTTCTGCATACAATTTTGGCATACGTTTGCTCCTGCTGGGTCAGCCGAGCAGCGAATTTCTACTTAACCACCTTCGATCATGAGAGAGATCAGGACTGCATCTTTTGAGCCCAGTACTGAGCCTGAAAAGCGTTTCCAACCCCACTTACAAGTGGAACTTGCTAAAATGTGCCTGGCTGCTCTTCACTGAAAAGCTTGGTTCTGCATACATTTTTGGCATACGTTTGCTCCTGCTGGGTCAGCCGAGCAGCGCATTTCTACTTAACCACCTTCTATCATGAGAGAGATCAGGGCTGCATCTTTTGAGCCCAGTACTGAGCCTGAAAAGCATTTCCAACCCCACTTACAAGTAAAACTTGCTAAAATGTGCCTGGCTGCTCTTCACTGAAAAGCTTGGTTCTGCATACATTTTTGGCATACGTTTGCTCCTGCTGGGTCAGCTGAGCAGCGCATTTCTACTTAACCACCTGCTATCATGAGAGAGATCAGGGCTGCATCTTTTGAGCCCAGTACTGAGCCTGAAAAGCGTTTCCAACCACACTTACAAGTGAAACGTGCTAAAATGTGCCTGGCTGCTCTTCACTGAAATGCTTAGTTCTGCATACATTTTTAGCATACGTTTGCTCCTGCTGGGTCAGCCGAGCAGCAAATTTCTACTTAACCACCTGCTATTATGAGAGACATCAGGGCTGCATCTTTTGAGCCCAGTACAGAGCCTGAAAAGTGTTTCCAACCCCACTTACAAGTGAAACTTGCTAAAATGTGCCTGGCTGCTCTTCACTGAAAAGCTTGGTTCTGCATACATTTTTAGCATACGTTTGCTCCTGCTGGGTCAGCCGAGCAGCAAATTTCTACTTAACCACCTGCTATCATGAGAGACATCAGGGCTGCATCTTTTGAGCCCAGTACTGAGCCTGAAAAGCGTTTCCAACCCCACTTACAAGTGAAACGTGCTAAAATGTGCCTGGCTGCTCTTCACTGAAAAGCTTGGTTCTGCATACATTTTTGGCATACGTTTGCTCCTGCTGGGTCAGCCGAGCAGCGAATTTCTACTTAACCACCTGCTATCATGAGAGACATCAGAGCTGCATCTTTTGAGCCCAGTACTGAGCCTGAAAAGCGTTTCCAACCCCACTTACAAGTGAAACTTGCTAAAATGTGCCTGGCTGCTCTTCACTGAAAAGCTTGGTTCTGCATACATTTTTGGCATACGTTTGCTCCTGCTGGGTCAGCCGAGCAGCGAATTTCTACTTAACCACCTGCTATCATGAGAGAGATCAGGGCTGCATCTTTTGAGCCCTGTACTGAGCCTGAAAAGCGTTTCCAACCCCACTTACAAGTGAAACCTGCTAAAATGTGCCTGGCTGCTCTTCACTGAAAAGCTTGGTTCTGCATACATTTTTAGCATACGTTTGCTCCTGCTGGGTCAGCGGAGCAGCACATTTCTACTTAACCACCTGCTATCATGAGAGACATCAGGGCTGCATCTTTTGAGCCCAGTACTGAGCCTGAAAAGCGTTTCCAACCCCACCAACAAGTAAAACTTGCTAAAATATGCCTGGCTGCTCTTCACTGAAATGCTTGGTTCTGCATACATTTTTAGCATACGTTTGCTCCTGCTGGGTCAGCCGAGCAGCAAATTTCTACTTAACCACCTGCTATCATGAGAGACATCAGGGCTGCATCTTTTGAGCCCAGTACTGAGCCTGAAAAGCATTTCCAACCCCACTTACAAGTGAAACTTGCTAAAATGTGCCTAGCTGCTCTTCACTGAAGAGCTTGTTTCTGCATACATTTTTGGCATACGTTTGCTCCTGCTGGGTCAGCCGAGCAGCAAATTTCTACTTAACCACCTGCTATCATGAGAGACATCAGGGCTGCATCTTTTGAGCCCAGTACTGAGCCTGAAAAGCGTTTCCAATCCCACTTACAAGTGAAACTTGCTAAAATGTGCCTCTCTGCTCTTCACTGAAAAGCTTGGTTCTGCACACATTTTTAGCATACGATTGCTCCTGCTGGGTCAGCCGAGCAGCAAATTTCTACTTAACCACCTGCTATCATAAGAGACATCAGGGCTGCATCTTTTGAGCCCAGTACTGAGCTTGAAAAGCGTTTCCAGCCCCACTTACAAGTGAATCTTGCTAAAATGTGCCTCTCTGCTCTTCACTGAAAAGCTTGGTTCTGCATACATTTTTGGCATACGTTTGCTCCTGCTGGGTTAGCCGAGCAGCGAATTTCTACTTAACCACCTGCTATCATGAGAGACATCAGGGCTGGATCTTTTGAGCCCAGTACTGAGCCTGAAAAGCGTTTCCCACCCCACTTACAAGTGAAACTTGCTTAAATGTGCCTGGCTGCTCTTCACTGAAAAGCTTGGTTCTGCATACATTTTTAGCATATGTTTGCTCCTGCTGGGCCATCCGAGCAGCGAATTTCTACTTAACCACCTGCTATCATGAGAGACATCAGAGCTGCATCTTTTGAGCCCAGTACTGAGCCTGAAAAGCATTTCCAACCCCACTTACAAGTGAAACTTGCTAAATGGTGCTAGCTGCTCTTCACTGAAAAGCTTGTTTCTGCATACATTTTTGGCATATGTTTGCTCCTGCTGGGTCAGCCGAGCAGCGAATTTCTACTCAACCACCTGCTATCATGAGAGAGATCAGGGCTGCATCTTTTGAGCCCAGTACTGAGCCTGAAAAACGTTTCCAACCCCACTTACAAGTGAAACTTGCTAAAATGTGCATGGCTGCTCTTCACTGAAAAGCTTGGTTCTGCATACATTTTTGGCATACGTTTGCTCCTGCTGGGTCAGCCGAGCAGCGAATTTCTACTTAACCACCTTCTATCATGAGAGAGATCAGGGCTGCATCTTTTGAGCCCAGTACTGAGCCTGAAAAGCGTTTCCAACCCCACTTACAAGTGAAACGTGCTAAAATGTGCCTGGCTGCTCTTCACTGAAAAGCTTGGTTCTGCATACATTTTTAGCATACGTTTGCTCCTGCTGGGTCCGCCGAGCAGCACATTTCTACTTAACCACCTGCTATCATGAGAGACATCAGGGCTGCATCTTTTGAGCCCAGTACTGAGCCTGAAAAGCGTTTCCAACCCCACCAACAAGTGAAACTTGCTAAAATATGCCTGGCTGCTCTTCACTGAAATGCTTGGTTCTGCATACATTTTTAGCATACGTTTGCTCCTGCTGGGTCAGCCGAGCAGCAAATTTCTACTTAACCACCTGCTATCATGAGAGACATCAGGGCTGCATCTTTTGAGCCCAGTACTGAGCCTGAAAAGCGTTTCCAACCCCACTTACAAGTGAAACTTGCTAAAATGTGCCTGGCTGCTCTTCACTGAAAAGCTTGGTTCTGCATACATTTTTAGCATACGTTTGCTCCTGCTGGGTCAGCCGAGCAGCAAATTTCTACTTAACCACCTGCTATCATGAGAGACATCAGGGCTGCATCTTTTGAGCCCAGTACTGAGCCTGAAAAGCGTTTCCCACCCCACTTACAAGTGAAACTTGCTAAAATGTGCCTCTCTGCTCTTCACTGAAAAGCTTGGTTCTGCATACATTTTTGGCATACGTTTGCTCCTGCTGGGTTAGCCGAGCAGCGAATTGCTACTTAACCACCTGCTATCATGAGAGACATCAGGGCTGCATCTTTTGAGGCCAGTACTGAGCCTGAAAAGCGTTTCCAACCCCACTTACAAGTGAAACCTGCTAAAATGTGCCTGGCTGCTCTTCACTGAAAAGCTTGGTTCTGCATACATTTTTAGCATACGTTTGCTCCTGCTGGGTCAGCCGAGCAGCACATTTCTACTTAACCACCTGCTATCATGAGAGACATCAGGGCTGCATCTTTTGAGCCCAGTACTGAGCCTGAAAAGCGTTTCCAACCCCACCAACAAGTAAAACTTGCTAAAATATGCCTGGCTGCTCTTCACTGAAATGCTTGGTTCTGCATAAATTTTTAGCATACGTTTGCTCCTGCTGGGTCAGCCGAGCAGCAAATTTCTACTTAACCACCTGCTATCATGAGAGACATCAGGGCTGCATCTTTTGAGCCCAGTACTGAGCCTGAAAAGCATTTCCAACCCCACTTACAAGTGAAACTTGCTAAAATGTGCCTAGCTGCTCTTCACTGAAGAGCTTGTTTCTGCATACATTTTTGGCATACGTTTGCTCCTGCTGGGTCAGCCGAGCAGCAAATTTCTACTTAACCACCTGCTATCATGAGAGACATCAGGGCTGCATCTTTTGAGCCCAGTACTGAGCCTGAAAAGCGTTTCCAACCCCACTTACAAGTGAAACTTGCTAAAATGTGCCTGGCTGCTCTTCACTGAAAAGCTTGGTTCTGCATACATTTTTAGCATACGTTTGCTCCTGCTGGGTCAGCCGAGCAGCAAATTTCTACTTAACCACCTGCTATCATGAGAGACATCAGGGCTGCATCTTTTGAGCCCAGTACTGAGCCTGAAAAGCGTTTCCCACCCCACTTACAAGTGAAACTTGCTAAAATGTGCCTCTCTGCTCTTCACTGAAAAGCTTGGTTCTGCATACATTTTTGGCATACGTTTGCTCCTGCTGGGTTAGCCGAGCAGCGAATTGCTACTTAACCACCTGCTATCATGAGAGACATCAGGGCTGCATCTTTTGAGGCCAGTACTGAGCCTGAAAAGCGTTTCCAACCCCACTTACAAGTGAAACCTGCTAAAATGTGCCTGGCTGCTCTTCACTGAAAAGCTTGGTTCTGCATACATTTTTAGCATACGTTTGCTCCTGCTGGGTCAGCCGAGCAGCACATTTCTACTTAACCACCTGCTATCATGAGAGACATCAGGGCTGCATCTTTTGAGCCCCGTACTGAGCCTGAAAAGCGTTTCCAACCCCACCAACAAGTAAAACTTGCTAAAATATGCCTGGCTGCTCTTCACTGAAATGCTTGGTTCTGCATAAATTTTTAGCATACGTTTGCTCCTGCTGGGTCAGCCGAGCAGCAAATTTCTACTTAACCACCTGCTATCATGAGAGACATCAGGGCTGCATCTTTTGAGCCCAGTACTGAGCCTGAAAAGCATTTCCAACCCCACTTACAAGTGAAACTTGCTAAAATGTGCCTAGCTGCTCTTCACTGAAGAGCTTGTTTCTGCATACATTTTTGGCATACGTTTGCTCCTGCTGGGTCAGCCGAGCAGCAAATTTCTACTTAACCACCTGCTATCATGAGAGACATCAGGGCTGCATCTTTTGAGCCCAGTACTGAGCCTGAAAAGCGTTTCCAACCCCACTTACAAGTGAAACTTGCTAAAATGTGCCTCTCTGCTCTTCACTGAAAAGCTTGGTTCTGCACACATTTTTAGCATACGATTGCTCCTGCTGGGTCAGCCGAGCAGCAAATTTCTACTTAACCACCTGCTATCATGAGAGACATCAGGGCTGCATCTTTTGAGCCCAGTACTGAGCTTGAAAAGCGTTTCCAGCCCCACTTACAAGTGAATCTTGCTAAAATGTGCCTCTCTGCTCTTCACTGAAAAGCTTGGTTCTGCATACATTTTTGGCATACGTTTGCTCCTGCTGGGTTAGCCGAGCAGCGAATTTCTACTTAACCACCTGCTATCATGAGAGACATCAGGGCTGGATCTTTTGAGCCCAGTACTGAGCCTGAAAAGCGTTTCCCACCCCACTTACAAGTGAAACTTGCTTAAATGTGCCTGGCTGCTCTTCACTGAAAAGCTTGGTTCTGCATACATTTTTAGCATATGTTTGCTCCTGCTGGGCCAGCCGAGCAGCGAATTTCTATTTAACCTCCTGCTATCATGAGAGACATCAGAGCTGCATCTTTTGAGCCCAGTACTGAGCCTGAAAAGCATTTCCAACCCCACTTACAAGTGAAACTTGCTAAATGGTGCCTAGCTGCTCTTCACTGAAAAGCTTGTTTCTGCATACATTTTTGGCATATGTTTGCTCCTGCTGGGTCAGCCGAGCAGCGAATTTCTACTTAACCACCTGCTATCATGAGAGAGATCAGGGCTGCATCTTTTGAGCCCAGTACTGAGCCTGAAAAACGTTTCCAACCCCACTTACAAGTGAAACTTGCTAAAATGTGCATGGCTGCTCTTCACTGAAAAGCTTGGTTCTGCATACATTTTTGGCATACGTTTGCTCCTGCTGGGTCAGCCGAGCAGCGAATTTCTACTTAACCACCTTCTATCATGAGAGAGATCAGGGCTGCATCTTTTGAGCCCAGTACTGAGCCTGAAAAGCGTTTCCAACCCCACTTACAAGTGAAACGTGCTAAAATGTGCCTGGCTGCTCTTCACTGAAAAGCTTGGTTCTGCATACATTTTTAGCATACGTTTGCTCCTGCTGGGTCAGCCGAGCAGCACATTTCTACTTAACCACCTGCTATCATGAGAGACATCAGGGCTGCATCTTTTGAGCCCAGTACTGAGGCTGAAAAGCGTTTCCAACCCCACTTACAAGTGAAACTTGCTAAAATGTGCCTGGCTGCTCTTCACTGAAAAGCTTGTTTCTGCATACATTTTTGGCATACGTTTGCTCCTGCTGGGTCAGCCGAGCAGCGAATATCTACTTAACCACCTGCTATCATGAGAGAGATCAGGGCTGCATCTTTTGAGCCCAGTACTGAGCCTGAAAAACGTTTCCAACCCCACTTACAAGTGAAACTTGCTAAAATGTGCCTGGCTGCTCTTCACTGAAAAGCTTGGTTCTGCATACAATTTTGGCATACGTTTGCTCCTGCTGGGTCAGCCGAGCAGCGAATATCTACTTAACCACCTGCTATCATGAGAGAGATCAGGGCTGCATCTTTTGAGCCCAGTACTGAGCCTGAAAAACGTTTCCAACCCCACTTACAAGTGAAACTTGCTAAAATGTGCCTGGCTGCTCTTCACTGAAAAGCTTGGTTCTGCATACAATTTTGGCATACGTTTGCTCCTGCTGGGTCAGCCGAGCAGCGAATTTCTACTTAACCACCTTCTATCATGAGAGAGATCAGGACTGCATCTTTTGAGCCCAGTACTGAGCCTGAAAAGCGTTTCCAACCCCACTTACAAGTGAAACTTGCTAAAATGTGCCTGGCTGCTCTTCACTGAAAAGCTTGGTTCTGCATACATTTTTGGCATACGTTTGCTCCTGCTGGGTCAGCCGAGCAGCGCATTTCTACTTAACCACCTTCTATCATGAGAGAGATCAGGGCTGCATCTTTTGAGCCCAGTACTGAGCCTGAAAAGCGTTTCCAACCCCACTTACAAGTAAAACTTGCTAAAATGTGCCTGGCTGCTCTTCACTGAAAAGCTTGGTTCTGCATACATTTTTGGCATACGTTTGCTCCTGCTGGGTCAGCTGAGCAGCGCATTTCTACTTAACCACCTGCTATCATGAGAGAGATCAGGGCTGCATCTTTTGAGCCCAGTACTGAGCCTGAAAAGCGTTTCCAACCACACTTACAAGTGAAACGTGCTAAAATGTGCCTGGCTACTCTTCACTGAAATGCTTAGTTCTGCATACATTTTTAGCATACGTTTGCTCCTGCTGGGTCAGCCGAGCAGCAAATTTCTACTTAACCACCTGCTATTATGAGAGACATCAGGGCTGCATCTTTTGAGCCCAGTACAGAGCCTGAAAAGTGTTTCCAACCCCACTTACAAGTGAAACTGGCTAAAATGTGCCTGGCTGCTCTTCACTGAAAAGCTTGGTTCTGCATACATTTTTAGCATACGTTTGCTCCTGCTGGGTCAGCCGAGCAGCAAATTTCTACTTAACCACCTGCTATCATGAGAGAGATCAGGGCTGCATCTTTTGAGCCCAGTACTGAGCTTTTAAAAGCATTTCCAACCCCACTTACAAGTGAAACTTGCTAAAATGTGCCTGGCTGCTCTTCACTGAAAAGCTTGGTTCTGCATACATTTTTAGCATACGTTTGCTCCTGCTGGGTCAGCCGAGCAGCAAATTTCTACTTAACCACTTGCTATCACGAGAGACATCAGGGCTGCATCTTTTGAGCCCAGTACAGAGCCTGAAAAGTGTTTCCAACCCCACTTACAAGTGAAACTGGCTAAAATGTGCCTGGCTGCTCTTCACTGAAAAGCTTGGTTCTGCATACATTTTTAGCATACGTTTGCTCCTGCTGGGTCAGCCGAGCAGCGAATTTCTACTTAACCACCTGCTATCATAAGAGACATCAGAGCTGCATCTTTTGAGCCCAGTACTGAGCCTGAAAAGCGTTTCCCACCCCACTTACAAGTGAAACTTGCTAAAATGTGCCTCTCTGCTCTTCACTGAAAAGCTTGTTTCTGCATACATTTTTGGCATACATTTGCTCCTGCTGGGTTAGCCGAGCAGCGAATTTCTACTTAACCACCTGCTATCATGAGAGAGATCAGGGCTGCATCTTTTGAGCCCAGTACTGAGCCTGAAAAGCGTTTCCCACCCCACTTACAAGTGAAACTTGCTAAAATGTGCCTGGCTGCTCTTCACTGAAAAGCTTGGTTCTGCATACATTTTTAGCATATGTTTGCTCCTGCTGGGTCAGCCGAGCAGCGAATTTCTACTTAACCACCTGCTATCATAAGAGACATCAGAGCTGCATCTTTTGAGCCCAGTACTGAGCCTGAAAAGCATTTCCAACCCCACTTACAAGTGAAACTTGCTAAAATGTGCCTAGCTGCTCTTCACTGAAAAGCTTGTTTCTGCATACATTTTTGGCATACGTTTGCTCCTGCTGGGTCAGCCGAGCAGCGAATTTCTACTTAACCACCTGCTATCATGAGAGAGATCAGGGCTGCATCTTTTGAGCCCAGTACTGAGCCTGAAAAACGTTTCCAACCCCACTTACAAGTGAAACTTGCTAAAATGTGCCTGGCTGCTCTTCACTGAAAAGCTTGGTTCTGCATACATTTTTGGCATACGTTTGCTCCTGCTGGGTCAGCCGAGCAGCGCATTTCTACTTAACCACCTTCTATCATGAGAGAGATCAGGGCTGCATCTTTTGAGCCCAGTACTGAGCCTGAAAAGCGTTTCCAACCCCACTTACAAGTAAAACTTGCTAAAATGTGCCTGGCTGCTCTTCACTGAAAAGCTTGGTTCTGCATACATTTTTGGCATACGTTTGCTCCTGCTGGGTCAGCTGAGCAGCGCATTTCTACTTAACCACCTGCTATCATGAGAGAGATCAGGGCTGCATCTTTTGAGCCCAGTACTGAGCCTGAAAAGCGTTTCCAACCACACTTACAAGTGAAACGTGCTAAAATGTGCCTGGCTGCTCTTCACTGAAATGCTTAGTTCTGCATACATTTTTAGCATACGTTTGCTCCTGCTGGGTCAGCCGAGCAGCAAATTTCTACTTAACCACCTGCTATTATGAGAGACATCAGGGCTGCATCTTTTGAGCCCAGTACAGAGCCTGAAAAGTGTTTCCAACCCCACTTACAAGTGAAACTGGCTAAAATGTGCCTGGCTGCTCTTCACTGAAAAGCTTGGTTCTGCATACATTTTTAGCATACGTTTGCTCCTGCTGGGTCAGCCGAGCAGCAAATTTCTACTTAACCACCTGCTATCATGAGAGAGATCAGGGCTGCATCTTTTGAGCCCAGTACTGAGCTTTTAAAAGCATTTCCAACCCCACTTACAAGTGAAACTTGCTAAAATGTGCCTGGCTGCTCTTCACTGAAAAGCTTGGTTCTGCATACATTTTTAGCATACGTTTGCTCCTGCTGGGTCAGCCGAGCAGCAAATTTCTACTTAACCACTTGCTATCACGAGAGACATCAGGGCTGCATCTTTTGAGCCCAGTACTGAGCCTGAAAAGCGTTTCCCACCCCACTTACAAGTGAAACTTGCTAAAATGTGCCTCTCTGCTCTTCACTGAAAAGCTTGGTTCTGCATACATTTTTGGCATACATTTGCTCCTGCTGGGTTAGCCGAGCAGCGAATTTCTACTTAACCACCTGCTATCATGAGAGACATCAGGGCTGCATCTTTTGAGCCCCGTACTGAGCCTGAAAAGCGTTTCCCACCCCACTTACAAGTGAAACTTGCTAAAATGTGCCTGGCTGCTCTTCACTGAAAAGCTTGGTTCTGCATACATTTTTAGCATATGTTTGCTCCTGCTGGGTCAGCCGAGCAGCGAATTTCTACTTAACCACCTGCTATCATAAGAGACATCAGAGCTGCATCTTTTGAGCCCAGTACTGAGCCTGAAAAGCATTTCCAACCCCACTTACAAGTGAAACTTGCTAAAATGTGCCTAGCTGCTCTTCACTGAAAAGCTTGTTTCTGCATACATTTTTGGCATACGTTTGCTCCTGCTGGGTCAGCCGAGCAGCGAATTTCTACTTAACCACCTGCTATCATGAGAGAGATCAGGGCTGCATCTTTTGAGCCCAGTACTGAGCCTGAAAAACGTTTCCAACCCCACTTACAAGTGAAACTTGCTAAAATGTGCCTGGCTGCTCTTCACTGAAAAGCTTGGTTCTGCATACATTTTTGGCATACGTTTGCTCCTGCTGGGTCAGCCGAGCAGCGAATTTCTACTTAACCACCTTCTATCATGAGAGAGATCAGGGCTGCATCTTTTGAGCCCAGTACTGAGCCTGAAAAGCGTTTCCAACCCCACTTACAAGTGAAACTTGCTAAAATGTGTCTGGCTGCTCTTCACTGAAAAGCTTGGTTCTGCATACATTTTTGGCATACGTTTGCTCCTGCTGGGTCAGCCGAGCAGCGCATTTCTACTCAACCACCTGCTATCATGAGAGAGATCAAGGCTGCATCTTTTGAGCCCAGTACTGAGCCTGAAAAGCGTTTCCAACCCCACTTACAAGTGAAACGTGCTAAAATGTGCCTGGCTGCTCTTCACTGAAAAGCTTGGTTCTGCATACATTTTTAGCATACGTTTGCTCCTGCTGGGTCAGCCGAGCAGCACATTTCTACTTAACCACCTGCTATCATGAGAGACATCAGGGCTGCATCTTTTGAGCCCAGTACTGAGCCTGAAAAACGTTTCCAACCCCACTTACAAGTGAAACTTGCTAAAATGTGCCTGGCTGCTCTTCACTGAAAAGCTTGGTTCTGCATACAGTTTTGGCATACGTTTGCTCCTGCTGGGTCAGCCGAGCAGCGAATTTCTACTTAACCACCTTCTATCATGAGAGAGATCAGGACTGCATCTTTTGAGCCCAGTACTGAGCCTGAAAAGAGTTTCCAACCCCACTTACAAGTGAAACTTGCTAAAATGTGCCTGGCTGCTCTTCACTGAAAAGCTTGGTTCTGCATACATTTTTGGCATACGTTTGCTCCTGCTGGGTCAGCCGAGCAGCGCATTTCTACTTAACCACCTTCTATCATGAGAGAGATCAGGGCTGCATCTTTTGAGCCCAGTACTGAGCCTGAAAAGCGTTTCCAACCCCACTTACAAGTAAAACTTGCTAAAATGTGCCTGGCTGCTCTTCACTGAAAAGCTTGGTTCTGCATACATTTTTGGCATACGTTTGCTCCTGCTGGGTCAGCTGAGCAGCGCATTTCTACTTAACCACCTGCTATCATGAGAGAGATCAGGGCTGCATCTTTTGAGCCCAGTACTGAGCCTGAAAAGCGTTTCCAACCACACTTACAAGTGAAACGTGCTAAAATGTGCCAGGCTGCTCTTCACTGAAATGCTTAGTTCTGCATACATTTTTAGCATACGTTTGCTCCTGCTGGGTCAGCCGAGCAGCAAATTTCTACTTAACCACCTGCTATTATGAGAGACATCAGGGCTGCATCTTTTGAGCCCAGTACAGAGCCTGAAAAGTGTTTCCAACCCCACTTACAAGTGAAACTGGCTAAAATGTGCCTGGCTGCTCTTCACTGAAAAGCTTGGTTCTGCATACATTTTTAGCATACGTTTGCTCCTGCTGGGTCAGCCGAGCAGCAAATTTCTACTTAACCACCTGCTATCATGAGAGAGATCAGGGCTGCATCTTTTGAGCCCAGTACTGAGCTTTTAAAAGCATTTCCAACCCCACTTACAAGTGAAACTTGCTAAAATGTGCCTGGCTGCTCTTCACTGAAAAGCTTGGTTCTGCATACATTTTTAGCATACGTTTGCTCCTGCTGGGTCAGCCGAGCAGCAAATTTCTACTTAACCACTTGCTATCACGAGAGACATCAGGGCTGCATCTTTTGAGCCCAGTACTGAGCCTGAAAAGCGTTTCCCACCCCACTTACAAGTGAAACTTGCTAAAATGTGCCTCTCTGCTCTTCACTGAAAAGCTTGGTTCTGCATACATTTTTGGCATACATTTGCTCCTGCTGGGTTAGCCGAGCAGCGAATTTCTACTTAACCACCTGCTATCATGAGAGACATCAGGGCTGCATCTTTTGAGCCCAGTACTGAGCCTGAAAAGCGTTTCCCACCCCACTTACAAGTGAAACTTGCTAAAATGTGCCTGGCTGCTCTTCACTGAAAAGCTTGGTTCTGCATACATTTTTAGCATATGTTTGCTCCTGCTGGGTCAGCCGAGCAGCGAATTTCTACTTAACCACCTGCTATCATGAGAGACATCAGAGCTGCATCTTTTGAGCCCAGTACTGAGCCTGAAAAGCATTTCCAACCCCACTTACAAGTGAAACTTGCTAAAATGTGCCTAGCTGCTCTTCACTGAAAAGCTTGTTTCTGCATACATTTTTGGCATACGTTTGCTCCTGCTGGGTCAGCCGAGCAGCGAATTTCTACTTAACCACCTGCTATCATGAGAGAGATCAGGGCTGCATCTTTTGAGCCCAGTACTGAGCCTGAAAAACGTTTCCAACCCCACTTACAAGTGAAACTTGCTAAAATGTGCCTGGCTGCTCTTCACTGAAAAGCTTGGTTCTGCATACATTTTTGGCATACGTTTGCTCCTGCTGGGTCAGCCGAGCAGCGAATTTCTACTTAACCACCTTCTATCATGAGAGAGATCAGGGCTGCATCTTTTGAGCCCAGTACTGAGCCTGAAAAGCGTTTCCAACCCCACTTACAAGTGAAACTTGCTAAAATGTGTCTGGCTGCTCTTCACTGAAAAGCTTGGTTCTGCATACATTTTTGGCATACGTTTGCTCCTGCTGGGTCAGCCGAGCAGCGCATTTCTACTTAACCACCTGCTATCATGAGAGAGATCAGGGCTGCATCTTTTGAGCCCAGTACTGAGCCTGAAAAGCGTTTCCAACCCCACTTACAAGTGAAACGTGCTAAAATGTGCCTGGCTGCTCTTCACTGAAAAGCTTGGTTCTGCATACATTTTTAGCATACGTTTGCTCCTGCTGGGTCAGCCGAGCAGCACATTTCTACTTAACCACCTGCTATCATGAGAGACATCAGGGCTGCATCTTTTGAGCCCAGTACTGAGCCTGAAAAGCGTTTCCAAACCCACCAACAAGTGAAACTTGCTAAAATATGCCTGGCTGCTCTTCACTGAAATGCTTGGTTCTGCATACATTTTTAGCATACGTTTGCTCCTGCTGGGTCAGCCGAGCAGCAAATTTCTACTTAACCACCTGCTATTATGAGAGACATCAGGGCTGCATCTTTTGAGCCCAGTACTGAGCCTGAAAAGTGTTTCCAACCCCACTTACAAGTGAAACTTGCTAAAATGTGCCTGGCTGCTCTTCACTGAAAAGCTTGGTTCTGCATACATTTTTAGCATACGTTTGCTCCTGCTGGGTCAGCCGAGCAGCAAATTTCTACTTAACCACCTGCTATCATGAGAGACATCAGGGCTGCATCTTTTGAGCCAAGTACTGAGCCTGAAAAGCGTTTCCCACCCCACTTACAAGTGAAACTTGCTAAAATGTGCCTCTCTGCTCTTCACTGAAAAGCTTGGTTCTGCATACATTTTTGGCATACGTTTGCTCCTGCTGGGTTAGCCGAGCAGCGAATTTCTACTTAACCACCTGCTATCATGAGAGACATCAGGGCTGCATCTTTTGAGGCCAGTACTGAGCCTGAATAGCATTTCCAATCCCACTTACAAGTGAAACTTGCTAAAATGTGCCTAGCTGCTCTTCACTGAAAAGCTTGTTTCTGCATACATTTTTGGCATACGTTTGATCCTGCTGGGTCAGCCGAGCAGCAAATTTCTACTTAACCACCTGCTATCATGAGAGACATCAGGGCTGCATCTTTTGAGCCCAGTACTGAGCCTGAAAAGCATTTCCAACCCCACTTACAAGTGAAATTTGCTAAAATGTGCCTAGCTGCTCTTCACTGAAAAGCTTGTTTCTGCATACATTTTTGGCATACGTTTGCTCCTGCTGGGTCAGCCGAGCAGCGAATTTCTACTTAACCACCTGCTATCATGAGAGACATCAGAGCTGCATCTTTTGAGCCCAGTACTGAGCCTGAAAAGCGTTTCCAACCCCACTTACAAGTGAAACTTGCTAAAATGTGCCTGGCTGCTCTTCACTGAAAAGCTTGGTTCTGCATACATTTTTGGCATACGTTTGCTCCTGCTGGGTCAGCCGAGCAGCGAATTTCTACTTAACCACCTGCTATCATGAGAGAGATCAGGGCTGCATCTTTTGAGCCCTGTACTGAGCCTGAAAAGCGTTTCCAACCCCACTTACAAGTGAAACCTGCTAAAATGTGCCTGGCTGCTCTTCACTGAAAAGCTTGGTTCTGCATACATTTTTAGCATACGTTTGCTCCTTCTGGGTCAGCCGAGCAGCACATTTCTACTTAACCACCTGCTATCATGAGAGACATCAGGGCTGCATCTTTTGAGCCCAGTACTGAGCCTGAAAAGCGTTTCCAACCCCACCAAGTAAAACTTGCTAAAATATGCCTGGCTGCTCTTCACTGAAATGCTTGGTTCTGCATACATTTTTAGCATACGTTTGCTCCTGCTGGGTCAGCCGAGCAGCAAATTTCTACTTAACCACCTGCTATCATGAGAGACATCAGGGCTGCATCTTTTGAGCCCAGTACTGAGCCTGAAAAGCATTTCCAACCCCACTTACAAGTGAAACTTGCTAAAATGTGCCTAGCTGCTCTTCACTGATGAGCTTGTTTCTGCATACATTTTTGGCATACGTTTGCTCCTGCTGGGTCAGCCGAGCAGCAAATTTCTACTTAACCACCTGCTATTATGAGAGACATCAGGGCTGCATCTTTTGAGCCCAGTACTGAGCCTGAAAAGCGTTTCCAACCCCACTTACAAGTGAAACTTGCTAAAATGTGCCTGGCTGCTCTTCACTGAAAAGCTTGGTTCTGCATACATTTTTAGCATACGTTTGCTCCTGCTGGGTCAGCCGAGCAGCAAATTTCTACTTAACCACTTGCTATCATGAGAGACATCAGGGCTGCATCTTTTGAGCCCAGTACTGAGCCTGAAAAGCGTTTCCCACCCCACTTACAAGTGAAACTTGCTAAAACGTGCCTCTCTGCTCTTCACTGAAAAGCTTGGTTCTGCATACATTTTTGGCATACGTTTGCTCCTGCTGGGTTAGCCGAGCAGCGAATTTCTACTTAACCACCTGCTATCATGAGAGACATCAGGGCTGCATCTTTTGAGCCCAGTACTGAGCCTGAAAAGCGTTTCCCACCCACTTACAAGTGAAACTTGCTAAAATGTGCCTGGCTGCTCTTCATTGAAAAGCTTGGTTCTGCATACATTTTTAGCATATGTTTGCTCCTGCTGGGTCAGCCGAGCAGCGAATTTCTACTTAACCACCTGCTATCATGAGAGACATCAGAGCTGCATCTTTTGAGCCCAGTACTGAGCCTGAAAAGCATTTCCAACCCCACTTACAAGTGAAACTTGCTAAAATGTGCCTAGCTGCTCTTCACTGAAAAGCTTGTTTCTGCATACATTTTTGGCATACGTTTGCTCCTGCTGGGTCAGCCAAGCAGCGAATTTCTACTTAACCACCTGCTATCATGAGAGACATCAGGGCTGCATCTTTTGAGCCCAGTACTGAGCCTGAAAAGCATTTCCAACCCCACTTACAAGTGAAACTTGCTAAATTGTGCCTAGCTGCTCTTCACTGAAAAGCTTGTTTCTGCATACATTTTTGGCATACGTTTGCTCCTGCTGGGTCAGCCGAGCAGCAAATATCTACTTAACCACCTGCTATCATGAGAGAGATCAGGGCTGCATCTTTTGAGCCCAGTACTGAGCCTGAAAAACGTTTCCAACCCCACTTACAAGTGAAACTTGCTAAAATGTGCCTGGCTGCTCTTCACTGAAAAGCTTGGTTCTGCATACAATTTTGGCATACGTTTGCTCCTGCTGGGTCAGCCGAGCAGCGAATTTCTACTTAACCACCTTCGATCATGAGAGAGATCAGGACTGCATCTTTTGAGCCCAGTACTGAGCCTGAAAAGCGTTTCCAACCCCACTTACAAGTGGAACTTGCTAAAATGTGCCTGGCTGCTCTTCACTGAAAAGCTTGGTTCTGCATACATTTTTGGCATGCGTTTGCTCCTGCTGGGTCAGCCGAGCAGCGCATTTCTACTTAACCACCTTCTATCATGAGAGAGATCAGGGCTGCATCTTTTGAGCCCAGTACTGAGCCTGAAAAGCATTTCCAACCCCACTTACAAGTAAAACTTGCTAAAATGTGCCTGGCTGCTCTTCACTGAAAAGCTTGGTTCTGCATACATTTTTGGCATACGTTTGCTCCTGCTGGGTCAGCTGAGCAGCGCATTTCTACTTAACCACCTGCTATCATGAGAGAGATCAGGGCTGCATCTTTTGAGCCCAGTACTGAGCCTGAAAAGCGTTTCCAACCACACTTACAAGTGAAACGTGCTAAAATGTGCCTGGCTGCTCTTCACTGAAATGCTTAGTTCTGCATACATTTTTAGCATACGTTTGCTCCTGCTGGGTCAGCCGAGCAGCAAATTTCTACTTAACCACCTGCTATTATGAGAGACATCAGGGCTGCATCTTTTGAGCCCAGTACAGAGCCTGAAAAGTGTTTCCAACCCCACTTACAAGTGAAACTTGCTAAAATGTGCCTGGCTGCTCTTCACTGAAAAGCTTGGCTCTGCATACATTTTTAGCATACGTTTGCTCCTGCTGGGTCAGCCGAGCAGCAAATTTCTACTTAACCACCTGCTATCATGAGAGACATCAGGGCTGCATCTTTTGAGCCCAGTACTGAGCCTGAAAAGCGTTTCCAACCCCACTTACAAGTGAAACGTGCTAAAATGTGCCTGGCTGCTCTTCACTGAAAAGCTTGGTTCTGCATACATTTTTGGCATACGTTTGCTCCTGCTGGGTCAGCCGAGCAGCGAATTTCTACTTAACCACCTGCTATCATGAGAGACATCAGAGCTGCATCTTTTGAGCCCAGTACTGAGCCTGAAAAGCGTTTCCAACCCCACTTACAAGTGAAACTTGCTAAAATGTGCCTGGCTGCTCTTCACTGAAAAGCTTGGTTCTGCATACATTTTTGGCATACGTTTGCTCCTGCTGGGTCAGCCGAGCAGCGAATTTCTACTTAACCACCTGCTATCATGAGAGAGATCAGGGCTGCATCTTTTGAGCCCTGTACTGAGCCTGAAAAGCGTTTCCAACCCCACTTACAAGTGAAACCTGCTAAAATGTGCCTGGCTGCTCTTCACTGAAAAGCTTGGTTCTGCATACATTTTTAGCATACGTTTGCTCCTGCTGGGTCAGCCGAGCAGCACATTTCTACTTAACCACCTGCTATCATGAGAGACATCAGGGCTGCATCTTTTGAGCCCAGTACTGAGCCTGAAAAGCGTTTCCAACCCCACCAACAAGTAAAACTTGCTAAAATATGCCTGGCTGCTCTTCACTGAAATGCTTGGGTCTGCATAAATTTTTAGCATACGTTTGCTCCTGCTGGGTCAGCCGAGCAGCAAATTTCTACTTAACCACCTGCTATCATGAGAGACATCAGGGCTGCATCTTTTGAGCCCAGTACTGAGCCTGAAAAGCATTTCCAACCCCACTTACAAGTGAAACTTGCTAAAATGTGCCTAGCTGCTCTTTACTGAAGAGCTTGTTTCTGCATACATTTATGGCATACGTTTGCTCCTGCTGGGTCAGCCGAGCAGCAAATTTCTACTTAACCACCTGCTATCATGAGAGACATCAGGGCTGCATCTTTTGAGCCCAGTACTGAGCCTGAAAAGCGTTTCCAATCCCACTTACAAGTGAAACTTGCTAAAATGTGCCTCTCTGCTCTTCACTGAAAAGCTTGGTTCTGCACACATTTTTAGCATACGATTGCTCCTGCTGGGTCAGCCGAGCAGCAAATTTCTACTTAACCACCTGCTATCATGAGAGACATCAGGGCTGCATCTTTTGAGCCCAGTACTGAGCTTGAAAAGCGTTTCCAGCCCCACTTACAAGTGAATCTTGCTAAAATGTGCCTCTCTGCTCTTCACTGAAAAGCTTGGTTCTGCATACATTTTTGGCATACGTTTGCTCCTGCTGGGTTAGCCGAGCAGCGAATTTCTACTTAACCACCTGCTATCATGAGAGACATCAGGGCTGGATCTTTTGAGCCCAGTACTGAGCCTGAAAAGCGTTTCCCACCCCACTTACAAGTGAAACTTGCTTAAATGTGCCTGGCTGCTCTTCACTGAAAAGCTTGGTTCTGCATACATTTTTAGCATATGTTTGCTCCTGCTGGGCCATCCGAGCAGCGAATTTCTACTTAACCACCTGCTATCATGAGAGACATCAGAGCTGCATCTTTTGAGCCCAGTACTGAGCCTGAAAAGCATTTCCAACCCCACTTACAAGTGAAACTTGCTAAATGGTGCTAGCTGCTCTTCACTGAAAAGCTTGTTTCTGCATACATTTTTGGCATATGTTTGCTCCTGCTGGGTCAGCCGAGCAGCGAATTTCTACTCAACCACCTGCTATCATGAGAGAGATCAGGGCTGCATCTTTTGAGCCCAGTACTGAGCCTGAAAAACGTTTCCAACCCCACTTACAAGTGAAACTTGCTAAAATGTGCATGGCTGCTCTTCACTGAAAAGCTTGGTTCTGCATACATTTTTGGCATACGTTTGCTCCTGCTGGGTCAGCCGAGCAGCGAATTTCTACTTAACCACCTTCTATCATGAGAGAGATCAGGGCTGCATCTTTTGAGCCCAGTACTGAGCCTGAAAAGCGTTTCCAACCCCACTTACAAGTGAAACATGCTAAAATGTGCCTGGCTGCTCTTCACTGAAAAGCTTGGTTCTGCATACATTTTTAGCATACGTTTGCTCCTGCTGGGTCCGCCGAGCAGCACATTTCTACTTAACCACCTGCTATCATGAGAGACATCAGGGCTGCATCTTTTGAGCCCAGTACTGAGCCTGAAAAGCGTTTCCAACCCCACCAACAAGTGAAACTTGCTAAAATATGCCTGGCTGCTCTTCACTGAAATGCTTGGTTCTGCATACATTTTTAGCATACGTTTGCTCCTGCTGGGTCAGCCGAGCAGCAAATTTCTACTTAACCACCTGCTATCATGAGAGACATCAGGGCTGCATCTTTTGAGCCCAGTACTGAGCCTGAAAAGCGTTTCCAACCCCACTTACAAGTGAAACTTGCTAAAATGTGCCTGGCTGCTCTTCACTGAAAAGCTTGGTTCTGCATACATTTTTAGCATACGTTTGCTCCTGCTGGGTCAGCCGAGCAGCAAATTTCTACTTAACCACCTGCTATCATGAGAGACATCAGGGCTGCATCTTTTGAGCCCAGTACTGAGCCTGAAAAGCGTTTCCCACCCCACTTACAAGTGAAACTTGCTAAAATGTGCCTCTCTGCTCTTCACTGAAAAGCTTGGTTCTGCATACATTTTTGGCATACGTTTGCTCCTGCTGGGTTAGCCGAGCAGCGAATTGCTACTTAACCACTTGCTATCATGAGAGACATCAGGGCTGCATCTTTTGAGGCCAGTACTGAGCCTGAAAAGCGTTTCCAACCCCACTTACAAGTGAAACCTGCTAAAATGTGCCTGGCTGCTCTTCACTGAAAAGCTTGGTTCTGCATACATTTTTAGCATACGTTTGCTCCTGCTGGGTCAGCCGAGCAGCACATTTCTACTTAACCACCTGCTATCATGAGAGACATCAGGGCTGCATCTTTTGAGCCCAGTACTGAGCCTGAAAAGCGTTTCCAACCCCACCAACAAGTAAAACTTGCTAAAATATGCCTGGCTGCTCTTCACTGAAATGCTTGGTTCTGCATAAATTTTTAGCATACGTTTGCTCCTGCTGGGTCAGCCGAGCAGCAAATTTCTACTTAACCACCTGCTATCATGAGAGACATCAGGGCTGCATCTTTTGAGCCCAGTACTGAGCCTGAAAAGCATTTCCAACCCCACTTACAAGTGAAACTTGCTAAAATGTGCCTAGCTGCTCTTCACTGAAGAGCTTGTTTCTGCATACATTTTTGGCATACGTTTGCTCCTGCTGGGTCAGCCGAGCAGCAAATTTCTACTTAACCACCTGCTATCATGAGAGACATCAGGGCTGCATCTTTTGAGCCCAGTACTGAGCCTGAAAAGCGTTTCCAACCCCACTTACAAGTGAAACTTTTCTAAAATGTGCCTGGCTGCTCTTCACTGAAAAGCTTGGTTCTGCATACATTTTTAGCATACGTTTGCTCCTGCTGGGTCAGCCGAGCAGCAAATTTCTACTTAACCACCTGCTATCATGAGAGACATCAGGGCTGCATCTTTTGAGCCCAGTACTGAGCCTGAAAAGCGTTTCCCACCCCACTTACAAGTGAAACTTGCTAAAATGTGCCTCTCTGCTCTTCACTGAAAAGCTTGGTTCTGCATACATTTTTGGCATACGTTTGCTCCTGCTGGGTTAGCCGAGCAGCGAATTGCTACTTAACCACCTGCTATCATGAGAGACATCAGGGCTGCATCTTTTGAGGCCAGTACTGAGCCTGAAAAGCGTTTCCAACCCCACTTACAAGTGAAACCTGCTAAAATGTGCCTGGCTGCTCTTCACTGAAAAGCTTGGTTCTGCATACATTTTTAGCATACGTTTGCTCCTGCTGGGTCAGCCGAGCAGCACATTTCTACTTAACCACCTGCTATCATGAGAGACATCAGGGCTGCATCTTTTGAGCCCAGTACTGAGCCTGAAAAGCGTTTCCAACCCCACCAACAAGTAAAACTTGCTAAAATATGCCTGGCTGCTCTTCACTGAAATGCTTGGTTCTGCATAAATTTTTAGCATACGTTTGCTCCTGCTGGGTCAGCCGAGCAGCAAATTTCTACTTAACCACCTGCTATCATGAGAGACATCAGGGCTGCATCTTTTGAGCCCAGTACTGAGCCTGAAAAGCATTTCCAACCCCACTTACAAGTGAAACTTGCTAAAATGTGCCTAGCTGCTCTTCACTGAAGAGCTTGTTTCTGCATACATTTTTGGCATACGTTTGCTCCTGCTGGGTCAGCCGAGCAGCAAATTTCTACTTAACCACCTGCTATCATGAGAGACATCAGGGCTGCATCTTTTGAGCCCAGTACTGAGCCTGAAAAGCGTTTCCAACCCCACTTACAAGTGAAACTTGCTAAAATGTGCCTCTCTGCTCTTCACTGAAAAGCTTGGTTCTGCACACATTTTTAGCATACGATTGCTCCTGCTGGGTCAGCCGAGCAGCAAATTTCTACTTAACCACCTGCTATCATGAGAGACATCAGGGCTGCATCTTTTGAGCCCAGTACTGAGCTTGAAAAGCGTTTCCAGCCCCACTTACAAGTGAATCTTGCTAAAATGTGCCTCTCTGCTCTTCACTGAAAAGCTTGGTTCTGCCTACATTTTTGGCATACGTTTGCTCCTGCTGGGTTAGCCGAGCAGCGAATTTCTACTTAACCACCTGCTATCATGAGAGACATCAGGGCTGGATCTTTTGAGCCCAGTACTGAGCCTGAAAAGCGTTTCCCACCCCACTTACAAGTGAAACTTGCTTAAATGTGCCTGGCTGCTCTTCACTGAAAAGCTTGGTTCTGCATACATTTTTAGCATATGTTTGCTCCTGCTGGGCCAGCCGAGCAGCAAATTTCTATTTAACCTCCTGCTATCATGAGAGACATCAGAGCTGCATCTTTTGAGCAAAGTACTGAGCCTGAAAAGCATTTCCAACCCCACTTACAAGTGAAACTTGCTAAATGGTGCCTAGCTGCTCTTCACTGAAAAGCTTGTTTCTGCATACATTTTTGGCATATGTTTGCTCCTGCTGGGTCAGCCGAGCAGCGAATTTCTACTTAACCACCTGCTATCATGAGAGAGATCAGGGCTGCATCTTTTGAGCCCAGTACTGAGCCTGAAAAACGTTTCCAACCCCACTTACAAGTGAAACTTGCTAAAATGTGCATGGCTGCTCTTCACTGAAAAGCTTGGTTCTGCATACATTTTTGGCATACGTTTGCTCCTGCTGGGTCAGCCGAGCAGCGAATTTCTACTTAACCACCTTCTATCATGAGAGAGATCAGGGCTGCATCTTTTGAGCCCAGTACTGAGCCTGAAAAGCGTTTCCAACCCCACTTACAAGTGAAACGTGCTAAAATGTGCCTGGCTGCTCTTCACTGAAAAGCTTGGTTCTGCATACATTTTTAGCATACGTTTGCTCCTGCTGGGTCCGCCGAGCAGCACATTTCTACTTAACCACCTGCTATCATGAGAGACATCAGGGCTGCATCTTTTGAGCCCAGTACTGAGGCTGAAAAGCGTTTCCAACCCCACCAACAAGTGAAACTTGCTAAAATATGCCTGGCTGCTCTTCACTGAAATGCTTGGTTCTGCATACATTTTTAGCATACGTTTGCTCCTGCTGGGTCAGCCGAGCAGCAAATTTCTACTTAACCACCTGCTATCATGAGAGACATCAGGGCTGCATCTTTTGAGGCCAGTACTGAGCCTGAAAAGCGTTTCCAACCCCACTTACAAGTGAAACCTGCTAAAATGTGCCTGGCTGCTCTTCACTGAAAAGCTTGGTTCTGCATACATTTTTAGCATACGTTTGCTCCTGCTGGGTCAGCCGAGCAGCACATTTCTACTTAACCACCTGCTATCATGAGAGACATCAGGGCTGCATCTTTTGAGCCCAGTACTGAGCCTGAAAAGCGTTTCCAACCCCACCAACAAGTAAAACTTGCTAAAATATGCCTGGCTGCTCTTCACTGAAATGCTTGGTTCTGCATAAATTTTTAGCATACGTTTGCTCCTGCTGGGTCAGCCGAGCAGCAAATTTCTACTTAACCACCTGCTATCATGAGAGACATCAGGGCTGCATCTTTTGAGCCCAGTACTGAGCCTGAAAAGCATTTCCAACCCCACTTACAAGTGAAACTTGCTAAAATGTGCCTAGCTGCTCTTCACTGAAGAGCTTGTTTCTGCATACATTTTTGGCATACGTTTGCTCCTGCTGGGTCAGCCGAGCAGCAAATTTCTACTTAACCACCTGCTATCATGAGAGACATCAGGGCTGCATCTTTTGAGCCCAGTACTGAGCCTGAAAAGCGTTTCCCACCCCACTTACAAGTGAAACTTGCTAAAATGTGCCTCTCTGCTCTTCACTGAAAAGCTTGGTTCTGCATACATTTTTGGCATACGTTTGCTCCTGCTGGGTTAGCCGAGCAGCGAATTGCTACTTAACCACCTGCTATCATGAGAGACATCAGGGCTGCATCTTTTGAGGCCAGTACTGAGCCTGAAAAGCGTTTCCAACCCCACTTACAAGTGAAACCTGCTAAAATGTGCCTGGCTGCTCTTCACTGAAAAGCTTGGTTCTGCATACATTTTTAGCATACGTTTGCTCCTGCTGGGTCAGCCGAGCAGCACATTTCTACTTAACCACCTGCTATCATGAGAGACATCAGGGCTGCATCTTTTGAGCCCAGTACTGAGCCTGAAAAGCGTTTCCAACCCCACCAACAAGTAAAACTTGCTAAAATATGCCTGGCTGCTCTTCACTGAAATGCTTGGTTCTGCATAAATTTTTAGCATACGTTTGCTCCTGCTGGGTCAGCCGAGCAGCAAATTTCTACTTAACCACCTGCTATCATGAGAGACATCAGGGCTGCATCTTTTGAGCCCAGTACTGAGCCTGAAAAGCATTTCCAACCCCACTTACAAGTGAAACTTGCTAAAATGTGCCTAGCTGCTCTTCACTGAAGAGCTTGTTTCTGCATACATTTTTGGCATACGTTTGCTCCTGCTGGGTCAGCCGAGCAGCAAATTTCTACTTAACCACCTGCTATCATGAGAGACATCAGGGCTGCATCTTTTGAGCCCAGTACTGAGCCTGAAAAGCGTTTCCAACCCCACTTACAAGTGAAACTTGCTAAAATGTGCCTCTCTGCTCTTCACTGAAAAGCTTGGTTCTGCACACATTTTTAGCATACGATTGCTCCTGCTGGGTCAGCCGAGCAGCAAATTTCTACTTAACCACCTGCTATCATGAGAGACATCAGGGCTGCATCTTTTGAGCCCAGTACTGAGCTTGAAAAGCGTTTCCAGCCCCACTTACAAGTGAATCTTGCTAAAATGTGCCTCTCTGCTCTTCACTGAAAAGCTTGGTTCTGCCTACATTTTTGGCATACGTTTGCTCCTGCTGGGTTAGCCGAGCAGCGAATTTCTACTTAACCACCTGCTATCATGAGAGACATCAGGGCTGGATCTTTTGAGCCCAGTACTGAGCCTGAAAAGCGTTTCCCACCCCACTTACAAGTGAAACTTGCTTAAATGTGCCTGGCTGCTCTTCACTGAAAAGCTTGGTTCTGCATACATTTTTAGCATATGTTTGCTCCTGCTGGGCCAGCCGAGCAGCGAATTTCTATTTAACCTCCTGCTATCATGAGAGACATCAGAGCTGCATCTTTTGAGCAAAGTACTGAGCCTGAAAAGCATTTCCAACCCCACTTACAAGTGAAACTTGCTAAATGGTGCCTAGCTGCTCTTCACTGAAAAGCTTGTTTCTGCATACATTTTTGGCATATGTTTGCTCCTGCTGGGTCAGCCGAGCAGCGAATTTCTACTTAACCACCTGCTATCATGAGAGAGATCAGGGCTGCATCTTTTGAGCCCAGTACTGAGCCTGAAAAACGTTTCCAACCCCACTTACAAGTGAAACTTGCTAAAATGTGCATGGCTGCTCTTCACTGAAAAGCTTGGTTCTGCATACATTTTTGGCATACGTTTGCTCCTGCTGGGTCAGCCGAGCAGCGAATTTCTACTTAACCACCTTCTATCATGAGAGAGATCAGGGCTGCATCTTTTGAGCCCAGTACTGAGCCTGAAAAGCGTTTCCAACCCCACTTACAAGTGAAACGTGCTAAAATGTGCCTGGCTGCTCTTCACTGAAAAGCTTGGTTCTGCATACATTTTTAGCATACGTTTGCTCCTGCTGGGTCCGCCGAGCAGCACATTTCTACTTAACCACCTGCTATCATGAGAGACATCAGGGCTGCATCTTTTGAGCCCAGTACTGAGGCTGAAAAGCGTTTCCAACCCCACCAACAAGTGAAACTTGCTAAAATATGCCTGGCTGCTCTTCACTGAAATGCTTGGTTCTGCATACATTTTTAGCATACGTTTGCTCCTGCTGGGTCAGCCGAGCAGCAAATTTCTACTTAACCACCTGCTATCATGAGAGACATCAGGGCTGCATCTTTTGAGCCCAGTACTGAGCCTGAAAAGCGTTTCCAACCCCACTTACAAGTGAAACTTGCTAAAATGTGCCTGGCTGCTCTTCACTGAAAAGCTTGGTTCTGCATACATTTTTAGCATACGTTTGCTCCTGCTGGGTCAGCCGAGCAGCAAATTTCTACTTAACCACCTGCTATCATGAGAGACATCAGGGCTGCATCTTTTGAGCCCAGTACTGAGCCTGAAAAGCGTTTCCAACCCCACCAACAAGTAAAACTTGCTAAAATATGCCTGTCTGCTCTTCACTGAAATGCTTGGTTCTGCATACATTTTTAGCATACGTTTGCTCCTGCTGGGTCAGCCGAGCAGCAAATTTCTACTTAACCACCTGCTATCATGAGAGACATCAGGGCTGCATCTTTTGAGCCCAGTACTGAGCCTGAAAAGCATTTCCAACCCCACTTACAAGTGAAACTTGCTAAAATGTGCCTAGCTGCTCTTCACTGATGAGCTTGTTTCTGCATACATTTTTGGCATACGTTTGCTCCTGCTGGGTCAGCCGAGCAGCAAATTTCTACTTAACCACCTGCTATTATGAGAGACATCAGGGCTGCATCTTTTGAGCCCAGTACTGAGCCTGAAAAGCGTTTCCAACCCCACTTACAAGTGAAACTTGCTAAAATGTGCCTGGCTGCTCTTCACTGAAAAGCTTGGTTCTGCATACATTTTTAGCATACGTTTGCTCCTGCTGGGTCAGCCGAGCAGCAAATTTCTACTTAACCACTTGCTATCATGAGAGACATCAGGGCTGCATCTTTTGAGCCCAGTACTGAGCCTGAAAAGCGTTTCCCACCCCACTTACAAGTGAAACTTGCTAAAATGTGCCTCTCTGCTCTTCACTGAAAAGCTTGGTTCTGCATACATTTTTGGCATACGTTTGCTCCTGCTGGGTTAGCCGAGCAGCGAATTTCTACTTAACCACCTGCTATCATGAGAGACATCAGGGCTGCATCTTTTGAGCCCAGTACTGAGCCTGAAAAGCGTTTCCCACCCCACTTACAAGTGAAACTTGCTAAAATGTGCCTGGCTGCTCTTCATTGAAAAGCTTGGTTCTGCATACATTTTTAGCATATGTTTGCTCCTGCTGGGTCAGCCGAGCAGCGAATTTCTACTTAACCACCTGCTATCATGAGAGACATCAGGGCTGCATCTTTTGAGCCCAGTACTGAGCCTGAAAAGCATTTCCAACCCCACTTACAAGTGAAACTTGCTAAATTGTGCCTAGCTGCTCTTCACTGAAAAGCTTGTTTCTGCATACATTTTTGGCATACGTTTGCTCCTGCTGGGTCAGCCGAGCAGCGAATATCTACTTAACCACCTGCTATCATGAGAGAGATCAGGGCTGCATCTTTTGAGCCCAGTACTGAGACTGAAAAACGTTTCCAACCCCACTTACAAGTGAAACTTGCTAAAATGTGCCTGGCTGCTCTTCACTGAAAAGCTTGGTTCTGCATACAATTTTGGCATACGTTTGCTCCTGCTGGGTCAGCCGAGCAGCGAATTTCTACTTAACCACCTTCGATCATGAGAGAGATCAGGACTGCATCTTTTGAGCCCAGTACTGAGCCTGAAAAGCGTTTCCAACCCCACTTACAAGTGGAACTTGCTAAAATGTGCCTGGCTGCTCTTCACTGAAAAGCTTGGTTCTGCATACATTTTTGGCATACGTTTGCTCCTGCTGGGTCAGCCGAGCAGCGCATTTCTACTTAACCACCTTCTATCATGAGAGAGATCAGGGCTGCATCTTTTGAGCCCAGTACTGAGCCTGAAAAGCGTTTCCAACCCCACTTACAAGTGAAACTTGCTAAAATGTGCCTGGCTGCTCTTCACTGAAAAGCTTGGTTCTGCATACATTTTTAGCATACGTTTGCTCCTGCTGGGTCAGCCGAGCAGCAAATTTCTACTTAACCACTTGCTATCATGAGAGACATCAGGGCTGCATCTTTTGAGCCCAGTACTGAGCCTGAAAAGCGTTTCCCACCCCACTTACAAGTGAAACTTGCTAAAATGTGCCTCTCTGCTCTTCACTGAAAAGCTTGGTTCTGCATACATTTTTGGCATACGTTTCCTCCTGCTGGGTTAGCCGAGCAGCGAATTTCTACTTAACCACCTGCTATCATGAGAGACATCAGGGCTGCATCTTTTGAGCCCAGTACTGAGCCTGAAAAGCGTTTCCCACCCCACTTACAAGTGAAACTTGCTAAAATGTGCCTGGCTGCTCTTCATTGAAAAGCTTGGTTCTGCATACATTTTTAGCATATGTTTGCTCCTGCTGGGTCAGCCGAGCAGCGAATTTCTACTTAACCACCTGCTATCATGAGAGACATCAGAGCTGCATCTTTTGAGCCCAGTACTGAGCCTGAAAAGCATTTCCAACCCCACTTACAAGTGAAACTTGCTAAAATGTGCCTAGCTGCTCTTCACTGAAAAGCTTGTTTCTGCATACATTTTTGGCATACGTTTGCTCCTGCTGGGTCAGCCAAGCAGCGAATTTCTACTTAACCACCTGCTATCATGAGAGACATCAGGGCTGCATCTTTTGAGCCCAGTACTGAGCCTGAAAAGCATTTCCAACCCCACTTACAAGTGAAACTTGCTAAATTGTGCCTAGCTGCTCTTCACTGAAAAGCTTGTTTCTGCATACATTTTTGGCATACGTTTGCTCCTGCTGGGTCAGCCGAGCAGCGAATATCTACTTAACCACCTGCTATCATGAGAGAGATCAGGGCTGCATCTTTTGAGCCCAGTACTGAGCCTGAAAAACGTTTCCAACCCCACTTACAAGTGAAACTTGCTAAAATGTGCCTGGCTGCTCTTCACTGAAAAGCTTGGTTCTGCATACAATTTTGGCATACGTTTGCTCCTGCTGGGTCAGCCGAGCAGCGAATTTCTACTTAACCACCTTCGTTCATGAGAGAGATCAGGACTGCATCTTTTGAGCCCAGTACTGAGCCTGAAAAGCGTTTCCAACCCCACTTACAAGTGGAACTTGCTAAAATGTGCCTGGCTGCTCTTCACTGAAAAGCTTGGTTCTGCATACATTTTTAGCATACGTTTGCTCCTGCTGGGTCAGCCGAGCAGCAAATTTCTACTTAACCACCTGCTATCATGAGAGACATCAGGGCTGCATCTTTTGAGCCCAGTACTGAGCCTGAAAAGCGTTTCCCACCCCACTTACAAGTGAAACTTGCTAAAATGTGCCTCTCTGCTCTTCACTGAAAAGCTTGGTTCTGCATACATTTTTGGCATACGTTTGCTCCTGCTGGGTTAGCCGAGCAGCGAATTGCTACTTAACCACTTGCTATCATGAGAGACATCAGGGCTGCATCTTTTGAGGCCAGTACTGAGCCTGAAAAGCGTTTCCAACCCCACTTACAAGTGAAACCTGCTAAAATGTGCCTGGCTGCTCTTCACTGAAAAGCTTGGTTCTGCATACATTTTTAGCATACGTTTGCTCCTGCTGGGTCAGCCGAGCAGCACATTTCTACTTAACCACCTGCTATCATGAGAGACATCAGGGCTGCATCTTTTGAGCCCAGTACTGAGCCTGAAAAGCGTTTCCAACCCCACCAACAAGTAAAACTTGCTAAAATATGCCTGGCTGCTCTTCACTGAAATGCTTGGTTCTGCATAAATTTTTAGCATACGTTTGCTCCTGCTGGGTCAGCCGAGCAGCAAATTTCTACTTAACCACCTGCTATCATGAGAGACATCAGGGCTGCATCTTTTGAGCCCAGTACTGAGCCTGAAAAGCATTTCCAACCCCACTTACAAGTGAAACTTGCTAAAATGTGCCTAGCTGCTCTTCACTGAAGAGCTTGTTTCTGCATACATTTTTGGCATACGTTTGCTCCTGCTGGGTCAGCCGAGCAGCAAATTTCTACTTAACCACCTGCTATCATGAGAGACATCAGGGCTGCATCTTTTGAGCCCAGTACTGAGCCTGAAAAGCGTTTCCAACCCCACTTACAAGTGAAACTTTTCTAAAATGTGCCTGGCTGCTCTTCACTGAAAAGCTTGGTTCTGCATACATTTTTAGCATACGTTTGCTCCTGCTGGGTCAGCCGAGCAGCAAATTTCTACTTAACCACCTGCTATCATGAGAGACATCAGGGCTGCATCTTTTGAGCCCAGTACTGAGCCTGAAAAGCGTTTCCCACCCCACTTACAAGTGAAACTTGCTAAAATGTGCCTCTCTGCTCTTCACTGAAAAGCTTGGTTCTGCATACATTTTTGGCATACGTTTGCTCCTGCTGGGTTAGCCGAGCAGCGAATTGCTACTTAACCACCTGCTATCATGAGAGACATCAGGGCTGCATCTTTTGAGGCCAGTACTGAGCCTGAAAAGCGTTTCCAACCCCACTTACAAGTGAAACCTGCTAAAATGTGCCTGGCTGCTCTTCACTGAAAAGCTTGGTTCTGCATACATTTTTAGCATACGTTTGCTCCTGCTGGGTCAGCCGAGCAGCACATTTCTACTTAACCACCTGCTATCATGAGAGACATCAGGGCTGCATCTTTTGAGCCCAGTACTGAGCCTGAAAAGCGTTTCCAACCCCACCAACAAGTAAAACTTGCTAAAATATGCCTGGCTGCTCTTCACTGAAATGCTTGGTTCTGCATAAATTTTTAGCATACGTTTGCTCCTGCTGGGTCAGCCGAGCAGCAAATTTCTACTTAACCACCTGCTATCATGAGAGACATCAGGGCTGCATCTTTTGAGCCCAGTACTGAGCCTGAAAAGCATTTCCAACCCCACTTACAAGTGAAACTTGCTAAAATGTGCCTAGCTGCTCTTCACTGAAGAGCTTGTTTCTGCATACATTTTTGGCATACGTTTGCTCCTGCTGGGTCAGCCGAGCAGCAAATTTCTACTTAACCACCTGCTATCATGAGAGACATCAGGGCTGCATCTTTTGAGCCCAGTACTGAGCCTGAAAAGCGTTTCCAACCCCACTTACAAGTGAAACTTGCTAAAATGTGCCTCTCTGCTCTTCACTGAAAAGCTTGGTTCTGCACACATTTTTAGCATACGATTGCTCCTGCTGGGTCAGCCGAGCAGCAAATTTCTACTTAACCACCTGCTATCATGAGAGACATCAGGGCTGCATCTTTTGAGCCCAGTACTGAGCTTGAAAAGCGTTTCCAGCCCCACTTACAAGTGAATCTTGCTAAAATGTGCCTCTCTGCTCTTCACTGAAAAGCTTGGTTCTGCCTACATTTTTGGCATACGTTTGCTCCTGCTGGGTTAGCCGAGCAGCGAATTTCTACTTAACCACCTGCTATCATGAGAGACATCAGGGCTGGATCTTTTGAGCCCAGTACTGAGCCTGAAAAGCGTTTCCCACCCCACTTACAAGTGAAACTTGCTTAAATGTGCCTGGCTGCTCTTCACTGAAAAGCTTGGTTCTGCATACATTTTTAGCATATGTTTGCTCCTGCTGGGCCAGCCGAGCAGCAAATTTCTATTTAACCTCCTGCTATCATGAGAGACATCAGAGCTGCATCTTTTGAGCAAAGTACTGAGCCTGAAAAGCATTTCCAACCCCACTTACAAGTGAAACTTGCTAAATGGTGCCTAGCTGCTCTTCACTGAAAAGCTTGTTTCTGCATACATTTTTGGCATATGTTTGCTCCTGCTGGGTCAGCCGAGCAGCGAATTTCTACTTAACCACCTGCTATCATGAGAGAGATCAGGGCTGCATCTTTTGAGCCCAGTACTGAGCCTGAAAAACGTTTCCAACCCCACTTACAAGTGAAACTTGCTAAAATGTGCATGGCTGCTCTTCACTGAAAAGCTTGGTTCTGCATACATTTTTGGCATACGTTTGCTCCTGCTGGGTCAGCCGAGCAGCGAATTTCTACTTAACCACCTTCTATCATGAGAGAGATCAGGGCTGCATCTTTTGAGCCCAGTACTGAGCCTGAAAAGCGTTTCCAACCCCACTTACAAGTGAAACGTGCTAAAATGTGCCTGGCTGCTCTTCACTGAAAAGCTTGGTTCTGCATACATTTTTAGCATACGTTTGCTCCTGCTGGGTCCGCCGAGCAGCACATTTCTACTTAACCACCTGCTATCATGAGAGACATCAGGGCTGCATCTTTTGAGCCCAGTACTGAGGCTGAAAAGCGTTTCCAACCCCACCAACAAGTGAAACTTGCTAAAATATGCCTGGCTGCTCTTCACTGAAATGCTTGGTTCTGCATACATTTTTAGCATACGTTTGCTCCTGCTGGGTCAGCCGAGCAGCAAATTTCTACTTAACCACCTGCTATCATGAGAGACATCAGGGCTGCATCTTTTGAGGCCAGTACTGAGCCTGAAAAGCGTTTCCAACCCCACTTACAAGTGAAACCTGCTAAAATGTGCCTGGCTGCTCTTCACTGAAAAGCTTGGTTCTGCATACATTTTTAGCATACGTTTGCTCCTGCTGGGTCAGCCGAGCAGCACATTTCTACTTAACCACCTGCTATCATGAGAGACATCAGGGCTGCATCTTTTGAGCCCAGTACTGAGCCTGAAAAGCGTTTCCAACCCCACCAACAAGTAAAACTTGCTAAAATATGCCTGGCTGCTCTTCACTGAAATGCTTGGTTCTGCATAAATTTTTAGCATACGTTTGCTCCTGCTGGGTCAGCCGAGCAGCAAATTTCTACTTAACCACCTGCTATCATGAGAGACATCAGGGCTGCATCTTTTGAGCCCAGTACTGAGCCTGAAAAGCATTTCCAACCCCACTTACAAGTGAAACTTGCTAAAATGTGCCTAGCTGCTCTTCACTGAAGAGCTTGTTTCTGCATACATTTTTGGCATACGTTTGCTCCTGCTGGGTCAGCCGAGCAGCAAATTTCTACTTAACCACCTGCTATCATGAGAGACATCAGGGCTGCATCTTTTGAGCCCAGTACTGAGCCTGAAAAGCGTTTCCCACCCCACTTACAAGTGAAACTTGCTAAAATGTGCCTCTCTGCTCTTCACTGAAAAGCTTGGTTCTGCATACATTTTTGGCATACGTTTGCTCCTGCTGGGTTAGCCGAGCAGCGAATTGCTACTTAACCACCTGCTATCATGAGAGACATCAGGGCTGCATCTTTTGAGGCCAGTACTGAGCCTGAAAAGCGTTTCCAACCCCACTTACAAGTGAAACCTGCTAAAATGTGCCTGGCTGCTCTTCACTGAAAAGCTTGGTTCTGCATACATTTTTAGCATACGTTTGCTCCTGCTGGGTCAGCCGAGCAGCACATTTCTACTTAACCACCTGCTATCATGAGAGACATCAGGGCTGCATCTTTTGAGCCCAGTACTGAGCCTGAAAAGCGTTTCCAACCCCACCAACAAGTAAAACTTGCTAAAATATGCCTGGCTGCTCTTCACTGAAATGCTTGGTTCTGCATAAATTTTTAGCATACGTTTGCTCCTGCTGGGTCAGCCGAGCAGCAAATTTCTACTTAACCACCTGCTATCATGAGAGACATCAGGGCTGCATCTTTTGAGCCCAGTACTGAGCCTGAAAAGCATTTCCAACCCCACTTACAAGTGAAACTTGCTAAAATGTGCCTAGCTGCTCTTCACTGAAGAGCTTGTTTCTGCATACATTTTTGGCATACGTTTGCTCCTGCTGGGTCAGCCGAGCAGCAAATTTCTACTTAACCACCTGCTATCATGAGAGACATCAGGGCTGCATCTTTTGAGCCCAGTACTGAGCCTGAAAAGCGTTTCCAACCCCACTTACAAGTGAAACTTGCTAAAATGTGCCTCTCTGCTCTTCACTGAAAAGCTTGGTTCTGCACACATTTTTAGCATACGATTGCTCCTGCTGGGTCAGCCGAGCAGCAAATTTCTACTTAACCACCTGCTATCATGAGAGACATCAGGGCTGCATCTTTTGAGCCCAGTACTGAGCTTGAAAAGCGTTTCCAGCCCCACTTACAAGTGAATCTTGCTAAAATGTGCCTCTCTGCTCTTCACTGAAAAGCTTGGTTCTGCCTACATTTTTGGCATACGTTTGCTCCTGCTGGGTTAGCCGAGCAGCGAATTTCTACTTAACCACCTGCTATCATGAGAGACATCAGGGCTGGATCTTTTGAGCCCAGTACTGAGCCTGAAAAGCGTTTCCCACCCCACTTACAAGTGAAACTTGCTTAAATGTGCCTGGCTGCTCTTCACTGAAAAGCTTGGTTCTGCATACATTTTTAGCATATGTTTGCTCCTGCTGGGCCAGCCGAGCAGCGAATTTCTATTTAACCTCCTGCTATCATGAGAGACATCAGAGCTGCATCTTTTGAGCAAAGTACTGAGCCTGAAAAGCATTTCCAACCCCACTTACAAGTGAAACTTGCTAAATGGTGCCTAGCTGCTCTTCACTGAAAAGCTTGTTTCTGCATACATTTTTGGCATATGTTTGCTCCTGCTGGGTCAGCCGAGCAGCGAATTTCTACTTAACCACCTGCTATCATGAGAGAGATCAGGGCTGCATCTTTTGAGCCCAGTACTGAGCCTGAAAAACGTTTCCAACCCCACTTACAAGTGAAACTTGCTAAAATGTGCATGGCTGCTCTTCACTGAAAAGCTTGGTTCTGCATACATTTTTGGCATACGTTTGCTCCTGCTGGGTCAGCCGAGCAGCGAATTTCTACTTAACCACCTTCTATCATGAGAGAGATCAGGGCTGCATCTTTTGAGCCCAGTACTGAGCCTGAAAAGCGTTTCCAACCCCACTTACAAGTGAAACGTGCTAAAATGTGCCTGGCTGCTCTTCACTGAAAAGCTTGGTTCTGCATACATTTTTAGCATACGTTTGCTCCTGCTGGGTCCGCCGAGCAGCACATTTCTACTTAACCACCTGCTATCATGAGAGACATCAGGGCTGCATCTTTTGAGCCCAGTACTGAGGCTGAAAAGCGTTTCCAACCCCACCAACAAGTGAAACTTGCTAAAATATGCCTGGCTGCTCTTCACTGAAATGCTTGGTTCTGCATACATTTTTAGCATACGTTTGCTCCTGCTGGGTCAGCCGAGCAGCAAATTTCTACTTAACCACCTGCTATCA
Source organism: Lissotriton helveticus (assembly GCF_964261635.1). Taxonomy (NCBI): domain Eukaryota; kingdom Metazoa; phylum Chordata; class Amphibia; order Caudata; family Salamandridae; genus Lissotriton; species Lissotriton helveticus. The sequence goes on along the minus strand of NC_136065.1, from coordinate 743,977,635 downwards.
TGAGAGACATCAGGGCTGCATCTTTTGAGCCCAGTACTGAGCCTGAAAAGCGTTTCCAACCCCACTTACAAGTGAAACTTGCTAAAATGTGCCTGGCTGCTCTTCACTGAAAAGCTTGGTTCTGCATACATTTTTAGCATACGTTTGCTCCTGCTGGGTCAGCCGAGCAGCAAATTTCTACTTAACCACCTGCTATCATGAGAGACATCAGGGCTGCATCTTTTGAGCCCAGTACTGAGCCTGAAAAGCGTTTCCAACCCCACCAACAAGTAAAACTTGCTAAAATATGCCTGTCTGCTCTTCACTGAAATGCTTGGTTCTGCATACATTTTTAGCATACGTTTGCTCCTGCTGGGTCAGCCGAGCAGCAAATTTCTACTTAACCACCTGCTATCATGAGAGACATCAGGGCTGCATCTTTTGAGCCCAGTACTGAGCCTGAAAAGCATTTCCAACCCCACTTACAAGTGAAACTTGCTAAAATGTGCCTAGCTGCTCTTCACTGATGAGCTTGTTTCTGCATACATTTTTGGCATACGTTTGCTCCTGCTGGGTCAGCCGAGCAGCAAATTTCTACTTAACCACCTGCTATTATGAGAGACATCAGGGCTGCATCTTTTGAGCCCAGTACTGAGCCTGAAAAGCGTTTCCAACCCCACTTACAAGTGAAACTTGCTAAAATGTGCCTGGCTGCTCTTCACTGAAAAGCTTGGTTCTGCATACATTTTTAGCATACGTTTGCTCCTGCTGGGTCAGCCGAGCAGCAAATTTCTACTTAACCACTTGCTATCATGAGAGACATCAGGGCTGCATCTTTTGAGCCCAGTACTGAGCCTGAAAAGCGTTTCCCACCCCACTTACAAGTGAAACTTGCTAAAATGTGCCTCTCTGCTCTTCACTGAAAAGCTTGGTTCTGCATACATTTTTGGCATACGTTTGCTCCTGCTGGGTTAGCCGAGCAGCGAATTTCTACTTAACCACCTGCTATCATGAGAGACATCAGGGCTGCATCTTTTGAGCCCAGTACTGAGCCTGAAAAGCGTTTCCCACCCCACTTACAAGTGAAACTTGCTAAAATGTGCCTGGCTGCTCTTCATTGAAAAGCTTGGTTCTGCATACATTTTTAGCATATGTTTGCTCCTGCTGGGTCAGCCGAGCAGCGAATTTCTACTTAACCACCTGCTATCATGAGAGACATCAGGGCTGCATCTTTTGAGCCCAGTACTGAGCCTGAAAAGCATTTCCAACCCCACTTACAAGTGAAACTTGCTAAATTGTGCCTAGCTGCTCTTCACTGAAAAGCTTGTTTCTGCATACATTTTTGGCATACGTTTGCTCCTGCTGGGTCAGCCGAGCAGCGAATATCTACTTAACCACCTGCTATCATGAGAGAGATCAGGGCTGCATCTTTTGAGCCCAGTACTGAGACTGAAAAACGTTTCCAACCCCACTTACAAGTGAAACTTGCTAAAATGTGCCTGGCTGCTCTTCACTGAAAAGCTTGGTTCTGCATACAATTTTGGCATACGTTTGCTCCTGCTGGGTCAGCCGAGCAGCGAATTTCTACTTAACCACCTTCGATCATGAGAGAGATCAGGACTGCATCTTTTGAGCCCAGTACTGAGCCTGAAAAGCGTTTCCAACCCCACTTACAAGTGGAACTTGCTAAAATGTGCCTGGCTGCTCTTCACTGAAAAGCTTGGTTCTGCATACATTTTTGGCATACGTTTGCTCCTGCTGGGTCAGCCGAGCAGCGCATTTCTACTTAACCACCTTCTATCATGAGAGAGATCAGGGCTGCATCTTTTGAGCCCAGTACTGAGCCTGAAAAGCGTTTCCAACCCCACTTACAAGTGAAACTTGCTAAAATGTGCCTGGCTGCTCTTCACTGAAAAGCTTGGTTCTGCATACATTTTTAGCATACGTTTGCTCCTGCTGGGTCAGCCGAGCAGCAAATTTCTACTTAACCACTTGCTATCATGAGAGACATCAGGGCTGCATCTTTTGAGCCCAGTACTGAGCCTGAAAAGCGTTTCCCACCCCACTTACAAGTGAAACTTGCTAAAATGTGCCTCTCTGCTCTTCACTGAAAAGCTTGGTTCTGCATACATTTTTGGCATACGTTTCCTCCTGCTGGGTTAGCCGAGCAGCGAATTTCTACTTAACCACCTGCTATCATGAGAGACATCAGGGCTGCATCTTTTGAGCCCAGTACTGAGCCTGAAAAGCGTTTCCCACCCCACTTACAAGTGAAACTTGCTAAAATGTGCCTGGCTGCTCTTCATTGAAAAGCTTGGTTCTGCATACATTTTTAGCATATGTTTGCTCCTGCTGGGTCAGCCGAGCAGCGAATTTCTACTTAACCACCTGCTATCATGAGAGACATCAGAGCTGCATCTTTTGAGCCCAGTACTGAGCCTGAAAAGCATTTCCAACCCCACTTACAAGTGAAACTTGCTAAAATGTGCCTAGCTGCTCTTCACTGAAAAGCTTGTTTCTGCATACATTTTTGGCATACGTTTGCTCCTGCTGGGTCAGCCAAGCAGCGAATTTCTACTTAACCACCTGCTATCATGAGAGACATCAGGGCTGCATCTTTTGAGCCCAGTACTGAGCCTGAAAAGCATTTCCAACCCCACTTACAAGTGAAACTTGCTAAATTGTGCCTAGCTGCTCTTCACTGAAAAGCTTGTTTCTGCATACATTTTTGGCATACGTTTGCTCCTGCTGGGTCAGCCGAGCAGCGAATATCTACTTAACCACCTGCTATCATGAGAGAGATCAGGGCTGCATCTTTTGAGCCCAGTACTGAGCCTGAAAAACGTTTCCAACCCCACTTACAAGTGAAACTTGCTAAAATGTGCCTGGCTGCTCTTCACTGAAAAGCTTGGTTCTGCATACAATTTTGGCATACGTTTGCTCCTGCTGGGTCAGCCGAGCAGCGAATTTCTACTTAACCACCTTCGTTCATGAGAGAGATCAGGACTGCATCTTTTGAGCCCAGTACTGAGCCTGAAAAGCGTTTCCAACCCCACTTACAAGTGGAACTTGCTAAAATGTGCCTGGCTGCTCTTCACTGAAAAGCTTGGTTCTGCATACATTTTTGGCATACGTTTGCTCCTGCTGGGTCAGCCGAGCAGCGCATTTCTACTTAACCACCTTCTATCATGAGAGAGATCAGGGCTGCATCTTTTGAGCCCAGTACTGAGCCTGAAAAGCATTTCCAACCCCACTTACAAGTAAAACTTGCTAAAATGTGCCTGGCTGCTCTTCACTGAAAAGCTTGGTTCTGCATACATTTTTGGCATACGTTTGCTCCTGCTGGGTCAGCTGAGCAGCGCATTTCTACTTAACCACCTGCTATCATGAGAGAGATCAGGGCTGCATCTTTTGAGCCCAGTACTGAGCCTGAAAAGCGTTTCCAACCACACTTACAAGTGAAACGTGCTAAAATGTGCCTGGCTGCTCTTCACTGAAATGCTTAGTTCTGCATACATTTTTAGCATACGTTTGCTCCTGCTGGGTCAGCCGAGCAGCAAATTTCTACTTAACCACCTGCTATTATGAGAGACATCAGGGCTGCATCTTTTGAGCCCAGTACAGAGCCTGAAAAGTGTTTCCAACCCCACTTACAAGTGAAACTTGCTAAAATGTGCCTGGCTGCTCTTCACTGAAAAGCTTGGTTCTGCATACATTTTTAGCATACGTTTGCTCCTGCTGGGTCAGCCGAGCAGCAAATTTCTACTTAACCACCTGCTATCATGAGAGACATCAGGGCTGCATCTTTTGAGCCCAGTACTGAGCCTGAAAAGCGTTTCCAACCCCACTTACAAGTGAAACGTGCTAAAATGTGCCTGGCTGCTCTTCACTGAAAAGCTTGGTTCTGCATACATTTTTGGCATACGTTTGCTCCTGCTGGGTCAGCCGAGCAGCGAATTTCTACTTAACCACCTGCTATCATGAGAGACATCAGAGCTGCATCTTTTGAGCCCAGTACTGAGCCTGAAAAGCGTTTCCAACCCCACTTACAAGTGAAACTTGCTAAAATGTGCCTGGCTGCTCTTCACTGAAAAGCTTGGTTCTGCATACATTTTTGGCATACGTTTGCTCCTGCTGGGTCAGCCGAGCAGCGAATTTCTACTTAACCACCTGCTATCATGAGAGAGATCAGGGCTGCATCTTTTGAGCCCTGTACTGAGCCTGAAAAGCGTTTCCAACCCCACTTACAAGTGAAACCTGCTAAAATGTGCCTGGCTGCTCTTCACTGAAAAGCTTGGTTCTGCATACATTTTTAGCATACGTTTGCTCCTGCTGGGTCAGCCGAGCAGCACATTTCTACTTAACCACCTGCTATCATGAGAGACATCAGGGCTGCATCTTTTGAGCCCAGTACTGAGCCTGAAAAGCGTTTCCAACCCCACCAACAAGTAAAACTTGCTAAAATATGCCTGGCTGCTCTTCACTGAAATGCTTGGGTCTGCATACATTTTTAGCATACGTTTGCTCCTGCTGGGTCAGCCGAGCAGCAAATTTCTACTTAACCACCTGCTATCATGAGAGACATCAGGGCTGCATCTTTTGAGCCCAGTACTGAGCCTGAAAAGCATTTCCAACCCCACTTACAAGTGAAACTTGCTAAAATGTGCCTAGCTGCTCTTCACTGAAGAGCTTGTTTCTGCATACATTTTTGGCATACGTTTGCTCCTGCTGGGTCAGCCGAGCAGCAAATTTCTACTTAACCACCTGCTATCATGAGAGACATCAGGGCTGCATCTTTTGAGCCCAGTACTGAGCCTGAAAAGCGTTTCCAATCCCACTTACAAGTGAAACTTGCTAAAATGTGCCTCTCTGCTCTTCACTGAAAAGCTTGGTTCTGCACACATTTTTAGCATACGATTGCTCCTGCTGGGTCAGCCGAGCAGCAAATTTCTACTTAACCACCTGCTATCATGAGAGACATCAGGGCTGCATCTTTTGAGCCCAGTACTGAGCTTGAAAAGCGTTTCCAGCCCCACTTACAAGTGAATCTTGCTAAAATGTGCCTCTCTGCTCTTCACTGAAAAGCTTGGTTCTGCATACATTTTTGGCATACGTTTGCTCCTGCTGGGTTAGCCGAGCAGCGAATTTCTACTTAACCACCTGCTATCATGAGAGACATCAGGGCTGGATCTTTTGAGCCCAGTACTGAGCCTGAAAAGCGTTTCCCACCCCACTTACAAGTGAAACTTGCTTAAATGTGCCTGGCTGCTCTTCACTGAAAAGCTTGGTTCTGCATACATTTTTAGCATATGTTTGCTCCTGCTGGGCCATCCGAGCAGCGAATTTCTACTTAACCACCTGCTATCATGAGAGACATCAGAGCTGCATCTTTTGAGCCCAGTACTGAGCCTGAAAAGCATTTCCAACCCCACTTACAAGTGAAACTTGCTAAATGGTGCTAGCTGCTCTTCACTGAAAAGCTTGTTTCTGCATACATTTTTGGCATATGTTTGCTCCTGCTGGGTCAGCAGAGCAGCGAATTTCTACTCAACCACCTGCTATCATGAGAGAGATCAGGGCTGCATCTTTTGAGCCCAGTACTGAGCCTGAAAAACGTTTCCAACCCCACTTACAAGTGAAACTTGCTAAAATGTGCATGGCTGCTCTTCACTGAAAAGCTTGGTTCTGCATACATTTTTGGCATACGTTTGCTCCTGCTGGGTCAGCCGAGCAGCGAATTTCTACTTAACCACCTTCTATCATGAGAGAGATCAGGGCTGCATCTTTTGAGCCCAGTACTGAGCCTGAAAAGCGTTTCCAACCCCACTTACAAGTGAAACATGCTAAAATGTGCCTGGCTGCTCTTCACTGAAAAGCTTGGTTCTGCATACATTTTTAGCATACGTTTGCTCCTGCTGGGTCCGCCGAGCAGCACATTTCTACTTAACCACCTGCTATCATGAGAGACATCAGGGCTGCATCTTTTGAGCCCAGTACTGAGCCTGAAAAGCGTTTCCAACCCCACCAACAAGTGAAACTTGCTAAAATATGCCTGGCTGCTCTTCACTGAAATGCTTGGTTCTGCATACATTTTTAGCATACGTTTGCTCCTGCTGGGTCAGCCGAGCAGCAAATTTCTACTTAACCACCTGCTATCATGAGAGACATCAGGGCTGCATCTTTTGAGCCCAGTACTGAGCCTGAAAAGCGTTTCCAACCCCACTTACAAGTGAAACTTGCTAAAATGTGCCTGGCTGCTCTTCACTGAAAAGCTTGGTTCTGCATACATTTTTAGCATACGTTTGCTCCTGCTGGGTCAGCCGAGCAGCAAATTTCTACTTAACCACCTGCTATCATGAGAGACATCAGGGCTGCATCTTTTGAGCCCAGTACTGAGCCTGAAAAGCGTTTCCCACCCCACTTACAAGTGAAACTTGCTAAAATGTGCCTCTCTGCTCTTCACTGAAAAGCTTGGTTCTGCATACATTTTTGGCATACGTTTGCTCCTGCTGGGTTAGCCGAGCAGCGAATTGCTACTTAACCACCTGCTATCATGAGAGACATCAGGGCTGCATCTTTTGAGGCCAGTACTGAGCCTGAAAAGCGTTTCCAACCCCACTTACAAGTGAAACCTGCTAAAATGTGCCTGGCTGCTCTTCACTGAAAAGCTTGGTTCTGCATACATTTTTAGCATACGTTTGCTCCTGCTGGGTCAGCCGAGCAGCACATTTCTACTTAACCACCTGCTATCATGAGAGACATCAGGGCTGCATCTTTTGAGCCCAGTACTGAGCCTGAAAAGCGTTTCCAACCCCACCAACAAGTAAAACTTGCTAAAATATGCCTGGCTGCTCTTCACTGAAATGCTTGGTTCTGCATAAATTTTTAGCATACGTTTGCTCCTGCTGGGTCAGCCGAGCAGCAAATTTCTACTTAACCACCTGCTATCATGAGAGACATCAGGGCTGCATCTTTTGAGCCCAGTACTGAGCCTGAAAAGCATTTCCAACCCCACTTACAAGTGAAACTTGCTAAAATGTGCCTAGCTGCTCTTCACTGAAGAGCTTGTTTCTGCATACATTTTTGGCATACGTTTGCTCCTGCTGGGTCAGCCGAGCAGCAAATTTCTACTTAACCACCTGCTATCATGAGAGACATCAGGGCTGCATCTTTTGAGCCCAGTACTGAGCCTGAAAAGCGTTTCCAACCCCACTTACAAGTGAAACTTGCTAAAATGTGCCTGGCTGCTCTTCACTGAAAAGCTTGGTTCTGCATACATTTTTAGCATACGTTTGCTCCTGCTGGGTCAGCCGAGCAGCAAATTTCTACTTAACCACCTGCTATCATGAGAGACATCAGGGCTGCATCTTTTGAGCCCAGTACTGAGCCTGAAAAGCGTTTCCCACCCCACTTACAAGTGAAACTTTCTAAAATGTGCCTCTCTGCTCTTCACTGAAAAGCTTGGTTCTGCATACATTTTTGGCATACGTTTGCTCCTGCTGGGTTAGCCGAGCAGCGAATTGCTACTTAACCACCTGCTATCATGAGAGACATCAGGGCTGCATCTTTTGAGGCCAGTACTGAGCCTGAAAAGCGTTTCCAACCCCACTTACAAGTGAAACCTGCTAAAATGTGCCTGGCTGCTCTTCACTGAAAAGCTTGGTTCTGCATACATTTTTAGCATACGTTTGCTCCTGCTGGGTCAGCCGAGCAGCACATTTCTACTTAACCACCTGCTATCATGAGAGACATCAGGGCTGCATCTTTTGAGCCCAGTACTGAGCCTGAAAAGCGTTTCCAACCCCACCAACAAGTAAAACTTGCTAAAATATGCCTGGCTGCTCTTCACTGAAATGCTTGGTTCTGCATAAATTTTTAGCATACATTTGCTCCTGCTGGGTCAGCCGAGCAGCAAATTTCTACTTAACCACCTGCTATCATGAGAGACATCAGGGCTGCATCTTTTGAGCCCAGTACTGAGCCTGAAAAGCATTTCCAACCCCACTTACAAGTGAAACTTGCTAAAATGTGCCTAGCTGCTCTTCACTGAAGAGCTTGTTTCTGCATACATTTTTGGCATACGTTTGCTCCTGCTGGGTCAGCCGAGCAGCAAATTTCTACTTAACCACCTGCTATCATGAGAGACATCAGGGCTGCATCTTTTGAGCCCAGTACTGAGCCTGAAAAGCGTTTCCAACCCCACTTACAAGTGAAACTTGCTAAAATGTGCCTCTCTGCTCTTCACTGAAAAGCTTGGTTCTGCACACATTTTTAGCATACGATTGCTCCTGCTGGGTCAGCCGAGCAGCAAATTTCTACTTAACCACCTGCTATCATGAGAGACATCAGGGCTGCATCTTTTGAGCCCAGTACTGAGCTTGAAAAGCGTTTCCAGCCCCACTTACAAGTGAATCTTGCTAAAATGTGCCTCTCTCCTCTTCACTGAAAAGCTTGGTTCTGCATACATTTTTGGCATACGTTTGCTCCTGCTGGGTTAGCCGAGCAGCGAATTTCTACTTAACCACCTGCTATCATGAGAGACATCAGGGCTGGATCTTTTGAGCCCAGTACTGAGCCTGAAAAGCGTTTCCCACCCCACTTACAAGTGAAACTTGCTTAAATGTGCCTGGCTGCTCTTCACTGAAAAGCTTGGTTCTGCATACATTTTTAGCATATCTTTGCTCCTGCTGGGCCAGCCGAGCAGCGAATTTCTATTTAACCTCCTGCTATCATGAGAGACATCAGAGCTGCATCTTTTGAGCCCAGTACTGAGCCTGAAAAGCATTTCCAACCCCACTTACAAGTGAAACTTGCTAAATGGTGCCTAGCTGCTCTTCACTGAAAAGCTTGTTTCTGCATACATTTTTGGCATATGTTTGCTCCTGCTGGGTCAGCCGAGCAGCGAATTTCTACTTAACCACCTGCTATCATGAGAGAGATCAGGGCTGCATCTTTTGAGCCCAGTACTGAGCCTGAAAAACGTTTCCAACCCCACTTACAAGTGAAACTTGCTAAAATGTGCATGGCTGCTCTTCACTGAAAAGCTTGGTTCTGCATACATTTTTGGCATACGTTTGCTCCTGCTGGGTCAGCCGAGCAGCGAATTTCTACTTAACCACCTTCTATCATGAGAGAGATCAGGGCTGCATCTTTTGAGCCCAGTACTGAGCCTGAAAAGCGTTTCCAACCCCACTTACAAGTGAAACGTGCTAAAATGTGCCTGGCTGCTCTTCACTGAAAAGCTTGGTTCTGCATACATTTTTAGCATACGTTTGCTCCTGCTGGGTCCGCCGAGCAGCACATTTCTACTTAACCACCTGCTATCATGAGAGACATCAGGGCTGCATCTTTTGAGCCCAGTACTGAGGCTGAAAAGCGTTTCCAACCCCACCAACAAGTGAAACTTGCTAAAATATGCCTGGCTGCTCTTCACTGAAATGCTTGGTTCTGCATACATTTTTAGCATACGTTTGCTCCTGCTGGGTCAGCCGAGCAGCAAATTTCTACTTAACCACCTGCTATCATGAGAGACATCAGGGCTGCATCTTTTGAGCCCAGTACTGAGCCTGAAAAGCGTTTCCAACCCCACTTACAAGTGAAACTTGCTAAAATGTGCCTGGCTGCTCTTCACTGAAAAGCTTGGTTCTGCATACATTTTTAGCATACGTTTGCTCCTGCTGGGTCAGCCGAGCAGCAAATTTCTACTTAACCACCTGCTATCATGAGAGACATCAGGGCTGCATCTTTTGAGCCCAGTACTGAGCCTGAAAAGCGTTTCCCACCCCACTTACAAGTGAAACTTGCTAAAATGTGCCTCTCTGCTCTTCACTGAAAAGCTTGGTTCTGCATACATTTTTGGCATACGTACGTTTGCTCCTGCTGGGTTAGCCGAGCAGCGAATTGCTACTTAACCACCTGCTATCATGAGAGACATCAGTGCTGCATCTTTTGAGGCCAGTACTGAGCCTGAAAAGCATTTCCAATCCCACTTACAAGTGAAACTTGCTAAAATGTGCCTAGCTGCTCTTCACTGAAAAGCTTGTTTCTGCATACATTTTTGGCATACGTTTGATCCTGCTGGGTCAGCCGAGCAGCGAATTTCTACTTAACCACCTGCTATCATGAGAGACATCAGGGCTGCATCTTTTGAGCCCAGTACTGAGCCTGAAAAACGTTTCCAACCCCACTTACAAGTGAAACTTGCTAAAATGTGCATGGCTGCTCTTCACTGAAAAGCTTGGTTCTGCATACATTTTTGGTATACGTTTGCTCCTGCTGGGTCAGCCGAGCAGCGAATTTCTACTTAACCACCTTCTATCATGAGAGAGATCAGGGCTGCATCTTTTGAGCCCAGTACTGAGCCTGAAAAGCGTTTCCAACCCCACTTACAAGTGAAACGTGCTAAAATGTGCCTTGCTGCTCTTCACTGAAAAGCTTGGTTCTGCATACATTTTTAGCATACGTTTGCTCCTGCTGGGTCCGCCGAGCAGCACATTTCTACTTAACCACCTGCTATCATGAGAGACATCAGGGCTGCATCTTTTGAGCCCAGTACTGAGGCTGAAAAGCGTTTCCAACCCCACCAACAAGTGAAACTTGCTAAAATATGCCTGGCTGCTCTTCACTGAAATGCTTGGTTCTGCATACATTTTTAGCATACGTTTGCTCCTGCTGGGTCAGCCGAGCAGCAAATTTCTACTTAACCACCTGCTATCATGAGAGACATCAGGGCTGCATCTTTTGAGCCCAGTACTGAGCCTGAAAAGCGTTTCCAACCCCACTTACAAGTGAAACTTGCTAAAATGTGCCTGGCTGCTCTTCACTGAAAAGCTTGGTTCTGCATACATTTTTAGCATACGTTTGCTCCTGCTGGGTCAGCCGAGCAGCAAATTTCTACTTAACCACCTGCTATCATGAGAGACATCAGGGCTGCATCTTTTGAGCCCAGTACTGAGCCTGAAAAGCGTTTCCCACCCCACTTACAAGTGAAACTTGCTAAAATGTGCCTCTCTGCTCTTCACTGAAAAGCTTGGTTCTGCATACATTTTTGGCATACGTTTGCTCCTGCTGGGTTAGCCGAGCAGCGAATTGCTACTTAACCACCTGCTATCATGAGAGACATCAGTGCTGCATCTTTTGAGGCCAGTACTGAGCCTGAAAAGCATTTCCAATCCCACTTACAAGTGAAACTTGCTAAAATGTGCCTAGCTGCTCTTCACTGAAAAGCTTGTTTCTGCATACATTTTTGGCATACGTTTGATCCTGCTGGGTCAGCCGAGCAGCGAATTTCTACTTAACCACCTGCTATCATGAGAGACATCAGAGCTGCATCTTTTGAGCCCAGTACTGAGCCTGAAAAGCGTTTCCAACCCCACTTACAAGTGAAACTTGCTAAAATGTGCCTCTCTGCTCTTCACTGAAAAGCTTGGTTCTGCATACATTTTTGGCATACGTTTGCTCCTGCTGGGTTAGCCGAGCAGCGAATTGCTACTTAACCACCTGCTATCATGAGAGACATCAGGGCTGCATCTTTTGAGGCCAGTACTGAGCCTGAAAAGCATTTCCAATCCCACTTACAAGTGAAACTTGCTAAAATGTGCCTAGCTGCTCTTCACTGAAAAGCTTGTTTCTGCATACATTTTTGGCATACGTTTGATCCTGCTGGGTCAGCCGAGCAGCGAATTTCTACTTAACCACCTGCTATCATGAGAGACATCAGGGCTGCATCTTTTGAGCCCAGTACTGAGCCTGAAAAGCATTTCCAATCCCACTTACAAGTGAAACTTGCTAAAATGTGCCTAGCTGCTCTTCACTGAAAAGCTTGTTTCTGCATACATTTTTGGCATACGTTTGCTCCTGCTGGGTCAGCCGAGCAGCGAATTTCTACTTACCCACCTGCTATCATGAGAGACATCAGAGCTGCATCTTTTGAGCCCAGTACTGAGCCTGAAAAGCGTTTCCAACCCCACTTACAAGTGAAACTTGCTAAAATGTGCCTGGCTGCTCTTCACTGAAAAGCTTGGTTCTGCATACATTTTTGGCATACGTTTGCTCCTGCTGGGTCAGCCGAGCAGCGAATTTCTACTTAACCACCTGCTATCATGAGAGAGATCAGGGCTGCATCTTTTGAGCCCAGTACTGAGCCTGAAAAGCGTTTCCAACCCCACTTACAAGTGAAACCTGCTAAAATGTGCCTGGCTGCTCTTCACTGAAAAGCTTGGTTCTGCATACATTTTTAGCATACGTTTGCTCCTGCTGGGTAAGCCGAGCAGCACATTTCTACTTAACCACCTGCTATCATGAGAGACATCAGGGCTGCATCTTTTGAGCCCAGTACTGAGCCTGAAAAGTGTTTCCAACCCCACCAACAAGTGAAACTTGCTAAAATATGCCTGGCTGCTCTTCACTGAAATGCTTGGTTCTGCATACATTTTTAGCATACGTTTGCTCCTGCTGGGTCAGCCGAGCAGCAAATTTCTACTTAACCACCTGCTATCATGAGAGACATCAGGGCTGCATCTTTTGAGCCCAGTACTGAGCCTGAAAAGCATTTCCAACCCCACTTACAAGTGAAACTTGCTAAAATGTGCCTAGCTGCTCTTCACTGAAGAGCTTGTTTCTGCATACATTTTTGGCATACGTTTGCTCCTGCTGGGTCAGCCGAGCAGCAAATTTCAACTTAACCACCTGCTATCATGAGAGACATCAGGGCTGCATCTTTTGAGCCCAGTACTGAGCCTGAAAAGCGTTTCCAACCCCACTTACAAGTGAAACTTGCTAAAATGTGCCTCTCTGCTCTTCACTGAAAAGCTTGGTTCTGCACACATTTTTAGCATACGATTGCTCCTGCTGGGTCAGCCGAGCAGCAAATTTCTACTTAACCACCTGCTATCATGAGAGACATCAGGGCTGCATCTTTTGAGCCCAGTACTGAGCCTGAAAAGCGTTTCCAGCCCCACTTACAAGTGAAACTTGCTAAAATGTGCCTCTCTGCTCTTCACTGAAAAGCTTGGTTCTGCACACATTTTTAGCATACGTTTGCTCCTGCTGGGTCAGCCGAGCAGCAAATTTCTACTTAACCACCTGCTATCATGAGAGACATCAGGGCTGCATCTTTGAGCCCAGTACTGAGCCTGAAAAGCATTTCCAACCCCACTTACAAGTGAAACTTGCTAAAATGTGCCTCTCTGCTCTTCACTGAAAAGCTTGGTTCTGCATACATTTTTGGCATACGTTTGCTCCTGCTGGGTTAGCCGAGCAGCGAATTTCTACTTAACCACCTGCTATCATGAGAGACATCAGGGCTGCATCTTTTGAGCCCAGTACTGAGCCTGAAAAGCGTTTCCAACCCCACTTACAAGTGAAACTTGCTCAAATGTGCCTGGCTGCTCTTCACTGAAAAGCTTGGTTCTGCATACATTTTTGGCATAGGTTTGCTCCTGCTGGGTCAGCCGAGCAGCGAATTTCTACTTAACCACCTGCTATCATTAGAGACATCAGGGCTGCATCTTTTGAGCCCAGTACTGAGCCTGAAAAGCATTTCCAACCCCACTTACAAGTGAAACTTGCTAAAATGTGCCTAGCTGCTCTTCACTGAAAAGCTTGTTTCTGCATACATTTTTGGCATACGTTTGCTCCTGCTGGGTCAGCCGAGCAGTGAATTTCTACTTAACCACCTGCTATCATGAGAGACATCAGGGCTGCATCTTTTGAGCCCAGTACTGAGCCTGAAAAGTGTTTCCAACCCCACTTACAAGTGAAACTTGCTAAAGCTGCTCTTCACTGAAAAGCTTGGTTCTGCACACATTTTTAGCATACGTTTGCTCCTGCTGGGTCAGCCGAGCAGCAAATTTCTACTTAACCACCTGCTATCATGAGAGACATCAGGGCTGCATCTTTTGAGCCCAGTACTGAGCCTGAAAAGCATTTCTAACCCCACTTACAAGTGAAACTTGCTAAAATGTGCCTCTCTGCTCTTCACTGAAAAGCTGATTCTGCGTACATTTTTGGCATAGGTTTGCTCCTGTTGGGCCAGCCGAGCAGCGAATTTCTACTTAACCACCTGCTATCATGAGAGAGATCAGGGCTGCATCTTTTGAGCCCAGTACTGAGCTTGAAAAGCATTTCCAATCCCACTTACAAGTGAAACTTGCTAAAATGTGCCTGGCTGCTCTTCACTGAAATGCTTGGTTCTGCATACATTTTTAGCATACGATTGCTCCTGCTGGGTCACCCGAGCAGCAAATTTCTACTTAACCACCTGCTATCATGAGAGACATCAGGGCTGCATCTTTTGAGCCCAGTACTGAGCCTGAAAAGCATTTCCAACCCCACTTACAAGTGAAACGTGCTAAAATGTGCCTGGCTGCTCTTCACTGAAAAGCTTGGTTCTGCATACATTTTTAGCATACGTTTGCTCCTGCTGGGTCCGCCGAGCAGCACATTTCTACTTAACCACCTGCTATCATGAGAGACATCAGGGCTGCATCTTTTGAGCCCAGTACTGAGCCTGAAAAGCGTTTCCAACCCCACCAACAAGTGAAACTTGCTAAAATATGCCTGGCTGCTCTTCACTGAAATGCTTGGTTCTGCATACATTTTTAGCATACGTTTGCTCCTGCTGGGTCAGCCGAGCAGCAAATTTCTACTTAACCACCTGCTATCATGAGAGACATCAGGGCTGCATCTTTTGAGCCCAGTACTGAGCCTGAAAAGCGTTTCCAACCCCACTTACAAGTGAAACTTGCTAAAATGTGCCTCTCTGCTCTTCACTGAAAAGCTTGCTTCTGCATACATTTTTGGCATACGTTTGCTCCTGCTGGGTTAGCCGAGCAGCGAATTGCTACTTAACCACCTGCTATCATGAGAGACATCAGGGCTGCATCTTTTGAGGCCAGTACTGAGCCTGAAAAGCATTTCCAATCCCACTTACAAGTGAAACTTGCTAAAATGTGCCTAGCTGCTCTTCACTGAAAAGCTTGTTTCTGCATACATTTTTGGCATACGTTTGATCCTGCTGGGTCAGCCGAGCAGCGAATTTCTACTTAACCACCTGCTATCATGAGAGACATCAGGGCTGCATCTTTTGAGCCCAGTACTGAGCCTGAAAAGCATTTCCAATCCCACTTACAAGTGAAACTTGCTAAAATGTGCCTAGCTGCTCTTCACTGAAAAGCTTGTTTCTGCATACATTTTTGGCATACGTTTGCTCCTACTGGGTCAGCCGAGCAGCGAATTTCTACTTACCCACCTGCTATCATGAGAGACATCAGAGCTGCATCTTTTGAGCCCAGTACTGAGCCTGAAAAGCGTTTCCAACCCCACTTACAAGTGAAACTTGCTAAAATGTGCCTGGCTGCTCTTCACTGAAAAGCTTGGTTCTGCATACATTTTTGGCATACGTTTGCTCCTGCTGGGTCAGCCGAGCAGCGAATTTCTACTTAACCACCTGCTATCATGAGAGAGATCAGGGCTGCATCTTTTGAGCCCAGTAATGAGCTTGAAAAGCGTTTCCAACCCCACTTACAAGTGAAACCTGCTAAAATGTGCCTGGCTGCTCTTCACTGAAAAGCTTGGTTCTGCATACATTTTTAGCATACGTTTGCTCCTGCTGGGTAAGCCGAGCAGCACATTTCTACTTAACCACCTGCTATCATGAGAGACATCAGGGCTGCATCTTTTGAGCCCAGTACTGAGCCTGAAAAGCGTTTCCAACCCCACCAACAAGTGAAGCTTGCTAAAATATGCCTGGCTGCTCTTCACTGAAATGCTTGGTTCTGCATACATTTTTAGCATACGTTTGCTCCTGCTGGGTCAGCCGAGCAGCAAATTTCTACTTAACCACCTGCTATCATGAGAGACATCAGGGCTGCATCTTTTGAGCCCAGTACTGAGCCTGAAAAGCATTTCCAACCCCACTTACAAGTGAAACTTGCTAAAATGTGCCTAGCTGCTCTTCACTGAAGAGCTTGTTTCTGCATACATTTTTGGCATACGTTTGCTCCTGCTGGGTCAGCCGAGCAGCAAATTTCAACTTAACCACCTGCTATCATGAGAGACATCAGGGCTGCATCTTTTGAGCCCAGTACTGAGCCTGAAAAGCGTTTCCAACCCCACTTACAAGTGAAACTTGCAAAAATGTGCCTCTCTGCTCTTCACTGAAAAGCTTGGTTCTGCACACATTTTTAGCATACGTTTGCTCCTGCTGGGTCAGCCGAGCAGCAAATTTCTACTTAACCACCTGCTATCTTGAGAGACATCAGGGCTGCATCTTTTGAGCCCAGTACTGAGCCTGAAAAGCATTTCCAACCCCACTTACAAGTGAAACTTGCTAAAATGTGCCTCTCTGCTCTTCACTGAAAAGCTTGGTTCTGCATACATTTTTGGCATACGTTTGCTCCTGCTGGGTTAGCCGAGCAGCGAATTTCTACTTAACCACCTGCTATCATGAGAGACATCAGGGCTGCATCTTTTGAGCCCAGTACTGAGCCTGAAAAGCGTTTCTAACCCCACTTACAAGTGAAACTTGCTCAAATGTGCCTGGCTGCTCTTCACTGAAAAGCTTGGTTCTGCATACATTTTTAGCATACGTTTGCTCCTGCTGGGTCAGCCGAGCAGCAAATTTCTACTTAACCACCTGCTATCATGAGAGACATCAGGGCTGCATCTTTTGAGCCCAGTACTGAGCCTGAAAAGCATTTCTAACCCCACTTACAAGTGAAACTTGCTAAAATGTGCCTCTCTGCTCTTCACTGAAAAGCTGATTCTGCGTACATTTTTGGCATAGGTTTGCTCCTGCTGGGCCAGCCGAGCAGCAAATTTCTACTTAACCATCTGCTATCATGAGAGAGATCAGGGCTGCATCTTGTGAGCCCAGTACTGAGCTTGAAAAGCATTTCCAACCCCACTTACAAGTGAAACTTGCTAAAATGTGCCTGGCTGCTCTTCACTGAAAAGCTTGGTTCTGCACACATTTTTAGCATACGTTTGCTCCTGCTGGGTCAGCCGAGCAGCAAATTTCTACTTAACCACCTGCTATCATGAGAGACGGCTGCATCTTTTGAGCCCAGTACTGAGCCTGAAAAGCGTTTCCAACCCCACTTACAAGTGAAACTGGCTAAAATGTGCCTGGCTGCTCTTCACTGAAAAGCTTGGTTCTGCATACATTTTTAGCATACGTTTGCTCCTGCTGGGTCAGCCGAGCAGCAAATTTCTACTTAACCACTTGCTATCATGAGAGACATCAGGGCTGCATCTTTTGTGCCCAGTACTGAGCCTGAAAAGCGTTTCCCACCCCACTTACAAGTGAAACTTGCTAAAATGTGCCTCTCTGCTCTTCACTGAAAAGCTTGGTTCTGCATACATTTTTGGCATACGTTTGCTCCTGCTGGGTTAGCCGAGCAGCGAATTTCTACTTAACCACCTGCTATCATGAGAGACATCAGGGCTGCATCTTTTGAGCCCAGTACTGAGCCTGAAAAGCGTTTCCCACCCCACTTACAAGTGAAACTTGCTAAAATGTGCCTGGCTGCTCTTCACTGAAAAGCTTGGTTCTGCATACATTTTAAGCATATGTTTGCTCCTGCTGGGCCAGCCGAGCAGCGAATTTCTACTTAACCACCTGCTATCATGAGAGACATCAGAGCTGCATCTTTTGAGCCCAGTACTGAGCCTGAAAAGCATTTCCAACCCCACTTACAAGTGAAACTTGCTAAAATGTGCCTAGATGCTCTTCACTGAAAAGCTTGTTTCTGCATACATTTTTGACATACGTTTGCTCCTGCTGGGTCAGCCGAGCAGCGAATTTCTACTTAACCACCTGCTATCATGAGAGACATCAGGGCTGCATCTTTTGAGCCCAGTACTGAGCCTGAAAAGCATTTCCAACCCCACTTACAAGTGAAACTTGCTAAAATGTGCCTAGCTGCTCTTCACTGAAAAGCTTGTTTCTGCATACATTTTTGGCATACGTTTGCTCCTGCTGGGTCAGCCGAGCAGCAAATTTCTACTTAACCACCTGCTATCATGAGAGAGATCAGGGCTGCATCTTTTGAGCCCAGTACTGAGCCTGAAAAACGTTTCCAAACCCACTTACAAGTGAAACTTGCTAAAATGTGCCTGGCTGCTCTTCACTGAAAAGCTTGGTTCTGCATACATTTTTGGCATACGTTTGCTCCTGCTGGGTCAGCCGAGCAGCGAATTTCTACTTAACCACCTGCTATCATGAGAGACATCAGGGCTGCATCTTTTGAGCCCAGTACTGAGCCTGAAAAGCGTTTCCAACCCCACTTACAAGTGAAACGTGCTAAAATGTGCCTGGCTGCTCTTCACTGAAAAGCTTGGTTCTGCATACATTTTTAGCATACGTTTGCTCCTGCTGGGTCAGCCGAGCAGCAAATTTCTACTTAACCACCTGCTATCATGAGAGACATCAGGGCTGCATCTTTTGAGCCCAGTACTGAGCCTGAAAAGCATTTCCAACCCCACTTACAAGTGAAACTTGCTAAAATGTGCCTAGCTGCTCTTCACTGAAGAGCTTGTTTCTGCATACATTTTTGGCATACGTTTGCTCCTGCTGGGTCAGCCGAGCAGCAAATTTCAACTTAACCACCTGCTATCATGAGAGACATCAGGGCTGCATCTTTTGAGCCCAGTACTGAGCCTGAAAAGCGTTTCCAACCCCACTTACAAGTGAAACTTGCTAAAATGTGCCTCTCTGCTCTTCACTGAAAAGCTTGGTTCTGCACACATTTTTTTTTTTTTTTTTAAATATTTTTATTAAAAAAAAATTCTTGTTCCATTGGCACACAACATACAAGAGAAAAACAAAAAGAAATTGCCATTTGTTTAAACAGAGATCACAATGCAAAACTTAAACAAACTAATTACTGTAAAAAAGATTAAAAGAAAAACATATAGAGGTGGAAAAAAGAAAAACAAAATCTTATTGACTATGGCTTGCACTTACTCTCTCTTTCCAGCAATATACAGGTTCCCATATTTTCAAACCTAGTCTTCTTGCTCTTTTACCTTTCCTAGCATATATACCTTTTTCAAGGTTAAATATCCCCAATAATAAAGCAATCCATTGTTGTGTTGTGGGAGGGAGAGGGTCCCGCCATACTCTAGCAATTAACAACCTATACACTGCCATTGCTAAGAATACAAATTCAGTATTGTCACCCCTAAATCCCCTAACCCCTAGCATAATAACAGTTGGTGTTAAAGTCACATTTAAACCAAGTGTATGTCGAATAAATTCTTCAATACCCTTTCGTAAATTATCTAATTGGGGACAAAGTGCAAAAATATGAATACTATCTGCTGCCGGAGCGTCGCAGCGAGCACAAGTTGTCCCTGTAATCGCACCCCACTGTGCAATGCGGTCCGGTGTATGATAAAGTTGATATAAAGTTTTAAAATGCTGCGATTGAAGAGAAGCAGAACACAAAGCAGAACAACCTAAATCCAATGAATCCAAAAAGCACTGATTCTGTACCCCTAATTTTCCTGCCCACTTGTCCCCGAATTTCCCAGTGTCATCCTTCTTTAATTCTGCTAAACTAGCATAAAAAAATCGTATAGAGCACTCTCCACCCTGATCTATGGATTCCATAAGATTATTTTTCCGAAATCCACATTCTCCTCCTTTTTTCTTCTCCAAAAAGCTCCTAACTTGCAAATACTTAAAAAAGCTATTTCTTGTTATATCGTATTTCGCGATCAGATCTGAAAATTGTAAGATGTTCCCATCCATCCCCATCAGGTCCCCTATTTTTTTTATACCTTTCATATTCCAGTCTGCCATTATAGAGTCAGAGAAGATCAAGGGTGGTAGTGTTCTATTCCTATATATTCTAGTATACCTATTGTATCTTCCCAATCCGCATTTTTTTACTACCGCTATCCAGATATTATATGCAGCTTTAACTGTTTTAAAACGTGTATGTTTGTAGTAAAGGAAATCCGCACAATTTAGAAAAGCATTTGAAGCATCTGCCCCCAATACGATAGAGTATACCATTGTCGAAAATGATCTAACATTCAAATCTAAATCGCCTGCACCCAGCAAGCCCTGAGTGAATTGTAGTACAGATGCCCAGTAATACAACCTGAAATCCGGGACCCCCCATCCTCCAGTAGCCCTCGGCAAAGTCATAAACTTATAGGCCCTTCTAGTCTTCCCATATGACCATATAAATTTATTTAATATCGATTCCAACTTATTAAACCAAATTGATTCAAAAAAAAGAGGGATGGTGCGAAAGAGATAAAGGAATTTGGGGAGTATAATCATTTTTATAACATTTGTACGCCCGACTAACGTAAGCCTAAGATTATTTATTCTGACCAATTCTGTGCTTACGTTCCTAATTAAAGGGGAGATATTCCGTTCTACCACGGTGTCCAGATTAGGTGAGATCTCGACTCCTAAATACACTGCTGCTGGAACCACCCGTGTATCGATATATTGAACCTTTGTATTTTTAATAATCTGTGTTTTTGCACTATTTAATTTATATCCAGATATTCTGCCAAATTTACTAGCCTCCAGCTCAACCTCCCCCATTGCTTTAGATGGATCTGGGGTGATTATAGCAACGTCATCTGCATACGCTAATACGTTAACCTCTAATCCGTTTGAGACAAGAGGTGAGATATTAGGATTCAACTTCAGATAACGCAAATACGGATCCATATATAGTGCAAATAGGAGGGGAGAACTAGGACAGCCCTGTCTAGTACCTCTTTTTATTTGTACAGGTGCGGTTAAGTCTCGATTTACTTTAATTCTAGCTGTAGGTGCCTTGTATAGAGCCTGGATTGCCCTAATATATTTGTTGCCAAAACCATATAATTTCATTATTTCCCACAGATAATCCCATGCGACCCTGTCAAAGGCCTTCTCGGCATCGAGGAATAAGGCTGCCACAGGGCCGCCGGCAACTTCCATAGCATCAAAGCAAGTAATCACTGTTCTAACATGTGTTGTGGTGCCTTTCCCGGGGATAAAGCCATGTTGTTCCGGTAAAACTAATTTGTCTATGACAGTGGACAGCCTTGTTGCCAACATTTTTGAATACAGTTTCACATCTGCATTCATAAGGGCGATTGGTCGATATGACCCTGGGGCTGTGGATGGCTTGCCTTTTTTTAAAATAACTATAATCTCAGTGCCTCCCCAGGAATCTGGGACTGACACTTCCCTCTGTGCTTGTAAAAGGGTATCCAATAACTCCAAACTTATAGATGAAAAAAAAGTTTTATAAAATTCGATTGGGATGAGGTCTGGTCCTGCACCCTTAGAGGATGGAAGTTCTAATAATGCTATCGTAACTTCCTCCAATGTTATGTCAGAATCCAGCTTAATCTGATCTTCCATTTCCAACATATCTAGCTGAATATTTCCCAAATAGTCTCTTATTTCATCCCTTATTTCATTGCTACCCACTCTGGTATCAGAATCATACAAGTCCGTATAATATTTCCAGAATTCATTCCTTATACCATTAGAATCTAGGATCACATTTCCTGAGTTATCTATTATATTTTTAATATCCCCAGCATTAGCTTTCTGTCTAGTTCTCACAGCAAGTATATGTCCCACCCTCTCACTATACTCAAACACCTGTTCCTTTTTTGCAAGGTAATTTGCAGCCGTTTTGCTAGTAACCCTTTCAGCAATATCGCACTTTAACATCATTATTTCCAATATTTTATTATCCAATGGGCTCCCACATATAATAAGTCTACTAAGTTCTGCCTCTGCAGCCAGAAGTGAATTCATTTGAAGTTCTGTCTTCTCTCTTTCACTCTTCTGTCTAAATGTTGTAAAACTAATTGTCTCACCTCTTATCCCTGCTTTAAAAGCATCCCAGATGTTGCCGCTACTTGAACTGCCCTTGTTGTTAAGCCAGAACTCAGTTATCCATTTCTCCATATGTTTACAATAGTTCACATCTTTTAACAACCCTCTTTCAAATGTCCATTTATAAATTCTCCTAATAATACCATTGAGATTCAATGTCAGTAACAATGGATTATGATCTGACATCAGGCGTGGTAACTTTCTAATAGATACATTCGATAACAAAACATTAGAAATTAGGAAATAATCTAATCTAACAGTAATTCTGTGTGGTGCTGAAAAAAAGGTGTCACCGTCACTCATTGGGTGTAAATTCGCCCATACATCTGATAAAGCATTATGCACGGCCATATCTACTATAGCCCTATGTACCCTCTTCTTACGCCCAGTATAGCCGTGATCCCTTTGTAGCTCAACACTAGCGGGACGATTAATGTTGAAATCCCCACAGCACACGATAGGTTCCACCCAAGTTGTCAGCTCCTGATCCAAAAATTGAAATATGTCTGGTTCATCACACGTTGACCCATAGACAGAGGCCAAAGTAAATCTAGCTCCCCTAAACACTACTTCCACAATGGCCCATCTTCCCCACATATCTACCTTATTCCTAATCACCGTGCATTCTCTCCCCCTGCCCAAAATTGCCACCCCCCGTGTTTTTGAGGCTTGTTTAGTATACGCCAATACTTCAAAACCCAACTGCCTTAACAAAAAACCCTTGCCCCCCTCCACGTGGGTCTCCTGGAGACATATCACATCTGGACTTAATGCCTTACAGAAAGCAGAGACCCGTAATCTCTTCTGAAGGTCATTAAGACCACACACGTTCATTGAAATAATTCGACAAGCCATTAAAAGACATCAAAGATCAAATCCATCTTCCTTTCCCAGTTTCCCTTTCTCTTCTTTCTTTCGTTGTTCCGCCTTATACTAAAAACCTGTTCCTGACTCTCGCTAGATCTCTGTACATATGTTGCGTGTGATGTGTGCCATTTCCTCCCCCCCCTGCCCCTACCCCTCCCCTGTCCCCTCCCCTGTCCCCCCCCGAGCACCCCCACCCCCACCCTCCCCTACAGGCAAATAGGTCACTCATGACCTATGTGTGATCGCTAGGGAAACAGCAGTCGCCACTACTCCCCACTGCCACTAAATAACAACAAAACCCCACTTATTTATTTCTCCTTATACCCCAACACTTCCGTCATGTAAGCCTTTACTTTAATCTCAGAAAAGAAAAATTTAAACTGTCCTTTAGTTACTATTTTCAACTTGGCGGGGTATAGCAGATAAGCTTCTGAGCCCAGAGCCTGTATAAGCGGTATCATCTGCCTCAACCTCCATCTACGCTCAACTGTGGCATGACAGAAGTTCTGCACACATTTTTAGCATACGATTGCTCCTGCTGGGTCAGCCGAGCAGCAAATTTCTACTTAACCACCTGCTATCATGAGAGACATCAGGGCTGCATCTTTTGAGCCCAGTACTGAGCCTGAAAAGCGTTTCCAGCCCCACTTACAAGTGAAACTTGCTAAAATGTGCCTCTCTGCTGTTCACTGAAAAGCTTGGTTCTGCACACATTTTTAGCATACGTTTGCTCCTGCTGGGTCAGCCGAGCAGCAAATTTCTACTTAACCACCTGCTATCATGAGAGACATCAGGGCTGCATCTTTTGAGCCCAGTACTGAGCCTGAAAAGCATTTCCAACCCCACTTACAAGTGAAACTTGCTAAAATGTGCCTCTCTGCTCTTCACTGAAAAGCTTGGTTCTGCATACATTTTTGGCATACGATTGCTCCTGCTGGGTTAGCCGAGCAGCGAATTTCTACTTAACCACCTGCTATCATGAGAGACATCAGGGCTGCATCTTTTGAGCCCAGTACTGAGCCTGAAAAGCGTTTCCAACCCCACTTACAAGTGAAACTTGCTCAAATGTGCCTGGCTGCTCTTCACTGAAAAGCTTGGTTCTGCATACATTTTTGGCATAGGTTTGCTCCTGCTGGGTCAGCCGAGCAGCGAATTTCTACTTAACCACCTGCTATCATGAGAGACATCAGGGCTGCATCTTTTGAGCCCAGTACTGAGCCTGAAAAGCATTTCCAACCCACTTACAAGTGAAACTTGCTAAAATGTGCCTAGCTGCTCTTCACTAAAAAGCTTGTTTCTGCATACATTTTTGGCATACGTTTGCTCCTGCTGGGTCAGCCGAGCAGTGAATTTCTACTTAACCACCTGCTATCATGAGAGACATCAGGGCTGCATCTTTTGAGCCCAGTACTGAGCCTGAAAAGCGTTTCCAACCCCACTTACAAGTGAAACTTGCTAAAGCTGCTCTTCACTGAAAAGCTTGGTTCTGCACACATTTGTAGCATACGTTTGCTCCTGCTGGGTCAGCCGAGCAGCAAATTTCTACTTAACCACCTGCTATCATGAGAGACATCAGGGCTGCATCTTTTGAGCCCAGTACTGAGCCTGAAAAGCATTTCTAACCCCACTTACAAGTGAAACTTGCTAAAATGTGCCTCTCTGCTCTTCACTGAAAAGCTGATTCTGCGTACATTTTTGGCATAGGTTTGCTCCTGCTGGGCCAGCCGAGCAGCGAATTTCTACTTAACCACCTGCTATCATGAGAGAGATCAGGGCTGCATCTTTTGAGCCCAGTACTGAGCTTGAAAAGCATTTCCAACCCCACTTACAAGTGAAACTTGCTAAAATGTGCCTGGCTGCTCTTCACTGAAATGCTTGGTTCTGCATACATTTTTAGCATACGATTGCTCCTGCTGGGTCACCCGAGCAGCAAATTTCTACTTAACCACCTGCTATCATGAGAGACATCAGGGCTGCATCTTTTGAGCCCAGTACTGAGCCTGAAAAGCGTTTCCAACCCCACTTACAAGTGAAACGTGCCCATATGTGCCTGGCTGCTCTTCACTGAAAAGCTTGGTTCTGCATACATTTTTAGCATACGTTTGCTCCTGCTGGGTCCGCCGAGCAGCACATTTCTACTTAACCACCTGCTATCATGAGAGACATCAGGGCTGCATCTTTTGAGCCCAGTACTGAGCCTGAAAAGCGTTTCCAACCCCACCAACAAGTGAAACTTGCTAAAATATGCCTGGCTGCTCTTCACTGAAATGCTTGGTTCTGCATACATTTTTAGCATATGTTTGCTCCTGCTGGGTCAGCCGAGCAGCAAATTTCTACTTAACCAACTGCTATCATGAGAGACATCAGGGCTGCATCTTTTGAGCCCAGTACTGAGCCTGAAAAGCGTTTCCAACCCCACTTACAAGTGAAACTTGCTAAAATGTGCCTCTCTGCTCTTCACTGAAAAGCTTGCTTCTGCATACATTTTTGGCATACGTTTGCTCCTGCTGGGTTAGCCGAGCAGCGAATTGCTACTTAACCACCTGCTATCATGAGAGACATCAGGGCTGCATCTTTTGAGGCCAGTACTGAGCCTGAAAAGCATTTCCAATCCCACTTACAAGTGAAACTTGCTAAAATGTGCCTAGCTGCTCTTCACTGAAAAGCTTGTTTCTGCATACATTTTTGGCATACGTTTGATCCTGCTGGGTCAGCCGAGCAGCGAATTTCTACTTAACCACCTGCTATCATGAGAGACATCAGGGCTGCATCTTTTGAGCCCAGTACTGAGCCTGAAAAGCATTTCCAATCCCACTTACAAGTGAAACTTGCTAAAATGTGCCTAGCTGCTCTTCACTGAAAAGCTTGTTTCTGCATACATTTTTGGCATACGTTTGCTCCTGCTGGGTCAGCCGAGCAGCGAATTTCTACTTACCCACCTGCTATCATGAGAGACATCAGAGCTGCATCTTTTGAGCCCAGTACTGAGCCTGAAAAGCGTTTCCAACCCCACTTACAAGTGAAACTTGCTAAAATGTGCCTGGCTGCTCTTCACTGAAAAGCTTGGTTCTGCATACATTTTTGGCATACGTTTGCTCCTGCTGGGTCAGCCAAGCAGCGAATTTCTACTTAACCACCTGCTATCATGAGAGAGATCAGGGCTGCATCTTTTGAGCCCAGTACTGAGCTTGAAAAGCGTTTCCAACCCCACTTACAAGTGAAACCTGCTAAAATGTGCCTGGCTGCTCTTCACTGAAAAGCTTGGTTCTGCATACATTTTTAGCATACGTTTGCTCCTGCTGGGTAAGCCGAGCAGCACATTTCTACTTAACCACCTGCTATCATGAGAGACATCAGGGCTGCATCTTTTGAGCCCAGTACTGAGCCTGAAAAGCGTTTCCAACCCCACCAACAAGTGAAACTTGCTCAAATATGCCTGGCTGCTCTTCATTGAAATGCTTGGTTCTGCATACATTTTTAGCATACGTTTGCTCCTGCTGGGTCAGCCGAGCAGCAAATTTCTACTTAACCACCTGCTATCATGAGAGACATCAGGGCTGCATCTTTTGAGCCCAGTACTGAGCCTGAAAAGCATTTCCAACCCCACTTACAAGTGAAACTTGCTAAAATGTGCCTAGCTGCTCTTCACTGAAGAGCTTGTTTCTGCATACATTTTTGGCATACGTTTGCTCCTGCTGGGTCAGCCGAGCAGCAAATTTCAACTTAACCACCTGCTATCATGAGAGACATCAGGGCTGCATCTTTTGAGCCCAGTACTGAGCCTGAAAAGCGTTTCCAACCCCAAATGTGCCTCTCTGCTCTTCACTGAAAAGCTTGGTTCAGCACACATTTTTAGCATACGATTGCTCCTGCTGGGTCAGCCGAGCAGCAAATTTCTACTTAACCACCTGCTATCATGAGAGACATCAGGGCTGCATCTTTTGAGCCCAGTACTGAGCCTGAAAAGCGTTTCCAGCCCCACTTACAAGTGAAACTTGCTAAAATGTGCCTCTCTGCTCTTCACTGAAAAGCTTGGTTCTGCACACATTTTTAGCATACGTTTGCTCCTGCTGGGTCAGCCGAGCAGCAAATTTCTACTTAACCACCTGCTATCATGAGAGACATCAGGGCTGCATCTTTTGAGCCCAGTACTGAGCCTGAAAAGCATTTCCAACCCCACTTACAAGTGAAACTTGCTAAAATGTGCCTCTCTGCTCTTCACTGAAAAGCTTGGTTCTGCATACATTTTTGGCATACGTTTGCTCCTGCTGGGTTAGCCGAGCAGCGAATTTCTACTTAACCACCTGCTATCATGAGAGACATCAGGGCTGCATCTTTTGAGCCCAGTACTGAGCCTGAAAAGCGTTTCTAACCCCACTTACAAGTGAAACTTGCTCAAATGTGCCTGGCTGCTCTTCACTGAAAAGCTTGGTTCTGCATACATTTTTAGCATACGTTTGCTCCTGCTGGGTCAGCCGAGCAGCAAATTTCTACTTAACCACCTGCTATCATGAGAGACATCAGGGCTGCATCTTTTGAGCCCAGTACTGAGCCTGAAAAGCATTTCTAACCCCACTTACAAGTGAAACTTGCTAAAATGTGCCTCTCTGCTCTTCACTGAAAAGCTGATTCTGCGTACATTTTTGGCATAGGTTTGCTCCTGCTGGGCCAGCCGAGCAGCGAATTTCTACTTAACCACCTGCTATCATGAGAGAGATCAGGGCTGCATCTTGTGAGCCCAGTACTGAGCTTGAAAAGCATTTCCAACCCCACTTACAAGTGAAACTTGCTAAAATGTGCCTGGCTGCTCTTCACTGAAAAGCTTGGTTCTGCACACATTTTTATCATACGTTTGCTCCTGCTGGGTCAGCCGAGCAGCAAATTTCTACTTAACCACCTGCTATCATGAGAGACGGCTGCATCTTTTGAGCCCAGTACTGTGCCTGAAAAGCGTTTCCAACCCCACTTACAAGTGAAACTGGCTAAAATGTGCCTGGCTGCTCTTCACTGAAAAGCTTGGTTCTGCACACATTTTTAGCATACGTTTGCTCCTGCTGGGTCAGCCGAGCAGCAAATTTCTACTTAACCACCTGCTATCATGAGAGACGGCTGCATCTTTTGAGCCCAGTACTGAGCCTGAAAAGCGTTTCCAACCCCACTTACAAGTGAAACTTGCAAAAATGTGCCTCTCTGCTCTTCACTGAAAAGCTTGGTTCTGCACACATTTTTAGCATACGATTGCTCCTGCTGGGTCAGCCGAGCAGCAAATTTCTACTTAACCACCTGCTATCATGAGAGACATCAGGGCTGCATCTTTTGAGCCCAGTACTGAGCCTGAAAAGCGTTTCCAACCCCATTTACAAGTGAAACTTGCTAAAGCTGCTCTTCACTGAAAAGCTTGGTTCTGCACACATTTTTAGCATACGTTTGCTCCTGCTGGGTCAGCCGAGCAGCAAATTTCTACTTAACCACCTGCTATCATGAGAGACATCAGGGCTGCATCTTTTGAGCCCAGTACTGAGCCTGAAAAGGGTTTCCAACCCCACTTACAAGTGAAACCTGCTAAAATGTGCCTGGCTGCTCTTCACTGAAAAGCTGGGTTCTGCATACATTTTTAGCATACGTTTGCTCCTGCTGGGTCAGCCGAGCAGCAAATTTCTACTTTACCACCTGCTATCATGAGAGAGATCAGGGGTGCATCTTTTGAGCCCAGTACTGAGCCTGAAAAGCGTTTCCAACCCCACCAACAAGTAACACTTGCTAAAATATGCCTGGCTGCTCTTCACTGAAATGCTTGGTTCTGCATACATTTTTTGCATACGTTTGCTCCTGCTGGGTCAGCCAAGCAGCAAATTTCTACTTAACCACCTGCTATCATGAGAGACATCAGGGCTGCATCTTTTGAGCCCAGTACTGAGCCTGAAAAGCATTTCCAACACCACTTACAAGTGAAACTTGCTAAAATGTGCCTAGCTGCTCTTCACTGAAGAGCTTGTTTCTGCATACATTTTTGGCATACGTTTGCTCCTGCTGGGTCAGCCGAGCAGCAAATTTCTACTTAACCACCTGCTATCATGAGAGACATCAGGGCTGCATCTTTTGAGCCCAGTACTGAGCCTGAAAAGCGTTTCCAACCCCACTTACAAGTGAAACTTTCTAAAAATGTGCCTCTCTGCTCTTCACTGAAAAGCTTGGTTCTGCACACATTTTTAGCATACGATTGCTCCTGCTGGGTCAGCCGAGCAGCAAATTTCTACTTAACCACCTGCTATCATGAGAGACATCAGGGCTGCATCTTTTGAGCCCAGTACTGAGCTTGAAAAGCGTTTCCAGCCCCACTTACAAGTGAAACTTGCTAAAATGTGCCTAGCTGCTCTTCACTGAAAAGCTTGTTTCTGCATACATTTTTGGCATACGTTTGCTCCTGCTGGGTCAGCCGAGCAGCGAATTTCTACTTAACCACCTGCTATCATGAGAGACATCAGAGCTGCATCTTTTGAGCCCAGTACTGAGCCTGAAAAGCATTTCCAAACCCACTTACAAGTGAAACTTGCTAAAATGTGCCTGGCTGCTCTTCACTGAAAAGCTTGGTTCTGCATACATTTTTGGCATACGTTTGCTCCTGCTGGGTCAGCCGAGCAGCGAATTTCTACTTAACCACCTGCTATCATGAGAGAGATCAGGGCTGCATCTTTTGAGCCCAGTACTGAGCCTGAAAAGCGTTTCCAACCCCACTTACAAGTGAAACTTGCTAAAATGTGCCTCTCTGCTCTTCACTGAAAAGCTTGGTTCTGCACACATTTTTAGCATACGTTTGCTCCTGCTGGGTCAGCCGAGCAGCAAATTTCTACTTAACCACCTGCTATCATGAGAGACATCAGGGCTGCATCTTTTGAGCCCAGTACTGAGCCTGAAAAGCATTTCCAACCCCACTTACAAGTGAAACTTGCTAAAATGTGCCTCTCTGCTCTTCACTGAAAAGCTTGGTTCTGCATACATTTTTGGCATACGTTTGCTCCTGCTGGGTTAGCCGAGCAGCGAATTTCTACTTAACCACCTGCTATCATGAGAGACATCAGGGCTGCATCTTTTGAGCCCAGTACTGAGCCTGAAAAGCGTTTCTAACCCCACTTACAAGTGAAACTTGCTCAAATGTGCCTGGCTGCTCTTCACTGAAAAGCTTGGTTCTGCATACATTTTTAGCATACGTTTGCTCCTGCTGGGTCAGCCGAGCAGCAAATTTCTACTTAACCACCTGCTATCATGAGAGACATCAGGGCTGCATCTTTTGAGCCCAGTACTGAGCCTGAAAAGCATTTCTAACCCCACTTACAAGTGAAACTTGCTAAAATGTGCCTCTCTGCTCTTCACTGAAAAGCTGATTCTGCGTACATTTTTGGCATAGGTTTGCTCCTGCTGGGCCAGCCGAGCAGCGAATTTCTACTTAACCACCTGCTATCATGAGAGAGATCAGGGCTGCATCTTGTGAGCCCAGTACTGAGCTTGAAAAGCATTTCCAACCCCACTTACAAGTGAAACTTGCTAAAATGTGCCTGGCTGCTCTTCACTGAAAAGCTTGGTTCTGCACACATTTTTATCATACGTTTGCTCCTGCTGGGTCAGCCGAGCAGCAAATTTCTACTTAACCACCTGCTATCATGAGAGACGGCTGCATCTTTTGAGCACAGTACTGTGCCTGAAAAGCGTTTCCAACCCCACTTACAAGTGAAACTGGCTAAAATGTGCCTGGCTGCTCTTCACTGAAAAGCTTGGTTCTGCACACATTTTTAGCATACGTTTGCTCCTGCTGGGTCAGCCGAGCAGCAAATTTCTACTTAACCACCTGCTATCATGAGAGACGGCTGCATCTTTTGAGCCCAGTACTGAGCCTGAAAAGCGTTTCCAACCCCACTTACAAGTGAAACTTGCAAAAATGTGCCTCTCTGCTCTTCACTGAAAAGCTTGGTTCTGCACACATTTTTAGCATACGATTGCTCCTGCTGGGTCAGCCGAGCAGCAAATTTCTACTTAACCACCTGCTATCATGAGAGACATCAGGGCTGCATCTTTTGAGCCCAGTACTGAGCCTGAAAAGCGTTTCCAACCCCATTTACAAGTGAAACTTGCTAAAGCTGCTCTTCACTGAAAAGCTTGGTTCTGCACACATTTTTAGCATACGTTTGCTCCTGCTGGGTCAGCCGAGCAGCAAATTTCTACTTAACCACCTGCTATCATGAGAGACATCAGGGCTGCATCTTTTGAGCCCAGTACTGAGCCTGAAAAGGGTTTCCAACCCCACTTACAAGTGAAACCTGCTAAAATGTGCCTGGCTGCTCTTCACTGAAAAGCTGGGTTCTGCATACATTTTTAGCATACGTTTGCTCCTGCTGGGTCAGCCGAGCAGCAAATTTCTACTTTACCACCTGCTATCATGAGAGAGATCAGGGGTGCATCTTTTGAGCCCAGTACTGAGCCTGAAAAGCGTTTCCAACCCCACCAACAAGTAACACTTGCTAAAATATGCCTGGCTGCTCTTCACTGAAATGCTTGGTTCTGCATACATTTTTTGCATACGTTTGCTCCTGCTGGGTCAGCCAAGCAGCAAATTTCTACTTAACCACCTGCTATCATGAGAGACATCAGGGCTGCATCTTTTGAGCCCAGTACTGAGCCTGAAAAGCATTTCCAACACCACTTACAAGTGAAACTTGCTAAAATGTGCCTAGCTGCTCTTCACTGAAGAGCTTGTTTCTGCATACATTTTTGGCATACGTTTGCTCCTGCTGGGTCAGCCGAGCAGCAAATTTCTACTTAACCACCTGCTATCATGAGAGACATCAGGGCTGCATCTTTTGAGCCCAGTACTGAGCCTGAAAAGCGTTTCCAACCCCACTTACAAGTGAAACTTTCTAAAAATGTGCCTCTCTGCTCTTCACTGAAAAGCTTGGTTCTGCACACATTTTTAGCATACGATTGCTCCTGCTGGGTCAGCCGAGCAGCAAATTTCTACTTAACCACCTGCTATCATGAGAGACATCAGGGCTGCATCTTTTGAGCCCAGTACTGAGCTTGAAAAGCGTTTCCAGCCCCACTTACAAGTGAAACTTGCTAAAATGTGCCTAGCTGCTCTTCACTGAAAAGCTTGTTTCTGCATACATTTTTGGCATACGTTTGCTCCTGCTGGGTCAGCCGAGCAGCGAATTTCTACTTAACCACCTGCTATCATGAGAGACATCAGAGCTGCATCTTTTGAGCCCAGTACTGAGCCTGAAAAGCATTTCCAAACCCACTTACAAGTGAAACTTGCTAAAATGTGCCTGGCTGCTCTTCACTGAAAAGCTTGGTTCTGCATACATTTTTGGCATACGTTTGCTCCTGCTGGGTCAGCCGAGCAGCGAATTTCTACTTAACCACCTGCTATCATGAGAGAGATCAGGGCTGCATCTTTTGAGCCCAGTACTGAGCCTGAAAAGCGTTTCCAACCCCACTTACAAGTGAAACCTGCTAAAATGTGCCTGGCTGCTCTTCACTGAAAAGCTTGGTTCTGCATACATTTTTAGCATACGTTTGCTCCTGCTGGGTCAGCCGAGCAGCGAATTTCTACTTTACCACCTGCTATCATGAGAGAGATCAGGGCTGCATCTTTTGAGCCCAGTACTGAGCCTGAAAAGTGTTTCCAACCCCACCAACAAGTAAAACTTGCTAAAATATGCCTGGCTGCTCTTCACTGAAATGCTTGGTTCTGCATACATTTTTAGCATACGTTTGCTCCTGCTGGGTCAGCCGAGCAGCAAATTTCTACTTAACCACCTGCTATCATGAGAGACATCAGGGCTGCATCTTTTGAGCCCAGTACTGAGCCTGAAAAGCATTTCCAACCCCACTTACAAGTGAAACTTGCTAAAATGTGCCTAGCTGCTCTTCACTGAAGAGCTTGTTTCTGCATACATTTTTGGCATACGTTTGCTCCTGCTGGGTCAGCCGAGCAGCAAATTTCTACTTAACCACCTGCTATCATGAGAGACATCAGGGCTGCATCTTTTGAGCCCAGTACTGAGCCTGAAAAGCGTTTCCAACCCCACTTACAAGTGAAACTTGCTAAAATGTGCCTCTCTGCTCTTCACTGAAAAGCTTGGTTCTGCACGCATTTTTAGCATACGATTGCTCCTGCTGGGTCAGCCGAGCAGCAAATTTCTACTTAACCACCTGCTATCATGAGAGACATCAGGGCTGCATCTTTTGAGCCCAGTACTGAGCTTGAAAAGCATTTCCAGCCCCACTTACAAGTGAATCTTGCTAAAATGTGCCTCTCTGCTCTTCACTGAAAAGCTTGGTTCTGCATACATTTTTGGCATACGTTTGCTCCAGCTGGGTTAGCCGAGCAGCGAATTTCTACTTAACCACCTGCTATCATGAGAGACATCAGGGCTGCATCTTTTGAGCCCAGTACTGAGCCTGAAAAGCGTTTCCCACCCCACTTACAAGTGAAACTTGCTAAAATGTGCCTAGCTGCTCTTCACTGAAAAGCTTGTTTCTGCATACATTTTTGGCATATGTTTGCTCCTGCTGGGTCAGCCGAGCAGCGAATTTCTACTTAACCACCTGCTATCATGAGAGAGATCAGGGCTGCATCTTTTGAGCCCAGTACTGAGCCTGAAAAACATTTCCAACCCCACTTACAAGTGAAACTTGCTAAAATGTGCCTGGCTGCTCTTCACTGAAAAGCTTGGTTCTGCATACATTTTTGGCATACGTTTGCTCCTGCTGGGTCAGCCGAGCAGCGAATTTCTACTTAACCACCTTCTATCATGAGAGAGATCAGGGCTGCATCTTTTGAGCCCAGTACTGAGCCTGAAAAGCGTTTCCAACCCCACTTACAAGTGAAACTTGCTAAAATGTGCCTGGCTACTCTCCACTGAAAAACTTGGTTCTGCATACATTTTTAGCATACGTTTGCTCCTGCTGGGTCAGCCGAGCAGCACATTTCTACTTAACCACCTGCTATCATGAGAGACATCAGGGCTGCATCTTTTGAGCCCAGTACTGAGCCTGAAAAGCGTTTCCAACGCCACCAACAAGTGAAACTTGCTAAAATATGCCTGGCTGCTCTTCACTGAAATGCTTGGTTCTGCATACATTTTTAGCATACGTTTGCTCCTGCTGGGTCAGCCGAGCAGCAAATTTCTACTTAACCACCTGCTATTATGAGAGACATCAGGGCTGCATCTTTTGAGCCCAGTACTGAGCCTGAAAAGCGTTTCCAACCCCACTTACAAGTGAAACTTGCTAAAATGTGCCTGGCTGCTCTTCACTGAAAAGCTTGGTTCTGCATACATTTTTAGCATACGTTTGCTCCTGCTGGGTCAGCCGAGCAGCAAATTTCTACTTAACCACCTGCTATCATGAGAGACATCAGGGCTGCATCTTTTGAGCCCAGTACTGAGCCTGAAAAGCGTTTCCCACCCCACTTACAAGTGAAACTTGCTAAAATGTGCCTCTCTGCTCTTCACTGAAAAGCTTGGTTCTGCATACATTTTTGGCATACGTTTGCTCCTGCTGGGTTAGCCGAGCAGCGAATTTCTACTTAACCACCTGCTATCATGAGAGACATCAGGGCTGCATCTTTTGAGGCCAGTACTGAGCCTGAATAGCATTTCCAATCCCACTTACAAGTGAAACTTGCTAAAATGTGCCTAGCTGCTCTTCACTGAAAAGCTTGTTTCTGCATACATTTTTGGCATACATTTGATCCTGCTGGGTCAGCCGAGCAGCGAATTTCTACTTAACACCTGCTATCATGAGAGACATCAGGGCTGCATCTTTTGAGCCCAGTACTGAGCCTGAAAAGCATTTCCAACCCCACTTACAAGTGAAACTTGCTAAAATGTGCCTAGCTGCTCTTCACTGAAAAGCTTGTTTCTGCATACATTTTTGGCATACGTTTGCTCCTGCTGGGTCAGCCGAGCAGCGAATTTCTACTTAACCACCTGCTATCATGAGAGACATCAGAGCTGCATCTTTTGAGCCCAGTACTGAGCCTGAAAAGCGTTTCCAACCCCACCAACAAGTGAAACTTGCTAAAATATGCCTGGCTGCTCTTCACTGAAATGCTTGGTTCTGCATACATTTTTAGCATACGTTTGCTCCTGCTGGGTCAGCCGAGCAGCAAATTTCTACTTAACCACCTGCTATCATGAGAGACATCAGGGCTGCATCTTTTGAGCCCAGTACTGAGCCTGAAAAGCATTTCCAACCCCACTTACAAGTGAAACTTGCTAAAATGTGCCTAGCTGCTCTTCACTGAAGAGCTTGTTTCTGCATACATTTTTGGCATACGTTTGCTCCTGCTGGGTCAGCCGAGCAGCAAATTTCAACTCAACCACCTGCTATCATGAGAGACATCAGGGCTGCATCTTTTGAGCCCAGTACTGAGCCTGAAAAGCGTTTCCAACCCCACTTACAAGTGAAACTTGC
The DNA here is from genome assembly GCF_964261635.1 of Lissotriton helveticus. Lineage (NCBI taxonomy): Eukaryota > Metazoa > Chordata > Amphibia > Caudata > Salamandridae > Lissotriton > Lissotriton helveticus. The sequence goes on along the minus strand of NC_136065.1, from coordinate 743,942,447 downwards.
TAAAATGTGCCTCTCTGCTCTTCACTGAAAAGCTTGTTTCTGCATACATTTTTGGCATACGTTTGATCCTGCTGGGTCAGCCGAGCAGCGAATTTCTACTTAACACCTGCTATCATGAGAGACATCAGGGCTGCATCTTTTGAGCCCAGTACTGAGCCTGAAAAGCATTTCCAACCCCACTTACAAGTGAAACTTGCTAAAATGTGCCTAGCTGCTCTTCACTGAAAAGCTTGTTTCTGCATACATTTTTGGCATACGTTTGCTCCTGCTGGGTCAGCCGAGCAGCGAATTTCTACTTAACCACCTGCTATCATGAGAGACATCAGAGCTGCATCTTTTGAGCCCAGTACTGAGCCTGAAAAGCGTTTCCAACCCCACTTACAAGTGAAACTTGCTAAAATGTGCCTGGCTGCTCTTCACTGAAAAGCTTGGTTCTGCATACATTTTTGGCATACGTTTGCTCCTGCTGGGTCAGCCGAGCAGCGAATTTCTACTTAACCACCTGCTATCATGAGAGAGATCAGGGCTGCATCTTTTGAGCCCAGTACTGAGCCTGAAAAGAGTTTCCAACCCCACTTACAAGTGAAACCTGCTAAAATGTGCCTGGCTGCTCTTCACTGAAAAGCTGGGTTCTGCATACATTTTTAGCATACGTTTGCTCCTGCTGGGTCAGCCGAGCAGCGAATTTCTACTTTACCACCTGCTATCATGAGAGAGATCAGGGCTGCATCTTTTGAGCCCAGTACTGAGCCTGAAAAGCGTTTCCAACCCCACCAACAAGTAACACTTGCTAAAATATGCCTGGCTGCTCTTCACTGAAATGCTTGGTTCTGCATACATTTTTTGCATACGTTTGCTCCTGCTGGGTCAGCCGAGCAGCAAATTTCTACTTAACCACCTGCTATCATGAGAGACATCAGGGCTGCATCTTTTGAGCCCAGTACTGAGCCTGAAAAGCATTTCCAACACCACTTACAAGTGAAACTTGCTAAAATGTGCCTAGCTGCTCTTCACTGAAGAGCTTGTTTCTGCATACATTTTTGGCATACGTTTGCTCCTGCTGGGTCAGCCGAGCAGCAAATTTCTACTTAACCACCTGCTATCATGAGAGACATCAGGGCTGCATCTTTTGAGCCCAGTACTGAGCCTGAAAAGCGTTTCCAACCCCACTTACAAGTGAAACTTTCTAAAAATGTGCCTCTCTGCTCTTCACTGAAAAGCTTGGTTCTGCACACATTTTTAGCATACGATTGCTCCTGCTGGGTCAGCCGAGCAGCAAATTTCTACTTAACCACCTGCTATCATGAGAGACATCAGGGCTGCATCTTTTGAGCCCAGTACTGAGCTTGAAAAGCGTTTCCAGCCCCACTTACAAGTGAAACTTGCTAAAATGTGCCTAGCTGCTCTTCACTGAAAAGCTTGTTTCTGCATACATTTTTGGCATACGTTTGCTCCTGCTGGGTCAGCCGAGCAGCGAATTTCTACTTAACCACCTGCTATCATGAGAGACATCAGAGCTGCATCTTTTGAGCCCAGTACTGAGCCTGAAAAGCATTTCCAAACCCACTTACAAGTGAAACTTGCTAAAATGTGCCTGGCTGCTCTTCACTGAAAAGCTTGGTTCTGCATACATTTTTGGCATACGTTTGCTCCTGCTGGGTCAGCCGAGCAGCGAATTTCTACTTAACCACCTGCTATCATGAGAGAGATCAAGGCTGCATCTTTTGAGCCCAGTACTGAGCCTGAAAAGCGTTTCCAACCCCACTTACAAGTGAAACCTGCTAAAATGTGCCTGGCTGCTCTTCACTGAAAAGCTTGGTTCTGCATACATTTTTAGCATACGTTTGCTCCTGCTGGGTCAGCCGAGCAGCGAATTTCTACTTTACCACCTGCTATCATGAGAGAGATCAGGGCTGCATCTTTTGAGCCCAGTACTGAGCCTGAAAAGTGTTTCCAACCCCACCAACAAGTAAAACTTGCTAAAATATGCCTGGCTGCTCTTCACTGAAATGCTTGGTTCTGCATACATTTTTAGCATACGTTTGCTCCTGCTGGGTCAGCCGAGCAGCAAATTTCTACTTAACCACCTGCTATCATGAGAGACATCAGGGCTGCATCTTTTGAGCCCAGTACTGAGCCTGAAAAGCATTTCCAACCCCACTTACAAGTGAAACTTGCTAAAATGTGCCTAGCTGCTCTTCACTGAAGAGCTTGTTTCTGCATACATTTTTGGCATACGTTTGCTCCTGCTGGGTCAGCCGAGCAGCAAATTTCTACTTAACCACCTGCTATCATGAGAAACATCAGGGCTGCATCTTTTGAGCCCAGTACTGAGCCTGAAAAGCGTTTCCAACCCCACTTACAAGTGAAACTTGCTAAAATGTGCCTCTCTGCTCTTCACTGAAAAGCTTGGTTCTGCATGCATTTTTAGCATACGATTGCTCCTGCTGGGTCAGCCGAGCAGCAAATTTCTACTTAACCACCTGCTATCATGAGAGACATCAGGGCTGCATCTTTTGAGCCCAGTACTGAGCTTGAAAAGCGTTTCCAGCCCCACTTACAAGTGAATCTTGCTAAAATGTGCCTCTCTGCTCTTCACTGAAAAGCTTGGTTCTGCATACATTTTTGGCATACGTTTGCTCCTGCTGGGTTAGCCGAGCAGCGAATTTCTACTTAACCACCTGCTATCGTGAGAGACATCAGGGCTGCATCTTTTGAGCCCAGTACTGAGCCTGAAAAGCGTTTCCCACCCCACTTACAAGTGAAACTTGCTAAAATGTGCCTAGCTGCTCTTCACTGAAAAGCTTGTTTCTGCATACATTTTTGGCATATGTTTGCTCCTGCTGGGTCAGCCGAGCAGCGAATTTCTACTTAACCACCTGCTATCATGAGAGAGATCAGGGCTGCATCTTTTGAGCCCAGTACTGAGCCTGAAAAACGTTTCCAACCCCACTTACAAGTGAAACTTGCTAAAATGTGCCTAGCTGCTCTTCACTGAAAAGCTTGTTTCTGCATACATTTTTGGCATACGTTTGCTCCTGCTGGGTCAGCCGAGCAGCGAATTTCTACTTAACCACCTGCTATCATGAGAGACATCAGAGCTGCATCTTTTGAGCCCAGTACTGAGCCTGAAAAGCGTTTCCAACCCCACTTACAAGTGAAACTTGCTAAAATGTGCCTGGCTGCTCTTCACTGAAAAGCTTGGTTCTGCATACATTTTTGGCATACGTTTGCTCCTGCTGGGTCAGCCGAGCAGCGAATTTCTACTTAACCACCTGCTATCATGAGAGAGATCAGGGCTGCATCTTTTGAGCCCAGTACTGAGCCTGAAAAGAGTTTCCAACCCCACTTACAAGTGAAACTTGCTAAAATGTGCCTGGCTGCTCTTCACTGAAAAGCTTGGTTCTGCACACATTTTTAGCATACGTTTGCTCCTGCTGGGTCAGCCGAGCAGCAAATTTCTACTTAACCACCTGCTATCATGAGAGACGGCTGCATCTTTTGAGCCCAGTACTGAGCCTGAAAAGCGTTTCCAACCCCACTTACAAGTGAAACTTGCAAAAATGTGCCTCTCTGCTCTTCACTGAAAAGCTTGGTTCTGCACACATTTTTAGCATACGATTGCTCCTGCTGGGTCAGCCGAGCAGCAAATTTCTACTTAACCACCTGCTATCATGAGAGACATCAGGGCTGCATCTTTTGAGCCCAGTACTGAGCCTGAAAAGCGTTTCCAACCCCATTTACAAGTGAAACTTGCTAAAGCTGCTCTTCACTGAAAAGCTTGGTTCTGCACACATTTTTAGCATACGTTTGCTCCTGCTGGGTCAGCCGAGCAGCAAATTTCTACTTAACCACCTGCTATCATGAGAGACATCAGGGCTGCATCTTTTGAGCCCAGTACTGAGCCTGAAAAGGGTTTCCAACCCCACTTACAAGTGAAACCTGCTAAAATGTGCCTGGCTGCTCTTCACTGAAAAGCTGGGTTCTGCATACATTTTTAGCATACGTTTGCTCCTGCTGGGTCAGCCGAGCAGCAAATTTCTACTTTACCACCTGCTATCATGAGAGAGATCAGGGGTGCATCTTTTGAGCCCAGTACTGAGCCTGAAAAGCGTTTCCAACCCCACCAACAAGTAACACTTGCTAAAATATGCCTGGCTGCTCTTCACTGAAATGCTTGGTTCTGCATACATTTTTTGCATACGTTTGCTCCTGCTGGGTCAGCCAAGCAGCAAATTTCTACTTAACCACCTGCTATCATGAGAGACATCAGGGCTGCATCTTTTGAGCCCAGTACTGAGCCTGAAAAGCATTTCCAACACCACTTACAAGTGAAACTTGCTAAAATGTGCCTAGCTGCTCTTCACTGAAGAGCTTGTTTCTGCATACATTTTTGGCATACGTTTGCTCCTGCTGGGTCAGCCGAGCAGCAAATTTCTACTTAACCACCTGCTATCATGAGAGACATCAGGGCTGCATCTTTTGAGCCCAGTACTGAGCCTGAAAAGCGTTTCCAACCCCACTTACAAGTGAAACTTTCTAAAAATGTGCCTCTCTGCTCTTCACTGAAAAGCTTGGTTCTGCACACATTTTTAGCATACGATTGCTCCTGCTGGGTCAGCCGAGCAGCAAATTTCTACTTAACCACCTGCTATCATGAGAGACATCAGGGCTGCATCTTTTGAGCCCAGTACTGAGCTTGAAAAGCGTTTCCAGCCCCACTTACAAGTGAAACTTGCTAAAATGTGCCTAGCTGCTCTTCACTGAAAAGCTTGTTTCTGCATACATTTTTGGCATACGTTTGCTCCTGCTGGGTCAGCCGAGCAGCGAATTTCTACTTAACCACCTGCTATCATGAGAGACATCAGAGCTGCATCTTTTGAGCCCAGTACTGAGCCTGAAAAGCATTTCCAAACCCACTTACAAGTGAAACTTGCTAAAATGTGCCTGGCTGCTCTTCACTGAAAAGCTTGGTTCTGCATACATTTTTGGCATACGTTTGCTCCTGCTGGGTCAGCCGAGCAGCGAATTTCTACTTAACCACCTGCTATCATGAGAGAGATCAGGGCTGCATCTTTTGAGCCCAGTACTGAGCCTGAAAAGCGTTTCCAACCCCACTTACAAGTGAAACCTGCTAAAATGTGCCTGGCTGCTCTTCACTGAAAAGCTTGGTTCTGCATACATTTTTAGCATACGTTTGCTCCTGCTGGGTCAGCCGAGCAGCGAATTTCTACTTTACCACCTGCTATCATGAGAGAGATCAGGGCTGCATCTTTTGAGCCCAGTACTGAGCCTGAAAAGTGTTTCCAACCCCACCAACAAGTAAAACTTGCTAAAATATGCCTGGCTGCTCTTCACTGAAATGCTTGGTTCTGCATACATTTTTAGCATACGTTTGCTCCTGCTGGGTCAGCCGAGCAGCAAATTTCTACTTAACCACCTGCTATCATGAGAGACATCAGGGCTGCATCTTTTGAGCCCAGTACTGAGCCTGAAAAGCATTTCCAACCCCACTTACAAGTGAAACTTGCTAAAATGTGCCTAGCTGCTCTTCACTGAAGAGCTTGTTTCTGCATACATTTTTGGCATACGTTTGCTCCTGCTGGGTCAGCCGAGCAGCAAATTTCTACTTAACCACCTGCTATCATGAGAGACATCAGGGCTGCATCTTTTGAGCCCAGTACTGAGCCTGAAAAGCGTTTCCAACCCCACTTACAAGTGAAACTTGCTAAAATGTGCCTCTCTGCTCTTCACTGAAAAGCTTGGTTCTGCACGCATTTTTAGCATACGATTGCTCCTGCTGGGTCAGCCGAGCAGCAAATTTCTACTTAACCACCTGCTATCATGAGAGACATCAGGGCTGCATCTTTTGAGCCCAGTACTGAGCTTGAAAAGCGTTTCCAGCCCCACTTACAAGTGAATCTTGCTAAAATGTGCCTCTCTGCTCTTCACTGAAAAGCTTGGTTCTGCATACATTTTTGGCATACGTTTGCTCCAGCTGGGTTAGCCGAGCAGCGAATTTCTACTTAACCACCTGCTATCATGAGAGACATCAGGGCTGCATCTTTTGAGCCCAGTACTGAGCCTGAAAAGCGTTTCCCACCCCACTTACAAGTGAAACTTGCTAAAATGTGCCTAGCTGCTCTTCACTGAAAAGCTTGTTTCTGCATACATTTTTGGCATATGTTTGCTCCTGCTGGGTCAGCCGAGCAGCGAATTTCTACTTAACCACCTGCTATCATGAGAGAGATCAGGGCTGCATCTTTTGAGCCCAGTACTGAGCCTGAAAAACGTTTCCAACCCCACTTACAAGTGAAACTTGCTAAAATGTGCCTGGCTGCTCTTCACTGAAAAGCTTGGTTCTGCATACATTTTTGGCATACGTTTGCTCCTGCTGGGTCAGCCGAGCAGCGAATTTCTACTTAACCACCTTCTATCATGAGAGAGATCAGGGCTGCATCTTTTGAGCCCAGTACTGAGCCTAAAAAAAGCGTTTCCAACCCCACTTACAAGTGAAACTTGCTAAAATGTGCCTGGCTACTCTCCACTGAAAAACTTGGTTCTGCATACATTTTTAGCATACGTTTGCTCCTGCTGGGTCAGCCGAGCAGCACATTTCTACTTAACCACCTGCTATCATGAGAGACATCAGGGCTGCATCTTTTGAGCCCAGTACTGAGCCTGAAAAGCGTTTCCAACGCCACCAACAAGTGAAACTTGCTAAAATATGCCTGGCTGCTCTTCACTGAAATGCTTGGTTCTGCATACATTTTTAGCATACGTTTGCTCCTGCTGGGTCAGCCGAGCAGCAAATTTCTACTTAACCACCTGCTATTATGAGAGACATCAGGGCTGCATCTTTTGAGCCCAGTACTGAGCCTGAAAAGCGTTTCCAACCCCACTTACAAGTGAAACTTGCTAAAATGTGCCTGGCTGCTCTTCACTGAAAAGCTTGGTTCTGCATACATTTTTAGCATACGTTTGCTCCTGCTGGGTCAGCCGAGCAGCAAATTTCTACTTAACCACCTGCTATCATGAGAGACATCAGGGCTGCATCTTTTGAGCCCAGTACTGAGCCTGAAAAGCGTTTCCCACCCCACTTACAAGTGAAACTTGCTAAAATGTGCCTCTCTGCTCTTCACTGAAAAGCTTGGTTCTGCATACATTTTTGGCATACGTTTGCTCCTGCTGGGTTAGCCGAGCAGCGAATTTCTACTTAACCACCTGCTATCATGAGAGACATCAGGGCTGCATCTTTTGAGGCCAGTACTGAGCCTGAATAGCATTTCCAATCCCACTTACAAGTGAAACTTGCTAAAATGTGCCTAGCTGCTCTTCACTGAAAAGCTTGTTTCTGCATACATTTTTGGCATACATTTGATCCTGCTGGGTCAGCCGAGCAGCGAATTTCTACTTAACACCTGCTATCATGAGAGACATCAGGGCTGCATCTTTTGAGCCCAGTACTGAGCCTGAAAAGCATTTCCAACCCCACTTACAAGTGAAACTTGCTAAAATGTGCCTAGCTGCTCTTCACTGAAAAGCTTGTTTCTGCATACATTTTTGGCATACGTTTGCTCCTGCTGGGTCAGCCGAGCAGCGAATTTCTACTTAACCACCTGCTATCATGAGAGACATCAGAGCTGCATCTTTTGAGCCCAGTACTGAGCCTGAAAAGCGTTTCCAACCCCACCAACAAGTGAAACTTGCTAAAATATGCCTGGCTGCTCTTCACTGAAATGCTTGGTTCTGCATACATTTTTAGCATACGTTTGCTCCTGCTGGGTCAGCCGAGCAGCAAATTTCTACTTAACCACCTGCTATCATGAGAGACATCAGGGCTGCATCTTTTGAGCCCAGTACTGAGCCTGAAAAGCATTTCCAACCCCACTTACAAGTGAAACTTGCTAAAATGTGCCTAGCTGCTCTTCACTGAAGAGCTTGTTTCTGCATACATTTTTGGCATACGTTTGCTCCTGCTGGGTCAGCCGAGCAGCAAATTTCAACTCAACCACCTGCTATCATGAGAGACATCAGGGCTGCATCTTTTGAGCCCAGTACTGAGCCTGAAAAGCGTTTCCAACCCCACTTACAAGTGAAACTTGCTAAAATGTGCCTCTCTGCTCTTCACTGAAAAGCTTGTTTCTGCATACATTTTTGGCATACGTTTGATCCTGCTGGGTCAGCCGAGCAGCGAATTTCTACTTAACACCTGCTATCATGAGAGACATCAGGGCTGCATCTTTTGAGCCCAGTACTGAGCCTGAAAAGCATTTCCAACCCCACTTACAAGTGAAACTTGCTAAAATGTGCCTAGCTGCTCTTCACTGAAAAGCTTGTTTCTGCATACATTTTTGGCATACGTTTGCTCCTGCTGGGTCAGCCGAGCAGCGAATTTCTACTTAACCACCTGCTATCATGAGAGACATCAGAGCTGCATCTTTTGAGCCCAGTACTGAGCCTGAAAAGCGTTTCCAACCCCACTTACAAGTGAAACTTGCTAAAATGTGCCTGGCTGCTCTTCACTGAAAAGCTTGGTTCTGCATACATTTTTGGCATACGTTTGCTCCTGCTGGGTCAGCCGAGCAGCGAATTTCTACTTAACCACCTGCTATCATGAGAGAGATCAGGGCTGCATCTTTTGAGCCCAGTACTGAGCCTGAAAAGAGTTTCCAACCCCACTTACAAGTGAAACCTGCTAAAATGTGCCTGGCTGCTCTTCACTGAAAAGCTGGGTTCTGCATACATTTTTAGCATACGTTTGCTCCTGCTGGGTCAGCCGAGCAGCGAATTTCTACTTTACCACCTGCTATCATGAGAGAGATCAGGGCTGCATCTTTTGAGCCCAGTACTGAGCCTGAAAAGCGTTTCCAACCCCACCAACAAGTAACACTTGCTAAAATATGCCTGGCTGCTCTTCACTGAAATGCTTGGTTCTGCATACATTTTTTGCATACGTTTGCTCCTGCTGGGTCAGCCGAGCAGCAAATTTCTACTTAACCACCTGCTATCATGAGAGACATCAGGGCTGCATCTTTTGAGCCCAGTACTGAGCCTGAAAAGCATTTCCAACACCACTTACAAGTGAAACTTGCTAAAATGTGCCTAGCTGCTCTTCACTGAAGAGCTTGTTTCTGCATACATTTTTGGCATACGTTTGCTCCTGCTGGGTCAGCCGAGCAGCAAATTTCTACTTAACCACCTGCTATCATGAGAGACATCAGGGCTGCATCTTTTGAGCCCAGTACTGAGCCTGAAAAGCGTTTCCAACCCCACTTACAAGTGAAACTTTCTAAAAATGTGCCTCTCTGCTCTTCACTGAAAAGCTTGGTTCTGCACACATTTTTAGCATACGATTGCTCCTGCTGGGTCAGCCGAGCAGCAAATTTCTACTTAACCACCTGCTATCATGAGAGACATCAGGGCTGCATCTTTTGAGCCCAGTACTGAGCTTGAAAAGCGTTTCCAGCCCCACTTACAAGTGAAACTTGCTAAAATGTGCCTAGCTGCTCTTCACTGAAAAGCTTGTTTCTGCATACATTTTTGGCATACGTTTGCTCCTGCTGGGTCAGCCGAGCAGCGAATTTCTACTTAACCACCTGCTATCATGAGAGACATCAGAGCTGCATCTTTTGAGCCCAGTACTGAGCCTGAAAAGCATTTCCAAACCCACTTACAAGTGAAACTTGCTAAAATGTGCCTGGCTGCTCTTCACTGAAAAGCTTGGTTCTGCATACATTTTTGGCATACGTTTGCTCCTGCTGGGTCAGCCGAGCAGCGAATTTCTACTTAACCACCTGCTATCATGAGAGAGATCAAGGCTGCATCTTTTGAGCCCAGTACTGAGCCTGAAAAGCGTTTCCAACCCCACTTACAAGTGAAACCTGCTAAAATGTGCCTGGCTGCTCTTCACTGAAAAGCTTGGTTCTGCATACATTTTTAGCATACGTTTGCTCCTGCTGGGTCAGCCGAGCAGCGAATTTCTACTTTACCACCTGCTATCATGAGAGAGATCAGGGCTGCATCTTTTGAGCCCAGTACTGAGCCTGAAAAGTGTTTCCAACCCCACCAACAAGTAAAACTTGCTAAAATATGCCTGGCTGCTCTTCACTGAAATGCTTGGTTCTGCATACATTTTTAGCATACGTTTGCTCCTGCTGGGTCAGCCGAGCAGCAAATTTCTACTTAACCACCTGCTATCATGAGAGACATCAGGGCTGCATCTTTTGAGCCCAGTACTGAGCCTGAAAAGCATTTCCAACCCCACTTACAAGTGAAACTTGCTAAAATGTGCCTAGCTGCTCTTCACTGAAGAGCTTGTTTCTGCATACATTTTTGGCATACGTTTGCTCCTGCTGGGTCAGCCGAGCAGCAAATTTCTACTTAACCACCTGCTATCATGAGAAACATCAGGGCTGCATCTTTTGAGCCCAGTACTGAGCCTGAAAAGCGTTTCCAACCCCACTTACAAGTGAAACTTGCTAAAATGTGCCTCTCTGCTCTTCACTGAAAAGCTTGGTTCTGCACGCATTTTTAGCATACGATTGCTCCTGCTGGGTCAGCCGAGCAGCAAATTTCTACTTAACCACCTGCTATCATGAGAGACATCAGGGCTGCATCTTTTGAGCCCAGTACTGAGCTTGAAAAGCGTTTCCAGCCCCACTTACAAGTGAATCTTGCTAAAATGTGCCTCTCTGCTCTTCACTGAAAAGCTTGGTTCTGCATACATTTTTGGCATACGTTTGCTCCTGCTGGGTTAGCCGAGCAGCGAATTTCTACTTAACCACCTGCTATCGTGAGAGACATCAGGGCTGCATCTTTTGAGCCCAGTACTGAGCCTGAAAAGCGTTTCCCACCCCACTTACAAGTGAAACTTGCTAAAATGTGCCTAGCTGCTCTTCACTGAAAAGCTTGTTTCTGCATACATTTTTGGCATATGTTTGCTCCTGCTGGGTCAGCCGAGCAGCGAATTTCTACTTAACCACCTGCTATCATGAGAGAGATCAGGGCTGCATCTTTTGAGCCCAGTACTGAGCCTGAAAAACGTTTCCAACCCCACTTACAAGTGAAACTTGCTAAAATGTGCCTAGCTGCTCTTCACTGAAAAGCTTGTTTCTGCATACATTTTTGGCATACGTTTGCTCCTGCTGGGTCAGCCGAGCAGCGAATTTCTACTTAACCACCTGCTATCATGAGAGACATCAGAGCTGCATCTTTTGAGCCCAGTACTGAGCCTGAAAAGCGTTTCCAACCCCACTTACAAGTGAAACTTGCTAAAATGTGCCTGGCTGCTCTTCACTGAAAAGCTTGGTTCTGCATACATTTTTGGCATACGTTTGCTCCTGCTGGGTCAGCCGAGCAGCGAATTTCTACTTAACCACCTGCTATCATGAGAGAGATCAGGGCTGCATCTTTTGAGCCCAGTACTGAGCCTGAAAAGAGTTTCCAACCCCACTTACAAGTGAAACCTGCTAAAATGTGCCTGGCTGCTCTTCACTGAAAAGCTGGGTTCTGCATACATTTTTAGCATACGTTTGCTCCTGCTGGGTCAGCCGAGCAGCGAATTTCTACTTTACCACCTGCTATCATGAGAGAGATCAGGGCTGCATCTTTTGAGCCCAGTACTGAGCCTGAAAAGCGTTTCCAACCCCACCAACAAGTAACACTTGCTAAAATATGCCTGGCTGCTCTTCACTGAAATGCTTGGTTCTGCATACATTTTTTGCATACGTTTGCTCCTGCTGGGTCAGCCGAGCAGCAAATTTCTACTTAACCACCTGCTATCATGAGAGACATCAGGGCTGCATCTTTTGAGCCCAGTACTGAGCCTGAAAAGCATTTCCAACCCCACTTACAAGTGAAACTTGCTAAAATGTGCCTAGCTGCTCTTCACTGAAGAGCTTGTTTCTGCATACATTTTTGGCATACGTTTGCTCCTGCTGGGTCAGCCGAGCAGCAAATTTCTACTTAACCACCTGCTATCATGAGAGACATCAGGGCTGCATCTTTTGAGCCCAGTACTGAGCCTGAAAAGCGTTTCCAACCCCACTTACAAGTGAAACTTGCTAAAATGTGCCTCTCTGCTCTTCACTGAAAAGCTTGGTTCTGCACGCATTTTTAGCATACGATTGCTCCTGCTGGGTCAGCCGAGCAGCAAATTTCTACTTAACCACCTGCTATCATGAGAGACATCAGGGCTGCATCTTTTGAGCCCAGTACTGAGCCTGAAAAGCGTTTCCAGCCCCACTTACAAGTGAAACTTGCTAAAATGTGCCTCTCTGCTCTTCACTGAAAAGCTTGGTTCTGCACACATTTTTAGCATACGTTTGCTCCTGCTGGGTCAGCCGAGCAGCAAATTTCTACTTAACCACCTGCTATCATGAGAGACATCAGGGCTGCATCTTTTGAGCCCAGTACTGAGCCTGAAAAGCATTTCCAACCCCACTTACAAGTGAAACTTGCTAAAATGTGCCTCTCTGCTCTTCACTGAAAAGCTTGGTTCTGCATACATTTTTGGCATACGTTTGCTCCTGCTGGGTTAGCCGAGCAGCGAATTTCTACTTAACCACCTGCTATCATGAGAGACATCAGGGCTGCATCTTTTGAGCCCAGTACTGAGCCTGAAAAGCGTTTCTAACCCCACTTACAAGTGAAACTTGCTCAAATGTGCCTGGCTGCTCTTCACTGAAAAGCTTGGTTCTGCATACATTTTTAGCATACGTTTGCTCCTGCTGGGTCAGCCGAGCAGCAAATTTCTACTTAACCACCTGCTATCATGAGAGACATCAGGGCTGCATCTTTTGAGCCCAGTACTGAGCCTGAAAAGCATTTCTAACCCCACTTACAAGTGAAACTTGCTAAAATGTGCCTCTCTGCTCTTCACTGAAAAGCTGATTCTGCGTACATTTTTGGCATAGGTTTGCTCCTGCTGGGCCAGCCGAGCAGCGAATTTCTACTTAACCACCTGCTATCATGAGAGAGATCAGGGCTGCATCTTGTGAGCCCAGTACTGAGCTTGAAAAGCATTTCCAACCCCACTTACAAGTGAAACTTGCTAAAATGTGCCTGGCTGCTCTTCACTGAAAAGCTTGGTTCTGCACACATTTTTATCATACGTTTGCTCCTGCTGGGTCAGCCGAGCAGCAAATTTCTACTTAACCACCTGCTATCATGAGAGACGGCTGCATCTTTTGAGCCCAGTACTGTGCCTGAAAAGCGTTTCCAACCCCACTTACAAGTGAAACTGGCTAAAATGTGCCTGGCTGCTCTTCACTGAAAAGCTTGGTTCTGCACACATTTTTAGCATACGTTTGCTCCTGCTGGGTCAGCCGAGCAGCAAATTTCTACTTAACCACCTGCTATCATGAGAGACGGCTGCATCTTTTGAGCCCAGTACTGAGCCTGAAAAGCGTTTCCAACCCCACTTACAAGTGAAACTTGCAAAAATGTGCCTCTCTGCTCTTCACTGAAAAGCTTGGTTCTGCACACATTTTTAGCATACGATTGCTCCTGCTGGGTCAGCCGAGCAGCAAATTTCTACTTAACCACCTGCTATCATGAGAGACATCAGGGCTGCATCTTTTGAGCCCAGTACTGAGCCTGAAAAGCGTTTCCAACCCCATTTACAAGTGAAACTTGCTAAAGCTGCTCTTCACTGAAAAGCTTGGTTCTGCACACATTTTTAGCATACGTTTGCTCCTGCTGGGTCAGCCGAGCAGCAAATTTCTACTTAACCACCTGCTATCATGAGAGACATCAGGGCTGCATCTTTTGAGCCCAGTACTGAGCCTGAAAAGGGTTTCCAACCCCACTTACAAGTGAAACCTGCTAAAATGTGCCTGGCTGCTCTTCACTGAAAAGCTGGGTTCTGCATACATTTTTAGCATACGTTTGCTCCTGCTGGGTCAGCCGAGCAGCAAATTTCTACTTTACCACCTGCTATCATGAGAGAGATCAGGGGTGCATCTTTTGAGCCCAGTACTGAGCCTGAAAAGCGTTTCCAACCCCACCAACAAGTAACACTTGCTAAAATATGCCTGGCTGCTCTTCACTGAAATGCTTGGTTCTGCATACATTTTTTGCATACGTTTGCTCCTGCTGGGTCAGCCAAGCAGCAAATTTCTACTTAACCACCTGCTATCATGAGAGACATCAGGGCTGCATCTTTTGAGCCCAGTACTGAGCCTGAAAAGCATTTCCAACACCACTTACAAGTGAAACTTGCTAAAATGTGCCTAGCTGCTCTTCACTGAAGAGCTTGTTTCTGCATACATTTTTGGCATACGTTTGCTCCTGCTGGGTCAGCCGAGCAGCAAATTTCTACTTAACCACCTGCTATCATGAGAGACATCAGGGCTGCATCTTTTGAGCCCAGTACTGAGCCTGAAAAGCGTTTCCAACCCCACTTACAAGTGAAACTTTCTAAAAATGTGCCTCTCTGCTCTTCACTGAAAAGCTTGGTTCTGCACACATTTTTAGCATACGATTGCTCCTGCTGGGTCAGCCGAGCAGCAAATTTCTACTTAACCACCTGCTATCATGAGAGACATCAGGGCTGCATCTTTTGAGCCCAGTACTGAGCTTGAAAAGCGTTTCCAGCCCCACTTACAAGTGAAACTTGCTAAAATGTGCCTAGCTGCTCTTCACTGAAAAGCTTGTTTCTGCATACATTTTTGGCATACGTTTGCTCCTGCTGGGTCAGCCGAGCAGCGAATTTCTACTTAACCACCTGCTATCATGAGAGACATCAGAGCTGCATCTTTTGAGCCCAGTACTGAGCCTGAAAAGCATTTCCAAACCCACTTACAAGTGAAACTTGCTAAAATGTGCCTGGCTGCTCTTCACTGAAAAGCTTGGTTCTGCATACATTTTTGGCATACGTTTGCTCCTGCTGGGTCAGCCGAGCAGCGAATTTCTACTTAACCACCTGCTATCATGAGAGAGATCAGGGCTGCATCTTTTGAGCCCAGTACTGAGCCTGAAAAGCGTTTCCAACCCCACTTACAAGTGAAACTTGCTAAAATGTGCCTCTCTGCTCTTCACTGAAAAGCTTGGTTCTGCACACATTTTTAGCATACGTTTGCTCCTGCTGGGTCAGCCGAGCAGCAAATTTCTACTTAACCACCTGCTATCATGAGAGACATCAGGGCTGCATCTTTTGAGCCCAGTACTGAGCCTGAAAAGCATTTCCAACCCCACTTACAAGTGAAACTTGCTAAAATGTGCCTCTCTGCTCTTCACTGAAAAGCTTGGTTCTGCATACATTTTTGGCATACGTTTGCTCCTGCTGGGTTAGCCGAGCAGCGAATTTCTACTTAACCACCTGCTATCATGAGAGACATCAGGGCTGCATCTTTTGAGCCCAGTACTGAGCCTGAAAAGCGTTTCTAACCCCACTTACAAGTGAAACTTGCTCAAATGTGCCTGGCTGCTCTTCACTGAAAAGCTTGGTTCTGCATACATTTTTAGCATACGTTTGCTCCTGCTGGGTCAGCCGAGCAGCAAATTTCTACTTAACCACCTGCTATCATGAGAGACATCAGGGCTGCATCTTTTGAGCCCAGTACTGAGCCTGAAAAGCATTTCTAACCCCACTTACAAGTGAAACTTGCTAAAATGTGCCTCTCTGCTCTTCACTGAAAAGCTGATTCTGCGTACATTTTTGGCATAGGTTTGCTCCTGCTGGGCCAGCCGAGCAGCGAATTTCTACTTAACCACCTGCTATCATGAGAGAGATCAGGGCTGCATCTTGTGAGCCCAGTACTGAGCTTGAAAAGCATTTCCAACCCCACTTACAAGTGAAACTTGCTAAAATGTGCCTGGCTGCTCTTCACTGAAAAGCTTGGTTCTGCACACATTTTTATCATACGTTTGCTCCTGCTGGGTCAGCCGAGCAGCAAATTTCTACTTAACCACCTGCTATCATGAGAGACGGCTGCATCTTTTGAGCCCAGTACTGTGCCTGAAAAGCGTTTCCAACCCCACTTACAAGTGAAACTGGCTAAAATGTGCCTGGCTGCTCTTCACTGAAAAGCTTGGTTCTGCACACATTTTTAGCATACGTTTGCTCCTGCTGGGTCAGCCGAGCAGCAAATTTCTACTTAACCACCTGCTATCATGAGAGACGGCTGCATCTTTTGAGCCCAGTACTGAGCCTGAAAAGCGTTTCCAACCCCACTTACAAGTGAAACTTGCAAAAATGTGCCTCTCTGCTCTTCACTGAAAAGCTTGGTTCTGCACACATTTTTAGCATACGATTGCTCCTGCTGGGTCAGCCGAGCAGCAAATTTCTACTTAACCACCTGCTATCATGAGAGACATCAGGGCTGCATCTTTTGAGCCCAGTACTGAGCCTGAAAAGCGTTTCCAACCCCATTTACAAGTGAAACTTGCTAAAGCTGCTCTTCACTGAAAAGCTTGGTTCTGCACACATTTTTAGCATACGTTTGCTCCTGCTGGGTCAGCCGAGCAGCAAATTTCTACTTAACCACCTGCTATCATGAGAGACATCAGGGCTGCATCTTTTGAGCCCAGTACTGAGCCTGAAAAGGGTTTCCAACCCCACTTACAAGTGAAACCTGCTAAAATGTGCCTGGCTGCTCTTCACTGAAAAGCTGGGTTCTGCATACATTTTTAGCATACGTTTGCTCCTGCTGGGTCAGCCGAGCAGCAAATTTCTACTTTACCACCTGCTATCATGAGAGAGATCAGGGGTGCATCTTTTGAGCCCAGTACTGAGCCTGAAAAGCGTTTCCAACCCCACCAACAAGTAACACTTGCTAAAATATGCCTGGCTGCTCTTCACTGAAATGCTTGGTTCTGCATACATTTTTTGCATACGTTTGCTCCTGCTGGGTCAGCCAAGCAGCAAATTTCTACTTAACCACCTGCTATCATGAGAGACATCAGGGCTGCATCTTTTGAGCCCAGTACTGAGCCTGAAAAGCATTTCCAACACCACTTACAAGTGAAACTTGCTAAAATGTGCCTAGCTGCTCTTCACTGAAGAGCTTGTTTCTGCATACATTTTTGGCATACGTTTGCTCCTGCTGGGTCAGCCGAGCAGCAAATTTCTACTTAACCACCTGCTATCATGAGAGACATCAGGGCTGCATCTTTTGAGCCCAGTACTGAGCCTGAAAAGCGTTTCCAACCCCACTTACAAGTGAAACTTTCTAAAAATGTGCCTCTCTGCTCTTCACTGAAAAGCTTGGTTCTGCACACATTTTTAGCATACGATTGCTCCTGCTGGGTCAGCCGAGCAGCAAATTTCTACTTAACCACCTGCTATCATGAGAGACATCAGGGCTGCATCTTTTGAGCCCAGTACTGAGCTTGAAAAGCGTTTCCAGCCCCACTTACAAGTGAAACTTGCTAAAATGTGCCTAGCTGCTCTTCACTGAAAAGCTTGTTTCTGCATACATTTTTGGCATACGTTTGCTCCTGCTGGGTCAGCCGAGCAGCGAATTTCTACTTAACCACCTGCTATCATGAGAGACATCAGAGCTGCATCTTTTGAGCCCAGTACTGAGCCTGAAAAGCATTTCCAAACCCACTTACAAGTGAAACTTGCTAAAATGTGCCTGGCTGCTCTTCACTGAAAAGCTTGGTTCTGCATACATTTTTGGCATACGTTTGCTCCTGCTGGGTCAGCCGAGCAGCGAATTTCTACTTAACCACCTGCTATCATGAGAGAGATCAGGGCTGCATCTTTTGAGCCCAGTACTGAGCCTGAAAAGCGTTTCCAACCCCACTTACAAGTGAAACCTGCTAAAATGTGCCTGGCTGCTCTTCACTGAAAAGCTTGGTTCTGCATACATTTTTAGCATACGTTTGCTCCTGCTGGGTCAGCCGAGCAGCGAATTTCTACTTTACCACCTGCTATCATGAGAGAGATCAGGGCTGCATCTTTTGAGCCCAGTACTGAGCCTGAAAAGTGTTTCCAACCCCACCAACAAGTAAAACTTGCTAAAATATGCCTGGCTGCTCTTCACTGAAATGCTTGGTTCTGCATACATTTTTAGCATACGTTTGCTCCTGCTGGGTCAGCCGAGCAGCAAATTTCTACTTAACCACCTGCTATCATGAGAGACATCAGGGCTGCATCTTTTGAGCCCAGTACTGAGCCTGAAAAGCATTTCCAACCCCACTTACAAGTGAAACTTGCTAAAATGTGCCTAGCTGCTCTTCACTGAAGAGCTTGTTTCTGCATACATTTTTGGCATACGTTTGCTCCTGCTGGGTCAGCCGAGCAGCAAATTTCTACTTAACCACCTGCTATCATGAGAGACATCAGGGCTGCATCTTTTGAGCCCAGTACTGAGCCTGAAAAGCGTTTCCAACCCCACTTACAAGTGAAACTTGCTAAAATGTGCCTCTCTGCTCTTCACTGAAAAGCTTGGTTCTGCACGCATTTTTAGCATACGATTGCTCCTGCTGGGTCAGCCGAGCAGCAAATTTCTACTTAACCACCTGCTATCATGAGAGACATCAGGGCTGCATCTTTTGAGCCCAGTACTGAGCTTGAAAAGCGTTTCCAGCCCCACTTACAAGTGAATCTTGCTAAAATGTGCCTCTCTGCTCTTCACTGAAAAGCTTGGTTCTGCATACATTTTTGGCATACGTTTGCTCCAGCTGGGTTAGCCGAGCAGCGAATTTCTACTTAACCACCTGCTATCATGAGAGACATCAGGGCTGCATCTTTTGAGCCCAGTACTGAGCCTGAAAAGCGTTTCCCACCCCACTTACAAGTGAAACTTGCTAAAATGTGCCTAGCTGCTCTTCACTGAAAAGCTTGTTTCTGCATACATTTTTGGCATATGTTTGCTCCTGCTGGGTCAGCCGAGCAGCGAATTTCTACTTAACCACCTGCTATCATGAGAGAGATCAGGGCTGCATCTTTTGAGCCCAGTACTGAGCCTGAAAAACATTTCCAACCCCACTTACAAGTGAAACTTGCTAAAATGTGCCTGGCTGCTCTTCACTGAAAAGCTTGGTTCTGCATACATTTTTGGCATACGTTTGCTCCTGCTGGGTCAGCCGAGCAGCGAATTTCTACTTAACCACCTTCTATCATGAGAGAGATCAGGGCTGCATCTTTTGAGCCCAGTACTGAGCCTGAAAAGCGTTTCCAACCCCACTTACAAGTGAAACTTGCTAAAATGTGCCTGGCTACTCTCCACTGAAAAACTTGGTTCTGCATACATTTTTAGCATACGTTTGCTCCTGCTGGGTCAGCCGAGCAGCACATTTCTACTTAACCACCTGCTATCATGAGAGACATCAGGGCTGCATCTTTTGAGCCCAGTACTGAGCCTGAAAAGCGTTTCCAACGCCACCAACAAGTGAAACTTGCTAAAATATGCCTGGCTGCTCTTCACTGAAATGCTTGGTTCTGCATACATTTTTAGCATACGTTTGCTCCTGCTGGGTCAGCCGAGCAGCAAATTTCTACTTAACCACCTGCTATTATGAGAGACATCAGGGCTGCATCTTTTGAGCCCAGTACTGAGCCTGAAAAGCGTTTCCAACCCCACTTACAAGTGAAACTTGCTAAAATGTGCCTGGCTGCTCTTCACTGAAAAGCTTGGTTCTGCATACATTTTTAGCATACGTTTGCTCCTGCTGGGTCAGCCGAGCAGCAAATTTCTACTTAACCACCTGCTATCATGAGAGACATCAGGGCTGCATCTTTTGAGCCCAGTACTGAGCCTGAAAAGCGTTTCCCACCCCACTTACAAGTGAAACTTGCTAAAATGTGCCTCTCTGCTCTTCACTGAAAAGCTTGGTTCTGCATACATTTTTGGCATACGTTTGCTCCTGCTGGGTTAGCCGAGCAGCGAATTTCTACTTAACCACCTGCTATCATGAGAGACATCAGGGCTGCATCTTTTGAGGCCAGTACTGAGCCTGAATAGCATTTCCAATCCCACTTACAAGTGAAACTTGCTAAAATGTGCCTAGCTGCTCTTCACTGAAAAGCTTGTTTCTGCATACATTTTTGGCATACATTTGATCCTGCTGGGTCAGCCGAGCAGCGAATTTCTACTTAACACCTGCTATCATGAGAGACATCAGGGCTGCATCTTTTGAGCCCAGTACTGAGCCTGAAAAGCATTTCCAACCCCACTTACAAGTGAAACTTGCTAAAATGTGCCTAGCTGCTCTTCACTGAAAAGCTTGTTTCTGCATACATTTTTGGCATACGTTTGCTCCTGCTGGGTCAGCCGAGCAGCGAATTTCTACTTAACCACCTGCTATCATGAGAGACATCAGAGCTGCATCTTTTGAGCCCAGTACTGAGCCTGAAAAGCGTTTCCAACCCCACCAACAAGTGAAACTTGCTAAAATATGCCTGGCTGCTCTTCACTGAAATGCTTGGTTCTGCATACATTTTTAGCATACGTTTGCTCCTGCTGGGTCAGCCGAGCAGCAAATTTCTACTTAACCACCTGCTATCATGAGAGACATCAGGGCTGCATCTTTTGAGCCCAGTACTGAGCCTGAAAAGCATTTCCAACCCCACTTACAAGTGAAACTTGCTAAAATGTGCCTAGCTGCTCTTCACTGAAGAGCTTGTTTCTGCATACATTTTTGGCATACGTTTGCTCCTGCTGGGTCAGCCGAGCAGCAAATTTCAACTCAACCACCTGCTATCATGAGAGACATCAGGGCTGCATCTTTTGAGCCCAGTACTGAGCCTGAAAAGCGTTTCCAACCCCACTTACAAGTGAAACTTGCTAAAATGTGCCTCTCTGCTCTTCACTGAAAAGCTTGTTTCTGCATACATTTTTGGCATACGTTTGATCCTGCTGGGTCAGCCGAGCAGCGAATTTCTACTTAACACCTGCTATCATGAGAGACATCAGGGCTGCATCTTTTGAGCCCAGTACTGAGCCTGAAAAGCATTTCCAACCCCACTTACAAGTGAAACTTGCTAAAATGTGCCTAGCTGCTGTTCACTGAAAAGCTTGTTTCTGCATACATTTTTGGCATACGTTTGCTCCTGCTGGGTCAGCCGAGCAGCGAATTTCTACTTAACCACCTGCTATCATGAGAGACATCAGAGCTGCATCTTTTGAGCCCAGTACTGAGCCTGAAAAGCGTTTCCAACCCCACTTACAAGTGAAACTTGCTAAAATGTGCCTGGCTGCTCTTCACTGAAAAGCTTGGTTCTGCATACATTTTTGGCATACGTTTGCTCCTGCTGGGTCAGCCGAGCAGCGAATTTCTACTTAACCACCTGCTATCATGAGAGAGATCAGGGCTGCATCTTTTGAGCCCAGTACTGAGCCTGAAAAGAGTTTCCAACCCCACTTACAAGTGAAACCTGCTAAAATGTGCCTGGCTGCTCTTCACTGAAAAGCTGGGTTCTGCATACATTTTTAGCATACGTTTGCTCCTGCTGGGTCAGCCGAGCAGCGAATTTCTACTTTACCACCTGCTATCATGAGAGAGATCAGGGCTGCATCTTTTGAGCCCAGTACTGAGCCTGAAAAGCGTTTCCAACCCCACCAACAAGTAACACTTGCTAAAATATGCCTGGCTGCTCTTCACTGAAATGCTTGGTTCTGCATACATTTTTTGCATACGTTTGCTCCTGCTGGGTCAGCCGAGCAGCAAATTTCTACTTAACCACCTGCTATCATGAGAGACATCAGGGCTGCATCTTTTGAGCCCAGTACTGAGCCTGAAAAGCATTTCCAACACCACTTACAAGTGAAACTTGCTAAAATGTGCCTAGCTGCTCTTCACTGAAGAGCTTGTTTCTGCATACATTTTTGGCATACGTTTGCTCCTGCTGGGTCAGCCGAGCAGCAAATTTCTACTTAACCACCTGCTATCATGAGAGACATCAGGGCTGCATCTTTTGAGCCCAGTACTGAGCCTGAAAAGCGTTTCCAACCCCACTTACAAGTGAAACTTTCTAAAAATGTGCCTCTCTGCTCTTCACTGAAAAGCTTGGTTCTGCACACATTTTTAGCATACGATTGCTCCTGCTGGGTCAGCCGAGCAGCAAATTTCTACTTAACCACCTGCTATCATGAGAGACATCAGGGCTGCATCTTTTGAGCCCAGTACTGAGCTTGAAAAGCGTTTCCAGCCCCACTTACAAGTGAAACTTGCTAAAATGTGCCTAGCTGCTCTTCACTGAAAAGCTTGTTTCTGCATACATTTTTGGCATACGTTTGCTCCTGCTGGGTCAGCCGAGCAGCGAATTTCTACTTAACCACCTGCTATCATGAGAGACATCAGAGCTGCATCTTTTGAGCCCAGTACTGAGCCTGAAAAGCATTTCCAAACCCACTTACAAGTGAAACTTGCTAAAATGTGCCTGGCTGCTCTTCACTGAAAAGCTTGGTTCTGCATACATTTTTGGCATACGTTTGCTCCTGCTGGGTCAGCCGAGCAGCGAATTTCTACTTAACCACCTGCTATCATGAGAGAGATCAAGGCTGCATCTTTTGAGCCCAGTACTGAGCCTGAAAAGCGTTTCCAACCCCACTTACAAGTGAAACCTGCTAAAATGTGCCTGGCTGCTCTTCACTGAAAAGCTTGGTTCTGCATACATTTTTAGCATACGTTTGCTCCTGCTGGGTCAGCCGAGCAGCGAATTTCTACTTTACCACCTGCTATCATGAGAGAGATCAGGGCTGCATCTTTTGAGCCCAGTACTGAGCCTGAAAAGTGTTTCCAACCCCACCAACAAGTAAAACTTGCTAAAATATGCCTGGCTGCTCTTCACTGAAATGCTTGGTTCTGCATACATTTTTAGCATACGTTTGCTCCTGCTGGGTCAGCCGAGCAGCAAATTTCTACTTAACCACCTGCTATCATGAGAGACATCAGGGCTGCATCTTTTGAGCCCAGTACTGAGCCTGAAAAGCATTTCCAACCCCACTTACAAGTGAAACTTGCTAAAATGTGCCTAGCTGCTCTTCACTGAAGAGCTTGTTTCTGCATACATTTTTGGCATACGTTTGCTCCTGCTGGGTCAGCCGAGCAGCAAATTTCTACTTAACCACCTGCTATCATGAGAAACATCAGGGCTGCATCTTTTGAGCCCAGTACTGAGCCTGAAAAGCGTTTCCAACCCCACTTACAAGTGAAACTTGCTAAAATGTGCCTCTCTGCTCTTCACTGAAAAGCTTGGTTCTGCATGCATTTTTAGCATACGATTGCTCCTGCTGGGTCAGCCGAGCAGCAAATTTCTACTTAACCACCTGCTATCATGAGAGACATCAGGGCTGCATCTTTTGAGCCCAGTACTGAGCTTGAAAAGCGTTTCCAGCCCCACTTACAAGTGAATCTTGCTAAAATGTGCCTCTCTGCTCTTCACTGAAAAGCTTGGTTCTGCATACATTTTTGGCATACGTTTGCTCCTGCTGGGTTAGCCGAGCAGCGAATTTCTACTTAACCACCTGCTATCGTGAGAGACATCAGGGCTGCATCTTTTGAGCCCAGTACTGAGCCTGAAAAGCGTTTCCCACCCCACTTACAAGTGAAACTTGCTAAAATGTGCCTAGCTGCTCTTCACTGAAAAGCTTGTTTCTGCATACATTTTTGGCATATGTTTGCTCCTGCTGGGTCAGCCGAGCAGCGAATTTCTACTTAACCACCTGCTATCATGAGAGAGATCAGGGCTGCATCTTTTGAGCCCAGTACTGAGCCTGAAAAACGTTTCCAACCCCACTTACAAGTGAAACTTGCTAAAATGTGCCTAGCTGCTCTTCACTGAAAAGCTTGTTTCTGCATACATTTTTGGCATACGTTTGCTCCTGCTGGGTCAGCCGAGCAGCGAATTTCTACTTAACCACCTGCTATCATGAGAGACATCAGAGCTGCATCTTTTGAGCCCAGTACTGAGCCTGAAAAGCGTTTCCAACCCCACTTACAAGTGAAACTTGCTAAAATGTGCCTGGCTGCTCTTCACTGAAAAGCTTGGTTCTGCATACATTTTTGGCATACGTTTGCTCCTGCTGGGTCAGCCGAGCAGCGAATTTCTACTTAACCACCTGCTATCATGAGAGAGATCAGGGCTGCATCTTTTGAGCCCAGTACTGAGCCTGAAAAGAGTTTCCAACCCCACTTACAAGTGAAACTTGCTAAAATGTGCCTGGCTGCTCTTCACTGAAAAGCTTGGTTCTGCACACATTTTTAGCATACGTTTGCTCCTGCTGGGTCAGCCGAGCAGCAAATTTCTACTTAACCACCTGCTATCATGAGAGACGGCTGCATCTTTTGAGCCCAGTACTGAGCCTGAAAAGCGTTTCCAACCCCACTTACAAGTGAAACTTGCAAAAATGTGCCTCTCTGCTCTTCACTGAAAAGCTTGGTTCTGCACACATTTTTAGCATACGATTGCTCCTGCTGGGTCAGCCGAGCAGCAAATTTCTACTTAACCACCTGCTATCATGAGAGACATCAGGGCTGCATCTTTTGAGCCCAGTACTGAGCCTGAAAAGCGTTTCCAACCCCATTTACAAGTGAAACTTGCTAAAGCTGCTCTTCACTGAAAAGCTTGGTTCTGCACACATTTTTAGCATACGTTTGCTCCTGCTGGGTCAGCCGAGCAGCAAATTTCTACTTAACCACCTGCTATCATGAGAGACATCAGGGCTGCATCTTTTGAGCCCAGTACTGAGCCTGAAAAGGGTTTCCAACCCCACTTACAAGTGAAACCTGCTAAAATGTGCCTGGCTGCTCTTCACTGAAAAGCTGGGTTCTGCATACATTTTTAGCATACGTTTGCTCCTGCTGGGTCAGCCGAGCAGCAAATTTCTACTTTACCACCTGCTATCATGAGAGAGATCAGGGGTGCATCTTTTGAGCCCAGTACTGAGCCTGAAAAGCGTTTCCAACCCCACCAACAAGTAACACTTGCTAAAATATGCCTGGCTGCTCTTCACTGAAATGCTTGGTTCTGCATACATTTTTTGCATACGTTTGCTCCTGCTGGGTCAGCCAAGCAGCAAATTTCTACTTAACCACCTGCTATCATGAGAGACATCAGGGCTGCATCTTTTGAGCCCAGTACTGAGCCTGAAAAGCATTTCCAACACCACTTACAAGTGAAACTTGCTAAAATGTGCCTAGCTGCTCTTCACTGAAGAGCTTGTTTCTGCATACATTTTTGGCATACGTTTGCTCCTGCTGGGTCAGCCGAGCAGCAAATTTCTACTTAACCACCTGCTATCATGAGAGACATCAGGGCTGCATCTTTTGAGCCCAGTACTGAGCCTGAAAAGCGTTTCCAACCCCACTTACAAGTGAAACTTTCTAAAAATGTGCCTCTCTGCTCTTCACTGAAAAGCTTGGTTCTGCACACATTTTTAGCATACGATTGCTCCTGCTGGGTCAGCCGAGCAGCAAATTTCTACTTAACCACCTGCTATCATGAGAGACATCAGGGCTGCATCTTTTGAGCCCAGTACTGAGCTTGAAAAGCGTTTCCAGCCCCACTTACAAGTGAAACTTGCTAAAATGTGCCTAGCTGCTCTTCACTGAAAAGCTTGTTTCTGCATACATTTTTGGCATACGTTTGCTCCTGCTGGGTCAGCCGAGCAGCGAATTTCTACTTAACCACCTGCTATCATGAGAGACATCAGAGCTGCATCTTTTGAGCCCAGTACTGAGCCTGAAAAGCATTTCCAAACCCACTTACAAGTGAAACTTGCTAAAATGTGCCTGGCTGCTCTTCACTGAAAAGCTTGGTTCTGCATACATTTTTGGCATACGTTTGCTCCTGCTGGGTCAGCCGAGCAGCGAATTTCTACTTAACCACCTGCTATCATGAGAGAGATCAGGGCTGCATCTTTTGAGCCCAGTACTGAGCCTGAAAAGCGTTTCCAACCCCACTTACAAGTGAAACCTGCTAAAATGTGCCTGGCTGCTCTTCACTGAAAAGCTTGGTTCTGCATACATTTTTAGCATACGTTTGCTCCTGCTGGGTCAGCCGAGCAGCGAATTTCTACTTTACCACCTGCTATCATGAGAGAGATCAGGGCTGCATCTTTTGAGCCCAGTACTGAGCCTGAAAAGTGTTTCCAACCCCACCAACAAGTAAAACTTGCTAAAATATGCCTGGCTGCTCTTCACTGAAATGCTTGGTTCTGCATACATTTTTAGCATACGTTTGCTCCTGCTGGGTCAGCCGAGCAGCAAATTTCTACTTAACCACCTGCTATCATGAGAGACATCAGGGCTGCATCTTTTGAGCCCAGTACTGAGCCTGAAAAGCATTTCCAACCCCACTTACAAGTGAAACTTGCTAAAATGTGCCTAGCTGCTCTTCACTGAAGAGCTTGTTTCTGCATACATTTTTGGCATACGTTTGCTCCTGCTGGGTCAGCCGAGCAGCAAATTTCTACTTAACCACCTGCTATCATGAGAGACATCAGGGCTGCATCTTTTGAGCCCAGTACTGAGCCTGAAAAGCGTTTCCAACCCCACTTACAAGTGAAACTTGCTAAAATGTGCCTCTCTGCTCTTCACTGAAAAGCTTGGTTCTGCATGCATTTTTAGCATACGATTGCTCCTGCTGGGTCAGCCGAGCAGCAAATTTCTACTTAACCACCTGCTATCATGAGAGACATCAGGGCTGCATCTTTTGAGCCCAGTACTGAGCTTGAAAAGCGTTTCCAGCCCCACTTACAAGTGAATCTTGCTAAAATGTGCCTCTCTGCTCTTCACTGAAAAGCTTGGTTCTGCATACATTTTTGGCATACGTTTGCTCCAGCTGGGTTAGCCGAGCAGCGAATTTCTACTTAACCACCTGCTATCATGAGAGACATCAGGGCTGCATCTTTTGAGCCCAGTACTGAGCCTGAAAAGCGTTTCCCACCCCACTTACAAGTGAAACTTGCTAAAATGTGCCTAGCTGCTCTTCACTGAAAAGCTTGTTTCTGCATACATTTTTGGCATATGTTTGCTCCTGCTGGGTCAGCCGAGCAGCGAATTTCTACTTAACCACCTGCTATCATGAGAGAGATCAGGGCTGCATCTTTTGAGCCCAGTACTGAGCCTGAAAAACGTTTCCAACCCCACTTACAAGTGAAACTTGCTAAAATGTGCCTGGCTGCTCTTCACTGAAAAGCTTGGTTCTGCATACATTTTTGGCATACGTTTGCTCCTGCTGGGTCAGCCGAGCAGCGAATTTCTACTTAACCACCTTCTATCATGAGAGAGATCAGGGCTGCATCTTTTGAGCCCAGTACTGAGCCTAAAAAAAGCGTTTCCAACCCCACTTACAAGTGAAACTTGCTAAAATGTGCCTGGCTACTCTCCACTGAAAAACTTGGTTCTGCATACATTTTTAGCATACGTTTGCTCCTGCTGGGTCAGCCGAGCAGCACATTTCTACTTAACCACCTGCTATCATGAGAGACATCAGGGCTGCATCTTTTGAGCCCAGTACTGAGCCTGAAAAGCGTTTCCAACGCCACCAACAAGTGAAACTTGCTAAAATATGCCTGGCTGCTCTTCACTGAAATGCTTGGTTCTGCATACATTTTTAGCATACGTTTGCTCCTGCTGGGTCAGCCGAGCAGCAAATTTCTACTTAACCACCTGCTATTATGAGAGACATCAGGGCTGCATCTTTTGAGCCCAGTACTGAGCCTGAAAAGCGTTTCCAACCCCACTTACAAGTGAAACTTGCTAAAATGTGCCTGGCTGCTCTTCACTGAAAAGCTTGGTTCTGCATACATTTTTAGCATACGTTTGCTCCTGCTGGGTCAGCCGAGCAGCAAATTTCTACTTAACCACCTGCTATCATGAGAGACATCAGGGCTGCATCTTTTGAGCCCAGTACTGAGCCTGAAAAGCGTTTCCCACCCCACTTACAAGTGAAACTTGCTAAAATGTGCCTCTCTGCTCTTCACTGAAAAGCTTGGTTCTGCATACATTTTTGGCATACGTTTGCTCCTGCTGGGTTAGCCGAGCAGCGAATTTCTACTTAACCACCTGCTATCATGAGAGACATCAGGGCTGCATCTTTTGAGGCCAGTACTGAGCCTGAATAGCATTTCCAATCCCACTTACAAGTGAAACTTGCTAAAATGTGCCTAGCTGCTCTTCACTGAAAAGCTTGTTTCTGCATACATTTTTGGCATACATTTGATCCTGCTGGGTCAGCCGAGCAGCGAATTTCTACTTAACACCTGCTATCATGAGAGACATCAGGGCTGCATCTTTTGAGCCCAGTACTGAGCCTGAAAAGCATTTCCAACCCCACTTACAAGTGAAACTTGCTAAAATGTGCCTAGCTGCTCTTCACTGAAAAGCTTGTTTCTGCATACATTTTTGGCATACGTTTGCTCCTGCTGGGTCAGCCGAGCAGCGAATTTCTACTTAACCACCTGCTATCATGAGAGACATCAGAGCTGCATCTTTTGAGCCCAGTACTGAGCCTGAAAAGCGTTTCCAACCCCACCAACAAGTGAAACTTGCTAAAATATGCCTGGCTGCTCTTCACTGAAATGCTTGGTTCTGCATACATTTTTAGCATACGTTTGCTCCTGCTGGGTCAGCCGAGCAGCAAATTTCTACTTAACCACCTGCTATCATGAGAGACATCAGGGCTGCATCTTTTGAGCCCAGTACTGAGCCTGAAAAGCATTTCCAACCCCACTTACAAGTGAAACTTGCTAAAATGTGCCTAGCTGCTCTTCACTGAAGAGCTTGTTTCTGCATACATTTTTGGCATACGTTTGCTCCTGCTGGGTCAGCCGAGCAGCAAATTTCAACTCAACCACCTGCTATCATGAGAGACATCAGGGCTGCATCTTTTGAGCCCAGTACTGAGCCTGAAAAGCGTTTCCAACCCCACTTACAAGTGAAACTTGCTAAAATGTGCCTCTCTGCTCTTCACTGAAAAGCTTGTTTCTGCATACATTTTTGGCATACGTTTGATCCTGCTGGGTCAGCCGAGCAGCGAATTTCTACTTAACACCTGCTATCATGAGAGACATCAGGGCTGCATCTTTTGAGCCCAGTACTGAGCCTGAAAAGCATTTCCAACCCCACTTACAAGTGAAACTTGCTAAAATGTGCCTAGCTGCTCTTCACTGAAAAGCTTGTTTCTGCATACATTTTTGGCATACGTTTGCTCCTGCTGGGTCAGCCGAGCAGCGAATTTCTACTTAACCACCTGCTATCATGAGAGACATCAGAGCTGCATCTTTTGAGCCCAGTACTGAGCCTGAAAAGCGTTTCCAACCCCACTTACAAGTGAAACTTGCTAAAATGTGCCTGGCTGCTCTTCACTGAAAAGCTTGGTTCTGCATACATTTTTGGCATACGTTTGCTCCTGCTGGGTCAGCCGAGCAGCGAATTTCTACTTAACCACCTGCTATCATGAGAGAGATCAGGGCTGCATCTTTTGAGCCCAGTACTGAGCCTGAAAAGAGTTTCCAACCCCACTTACAAGTGAAACCTGCTAAAATGTGCCTGGCTGCTCTTCACTGAAAAGCTGGGTTCTGCATACATTTTTAGCATACGTTTGCTCCTGCTGGGTCAGCCGAGCAGCGAATTTCTACTTTACCACCTGCTATCATGAGAGAGATCAGGGCTGCATCTTTTGAGCCCAGTACTGAGCCTGAAAAGCGTTTCCAACCCCACCAACAAGTAACACTTGCTAAAATATGCCTGGCTGCTCTTCACTGAAATGCTTGGTTCTGCATACATTTTTTGCATACGTTTGCTCCTGCTGGGTCAGCCGAGCAGCAAATTTCTACTTAACCACCTGCTATCATGAGAGACATCAGGGCTGCATCTTTTGAGCCCAGTACTGAGCCTGAAAAGCATTTCCAACACCACTTACAAGTGAAACTTGCTAAAATGTGCCTAGCTGCTCTTCACTGAAGAGCTTGTTTCTGCATACATTTTTGGCATACGTTTGCTCCTGCTGGGTCAGCCGAGCAGCAAATTTCTACTTAACCACCTGCTATCATGAGAGACATCAGGGCTGCATCTTTTGAGCCCAGTACTGAGCCTGAAAAGCGTTTCCAACCCCACTTACAAGTGAAACTTTCTAAAAATGTGCCTCTCTGCTCTTCACTGAAAAGCTTGGTTCTGCACACATTTTTAGCATACGATTGCTCCTGCTGGGTCAGCCGAGCAGCAAATTTCTACTTAACCACCTGCTATCATGAGAGACATCAGGGCTGCATCTTTTGAGCCCAGTACTGAGCTTGAAAAGCGTTTCCAGCCCCACTTACAAGTGAAACTTGCTAAAATGTGCCTAGCTGCTCTTCACTGAAAAGCTTGTTTCTGCATACATTTTTGGCATACGTTTGCTCCTGCTGGGTCAGCCGAGCAGCGAATTTCTACTTAACCACCTGCTATCATGAGAGACATCAGAGCTGCATCTTTTGAGCCCAGTACTGAGCCTGAAAAGCATTTCCAAACCCACTTACAAGTGAAACTTGCTAAAATGTGCCTGGCTGCTCTTCACTGAAAAGCTTGGTTCTGCATACATTTTTGGCATACGTTTGCTCCTGCTGGGTCAGCCGAGCAGCGAATTTCTACTTAACCACCTGCTATCATGAGAGAGATCAAGGCTGCATCTTTTGAGCCCAGTACTGAGCCTGATAAGCGTTTCCAACCCCACTTACAAGTGAAACCTGCTAAAATGTGCCTGGCTGCTCTTCACTGAAAAGCTTGGTTCTGCATACATTTTTAGCATACGTTTGCTCCTGCTGGGTCAGCCGAGCAGCGAATTTCTACTTTACCACCTGCTATCATGAGAGAGATCAGGGCTGCATCTTTTGAGCCCAGTACTGAGCCTGAAAAGTGTTTCCAACCCCACCAACAAGTAAAACTTGCTAAAATATGCCTGGCTGCTCTTCACTGAAATGCTTGGTTCTGCATACATTTTTAGCATACGTTTGCTCCTGCTGGGTCAGCCGAGCAGCAAATTTCTACTTAACCACCTGCTATCATGAGAGACATCAGGGCTGCATCTTTTGAGCCCAGTACTGAGCCTGAAAAGCATTTCCAACCCCACTTACAAGTGAAACTTGCTAAAATGTGCCTAGCTGCTCTTCACTGAAGAGCTTGTTTCTGCATACATTTTTGGCATACGTTTGCTCCTGCTGGGTCAGCCGAGCAGCAAATTTCTACTTAACCACCTGCTATCATGAGAAACATCAGGGCTGCATCTTTTGAGCCCAGTACTGAGCCTGAAAAGCGTTTCCAACCCCACTTACAAGTGAAACTTGCTAAAATGTGCCTCTCTGCTCTTCACTGAAAAGCTTGGTTCTGCACGCATTTTTAGCATACGATTGCTCCTGCTGGGTCAGCCGAGCAGCAAATTTCTACTTAACCACCTGCTATCATGAGAGACATCAGGGCTGCATCTTTTGAGCCCAGTACTGAGCTTGAAAAGCGTTTCCAGCCCCACTTACAAGTGAATCTTGCTAAAATGTGCCTCTCTGCTCTTCACTGAAAAGCTTGGTTCTGCATACATTTTTGGCATACGTTTGCTCCTGCTGGGTTAGCCGAGCAGCGAATTTCTACTTAACCACCTGCTATCGTGAGAGACATCAGGGCTGCATCTTTTGAGCCCAGTACTGAGCCTGAAAAGCGTTTCCCACCCCACTTACAAGTGAAACTTGCTAAAATGTGCCTAGCTGCTCTTCACTGAAAAGCTTGTTTCTGCATACATTTTTGGCATATGTTTGCTCCTGCTGGGTCAGCCGAGCAGCGAATTTCTACTTAACCACCTGCTATCATGAGAGAGATCAGGGCTGCATCTTTTGAGCCCAGTACTGAGCCTGAAAAACGTTTCCAACCCCACTTACAAGTGAAACTTGCTAAAATGTGCCTAGCTGCTCTTCACTGAAAAGCTTGTTTCTGCATACATTTTTGGCATACGTTTGCTCCTGCTGGGTCAGCCGAGCAGCGAATTTCTACTTAACCACCTGCTATCATGAGAGACATCAGAGCTGCATCTTTTGAGCCCAGTACTGAGCCTGAAAAGCGTTTCCAACCCCACTTACAAGTGAAACTTGCTAAAATGTGCCTGGCTGCTCTTCACTGAAAAGCTTGGTTCTGCATACATTTTTGGCATACGTTTGCTCCTGCTGGGTCAGCCGAGCAGCGAATTTCTACTTAACCACCTGCTATCATGAGAGAGATCAGGGCTGCATCTTTTGAGCCCAGTACTGAGCCTGAAAAGAGTTTCCAACCCCACTTACAAGTGAAACCTGCTAAAATGTGCCTGGCTGCTCTTCACTGAAAAGCTGGGTTCTGCATACATTTTTAGCATACGTTTGCTCCTGCTGGGTCAGCCGAGCAGCGAATTTCTACTTTACCACCTGCTATCATGAGAGAGATCAGGGCTGCATCTTTTGAGCCCAGTACTGAGCCTGAAAAGCGTTTCCAACCCCACCAACAAGTAACACTTGCTAAAATATGCCTGGCTGCTCTTCACTGAAATGCTTGGTTCTGCATACATTTTTTGCATACGTTTGCTCCTGCTGGGTCAGCCGAGCAGCAAATTTCTACTTAACCACCTGCTATCATGAGAGACATCAGGGCTGCATCTTTTGAGCCCAGTACTGAGCCTGAAAAGCATTTCCAACCCCACTTACAAGTGAAACTTGCTAAAATGTGCCTAGCTGCTCTTCACTGAAGAGCTTGTTTCTGCATACATTTTTGGCATACGTTTGCTCCTGCTGGGTCAGCCGAGCAGCAAATTTCTACTTAACCACCTGCTATCATGAGAGACATCAGGGCTGCATCTTTTGAGCCCAGTACTGAGCCTGAAAAGCGTTTCCAACCCCACTTACAAGTGAAACTTGCTAAAATGTGCCTCTCTGCTCTTCACTGAAAAGCTTGGTTCTGCACGCATTTTTAGCATACGATTGCTCCTGCTGGGTCAGCCGAGCAGCAAATTTCTACTTAACCACCTGCTATCATGAGAGACATCAGGGCTGCATCTTTTGAGCCCAGTACTGAGCTTGAAAAGCGTTTCCAGCCCCACTTACAAGTGAATCTTGCTAAAATGTGCCTCTCTGCTCTTCACTGAAAAGCTTGGTTCTGCATACATTTTTGGCATACGTTTGCTCCTGCTGGGTTAGCCGAACAGCGAATTTCTACTTAACCACCTGCTATCGTGAGAGACATCAGGGCTGCATCTTTTGAGCCCAGTACTGAGCCTGAAAAGCGTTTCCCACCCCACTTACAAGTGAAACTTGCTAAAATGTGCCTAGCTGCTCTTCACTGAAAAGCTTGTTTCTGCATACATTTTTGGCATATGTTTGCTCCTGCTGGGTCAGCCGAGCAGCGAATTTCTACTTAACCACCTGCTATCATGAGAGAGATCAGGGCTGCATCTTTTGAGCCCAGTACTGAGCCTGAAAAACGTTTCCAACCCCACTTACAAGTGAAACTTGCTAAAATGTGCCTGGCTGCTCTTCACTGAAAAGCTTGGTTCTGCATACATTTTTGGCATACGTTTGCTCCTGCTGGGTCAGCCGAGCAGCGAATTTCTACTTAACCACCTTCTATCATGAGAGAGATCAGGGCTGCATCTTTTGAGCCCAGTACTGAGCCTGAAAAGCGTTTCCAACCCCACTTACAAGTGAAACTTGCTAAAATGTGCCTGGCTACTCTCCACTGAAAAACTTGGTTCTGCATACATTTTTAGCATACGTTTGCTCCTGCTGGGTCAGCCGAGCAGCACATTTCTACTTAACCACCTGCTATCATGAGAGACATCAGGGCTGCATCTTTTGAGCCCAGTACTGAGCCTGAAAAGCGTTTCCAACGCCACCAACAAGTGAAACTTGCTAAAATATGCCTGGCTGCTCTTCACTGAAATGCTTGGTTCTGCATACATTTTTAGCATACGTTTGCTCCTGCTGGGTCAGCCGAGCAGCAAATTTCTACTTAACCACCTGCTATTATGAGAGACATCAGGGCTGCATCTTTTGAGCCCAGTACTGAGCCTGAAAAGCGTTTCCCACCCCACTTACAAGTGAAACTTGCTAAAATGTGCCTCTCTGCTCTTCACTGAAAAGCTTGGTTCTGCATACATTTTTGGCATACGTTTGCTCCTGCTGGGTTAGCCGAGCAGCGAATTTCTACTTAACCACCTGCTATCATGAGAGACATCAGGGCTGCATCTTTTGAGGCCAGTACTGAGCCTGAATAGCATTTCCAATCCCACTTACAAGTGAAACTTGCTAAAATGTGCCTAGCTGCTCTTCACTGAAAAGCTTGTTTCTGCATACATTTTTGGCATACGTTTGATCCTGCTGGGTCAGCCGAGCAGCGAATTTCTACTTAACACCTGCTATCATGAGAGACATCAGGGCTGCATCTTTTGAGCCCAGTACTGAGCCTGAAAAGCATTTCCAACCCCACTTACAAGTGAAACTTGCTAAAATGTGCCTAGCTGCTCTTCACTGAAAAGCTTGTTTCTGCATACATTTTTGGCATACGTTTGCTCCTGCTGGGTCAGCCGAGCAGCGAATTTCTACTTAACCACCTGCTATCATGAGAGACATCAGAGCTGCATCTTTTGAGCCCAGTACTGAGCCTGAAAAGCGTTTCCAACCCCACCAACAAGTGAAACTTGCTAAAATATGCCTGGCTGCTCTTCACTGAAATGCTTGGTTCTGCATACATTTTTAGCATACGTTTGCTCCTGCTGGGTCAGCCGAGCAGCAAATTTCTACTTAACCACCTGCTATCATGAGAGACATCAGGGCTGCATCTTTTGAGCCCAGTACTGAGCCTGAAAAGCATTTCCAACCCCACTTACAAGTGAAACTTGCTAAAATGTGCCTAGCTGCTCTTCACTGAAGAGCTTGTTTCTGCATACATTTTTGGCATACGTTTGCTCCTGCTGGGTCAGCCGAGCAGCAAATTTCAACTCAACCACCTGCTATCATGAGAGACATCAGGGCTGCATCTTTTGAGCCCAGTACTGAGCCTGAAAAGCGTTTCCAACCCCACTTACAAGTGAAACTTGCTAAAATGTGCCTCTCTGCTCTTCACTGAAAAGCTTGTTTCTGCATACATTTTTGGCATACGTTTGATCCTGCTGGGTCAGCCGAGCAGCAAATTTCTACTTAACACCTGCTATCATGAGAGACATCAGGACTGCATCTTTTGAGCCCAGTACTGAGCCTGAAAAGCATTTCCAACCCCACTTACAAGTGAAACTTGCTAAAATGTGCCTAGCTGCTCTTCACTGAAAAGCTTGTTTCTGCATACATTTTTGGCATACGTTTGCTCCTGCTGGGTCAGCCGAGCAGCGAATTTCTACTTAACCACCTGCTATCATGAGAGACATCAGAGCTGCATCTTTTGAGCCCAGTACTGAGCCTGAAAAGCGTTTCCAACCCCACTTACAAGTGAAACTTGCTAAAATGTGCCTGGCTGCTCTTCACTGAAAAGCTTGGTTCTGCATACATTTTTGGCATACGTTTGCTCCTGCTGGGTCAGCCGAGCAGCGAATTTCTACTTAACCACCTGCTATCATGAGAGAGATCAGGGCTGCATCTTTTGAGCCCAGTACTGAGCCTGAAAAGAGTTTCCAACCCCACTTACAAGTGAAACCTGCTAAAATGTGCCTGGCTGCTCTTCACTGAAAAGCTGGGTTCTGCATACATTTTTAGCATACGTTTGCTCCTGCTGGGTCAGCCGAGCAGCGAATTTCTACTTTACCACCTGCTATCATGAGAGAGATCAGGGCTGCATCTTTTGAGCCCAGTACTGAGCCTGAAAAGCGTTTCCAACCCCACCAACAAGTAACACTTGCTAAAATATGCCTGGCTGCTCTTCACTGAAATGCTTGGTTCTGCATACATTTTTTGCATACGTTTGCTCCTGCTGGGTCAGCCGAGCAGCAAATTTCTACTTAACCACCTGCTATCATGAGAGACATCAGGGCTGCATCTTTTGAGCCCAGTACTGAGCCTGAAAAGCATTTCCAACACCACTTACAAGTGAAACTTGCTAAAATGTGCCTAGCTGCTCTTCACTGAAGAGCTTGTTTCTGCATACATTTTTGGCATACGTTTGCTCCTGCTGGGTCAGCCGAGCAGCAAATTTCTACTTAACCACCTGCTATCATGAGAGACATCAGGGCTGCATCTTTTGAGCCCAGTACTGAGCCTGAAAAGCGTTTCCAACCCCACTTACAAGTGAAACTTTCTAAAAATGTGCCTCTCTGCTCTTCACTGAAAAGCTTGGTTCTGCACACATTTTTAGCATACGATTGCTCCTGCTGGGTCAGCCGAGCAGCAAATTTCTACTTAACCACCTGCTATCAGGAGAGACATCAGGGCTGCATCTTTTGAGCCCAGTACTGAGCTTGAAAAGCGTTTCCAGCCCCACTTACAAGTGAAACTTGCTAAAATGTGCCTAGCTGCTCTTCACTGAAAAGCTTGTTTCTGCATACATTTTTGGCATACGTTTGCTCCTGCTGGGTCAGCCGAGCAGCGAATTTCTACTTAACCACCTGCTATCATGAGAGACATCAGAGCTGCATCTTTTGAGCCCAGTACTGAGCCTGAAAAGCATTTCCAAACCCACTTACAAGTGAAACTTGCTAAAATGTGCCTGGCTGCTCTTCACTGAAAAGCTTGGTTCTGCATACATTTTTGGCATACGTTTGCTCCTGCTGGGTCAGCCGAGCAGCGAATTTCTACTTAACCACCTGCTATCATGAGAGAGATCAGGGCTGCATCTTTTGAGCCCAGTACTGAGCCTGAAAAGCGTTTCCAACCCCACTTACAAGTGAAACCTGCTAAAATGTGCCTGGCTGCTCTTCACTGAAAAGCTTGGTTCTGCATACATTTTTAGCATACGTTTGCTCCTGCTGGGTCAGCCGAGCAGCGAATTTCTACTTTACCACCTGCTATCATGAGAGAGATCAGGGCTGCATCTTTTGAGCCCAGTACTGAGCCTGAAAAGTGTTTCCAACCCCACCAACAAGTAAAACTTGCTAAAATATGCCTGGCTGCTCTTCACTGAAATGCTTGGTTCTGCATACATTTTTAGCATACGTTTGCTCCTGCTGGGTCAGCCGAGCAGCAAATTTCTACTTAACCACCTGCTATCATGAGAGACATCAGGGCTGCATCTTTTGAGCCCAGTACTGAGCCTGAAAAGCGTTTCCAACCCCACTTACAAGTGAAACTTGCTAAAATGTGCCTCTCTGCTCTTCACTGAAAAGCTTGGTTCTGCACGCATTTTTAGCATACGATTGCTCCTGCTGGGTCAGCCGAGCAGCAAATTTCTACTTAACCACCTGCTATCATGAGAGACATCAGGGCTGCATCTTTTGAGCCCAGTACTGAGCTTGAAAAGCGTTTCCAGCCCCACTTACAAGTGAATCTTGCTAAAATGTGCCTCTCTGTTCTTCACTGAAAAGCTTCGTTCTGCATACATTTTTGGCATACGTTTGCTCCTGCTGGGTTAGCCGAGCAGCGAATTTCTACTAAACCACCTGCTATCATGAGAGACATCAGGGCTGCATCTTTTGAGCCCAGTACTGAGCCTGAAAAGCGTTTCCCACCCCACTTACAAGTGAAACTTGCTAAAATGTGCCTAGCTGCTCTTCACTGAAAAGCTTGTTTCTGCATACATTTTTGGCATATGTTTGCTCCTGCTGGGTCAGCCGAGCAGCGAATTTCTACTTAACCACCTGCTATCATGAGAGAGATCAGGGCTGCATCTTTTGAGCCCAGTACTGAGCCTGAAAAACGTTTCCAACCCCACTTACAAGTGAAACTTGCTAAAATGTGCCTGGCTGCTCTTTACTGAAAAGCTTGGTTCTGCATACATTTTTGGCATACGTTTGCTCCTGCTGGGTCAGCCGAGCAGCGAATTTCTACTTAACCACCTTCTATCATGAGAGAGATCAGGGCTGCATCTTTTGAGCCCAGTACTGAGCCTGAAAAGCGTTTCCAACCCCACTTACAAGTGAAACTTGCTAAAATGTGCCTGGCTACTCTCCACTGAAAAGCTTGGTTCTGCATACATTTTTAGCATACGTTTGCTCCTGCTGGGTCAGCCGAGCAGCACCTTTCTACTTAACCACCTGCTATCATGAGAGACATCAGGGCTGCATCTTTTGAGCCCAGTACTGAGCCTGAAAAGCGTTTCCAACGCCACCAACAAGTGAAACTTGCTAAAATATGCCTGGCTGCTCTTCACTGAAATGCTTGGTTCTGCATACATTTTTAGCATACGTTTGCTCCTGCTGGGTCAGCCGAGCAGCAAATTTCTACTTAACCACCTGCTATTATGAGAGACATCAGGGCTGCATCTTTTGAGCCCAGTACTGAGCCTGAAAAGCGTTTCCAACCCCACTTACAAGTGAAACTTGCTAAAATGTGCCTGGCTGCTCTTCACTGAAAAGCTTGGTTCTGCATACATTTTTAGCATACGTTTGCTCCTGCTGGGTCAGCCGAGCAGCAAATTTCTACTTAACCACCTGCTATCATGAGAGACATCAGGGCTGCATCTTTTGAGCCCAGTACTGAGCCTGAAAAGCGTTTCCCACCCCACTTACAAGTGAAACTTGCTAAAATGTGCCTCTCTGCTCTTCACTGAAAAGCTTGGTTCTGCATACATTTTTGGCATACGTTTGCTCCTGCTGGGTTAGCCGAGCAGCGAATTTCTACTTAACCACCTGCTATCATGAGAGACATCAGGGCTGCATCTTTTGAGGCCAGTACTGAGCCTGAATAGCATTTCCAATCCCACTTACAAGTGAAACTTGCTAAAATGTGCCTAGCTGCTCTTCACTGAAAAGCTTGTTTCTGCATACATTTTTGGCATACGTTTGATCCTGCTGGGTCAGCCGAGCAGCGAATTTCTACTTAACACCTGCTATCATGAGAGACATCAGGGCTGCATCTTTTGAGCCCAGTACTGAGCCTGAAAAGCATTTCCAACCCCACTTACAAGTGAAACTTGCTAAAATGTGCCTAGCTGCTCTTCACTGAAAAGCTTGTTTCTGCATACATTTTTGGCATACGTTTGCTCCTGCTGGGTCAGCCGAGCAGCGAATTTCTACTTAACCACCTGCTATCATGAGAGACATCAGAGCTGCATCTTTTGAGCCCAGTACTGAGCCTGAAAAGCGTTTCCAACCCCACTTACAAGTGAAACTTGCTAAAATGTGCCTGCCAGAGACATCAGGGCTGCATCTTTTGAGCCCAGTACTGAGCCTGAAAAGCGTTTCCAACCCCACCAACAAGTGAAACTTGCTAAAATATGCCTGGCTGCTCTTCACTGAAATGCTTGGTTCTGCATACATTTTTAGCATACGTTTGCTCCTGCTGGGTCAGCCGAGCAGCAAATTTCTACTTAACCACCTGCTATCATGAGAGACATCAGGGCTGCATCTTTTGAGCCCAGTACTGAGCCTGAAAAGCATTTCCAACCCCACTTACAAGTGAAACTTGCTAAAATGTGCCTAGCTGCTCTTCACTGAAGAGCTTGTTTCTGCATACATTTTTGGCATACGTTTGCTCCTGCTGGGTCAGCCGAGCAGCAAATTTCAACTCAACCACCTGCTATCATGAGAGACATCAGGGCTGCATCTTTTGAGCCCAGTACTGAGCCTGAAAAGCGTTTCCAACCCCACTTACAAGTGAAACTTGCTAAAATGTGCCTCTCTGCTCTTCACTGAAAAGCTTGGTTCTGCACACATTTTTAGCATACGATTGCTCCTGCTGGGTCAGCCGAGCAGCAAATTTCTACTTAACCGCCTGCTATCATGAGAGACATCAGGGCTGCATCTTTTGAGCCCAGTACTGAGCCTCAAAAGCGTTTCCAGCCCCACTTACAAGTGAAACTTGCTAAAATGTGCCTCTCTGCTCTTCACTGAAAAGCTTGGTTCTGCACACATTTTTAGCATACGTTTGCTCCTGCTGGGTCAGCCGAGCAGCAAATTTCTACTTAACCACCTGCTATCATGAGAGACATCAGGGCTGCATCTTTTGAGCCCAGTACTGAGCCTGAAAAGCATTTCCAACCCCACTTACAAGTGAAACGTGCTAAAATGTGCCTGGCTGCTCTTCACTGAAAAGCTTGGTTCTGCATACATTTTTAGCACACGTTTGCTTCTGCTGGGTCAGCCGAGCAGCAAATTTCTACTTAACCACCTGCTATCATGAGAGACATCAGGGCTGCATCTTTTGAGCCCAGTACTGAGCCTGAAAAGCGTTTCCAACCCCAACAACAAGTGAAACTTGCTAAAATATGCCTGGCTGCTCTTCACTGAAATGCTTGGTTCTGCATACATTTTTAGCATACGTTTGCTCCTGCTGGGTCAGCCTAGCAGCAAATTTCTACTTATCCACCTGCTATCATGAGAGACATCAGGGCTGCATCTTTTGAGCCCAGTACTGAGCCTGAAAAGCATTTCCAACCCCACTTACAAGTGAAACTTGCTAAAATGTGCCTAGCTGCTCTTCACTGTAGAGCTTGTTTCTGCATACATTTTTGGCATACGTTTGCTCCTGCTGGGTCAGCCGAGCAGCAAATTTCAACTTAACCACCTGCTATCATGAGAGACATCAGGGCTGCATCTTTTGAGCCCCGTACTGAGCCTGAAAAGCGTTTCCAATCCCACTTACAAGTGAAACTTGCTAAAATGTGCCTCTCTGCTCTTCACTGCAAAGCTTGGTTCTGCACACATTTTTAGCATACGATTGCTCCTGCTGGGTCAGCCGAGCAGCACATTTCTACTTAACCACCTGCTATCATGAGAGACATCAGGGCTGCATCTTTTGAGCCCAGTACTGAGCCTGAAAAGCGTTTCCAGCCCCACTTACAAGTGAAACTTGCTAAAATGTGCCTCTCTGCTCTTCACTGAAAAGCTTGGTTCTGCACACATTTTTAGCATACGTTTGCTCCTGCTGGGTCAGCCGAGCAGCAAATTTCTACTTAACCACCTGCTATCATGAGAGACATCAGGGCTGCATCTTTTGAGCCCAGTACTGAGCCTGAAAAGCATTTCCAACCCCACTTACAAGTGAAACGTGCTAAAATGTGCCTGGCTGCTCTTCACTGAAAAGCTTGGTTCTGCATAAATTTTTAGCATACGTTTGCTTCTGCTGGGTCAGCCGAGCAGCAAATTTCTACTTAACCACCTGCTATCATGAGAGACATCAGGGCTGCATCTTTTGAGCCCAGTACTGAGCCTGAAAAGCGTTTCCAACCCCACCAACAAGTGAAACTTGCTAAAATATGCCTGGCTGCTCTTCACTGAAATGCTTGGTTCTGCATACATTTTTAGCATACGTTTGCTCCTGCTGGGTCAGCTGAGCAGCAAATTTCTACTTAACCACCTGCTATCATGAGAGACATCAGGGCTGCATCTTTTGAGCCCAGTAGTGAGCCTGAAAAGCGTTTCCAACCCCACTTACAAGTGAAAGTTGCTAAAATGTGCCTGGCTGCTCTTCACTGAAAAGCTTGGTTCTGCATACATTTTTAGCATACGTTTGCTCCTGCTGGGTCAGCCGAGCAGCAAATTTCTACTTAACCACCTGCTATTATGAGAGACATCAGGGCTGCATCTTTTGAGCCCAGTACTGAGCCTGAAAAGCGTTTCCAACCCCACTTACAAGTGAAACTTGCTAAAATGTGCCTGGCTGCTCTTCACTGAAAAGCTTGGTTCTGCATACATTTTTAGCATACGTTTGCTCCTGCTGGGTCAGCCGAGCAGCAAATTTCTACTTAACCACCTGCTATCATGAGAGACATCAGGGCTGCATCTTTTGAGCCCAGTACTGAGCCTGAAAAGCGTTTCCCACCCCACTTACAAGTGAAACTTGCTAAAATGTGCCTCTCTGCTCTTCACTGAAAAGCTTGGTTCTGCATACATTTTTGGCATACGTTTGCTCCTGCTGGGTTAGCCGAGCAGCGAATTTCTACTTAACCACCTGC
Source organism: Lissotriton helveticus (assembly GCF_964261635.1). Lineage (NCBI taxonomy): Eukaryota > Metazoa > Chordata > Amphibia > Caudata > Salamandridae > Lissotriton > Lissotriton helveticus. The sequence goes on along the minus strand of NC_136065.1, from coordinate 743,900,528 downwards.
TATCATGAGAGACATCAGGGCTGCATCTTTTGAGGCCAGTACTGAGCCTGAATAGCATTTCCAATCCCACTTACAAGTGAAACTTGCTAAAATGTGCCTAGCTGCTCTTCACTGAAAAGCTTGTTTCTGCATACATTTTTGGCATACGTTTGATCCTGCTGGGTCAGCCGAGCAGCGAATTTCTACTTAACACCTGCTATCATGAGAGACATCAGGGCTGCATCTTTTGAGCCCAGTACTGAGCCTGAAAAGCATTTCCAACCCCACTTACAAGTGAAACTTGCTAAAATGTGCCTAGCTGCTCTTCACTGAAAAGCTTGTTTCTGCATACATTTTTGGCATACGTTTGCTCCTGCTGGGTCAGCCGAGCAGCGAATTTCTACTTAACCACCTGCTATCATGAGAGACATCAGAGCTGCATCTTTTGAGCCCAGTACTGAGCCTGAAAAGCGTTTCCAACCCCACTTACAAGTGAAACTTGCTAAAATGTGCCTGCCAGAGACATCAGGGCTGCATCTTTTGAGCCCAGTACTGAGCCTGAAAAGCGTTTCCAACCCCACCAACAAGTGAAACTTGCTAAAATATGCCTGGCTGCTCTTCACTGAAATGCTTGGTTCTGCATACATTTTTAGCATACGTTTGCTCCTGCTGGGTCAGCCGAGCAGCAAATTTCTACTTAACCACCTGCTATCATGAGAGACATCAGGGCTGCATCTTTTGAGCCCAGTACTGAGCCTGAAAAGCATTTCCAACCCCACTTACAAGTGAAACTTGCTAAAATGTGCCTCTCTGCTCTTCACTGAAAAGCTTGGTTCTGCACACATTTTTAGCATACGATTGCTCCTGCTGGGTCAGCCGAGCAGCAAATTTCTACTTAACCACCTGCTATCATGAGAGACATCAGGGCTGCATCTTTTGAGCCCAGTACTGAGCCTGAAAAGCGTTTCCAGCCCCACTTACAAGTGAAACTTGCTAAAATGTGCCTCTCTGCTCTTCACTGAAAAGCTTGGTTCTGCACACATTTTTAGCATACGTTTGCTCCTGCTGGGTCAGCCGAGCAGCAAATTTCTACTTAACCACCTGCTATCATGAGAGACATCAGGGCTGCATCTTTTGAGCCCAGTACTGAGCCTGAAAAGCATTTCCAACCCCACTTACAAGTGAAACGTGCTAAAATGTGCCTGGCTGCTCTTCACTGAAAAGCTTGGTTCTGCATACATTTTTAGCATACGTTTGCTTCTGCTGGGTCAGCCGAGCAGCAAATTTCTACTTAACCACCTGCTATCATGAGAGACATCAGGGCTGCATCTTTTGAGCCCAGTACTGAGCCTGAAAAGCGTTTCCAACCCCAACAACAAGTGAAACTTGCTAAAATATGCCTGGCTGCTCTTCACTGAAATGCTTGGTTCTGCATACATTTTTAGCACCTGAAAAGCATTTCAAACCCCACTTACAAGTGAAACTTGCTAAAATGTGCTTGGCTGCTCTTCACTGAAAAGCTTGGTTCTGTATACATTTTTGGCATACGTTTGCTCCTGCTGGGTGAGCCGAGCAGCGAATTTCTACTTAACCACCTGCTATCGTGAGAGACATCAGGGCTGCATCTTTTGAGCCCAGTACTGAGCCTGAAAAGCGTTTCCAACCCCACCAACAAGTGAAACTTGCTAAAATATGCCTGGCTGCTCTTCACTGAAATGCTTGGTTCTGCATACATTTTTAGCATATGTTTGCTCCTGCTGGGTCAGCCGAGCAGCAAATTTCTACTTAACCACCTGCTATCATGAGAGACATCAGGGCTGCATCTTTTGAGCCCAGTACTGAGCCTGAAAAGCGTTTCCAACCCCACTTACAAGTGAAACTTGCTAAAATATGCCTCTCTGCTCTTCACTGAAAAGCTTGGTTCTGCACACATTTTTAGCATACGATTGCTCCTGCTGGGTCAGCCGAGCAGCAAATTTCTACTTAACCACCTGCTATCATGAGAGACATCAGGGCTGCATCTTTTGAGCCCAGTACTGAGCCTGAAAAGCGTTTCCAGCCCCACTTACAAGTGAAACTTGCTAAAATGTGCCTCTCTGCTCTTCACTGAAAAGCTTGGTTCTGCACACATTTTTAGCATACGTTTGCTCCTGCTGGGTCAGCCGAGCAGCAAATTTCTACTTAACCACCTGCTATCATGAGAGACATCAGGGGTGCATCTTTTGAGCCCAGTACTGAGCCTGAAAAGCATTTCCAACCCCACTTACAAGTGAAACTTGCTAAAATGTGCCTCTCTGCTCTTCACTGAAAAGCCTGGTTCTGCATACATTTTTGGCATACGTTTGCTCCTGCTGGGTTAGCCGAGCAGTGAATTTCTACTTAACCACCTGCTATCATGAGAGACATCAGGGCTGCATCTTTTGAGCCCAGTACTGAGCCTGAAAAGCGTTTCCAACCCCAACAACAAGTGAAACTTGCTAAAATATGCCTGGCTGCTCTTCACTGAAATGCTTGGTTCTGCATACATTTTTAGCACCTGAAAAGCATTTCAAACCCCACTTACAAGTGAAACTTGCTAAAATGTGCCTGGCTGCTCTTCACTGAAAAGCTTGGTTCTGCATACATTTTTGGCATACGTTTGCTCCTGCTGGGTGAGCCGAGCAGCGAATTTCTACTTAACCACCTGCTATCATGAGAGACATCAGGGCTGCATCTTTTGAGCCCAGTACTGAGCCTGAAAAGCGTTTCCAACCCCACCAACAAGTGAAACTTGCTAAAATATGCCTGACTGCTCTTCACTGAAATGCTTGGTTCTGCATACATTTTTAGCATACGTTTGCTCCTGCTGGGTCAGCCGAGCAGCAAATTTCTACTTAACCACCTGCTATCATGAGAGACATCAGGGCTGCATCTTTTGAGCCCAGTACTGAGCCTGAAAAGCATTTCCAACCCCACTTACAAGTGAAACTTGCTAAAATGTGCCTAGCTGCTCTTCACTGAAGAGCTTGTTTCTGCATACATTTTTGGCATACGTTTGCTCCTGCTGGGTCTGCCGAGCAACAAATTTCTACTTAACCACCTGCTATCATGAGAGACATCAGGGCTGCATCTTTTGAGCCCAGTACTGAGCCTGAAAAGCGTTTCCAACCCCACTTACAAGTGAAACTTGCTAAAATATGCCTCTCTGCTCTTCACTGAAAAGCTTGGTTCTGCACACATTTTTAGCATACGATTGCTCCTGCTGGGTCAGCCGAGCAGCAAATTTCTACTTAACCACCTGCTATCATGAGAAACATCAGGGCTGCATCTTTTGAGCCCAGTACTGAGCCTGGAAAGCGTTTCCAGCCCCACTTACAAGTGAAACTTGCTAAAATGTGCCTCTCTGCTCTTCACTGAAAAGCTTGGTTCTGCACACATTTTTAGCATACGTTTGCTCCTGCTGGGTCAGCCGAGCAGCAAATTTCTACTTAACCACCTGCTATCATGAGAGACATCAGGGGTGCATCTTTTGAGCCCAGTACTGAGCCTGAAAAGCATTTCCAACCCCACTTACAAGTGAAACTTGCTAAAATGTGCCTCTCTGCTCTTCACTGAAAAGCCTGGTTCTGCATACATTTTTGGCATACGTTTGCTCCTGCTGGGTTAGCCGAGCAGTGAATTTCTACTTAACCACCTGCTATCATGAGAGACATCAGGGCTGCATCTTTTGAGCCCAGTACTGAGCCTGAAAAGCGTTTCCAACCCCACTTACAAGTGAAACTTGCTCAAATGTGCCTGGCTGCTCTTCACTGAAAAGCTTGGTTCTGCATACATTTTTGGCATAGGTTTGCTCCTGCTGGGTCAGCCGAGCAGCGAATTTCTACTTAACCACCTGCTATCATGAGAGACATCAGGGCTGCATCTTTTGAGCCCAGTACTGAGCCCGAAAAGCATTTCCAACCCCACTTACAAGTGAAACTTGCTAAAATGTGCCTAGCTGCTCTTCACTGAAAAGCTTGTTTCAGCATACATTTTTGGCATGCATTTGCTCCTGCTGGGTCAGCCGAGCAGTGAATTTCTACTTAACCACCTGCTATCATGAGAGACATCAGGGCTGCATCTTTTGAGCCCAGTACTGAGCCTGAAAAGCGTTTCCAACCCCACTTACAAGTGAAACTTGCTAAAATGTGCCTGGCTGCTCTTCACTGAAAAGCTTGATTCTGCATACATTTTTAGCATACGTTTGCTCCTGCTGGGTCAGCCGAGCAGCAAATTTCTACTTAACCACCTGCTATCATGAGAGAGATCAGGGCTGCATCTTTTGAGCCCAGTACTGAGACTGAAAAGCATTTCCAACCCCACTTACAAGTGAAACTTGCTAAAGCTGCTCTTCACTGAAAAGCTTGGTTCTGCACACATTTTTAGCATACGTTTGCTCCTGCTGGGTCAGCCGAGCAGCAAATTTCTACTTAACCACCTGCTATCATGAGAGACATCAGGGCTGCATCTTTTGAGCCCAGTACTGAGCCTGAAAATCGTTTCCAACCCCACTTACAAGTGAAACTTGCTAAAATGTGCCTGGCTGCTCTTCACTGAAAAGCTTGGTTCTGCATACATTTTTAGCATACGTTTGCTCCTGCTGGGTCAGCCGAGCAGCAAATTTCTACTTAACCACCTGCTATCATGAGAGACATCAGGGCTGCATCTTTTGAGCCCATTACTGAGCCTGAAAAGCATTTCCAACCCCACTTACAAGTGAAACTTGCTAAAATGTGCCTCTCTGCTCTTCACTGAAAAGCTTGGTTCTGCATACATTTTTCGCATAGGTTTGCTCCTGTTGGGTTAGCCGAGCAGCGAATTTCTACTTAACCACCTGCTATCATGAGAGACATCAGGGATGCATCTTTTGAGCCCAGTAATGAGCCTGAAAAGCGTTTCCAACCCCACTTACAAGTGAAACTTGCTAAAATGTACCTCTCTGCTCTTCACTGAAAAGCTGATTCTGCGTATATTTTTGGCATAGGTTTGCTCCTGCTGGCTCAGCCGAGCAGCACATTTCTACTTAACCACCTGCTATCATGAGAGACATCAGGGCTGCATCTTTTGAGGCCAGTACTAAGCCTGAAAAGCATTTCCAACCCCACTTACAAGTGAAACTTGCTAAAATGTGCCTAGCTGCTCTACACTGAAAAGCTTGTTTCTGCATACATTTTTGGCATACGTTTGCTCCTGCTGGGTCAGCCGAGCAGCGAATTTCTACTTAACCACCTGCTATCATGAGAGACATCAGGGCTGCATCTTTTGAGCCCAGTACTGAGCCTGAAAAGCGTTTCCAACCCCACTTACAAGTGAAACTTGCTAAAATGTGTCTGGCTGCTATTCACTAAAAAGCTTGGTTCTGCACACATTTTTTGCATACGTTTGCTCCTGCTGGGTCAGCCGAGCAGCAAATTTCTACTTAACCACCTGCTATCATGAGAGACATCAGAGCTGCATCTTTTGAGCCCAGTACTGAGCCTGAAAAGCGTTTCCAACCCCACTTACAAGTGAAACTTGCTAAAATGTGCCTGGCTGCTCTTCACTGAAAAGCTTGGTTCTGCATACATTTTTAGCATACGTTTGCTCCTGCTGGGTCAGCCGAGCAGCAAATTTCTACTTAACCACCTGCTATCATGAGAGAGATCAGGGCTGCATCTTTTGAGCCCAGTACTGAGACTGAAAAGCATTTCCAACCCCACTTACAAGTGAAACTTGCTAAAGCTGCTCTTCACTGAAAAGCTTGGTTCTGCACACATTTTTAGCATACGTTTGCTCCTGCTGGGTCAGCCGAGCAGCAAATTTCTACTTAACCACCTGCTATCATGAGAGACATCAGGGCTGCATCTTTTGAGCCCAGTACTGAGCCTGAAAAGCGTTTCCAACCCCACTTACAAGTGAAACTTGCTAAAATGTGCCTGGCTGCTCTTCACTGAAAAGCTTGGTTCTGCATACATTTTTAGCATACGTTTGCTCCTGCTGGGTCAGCCGAGCAGCAAATTTCTACTTAACCACCTGCTATCAGGAGAGACATCAGGGCTGCATCTTTTGAGCCCATTACTGAGCCTGAAAAGCATTTCCAACCCCACTTACAAGTGAAACTTGCTAAAATGTGCCTCTCTGCTCTTCACTGAAAAGCTTGGTTCTGCATACATTTTTCGCATAGGTTTGCTCCTGCTGGGTTAGCCGAGCAGCGAATTTCTACTTAACCACCTGCTATCATGAGAGACATCAGGGATGCATCTTTTGAGCCCAGTAATGAGCCTGAAAAGCGTTTCCAACCCCACTTACAAGTGAAACTTGCTAAAATGTGCCTCTCTGCTCTTCACTGAAAAGCTGATTCTGCGTATATTTTTGGCATAGGTTTGCTCCTGCTGGGTCAGCCGAGCAGCACATTTCTACTTAACCACCTGCTATCATGAGAGACATCAGGGCTGCATCTTTTGAGGCCAGTACTAAGCCTGAAAAGCATTTCCAACCCCACTTACAAGTGAAACTTGCTAAAATGTGCCTAGCTGCTCTACACTGAAAAGCTTGTTTCTGCATACATTTTTGGCATACGTTTGCTCCTGCTGGGTCAGCCGAGCAGCGAATTTCTACTTAACCACCTGCTATCATGAGAGACATCAGGGCTGCATCTTTTGAGCCCAGTACTGAGCCTGAAAAGCGTTTCCAACCCCACTTACAAGTGAAACTTGCTAAAATGTGTCTGGCTGCTATTCACTGAAAAGCTTAGTTCTGCACACATTTTTTGCATACGTTTGCTCCTGCTGGGTCAGCCGAGCAGCAAATTTCTACTTAACCACCTGCTATCATGAGAGACATCAGGGCTGCATCTTTTGAGCCCAGTACTGAGCCTGAAAAGCGTTTCCAACCCCACTTACAAGTGAAACTTGCTAAAATGTGCCTGGCTGCTCTTCTCTGAAAAGCTTTGTTCTGCATACATTTTTAGCATACGTTTGCTCCTGCTGGGTCAACCGAGCAACAAATTTCTACTTATCCACCTGCTATCATGAGAGACATCAGGGCTGCATCTTTTGAGCCCAGTACTGAGCCTGAAAAGCATTTCTAACCCCACTTACAAGTGAAACTTGCTAAAATGTGCCTGGCTGCTCTTCACTGAAAAGCTTGCTTCTGCATACATTTTTGGCATACGTTTGCTCCTGCTGGGTTAGCCGAGCAGCGAATTTCTACTTAACTACCTGCTATCATGAGAGACATCAGGGCTGCATCTTTTGAGCCCAGTACTGAGCCTGAAAAGCATTTCCAACCCCACTTACAAGTGAAACTTGCTAAAATGTGCCTGGCTGCTCTTCACTGAAAAACTTGGTTCTGCATACATTTTTAGCATATGTTTGCTCCTGCTGGGCCAGCCGAGCAGCGAATTTCTACTTAACCACCTGCTTTCATGAGAGAGATCAGGGCTGCATCTTTTGAGCCCAGTACTGAGCCTGAAAAATGTTTCCAACCCCACTTACAAGTGAAACTTGCTAAAATGTGCCTGGCTGCTCTTCACTGAAAAGCTTGGTTCTGCATACTTTTTTGGAATACGTTTGCTCCTGCTGGGTCAGCCGAGCAGCGAATTTCTACTTAACCACCTTCTATCATGAGAGAGATCAGGGCTGCATCTTTTGAGCCCAGTACTGAGCCTGAAAAGCGTTTCCAACCCCACTTACAAGTGAAACTTGCTAAAATGTGCCTGGCTGCTCTTCACTGAAAAGCTTGGTTCTGCATACATTTTTGGCATACGTTTGCTCCTGCTGGGTCAGCCGAGCAGCGCATTTCTACTTAACCACCTGCTATCATGAGAGAGATCGGGGCTGCATCTTTTGAGCCCAGTACTGAGCCTGAAAAGCGTTTCCAACCCCACTTACAAGTGAAACTTGCTAAAATATGCCTCTCTGCTCTTCACTGAAAAGCTTGGTTCTGCACACATTTTTAGCATACGATTGCTCCTGCTGGGTCAGCCGAGCAGCAAATTTCTACTTAAGCACCTGCTATCATGAGAGACATCAGGGCTGCATCTTTTGAGCCCAGTACTGAGCCTGAAAAGCGTTTCCAGCCCCACTTACAAGTGAAACTTGCTAAAATGTGCCTCTCTGCTCTTCACTGAAAAGCTTGGTTCTGCACACATTTTTAGCATACGTTTGCTCCTGCTGGGTCAGTCGAGCAGCAAATTTCTACTTAACCACCTGTTATCATGAGAGACATCAGGGGTGCATCTTTTGAGCCCAGTACTGAGACTGAAAAGCATTTCCAACCCCACTTACAAGTGAAACTTGCTAAAATGTGCCTCTCTGCTCTTCACTGAAAAGCCTGGTTCTGCATACATTTTTGGCATACGTTTGCTCCTGCTGGGTCAGCCGAGCAGCGAATTTCTACTTAACCACCTGCTATCATGAGAGACATCAGGGCTGCATCTTTTGAGCCCAGTACTGAGCCTGAAAAGCGTTTCCAACCCCACTTACAAGTGAAACTTGCTCAAATGTGCCTGGCTGCTCTTCACTGAAAAGCTTGGTTCTGCATACATTTTTGGCATAGGTTTGCTCCTGCTGGGTCAGCCGAGCAGCGAATTTCTACTTAACCACCTGCTATCATGAGAGACATCAGGGCTGCATCTTTTGAGCCCAGTACTGAGCCCGAAAAGCATTTCCAACCCCACTTACAAGTGAAACTTGCTAAAATGTGCCTAGCTGCTCTTCACTGAAAAGCTTGTTTCTGCATACATTTTTGGCATGCATTTGCTCCTGCTGGGTCAGCCGAGCAGCGAATTTCTACTTAACCACCTGCTATCATGAGAGACATCAGGGCTGCATCTTTTGAGCCCAGTACTGAGCCTGAAAAGCGTTTCCAACCCCACTTACAAGTGAAACTTGCTAAAATGTGCCTGGCTGCTCTTCACTGAAAAGCTTGGTTCTGCATACATTTTTAGCATACGTTTGCTCCTGCTGGGTCAGCCGAGCAGCAAATTTCTACTTAACCACCTGCTATCAGGAGAGACATCAGGGCTGCATCTTTTGAGCCCATTACTGAGCCTGAAAAGCATTTCCAACCCCACTTACAAGTGAAACTTGCTAAAATGTGCCTCTCTGCTCTTCACTGAAAAGCTTGGTTCTGCATACATTTTTCGCATAGGTTTGCTCCTGCTGGGTTAGCCGAGCAGCGAATTTCTACTTAACCACCTGCTATCATGAGAGACATCAGGGATGCATCTTTTGAGCCCAGTAATGAGCCTGAAAAGCGTTTCCAACCCCACTTACAAGTGAAACTTGCTAAAATGTGCCTCTCTGCTCTTCACTGAAAAGCTGATTCTGCGTATATTTTTGGCATAGGTTTGCTCCTGCTGGGTCAGCCGAGCAGCACATTTCTACTTAACCACCTGCTATCATGAGAGACATCAGGGCTGCATCTTTTGAGGCCAGTACTAAGCCTGAAAAGCATTTCCAACCCCACTTACAAGTGAAACTTGCTAAAATGTGCCTAGCTGCTCTACACTGAAAAGCTTGTTTCTGCATACATTTTTGGCATACGTTTGCTCCTGCTGGGTCAGCCGAGCAGCGAATTTCTACTTAACCACCTGCTATCATGAGAGACATCAGGGCTGCATCTTTTGAGCCCAGTACTGAGCCTGAAAAGCGTTTCCAACCCCACTTACAAGTGAAACTTGCTAAAATGTGTCTGGCTGCTATTCACTGAAAAGCTTAGTTCTGCACACATTTTTTGCATACGTTTGCTCCTGCTGGGTCAGCCGAGCAGCAAATTTCTACTTAACCACCTGCTATCATGAGAGACATCAGGGCTGCATCTTTTGAGCCCAGTACTGAGCCTGAAAAGCGTTTCCAACCCCACTTACAAGTGAAACTTGCTAAAATGTGCCTGGCTGCTCTTCTCTGAAAAGCTTTGTTCTGCATACATTTTTAGCATACGTTTGCTCCTGCTGGGTCAACCGAGCAACAAATTTCTACTTATCCACCTGCTATCATGAGAGACATCAGGGCTGCATCTTTTGAGCCCAGTACTGAGCCTGAAAAGCATTTCTAACCCCACTTACAAGTGAAACTTGCTAAAATGTGCCTGGCTGCTCTTCACTGAAAAGCTTGCTTCTGCATACATTTTTGGCATACGTTTGCTCCTGCTGGGTTAGCCGAGCAGCGAATTTCTACTTAACTACCTGCTATCATGAGAGACATCAGGGCTGCATCTTTTGAGCCCAGTACTGAGCCTGAAAAGCATTTCCAACCCCACTTACAAGTGAAACTTGCTAAAATGTGCCTGGCTGCTCTTCACTGAAAAACTTGGTTCTGCATACATTTTTAGCATATGTTTGCTCCTGCTGGGCCAGCCGAGCAGCGAATTTCTACTTAACCACCTGCTTTCATGAGAGAGATCAGGGCTGCATCTTTTGAGCCCAGTACTGAGCCTGAAAAATGTTTCCAACCCCACTTACAAGTGAAACTTGCTAAAATGTGCCTGGCTGCTCTTCACTGAAAAGCTTGGTTCTGCATACTTTTTTGGCATACGTTTGCTCCTGCTGGGTCAGCCGAGCAGCGAATTTCTACTTAACCACCTTCTATCATGAGAGAGATCAGGGCTGCATCTTTTGAGCCCAGTACTGAGCCTGAAAAGCGTTTCCAACCCCACTTACAAGTGAAACTTGCTAAAATGTGCCTGGCTGCTCTTCACTGAAAAGCTTGGTTCTGCATACATTTTTGGCATACGTTTGCTCCTGCTGGGTCAGCCGAGCAGCGCATTTCTACTTAACCACCTGCTATCATGAGAGAGATCGGGGCTGCATCTTTTGAGCCCAGTACTGAGCCTGAAAAGCGTTTCCAACCCCACTTACAAGTGAAACTTGCTAAAATATGCCTCTCTGCTCTTCACTGAAAAGCTTGGTTCTGCACACATTTTTAGCATACGATTGCTCCTGCTGGGTCAGCCGAGCAGCAAATTTCTACTTAACCACCTGCTATCATGAGAGACATCAGGGCTGCATCTTTTGAGCCCAGTACTGAGCCTGAAAAGCGTTTCCAGCCCCACTTACAAGTGAAACTTGCTAAAATGTGCCTCTCTGCTCTTCACTGAAAAGCTTGGTTCTGCACACATTTTTAGCATACGTTTGCTCCTGCTGGGTCAGCCGAGCAGCAAATTTCTACTTAACCACCTGTTATCATGAGAGACATCAGGGGTGCATCTTTTGAGCCCAGTACTGAGCCTGAAAAGCATTTCCAACCCCACTTACAAGTGAAACTTGCTAAAATGTGCCTCTCTGCTCTTCACTGAAAAGCCTGGTTCTGCATACATTTTTGGCATACGTTTGCTCCTGCTGGGTTAGCCGAGCAGCGAATTTCTACTTAACCACCTGCTATCATGAGAGACATCAGGGCTGCATCTTTTGAGCCCAGTACTGAGCCTGAAAAGCGTTTCCAACCCCACTTACAAGTGAAACTTGCTCAAATGTGCCTGGCTGCTCTTCACTGAAAAGCTTGGTTCTGCATACATTTTTGGCATAGGTTTGCTCCTGCTGGGTCAGCCGAGCAGCGAATTTCTACTTAACCACCTGCTATCACGAGAGACATCAGGGCTGCATCTTTTGAGCCCAGTACTGAGCCCGAAAAGCATTTCCAACCCCACTTACAAGTGAAACTTGCTAAAATGTGCCTAGCTGCTCTTCACTGAAAAGCTTGTTTCAGCATACATTTTTGGCATGCATTTGCTCCTGCTGGGTCAGCCGAGCAGTGAATTTCTACTTAACCACCTGCTATCATGAGAGACATCAGGGCTGCATCTTTTGAGCCCAGTACTGAGCCTGAAAAGCGTTTCCAACCCCACTTACAAGTGAAACTTGCTCAAATGTGCCTGGCTGCTCTTCACTGAAAAGCTTGGTTCTGCATACATTTTTGGCATAGGTTTGCTCCTGCTGGGTCAGCCGAGCAGCGAATTTCTACTTAACCACCTGCTATCATGAGAGACATCAGGGCTGCATCGTTTGAGCCCAGTACTGAGCCCGAAAAGCATTTCCAACCCCACTTACAAGTGAAACTTGCTAAAATGTGCCTAGCTGCTCTTCACTGAAAAGCTTGTTTCTGCATACATTTTTGGCATACGTTTGCTCCTGCTGGTTCAGCCGAGCAGTGAATTTCTACTTAACCACCTGCTATCATGAGAGACATCAGGGCTGCATCTTTTGAGCCCAGTACTGAGCCTGAAAAGCGTTTCCAACCCCACTTACAAGTGAAACTTGCTAAAATGTGCCTGGCTGCTCTTCACTGAAAAGCTTGGTTCTGCATACATTTTTAGCATACGTTTGCTCCTGCTGGGTCAGCCGAGCAGCAAATTTCTACTTAACCACCTGCTATCATGAGAGAGATCAGGGCTGCATCTTTTGAGCCCAGTACTGAGACTGAAAAGCATTTCCAACCCCACTTACAAGTGAAACTTGCTAAAGCTGCTCTTCACTGAAAAGCTTGGTTCTGCACACATTTTTAGCATACGTTTGCTCCTGCTGGGTCAGCCGAGCAGCAAATTTCTACTTAACCACCTGCTATCATGAGAGACATCAGGGCTGCATCTTTTGAGCCCAGTACTGAGCCTGAAAAGCGTTTCCAACCCCACTTACAAGTGAAACTTGCTAAAATGTGCCTGGCTGCTCTTCACTGAAAAGCTTGGTTCTGCATACATTTTTCGCATAGGTTTGCTCCTGCTGGGTTAGCCGAGCAGCGAATTTCTACTTAACCACCTGCTATCATGAGAGACATCAGGGATGCATCTTTTGAGCCCAGTAATGAGCCTGAAAAGCGTTTCCAACCCCACTTACAAGTGAAACTTGCTAAAATGTGCCTCTCTGCTCTTCACTGAAAAGCTGATTCTGCGTACATTTTTGGCATAGGTTTGCTCCTGCTGGGTCAGCCGAGCAGCACATTTCTACTTAACCACCTGCTATCATGAGAGACATCAGGGCTGCATCTTTTGAGGCCAGTACTAAGCCTGAAAAGCATTTCCAACCCCACTTACAAGTGAAACTTGCTAAAATGTGCCTAGCTGCTCTACACTGAAAAGCTTGTTTCTGCATACATTTTTGGCATACGTTTGCTCCTGCTGGGTCAGCCGAGCAGCGAATTTCTACTTAACCACCTGCTATCATGAGAGACATCAGGGCTGCATCTTTTGAGCCCAGTACTGAGCCTGAAAAGCGTTTCCAACCCCACTTACAAGTGAAACTTGCTAAAATGTGTCTGGCTGCTATTCACTGAAAAGCTTGGTTCTGCACACATTTTTTGCATACGTTTGCTCCTGCTGGGTCAGCCGAGCAGCAAATGTCTACTTAACCACCTGCTATCATGAGAGACATCAGGGCTGCATCTTTTGAGCCCAGTACTGAGCCTGAAAAGCGTTTCCAACCCCACTTACAAGTGAAACTTGCTAAAATGTGCCTGGCTGCTCTTCTCTGAAAAGCTTTATTCTGCATACATTTTTAGCATACGTTTGCTCCTGCTGGGTCAACCGAGCAGCAAATTTCTACTTATCCACCTGCTATCATGAGAGACATCAGGGCTGCATCTTTTGAGCCCAGTACTGAGCCTGAAAAGCATTTCAAACCCCACTTACAAGTGAAACTTGCTAAAATGTGCCTGGCTGCTCTTCACTGAAAAGCTTGGTTCTGCATACATTTTTGGCATACGTTTGCTCCTGCTGGGTGAGCCGAGCAGCGAATTTCTACTTAACCACCTGCTATCATGAGAGACATCAGGGCTGCATCTTTTGAGCCCAGTACTGAGCCTGAAAAGCGTTTCCAACCCCACCAACAAGTGAAACTTGCTAAAATATGCCTGGCTGCTCTTCACTGAAATGCTTGGTTCTGCATACATTTTTAGCATACGTTTGCTCCTGCTGGGTCAGCCGAGCAGCAAATTTCTACTTAACCACCTGCTATCATGAGAGACATCAGGGCTGCATCTTTTGAGCCCAGTACTGAGCCTGAAAAGCATTTCCAACCCCACTTACAAGTGAAACTTGCTAAAATGTGCCTAGCTGCTCTTCACTGAAGAGCTTGTTTCTGCATACATTTTTGGCATACGTTTGCTCCTGCTGGGTCAGCCGAGCAACAAATTTCTACTTAACCACCTGCTATCATGAGAGACATCAGGGCTGCATCTTTTGAGCCCAGTACTGAGCCTGAAAAGCGTTTCCAACCCCACTTACAAGTGAAACTTGCTAAAATATGCCTCTCTGCTCTTCACTGAAAAGCTTGGTTCTGCACACATTTTTAGCATACGATTGCTCCTGCTGGGTCAGCCGAGCAGCAAATTTCTACTTAACCACCTGCTATCATGAGAGACATCAGGGCTGCATCTTTTGAGCCCAGTACTGAGCCTGAAAAGCGTTTCCAGCCCCACTTACAAGTGAAACTTGCTAAAATGTGCCTCTCTGCTCTTCACTGAAAAGCTTGGTTCTGCACACATTTTTAGCATACGTTTGCTCCTGCTGGGTCAGCCGAGCAGCAAATTTCTACTTAACCACCTGCTATCATGAGAGACATCAGGGGTGCATCTTTTGAGCCCAGTACTGAGCCTGAAAAGCATTTCCAACCCCACTTACAAGTGAAACTTGCTAAAATGTGCCTCTCTGCTCTTCACTGAAAAGCCTGGTTCTGCATACATTTTTGGCATACGTTTGCTCCTGCTGGGTTAGCCGAGCAGTGAATTTCTACTTAACCACCTGCTATCATGAGAGACATCAGGGCTGCATCTTTTGAGCCCAGTACTGAGCCTGAAAAGCGTTTCCAACCCCACTTACAAGTGAAACTTGCTCAAATGTGCCTGGCTGCTCTTCACTGAAAAGCTTGGTTCTGCATACATTTTTGGCATAGGTTTGCTCCTGCTGGGTCAGCCGAGCAGCGAATTTCTACTTAACCACCTGCTATCATGAGAGACATCAGGGCTGCATCTTTTGAGCCCAGTACTGAGCCCGAAAAGCATTTCCAACCCCACTTACAAGTGAAACTTGCTAAAATGTGCCTAGCTGCTCTTCACTGAAAAGCTTGTTTCAGCATACATTTTTGGCATGCATTTGCTCCTGCTGGGTCAGCCGAGCAGTGAATTTCTACTTAACCACCTGCTATCATGAGAGACATCAGGGCTGCATCTTTTGAGCCCAGTACTGAGCCTGAAAAGCGTTTCCAACCCCACTTACAAGTGAAACTTGCTAAAATGTGCCTGGCTGCTCTTCACTGAAAAGCTTGGTTCTGCATACATTTTTAGCATACGTTTGCTCCTGCTGGGTCAGCCGAGCAGCAAATTTCTACTTAACCACCTGCTATCATGAGAGAGATCAGGGCTGCATCTTTTGAGCCCAGTACTGAGACTGAAAAGCATTTCCAACCCCACTTACAAGTGAAACTTGCTAAAGCTTTGGGGGCGTGGCTACGCGAGCGGAGATGGCGGTCGCAGCTTGCTAGAGCTCCCGCCGGCCCGCCGATTATCCGACGAATTATCCTGTCCCCAAACCCACAAACCCACTACCAGATAGCGACGGATGTTCCTACAGGCGCCGGGTGTCATCCGGTGGGCTCAGGGGTGATCCCGTACCCCCGGACAGAACCGAGCAGAGAGGGGCGAGGTGCGGCCTGGTGGTCACGGAGCAGCCGGGGCCTCGATTTTGGCGACGCGACAGGGTGCGCTGCCTGGCCCGGGGGCGGCCGCGGTGTTGGCTGTCCCTGAGGCCGCGATACTACAGGCGATCCTTCACCTGGGGCCAGGCTGGGCCGGAGAGAGGCACAGGCGCCACGAGTGGACTGTGGCAGCGGAGGCGGCCTGGTGACCTGGCGCAGCCGGGACCTCAATTTTCGCGGCCTCGTGTCGGGCCGGGGCCGGCGGCCTAGAGGAGTGACTGGTATCCCCTGGTGACCCTGGCAGGAGGCGGCCAGACGTAGGGCGACCGGCCCGGCGAGCAGCAACTGTGAGTAGTGGCCCTCCCCGGCCCCCCCCCCCCACCCACCCCCCGGGCCCACTATTCCGTGACATTCTTGGCATAGCAGTGCAGGACGCTGGGAGTCCTCGCACCTCCTGACAGGCAACGTGGGCCACGGGGGGGCCCTGGTCAGCGGCGGCTGGGGGGGCTGTTCCTGGGGGAAGTGGCTGAAGCCTGCCTCCCCCCCCTAATTCTCAACTGCCACTGGACCTTGCCGGAGAGGCTTCTTTCGGGTCTCCCTGACTGTGGACCGGCGACCCTAGTGGCCCTCATCCACCCGGGCGAACATGACCAGGGGAGGTGGTGGATCCACCAAGCAGGTGACCATCGACAAATTTACTGGCCCCGGTGGGGGCCCTGGATCATCGGGGGGTGGTCCATCAGGAGGAGGACCGGACAATACAGCCCTTATGGCGGCTATAACTCAGTCGCGAGACATGCTGGACGCAAAGATAGGGGCAGTTGGCGCAGACGTAACCCTGTTGCGCCAGGATCTTAGGAACGCTGTGGCACGAATCACGGAGGCCGAGTCCAGGGTGTCAGTGGTGGAAGAGGATGTAGGTGCCCTGAAGAAGAGAATGGCGGCGATGGAGGACGCGCAGCGGACCACAGCGCTCCGGGTGGAGGATGCTGAAGGGCGGGCACGGCGTAATAACCTCCGTTTTCTCGGCTTTCCAGAGAACTGTGCCAACGGCAATATGGAGCAGTTTCTCACACAGTGGCTGGAATCATGGATGCCCCCGGGGTCGCTGTCTGCCTGTTTTGTTATCGAAAGAGCACACCGCGCCCTGACACAAAGGCCGCCTGAGGGCGAGCGGCCTAGGGCAGTGATCGCTAGGCTGTTAAATTACCACGACAGGGACGCTATACTGAGGGAAGCCAGATCCAAGGAAACCCTCCTGTTTGAAAGTCAAAAGATCATGATTTTCCCTGATTATACTAGACTTGTGCAGCAACGGCGCCAGTCTTTCGTGGCGGCTAAGGCTAAGCTGAGAGGTCTTAAGCTACAATACTCCCTGCTGTACCCGGCGCGCCTGCGGGTGATATTCCAGTCACGGACATTGTTTTTTGATACCCCGGAAGACCTATTCAAGTGGACGGATGAAACAGTGCGGGTCAGACCGAATCCTCAGCCAGGACTTCATCCGGGCACCCCTGAGGGTTCACCGCGGGCGCAAAGAGACCGAACGACACAGAATGGGCGGTCCAAACGCTCTAAATCACGCAGGCGTGCGGCCTCGGTGGATGGCTCACTGGACGCTGGCAGACCAGAGGACTCGGAGCAGTCGGGAACAGATCACTGAAGTCTCCGGAGCCTCGGCTCCCATTTATTGCTAGAAATGCTGAGACTCCGGGCTGGGTGCGCTGAGTCGCTTGTGACCTGTGCACTACTGATCACTGTGCAGCTCTGAGATAGTACTGTTTTGCTCTCCTGATTGGGGGGAGAGTTCTTGGGTGGGTTTGGGACTTGGGGACTGCGATATAAGGGCTACCACTCCCCTAGTTGTGAGTGGGATGTCAAGGGGAGGGGGGTGTGTTTATGGTTTTTCTGCTTGGGATGTTGGGATCCATTGGTATGGGTGGGCCCGGGCCCTCGGTTTTGGGCTCGAGACTACCCATGCCGCGACAGGTACTTCATGGTTCATTGAGGTATAGGGTGGGGGGAGGCGGGATGCGGGCGGTCGGAGTTGCGACTGCTGAGTTGGGGGAGGGAACTGTTGCAGATCATGGGACGAAGGGGTTGATAGTTTTTCTTGGGGTAGTTAGCGTAATGCATGTGTGTACCAAAATGATGCTTTGTGTGGTGTGTGGCGGGTGGTGCGGGCCTGAGGGGCTTTTATGGTGGACTCCGATTGATTATGGCTGAATCGATCGACCGACTCCCTGTAGACTTTATGCGGGTGGTTACGTGGAATGTCAGAGGATTGTTGGACAAGATTAAACGGGGGGCGGTGTTGCGATGGGGGAAAAGGGAAGCGGCAGATGTATTACTACTTCAAGAGACTCACATGATGGGCACTAAGGCACTGGGCCTACAGAGATTTGGATATCAGCAGGTCTTCCACGTGGGGTTCTCCAGAGGATCCAGGGGGGTGGCTATACTGATACACCGCAGGGTGGCGTATGTGCACGAGAAGCAGTGGGTGGATCCTCAGGGCCGCTACCTGTTTGTTAAGGGCATGGTGGGCACGGAGCCGGTGGTGTTTGGAAGTGTATACGCCCCCCCTCCCCTGCAGTGGGCCCTGGCAGAGCGGCTGTTTGCGGTATGGGAGGATATCTCTGGATCACTGGCAGTGGTTGGGGGTGATTGGAATGACGTGATGGACGTGAGTGTGGATCGCCGGAGACGTCAGGAGGTGACTGGCACCACCCCCCCCTCCCTTCCGCCCACCAGATTGCATGCCATGAGTGAGGGGCTAGGTTGGGTGGATGCTTGGCGACATATGCACCCTGTAACCCAAGACTATACGTATGTCTCGGCAGTGCATGGCTCGTTCTCGCGGTTGGACTATGTGTTTTTGCCTGGAGAATATTTGTGTAGGGTGAAGGGCGCTGACATCTTGCCAAGGGGCCTGTCCGACCACTCCCCGGTTTCGGTTAAAATAGATCTCCATCGGAATCGGCAGCCGTTTAGATGGAGGATGTCCTCGTGGCATCTCCTTAAACCGGCATACGCTAAGCACTTACGAGAGACTATTGACCATTATTGGCGGGAGAACCTAGTGGAGGGTGCCGATGTAGGTGTGGTGTGGGAGGCTATGAAACCTACTATACGGGGAGTCGATATTGCATGGTGCTCGGCGGCCCGTCGACAGCGACGAGAACAAACTGCGGAGGCTGCTGCCCGAGTAGCGACCCTCGAACATGAACACAGTACCGGTGGTGATGGGGTGGATCTGCGGCTGCTCCTGCAGGCACAGCAATCATATGCGTCCCTATTGCTAGACGAAGCCAAACAGGCGTGGCTCGCCACCAGAAGTAGGGTGTATCAATGGGGGGACAAGTCGTGTTCCATGCTCCATAGATTGTGCCAACACAATTTCCAGCCCCTCGCACTACCAGGTCTCACGAACGACAACGGAGACGTTCTAACCGACCCAAACGAATTGGCGGCAAGCTTCGCCACGTACTTTACAGACCAGTATGCCCCACGTGACCAATTGCCTGAGGGCGACTTAGCCCGTTTCTTCGAGGAGTTCCCACCGGTGCCGGTGTCGGATGAGACCAGGGAGGCCCTGGATGCACCCCTCACGGCGGAAGAACTGGGAGACGCGTTGGGGCAACTCAACGCCGGTAAGGCCCCTGGACCAAACGGCTACCCATGTGAGTTTTTTAAAAGATTCCATGTGCAACTGGGATCGCACTACCGCCGAGCGCTGGAGGCGGCCCGTACCCGGGGTCTACTGCCACCGGACTGGCGCCATGCAGAAATAGTAGTCTTTCAGAAGCCTGGCAGGCCCCCAGATAGCCATGATTCCTATAGGCCCATCTCCTTAATCAATACTGAGGCTAAGATACTGGCCAAGGCCCTAGCGAACCGTTTGGCTCCACACATTACTGCCTTAGTCCATTCTGACCAGGCAGGCTTTATGCCCCGCAGGGCGACGCGACACAATATCAGGCGTGCGCAGGCGGCGATCGACGCTGTTGGAGCCCTGGGGGTCCAGGCGGCGTTGTTGCTGGCCGATATCAACAAGGCCTTCGACTCGGTTGGCTGGTCATACCTATTTACTTTGCTATCTTGGCTCAACTTAGGCCCGGTCTTCCTCTCCTATATAAAGCTCCTCTACACTGATGTTACAGCCTCGGTGCGGGTCGCCGGGGCGGTGTCAGAGACATTCCGCATAGGCCGTGGGACCAGGCAGGGCTGCCCGCTCTCCCCCTATCTTTTTGCACTGGCCATGGAGCCCTTGGCGGCGAGAGTGCGCCAGGATGCGCAGATACGGGGCTTTGTATGGAACACTACCCTGTCGGACAAGATCGCGCTATACGCGGATGATGTCCTCTTTTTTCTCACTGATTTGCAACGCTCGGGCCCACGTGTCTTGGAGATCATGCACCAGTTTGGAGAGGCCTCGGGCTTGTATCTCAACCTCCACAAGTCCACCCTGTGGGTGCTATCAGGAGACCCGGTGACAGACCCTTGGGCCTCGGGATTGCGAATGGCCACGACTGGGCTGAAATACCTCGGAGTGTTTCTCTCGGACTCGGTTGACACTGCCTGGGACCGTAACCTGCAGCCCGTCTGGGAACGAGTTCAGTCGGACGTCAAAACTTGGTCTCGAATGCCCCTGACAATCTTTGGCCGATCTGCCATTTTCAAGATGGTTGCGCTCCCGCGCCTACTCTACCAGTTGCAAAACCATCCGTATCCTATTCCACCTCGGTGGTTCAAACAGGTTAACTCAGTGCTGGGCCGCTTTCTCTGGGCGGGAGGCCCTGCCCGGGTGGCATTGCGCACATGCTTTCTGTCCACCTACTGTGGAGGCCTAGCCACCTCGGATCTGCAGTCGTACTACCAGGCCGCTCACCTCCTTATTCTGAACGAATGGTGGTACTGTGACGGTGGGGACCCGGCCTATGCCCTAGAGCGTGCTTTGATGGGCGATAACTCGCTCCATACCATCCTATACTCACCCCGACTGCGTGCCTCGCTGCCAAGGGTTACCAGACTCGTGTTTGCTATATGGCGACAGGCCTTGCGTCGCGTGGGCTGGTGGGGCCGACTGACCGCTGAAACACCTTTATGGCGGAACGGCATGCTACCTGAACTCTCTAAATTGCCAGGCTTCGATGGCTGGGATGCGATAGGTATCTCGCAGTTAGGTCAAGTGATGTCTGGTACGTCGCTCAAATCCTTTCAGGCCCTCAGTGCCGAATTTGATATGCCCCAATCTCAATTTTTCCGGTACCTTCAGTTCCGACATGCACTGACGCCCAGCATTGCCAACCTTGACTCACTCCCTGACTTTAGCCCGATCGAGGCGAAGGTCTTCATGGGTGATCTTGGGGACAAAAAAGTATCGCGCATTTATCAAACCATGGTCACCCACTGCTCCCCTACTCTTCTCTCACTGAAGGCGACTTGGGAAGTTGACCTCGGCCCCTTGGACGAAGACGACTGGCGAGAGGCCTTGGAATCCCCGAGGGGGGCGGCTATCGCAATGCGATTCCGACTCATCCAATTCAAGATTCTCCATAGGGCGTACTATACCCGAGAGCGTCTGTGGAAGGCGGGCCTGATTGGGTCCCCGGAATGTCTGCGGTGTGGGGCTGAGGTGGGTACGCTACTTCATACACTGTGGTCGTGCTCTAGGCTGGTTGGCTTCTGGAGGGGTGTTTGGGGCTGTCTGTCTGAGGTGTTGGGCTGGACCCTCCCCCGTACTCACCGTCTGGGACTGTTGCACGTCCTGGAAGGGGTTGGTGGCAATATTTATAAGCGGCACCTGCTCCTACTGGGGCTGGTGGTGGCTAAAAGGGACCTGGCCCGAGCGTGGAAGAATGTGCGCCCCCCCCCCCTGACTGCATGGAAGGCTGGTATGGACTTCTGTATGGGCCTGGAGAGACCTATATTTGAGGCGCGAGGATGCCCCCGCAAACACTTTAAGATTTGGAAGAGGTGGGCAGACTATAGAGATCTGACACTGGACCCTCCGGTAGAGCCAGAGGAGGACCTCTAGCCCCGTACTGGCTGGCAGGGCCCGTGTCCACGCACATTACCCACGTCATAATCTTACATCGTTACGGTTAGTACACACATGCATGGGGTTCGGGTGGGTTCCGGGTGGGATCGGGGAGTTGGGTGGGTAGGTAGCAGTATAAGGTGAAGGTGGGGTAACTGTTTTCTGGTATCCTTAATTGCATCATCTTCTTGCTTGGACACTTGGTTAAGTGCTGTGATTGTATCGTAATGTTTGGTGGTGTAGTCCTGACTGTGGGCTGCCACTATATTTCATATGCTCATCTTCACCAATAAACTGGTTGTGAAAAAAAACTTGCTAAAGCTGCTCTTCACTGAAAAGCTTGGTTCTGCACACATTTTTAGCATACGTTTGCTCCTGCTGGGTCAGCCGAGCAGCAAATTTCTACTTAACCACCTGCTATCATGAGAGACATCAGGGCTGCATCTTTTGAGCCCAGTACTGAGCCTGAAAAGCGTTTCCAACCCCACTTACAAGTGAAACTTGCTAAAATGTGCCTGGCTGCTCTTCACTGAAAAGCTTGGTTCTGCATACATTTTTAGCATACGTTTGCTCCTGCTGGGTCAGCCGAGCAGCAAATTTCTACTTAACCACCTGCTATCATGAGAGACATCAGGGCTGCATCTTTTGAGCCCATTACTGAGCCTGAAAAGCATTTCCAACCCCACTTACAAGTGAAACTTGCTAAAATGTGCCTCTCTGCTCTTCACTGAAAAGCTTGGTTCTGCATACATTTTTCGCATAGGTTTGCTCCTGTTGGGTTAGCCGAGCAGCGAATTTCTACTTAACCACCTGCTATCATGAGAGACATCAGGGATGCATCTTTTGAGCCCAGTAATGAGCCTGAAAAGCGTTTCCAACCCCACTTACAAGTGAAACTTGCTAAAATGTACCTCTCTGCTCTTCACTGAAAAGCTGATTCTGCGTATATTTTTGGCATAGGTTTGCTCCTGCTGGCTCAGCCGAGCAGCACATTTCTACTTAACCACCTGCTATCATGAGAGACATCAGGGCTGCATCTTTTGAGGCCAGTACTAAGCCTGAAAAGCATTTCCAACCCCACTTACAAGTGAAACTTGCTAAAATGTGCCTAGCTGCTCTACACTGAAAAGCTTGTTTCTGCATACATTTTTGGCATACGTTTGCTCCTGCTGGGTCAGCCGAGCAGCGAATTTCTACTTAACCACCTGCTATCATGAGAGACATCAGGGCTGCATCTTTTGAGCCCAGTACTGAGCCTGAAAAGCGTTTCCAACCCCACTTACAAGTGAAACTTGCTAAAATGTGTCTGGCTGCTATTCACTAAAAAGCTTGGTTCTGCACACATTTTTTGCATACGTTTGCTCCTGCTGGGTCAGCCGAGCAGCAAATTTCTACTTAACCACCTGCTATCATGAGAGACATCAGGGCTGCATCTTTTGAGCCCAGTACTGAGCCTGAAAAGCGTTTCCAACCCCACTTACAAGTGAAACTTGCTAAAATGTGCCTGGCTGCTCTTCACTGAAAAGCTTGGTTCTGCATACATTTTTAGCATACGTTTGCTCCTGCTGGGTCAGCCGAGCAGCAAATTTCTACTTAACCACCTGCTATCATGAGAGAGATCAGGGCTGCATCTTTTGAGCCCAGTACTGAGACTGAAAAGCATTTCCAACCCCACTTACAAGTGAAACTTGCTAAAGCTGCTCTTCACTGAAAAGCTTGGTTCTGCACACATTTTTAGCATACGTTTGCTCCTGCTGGGTCAGCCGAGCAGCAAATTTCTACTTAACCACCTGCTATCATGAGAGACATCAGGGCTGCATCTTTTGAGCCCAGTACTGAGCCTGAAAAGCGTTTCCAACCCCACTTACAAGTGAAACTTGCTAAAATGTGCCTGGCTGCTCTTCACTGAAAAGCTTGGTTCTGCATACATTTTTAGCATACGTTTGCTCCTGCTGGGTCAGCCGAGCAGCAAATTTCTACTTAACCACCTGCTATCAGGAGAGACATCAGGGCTGCATCTTTTGAGCCCATTACTGAGCCTGAAAAGCATTTCCAACCCCACTTACAAGTGAAACTTGCTAAAATGTGCCTCTCTGCTCTTCACTGAAAAGCTTGGTTCTGCATACATTTTTCGCATAGGTTTGCTCCTGCTGGGTTAGCCGAGCAGCGAATTTCTACTTAACCACCTGCTATCATGAGAGACATCAGGGATGCATCTTTTGAGCCCAGTAATGAGCCTGAAAAGCGTTTCCAACCCCACTTACAAGTGAAACTTGCTAAAATGTGCCTCTCTGCTCTTCACTGAAAAGCTGATTCTGCGTATATTTTTGGCATAGGTTTGCTCCTGCTGGGTCAGCCGAGCAGCACATTTCTACTTAACCACCTGCTATCATGAGAGACATCAGGGCTGCATCTTTTGAGGCCAGTACTAAGCCTGAAAAGCATTTCCAACCCCACTTACAAGTGAAACTTGCTAAAATGTGCCTAGCTGCTCTACACTGAAAAGCTTGTTTCTGCATACATTTTTGGCATACGTTTGCTCCTGCTGGGTCAGCCGAGCAGCGAATTTCTACTTAACCACCTGCTATCATGAGAGACATCAGGGCTGCATCTTTTGAGCCCAGTACTGAGCCTGAAAAGCGTTTCCAACCCCACTTACAAGTGAAACTTGCTAAAATGTGTCTGGCTGCTATTCACTGAAAAGCTTGGTTCTGCACACATTTTTTGCATACGTTTGCTCCTGCTGGGTCAGCCGAGCAGCAAATTTCTACTTAACCACCTGCTATCATGAGAGACATCAGGGCTGCATCTTTTGAGCCCAGTACTGAGCCTGAAAAGCGTTTCCAACCCCACTTACAAGTGAAACTTGCTAAAATGTGCCTGGCTGCTCTTCTCTGAAAAGCTTTGTTCTGCATACATTTTTAGCATACGTTTGCTCCTGCTGGGTCAACCGAGCAACAAATTTCTACTTATCCACCTGCTATCATGAGAGACATCAGGGCTGCATCTTTTGAGCCCAGTACTGAGCCTGAAAAGCATTTCTAACCCCACTTACAAGTGAAACTTGCTAAAATGTGCCTGGCTGCTCTTCACTGAAAAGCTTGCTTCTGCATACATTTTTGGCATACGTTTGCTCCTGCTGGGTTAGCCGAGCAGCGAATTTCTACTTAACTACCTGCTATCATGAGAGACATCAGGGCTGCATCTTTTGAGCCCAGTACTGAGCCTGAAAAGCATTTCCAACCCCACTTACAAGTGAAACTTGCTAAAATGTGCCTGGCTGCTCTTCACTGAAAAACTTGGTTCTGCATACATTTTTAGCATATGTTTGCTCCTGCTGGGCCAGCCGAGCAGCGAATTTCTACTTAACCACCTGCTTTCATGAGAGAGATCAGGGCTGCATCTTTTGAGCCCAGTACTGAGCCTGAAAAATGTTTCCAACCCCACTTACAAGTGAAACTTGCTAAAATGTGCCTGGCTGCTCTTCACTGAAAAGCTTGGTTCTGCATACTTTTTTGGCATACGTTTGCTCCTGCTGGGTCAGCCGAGCAGCGAATTTCTACTTAACCACCTTCTATCATGAGAGAGATCAGGGCTGCATCTTTTGAGCCCAGTACTGAGCCTGAAAAGCGTTTCCAACCCCACTTACAAGTGAAACTTGCTAAAATGTGCCTGGCTGCTCTTCACTGAAAAGCTTGGTTCTGCATACATTTTTGGCATACGTTTGCTCCTGCTGGGTCAGCCGAGCAGCGCATTTCTACTTAACCACCTGCTATCATGAGAGAGATCGGGGCTGCATCTTTTGAGCCCAGTACTGAGCCTGAAAAGCGTTTCCAACCCCACTTACAAGTGAAACTTGCTAAAATGTGCCTGGCTGCTCTTCACTGAAATGCTTGGTTCTGCATACATTTTTAGCATACGATTGCTCCTGCTGGGTCACCCGAGCAGCAAATTTCTACTTAACCACCTGCTATCATGAGAGACATCAGGGCTGCATCTTTTGAGCCCAGTACTGAGCCTGAAAAGCGTTTCCAACCCCACTTACAAGTGAAACTTGCTAAAATGTGCCTGGCTGCTCTTCACTGAAAAGCTTGGTTCTGCATACATTTTTAGCATACGTTTGCTCCTGCTGAGTCAGCCGAGCAGCAAATTTCTACTTAACCACCTGCTATCATGAGAGACATCAGGGCTGCATCTTTTGAGCCCAGTACTGAGCCTGAAAATCGTTTCCCACCCCACTTACAAGTGAAACTTGCTAAAATGTGCCTCTCTGCTCTTCACTGAAAAGCTTGGTTCTGCATACATTTTTGGCATACGTTTGCTCCTGCTGGGTTAGCCGAGCAGCAAATTTCTACTTAACCACCTGCTATCATGAGAGACATCAGGGCTGCATCTTATGAGGCCAGTACTGAGCCTGAAAAGCATTTCCAATCCCACTTACAAGTGAAAATTGCTAAAGTGCCTAGCTGCTCTTCACTGAAAAGCTTGTTTCTGCATACATTTTTGGCATACGTTTGATCCTGCTGGGTCAGCCGAGCAACGAATTTCTACTTAACCACCTGCTATCATGAGAGAGATCAGGGCTGCATCTTTTGAGCCCAGTACTGAGCCTGAAAAGCGTTTCCAACCCCACTTACAAGTGAAACTTGCTAAAATATGCCTCTCTGCTCTTCACTGAAAAGCTTGGTTCTGCACACATTTTTAGCATACGATTGCTCCTGCTGGGTCAGCCGAGCAGCAAATTTCTACTTAACCACCTGCTATCATGAGAGACATCAGGGCTGCATCTTTTGAGCCCAGTACTGAGCCTGAAAAGCGTTTCCAGCCCCACTTACAAGTGAAACTTGCTAAAATGTGCCTCTCTGCTCTTCACTGAAAAGCTTGGTTCTGCACACATTTTTAGCATACGTTTGCTCCTGCTGGGTCAGCCGAGCAGCAAATTTCTACTTAACCACCTGCTATCATGAGAGACATCAGGGGTGCATCTTTTGAGCCCAGTACTGAGCCTGAAAAGCATTTCCAACCCCACTTACAAGTGAAACTTGCTAAAATGTGCCTCTCTGCTCTTCACTGAAAAGCCTGGTTCTGCATACATTTTTGGCATACGTTTGCTCCTGCTGGGTTAGCCGAGCAGTGAATTTCTACTTAACCACCTGCTATCATGAGAGACATCAGGGCTGCATCTTTTGAGCCCAGTACTGAGCCTGAAAAGCGTTTCCAACCCCACTTACAAGTGAAACTTGCTCAAATGTGCCTGGCTGCTCTTCACTGAAAAGCTTGGTTCTGCATACATTTTTGGCATAGGTTTGCTCCTGCTGGGTCAGCCGAGCAGCGAATTTCTACTTAACCACCTGCTATCATGAGAGACATCAGGGCTGCATCTTTTGAGCCCAGTACTGAGCCCGAAAAGCATTTCCAACCCCACTTACAAGTGAAACTTGCTAAAATGTGCCTAGCTGCTCTTCACTGAAAAGCTTGTTTCAGCATACATTTTTGGCATGCATTTGCTCCTGCTGGGTCAGCCGAGCAGTGAATTTCTACTTAACCACCTGCTATCATGAGAGACATCAGGGCTGCATCTTTTGAGCCCAGTACTGAGCCTGAAAAGCGTTTCCAACCCCACTTACAAGTGAAACTTGCTAAAATGTGCCTGGCTGCTCTTCACTGAAAAGCTTGGTTCTGCATACATTTTTAGCATACGTTTGCTCCTGCTGGGTCAGCCGAGCAGCAAATTTCTACTTAACCACCTGCTATCATGAGAGAGATCAGGGCTGCATCTTTTGAGCCCAGTACTGAGACTGAAAAGCATTTCCAACCCCACTTACAAGTGAAACTTGCTAAAGCTGCTCTTCACTGAAAAGCTTGGTTCTGCACACATTTTTAGCATACGTTTGCTCCTGCTGGGTCAGCCGAGCAGCAAATTTCTACTTAACCACCTGCTATCATGAGAGACATCAGGGCTGCATCTTTTGAGCCCAGTACTGAGCCTGAAAAGCGTTTCCAACCCCACTTACAAGTGAAACTTGCTAAAATGTGCCTGGCTGCTCTTCACTGAAAAGCTTGGTTCTGCATACATTTTTAGCATACGTTTGCTCCTGCTGGGTCAGCCGAGCAGCAAATTTCTACTTAACCACCTGCTATCATGAGAGACATCAGGGCTGCATCTTTTGAGCCCATTACTGAGCCTGAAAAGCATTTCCAACCCCACTTACAAGTGAAACTTGCTAAAATGTGCCTCTCTGCTCTTCACTGAAAAGCTTGGTTCTGCATACATTTTTCGCATAGGTTTGCTCCTGTTGGGTTAGCCGAGCAGCGAATTTCTACTTAACCACCTGCTATCATGAGAGACATCAGGGATGCATCTTTTGAGCCCAGTAATGAGCCTGAAAAGCGTTTCCAACCCCACTTACAAGTGAAACTTGCTAAAATGTACCTCTCTGCTCTTCACTGAAAAGCTGATTCTGCGTATATTTTTGGCATAGGTTTGCTCCTGCTGGCTCAGCCGAGCAGCACATTTCTACTTAACCACCTGCTATCATGAGAGACATCAGGGCTGCATCTTTTGAGGCCAGTACTAAGCCTGAAAAGCATTTCCAACCCCACTTACAAGTGAAACTTGCTAAAATGTGCCTAGCTGCTCTACACTGAAAAGCTTGTTTCTGCATACATTTTTGGCATACGTTTGCTCCTGCTGGGTCAGCCGAGCAGCGAATTTCTACTTAACCACCTGCTATCATGAGAGACATCAGGGCTGCATCTTTTGAGCCCAGTACTGAGCCTGAAAAGCGTTTCCAACCCCACTTACAAGTGAAACTTGCTAAAATGTGTCTGGCTGCTATTCACTAAAAAGCTTGGTTCTGCACACATTTTTTGCATACGTTTGCTCCTGCTGGGTCAGCCGAGCAGCAAATTTCTACTTAACCACCTGCTATCATGAGAGACATCAGGGCTGCATCTTTTGAGCCCAGTACTGAGCCTGAAAAGCGTTTCTAACCCCACTTACAAGTGAAACTTGCTAAAATGTGCCTGGCTGCTCTTCACTGAAAAGCTTGGTTCTGCATACATTTTTAGCATACGTTTGCTCCTGCTGGGTCAGCCGAGCAGCAAATTTCTACTTAACCACCTGCTATCATGAGAGAGATCAGGGCTGCATCTTTTGAGCCCAGTACTGAGACTGAAAAGCATTTCCAACCCCACTTACAAGTGAAACTTGCTAAAGCTGCTCTTCACTGAAAAGCTTGGTTCTGCACACATTTTTAGCATACGTTTGCTCCTGCTGGGTCAGCCGAGCAGCAAATTTCTACTTAACCACCTGCTATCATGAGAGACATCAGGGCTGCATCTTTTGAGCCCAGTACTGAGCCTGAAAAGCGTTTCCAACCCCACTTACAAGTGAAACTTGCTAAAATGTGCCTGGCTGCTCTTCACTGAAAAGCTTGGTTCTGCATACATTTTTAGCATACGTTTGCTCCTGCTGGGTCAGCCGAGCAGCAAATTTCTACTTAACCACCTGCTATCAGGAGAGACATCAGGGCTGCATCTTTTGAGCCCATTACTGAGCCTGAAAAGCATTTCCAACCCCACTTACAAGTGAAACTTGCTAAAATGTGCCTCTCTGCTCTTCACTGAAAAGCTTGGTTCTGCATACATTTTTCGCATAGGTTTGCTCCTGCTGGGTTAGCCGAGCAGCGAATTTCTACTTAACCACCTGCTATCATGAGAGACATCAGGGATGCATCTTTTGAGCCCAGTAATGAGCCTGAAAAGCGTTTCCAACCCCACTTACAAGTGAAACTTGCTAAAATGTGCCTCTCTGCTCTTCACTGAAAAGCTGATTCTGCGTATATTTTTGGCATAGGTTTGCTCCTGCTGGGTCAGCCGAGCAGCACATTTCTACTTAACCACCTGCTATCATGAGAGACATCAGGGCTGCATCTTTTGAGGCCAGTACTAAGCCTGAAAAGCATTTCCAACCCCACTTACAAGTGAAACTTGCTAAAATGTGCCTAGCTGCTCTACACTGAAAAGCTTGTTTCTGCATACATTTTTGGCATACGTTTGCTCCTGCTGGGTCAGCCGAGCAGCGAATTTCTACTTAACCACCTGCTATCATGAGAGACATCAGGGCTGCATCTTTTGAGCCCAGTACTGAGCCTGAAAAGCGTTTCCAACCCCACTTACAAGTGAAACTTGCTAAAATGTGTCTGGCTGCTATTCACTGAAAAGCTTGGTTCTGCACACATTTTTTGCATACGTTTGCTCCTGCTGGGTCAGCCGAGCAGCAAATTTCTACTTAACCACCTGCTATCATGAGAGACATCAGGGCTGCATCTTTTGAGCCCAGTACTGAGCCTGAAAAGCGTTTCCAACCCCACTTACAAGTGAAACTTGCTAAAATGTGCCTGGCTGCTCTTCTCTGAAAAGCTTTGTTCTGCATACATTTTTAGCATACGTTTGCTCCTGCTGGGTCAACCGAGCAACAAATTTCTACTTATCCACCTGCTATCATGAGAGACATCAGGGCTGCATCTTTTGAGCCCAGTACTGAGCCTGAAAAGCATTTCTAACCCCACTTACAAGTGAAACTTGCTAAAATGTGCCTGGCTGCTCTTCACTGAAAAGCTTGCTTCTGCATACATTTTTGGCATACGTTTGCTCCTGCTGGGTTAGCCGAGCAGCGAATTTCTACTTAACTACCTGCTATCATGAGAGACATCAGGGCTGCATCTTTTGAGCCCAGTACTGAGCCTGAAAAGCATTTCCAACCCCACTTACAAGTGAAACTTGCTAAAATGTGCCTGGCTGCTCTTCACTGAAAAACTTGGTTCTGCATACATTTTTAGCATATGTTTGCTCCTGCTGGGCCAGCCGAGCAGCGAATTTCTACTTAACCACCTGCTTTCATGAGAGAGATCAGGGCTGCATCTTTTGAGCCCAGTACTGAGCCTGAAAAATGTTTCCAACCCCACTTACAAGTGAAACTTGCTAAAATGTGCCTGGCTGCTCTTCACTGAAAAGCTTGGTTCTGCATACTTTTTTGGCATACGTTTGCTCCTGCTGGGTCAGCCGAGCAGCGAATTTCTACTTAACCACCTTCTATCATGAGAGAGATCAGGGCTGCATCTTTTGAGCCCAGTACTGAGCCTGAAAAGCGTTTCCAACCCCACTTACAAGTGAAACTTGCTAAAATGTGCCTGGCTGCTCTTCACTGAAAAGCTTGGTTCTGCATACATTTTTGGCATACGTTTGCTCCTGCTGGGTCAGCCGAGCAGCGCATTTCTACTTAACCACCTGCTATCATGAGAGAGATCGGGGCTGCATCTTTTGAGCCCAGTACTGAGCCTGAAAAGCGTTTCCAACCCCACTTACAAGTGAAACTTGCTAAAATGTGCCTGGCTGCTCTTCACTGAAATGCTTGGTTCTGCATACATTTTTAGCATACGATTGCTCCTGCTGGGTCACCCGAGCAGCAAATTTCTACTTAACCACCTGCTATCATGAGAGACATCAGGGCTGCATCTTTTGAGCCCAGTACTGAGCCTTAAAAGCGTTTCCAACCCCACTTACAAGTGAAACTTGCTAAAATGTGCCTGGCTGCTCTTCACTGAAAAGCTTGGTTCTGCATACATTTTTAGCATACGTTTGCTCCTGCTGAGTCAGCCGAGCAGCAAATTTCTACTTAACCACCTGCTATCATGAGAGACATCAGGGCTGCATCTTTTGAGCCCAGTACTGAGCCTGAAAATCGTTTCCCACCCCACTTACAAGTGAAACTTGCTAAAATGTGCCTCTCTGCTCTTCACTGAAAAGCTTGGTTCTGCATACATTTTTGGCATACGTTTGCTCCTGCTGGGTTAGCCGAGCAGCAAATTTCTACTTAACCACCTGCTATCATGAGAGACATCAGGGCTGCATCTTATGAGGCCAGTACTGAGCCTGAAAAGCATTTCCAATCCCACTTACAAGTGAAAATTGCTAAAGTGCCTAGCTGCTCTTCACTGAAAAGCTTGTTTCTGCATACATTTTTGGCATACGTTTGATCCTGCTGGGTCAGCCGAGCAACGAATTTCTACTTAACCACCTGCTATCATGAGAGAGATCAGGGCTGCATCTTTTGAGCCCAGTACTGAGCCTGAAAAGCGTTTCCAACCCCACTTACAAGTGAAACCTGCTAAAATGTGCCTGGCTGCTCTTCACTGAAAAGCTTGGTTCTGCATACATTTTTAGCATACGTTTGCTCCTGCTGGGTAAGCCGAGCAGCACATTTCTACTTAACCACCTGCTATCATGAGAGACATCAGGGCAGCATCTTTTGAGCCCAGTACTGAGCCTGAAAAGCGTTTCCAACCCCACCAACAAGTGAAACTTGCTAAAATATGCCTGGCTGCTCTTCACTGAAATGCTTGGTTCTGCATACATTTTTAGCATACGTTTGCTCCTGCTGGGTCAGCCGAGCAGCAAATTTCTACTTAACCACCTGCTATCATGAGAGACATCAGGGCTGCATCTTTTGAGCCCAGTACTGAGCCTGAAAAGCGTTTCCAACCCCACTTACAAGTGAAAATTGCTAAAATGTGCCTGGCTGCTCTTCACTGAAAAGCTTGGTTCTGCATACATTTTTAGCATACGTTTGCTCCTGCTGAGTCAGCCGAGCAGCAAATTTCTACTTAACCACCTGCTATCATGAGAGACATCAGGACTGCATCTTTTGAGCCCAGTACTGAGCCTGAAAAGCGTTTCCCACCCCACTTACAAGTGAAACTTGCTAAAATGTGCCTCTCTGCTCTTCACTGAAAAGATTGGTTCTGCATACATTTTTGGCATACGTTTGCTCCTGCTGGGTTAGCCGAGCAGCGAATTTCTACTTAACCACCTGCTATCATGAGAGACATCAGGGCTGCATCTTTTGAGGCCAGTACTGAGCCTGAAAAGCATTTCCAATCCCACTTACAAGTGAAACTTGCTAAAATGTGCCTAGCTGCTCTTCACTGAAAAGCTTGTTTCTGCATACATTTTTGGCATACGTTTGATCCTGCTGGGTCAGCCGAGCAGCGAATTTCTACTTAACCACCTGCTATCATGAGAGAGATCAGGGCTGCATCTTTTGAGCCCAGTACTGAGCCTGAAAAGCGTTTCCAACCCCACTTACAAGTGAAACCTGCTAAAATGTGCCTGGCTGCTCTTCACTGAAAAGCTTGGTTCTGCATACATTTTTAGCATACGTTTGCTCCTGCTGGGTAAGCCGAGCAGCACATTTCTACTTAACCACCTGCTATCATGAGAGACATCAGGGCTGCATCTTTTGAGCCCAGTACTGAGCCTGAAAAGCGTTTCCAAACCCACCAACAAGTGAAACTTGCTAAAATATGCCTGGCTGCTCTTCACTGAAATGCTTGGTTCTGCATACATTTTTAGCATACGTTTGCTCCTGCTGGGTCAGCCGAGCAGCAAATTTCTACTTAACCACCTGCTATCATGAGAGACATCAGGGCTGCATCTTTTGAGCCCAGTACTGAGCCTGAAAAGCATTTCCAACCCCACTTACAAGTGAAACTTGCTAAAATGTGCCTAGCTGCTCTTCACTGAAGAGCTTGTTTCTGCATACATTTTTGGCATACGTTTGCTCCTGCTGGGTCAGCCGAGCAACACATTTCTACTTAACCACCTGCTATCATGAGAGACATCAGGGCTGCATCTTTTGAGCCCAGTACTGAGCCTGAAAAGCGTTTCCAACCCCACTTACAAGTGAAACTTGCTAAAATGTGCCTCTCTGCTCTTCACTGAAAAGCTTGGTTCTGCACACATTTTTAGCATACGATTGCTCCTGCTGGGTCAGCCGAGCAGCAAATTTCTACTTAACCACCTGCTATCATGAGAGACATCAGGGCTGCATCTTTTGAGCCCAGTACTGAGCCTGAAAAGCATTTCCAGCCCCACTTACAAGTGAAACTTGCTAAAATGTGCCTCTCTGCTCTTCACTGAAAAGCTTGGTTCTGCACACATTTTTAGCATACGTTTGCTCCTGCTGTGTCAGCCGAGCAGCAAATTTCTACTTAACCACCTGCTATCATGAGAGACATCAGGGGTGCATCTTTTGAGCCCAGTACTGAGCCTGAAAAGCATTTCCAACCCCACTTACAAGTGAAACTTGCTAAAATGTGCCTCTCTGCTCTTCACTGAAAAGCTTGGTTCTGCATACATTTTTGGCATACGTTTGCTCCTGCTGGGTTAGCCGAGCAGCGAATTTCTACTTAACCACCTGCTATCATGAGAGACATCAGGGCTGCATCTTTTGAGCCCAGTACTGAGCCTGAAAAGCGTTTCCAACCCCACTTACAAGTGAAACTTGCTAAAATGTGCCTGGCTGCTCTTCACTGAAAAGCTTGGTTCTGCATACATTTTTAGCATACGTTTGCTCCTGCTGGGTCAGCCGAGCAGCAAATTTCTACTTAACCACCTGCTATCATGAGAGAGATCAGGGCTGCATCTTTTGAGCCCAGTACTGAGACTGAAAAGCATTTCCAACCCCACTTACAAGTGAAACTTGCTAAAGCTGCTCTTCACTGAAAAGCTTGGTTCTGCACACATTTTTAGCATACGTTTGCTCCTGCTGGGTCAGCCGAGCAGCAAATTTCTACTTAACCACCTGCTATCATGAGAGACATCAGGGCTGCATCTTTTGAGCCCAGTACTGAGCCTGAAAAGCGTTTCCAACCCTACTTACAAGTGAAACTTACTAAAATGTGCCTGGCTGCTCTTCACTGAAAAGCTTGGTTCTGCATACATTTTTAGCATACGTTTGCTCCTGCTGGGTCAGCCGAGCAGCAAATTTCTACTTAACCACCTGCTATCATGAGAGACATCAGGGCTGCATCTTTTGAGCCCATTACTGAGCCTGAAAAGCATTTCCAACCCCACTTACAAGTGAAACTTGCTAAAATGTGCCTCTCTGCTCTTCACTGAAAAGCTTGGTTCTGCATACATTTTTCGCATAGGTTTGCTCCTGCTGGGTTAGCCGAGCAGCGAATTTCTACTTAACCACCTGCTATCATGAGAGACATCAGGGATGCATCTTTTGAGCCCAGTACTGAGCCTGAAAAGCGTTTCCAACCCCACTTACAAGTGAAACTTGCTAAAATGTGCCTCTCTGCTCTTCACTGAAAAGCTGATTCTGCGTACATTTTTGGCATAGGTTTGCTCCTGCTGGGTCAGCCGAGCAGCACATTTCTACTTAACCACCTGCTATCATGAGAGACATCAGGGCTGCATCTTTTGAGGCCAGTACTAAGCCTGAAAAGCATTTCCAACCACACTTACAAGTGAAACTTGCTAAAATGTGCCTAGCTGCTCTTCACTGTAAAGCTTGTTTCTGCATATATTTTTGGCATACGTTTGCTCCTGCTTGGTCAGCCGAGCAGGGAATTTCTACTTAACCACCTGCTATCATGAGAGACATCAGGGCTGCATCTTTTGAGCCCAGTACTGAGCCTGAAAAGCGTTTCCAACCCCACTTACAAGTGAAACTTGCTAAAATGTGTCTGGCTGCTATTCACTGAAAAGCTTGGTTCTGCACACATTTTTTGCATACGTTTGCTCCTGCTGATTCAGCCGAGCAGCAAATTTCTACTTAACCACCTGCTATCATGAGAGACATCAGGGCTGCATCTTTTGAGCCCAGTACTGAGCCTGAAAAGCGTTTCCAACCCCACTTACAAGTGAAACTTGCTAAAATGTGCCTGGCTGCTCTTCACTGAAAAGCTTGGTTCTGCATACATTTTTAGCATACGTTTGCTCCTGCTGGGTCAACCGAGCAGCAAATTTCTACTTATACACCTGCTATCATGAGAGACATCAGGGCTGCATCTTTTGAGCACAGTACTGAGCCTGAAAAGCATTTCTAACCCCACTTACAAGTGAAACTTGCTAAAATGTGCCTGGCTGCTCTTCACTGAAAAGCTTGGTTCTGCATACATTTTTGGCATACGTTTGCTCCTGCTGGGTTAGCCGAGCAGCGAATTTCTACTTAACCACCTGCTATCATGAGAGACATCAGGGCTGCATCTTTTGAGCCCAGTACTGAGCCTGAAAAGCATTTCCAACCCCACTTACAAGTGAATCTTGCTAAAATGTGCCTGGCTGCTCTTCACTGAAAAGCTTGGTTCTGCATACATTTTTAGCATATGTTTGCTCCTGCTGGGCCAGCCGAGCAGCGAATTTCTACTTAACCACCTGCTATCATGAGGGACATCAGGGCTGCATCTTTTGAGCCCAGTACTAAGCCTGAAAAGCGTTTCCAACCCCACTTACAAGTGAAACTTGCTAAAATGTGCCTCTCTGCTCTTCACTGAAAAGCTGATTCTGCGTACATTTTTGGCATAGGTTTGCTCCTGCTGGGCCAGCCGAGCAGCGAATTTCTACTTAACCACCTGCTATCATGAGAGACATCAGGGCTGCATCTTTTGAGCCCAGTACTGAGCCTGAAAAGCGTTTCCAACCCCACTTACAAGTGAAACTTGCTAAAATGTGCCTAGCTACTCTTCACTGAAAAGCTTGTTTCTGCATACATTTTTGGCATACCTTTGCTCCTGCTGGGTCAGCTGAGCAGCGAATTTCTACTTAACCACCTGCTATCATGAGAGACATCAGGGCTGCATCTTTTGAGCCCAGTACTGAGCTTGAAAAGCATTTCCAACCCCACTTACAAGTGAAACTTGCTAAACTGTGCCTGGCTGCTCTTCACTGAAAAGCTTGGTTCTGCACACATTTTTAGCATACATTTGCTCCTGCTGGGTCAGCCGAGCAGCAAATTTCTACTTAACCACCTGCTATCATGAGAGACAGGGCTGCATCTTTTGAGCCCAGTACTGAGCCTGAAAAGCGTTTCCAACCCCACTTACAAGTGAAACTGGCTAAAATGTGCCTGGCTGCTTTTTACTGAAAAGCTTGGTTCTGCATACATTTTTAGCATACGTTTGCTCCTGCTGGGTCAGCCGAGCAGCAAATTTCTACTTAACCACCTGCTATCATGAGAGACATCAGGGCTGCATCTTTTGAGCCCAGTACTGAGCCTGAAAAGCGTTTCCCACCCCACTTACAAGTGAAACTTGCTAAAATGTGCCTCTCTGCTCTTCACTGAAAAGCTTGGTTCTGCATAAATTTTTGTCATACGTTTGCTCCTGCTGGGTTAGCCGAGCAGCGAATTTCTACTTAACCACCTGCTATCATGAGAGATATCAGGGCTGCATCTTTTGAGCCCAGTACTGAGCCTGAAAAGCGTTTCCCACCCCACTTACAAGTGAAACTTGCTAAAATGTGCCTGGCTGCTCTTCACTGAAAAGCTTGGTTCTGCATACATTTTTAGCATATGTTTGCTCCTGCTGGGCCAGCCGAGCAGCGAATTTCTACTTAACCACCTGCTATCATGAGAGACATCAGAGCTGCATCTTTTGAGCCCAGTACTGAGCCTGAAAAGCATTTACAACCCCACTTACAAGTGAAACTTGCTAAAATGTGCCTAGCTGCTCTTCACTGAAAAGCTTGTTTCTGCATACATTTTTGGCATACGTTTGCTCCTGCTGGGTCAGCCGAGCAGCACATTTCTACTTAACCACCTGCTATCATGAGAGACATCAGGGCTGCATCTTTTGAGCCCAGTACTGAGCCTGAAAAGCATTTCCAACCCCACTTACAAGTGAAACTTGCTAACATGTGCCTAGCTGCTCTTCACTGAAAAGCTTGTTTCTGCATACATTTTTGGCATACGT
Source organism: Lissotriton helveticus (assembly GCF_964261635.1). NCBI lineage: Eukaryota > Metazoa > Chordata > Amphibia > Caudata > Salamandridae > Lissotriton > Lissotriton helveticus. The sequence continues at coordinate 743,863,120 of NC_136065.1, read as the reverse complement.
TTGCTCCTGCTGGGTCAGCCGAGCAGCGAATTTCTACTTAACCACCTGCTATCATGAGAGAGATCAGGGCTGCATCTTTTGAGCCCAGTACTGAGCCTGAAAAGCGTTTCCAACCCCACTTACAAGTGAAACTTGCTAAAATGTGCCTGGCTGCTCTTCACTGAAAAGCTTGGTTCTGCACACATTTTTGGCATACGTTTGCTCCTGCTGGGTCAGCCGAGCAGCGAATTTCTACTTAACCACCTGCTATCATGAGAGAGATCAGGGCTGCATCTTTTGAGCCCAGTACTGAGCCTGAAAAGCGTTTCCAACCCCACTTACAAGTGAAACTTGCTAAAATGTGCCTGGCTGCTCTTTACTGAAAAGCTTGGTTCTGCATAGATTTTTGGCATACGTTTGCTCCTGCTGGGTCAGCCGAGCAGCGAATTTCTACTTAACCACCTGCTATCATGAGAGAGATCAGGGCTGCAGCTTTTAAGCCCAGTACTGAGCCTGAAAAGCGTTTCCAACCCCACTTACAAGTGAAACTTGCTCAAATGTGCCTGGCTGCTCTTCACTGAAATGCTTGGTTCTGCATACATTTTTAGCATACGTTTGCTCCTGCTGGGTCACCCGAGCAGCAAATTTCTACTTAACCACCTGCTATCATGAGAGACATCAGGGCTGCATCTTTTTAGCCCAGTACTGAGCCTGAAAAGCGTTTCCAACCCCACTTACAAGTGAAACGTGCTAAAATGTGCCTAGCTGCTCTTCACTGAAAAGCTTGGTTCTGCATACATTTTTAGCATACGTTTGCTCCTGCTGGGTCAGCCGAGCAGCACATTTCTACTTAACCACCTGCTATCATGAGAGACATCAGGGCTGCATCTTTTGAGCCCAGTACTGAGCCTGAAAAGCGTTTCCAACCCCACTAACAAGTGAAACTTGCTAAAATATGCCTGGCTGCTCTTCACTGAAATGCTTGGTTCTGCATACATTTTTAGCATACGTTTGCTCCTGCTGGGTCAGCCGAGCAGCAAATTTCTACTTAACCACCTGCTATCATGAGAGACATCAGGGCTGCATCTTTTGAGCCCAGTACTGAGCCTGAAAAGCGTTTCCAACCCGACTTACAAGTGAAACTTGCTCAAATGTGCCTGGCTGCTCTTCACTGAAAAGCTTGGTTCTGCATACATTTTTAGCATACGTTTGCTCCTGCTGGGTCAGCCGAGCAGCAAATTTCTACTTAACCACCTGCTATCATGAAAGACATCAGGGCTGCATCTTTTGAGCCCAGTACTGAGCCTGAAAAGCATTTCCCACCCCACTTACAAGTGAAACTTGCTAAAATGTGCCTCTCTGCTCTTCACTGAAAAGCTTGGTTCTGCATACATTTTTGGCATACGTTTGCTCCTGCTGGGTTAGCCGAGCAGCGAATTTCTACTTAACCACCTGCTATCATGAGAGACATCAGGGCTGCCTCTTTTGAGCCCAGTACTGAGCCTGAAAAGCGTTTCCCACTCCACTTACAAGTGAAACTTGCTAAAATGTGCCTGGCTGCTCTTCACTGAAAATCTTGGTTCTGCATACATTTTTAGCATATGTTTGCTCCTGCTGGGCCAGCCGAGCAGAGAATTTCTACTTAACCACCTGCTATCATGAGAGACATATCAGGGCTGCATCTTTTGAGGCCAGTACTAAGTCTGAAAAGCATTTCCAATCCACTTACAAGTGAAACTTGCTAAAATATGCCTAGCTGCTCTTCACTGAAAAGCTTGTTTCTGCATATTTTTGGCATACGTTTGATCCTGCTGGGTCAGCCGAGCAGCAAATTTCTACTTAACCACTGCTATCATGAGAGACATCAGGGCTGCATCTTTTGAGCCCAGTACTGAGCCTGAAAAGCATTTCCAACCCCACTTACAAGTGAAACTTGCTAAAATGTGCCTAGCTGCTCTTCACTGAAAAGCTTGTTTCTGCATACATTTTTGGCATACGTTTGCTCCTGCTGGGTCAGCCGAGCAGCGAATTTCTACTTAACCACCTGCTATCATGAGAGACATCAGGGCTGCATCTTTTGCGCCCAGTACTGAGCCTGAAAAGCGTTTCCAACCCCACTTACAAGTGAAACTTGCTAAAATGTGCCTGGCTGCTCTTCACTGAAAAGCTTGGTTCTGCATACATTTTTGGCATACGTTTGCTCCTCCTGGGTCAGCCGAGCAGCGAATTTCTACTTAACCACCTGCTATCATGAGAGAGATCAGGGATGCATCTTTTGAGCCCAGTACTGAGCCTGAAAAGCGTTTCCAACCACACTTACAAGTGAAACCTGCTAAAATGTGCCTGGCTGCTCTTCACTGAAAAGCTTGGTTCTGCATACATTTTTAGCATAAGTTTGCTCCTGCTGGGTCAGCCGAGCAGCACATTTCTACTTAACCACCTGCTATCATGAGAGACATCAGGGCTGCATCTTTTGAGCCCAGTACTGAGCCTGAAAAGCGTTTCCAACCCCACCAACAAGTGAAACTTGCTAAAATATGCCTGGCTGCTCTTCACTGAAATGCTTGGTTCTGCATACATTTTTAGCATACGTTTGCTCCTGCTGGGTCAGCCGAGCAGCAAATTTCTACTTAACCACCTGCTATCATGAGAGACATCAGGGCTGCATCTTTTGAGCCCAGTACTGAGCCTGAAAAGCATTTCCAACCCCACTTACAAGTGAAACTTGCTAAAATGTGCCTAGCTGCTCTTCACTGAAGAGCTTGTTTCTGCATACATTTTTGGCATACGTTTGCTCCTGCTGGGTCAGCCGAGCAGCAAATTTCTATTTAACCACCTGCTATCATGAGAGAGATCAGGGCTGCATCTTTTGATCCCAGTACTGGGCCTGAAAAGCGTTTCCAACCCCACTTACTAGTGAAACTTGCTAAAATGTGCCTCTCTGCTCTTCACTGAAAAGCTTGGTTCTGCACTAATTTTTAGCATACGATTGCTCCTGCTGGGTCAGCCGAGCAGCAAATTTCTACTTAACCACCTGCTATCATGAGAGACATCAGGGCTGCATCTTTTGAGCCCAGTACTGAGCCTGAAAAGGATTTCCAACCCCACTTACAAGTGAAACTTGCTAAAATATGCCTGGCTGCTCTTCACTGAAAAGCTTGGTTCTGCATAAATTTTTAGCATACGTTTGCTCCTGCTGGGTCAGCCGAGCAGCACATTTCTACTTAACCACCTGCTATCATGAGAGACATCAGGGCTGCATCTTTTGAGCCCAGTACTGAGCCTGAAAAGTGTTTCCAGCCCCACTTACAAGTGAAACTTGCTAAAATGTGCCTCTCTGCTCTTCTCTGAAAAGCTTGGTTCTGCACACATTTTTAGCATACGTTTGCTCCTGCTGGGTCAGCCGAGCAGCAAATTTCTACTTAACCACCTGCTATCATGAGAGACATCAGGGCTGCATCTTTTGAGCCCAGTACTGAGCCTGAAAAGCATTTCCAACCCCACTCACAAGTGAAACTTGCTAAAATGTGCCTAGCTGCTCTTCACTGAAAAGCTTGTTTCTGCACACATTTTTGGCATACGTTTGCTCCTGCTGGGTCAGCCGAGCAGCAAATTTCTACTTAACCACCTGCTATCATGAGAGACATCAGGGCTGCATCTTTTGAGCCCAGTACTGAGCCTGAAAAGCGTTTCCCACCCCACTTACAAGTGAAACTTGCTAAAATGTGCCTCTCTGCTCTTCACTGAAAAGCTTGGTTCTGCATACATTTTTGGCATACGTTTGATCCTGCTGGGTTAGCCGAGCAGCGAATTTCTACTTAACCACCTGCTATCATGAGAGACATCAGGGCTGCATCTTTTGAGCCCAGTACTGAGCCTGAAAAGCGTTTCCCACCCCACTTACAAGTGAAACTTGCTAAAATGTGCCTGGCTGCTCTTCACTGAAAAGCTTGGTTCTGCATACATTTTTAGCATATGTTTGCTCCTGCTGGGCCAGCCGAGCAGCGAATTTCTACTTAACCACCTGCTATCATGAGAGACATCAGAGCTGCATCTTTTGAGCCCAGTACTGAGCCTGAGAAGCATTTCCAACCCCACTTACAAGTGAAACTTGCTAAAATGTGCCTAGCTGCTCTTCACTGAAAAGCTTGTTTCTGCATACATTTTTGGCATACGTTTGCTCCTGCTGGGTCAGCCGAGCAGCGAATTTCTACTTAACCACCTGCTATCATGAGAGACATCAGGGCTGCATCTTTTGAGCCCAGTACTGAGCCTGAAAAGCATTTCCAACCCCACTTACAAGTGAAACTTGCTAAAATGTGCCTGGCTGCTCTTCACTGAAAAGCTTGGTTCTGCACACATTTTTAGCATACGTTTGCTCCTGCTGGGTCAGCCGAGCAGCAAATTTCTACTTAACCACCTGCTATCATGAGAGACAGGGCTGCATCTTTTGAGCCCAGTACTGAGCCTGAAAAGCGTTTTCAACCCCACTTACAAGTGAAACTGGCTAAAATGTGCCTGGCTGCTCTTCACTGAAAAGCTTGGTTCTGCATACATTTTTAGCATACGTTTGCTCCTGCTGGGTCAGCCGAGCAGCAAATTTCTACTTAACCACCTGCTATCATGGGAGACATCAGGGCTGCATCTTTTGAGCCCAGTACTGAGCCTGAAAAGCGTTTCCCACCCCACTTACAAGTGAAACTTGCTAAAATGTGCCTCTCTGCTCTTCACTGAAAAGCTTGGTTCTGCATACATTTTTGGCATACGTTTGCTCCTGCTGGGTTAGCCGAGCAGCGAATTTCTACTTAACCACCTGCTATCATGAGAGATATCAGGGCTGCATCTTTTGAGCCCAGTACTGAGCCTGAAAAGCGTTTCCCACCCCACTTACAAGTGAAACTTGCTAAAATGTGCCTGGCTGCTCTTCACTGAAAAGCTTGGTTCTGCATACATTTTTAGCATATGTTTGCTCCTGCTGGGCCAGCCGAGCAGCGAATTTCTACTTAACCACCTGCTATCATGAGAGACATCAGAGCTGCATCTTTTGAGCCCAGTACTGAGCCTGAAAAGCATTTCCAACCCCACTTACAAGTGAAACTTGCTAAAATGTGCCTAGCTGCTCTTCACTGAAAAGCTTGTTTCTGCATACATTTTTGGCATACGTTTGCTCCTGCTGGGTCAGCGGAGCAGCACATTTCTACTTAACCACCTGCTATCATGATAGACATCAGGGCTGCATCTTTTGAGCCCAGTACTGAGCCTGAAAAGCATTTCCAACCCCACTTACAAGTGAAACTTGCTAAAATGTGCCTAGCTGCTCTTCACTGAAAAGCTTGTTTCTGCATACATTTTTGGCATACGTTTGCTCCTGCTGGGTCAGCCGAGCAGCGAATTTCTACTTAACCACCTGCTATCATGAGAGAGATCAGGGCTGCATCTTTTGAGCCCAGTACTGAGCCTGAAAAGCGTTTCCAACCCCACTTACAAGTGAAACTTGCTAAAATGTGCCTGGCTGCTCTTCACTGAAATGCTTGGTTCTGCATACATTTTTAGCATACGTTTGCTCCTGCAGGGTCAGCCGAGCAGCAAATTTCTACTTAACCACCTGCTATCATGAGAGAGATCAGGGCTGCATCTTTTGAGCCCAGTACTGAGCCTGAAAAGCGTTTCCAACCCCACTTACAAGTGAAACTTGCTAAAATGTGCCTGGCTGCTCTTTACTGAAAAGCTTGGTTCTGCATACATTTTTGGCATACGTTTGCTCCTGCTGGGTCAGCCGAGCAGCGAATTTCTACTTAACCACCTGCTATCATGAGAGAGATCAGGGCTGCATCTTTTAAGCCCAGTACTGAGCCTGAAAAGCGTTTCCAACCCCACTTACAAGTGAAACTTGCTCAAATGTGCCTGGCTGCTCTTCACTGAAAAGCTTGTTTCTGCATACATTTTTGGCATACGTTTGCTCCTGCTGGGTCATCCGAGCAGCAAATTTCTACTTAACCACCTGCTGTCATGAGAGAGATCAGGGCTGCATCTTTTGAGCCCAGTACTGAGCCTGAAAAGCGTTTCCAACCCCACTTACAAGTGAAACTTGCTAAAATGTGCCTGGCTGCTCTTCACTGAAAAGCTTGGTTCTGCACACATTTTTGGCATACGTTTGCTCCTGCTGGGTCAGCCGAGCAGCGAATTTAAACTTAACCACCTGCTATCATGAGAGAGATCAGGGCTGCATCTTTTGAGCCCAGTACTGAGCCTGAAAAGCGTTTCCAACCCCACTTACAAGTGAAACTTGCTAAAATGTGCCTGGCTGCTCTTTACTGAAAAGCTTGGTTCTGCATACATTTTTGGCATACGTTTGCTCCTGCTGGGTCAGCCGAGCAGCGAATTTCTACTTAACCACCTGCTATCATGAGAGAGATCAGGGCTGCATCTTTTAAGCCCAGTACTGAGCCTGAAAAGCGTTTTCAACCCCACTTACAAGTGAAACTTGCTCAAATGTGCCTGGCTGCTCTTCACTGAAATGCTTGGTTCTGCATACATTTTTAGCATACGTTTGCTCCTGCTGGGTCACCCGAGCAGCAAATTTCTACTTAACCACCTGCTATCATGAGAGACATCAGGGCTGCATCTTTTGAGCCCAGTACTGAGCCTGAAAAGCGTTTCCAACCCCACTTACAAGTGAAACGTGCTAAAATGTGCCTGGCTGCTCTTCACTGAAAAGCTTGGTTCTGCATACATTTTTAGCATACGTTTGCTCCTGCTGTGTCAGCCGAGCAGCACATTTCTACTTAACCACCTGCTATCATGAGAGACATCAGGGCTGCATCTTTTGAGCCCAGTACTGAGCCTGAAAAGCGTTTCCAACCCCACCAACAAGTGAAACTTGCTAAAATATGCCTGGCTGCTCTTCACTGAAATGCTTGGTTCTGCATACATTTTTAGCATACGTTTGCTCCTGCTGGGTCAGCCGAGCAGCAAATTTCTACTTAACCACCTGCTATCATGAGAGACATCAGGGCTGCATCTTTTGAGCCCAGTACTGAGCCTGAAAAGCGTTTCCAACCCGACTTACAAGTGAAACTTGCTCAAATGTGCCTGGCTGCTCTTCACTGAAAAGCTTGGTTCTGCATACATTTTTAGCATACGTTTGCTCCTGCTGGGTCAGCCGAGCAGAAAATTTCTACTTAACCACCTGCTATCATGAGAGACATCAGGGCTGCATCTTTTGAGCCCAGTACTGAGCCTGAAAAGCATTTCCCACCCCACTTACAAGTGAAACTTGCTAAAATGTGCCTCTCTGCTCTTCACTGAAAAGCTTGGTTCTGCATACATTTTTGGCATACGTTTGCTCCTGCTGGGTTAGCCGAGCAGCGAATTTCTACTTAACCACCTGCTATCATGAGAGACATCAGGGCTGCATCTTTTGAGCCCAGTACTGAGCCTGAAAAGCGTTTCCCACTCCACTTACAAGTGAAACTTGCTAAAATGTGCCTGGCTGCTCTTCACTGAAAAGCTTGGTTCTGCATACATTTTTAGCATATGTTTGCTCCTGCTGGGCCAGCCGAGCAGAGAATTTCTACTTAACCACCTGCTATCATGAGAGACATATCAGGGCTGCATCTTTTGAGGCCAGTACTGAGCCTGAAAAGCATTTCCAATCCCACTTACAAGTGAAACTTGCTAAAATATGCCTAGCTGCTCTTCACTGAAAAGCTTGTTTCTGCATATTTTTGGCATACGTTTGATCCTGCTGGGTCAGCCGAGTAGCAAATTTCTACTTAACCACTGCTATCATGAGAGACATCAGGGCTGCATCTTTTGAGCCCAGTACTGAGCCTGAAAAGCATTTCCAACCCCACTTACAAGTGAAACTTGCTAAAATGTGCCTAGCTGCTCTTCACTGAAAAGCTTGTTTCTGCATAAATTTTTGGCATACGTTTGCTCCTGCTGGGTCAGCCGAGCAGCGAATTTCTACTTAACCACCTGCTATCATGAGAGACATCAGGGCTGCATCTTTTGAGCCCAGTACTGAGCCTGAAAAGCGTTTCCAACCCCACTTACAAGTGAAACTTGCTAAAATGTGCCTGGCTGCTCTTCACTGAAAAGCTTGGTTCTGCATACATTTTTGGCATACGTTTGCTCCTGCTGGGTCAGCCGAGCAGCGAATTTCTACTTAACCACCTGCTATCATGAGAGAGATCAGGGATGCATCTTTTGAGCCCAGTACTGAGCCTGAAAAGCGTTTCCAACCACACTTACAAGTGAAACCTGCTAAAATGTGCCTGGCTGCTCTTCACTGAAAAGCTTGGTTCTGCATACATTTTTAGCATAAGTTTGCTCCTGCTGGGTCAGCCGAGCAGCACATTTCTACTTAACCACCTGCTATCATGAGAGACATCAGGGCTGCATCTTTTGAGCCCAGTACTGAGCCTGAAAAGCGTTTCCAACCCCACCAACAAGTGAAACTTGCTAAAATATGCCTGGCTGCTCTTCACTGAAATGCTTGGTTCTGCATACATTTTTAGCATACGTTTGCTCCTGCTGGGTCAGCCGAGCAGCAAATTTCTACTTAACCACCTGCTATCATGAGAGACATCAGGGCTGCATCTTTTGAGCCCAGTACTGAGCCTGAAAAGCATTTCCCACCCCACTTACAAGTGAAACTTGCTAAAATGTGCCTCTCTGCTCTTCACTGAAAAGCTTGGTTCTGCATACATTTTTGGCATACGTTTGCTCCTGCTGGGTTAGCCGAGCAGCGAATTTCTACTTAACCACCTGCTATCATGAGAGACATCAGGGCTGCATCTTTTGAGCCCAGTACTGAGCCTGAAAAGCGTTTCCCACTCCACTTACAAGTGAAACTTGCTAAAATGTGCCTGGCTGCTCTTCACTGAAAAGCTTGGTTCTGCATACATTTTTAGCATATGTTTGCTCCTGCTGGGCCAGCCGAGCAGAGAATTTCTACTTAACCACCTGCTATCATGAGAGACATATCAGGGCTGCATCTTTTGAGGCCAGTACTGAGCCTGAAAAGCATTTCCAATCCCACTTACAAGTGAAACTTGCTAAAATATGCCTAGCTGCTCTTCACTGAAAAGCTTGTTTCTGCATATTTTTGGCATACGTTTGATCCTGCTGGGTCAGCCGAGCAGCAAATTTCTACTTAACCACTGCTATCATGAGAGACATCAGGGCTGCATCTTTTGAGCCCAGTACTGAGCCTGAAAAGCGTTTCCAACCCCACTTACAAGTGAAACTTGCTAAAATGTGCCTGGCTGCTCTTCACTGAAAAGCTTGGTTCTGCATACATTTTTGGCATACGTTTGCTCCTGCTGGGTCAGCCGAGCAGCGAATTTCTACTTAACCACCTGCTATCATGAGAGAGATCAGGGATGCATCTTTTGAGCCCAGTACTGAGCCTGAAAAGCGTTTCCAACCACACTTACAAGTGAAACCTGCTAAAATGTGCCTGGCTGCTCTTCACTGAAAAGCTTGGTTCTGCATACATTTTTAGCATAAGTTTGCTCCTGCTGGGTCAGCCGAGCAGCACATTTCTACTTAACCACCTGCTATCATGAGAGACATCAGGGCTGCATCTTTTGAGCCCAGTACTGAGCCTGAAAAGCGTTTCCAACCCCACCAACAAGTGAAACTTGCTAAAATATGCCTGGCTGCTCTTCACTGAAATGCTTGGTTCTGCATACATTTTTAGCATACGTTTGCTCCTGCTGGGTCAGCCGAGCAGCAAATTTCTACTTAACCACCTGCTATCATGAGAGACATCAGGGCTGCATCTTTTGAGCCCAGTACTGAGCCTGAAAAGCATTTCCAACCCCACTTACAAGTGAAACTTGCTAAAATGTGCCTCTCTGCTCTTCACTGAAAAGCTTGGTTCTGCACTAATTTTTAGCATACGATTGCTCCTGCTGGGTCAGCCGAGCAGCAAATTTCTACTTAACCACCTGCTATCATGAGAGACATCAGGGCTGCATCTTTTGAGCCCAGTACTGAGCCTGAAAAGGATTTCCAACCCCACTTACAAGAGAAACTTGCTAAAATATGCCTGGCTGCTCTTCACTGAAAAGCTTGGTTCTGCACTAATTTTTAGCATACGTTTGCTCCTGCTGGGTCAGCCGAGCAGCACATTTCTACTTAACCACCTGCTATCATGAGAGACATCAGGGCTGCATCTTTTGAGCCCAGTACTGAGCCTGAAAAGTGTTTCCAGCCCCACTTACAAGTGAAACTTGCTAAAATGTGCCTCTCTGCTCTTCTCTGAAAAGCTTGGTTCTGCACACATTTTTAGCATACGTTTGCTCCTGCTGGGTCAGCCGAGCAGCAAATTTCTACTTAACCACCTGCTATCATGAGAGACATCAGGGCTGCATCTTTTGAGCCCAGTACTGAGCCTGAAAAGCATTTCCAACCCCACTTACAAGTGAAACTTGCTAAAATGTGCCTAGCTGCTCTTCACTGAAAAGCTTGTTTCTGCATACATTTTTGGCATACGTTTGCTCCTGCTGGGTCAGCCGAGCAGCAAATTTCTACTTAACCACCTGCTATCATGAGAGACATCAGGGCTGCATCTTTTGAGCCCAGTACTGAGCCTGAAAAGCGTTTCCCACCCCACTTACAAGTGAAACTTGCTAAAATGTGCCTCTCTGCTCTTCACTGAAAAGCTTGGTTCTGCATACATTTTTGGCATACGTTTGATCCTGCTGGGTTAGCTGAGCAGCGAATTTCTACTTAACCACCTGCTATCATGAGAGACATCAGGGCTGCATCTTTTGAGCCCAGTACTGAGCCTGAAAAGCGTTTCCCACCCCACTTACAAGTGAAACTTGCTAAAATGTGCCTGGCTGCTCTTCACTGAAAAGCTTGGTTCTGCATAAATTTTTAGCATATGTTTGCTCCTGCTGGGCCAGCCGAGCAGCGAATTTCTACTTAACCACCTGCTATCATGAGAGACATCAGAGCTGCATCTTTTGAGCCCAGTACTGAGCCTGAGAAGCATTTCTAACCCCACTTACAAGTGAAACTTGCTAAAATGTGCCTAGCTGCTCTTCACTGAAAAGCTTGTTTCTGCATACATTTTTGGCATACGTTTGCTCCTGCTGGGTCAGCCGAGCAGCGAATTTCTACTTAACCACCTGCTATCATGAGAGACATCAGGGCAGCATCTTTTGAGCCCAGTACTGAGCCTGAAAAGCATTTCCATCCCCACTTACAAGTGAAACTTGCTAAAATGTGCCTGGCTGCTCTTCACTGAAAAGCTTGGTTCTGCACACATTTTTAGCATACGTTTGCTCCTGCTGGGTCAGCCGAGCAGCAAATTTCTACTTAACCACCTGCTATCATGAGAGACAGGGCTGCATCTTTTGAGCCCAGTACTGAGCCTGAAAAGCGTTTCCAACCCCACTTACAAGTGAAACTGGCTAAAATGTGCCTGGCTGCTCTTCACTGAAAAGCTTGGTTCTGCATACATTTTTAGCATACGTTTGCTCCTGCTGGGTCAGCCGAGCAGCAAATTTCTACTTAACCACCTGCTATCATGAGAGACATCAGGGCTGCATCTTTTGAGCCCAGTACTGAGCCTGAAAAGCGTTTCCCACCCCACTTACAAGTGAAACTTGCTAAAATGTGCCTCTATGCTCTTCACTGAAAAGCTTGGTTCTGCATACATTTTTGGCATACGTTTGCTCCTGCTGGGTTAGCCGAGCAGCGAATTTCTACTTAACCACCTGCTATCATGAGAGATATCAGGGCTGCATCTTTTGAGCCCAGTACTGAGCCTGAAAAGCGTTTCCCACCCCACTTACAAGTGAAACTTGCTAAAATGTGCCTGGCTGCTCTTCACTGAAAAGCTTGGTTCTGCATACATTTTTAGCATATGTTTGCTCCTGCTGGGCCAGCCGAGCAGCGAATTTCTACTTAACCACCTGCTATCATGAGAGACATCAGAGCTGCATCTTTTGAGCCCAGTACTGAGCCTGAAAAGCATTTCCAACCCCACTTACAAGTGAAACTTGCTAAAATGTGCCTAGCTGCTCTTCACTGAAAAGCTTGTTTCTGCATACATTTTTGGCATACGTTTGCTCCTGCTGGGTCAGCCGAGCAGCGAATTTCTACTTAACCACCTGCTATCATGAGAGAGATCAGGGCTGCATCTTTTGAGCCCAGTACTGAGCCTGAAAAGCGTTTCCAACCCCACTTACAAGTGAAACTTGCTAAAATGTGCCTAGCTGCTCTTCACTGAAAAGCTTGTTTCTGCATACATTTTTGGCATACGTTTGCTCCTGCTGGGTCAGCCGAGCAGCGAATTTCTACTTAACCACCTGCTATCATGAGAGAGATCAGGGCTGCATCTTTTGAGCCCAGTACTGAGCCTGAAAAGCGTTTCCAACCCCACTTACAAGTGAAACTTGCTAAAATGTGCCTGGCTGCTCTTCACTGAAATGCTTGGTTCTGCATACATTTTTAGCATACGTTTGCTCCTGCAGGGTCAGCCGAGCAGCGAATTTCTACTTAACCACCTGCTATCATGAGAGAGATCAGGGCTGCATCTTTTGAGCCCAGTACTGAGCCTGAAAAGCTTTCCAACCCCACTTACAAGTGAAACTTGCTAAAATGTGCCTAGCTGCTCTTCACTGAAAAGCTTGTTTCTGCATACATTTTTGGCATACGTTTGCTCCTGGTGGGTCAGCCGAGCAGCGAATTTCTACTTAACCACCTGCTATCATGAGAGAGATCAGGGCTGCATCTTTTGAGCCCAGTACTGAGCCTGAAAAGCGTTTCCAACCCCACTTACAAGTGAAACTTGCTAAAATGTGCCTGGCTGCTCTTCACTGAAATGCTTGGTTCTGCATACATTTTTAGCATACGTTTGCTCCTGCAGGGTCAGCCGAGCAGCAAATTTCTACTTAACCACCTGCTATCATGAGAGAGATCAGGGCTGCATCTTTTGAGCCCAGTACTGAGCCTGAAAAGCGTTTCCAACCCCACTTACAAGTGAAACTTGCTAAAATGTGCCTGGCTGCTCTTTACTGAAAAGCTTGGTTCTGCATACATTTTTGGCATACGTTTGCTCCTGCTGGGTCAGCCGAGCAGCGAATTTCTACTTAACCACCTGCTATCATGAGAGAGATCAGGGCTGCATCTTTTAAGCCCAGTACTGAGCCTGAAAAGCGTTTCCAACCCCACTTACAAGTGAAACTTGCTCAAATGTGCCTGGCTGCTCTTCACTGAAATGCTTGGTTCTGCATACATTTTTAGCATACGTTTGCTCCTGCTGGGTCACCCGAGCAGCACATTTCTACTTAACCACCTGCTATCATGAGAGACATCAGGGCTGCATCTTTTGAGCCCAGTACTGAGCCTGAAAAGCGTTTCCAACCCCACTTACAAGTGAAACGTGCTAAAATGTGCCTGGCTGCTCTTCACTGAAAAGCTTGGTTCTGCATACATTTTTAGCATACGTTTGCTCCTGCGGGGTCAGCCGAGCAGCACATTTCTACTTAACCACCTGCTATCATGAGAGATATCAGGGCTGCATCTTTTGAGCCCAGTACTGAGCCTGAAAAGCGTTTCCCACCCCACTTACAAGTGAAACTTGCTAAAATGTGCCTGGCTGCTCTTCACTGAAAAGCTTGGTTCTGCATACATTTTTAGCATATGTTTGCTCCTGCTGGGCCAGCCGAGCAGCGAATTTCTACTTAACCACCTGCTATCATGAGAGACATCAGGGCTGCATCTTTTGAGCCCAGTACTGAGCCTGAAAAGCATTTCCAACCCCACTTACAAGTGAAACTTGCTAAAATGTGCCTAGCTGCTCTTCACTGAAAAGCTTGTTTCTGCATACATTTTTGGCATACGTTTGCTCCTGCTGGGTCAGCCGAGCAGCGAATTTCTACTTAACCACCTGCTATCATGAGAGAGATCAGGGCTGCATCTTTTGAGCCCAGTACTGAGCCTGAAAAGCGTTTCCAACCCCACTTACAAGTGAAACTTGCTAAAATGTGCCTGGCTGCTCTTCACTGAAAAGCTTGGTTCTGCACACATTTTTGGCATACGTTTGCTCCTGCTGGGTCAGCCGAGCAGCAAATTTCTACTTAACCACCTGCTATCATGAGAGAGATCAGGGCTGCATCTTTTGAGCCCAGTACTGAGCCTGAAAAGCGTTTCCAACCCCACTTACAAGTGAAACTTGCTAAAATGTGCCTGGCTGCTCTTCACTGAAAAGCTTGGTTCTGCACACATTTTTGGCATACGTTTGCTCCTGCTGGGTCAGCCGAGCAGCAAATTTCTACTTAACCACCTGCTATCATGAGAGAGATCAGGGCTGCATCTTTTGAGCCCAGTACTGAGCCTGAAAAGCGTTTCCAACCCCACTTACAAGTGAAACTTGCTAAAATGTGCCTGGCTGCTCTTTACTGAAAAGCTTGGTTCTGCATACATTTTTAGCATACGTTTGCTCCTGCTGGGTCAGCCGAGCAGCACATTTCTACTTAACCACCTGCTATCATGAGAGACATCAGGGCTGCATCTTTTGAGCCCAGTACTGAGCCTGAAAAGCGTTTCCAACCCCACCAACAAGTGAAACTTGCTAAAATATGCCTGGCTGCTCCTCACTGAAATGCTTGGTTCTGCATACATTTTTAGCATACGTTTGCTCCTTGTGGGTCAGCCGAGCAGCAAATTTCTACTTAACCACCTGCTATCATGAGAGACATCAGGGCTGCATCTTTTGAGCCCAGTACTGAGCCTGAAAAGTGTTTCCAACCCCACTTACAAGTGAAACTTGCTCAAATGTGCCTGGCTGCTCTTCACTGAAAAGCTTGGTTCTGCATACATTTTTAGCATACGTTTGCTCCTGCTGGGTCAGCCGAGCAGCAAATTTCTACTTAACCACCTGCTATCATGGGAGACATCAGGGCTGCATCTTTTGAGCCCAGTACTGAGCCTGAAAAGCATTTCCCACCCCACTTACAAGTGAAACTTGCTAAAATGTGCCTCTCTGCTATTCACTGAAAAGCTTGGTTCTGCATACATTTTTGGCATACGTTTGCTCCTGCTGGGTTAGCCGAGCAGCGAATTTCTACTTAACCACCTGCTATCATGAGAGACATCAGGGCTGCATCTTTTGAGCCCAGTACTGAGCCTGAAAAGCGTTTCCCTCTCCACTTACAAGTGAAACTTGCTAAAATGTGCCTGGCTGCTCTTCACTGAAAAGCTTGGTTCTGCATACATTTTTAGCATATGTTTGCTCCTGCTGGGCCAGCCGAGCAGAGAATTTCTACTTAACCACCTGCTATCATGAGAGACATATCAGGGCTGCATCTTTTGAGGCCAGTACTGAGCCTGAAAAGCATTTCCAATCCCACTTACAAGTGAAACTTGCTAAAATGTGCCTAGCTGCTTTTCACTGAAAAGCTTGTTTCTGCATATTTTTGGCATACGTTTGATCCTGCTGGGTCAGCCGAGCAGCAAATTTCTACTTAACCACTGCTATCATGAGAGACATCAGGGCTGCATCTTTTGAGCCCAGTACTGAGCCTGAAAAGCGTTTCCAACCCCACTTACAAGTGAAACTTGCTAAAATGTGCCTGGCTGCTCTTCACTGAAAAGCTTGTTTCTGCATACATTTTTGGCATACGTTTGCTCCTGCTAGGTCAGCCGAGCAGCGAATTTCTACTTAACCACCTGCTATCATGAGAGAGATCAGGGATGCATCTTTTGAGCCCAGTACTGAGCCTGAAAAGCGTTTCCAACCACACTTACAAGTGAAACCTGCTAAAATGTGCCTGGCTGCTCTTCACTGAAAAGCTTGGTTCTGCATACATTTTTAGCATACGTTTGCTCCTGCTGGGTCAGCCGAGCAGCACATTTCTACTTAACCACCTGCTATCATGAGAGACATCAGGGCTGCATCTTTTGAGCCCAGTACTGAGCCTGAAAAGCATTTCCAACCCCACTTACAAGTGAAATTTGCTAAAATGTGCCTAGCTGCTCTTCACTGAAGAGCTTGTTTCTGCATACATTTTTGGCATACGTTTGCTCCTGCTGGGTCAGCCGAGCAGCAAATTTCAACTTAACCACCTGCTATCATGAGAGAGATCAGGGCTGCATCTTTTGAGCCCAGTACTGGGCCTGAAAAGCTTTTCCAACCCCACTTACTAGTGAAACTTGCTAAAATGTGCCTCTCTGCTCTTCACTGAAAAGCTTGGTTCTGCACTCATTTTTAGCATACGATTGCTCCTGCTGGGTCAGCCGAGCAGCAAATTTCTACTTAACCATCTGCTATCATGAGAGACATCAGGGCTGCATCTTTTGAGCCCAGTACTGAGCCTGAAAAGGATTTCCAACCCCACTTACAAGTGAAACTTGCTAAAATATGCCTGGCTGCTCTTCACTGAAAAGCTTGGTTCTGCATACATTTTTAGCATACATTTGCTCCTGCTGGGTCAGCCGAGCAGCACATTTCTACTTAACCACCTGCTATCATGAGAGACATCAGGGCTGCATCTTTTGAGCCCAGTACTGAGCCTGAAAAGCGTTTCCAGCCCCACTTACAAGTGAAACTTGCTAAAATGTGCCTCTCTGCTCTTCACTGAAAAGCTTGGTTCTGCACACATTTTTAGCATACGTTTGCTCCTGCTGGGTCAGCCGAACAGCAAATTTCTACTTAACCACCTGCTATCATGAGAGACATCAGGGCTGCATCTTTTGAGCCCAGTACTGAGCCTGAAAAGCATTTCCAACCCCACTTACAAGTGAAACTTGCTAAAATGTGCCTAGCTGCTCTTCACTGAAAAGCTTGTTTCTGCATACATTTTTGGCATACGTTTGCTCCTGCTGGGTCAGCCGAGCAGCAAATTTCTACTTAACCACCTGCTATCATGAGAGACATCAGGGCTGCATCTTTTGAGCCCAGTACTGAGCCTGAAAAGCATTTCCAACCCCACTTACAAGTGAAACTTGCTAAAATGTGCCTCTCTGCTCTTCACTGAAAAGCTTGGTTCTGAATACATTTTTGGCATACGTTTGCTCCTGCTGGGTTAGCCGAGCAGCGAATTTCTACTTAACCACCTGCTATCATGAGAGAGATCAGGGCTGCATCTTTTGAGCCCAGTACTGAGCCTGAAAAACGTTTCCAACCCCACTTACAAGTGAAACTTGCTCAAATGTGCCTGGCTGCTCTTCACTGAAAAGCTTGGTTCTGCATACATTTTTGGCATAGGTTTGCTCCTGCTGGGTCAGCCGAGCAGCGAATTTCTACTTAACCACCTGCTATCATGAGAGACATCAGGGCTGCATCTTTTGAGCCCAGTACTGAGCCTGAAAAGCATTTCCAACCCCACTTACAAGTGAAACTTGCTAAAATGTGCCTAGCTGCTCTTCACTGAAAAGCTTGTTTCTACATACATTTTTGGCATACGTTTGCTCCTGCTGGGTCAGCCGAGCAGAAAATTTCTACTTAACCAGCTGCTATCATGAGAGAGATCAAGGCTGCATCTTTTGAGCCCAGTACTGAGCCTGAAAATCATTTCCAACCCCACTTACAAGTGAAACTTGCTAAAGCTGCTCTTCACTGAAAAGCTTGGTTCTGCATACATTTTTAGCATACGTTTGCTCCTGCTGGGTCACCCGAGCAGCAAATTTCTACTTAACCACCTGCTATCATGAGAGACATCAGGGCTGCATCTTTTGAGCCCAGTACTGAGCCTGAAAAGCGTTTCCAACCCCACTTACAAGTGAAACGTGCTAAAATGTGCCTGGCTGCTCTTCACTGAAAAGCTTGGTTCTGCATACATTTTTAGCATACGTTTGCTCCTGCTGGGTCAGCCGAGCAGCAAATTTCTACTTAACCACCTGCTATCATGAGAGACATCAGGGCTGCATCTTTTGAGCCCAGTACTGAGCCTGAAAAGTGTTTCCAACCCCACTTACAAGTGAAACTTGCTCAAATGTGCCTGGCTGCTCTTCACTGAAAAGCTTGGTTCTGCATACATTTTTAGCATACGTTTGCTCCTGCTGGGTCAGCCGAGCAGCAAATTTCTACTTAACCACCTGCTATCATGGGAGACATCAGGGCTGCATCTTTTGAGCCCAGTACTGAGCCTGAAAAGCATTTCCCTCTCCACTTACAAGTGAAACTTGCTAAAATGTGCCTCTCTGCTCTTCACTGAAAAGCTTGGTTCTGCATACATTTTTAGCATACGTTTGCTCCTGCTGGGTCAGCCGAGCAGCACATTTCTACTTAACCACCTGCTATCATGAGAGACATCAGGGCTGCATCTTTTGAGCCCAGTACTGAGCCTGAAAAGCATTTCCAACCCCACTTACAAGTGAAATTTGCTAAAATGTGCCTAGCTGCTCTTCACTGAAGAGCTTGTTTCTGCATACATTTTTGGCATACGTTTGCTCCTGCTGGGTCAGCCGAGCAGCAAATTTCAACTTAACCACCTGCTATCATGAGAGAGATCAGGGCTGCATCTTTTGAGCCCAGTACTGGGCCTGAAAAGCTTTTCCAACCCCACTTACTAGTGAAACTTGCTAAAATGTGCCTCTCTGCTCTTCACTGAAAAGCTTGGTTCTGCACTCATTTTTAGCATACGATTGCTCCTGCTGGGTCAGCCGAGCAGCAAATTTCTACTTAACCACCTGCTATCATGAGAGACATCAGGGCTGCATCTTTTGAGCCCAGTACTGAGCCTGAAAAGGATTTCCAACCCCACTTACAAGTGAAACTTGCTAAAATATGCCTGGCTGCTCTTCACTGAAAAGCTTGGTTCTGCATACATTTTTAGCATACATTTGCTCCTGCTGGGTCAGCCGAGCAGCACATTTCTACTTAACCACCTGCTATCATGAGAGACATCAGGGCTGCATCTTTTGAGCCCAGTACTGAGCCTGAAAAGCGTTTCCAGCCCCACTTACAAGTGAAACTTGCTAAAATGTGCCTCTCTGCTCTTCACTGAAAAGCTTGGTTCTGCACACATTTTTAGCATACGTTTGCTCCTGCTGGGTCAGCCGAGCAGCAAATTTCTACTTAACCATCTGCTATCATGAGAGACATCAGGGCTGCATCTTTTGAGCCCAGTACTGAGCCTGAAAAGCATTTCCAACCCCACTTACAAGTGAAACTTGCTAAAATGTGCCTAGCTGCTCTTCACTGAAAAGCTTGTTTCTGCATACATTTTTGGCATACGTTTGCTCCTGCTGGGTCAGCCGAGCAGCAAATTTCTACTTAACCACCTGCTATCATGAGAGACATCAGGGCTGCATCTTTTGAGCCCAGTACTGAGCCTGAAAAGCATTTCCAACCCCACTTACAAGTGAAACTTGCTAAAATGTGCCTCTCTGCTCTTCACTGAAAAGCTTGGTTCTGAATACATTTTTGGCATACGTTTGCTCCTGCTGGGTTAGCCGAGCAGCGAATTTCTACTTAACCACCTGCTATCATGAGAGAGATCAGGGCTGCATCTTTTGAGCCCAGTACTGAGCCTGAAAAACGTTTCCAACCCCACTTACAAGTGAAACTTGCTCAAATGTGCCTGGCTGCTCTTCACTGAAAAGCTTGGTTCTGCATACATTTTTGGCATAGGTTTGCTCCTGCTGGGTCAGCCGAGCAGCGAATTTCTACTTAACCACCTGCTATCATGAGAGACATCAGGGCTGCATCTTTTGAGCCCAGTACTGAGCCTGAAAAGCATTTCCAACCCCACTTACAAGTGAAACTTGCTAAAATGTACCTAGCTGCTCTTCACTGAAAAGCTTGTTTCTACATACATTTTTGGCATACGTTTGCTCCTGCTGGGTCAGCCGAGCAGAAAATTTCTACTAAACCAGCTGCTATCATGAGAGAGATCAAGGCTGCATCTTTTGAGCCCAGTACTGAGCCTGAAAATCATTTCCAACCCCACTTACAAGTGAAACTTGCTAAAGCTGCTCTTCACTGAAAAGCTTGGTTCTGCACACATTTTTAGCATACGTTTGCTCCTGCTGGGTCAGCCGAGCAGCACATTTCTACTTAACCACCTGCTATCATGAGAGACATCAGGGCTGCATCTTTTGAGCCCAGTACTGAGCCTGAAAAGCGTTTCCAACCCCACTTACAAGTGAAACTTGCTAATATGTGCCTGGCTGCTCTTCACTGAAAAGTTGGTTCTGCATACATTCTTAGCATACGTTTGCTCCTGGTGGGTCAGCCAAGCAGCAAATTTCTACTTAACCACCTGCTATCATGAGAGACATCAGGGCTGCATCTTTTGAGCCCAGTACTGAGCCTGAAAAGCGTTTCCAACCCCACTTACAAGTGAAACTGGCTAAAATGTGCCTAGCTGCTCTTCACTGAAAAGCTTGTTTCTGCATACATTTTTGGCATACGTTTGCTCCTGCTGGGTCAGCCGAGCAGCAAATTTCTACTTAACCACCTGCTATCATGAGAGACATCAGGGCTGCATCTTTTGAGCCCAGTACTGAGCCTGAAAAGCATTTCCAACCCCACTTACAAGTGAAACTTGCTAAAATGTGCCTCTTTGCTCTTCACTGAAAAGCTTGGTTCTGAATACATTTTTGGCATACGTTTGCTCCTGCTGGGTTAGCCGAGCAGCGAATTTCTACTTAACCACCTGCTATCATGAGAGAGATCAGGGCTGCATCTTTTGAGCCCAGTACTGAGCCTGAAAAGCGTTTCCAACCCCACTTACAAGTGAAACTTGCTCAAATGTGCCTGGCTGCTCTTCACTGAAAAGCTTGGTTCTGCATACATTTTTGGCATAGGTTTGCTCCTGCTGGGTCAGCCGAGCAGCGAATTTCTACTTAACCACCTGCTATCATGAGAGACATCAGGGCTGCATCTTTTGAGCCCAGTACTGAGCCTGAAAAGCATTTCCAACCCCACTTACAAGTGAAACTTGCTAAAATGTGCCTAGCTGCTCTTCACTGAAAAGCTTGTTTCTACATACATGTTTGGCATACGTTTGCTCCTGCTGGGTCAGCCGAGCAGAAAATTTCTACTTAACCAGCTGCTATCATGAGAGAGATCAAGGCTGCATCTTTTGAGCCCAGTATTGAGCCTGAAAAGCATTTCCAACCCCACTTACAAGTGAAACTTGCTAAAGCTGCTCTTCACTGAAAAGCTTGGTTCTGCACACATTTTTAGCATACGTTTGCTCCTGCTGGGTCAGCCGAGCAGCACATTTCTACTTAACCACCTGCTATCATGAGAGACATCAGGGCTGCATCTTTTGAGCCCAGTACTGAGCCTGAAAAGCGTTTCCAACCCCACTTACAAGTGAAACTTGCTAAAATGTGCCTGGCTGCTCTTCACTGAAAAGTTGGTTCTGCATACATTCTTAGCATACGTTTGCTCCTGGTGGGTCAGCCAAGCAGCAAATTTCTACTTAACCACCTGCTATCATGAGAGACGTCAGGGCTGCATCTTTTGAGCCCAGTACTGAGCCTGAAAAGCGTTTCCAACCCCACTTTCAAGTTAAACATGCTAAAATGTGCCTGGCTGCTCTTCACTGATAAGCTTGGTTCTGCAGACATTTTTAGCATACGTTTGCTCCTGCTGGGTCTGCCGAGCAGCAAATTTCTACTTAACCACCTGCTATCATGAGAGACATCAGGGCTGCATCTTTTGAGCCCAGTACTGAGCCTGAAAAGCATTTCCAACCCCACTTACAAGTGAAACTTGCTAAAATATGCCTGGCTGCTCTTCACTGAAAAGCTTGGTTCTGCATACATTTTTAGCATACGTTTGCTCCTGCTGGGTCAGCCGAGCAGCACATTTCTACTTAAACACCTGCTATCATGAGAGACATCAGGGCTGCATCTTTTGAGCCCATTACTGAGCCTGAAAAGCATTTCCAACCCCACTTACAAGTGAAACTTGCTAAAATGTGCCTTTCTGCTCTTCACTGAAAAGCTTGGTTCTGCATACATTTTTCGCATACGTTTGCTCCTGCTGGGTTAGCCGAGCAGCACATTTCTACTTAACCACCTGCTATCATGAGAGACATCAGGGATGCATCTTTTGAGCCCAGTACTGAGCCTGAAAAGCGTTTCCAACCCCACTTACAAGTGAAACTTGCTAAAATGTGCCTCTCTGCTCTTCACTGAAAAGCTGATTCTGCGTCCATTTTTGGCATAGGTTTGCTCCTGCTGGGTCAGCCGAGCAGCTCATTACTTAACCACCTGCTATCATGAGAGACATCAGGGCTGCATCTTTTGAGGCCAGTACTAAGCCTGAAAAGCATTTCCAACCCCACCTACAAGCGAAACTTGCTAAAATGTGCCTAGCTGCTCTTCACTGAAAAGCTTGTTTCTGCATACATTTTTGGCATACGTTTGCTCCTGCTGGGTCAGCCGAGCAGCGAATTTCTACTTAACCACCTGCTATCATGAGAGACATCAGGGCTGCATCTTTTGAGCCCAGTACTGAGCCTGAAAAGCGTTTCCAACCCCACTTACAAGTGAAACTTGCTAAAATGTGCCTGGCTGCTATTCACTGAAAAGCTTGGTTCTGCACACATTTTTGGCATACGTTTGCTCCTGCTGGGTTAGCCGAGCAGCGAATTTCTACTTAACCACCTGCTATCATGAGAGAAATCAGGGCTGCATCTTTTGAGCCCAGTACTGAGCCTGAAAAGCATTTCCAACCCCACTTACAAGTGAAACTTGCTAAAATGTGCCTGGCTGCTCTTCACTGAAAAGCTTGGTTCTGCATACATTTTTAGCATATGTTTGCTCCTGCTGGGCCAGCCGAGCAGCGAATTTCTACTTAACCACCTGCTATCATGAGAGACATCAGGGCTGCATCTTTTGAGCCCAGTACTGAGCCTGAAAAGCATTTCCAACCCCACTTACAAGTGAAACTTGCTAAAATGTGCCTAGCTGCTCTTCACTGAAAAGCTTGTTTCTGCATACATTTTTGGCATACGTTTGCTCCTGCTGGGTCAGCCGAGCAGCAAATTTCTACTTAACCACCTGCTATCATGAGAGACATCAGGGCTGCATCTTTTGATCCCAGTACTGAGCCTGAAAAGCGTTTCCCACCCCACTTACAAGTGAAACTTGCTAAAATGTGCCTCTCTGCTCTTCACTGAAAAGCTTGGTTCTGCATACATTTTTGGCATATGTTTGATCCTGCTGGGTTAGCCGAGCAGCGAATTTCTACGTAACCACCTGCTATCATGAGAGACATCAGGGATGCATCTTTTGAGCCCAGTACTGAGCCTGAAAAGCGTTTCCCACCCCACTTACAAGTGAAACTTGCTAAAATG
Organism: Lissotriton helveticus; assembly: GCF_964261635.1. Lineage (NCBI taxonomy): Eukaryota > Metazoa > Chordata > Amphibia > Caudata > Salamandridae > Lissotriton > Lissotriton helveticus. The sequence continues at coordinate 743,839,856 of NC_136065.1, read as the reverse complement.
TGCCTGGCTGCTCTTCACTGAAAAGCTTGGTTCTGCATAAATTTTTAGCATATGTTTGCTCCTGCTGGGCCAGCCGAGCAGCGAATTTCTACTTAACCACCTGCTATCATGAGAGACATCAGAGCTGCATCTTTTGAGCCCAGTACTGAGCCTGAGAAGCATTTCCAACCCCACTTACAAGTGAAACTTGCTAAAATGTGCCTAGCTGCTCTTCACTGAAAAGCTTGTTTCTGCATACATTTTTGGCATACGTTTGCTCCTGCTGGGTCAGCCGAGCAGCGAATTTCTACTTAACCACCTGCTATCATGAGAGACATCAGGGCTGCATCTTTTGAGCCCAGTACTGAGCCTGAAAAGCATTTCCAACCCCACTTACAAGTGAAACTTGCTAAAATGTGCCTGGCTGCTCTTCACTGAAAAGCTTGGTTCTGCACACATTTTTAGCATACGTTTGCTCCTGCTGGGTCAGCCGAGCAGCAAATTTCTACTTAACCACCTGCTATCATGAGAGACAGGGCTGCATCTTTTGAGCCCAGTACTGAGCCTGAAAAGCGTTTCCAACCCCACTTACAAGTGAAACTGGCTAAAATGTGCCTGGCTGCTCTTCACTGAAAAGCTTGGTTCTGCATACATTTTTAGCATACGTTTGCTCCTGCTGGGTCAGCCGAGCAGCAAATTTCTACTTAACCACCTGCTATTATGGGAGACATCAGGGCTGCATCTTTTGAGCCCAGTACTGAGCCTGAAAAGCGTTTCCCACCCCACTTACAAGTGAAACTTGCTAAAATGTGCCTCTCTGCTCTTCACTGAAAAGCTTGGTTCTGCATACATTTTTGGCATACGTTTGCTCCTGCTGGGTTAGCCGAGCAGCAAATTTCTACTTAACCACCTGCTATCATGAGAGATATCAGGGCTGCATCTTTTGAGCCCAGTACTGAGCCTGAAAAGCGTTTCCCACCCCACTTACAAGTGAAACTTGCTAAAATGTGCCTGGCTGCTCTTCACTGAAAAGCTTGGTTCTGCATACATTTTTAGCATATGTTTGCTCCTGCTGGGCCAGCCGAGCAGCGAATTTCTACTTAACCACCTGCTATCATGAGAGACATCAGAGCTGCATCTTTTGAGCCCAGTACTGAGCCTGAAAAGCATTTCCAACCCCACTTACAAGTGAAACTTGCTAAAATGTGCCTAGCTGCTCTTCACTGAAAAGCTTGTTTCTGCATACATTTTTGGCATACGTTTGCTCCTGCTGGGTCAGCGGAGCAGCACATTTCTACTTAACCACCTGCTATCATGATAGACATCAGGGCTGCCTCTTTTGAGCCCAGTACTGAGCCTGAAAAGCATTTCCAACCCCACTTACAAGTGAAACTTGCTAAAATGTGCCTAGCTGCTCTTCACTGAAAAGCTTGTTTCTGCATACATTTTTGGCATACGTTTGCTCCTGCTGGGTCAGCCGAGCAGCGAATTTCTACTTAACCACCTGCTATCATGAGAGAGATCAGGGCTGCATCTTTTGAGCCCAGTACTGAGCCTGAAAAGCGTTTCCAACCCCACTTACAAGTGAAACTTGCTAAAATGTGCCTGGCTGCTCTTCACTGAAATGCTTGGTTCTGCATACATTTTTAGCATACGTTTGCTCCTGCAGGGTCAGCCGAGCAGCAAATTTCTACTTAACCACCTGCTATCATGAGAGAGATCAGGGCTGCATCTTTTGAGCCCAGTACTGAGCCTGAAAAGCGTTTCCAACCCCACTTACAAGTGAAACTTGCTAAAATGTGCCTGGCTGCTCTTTACTGAAAAGCTTGGTTCTGCATACATTTTTGGCATACGTTTGCTCCTGCTGGGTCAGCCGAGCAGCGAATTTCTACTTAACCACCTGCTATCATGAGAGAGATCAGGGCTGCATCTTTTGAGCCCAGTACTGAGCCTGAAAAGCGTTTCCAACCCCACTTACAAGTGAAACTTGCTAAAATGTGCCTGGCTGCTCTTCACTGAAAAGCTTGGTTCTGCACACATTTTTGGCATACGTTTGCTCCTGCTGGGTCAGCCGAGCAGCGAATTTCAACTTAACCACCTGCTATCATGAGAGAGATCAGGGCTGCATCTTTTGAGCCCAGTACTGAGCCTGAAAAGCGTTTCCAACCCCACTTACAAGTGAAACTTGCTAAAATGTGCCTGGCTGCTCTTTACTGAAAAGCTTGGTTCTGCATACATTTTTGGCATACGTTTGCTCCTGCTGGGTCAGCCGAGCAGCGAATTTCTACTTAACCACCTGCTATCATGAGAGAGATCAGGGCTGCATCTTTTAAGCCCAGTACTGAGCCTGAAAAGCGTTTCCAACCCCACTTACAAGTGAAACTTGCTCAAATGTGCCTGGCTGCTCTTCACTGAAATGCTTGGTTCTGCATACATTTTTAGCATACGTTTGCTCCTGCTGGGTCACCCGAGCAGCAAATTTCTACTTAACCACCTGCTATCATGAGAGACATCAGGGCTGCATCTTTTGAGCCCAGTACTGAGCCTGAAAAGCGTTTCCAACCCCACTTACAAGTGAAACGTGCTAAAATGTGCCTGGCTGCTCTTCACTGAAAAGCTTGGTTCTGCATACATTTTTAGCATACGTTTGCTCCTGCTGTGTCAGCCGAGCAGCACATTTCTACTTAACCACCTGCTATCATGAGAGACATCAGGGCTGCATCTTTTGAGCCCAGTACTGAGCCTGAAAAGCGTTTCCAACCCCACCAACAAGTGAAACTTGCTAAAATATGCCTGGCTGCTCTTCACTGAAATGCTTGGTTCTGCATACATTTTTAGCATACGTTTGCTCCTGCTGGGTCAGCCGAGCAGCAAATTTCTACTTAACCACCTGCTATCATGAGAGACATCAGGGCTGCATCTTTTGAGCCCAGTACTGAGCCTGAAAAGCGTTTCCAACCCGACTTACAAGTGAAACTTGCTCAAATGTGCCTGGCTGCTCTTCACTGAAAAGCTTGGTTCTGCATACATTTTTAGCATACGTTTGCTCCTGCTGGGTCAGCCGAGCAGCAAATTTCTACTTAACCACCTGCTATCATGAGAGACATCAGGGCTGCATCTTTTGAGCCCAGTACTGAGCCTGAAAAGCATTTCCCACCCCACTTACAAGTGAAACTTGCTAAAATGTGCCTCTCTGCTCTTCACTGAAAAGCTTGGTTCTGCATACATTTTTGGCATACGTTTGCTCCTGCTGGGTTAGCCGAGCAGCGAATTTCTACTTAACCACCTGCTATCATGAGAGACATCAGGGCTGCATCTTTTGAGCCCAGTACTGAGCCTGAAAAGCGTTTCCAACCCCACTTACAAGTGAAACTGGCTAAAATGTGCCTAGCTGCTCTTCACTGAAAAGCTTGTTTCTGCATACATTTTTGGCATACGTTTGCTCCTGCTGGGTCAGCCGAGCAGCAAATTTCTACTTAACCACCTGCTATCATGAGAGACATCAGGGCTGCATCTTTTGAGCCCAGTACTGAGCCTGAAAAGCATTTCCAACCCCACTTACAAGTGAAACTTGCTAAAATGTGCCTCTTTGCTCTTCACTGAAAAGCTTGGTTCTGAATACATTTTTGGCATACGTTTGCTCCTGCTGGGTTAGCCGAGCAGCGAATTTCTACTTAACCACCTGCTATCATGAGAGAGATCAGGGCTGCATCTTTTGAGCCCAGTACTGAGCCTGAAAAGCGTTTCCAACCCCACTTACAAGTGAAACTTGCTCAAATGTGCCTGGCTGCTCTTCACTGAAAAGCTTGGTTCTGCATACATTTTTGGCATAGGTTTGCTCCTGCTGGGTCAGCCGAGCAGCGAATTTCTACTTAACCACCTGCTATCATGAGAGACATCAGGGCTGCATCTTTTGAGCCCAGTACTGAGCCTGAAAAGCATTTCCAACCCCACTTACAAGTGAAACTTGCTAAAATGTGCCTAGCTGCTCTTCACTGAAAAGCTTGTTTCTACATACATTTTTGGCATACGTTTGCTCCTGCTGGGTCAGCCGAGCAGAAAATTTCTACTTAACCAGCTGCTATCATGAGAGAGATCAAGGCTGCATCTTTTGAGCCCAGTACTGAGCCTGAAAAGCATTTCCAACCCCACTTACAAGTGAAACTTGCTAAAGCTGCTCTTCACTGAAAAGCTTGGTTCTGCACACATTTTTAGCATACGTTTGCTCCTGCTGGGTCAGCCGAGCAGCACATTTCTACTTAACCACCTGCTATCATGAGAGACATCAGGGCTGCATCTTTTGAGCCCAGTACTGAGCCTGAAAAGCGTTTCCAACCCCACTTACAAGTGAAACTTGCTAAAATGTGCCTGGCTGCTCTTCACTGAAAAGTTGGTTCTGCATACATTCTTAGCATACGTTTGCTCCTGGTGGGTCAGCCAAGCAGCAAATTTCTACTTAACCACCTGCTATCATGAGAGACGTCAGGGCTGCATCTTTTGAGCCCAGTACTGAGCCTGAAAAGCGTTTCCAACCCCACTTTCAAGTTAAACATGCTAAAATGTGCCTGGCTGCTCTTCACTGATAAGCTTGGTTCTGCAGACATTTTTAGCATACGTTTGCTCCTGCTGGGTCTGCCGAGCAGCAAATTTCTACTTAACCACCTGCTATCATGAGAGACATCAGGGCTGCATCTTTTGAGCCCAGTACTGAGCCTGAAAAGCATTTCCAACCCCACTTACAAGTGAAACTTGCTAAAATATGCCTGGCTGCTCTTCACTGAAAAGCTTGGTTCTGCATACATTTTTAGCATACGTTTGCTCCTGCTGGGTCAGCCGAGCAGCACATTTCTACTTAAACACCTGCTATCATGAGAGACATCAGGGCTGCATCTTTTGAGCCCATTACTGAGCCTGAAAAGCATTTCCAACCCCACTTACAAGTGAAACTTGCTAAAATGTGCCTTTCTGCTCTTCACTGAAAAGCTTGGTTCTGCATACATTTTTCGCATACGTTTGCTCCTGCTGGGTTAGCCGAGCAGCACATTTCTACTTAACCACCTGCTATCATGAGAGACATCAGGGATGCATCTTTTGAGCCCAGTACTGAGCCTGAAAAGCGTTTCCAACCCCACTTACAAGTGAAACTTGCTAAAATGTGCCTCTCTGCTCTTCACTGAAAAGCTGATTCTGCGTCCATTTTTGGCATAGGTTTGCTCCTGCTGGGTCAGCCGAGCAGCTCATTACTTAACCACCTGCTATCATGAGAGACATCAGGGCTGCATCTTTTGAGGCCAGTACTAAGCCTGAAAAGCATTTCCAACCCCACCTACAAGCAAAACTTGCTAAAATGTGCCTAGCTGCTCTTCACTGAAAAGCTTGTTTCTGCATACATTTTTGGCATACGTTTGCTCCTGCTGGGTCAGCCGAGCAGCGAATTTCTACTTAACCACCTGCTATCATGAGAGACATCAGGGCTGCATCTTTTGAGCCCAGTACTGAGCCTGAAAAGCGTTTCCAACCCCACTTACAAGTGAAACTTGCTAAAATGTGCCTGGCTGCTATTCACTGAAAAGCTTGGTTCTGCACACATTTTTGGCATACGTTTTCTCCTGCTGGGTTAGCCGAGCAGCGAATTTCTACTTAACCACCTGCTATCATGAGAGAAATCAGGGCTGCATCTTTTGAGCCCAGTACTGAGCCTGAAAAGCATTTCCAACCCCACTTACAAGTGAAACTTGCTAAAATGTGCCTGGCTGCTCTTCACTGAAAAGCTTGGTTCTGCATACATTTTTAGCATATGTTTGCTCCTGCTGGGCCAGCCGAGCAGCGAATTTCTACTTAACCACCTGCTATCATGAGAGACATCAGGGCTGCATCTTTTGAGCCCAGTACTGAGCCTGAAAAGCATTTCCAACCCCACTTACAAGTGAAACTTGCTAAAATGTGCCTAGCTGCTCTTCACTGAAAAGCTTGTTTCTGCATACATTTTTGGCATACGTTTGCTCCTGCTGGGTCAGCCGAGCAGCAAATTTCTACTTAACCACCTGCTATCATGAGAGACATCAGGGCTGCATCTTTTGAGCCCAGTACTGAGCCTGAAAAGCGTTTCCCACCCCACTTACAAGTGAAACTTGCTAAAATGTGCCTCTCTGCTCTTCACTGAAAAGCTTGGTTCTGCATACATTTTTGGCATACGTTTGATCCTGCTGGGTTAGCCGAGCAGCGAATCTCTACGTAACCACCTGCTATCATGAGAGACATCAGGGATGCATCTTTTGAGCCCAGTACTGAGCCTGAAAAGCGTTTCCCACCCCACTTACAAGTGAAACTTGCTAAAATGTGCCTGGCTGCTCTTCACTGAAAAGCTTGGTTCTGCATAAATTTTTAGCATATGTTTGCTCCTGCTGGGCCAGCCGAGCAGCGAATTTCTACTTAACCACCTGCTATCATGAGAGACATCAGAGCTGCATCTTTTGAGCCCAGTACTGAGCCTGAGAAGCATTTCCAACCCCACTTACAAGTGAAACTTGCTAAAATGTGCCTAGCTGCTCTTCACTGAAAAGCTTGTTTCTGCATACATTTTTGGCATACGTTTGCTCCTGCTGGGTCAGCCGAGCAGCGAATTTCTACTTAACCACCTGCTATCATGAGAGACATCAGGGCTGCATCTTTTGAGCCCAGTACTGAGCCTGAAAAGCATTTCCAACCCCACTTACAAGTGAAACTTGCTAAAATGTGCCTGGCTGCTCTTCACTGAAAAGCTTGGTTCTGCACACATTTTTAGCATACGTTTGCTCCTGCTGGGTCAGCCGAGCAGCAAATTTCTACTTAACCACCTGCTATCATGAGAGACAGGGCTGCATCTTTTGAGCCCAGTACTGAGCCTGAAAAGCGTTTCCAACCCCACTTACAAGTGAAACTGGCTAAAATGTGCCTGGCTGCTCTTCACTGAAAAGCTTGGTTCTGCATACATTTTTAGCATACGTTTGCTCCTGCTGGGTCAGCCGAGCAGCAAATTTCTACTTAACCACCTGCTATCATGGGAGACATCAGGGCTGCATCTTTTGAGCCCAGTACTGAGCCTGAAAAGCGTTTCCCACCCCACTTACAAGTGAAACTTGCTAAAATGTGCCTGGCTGCTCTTCACTGAAAAGCTTGGTTCTGCATACATTTTTAGCATATGTTTGCTCCTGCTGGGCCAGCCGAGCAGCGAATTTCTACTTAACCACCTGCTATCATGAGAGACATCAGAGCTGCATCTTTTGAGCCCAGTACTGAGCCTGAAAAGCATTTCCAACCCCACTTACAAGTGAAACTTGCTAAAATGTGCCTAGCTGCTCTTCACTGAAAAGCTTGTTTCTGCATACATTTTTGGCATACGTTTGCTCCTGCTGGGTCAGCGGAGCAGCACATTTCTACTTAACCACCTGCTATCATGATAGACATCAGGGCTGCCTCTTTTGAGCCCAGTACTGAGCCTGAAAAGCATTTCCAACCCCACTTACAAGTGAAACTTGCTAAAATGTGCCTAGCTGCTCTTCACTGAAAAGCTTGTTTCTGCATACATTTTTGGCATACGTTTGCTCCTGCTGGGTCAGCCGAGCAGCGAATTTCTACTTAACCACCTGCTATCATGAGAGAGATCAGGGCTGCATCTTTTGAGCCCAGTACTGAGCCTGAAAAGCGTTTCCAACCCCACTTACAAGTGAAACTTGCTAAAATGTGCCTGGCTGCTCTTCACTGAAATGCTTGGTTCTGCATACATTTTTAGCATACGTTTGCTCCTGCAGGGTCAGCCGAGCAGCAAATTTCTACTTAACCACCTGCTATCATGAGAGAGATCAGGGCTGCATCTTTTGAGCCCAGTACTGAGCCTGAAAAGCGTTTCCAACCCCACTTACAAGTGAAACTTGCTAAAATGTGCCTGGCTGCTCTTTACTGAAAAGCTTGGTTCTGCATACATTTTTGGCATACGTTTGCTCCTGCTGGGTCAGCCGAGCAGCGAATTTCTACTTAACCACCTGCTATCATGAGAGAGATCAGGGCTGCATCTTTTGAGCCCAGTACTGAGCCTGAAAAGCGTTTCCAACCCCACTTACAAGTGAAACTTGCTAAAATGTGCCTGGCTGCTCTTCACTGAAAAGCTTGGTTCTGCACACATTTTTGGCATACGTTTGCTCCTGCTGGGTCAGCCGAGCAGCGAATTTCAACTTAACCACCTGCTATCATGAGAGAGATCAGGGCTGCATCTTTTGAGCCCAGTACTGAGCCTGAAAAGCGTTTCCAACCCCACTTACAAGTGAAACTTGCTAAAATGTGCCTGGCTGCTCTTTACTGAAAAGCTTGGTTCTGCATACATTTTTGGCATACGTTTGCTCCTGCTGGGTCAGCCGAGCAGCGAATTTCTACTTAACCACCTGCTATCATGAGAGAGATCAGGGCTGCATCTTTTAAGCCCAGTACTGAGCCTGAAAAGCGTTTCCAACCCCACTTACAAGTGAAACTTGCTCAAATGTGCCTGGCTGCTCTTCACTGAAATGCTTGGTTCTGCATACATTTTTAGCATACGTTTGCTCCTGCTGGGTCACCCGAGCAGCAAATTTCTACTTAACCACCTGCTATCATGAGAGACATCAGGGCTGCATCTTTTGAGCCCAGTACTGAGCCTGAAAAGCGTTTCCAACCCCACTTACAAGTGAAACGTGCTAAAATGTGCCTGGCTGCTCTTCACTGAAAAGCTTGGTTCTGCATACATTTTTAGCATACGTTTGCTCCTGCTGTGTCAGCCGAGCAGCACATTTCTACTTAACCACCTGCTATCATGAGAGACATCAGGGCTGCATCTTTTGAGCCCAGTACTGAGCCTGAAAAGCGTTTCCAACCCCACCAACAAGTGAAACTTGCTAAAATATGCCTGGCTGCTCTTCACTGAAATGCTTGGTTCTGCATACATTTTTAGCATACGTTTGCTCCTGCTGGGTCAGCCGAGCAGCAAATTTCTACTTAACCACCTGCTATCATGAGAGACATCAGGGCTGCATCTTTTGAGCCCAGTACTGAGCCTGAAAAGCGTTTCCAACCCGACTTACAAGTGAAACTTGCTCAAATGTGCCTGGCTGCTCTTCACTGAAAAGCTTGGTTCTGCATACATTTTTAGCATACGTTTGCTCCTGCTGGGTCAGCCGAGCAGCAAATTTCTACTTAACCACCTGCTATCATGAGAGACATCAGGGCTGCATCTTTTGAGCCCAGTACTGAGCCTGAAAAGCATTTCCCACCCCACTTACAAGTGAAACTTGCTAAAATGTGCCTCTCTGCTCTTCACTGAAAAGCTTGGTTCTGCATACATTTTTGGCATACGTTTGCTCCTGCTGGGTTAGCCGAGCAGCGAATTTCTACTTAACCACCTGCTATCATGAGAGACATCAGGGCTGCATCTTTTGAGCCCAGTACTGAGCCTGAAAAGCGTTTCCCACTCCACTTACAAGTGAAACTTGCTAAAATGTGCCTGGCTGCTCTTCACTGAAAAGCTTGGTTCTGCATACATTTTTAGCATATGTTTGCTCCTGCTGGGCCAGCCGAGCAGAGAATTTCTACTTAACCACCTGCTATCATGAGAGACATATCAGGGCTGCATCTTTTGAGGCCAGTACTGAGCCTGAAAAGCATTTCCAATCCCACTTACAAGTGAAACTTGCTAAAATATGCCTAGCTGCTCTTCACTGAAAAGCTTGTTTCTGCATATTTTTGGCATACGTTTGATCCTGCTGGGTCAGCCGAGCAGCAAATTTCTACTTAACCACTGTTATCATGAGAGACATCAGGGCTGCATCTTTTGAGCCCAGTACTGAGCCTGAAAAGCATTTCCAACCCCACTTACAAGTGAAACTTGCTAAAATGTGCCTAGCTGCTCTTCACTGAAAAGCTTGTTTCTGCATACATTTTTGGCATACGTTTGCTCCTGCTGGGTCAGCCGAGCAGCGAATTTCTACTTAACCACCTGCTATCATGAGAGACATCAGGGCTGCATCTTTTGAGCCCAGTACTGAGCCTGAAAAGCGTTTCCAACCCCACTTACAAGTGAAACTTGCTAAAATGTGCCTGGCTGCTCTTCACTGAAAAGCTTGGTTCTGCATACATTTTTGGCATACGTTTGCTCCTGCTGGGTCAGCCGAGCAGCGAATTTCTACTTAACCACCTGCTATCATGAGAGAGATCAGGGATGCATCTTTTGAGCCCAGTACTGAGCCTGAAAAGCGTTTCCAACCACACTTACAAGTGAAACCTGCTAAAATATGCCTGGCTGCTCTTCACTGAAAAGCTTGGTTCTGCATACATTTTTAGCATAAGTTTGCTCCTGCTGGGTCAGCCGAGCAGCACATTTCTACTTAACCACCTGCTATCATGAGAGACATCAGGGCTGCATCTTTTGAGCCCAGTACTGAGCCTGAAAAGCGTTTCCAACCCCACCAACAAGTGAAACTTGCTAAAATATGCCTGGCTGCTCTTCACTGAAATGCTTGGTTCTGCATACATTTTTAGCATACGTTTGCTCCTGCTGGGTCAGCCGAGCAGCAAATTTCTACTTAACCACCTGCTATCATGAGAGACATCACGGCTGCATCTTTTGAGCCCAGTACTGAGCCTGAAAAGCATTTCCCACCCCACTTACAAGTGAAACTTGCTAAAATGTGCCTCTCTGCTCTTCACTGAAAAGCTTGGTTCTGCATACATTTTTGGCATACGTTTGCTCCTGCTGGGTTAGCCGAGCAGCGAATTTCTACTTAACCACCTGCTATCATGAGAGACATCAGGGCTGCATCTTTTGAGCCCAGTACTGAGCCTGAAAAGCGTTTCCCACTCCACTTACAAGTGAAACTTGCTAAAATGTGCCTGGCTGCTCTTCACTGAAAAGCTTGGTTCTGCATAAATTTTTAGCATATGTTTGCTCCTGCTGGGCCAGCCGAGCAGAGAATTTCTACTTAACCACCTGCTATCATGAGAGACATATCAGGGCTGCATCTTTTGAGGCCAGTACTGAGCCTGAAAAGCATTTCCAATCCCACTTACAAGTGAAACTTGCTAAAATATGCCTAGCTGCTCTTCACTGAAAAGCTTGTTTCTGCATATTTTTGGCATACGTTTGATCCTGCTGGGTCAGCCGAGCAGCAAATTTCTACTTAACCACTGCTATCATGAGAGACATCAGGGCTGCATCTTTTGAGCCCAGTACTGAGCCTGAAAAGCATTTCCAACCCCACTTACAAGTGAAACTTGCTAAAATGTGCCTAGCTGCTCTTCACTGAAAAGCTTGTTTCTGCATACATTTTTGGCATACGTTTGCTCCTGCTGGGTCAGCCGAGCAGCGAATTTCTACTTAACCACCTGCTATCATGAGAGACATCAGGGCTGCATCTTTTGAGCCCAGTACTGAGCCTGAAAAGCGTTTCCAACCCCACTTACAAGTGAAACTTGCTAAAATGTGCCTGGCTGCTCTTCACTGAAAAGCTTGGTTCTGCATACATTTTTGGCATACGTTTGCTCCTGCTGGGTCAGCCGAGCAGCGAATTTCTACTTAACCACCTGCTATCATGAGAGAGATCAGGGATGCATCTTTTGAGCCCAGTACTGAGCCTGAAAAGCGTTTCCAACCACACTTACAAGTGAAACCTGCTAAAATGTGCCTGGCTGCTCTTCACTGAAAAGCTTGGTTCTGCATACATTTTTAGCATAAGTTTGCTCCTGCTGGGTCAGCCGAGCAGCACATTTCTACTTAACCACCTGCTATCATGAGAGACATCAGGGCTGCATCTTTTGAGCCCAGTACTGAGCCTGAAAAGCGTTTCCAACCCCACCAACAAGTGAAACTTGCTAAAATATGCCTGGCTGCTCTTCACTGAAATGCTTGGTTCTGCATACATTTTTAGCATACGTTTGCTCCTGCTGGGTCAGCCGAGCAGCAAATTTCTACTTAACCACCTGCTATCATGAGAGACATCAGGGCTGCATCTTTTGAGCCCAGTACTGAGCCTGAAAAGCATTTCCAACCCCACTTACAAGTGAAACTTGCTAAAATGTGCCTCTCTGCTCTTCACTGAAAAGCTTGGTTCTGCACTAATTTTTAGCATACGATTGCTCCTGCTGGGTCAGCCGAGCAGCAAATTTCTACTTAACCACCTGCTATCATGAGAGACATCAGGGCTGCATCTTTTGAGCCCAGTACTGAGCCTGAAAAGGATTTCCAACCCCACTTACAAGTGAAACTTGCTAAAATATGCCTGGCTGCTCTTCACTGAAAAGCTTGGTTCTGCATACATTTTTAGCATACGTTTGCTCCTGCTGGGTCAGCCGAGCAGCACATTTCTACTTAACCACCTGCTATCATGAGAGACATCAGGGCTGCATCTTTTGAGCCCAGTACTGAGCCTGAAAAGTGTTTCCAGCCCCACTTACAAGTGAAACTTGCTAAAATGTGCCTCTCTGCTCTTCTCTGAAAAGCTTGGTTCTGCACACATTTTTAGCATACGTTTGCTCCTGCTGGGTCAGCCGAGCAGCAAATTTCTACTTAACCACCTGCTATCATGAGAGACATCAGGGCTGCATCTTTTGAGCCCAGTACTGAGCCTGAAAAGCATTTCCAACCCCACTTACAAGTGAAACTTGCTAAAATGTGCCTAGCTGCTCTTCACTGAAAAGCTTGTTTCTGCATACATGTTTGGCATACGTTTGCTCCTGCTGGGTCAGCCGAGCAGCAAATTTCTACTTAACCACCTGCTATCATGAGAGACATCAGGGCTGCATCTTTTGAGCCCAGTACTGAGCCTGAAAAGCGTTTCCCACCCCACTTACAAGTGAAACTTGCTAAAATGTGCCTGGCTGCTCTTCACTGAAAAGCTTGGTTCTGCATAAATTTTTAGCATATGTTTGCTCCTGCTGGGCCAGCCGAGCAGCGAATTTCTACTTAACCACCTGCTATCATGAGAGACATCAGAGCTGCATCTTTTGAGCCCAGTACTGAGCCTGAGAAGCATTTCTAACCCCACTTACAAGTGAAACTTGCTAAAATGTGCCTAGCTGCTCTTCACTGAAAAGCTTGTTTCTGCATACATTTTTGGCATACGTTTGCTCCTGCTGGGTCAGCCGAGCAGCGAATTTCTACTTAACCACCTGCTATCATGAGAGACATCAGGGCTGCATCTTTTGAGCCCAGTACTGAGCCTGAAAAGCATTTCCATCCCCACTTACAAGTGAAACTTGCTAAAATGTGCCTGGCTGCTCTTCACTGAAAAGCTTGGTTCTGCACACATTTTTAGCATACGTTTGCTCCTGCTGGGTCAGCCGAGCAGCAAATTTCTACTTAACCACCTGCTATCATGAGAGACAGGGCTGCATCTTTTGAGCCCAGTACTGAGCCTGAAAAGCGTTTCCAACCCCACTTACAAGTGAAACTGGCTAAAATGTGCCTGGCTGCTCTTCACTGAAAAGCTTGGTTCTGCATACATTTTTAGCATACGTTTGCTCCTGCTGGGTCAGCCGAGCAGCAAATTTCTACTTAACCACCTGCTATCATGAGAGACATCAGGGCTGCATCTTTTGAGCCCAGTACTGAGCCTGAAAAGCGTTTCCCACCCCACTTACAAGTGAAACTTGCTAAAATGTGCCTCTATGCTCTTCACTGAAAAGCTTGGTTCTGCATACATTTTTGGCATACGTTTGCTCCTGCTGGGTTAGCCGAGCAGCGAATTTCTACTTAACCACCTGCTATCATGAGAGATATCAGGGCTGCATCTTTTGAGCCCAGTACTGAGCCTGAAAAGCGTTTCCCACCCCACTTACAAGTGAAACTTGCTAAAATGTGCCTGGCTGCTCTTCACTGAAAAGCTTGGTTCTGCATACATTTTTAGCATATGTTTGCTCCTGCTGGGCCAGCCGAGCAGCGAATTTCTACTTAACCACCTGCTATCATGAGAGACATCAGAGCTGCATCTTTTGAGCCCAGTACTGAGCCTGAAAAGCATTTCCAACCCCACTTACAAGTGAAACTTGCTAAAATGTGCCTAGCTGCTCTTCACTGAAAAGCTTGTTTCTGCATACATTTTTGGCATACGTTTGCTCCTGCTGGGTCAGCGAGCAGCGAATTTCTACTTAACCACCTGCTATCATGAGAGAGATCAGGGCTGCATCTTTTGAGCCCAGTACTGAGCCTGAAAAGCGTTTCCAACCCCACTTACAAGTGAAACTTGCTAAAATGTGCCTAGCTGCTCTTCACTGAAAAGCTTGTTTCTGCATACATTTTTGGCATACGTTTGCTCCTGCTGGGTTAGCCGAGCAGCGAATTTCTACTTAACCACCTGCTATCATGAGAGAGATCAGGGCTGCATCTTTTGAGCCCAGTACTGAGCCTGAAAAGCGTTTCCCACTCCACTTACAAGTGAAACTTGCTAAAATGTGCCTGGCTGCTCTTCACTGAAAAGCTTGGTTCTGCATAAATTTTTAGCATATGTTTGCTCCTGCTGGGCCAGCCGAGCAGAGAATTTCTACTTAACCACCTGCTATCATGAGAGACATATCAGGGCTGCATCTTTTGAGGCCAGTACTGAGCCTGAAAAGCATTTCCAATCCCACTTACAAGTGAAACTTGCTAAAATATGCCTAGCTGCTCTTCACTGAAAAGCTTGTTTCTGCATATTTTTGGCATACGTTTGATCCTGCTGGGTCAGCCGAGCAGCAAATTTCTACTTAACCACTGCTATCATGAGAGACATCAGGGCTGCATCTTTTGAGCCCAGTACTGAGCCTGAAAAGCATTTCCAACCCCACTTACAAGTGAAACTTGCTAAAATGTGCCTAGCTGCTCTTCACTGAAAAGCTTGTTTCTGCATACATTTTTGGCATACGTTTGCTCCTGCTGGGTCAGCCGAGCAGCGAATTTCTACTTAACCACCTGCTATCATGAGAGACATCAGGGCTGCATCTTTTGAGCCCAGTACTAAGCCTGAAAAGCGTTTCCAACCCCACTTACAAGTGAAACTTGCTAAAATGTGCCTCTCTGCTCTTCACTGAAAAGCTGATTCTGCGTACATTTTTGGCATAGGTTTGCTCCTGCTGGGCCAGCCGAGCAGCGAATTTCTACTTAACCACCTGCTATCATGAGAGACATCAGGGCTGCATCTTTTGAGCCCAGTACTGAGCCTGAAAAGCGTTTCAACCCCACTTACAAGTGAAACTTGCTAAAATGTGCCTAGCTGCTCTTCACTGAAAAGCTTGTTTCTGCATACATTTTTGGCATACGTTTGCTCCTGCTGGGTCAGCCGAGCAGCGAATTTCTACTTAACCACCTGCTATCATGAGAGAGATCAGGGCTGCATCTTTCGAGCCCAGTACTGAGCTTGAAAAGCATTTCCAACCCCACTTACAAGTGAAACTTGCTAAAATGTGCCTGGCTGCTCTTCACTGAAAAGCTTGGTTCTGCACACATTTTTAGCATACGTTTGCTCCTGCTGGGTCAGCCGAGCAGCAAATTTCTACTTAACCACCTGCTATCATGAGAGACAGGGCTGCATCTTTTGAGCCCAGTACTGAGCCTGAAAAGCGTTTCCAACCCCACTTACAAGTGAAACTGGCTAAAATGTGCCTGGCTGCTTTTCACTGAAAAGATTGGTTCTGCATACATTTTTAGCATACGTTTGCTCCTGCTGGGTCAGCCGAGCAGCAAATTTCTACTTAACCACCTGCTATCATGAGAGACATCAGGGCTGCATCTTTTGAGCCCAGTACTGAGCCTGAAAAGCGTTTCCCACCCCACTTACAAGTGAAACTTGCTAAAATGTGCCTCTCTACTCTTCACTGAAAAGCTAGGTTCTGCATACATTTTTGGCATACGTTTGCTCCTGCTGGGTTAGCCGAGCAGCGAATTTCTACTTAACCACCTGCTATCATGAGAGACATCAGGGCTGCATCTTTTGAGCCCAGTACTGAGCCTGAAAAGCGTTTCCAACCCCACTTTCAAGTGAAACGTGCTAAAATGTGCCTGGCTGCTCTTCACTGAAAAGCTTGGTTCTGCATACATTTTTCGCATACGTTTGCTCCTGCTGGGTTAGCCGAGCAGCACATTTCTACTTAACCACCTGCTATCATGAGAGACATCAGGGATGCATCTTTTGAGCCCAGTACTGAGCCTGAAAAGCGTTTCCAACCCCACTTAAAAGTGAAACTTGCTAAAATGTGCCTCTCTGCTCTTCACTGAAAAGCTGATTCTGCGTCCATTTTTGGCATAGGTTTGCTCCTGCTGGGTCAGCCGAGCAGCACATTTCTACTTAACCACCTGCTATCATGAGAGACATCAGGGCTGCATCTTTTGAGCTCAGTACTGAGCCTGAAAAGAGTTTCCAGCCCCACTTACAAGTGAAACTTGCTAAAATGTGCCTCTCTGCTCTTCACTGAAAAGCTTGGTTCTGCACACATTTTTAGCATACGTTTGCTCCTGCTGGGTCAGCCGAGCAGCAAATTTCTACTTAACCACCTGCTATCATGAGAGACATCAGGGCTGCATCTTTTGAGCCCAGTACTGAGCCTGAAAAGCATTTCCAACCCCACTTACAAGTGAAACTTGCTAAAATGTGCCTAGCTGCTCTTCACTGAAAAGCTTGTTTCTGCATACATTTTTGGCATACGTTTGCTCCTGCTGGGTCAGCCGAGCAGCAAATTTCTACTTAACCACCTGCTATCATGAGAGACATCAGGGCTGCATCTTTTGAGCCTAGTACTGAGCCTGAAAAGCATTTCCAACCCCACTTACAAGTGAAACTTGCTAAAATGTGCCTCTCTGCTCTTCACTGAAAAGCTTGGTTCTGCATACATTTTTGGCATACGTTTGCTCTTGCTGGGTTAGCCGAGCAGCGAATTTCTACTTAACCACCTGCTATCATGAGAGAGATCAGGGCTGCATCTTTTGAGCCCAGTACTGAGCCTGAAAAGCGTTTCCAACCCCACTTACAAGTGAAACTTGCTCAAATGTGCCTGGCTGCTCTTCACTGAAAAGCTTGGTTCTGCATACATTTTTGGCATAGGTTTGCTCCTGCTGGGTCAGCCGAGCAGCGAATTTCTACTTAACCACCTGCTATCATGAGAGACATCAGGGCTGCATCTTTTTAGCCCAGTACTGAGCCTGAAAAGCATTTCCAACCCCACTTACAAGTGAAACTTGCTAAAATGTGCCTAGCTGCTCTTCACTGAAAAGCTTGTTTCTACATACATTTTTGGCATACGTTTGCTCCTGCTGGGTCAGCCGAGCAGAAAATTTCTACTTAACCAGCTGCTATCATGAGAGAGATCAAGGCTGCATCTTTTGAGCCCAGTACTGAGCCTGAAAAGCATTTCCAACCCCACTTACAAGTGAAACTTGCTAAAGCTGCTCTTCACTGAAAAGCTTGGTTCTGCACACATTTTTAGCATACGTTTGCTCCTGCTGGGTCAGCCGAGCAGCACATTTCTACTTAACCACATGGTATCATGAGAGACATCAGGGCTGCATCTTTTGAGCCCAGTACTGAGCCTGAAAAGCGTTTCCAACCCCACTTACAAGTGAAACTTGCTAAAATGTGCCTGGCTGCTCTTCACTGAAAAGTTGGTTCTGCATACATTTTTAGCATACGTTTGCTCCTGGTGGGTCAGCCAAGCAGCAAATTTCTACTTAACCACCTGCTATCATGAGAGACATCAGGGCTGCATCTTTTGTGCCCAGTACTGAGCCTGAAAAGCGTTTCCAACCCCACTTTCAAGTGAAACGTGCTAAAATGTGCCTGGCTGCTCTTCACTGAAAAGCTTGGTTCTGCAGACATTTTTAGCATACGTTTGCTCCTGCTGGGTCTGCCGAGCAGCAAATTTCTACTTAACCACCTGCTATCATGAGAGACATCAGGGCTGCATCTTTTGAGCCCAGTACTGAGCCTGAAAAGCATTTCCAACCCCACTTACAAGTGAAACTTGCTAAAATATGCCTGGCTGCTCTTCACTGAAAAGCTTGGTTCTGCATACATTTTTAGCATACGTTTGCTCCTGCTGGGTTAGCCGAGCAGCATATTTCTACTTAAACACCTGCTATCATGAGAGACATCAGGGCTGCATCTTTTGAGCCCATTACTGAGCCTGAAAAGCATTTCCAACCCCACTTACAAGTGAAACTTGCTAAAATGTGCCTCTCTGCTCTTCACTGAAAAGCTTGGTTCTGCATACATTTTTCGCATACGTTTGCTCCTGCAGGGTTAGCCGAGCAGCACATTTCTACTTAACCACCTGCTATCATGAGAGACATCAGGGATGCATCTTTTGAGCCCAGTACTGAGCCTGAAAAGCGTTTCCAACCCCACTTACAAGTGAAACTTGCTAAAATGTGCCTCTCTGCTCTTCACTGAAAAGCTGATTCTGCGTCCATTTTTGGCATAGGTTTGCTCCTGCTGGGTCAGCCGAGCAGCACATTACTTAACCACCTGCTATCATGAGAGACATCAGGGCTGCATCTTTTGAGGCCAGTACTAAGCCTGAAAAGCATTTCCAACCCCACCTACTAGCGAAACTTGCTAAAATGTGCCTAGCTGCTCTTCACTGAAAAGCTTGTTTCTGCATACATTTTTGGCATACGTTTGCTCCTGCTGGGTCAGCCGAGCAGCGAATTTCTACTTAACCACCTGCTATCATGAGAGACATCAGGGCTGCATCTTTTGAGCCCAGTACTGAGCCTGAAAAGCGTTTCCAACCCCACTTACAAGTGAAACTTGCTAAAATGTGCCTGGCTGCTATTCACTGAAAAGCTTGGTTCTGCACACATTTTTAGCATACGTTTGCTCCTGCTGGGTCAGCCGAGCAGCAAATTTCTACTTAACTACCTGCTATCATGAGAGACATCAGGGCTGCATCTTTTGAGCCCAGTACTGAGCCTGAAAAGCGTTTCCAACCCCACTTACAAGTGAAACTTGCTAAAATGTGCCTGGCTGCTCATCACTGAAAAGCTTGGTTCTGCATACATTTTTAGCATACGTTTGCTCCTGCTGGGTCAGCCGAGCAGCAAATTTCTACTTAACCACCTACTATCATGAGAGACATCAGGGCTGCATCTTTTGAGCCCAGTACTGAGCCTGAAAAGCATTTCTAACCCCACTTACAAGTGAAACTTGCTAAAATGTGCCTGGCTGCTCTTCACTGAAAAGCTTGGTTCTGCATACATTTTTGGCATACGTTTGCTCCTGCTGGGTTAGCCGAGCAGCGAATTTCTACTTAACCACCTGCTATCATGAGAGAAATCAGGGCTGCATCTTTTGAGCCCAGTACTGAGCCTGAAAAGCATTTCCAACCCCACTTACAAGTGAAACTTGCTAAAATGTGCCTGGCTGCTCTTCACTGAAAAGCTTGGTTCTGCATACATTTTTAGCATATGTTTGCTCCTGCTGGGCCAGCCGAGCAGCGAATTTCTACTTAACCACCTGCTATCATGAGAGACATCAGGGCTGCATCTTTTGAGCCCAGTACTAAGCCTGAAAAGCGTTTCCAACCCCACTTACAAGTGAAACTTGCTAAAATGGGCCTCTCTGCTCTTCACTGAAAAGCTGATTCTGCATACATTTTTGGCATAGGTTTGCTCCTGCTGGGCCAGCCGAGCAGCGAATTTCTACTTAACCACCTGCTATCATGAGAGACATCAGGGCTGCATCTTTTGAGCCCAGTACTGAGCCTGAAAAGCGTTTCCAACCCCACTTACAAGTGAAACTTGCTAAAATGTGCCTAGCTGCTCTTCACTGAAAAGCTTGTTTCTGCATACATTTTTGGCATACGTTTGCTCCTGCTGGGTCAGCCGAGCAGCGAATTTCTACCTAACCACCTGCTATCATGAGAGAGATCAGGGCTGCATCTTTCGAGCCCAGTACTGAGCTTGAAAAGCATTTCCAACCCCACTTACAAGTGAAACTTGCTAAAATGAGCCTGGCTGCTCTTCACTGAAAAGCTTGGTTCTGCACACATTTTTAGCATACGTTTGCTCCTGCTGGGTCAGCCGAGCAGCAAATTTCTACTTAACCACCTGCTATCATGAGAGACAGGGCTGCATCTTTTGAGCCCAGTACTGAGCCTGAAAAGCGTTTCCAACCCCACTTACAAGTGAAACTGGCTAAAATGTGCCTGGCTGCTCTTCACTGAAAAGCTTGTTTCTGCATACATTTTTGGCATACGTTTGCTCCTGCTGGGTCAGCCGAGCAGCGAATTTCTACTTAACCACCTGCTATCATGAGAGAGATCAGGGCTGCATCTTTCGAGCCCAGTACTGAGCTTGAAAAGCATTTCCAACCCCACTTACAAGTGAAACTTGCTAAAATGTGCCTGGCTGCTCTTCACTGAAAAGCGTGGTTCTGCACACATTTTAAGTAAAAGTTTGCTCCTGCTGGGTCAGCAGAGTAGCAAATTTCTACTTAACCACCTGCTATCATGAGAGACATCAGGGCTGCATCTTTTGAGCCCAGTACTGAGCCTGAAAAGCGTTTCCAACCCCACTTTCAAGTGAAACGTGCTAAAATGTGCCTGGCTGCTCTTCACTGAAAAGCTTGGTTCTGCATACATTTTTTGCATACGTTTGCTCCTGCTGGGTTAGCCGAGCAGCGCATTTCTACTTAACCACCTGCTATCATGAGAGACATCAGGGATGCATCTTTTGAGCCCAGTACTGAGCCTGAAAAGCGTTTCCAACCCCACTTACAAGTGAAACTTGCTAAAATGTGCCTCTCTGCTCTTCACTGAAAAGCTGATTCTGCGTCCATTTTTGGCATAGGTTTGCTCCTGCTGGGTCAGCCGAGCAGCACATTACTTAACCACCTGCTATCATGAGAGACATCAGGGCTGCATCTTTTGAGGCCAGTACTAAGCCTGAAAATCATTTCCAACCCCAGCTACAAGTGAAACTTGCTAAAATGTGCCTAGCTGCTCTTCACTGAAAAGCTTGTTTCTGCATACATTTTTGGCATACGTTTGCTCCTGCTGGGTCAGCCGAGCAGCGAATTTCTACTTAACCACCTGCTATCATGAGAGACATCAGGGCTGCATCTTTTGAGCCCAGTACTGAGCCTGAAAAGCGTTTCCAACCCCACTTACAAGTGAAACTTGCTAAAATGTGCCTGGCTACTCTTCACTGAAAAGCTTGGTTCTGCATACATTTTTAGCATACGTTTGCTCCTGCTGGGTCAGCCGAGCAGCAAATTTCTACTTAACCACCTGCTATCATGAGAGACATCAGGGCTGCATCTTTTGAGCCCAGTACTAAGCCTGAAAAGCGTTTCCAACCCCACTTACAAGTGAAACTTGCTAAAATGTGACTCTCTGCTCTTCACTGAAAAGCTGATTCTGCGTACATTTTTGGCATAGGTTTGCTCCTGCTGGGCCAGCCGAGCAGCGAATTTCTACTTAACCACCTGCTATCATGAGAGACATCAGGGCTGCATCTTTTGAGCCCGGTACTGAGCCTGAAAAGCGTTTCCAACCCCACTTACAAGTGAAACTTGCTAAAATGTGCCTAGCTGCTCTTCACTGAAAAGCTTGTTTCTGCATACATTTTTGGCATACGTTTGCTCCTGCTGGGTCAGCCGAGCAGCGAATTTCTACTTAACCACCTGCTATCATGAGAGAGATCAGGGCTGCATCTTTCGAGCCCAGTACTGAGCTTGAAAAGCATTTCCAACCCCACTTACAAGTGAAACTTGCTAAAATGTGCCTGGCTGCTCTTCACTGAAAAGCTTGGTTCTGCACACATTTTTAGCATACGATTGCTCCTGCTGGGTCAGCCGAGCAGCAAATTTCTACTTAACCACCTGCTATCATGAGAGACAGGGCTGCATCTTTTGAGCCCAGTACTGAGCCTGAAAAGCGTTTCCAACCCCACTTACAAGTGAAACTGGCTAAAATGTGCCTGGCTGCTCTTCACTGAAAAGCTTGGTTCTGCATACATTTTTAGCATACGTTTGCTCCTGCTGGGTCAGCCGAGCAGCAAATTTCTACTTAACCACCTGCTATCATGAGAGACATCAGGGCTGCATCTTTTGAGCCCAGTACTGAGCCTGAAAAGCGTTTCCCACCCCACTTACAAGTGAAACTTGCTAAAATGTGCCTCTCTACTCTTCACTGAAAAGCTTGGTTCTGCATACATTTTTGGCATACGTTTGCTCCTGCTGGGTTAGCCGAGCAGAGAATTTCTACTTAACCACCTGCTATCATGAGAGACATCAGGGCTGCATCTTTTGAGCCCAGTACTGAGCCTGAAAAGCGTTTCCCACCCCACTTACAAGTGAAACTTGCTAAAATGTGCCTGGCTGCTCTTCACTGAAAAGCTTGGTTCTGCATACATTTTTAGCATACGTTTGCTCCTGCTGGGTCAGCCGAGCAGCACATTTCTACTTAACCACCTGCTATCATGAGAGACATCAGGGCTGCATCTTTTGAGCCCAGTACTGAGCCTGAAAAGCGTTTCCAGCCCCACTTACAAGTGAAACTTGCTAAAATGTGCCTCTCTGCTCTTCACTGAAAAGCTTGGTTCTGCACACATTTTTAGCATACGTTTGCTCCTGCTGGGTCAGCCGAGCAGCAAATTTCTACTTAACCACCTGCTATCATGAGAGACATCAAGGCTGCATCTTTTGAGCCCAGTACTGAGCCTGAAAAGCATTTCCAACCCCACTCACAAGTGAAACTTGCTAAAATGTGCCTGGCTGCTCTTCACTGAAAAGCTTGTTTCTGCATACATTTTTGGCATACGTTTGCTCCTGCTGGGTCAGCCGAGCAGCAAATTTCTACTTAACCACCTGCTATCATGAGAGACATCAGGGCTGCATCTTTTGAGCCCAGTACCGAGCCTGAAAAGCGTTTACAACCCCACTTACAAGTGAAACTTGCTCAAATTTGCCTGGCTGCTCTTCACTGAAAAGCTAGGTTCTGCATACATTTTTGGCATAGGTTTGCTCCTGCTGGGTCAGCCGAGCAGCGAATTTCTACTTAACCACCTGCTATCATGAGAGACATCAGGGCTGCATCTTTTGAGCCCAGTACTGAGCCTGAAAAGCATTTCCAATCCCACTTACAAGTGAAACTTGCTAAAATGTGCTTAGCTGCTCTTCACTGAAAAGCTTGTTTCTGCATACATTTTTGGCATACGTTTGCTCCTGCTGGGTCAGCCGAGCAGCGAATTTCTACTTAACCACCTGCTATCATGAGAGACATCAGGGCTGCATCTTTTGAGCCCAGCACTGAGCCTGAAAAGCGTTTCCAACCCCACTTACAAGTGAAACTTGCTAAAATGTGCCTGGCTGCTCTTCACTGAAAAGCTTGGTTCCCCATACATTTTTAGCATACGTTTGCTCCTGCTGGGTCAGCCGAGCAGCAAATTTCTACTTAACCAGCTGCTATCATGAGAGAGATCAAGGCTGCATCTTTTGAGCCCAGTACTGAGCCTGAAAAGCATTTCCTACCCCACTTACAAGTGAAACTTGCTAAAGCTGCTCTTCACTGAAAAGCTTGGTTCTGCACACATTTTTAGCATACGTTTGCTCCTGCTGGGTCAGCCGAGCAGAACATTTCTACTTAACCACCTGCTATCATGAGAGACATCAGGGCTGCATCTTTTGAGCCCAGTACTGAGCGTGAAAAGCGTTTCCAACCCCACTTACAAGTGAAACTTGCTAAAATGTGCCTGGCTGCTCTTCACTGAAAAGTTGGTTCTGCATACATTTTTAGCATACGTTTGCTCCTGGTGGGACAGCCGAGCAGCAAATTTCTACTTAACCACCTGCTATCATGAGAGACATCAGGGCTGCATCTTTTGAGCCCAGTACTGAGCCTGAAAAGCGTTTCCAACCCCACTTACAAGTGAAACGTGCTAAAATGTGCCTGGCTGCTCTTCACTGAAAAGCTTGGTTCTGCAGACATTTTTAGCATACGTTTGCTCCTGCTGGGTCTGCCGAGCAGCAAATTTCTACTTAACCACCTGCTATCATGAGAGACATCAGGGCTGCATCTTTTGAGGCCAGTACTAAGCCTGAAAAGCATTTCCAACCCCACTTACAAGTGAAACTTGCTAAAATGTGCCTCTCTGCTCTTCACTGAAAAGCTTGGTTTTGCATACATTTTTCGCATATGTTTGCTCCTGCTGGGTTAGCCGAGCAGCAAATTTCTACTTAACCACCTGCTATCATGAGAGACATCAGGGATGCATCTTTTGAGCCCAGTACTGAGCCTGAAAAGCGTTTCCAACCCCACTTACAAGTGAAACTTGCTAAAATGTGCCTCTCTGCTCTTCACTGAAAAGCTGATTCTGCGTACATTTTTGGCATAGGTTTGCTCCTGCTGGGTCAGCCGAGCAGAACATTACTTAACCACCTGCTATCATGAGAGACATCAGGGCTGCATCTTTTGAGGCCAGTACTAAGCCTGAAAAGCATTTCCAACCCCACCTACAAGTGAAACTTGCTAAAATGTGCCTAGCTGCTCTTCACTGAAAAGCTTGTTTCTGCATACATTTTTGGCATACGTTTGCTCCTGCTGGGTCAGCCGAGCAGCAAATTTCTACTTAACCACCTGCAATCATGAGAGACATCAGGGCTGCATCTTTTGAGCCCAGTACTGAGCCTGAAAAGCGTTTCCAACCCCACTTACAAGTGAAACTTGCTAAAATGTGCCTGGCTGCTATTCACTGAAAAGCTTGGTTCTGCACACATTTTTAGCATACGTTTGCTCCTGCTGGGTCAGCCGAGCAGCAAATTTCTACTTAACTACCTGCTATCATGAGAGACATCAGGGCTGCATCTTTTGAGCCCAGTACTGAGCCTGAAAAGCGTTTCCAACCCCACTTACAAGTGAAACTTGCTAAAATGTGCCTGGGTGCTCTTCACTGAAAAGCTTGGTTCTGCATACATTTTTAGCATACGTTTGCTCCTGCTGGGTCAGCCGAGCAGCAAATTTCTACTTAACCACCTGCTATCACGAGAGACATCAGGGCTGCATCTTTTGAGCCCAGTACTGAGCCTGAAAAGCATTTCCAACCCCACTTACAAGTGAAACTTGCTAAAATGTGCCTGGCTGCTCTTCACTGAAAAGCTTGGTTCTGCATACATTTTTAGCATATGTTTGCTCCTGCTGGGCCAGCCGAGCAGCGAATTTCTACTTAACCACCTGCTATCATGAGAGACATCAGGCCTGCATCTTTTGAGCCCAGTACTAAGCATGAAAAGCGTTTCCAACCCCACTTACAAGTGAAACTTGCTAAAATGTGCCTCTCTGCTCTTCACTGAAAAGCTGATTCTGCGTACATTTTTGGCATAGGTTTGCTCCTGCTGGGCCAGCCGAGCAGCGAATTTCTACTTAACCACCTGCTATCATGAGAGACATCAGGGCTGCATCTTTTGAGCCCAGTACTGAGCCTGAAAAGCGTTTCCAACCCCACTTACAAGTGAAACTTGCTAAAATGTGCCTAGCTGCTCTTCACTGAAAAGCTTGGTTCTGCATACATTTTTAGCATACGTTTGCTCCTGCTGGGTCAGCCGAGCAGCAAATTTCTACTTAACCACCTGCTATCATGAGAGACATCAGGGCTGCATCTTTTGAGCCCAGTACTGAGCCTGAAAAGCATTTCCAACCCCACTTACAAGTGAAACTTGCTAAAATGTGCCTCTCTGCTCTTCACTGAAAAGCTGATTCTGCGTACATTTTTGGCATAGGTTTGCTCCTGCTGGGCCAGCCGAGCAGCAAATTTCTACTTAACCACCTGCTATCATGAGAGACATCAGGGCTGCATCTTTTGAGCCCAGTACTGAGCCTGAAAAGCGTTTCCAACCCCACTTACAAGTGAAACTTGCTAAAATGTGCCTAGCTGCTCTTCACTGAAAAGCTTGTTTCTGCATACATTTTTGGCATACCTTTTGCTCCTGCTGGGTCAGCCGAGCAGCGAATTTCTACTTAACCACCTGCTATCATGAGAGAGATCAGGGCTGCATCTTTCGAGCCCAGTACTGAGCTTGAAAAGCATTTCCAACCCTACTTACAAGTGAAACTTGCTAAAATGTGCCTGGCTGCTCTTCACTGAAAAGCTTGGTTCTGCACACATTTTTAGCATACGTTTGCTCCTGCTTGGTCAGCCGAGCAGCAAATTTCTACTTAACCACCTGCTATCATGAGAGACAGGGCTGCATCTTTTGAGCCCAGTACTGAGCCTGAAAAGCGTTTCCAACCCCACTTACAAGTGAAACTGGCTAAAATGTGCCTGGCTGCTCTTCACTGAAAAGCTTGGTTCTGCATACATTTTTAGCATACGTTTGCTCCTGCTGGGTCAGCCGAGCAGCAAATTTCTACTTAATCACCTGCTATCATGAGAGACATCAGGGCTGCATCTTTTGAGCCCAGTACTGAGCCTGAAAAGCGTTTCCCACCCCACTTACAAGTGAAACTTGCTAAATTGTGCCTCTCTGCTCTTCACTGAAAAGCTTGGCTCTGCATACATTTTTGGCATACGTTTGCTCCTGCTGGATCAGCCGAGCAGCGAATTTCTACTTAACCACCTGCTATCATGAGAGACATCAGGGCTGCATCTTTTGAGCCCAGTACTGAGCCTGAAAAGCGTTTCCAACCCCACTTACAAGTGAAACTTGCTAAAATGTGCCTGGCTGCTCTTCACTGAAAAGCTTGGTTCTGCATACATTTTTAGCATACGTTTGCTCCTGCTGGGTCAGCCGAGCAGCAAATTTCTACTTAACCACCTGCTATCATGAGAGACATCAGGGCTGCATCTTTTGAGCCCAGTACTGAGCCTGAAAAGCGTTTCCAACCCCACTTACAAGTGAAACGTGCTAAAATGTGCCTGGCTGCTCTTCACTGAAAAGCTTGGTTCTGCATACATTTTTAGCATACGTTTGCTCCTGCTGGGTCAGCCGAGCAGCACATTTCTACTTAACCACCTGCTATCATGAGAGACATCAGGGCTGCATCTTTTGAGCCCAGTACTGAGCCTGAAAAGCGTTTCCAACCCCACCTACAGGTGAAACCTGCTAAAATGTGCCTGGCTGCTCTTCACTGAAAAGCTTGGTTCTGCATACATTTTTAGCATACGTTTGCTCCTGCTGGGTCAGCCGAGCAGCAAATTTCTACTTAACCACCTGCTATCATGAGAGACATCAGGGCTGCATCTTTTGAGCCCAGTACTGAGCCTGAAAAGCATTTCCAACCCCACTTACAAGTGAAACTTGCTAAAATGTGCCTGGCTGCTCTTCACTGAAAAGCTTGGTTCTGCATACATTTTTAGCATATGTTTACTCCTGCTGGGCCAGCCGAGCAGCGAATTTCTACTTAACCACCTGCTATCATGAGAGACATCAGGGCTGCATCTTTTGAGCCCAGTACTAAGCCTGAAAAGCGTTTCCAACCCCACTTACAAGTGAAACTTGCTAAAATGTGCCTCTCTGCTCTTCACTGAAAAGCTGATTCTGCGTACATTTTTGGCATAGGTTTGCTCCTGCTGGGCCAGCCGAGCAGCAAATTTCTACTTAACCACCTGCTATCATGAGAGACATCAGGGCTGCATCTTTTGAGCCCAGTACTGAGCCTGAAAAGCGTTTCCAACCCCACTTACAAGTGAAACTTGCTAAAATGTGCCTGGGTGCTCTTCACTGAAAAGCTTGGTTCTGCATACATTTTTGGCATACCTTTTGCTCCTGCTGGGTCAGCCGAGCAGCGAATTTCTACTTAACCACCTGCTATCATGAGAGAGATCAGGGCTGCATCTTTCGAGCCCAGTACTGAGCTTGAAAAGCATTTCCAACCCTACTTACAAGTGAAACTTGCTAAAATGTGCCTGGCTGCTCTTCACTGAAAAGCTTGGTTCTGCACACATTTTTAGCATACGTTTGCTCCTGCTTGGTCAGCCGACCAGCAAATTTCTACTTAACCACCTGCTATCATGAGAGACAGGGCTGCATCTTTTGAGCCCAGTACTGAGCCTGAAAAGCGTTTCCAACCCACTTACAAGTGAAACTGGCTAAAATGTGCCTGGCTGCTCTTCACTGAAAAGCTTGGTTCTGCATACATTTTTAGCATACGTTTGCTCCTGCTGGGTCAGCCGAGCAGCAAATTTCTACTTAATCACCTGCTATCATGAGAGACATCAGGGCTGCATCTTTTGAGCCCAGTACTGAGCCTTAAAAGCATTTCCCACCCCACTTACAAGTGAAACTTGCTAAATTGTGCCTCTCTGCTCTTCACTGAAAAGCTTGGCTCTGCATACATTTTTGGCATACGTTTGCTCCTGCTGGGTCAGCCGAGCAGCGAATTTCTACTTAACCACCTGCTATCATGAGAGACATCAGGGCTGCATCTTTTGAGCCCAGTACTGAGCCTGAAAAGCGTTTCCAACCCCACTTACAAGTGAAACTTGCTAAAATTTGCCTGGCTGCTCTTCACTGAAAAGCTTGGTTCTGCATAAATTTTTAGCATACGTTTGCTCCTGCTGGGTCAGCCGAGCAGCAAATTTCTACTTAACCACCTGCTATCATGAGAGACATCAGGGCTGCATCTTTTGAGCCCAGTACTGAGCCTGAAAAGCGTTTCCAACCCCACTTACAAGTGAAACGTGCTAAAATGTGCCTGGCTGCTCTTCACTGAAAAGCTTGGTTCTGCATACATTTTTAGCATACGTTTGCTCCTGCTGGGTCAGCCGAGCAGCACATTTCTACTTAACCACCTGCTATCATGAGAGACATCAGGGCTGCATCTTTTGAGCCCAGTACTGAGCCTGAAAAGCGTTTCCAACCCCACCTACAGGTGAAACCTGCTAAAATGTGCCTGGCTGCTCTTCACTGAAAAGCTTGGTTCTGCATACATTTTTAGCATACGTTTGCTCCTGCTGGGTCAGCCGAGCAGCAAATTTCTACTTAACCACCTGCTATCATGAGAGACATCAGGGCTGCATCTTTTGAGCCCAGTACTGAGCCTGAAAAGCATTTCCAACCCCACTTACAAGTGAAACTTGCTAAAATGTGCCTGGCTGCTCTTCACTGAAAAGCTTGGTTCTGCATACATTTTTAGCATATGTTTACTCCTGCTGGGCCAGCCGAGCAGCGAATTTCTACTTAACCACCTGCTATCATGAGAGACATCAGGGCTGCATCTTTTGAGCCCAGTACTAAGCCTGAAAAGCGTTTCCAACCCCACTTACAAGTGAAACTTGCTAAAATGTGCCTCTCTGCTCTTCACTGAAAAGCTGATTCTGCGTACATTTTTGGCATAGGTTTGCTCCTGCTGGGCCAGCCGAGCAGCGAATTTCTACTTAACCACCTGCTATCATGAGAGACATCAGGGCTGCATCTTTTGAGCCCAGTACTGAGCCTCAAAAGCGTTTCCAACCCCACTTACAAGTGAAACTTGCTAAAATGTGCCTAGCTGCTCTTCACTGAAAAGCTTGTTTCTGCATACATTTTTGGCATACGTTTGCTCCTGCTGGGTCAGCCGAGCAGCGAATTTCTACTTAACCACCTGCTATCATGAGAGAGATCAGGGCTGCATCTTTCGAGCCCAGTACTGAGCTTGAAAAGAATTTCCAACCCTACTTACAAGTGAAACTTGCTAAAATGTGCCTGGCTGCTCTTCACTGAAAAGCTTGGTTCTGCACACATTTTTAGCATACGTTTGCTCCTGCTGGGTCAGCCGAGCAGCAAATTTCTACTTAACCACCTGCTATCATGAGAGACAGGGCTGCATCTTTTGAGCCCAGTACTGAGCCTGAAAAGCGTTTCCAACCCCACTTACAAGTGAAACTGGCTAAAATGTGCCTGGCTGCTCTTCACTGAAAAGCTTGGTTCTGCATACATTTTTAGCATACGTTTGCTCCTGCTGGGTCAGCCAAGAAGCAAATTTCTACTTAACCACCTGCTATCATGAGAGAAATCAGGGCTGCATCTTTTGAGCCCAGTACTGAGCCTGAAAAGCATTTCCAACCCCACTTACAAGTGAAACTTGCTAAAATGTGCCTGGCTGCTCTTCACTGAAAAGCTTGGTTCTGCATACATTTTTAGCATATGTTTGCTCCTGCTGGGTCAGCCGAGCAGCGAATTTCTACTTAACCACCTGCTATCATGAGAGACATCAGGGCTGCATCTTTTGAGCCCAGTACTGAGCCTGAAAAGCGTTTCCAACCCCACTTACAAGTGAAACTTGCTAAAATGTGCCTGGCTGCTATTCACTGAAAAGCTTGGTTCTGCATACATTTTTAGCATACGTTTGCTCCTGCTGGGTCAGCCGAGCAGCAAATTTCTACTTAATCACCTGCTATCATGAGAGACATCAGGGCTGCATCTTTTGAGCCCAGTACTGAGCCTGAAAAGCGTTTCCCACCCCACTTACAAGTGAAACTTGCTAAATTGTGCCTCTCTGCTCTTCACTGAAAAGCTTGGCTCTGCATACATTTTTGGCATACGTTTGCTCCTGCTGGGTCAGCCGAGCAGCGAATTTCTACTTAACCACCTGCTATCATGAGAGACATCAGGGCTGCATCTTTTGAGCCCAGTACTGAGCCTGAAAAGCGTTTCCAACCCCACTTACAAGTGAAACTTGCTAAAATGTGCCTGGCTGCTCTTCACTGAAAAGCTTGGTTCTGCATACATTTTTAGCATACGTTTGCTCCTGCTGGGTCAGCCGAGCAGCAAATTTCTACTTAACCACCTGCTATCATGAGAGACATCAGGGCTGCATCTTTTGAGCCCAGTACTAAGCCTGAAAAGCGTTTCCAACCCCACTTACAAGTGAAACGTGCTAAAATGTGCCTGGCTGCTCTTCACTGAAAAGCTTGGTTCTGCATACATTTTTAGCATACGTTTGCTCCTGCTGGGTCAGCCGAGCAGCACATTTCTACTTAACCACCTGCTATCATGAGAGACATCAGGGCTGCATCTTTTGAGCCCAGTACTGAGCCTGAAAAGCGTTTCCAACCCCACCTACAGGTGAAACCTGCTAAAATGTGCCTGGCTGCTCTTCACTGAAAAGCTTGGTTCTGCATACATTTTTAGCATACGTTTGCTCCTGCTGGGTCAGCCGAGCAGCAAATTTCTACTTAACCACCTGCTATCATGAGAGACATCAGGGCTGCATCTTTTGAGCCCAGTACTGAGCCTGAAAAGCATTTCCAACCCCACTTACAAGTGAAACTTGCTAAAATGTGCCTGGCTGCTCTTCACTGAAAAGCTTGGTTCTGCATACATTTTTAGCATATGTTTACTCCTGCTGGGCCAGCCGAGCAGCGAATTTCTACTTAACCACCTGCTATCATGAGAGACATCAGGGCTGCATCTTTTGAGCCCAGTACTAAGCCTGAAAAGCGTTTCCAACCCCACTTACAAGTGAAACTTGCTAAAATGTGCCTCTCTGCTCTTCACTGAAAAGCTGATTCTGCGTACATTTTTGGCATAGGTTTGCTCCTGCTGGGCCAGCCGAGCAGCAAATTTCTACTTAACCACCTGCTATCATGAGAGACATCAGGGCTGCATCTTTTGAGCCCAGTACTGAGCCTGAAAAGCGTTTCCAACCCCACTTACAAGTGAAACTTGCTAAAATGTGCCTAGCTGCTCTTCACTGAAAAGCTTGTTTCTGCATACATTTTTGGCATACCTTTTGCTCCTGCTGGGTCAGCCGAGCAGCGAATTTCTACTTAACCACCTGCTATCATGAGAGAGATCAGGGCTGCATCTTTCGAGCCCAGTACTGAGCTTGAAAAGCATTTCCAACCCTACTTACAAGTGAAACTTGCTAAAATGTGCCTGGCTGCTCTTCACTGAAAAGCTTGGTTCTGCACACATTTTTAGCATACGTTTGCTCCTGCTTGGTCAGCCGACCAGCAAATTTCTACTTAACCACCTGCTATCATGAGAGACAGGGCTGCATCTTTTGAGCCCAGTACTGAGCCTGAAAAGCGTTTCCAACCCCACTTACAAGTGAAACTGGCTAAAATGTGCCTGGCTGCTCTTCACTGAAAAGCTTGGTTCTGCATACATTTTTAGCATACGTTTGATCCTGCTGGGTCAGCCGAGCAGCAAATTTCTACTTAATCACCTGCTATCATGAGAGACATCAGGGCTGCATCTTTTGAGCCCAGTACTGAGCCTTAAAAGCATTTCCCACCCCACTTACAAGTGAAACTTGCTAAATTGTGCCTCTCTGCTCTTCACTGAAAAGCTTGGCTCTGCATACATTTTTGGCATACGTTTGCTCCTGCTGGGTCAGCCGAGCAGCGAATTTCTACTTAACCACCTGCTATCATGAGAGACATCAGGGCTGCATCTTTTGAGCCCAGTACTGAGCCTGAAAAGCGTTTCCAACCCCACTTACAAGTGAAACTTGCTAAAATGTGCCTGGCTGCTCTTCACTGAAAAGCTTGGTTCTGCATAAATTTTTAGCATACGTTTGCTCCTGCTGGGTCAGCCGAGCAGCAAATTTCTACTTAACCACCTGCTATCATGAGAGACATCAGGGCTGCATCTTTTGAGCCCAGTACTGAGCCTGAAAAGCGTTTCCAACCCCACTTACAAGTGAAACGTGCTAAAATGTGCCTGGCTGCTCTTCACTGAAAAGCTTGGTTCTGCATACATTTTTAGCATACGTTTGCTCCTGCTGGGTCAGCCGAGCAGCACATTTCTACTTAACCACCTGCTATCATGAGAGACATCAGGGCTGCATCTTTTGAGCCCAGTACTGAGCCTGAAAAGCGTTTCCAACCCCACCTACAGGTGAAACCTGCTAAAATGTGCCTGGCTGCTCTTCACTGAAAAGCTTGGTTCTGCATACATTTTTAGCATACGTTTGCTCCTGCTGGGTCAGCCGAGCAGCAAATTTCTACTTAACCACCTGCTATCATGAGAGACATCAGGGCTGCATCTTTTGAGCCCAGTACTGAGCCTGAAAAGCATTTCCAACCCCACTTACAAGTGAAACTTGCTAAAATGTGCCTGGCTGCTCTTCACTGAAAAGCTTGGTTCTGCATACATTTTTAGCATATGTTTACTCCTGCTGGGCCAGCCGAGCAGCGAATTTCTACTTAACCACCTGCTATCATGAGAGACATCAGGGCTGCATCTTTTGAGCCCAGTACTAAGCCTGAAAAGCGTTTCCAACCCCACTTACAAGTGAAACTTGCTAAAATGTGCCTCTCTGCTCTTCACTGAAAAGCTGATTCTGCGTACATTTTTGGCATAGGTTTGCTCCTGCTGGGCCAGCCGAGCAGCGAATTTCTACTTAACCACCTGCTATCATGAGAGACATCAGGGCTGCATCTTTTGAGCCCAGTACTGAGCCTCAAAAGCGTTTCCAACCCCACTTACAAGTGAAACTTGCTAAAATGTGCCTAGCTGCTCTTCACTGAAAAGCTTGTTTCTGCATACATTTTTGGCATACGTTTGCTCCTGCTGGGTCAGCCGAGCAGCGAATTTCTACTTAACCACCTGCTATCATGAGAGAGATCAGGGCTGCATCTTTCGAGCCCAGTACTGAGCTTGAAAAGCATTTCCAACCCTACTTACAAGTGAAACTTGCTAAAATGTGCCTGGCTGCTCTTCACTGAAAAGCTTGGTTCTGCACACATTTTTAGCATACGTTTGCTCCTGCTGGGTCAGCCGAGCAGCAAATTTCTACTTAACCACCTGCTATCATGAGAGACAGGGCTGCATCTTTTGAGCCCAGTACTGAGCCTGAAAAGCGTTTCCAACCCCACTTACAAGTGAAACTGGCTAAAATGTGCCTGGCTGCTCTTCACTGAAAAGCTTGGTTCTGCATACATTTTTAGCATACGTTTGCTCCTGCTGGGTCAGCCAAGAAGCAAATTTCTACTTAACCACCTGCTATCATGAGAGAAATCAGGGCTGCATCTTTTGAGCCCAGTACTGAGCCTGAAAAGCATTTCCAACCCCACTTACAAGTGAAACTTGCTAAAATGTGCCTGGCTGCTCTTCACTGAAAAGCTTGGTTCTGCATACATTTTTAGCATATGTTTGCTCCTGCTGGGCCAGCCGAGCAGCGAATTTCTACTTAACCACCTGCTATCATGAGAGACATCAGGGCTGCATCTTTTGAGCCCAGTACTAAGCCTGAAAAGCGTTTCCAACCCCACTTACAAGTGAAACTTGCTAAAATGTGACTCTCTGCTCTTCACTGAAAAGCTGATTCTGCGTACATTTTTGGCATAGGTTTGCTCCTGCTGGGCCAGCCGAGCAGCGAATTTCTACTTAACCACCTGCTATCATGAGAGACATCAGGGCTGCATCTTTTGAGCCCAGTACTGAGCCTGAAAAGCGTTTCCAACCCCACTTACAAGTGAAACTTGCTAAAATGTGACTCTCTGCTCTTCACTGAAAAGCTGATTCTGCGTACATTTTTGGCATACGTTTGCTCCTGCTGGGTCAGCCGAGCAGCAAATTTCTACTTAACCACCTGCTATCATGAGAGACAGGGCTGCATCTTTTGAGCCCAGTACTGAGCCTGAAAAGCGTTTCCAACCCCACTTACAAGTGAAACTGGCTTAAATGTGCCTGGCTGCTCTTCACTGAAAAGCTTGGTTCTGCATACATTTTTAGCATACGTTTGCTCCTGCTGGGTCAGCCAAGAAGCAAATTTCTACTTAACCACCTGCTATCATGAGAGAAATCAGGGCTGCATCTTTTGAGCCCAGTACTGAGCCTGAAAAGCATTTCCAACCCCACTTACAAGTGAAACTTGCTAAAATGTGCCTGGCTGCTCTTCACTGAAAAGCTTGGTTCTGCATACATTTTTAGCATATGTTTGCTCCTGCTGGGTCAGCCGAGCAGCGAATTTCTACTTAACCACCTGCTATCATGAGAGACATCAGGGCTGCATCTTTTGAGCCCAGTACTGAGCCTGAAAAGCGTTTCCAACCCCACTTACAAGTGAAACTTGCTAAAATGTGCCTGGCTGCTATTCACTGAAAAGCTTGGTTCTGCATACATTTTTAGCATACGTTTGCTCCTGCTGGGTCAGCCGAGCAGCAAATTTCTACTTAATCACCTGCTATCATGAGAGACATCAGGGCTGCATCTTTTGAGCCCAGTACTGAGCCTGAAAAGCGTTTCCCACCCCACTTACAAGTGAAACTTGCTAAATTGTGCCTCTCTGCTCTTCACTGAAAAGCTTGGCTCTGCATACATTTTTGGCATACGTTTGCTCCTGCTGGGTCAGCCGAGCAGCGAATTTCTACTTAACCACCTGCTATCATGAGAGACATCAGGGCTGCATCTTTTGAGCCCAGTACTGAGCCTGAAAAGCGTTTCCAACCCCACTTACGAGTGAAACTTGCTAAAATGTGCCTGGCTGCTCTTCACTGAAAAGCTTGGTTCTGCATAAATTTTTAGCATACGTTTGCTCCTGCTGGGCCAGCCGAGCAGCGAATTTCTACTTAACCACCTGCTATCATGAGAGACATCAGGGCTGCATCTTTTGAGCCCAGTACTGAGCCTGAAAAGCGTTTCCAACCCCACTTACAAGTGAAACTTGCTAAAATGTGCCTGGCTGCTCTTCACTGAAAAGCTTGGTTCTGCACACATTTTTAGCATACGATTGCTCCTGCTGGGTCAGCCGAGCAGCAAATTTCTACTTAACCACCTGCTATCATGAGAGACATCAGGGCTGCATCTTTTGAGCCCAGTACTGAGCCTGAAAAGCGTTTCCCACCCCACTTACAAGTGAAACTTGCTAAAATGTGCCTCTCTACTCTTCACTGAAAAGCTTGGTTCTGCATACATTTTTGGCATACGTTTGCTCCTACTGGGTTAGCCGAGCAGAGAATTTCCACTTAACCACCTGCTATCATGAGAGACATCAGGGCTGCATCTTTTGAGCCCAGTACTGAGCCTGAAAAGGGTTTCCCACCCCACTTACAAGTGAAACTTGCTAAAATGTGCCTCTCTGCTCTTCACTGAAAAGCTTGGTTCTGCACACATTTTTAGCATACGTTTGCTCCTGCTGGGTCAGCCGAGCAGCAAATTTCTACTTAACCACCTGCTATCATGAGAGACATCAAGGCTGCATCTTTTGAGCCCAGTACTGAGCCTGAAAAGCATTTCCAACCCCACTCACAAGTGAAACTTGCTAAAATGTGCCTGGCTGCTCTTCACTGAAAAGCTTGTTTCTGCATACATTTTTGGCATACGTTTGCTCCTGCTGGGTCAGCCGAGCAGCAAATTTCTACTTAACCACCTGCTATCATGAGAGACATCAGGGCTGCATCTTTTGAGCCCAGTACTGAGCCTGAAAAGCGTTTACAACCCCACTTACAAGTGAAACTTGCTCAAATTTGCCTGGCTGCTCTTCACTGAAAAGCTAGGTTCTGCATACATTTTTGGCATAGGTTTGCTCCTGCTCGGTCAGCCGAGCAGCGAATTTCTACTTAACCACCTGCTATCATGAGAGACATCAGGGCTGCATCTTTTGAGCCCAGCACTGAGCCTGAAAAGCGTTTCCAACCCCACTTACAAGTGAAACTTGCTAAAATGTGCCTGGCTGCTCTTCACTGAAAAGCTTGGTTCCCCATACATTTTTAGCATACGTTTGCTCCTGCTGGGTCAGCCGAGCAGCAAATTTCTACTTAACCAGCTGCTATCATGAGAGAGATCAAGGCTGCATCTTTTGAGCCCAGTACTGAGCCTGAAAAGCATTTCCTACCCCACTTACAAGTGAAACTTGCTAAAGCTGCTTTTCACTGAAAAGCTTGGTTCTGCACACATTTTTAGCATACGTTTGCTCCTGCTGGGTCAGCCGAGCAGAACATTTCTACTTAACCACCTGCTATCATGAGAGACATCAGGGCTGCATCTTTTGAGCCCAGTACTGAGCGTGAAAAGCGTTTCGAACCCCACTTACAAGTGAAACTTGCTAAAATGTGCCTGGCTGCTCTTCACTGAAAAGCTTGGTTCTGCATACATTTTTAGCATACGTTTGCTCCTGGTGGGACAGCCGAGCAGCACATTTCTACTTAACCACCTGCTATCATGAGAGACATCAGGGTTGCATCTTTTGAGCCCATTACTGAGCCTGAAAAGCATTTCCAACCCCACTTACAAGTGAAACTTGCTAAAATGTGCCTCTCTGCTCTTCACTGAAAAGCTTGGTTCTGCATACATTTTTCGCATATGTTTGCTCCTGCTGGGTTAGCCGAGCAGCAAATTTCTACTTAACCACCTGCTATCATGAGAGACATCAGGGATGCATCTTTTGAGCCCAGTACTGAGCCTGAAAAGCGTTTCCAACCCCACTTACAAGTGAAACTTGCTAAAATGTGCCTCTCTGCTCTTCACTGAAAAGCTGATTCTGCGTACATTTTTGGCATAGGTTTGCTCCTGCTGGGTCAGCCGAGCAGAACATTACTTAACCACCTGCTATCATGAGAGACATCAGGGCTGCATCTTTTGAGGCCAGTACTAAGCCTGAAAAGCATTTCCAACCCCACCTACAAGTGAAACTTGCTAAAATGTGCCTAGCTGCTCTTCACTGAAAAGCTTGTTTCTGCATACATTTTTGGCATAGGTTTGCTCCTGCTGGGCCAGCCGAGCAGCGAATTTCTACTTAACCACCTGCTATCATGAGAGACATCAGGGCTGCATCTTTTGAGCCCAGTACTGAGCCTGAAAAGCGTTTCCAACCCCACTTACAAGTCAAACTTGCTAAAATGTGCCTGGCTGCTCTTCACTGAAAAGCTTGGTTCTGCACACATTTTTAGCATACGATTGCTCCTGCTGGGTCAGCCGAGCAGCAAATTTCTACTTAACCACCTGCTATCATGAGAGACAGGGCTGCATCTTTTGAGCCCAGTACTGAGCCTGAAAAGCGTTTCCAACCCCACTTACAAGTGAAACTGGCTAAAATGTGCCTGGCTGCTCTTCACTGAAAAGCTTGGTTCTGCATACATTTTTAGCATACGTTTGCTCCTGCTGGGTCAGCCGAGCAGCAAATTTCTACTTAACCACCTGCTATCATGAGAGACATCAGGGCTGCATCTTTTGAGCCCAGTACTGAGCCTGAAAAGCGTTTCCCACCCCACTTACAAGTGAAACTTGCTAAAATGTGCCTCTCTACTCTTCACTGAAAAGCTTGGTTCTGCATACATTTTTGGCAAACGTTTGCTCCTACTGGGTTAGCCGAGCAGAGAATTTCCACTTAACCACCTGCTATCATGAGAGACATCAGGGCTGCATCTTTTGAGCCCAGTACTGAGCCTGAAAAGGGTTTCCCACCCCACTTACAAGTGAAACTTGCTAAAATGTGCCTCTCTACTCTTCA
The DNA here is from genome assembly GCF_964261635.1 of Lissotriton helveticus. Lineage (NCBI taxonomy): Eukaryota > Metazoa > Chordata > Amphibia > Caudata > Salamandridae > Lissotriton > Lissotriton helveticus. Next base: position 743,801,540 of record NC_136065.1, on the reverse strand, counting down.
CTGAAAAGCTTGGTTCTGCATACATTTTTGGCAAACGTTTGCTCCTACTGGGTCAGCCGAGCAGCAAATTTCTACTTAACCACCTGCTATCATGAGAGACATCAAGGCTGCATCTTTTGAGCCCAGTACTGAGCCTGAAAAGCATTTCCAACCCCACTCACAAGTGAAACTTGCTAAAATGTGCCTGGCTGCTCTTCACTGAAAAGCTTGTTTCTGCATACATTTTTGGCATACGTTTGCTCCTGCTGGGTCAGCCGAGCAGCAAATTTCTACTTAACCACCTGCTATCATGAGAGACATCAGGGCTGCATCTTTTGAGCCCAGTACTGAGCCTGAAAAGCGTTTACAACCCCACTTACAAGTGAAACTTGCTCAAATTTGCCTGGCTGCTCTTCACTGAAAAGCTAGGTTCTGCATACATTTTTGGCATAGGTTTGCTCCTGCTGGGTCAGCCGAGCAGCGAATTTCTACTTAACCACCTGCTATCATGAGAGACATCAGGGCTGCATCTTTTGAGCCCAGCACTGAGCCTGAAAAGCGTTTCCAACCCCACTTACAAGTGAAACTTGCTAAAATGTGCCTGGCTGCTCTTCACTGAAAAGCTTGGTTCCCCATACATTTTTAGCATACGTTTGCTCCTGCTGGGTCAGCCGAGCAGCAAATTTCTACTTAACCAGCTGCTATCATGAGAGAGATCTAGGCTGCATCTTTTGAGCCCAGTACTGAGCCTGAAAAGCATTTCCTACCCCACTTACAAGTGAAACTTGCTAAAGCTGCTTTTCACTGAAAAGCTTGGTTCTGCACACATTTTTAGCATACGTTTGCTCCTGCTGGGTCAGCCGAGCAGAACATTTCTACTTAACCACCTGCTATCATGAGAGACATCAGGGCTGCATCTTTTGAGCCCAGTACTGAGCGTGAAAAGCGTTTCCAACCCCACTTACAAGTGAAACTTGCTAAAATGTGCCTGGCTGCTCTTCACTGAAAAGTTGGTTCTGCATACATTTTTAGCATACGTTTGCTCCTGGTGGGACAGCCGAGCAGCAAATTTCTACTTAACCACCTGCTATCATGAGAGACATCAGGGCTGCATCTTTTGAGCCCAGTACTGAGCCTGAAAAGCGTTTCCAACCCCACTTACAAGTGAAACGTGCTAAAATGTGCCTGGCTGCTCTTCACTGAAAAGCTTGGTTCTGCAGACATTTTTAGCATACGTTTGCTCCTGCTGGGTCTGCCGAGCAGCAAATTTCTACTTAACCACCTGCTATCATGAGAGACATCAGGGCTGCATCTTTTGAGCCCAGTACTGAGCCTGAAAAGCATTTCCAACCCCACTTACAAGTGAAACTTGCTAAAATATGCCTGGCTGCTCTTCACTGAAAAGCTTGGTTCTGCATACATTTTTAGCATACGTTTGCTCCTGCTGGGTCAGCCGAGCAGCACATTTCTACTTAACCACCTGCTATCATGAGAGACATCAGGGTTGCATCTTTTGAGCCCATTACTGAGCCTGAAAAGCATTTCCAACCCCACTTACAAGTGAAACTTGCTAAAATGTGCCTCTCTGCTCTTCACTGAAAAGCTTGGTTCTGCATACATTTTTCGCATATGTTTGCTCCTGCTGGGTTAGCCGAGCAGCAAATTTCTACTTAACCACCTGCTATCATGAGAGACATCAGGGATGCATCTTTTGAGCCCAGTACTGAGCCTGAAAAGCGTTTCCAACCCCACTTACAAGTGAAACTTGCTAAAATGTGCCTCTCTGCTCTTCACTGAAAAGCTGATTCTGCGTACATTTTTGGCATAGGTTTGCTCCTGCTGGGTCAGCCGAGCAGAACATTACTTAACCACCTGCTATCATGAGAGACATCAGGGCTGCATCTTTTGAGGCCAGTACTAAGCCTGAAAAGCATTTCCAACCCCACCTACAAGTGAAACTTGCTAAAATGTGCCTAGCTGCTCTTCACTGAAAAGCTTGTTTCTGCATACATTTTTGGCATACGTTTGCTCCTGCTGGGTCAGCCGAGCAGCGAATTTCTACTTAACCACCTGCAATCATGAGAGACATCAGGGCTGCATCTTTTGAGCCCAGTACTGAGCCTGAAAAGCGTTTCCAACCCCACTTACAAGTGAAACTTGCTAAAATGTGCCTGGCTGCTATTCACTGAAAAGCTTGGTTCTGCACACATTTTTAGCATACGTTTGCTCCTGCTGGGTCAGCCGAGCAGCAAATTTCTACTTAACTACCTGCTATCATGAGAGACATCAGGGCTGCATCTTTTGAGCCCAGTACTGAGCCTGAAAAGCATTTCCAACCCCACTTACAAGTGAAACTTGCTAAAATGTGCCTGGCTGCTCTTCACTGAAAAGCTTGGTTCTGCATACATTTTTAGCATACGTTTGCTCCTGCTGGGTCAGCCGAGCAGCAAATTTCTACTTAACCACCTGCTATCATGAGAGACATCAGGGCTGCATCTTTTGAGCCCAGTACTGAGCCTGAAAAGCATTTCCAACCCCACTTACAAGTGAAACTTGCTAAAATGTGCCTGGCTGCTCTTCACTGAAAAGCTTGGTTCTGCATACATTTTTAGCATATGTTTGCTCCTGCTGGGCCAGCCGAGCAGCGAATTTCTACTTAACCACCTGCTATCATGAGAGACATCAGGCCTGCATCTTTTGAGCCCAGTACTAAGCCTGAAAAGCGTTTCCAACCCCACTTACAAGTGAAACTTGCTAAAATGTGCCTCTCTGCTCTTCACTGAAAAGCTGATTCTGCGTACATTTTTGGCATAGGTTTGCTCCTGCTGGGCCAGCCGAGCAGCGAATTTCTACTTAACCACCTGCTATCATGAGAGACATCAGGGCTGCATCTTTTGAGCCCAGTACTGAGCCTGAAAAGCGTTTCCAACCCCACTTACAAGTGAAACTTGCTAAAATGTGCCTAGCTGCTCTTCACTGAAAAGCTTGGTTCTGCATACATTTTTAGCATACGTTTGCTCCTGCTGGGTCAGCCGAGCAGCAAATTTCTACTTAACCACCTGCTATCATGAGAGACATCAGGGCTGCATCTTTTGAGCCCAGTACTGAGCCTGAAAAGCATTTCCAACCCCACTTACAAGTGAAACTTGCTAAAATGTGCCTCTCTGCTCTTCACTGAAAAGCTGATTCTGCGTACATTTTTGGCATAGGTTTGCTCCTGCTGGGCCAGCCGAGCAGCGAATTTCTACTTAACCACCTGCTATCATGAGAGACATCAGGGCTGCATCTTTTGAGCCCAGTACTGAGCCTGAAAAGCGTTTCCAACCCCACTTACAAGTGAAACTTGCTAAAATGTGCCTAGCTGCTCTTCACTGAAAAGCTTGTTTCTGCATACATTTTTGGCATACCTTTTGCTCCTGCTGGGTCAGCCGAGCAGCGAATTTCTACTTAACCACCTGCTATCATGAGAGAGATCAGGGCTGCATCTTTCGAGCCCAGTACTGAGCTTGAAAAGCATTTCCAACCCTACTTACAAGTGAAACTTGCTAAAATGTGCCTGGCTGCTCTTCACTGAAAAGCTTGGTTCTGCACACATTTTTAGCATACGTTTGCTCCTGCTGGGTCAGCCGAGCAGCAAATTTCTACTTAACCACCTGCTATCATGAGAGACAGGGCTGCATCTTTTGAGCCCAGTACTGAGCCTGAAAAGCGTTTCCAACCCCACTTACAAGTGAAACTGGCTAAAATGTGCCTGGCTGCTCTTCACTGAAAAGCTTGGTTCTGCATACATTTTTAGCATACGTTTTCTCCTGCTGGGTCAGCCGAGCAGCAAATTTCTACTTAATCACCTGCTATCATGAGAGACATCAGGGCTGCATCTTTTGAGCCCAGTACTGAGCCTGAAAAGCGTTTCCCACCCCACTTACAAGTGAAACTTGCTAAATTGTGCCTCTCTGCTCTTCACTGAAAAGCTTGGCTCTGCATACATTTTTGGCATACGTTTGCTCCTGCTGGGTCAGCCGAGCAGCGAATTTCTACTTAACCACCTGCTATCATGAGAGACATCAGGGCTGCATCTTTTGAGCCCAGTACTGAGCCTGAAAAGCGTTTCCAACCCCACTTACAAGTGAAACTTGCTAAAATGTGCCTGGCTGCTCTTCACTGAAAAGCTTGGTTCTGCATACATTTTTAGCATACGTTTGCTCCTGCTGGGTCAGCCGAGCAGCAAATTTCTACTTAACCACCTGCTATCATGAGAGACATCAGGGCTGCATCTTTTGAGCCCAGTACTGAGCCTGAAAAGCGTTTCCAACCCCACTTACAAGTGAAACGTGCTAAAATGTGCCTGGCTGCTCTTCACTGAAAAGCTTGGTTCTGCATACATTTTTAGCATACGTTTGCTCCTGCTGGGTCAGCCGAGCAGCACATTTCTACTTAACCACCTGCTATCATGAGAGACATCAGGGCTGCATCTTTTGAGCCCAGTGCTGAGCCTGAAAAGCATTTCCAACCCCACTTACAAGTGAAACTTGCTAAAATGTGCCTGGCTGCTCTTCACTGAAAAGCTTGGTTCTGCATACATTTTTAGCATATGTTTGCTCCTGCTGGGCCAGCCGAGCAGCGAATTTCTACTTAACCACCTGCTATCATGAGAGACATCAGGGCTGCATCTTTTGAGCCCAGTACTGAGCCTGAAAAGCATTTCCTACCCCACTTACAAGTGAAACTTGCTAAAGCTGCTCTTCACTGAAAAGCTTGGTTCTGCACACATTTTTAGCATACGTTTGCTCCTGCTGGGTCAGCCGAGCAGAACATTTCTACTTAACCACCTGCTATCATGAGAGACATCAGGGCTGCATCTTTTGAGCCCAGTACTGAGCGTGAAAAGCGTTTCCAACCCCACTTACAAGTGAAACTTGCTAAAATGTGCCTGGCTGCTCTTCACTGAAAAGCTTGGTTCTGCAGACATTTTTAGCATACGTTTGCTCCTGCTGGGTCTGCCGAGCAGCAAATTTCTACTTAACCACCTGCTATCATGAGAGACATCAGGGCTGCATCTTTTGAGGCCAGTACTAAGCCTGAAAAGCATTTCCAACCCCACTTACAAGTGAAACTTGCTAAAATGTGCCTCTCTGCTCTTCACTGAAAAGCTTGGTTCTGCATACATTTTTCGCATATGTTTGCTCCTGCTGGGTTAGCCGAGCAGCAAATTTCTACTTAACCACCTGCTATCATGAGAGACATCAGGGATGCATCTTTTGAGCCCAGTACTGAGCCTGAAAAGCGTTTCCAACCCCACTTACAAGTGAAACTTGCTAAAATGTGCCTCTCTGCTCTTCACTGAAAAGCTGATTCTGCGTACATTTTTGGCATAGGTTTGCTCCTGCTGGGTCAGCCGAGCAGAACATTACTTAACCACCTGCTATCATGAGAGACATCAGGGCTGCATCTTTTGAGGCCAGTACTAAGCCTGAAAAGCATTTCCAACCCCACCTACAAGTGAAACTTGCTAAAATGTGCCTAGCTGCTCTTCACTGAAAAGCTTGTTTCTGCATACATTTTTGGCATACGTTTGCTCCTGCTGGGTCAGCCGAGCAGCGAATTTCTACTTAACCACCTGCAATCATGAGAGACATCAGGGCTGCATCTTTTGAGCCCAGTACTGAGCCTGAAAAGCGTTTCCAACCCCACTTACAAGTGAAACTTGCTAAAATGTGCCTGGCTGCTATTCACTGAAAAGCTTGGTTCTGCACACATTTTTAGCATACGTTTGCTCCTGCTGGGTCAGCCGAGCAGCAAATTTCTACTTAACTACCTGCTATCATGAGAGACATCAGGGCTGCATCTTTTGAGCCCAGTACTGAGCCTGAAAAGCGTTTCCAACCCCACTTACAAGTGAAACTTGCTAAAATGTGCCTGGCTGCTCTTCACTGAAAAGCTTGGTTCTGCATACATTTTTAGCATACGTTTGCTCCTGCTGGGTCAGCCGAGCAGCAAATTTCTACTTAACCACCTGCTATCATGAGAGACATCAGGGCTGCATCTTTTGAGCCCAGTACTGAGCCTGAAAAGCATTTCCAACCCCACTTACAAGTGAAACTTGCTAAAATGTGCCTGGCTGCTCTTCACTGAAAAGCTTGGTTCTGCATACATTTTTAGCATATGTTTGCTCCTGCTGGGCCAGCCGAGCAGCGAATTTCTACTTAACCACCTGCTATCATGAGAGACATCAGGCCTGCATCTTTTGAGCCCAGTACTAAGCATGAAAAGCATTTCCAACCCCACTTACAAGTGAAACTTGCTAAAATGTGCCTCTCTGCTCTTCACTGAAAAGCTGATTCTGCGTACATTTTTGGCATAGGTTTGCTCCTGCTGGGCCAGCCGAGCAGCGAATTTCTACTTAACCACCTGCTATCATGAGAGACATCAGGGCTGCATCTTTTGAGCCCAGTACTGAGCCTGAAAAGCGTTTCCAACCCCACTTACAAGTGAAACTTGCTAAAATGTGCCTAGCTGCTCTTCACTGAAAAGCTTGGTTCTGCATACATTTTTAGCATACGTTTGCTCCTGCTGGGTCAGCCGAGCAGCAAATTTCTACTTAACCACCTGCTATCATGAGAGACATCAGGGCTGCATCTTTTGAGCCCAGTACTGAGCCTGAAAAGCATTTCCAACCCCACTTACAAGTGAAACTTGCTAAAATGTGCCTCTCTGCTCTTCACTGAAAAGCTGATTCTGCGTACATTTTTGGCATAGGTTTGCTCCTGCTGGGCCAGCCGAGCAGCAAATTTCTACTTAACCACCTGCTATCATGAGAGACATCAGGGCTGCATCTTTTGAGCCCAGTACTGAGCCTGAAAAGCGTTTCCAACCCCACTTACAAGTGAAACTTGCTAAAATGTGCCTAGCTGCTCTTCACTGAAAAGCTTGTTTCTGCATAAATTTTTGGCATACCTTTTGCTCCTGCTGGGTCAGCCGAGCAGCGAATTTCTACTTAACCACCTGCTATCATGAGAGAGATCAGGGCTGCATCTTTCGAGCCCAGTACTGAACTTGAAAAGCATTTCCAACCCTACTTACAAGTGAAACTTGCTAAAATGTGCCTGGCTGCTCTTCACTGAAAAGCTTGGTTCTGCACACATTTTTAGCATACGTTTGCTCCTGCTTGGTCAGCCGAGCAGCAAATTTCTACTTAACCACCTGCTATCATGAGAGACAGGGCTGCATCTTTTGAGCCCAGTACTGAGCCTGAAAAGCGTTTCCAACCCCACTTACAAGTGAAACTGGCTAAAATGTGCCTGGCTGCTCTTCACTGAAAAGCTTGGTTCTGCATACATTTTTAGCATACGTTTGCTCCTGCTGGGTCAGCCGAGCAGCAAATTTCTACTTAATCACCTGCTATCATGAGAGACATCAGGGCTGCATCTTTTGAGCCCAGTACTGAGCCTGAAAAGCGTTTCCCACCCCACTTACAAGTGAAACTTGCTAAATTGTGCCTCTCTGCTCTTCACTGAAAAGCTTGGCTCTGCATACATTTTTGGCATACGTTTGCTCCTGCTGGGTCAGCCGAGCAGCGAATTTCTACTTAACCACCTGCTATCATGAGAGACATCAGGCGGGCATCTTTTGAGCCCAGTACTGAGCCTGAAAAGCGTTTCCAACCCCACTTACAAGTGAAACTTGCTAAAATGTGCCTGGCTGCTCTTCACTGAAAAGCTTGGTTCTGCATACATTTTTAGCATACGTTTGCTCCTGCTGGGTCAGCCGAGCAGCAAATTTCTACTTAACCACCTGCTATCATGAGAGACATCAGGGCTGCATCTTTTGAGCCCTGTACTGAGCCTGAAAAGCGTTTCCAACCCCACTTACAAGTGAAACGTGCTAAAATGTGCCTGGCTGCTCTTCACTGAAAAGCTTGGTTCTGCATACATTTTTAGCATACGTTTGCTCCTGCTGGGTCAGCCGAGAGCGAATTTCTACTTAACCACCTGCTATCATGAGAGAGATCAGGGCTGCATCTTTTAAGCCCAGTACTGAGCCTGAAAAGCGTTTCCAACCCCACCTACAGGTGAAACCTGCTAAAATGTGCCTGGCTGCTCTTCACTGAAAAGCTTGGTTCTGCATACATTTTTAGCATACGTTTGCTCCTGCTGGGTCAGCCGAGCAGCAAATTTCTACTTAACCACCTGCTATCATGAGAGACATCAGGGCTGCATCTTTTGAGCCCAGTACTGAGCCTGAAAAGCATTTCCAACCCCACTTACAAGTGAAACTTGCTAAAATGTGCCTGGCTGCTCTTCACTGAAAAGCTTGTTTCTGCATACATTTTTGGCATACGTTTGCTCCTGCTGGGCTAGCCGAGCAGCGAATTTCTACTTAACCACCTGCTATCATGAGAGACATCAGGGCTGCATCTTTTGAGCCCAGTACTAAGCCTGAAAAGCGTTTCCAACCCCACTTACAAGTGAAACTTGCTAAAATGTGACTCTCTGCTCTTCACTGAAAAGCTGATTCTGCGTACATTTTTGGCATAGGTTTGCTCCTGCTGGGCCAGCCGAGCAGCGAATTTCTACTTAACCACCTGCTATCATGAGAGACATCAGGGCTGCATCTTTTGAGCCCAGTACTGAGCCTGAAAAGCGTTTCCAACCCCACTTACAAGTGAAACTTGCTAAAATGTGCCTGGCTGCTCTTCACTGAAAAGCTTGGTTCTGCACACATTTTTAGCATACGATTGCTCCTGCTGGGTCAGCCGAGCAGCAAATTTCTACTTAACCACCTGCTATCATGAGAGACAGGGCTGCATCTTTTGAGCCCAGTACTGAGCCTGAAAAGCGTTTCCAACCCCACTTACAAGTGAAACTGGCTAAAATGTGCCTGGCTGCTCTTCACTGAAAAGCTTGGTTCTGCATACATTTTTAGCATACGTTTGCTCCTGCTGGGTCAGCCGAGCAGCAAATTCCTACTTAACCACCTGCTATCATGAGAGACATCAGGGCTGCATCTTTTGAGCCCAGTACTGAGCCTGAAAAGCGTTTCCCACCCCACTTACAAGTGAAACTTGCTAAAATGTGCCTCTCTACTCTTCACTGAAAAGCTTGGTTCTGCATACATTTTTGGCATACGTTTGCTCCTGCTGGGTTAGCCGAGCAGAGAATTTCCACTTAACCACCTGCTATCATGAGAGACATCAGGGCTGCATCTTTTGAGCCCAGTACTGAGCCTGAAAAGGGTTTCCCACCCCACTTACAAGTGAAACTTGCTAAAATGTGCCTGGCTGCTCTTCACTGAAAAGCTTGGTTCTGCATACATTTTTAGCATACGTTTGCTCCTGCTGGGTCAGCCGAGCAGCACATTTCTACTTAACCACCTGCTATCATGAGAGACATCAGGGCTGCATCTTTTGAGCCCAGTACTGAGCCTGAAAAGCGTTTCCAGCCCCACTTACAAGTGAAACTTGCTAAAATGTGCCTCTCTGCTCTTCACTGAAAAGCTTGGTTCTGCACACATTTTTAGCATACGTTTGCTCCTGCTGGGTCAGCCGAGCAGCAAATTTCTACTTAACCACCTGCTATCATGAGAGACATCAAGGCTGCATCTTTTGAGCCCAGTACTGAGCCTGAAAAGTATTTCCAACCCCACTCACAAGTGAAACTTGCTAAAATGTGCCTGGCTGCTCTTCACTGAAAAGCTTGTTTCTGCATACATTTTTGGCATACGTTTGCTCCTGCTGGGTCAGCCGAGCAGCAAATTTCTACTTAACCACCTGCTATCATGAGAGACATCAGGGCTGCATCTTTTGAGCCCAGTACCGAGCCTGAAAAGCGTTTACAACCCCACTTACAAGTGAAACTTGCTCAAATTTGCCTGGCTGCTCTTCACTGAAAAGCTAGGTTCTGCATACATTTTTGGCATAGGTTTGCTCCTGCTGGGTCAGCCGAGCAGCGAATTTCTACTTAACCACCTGCTATCATGAGAGACATCAGGGCTGCATCTTTTGAGCCCAGCACTGAGCCTGAAAAGCGTTTCCAACCCCACTTACAAGTGAAACTTGCTAAAATGTGCCTGGCTGCTCTTCACTGAAAAGCTTGGTTCCCCATACATTTTTAGCATACGTTTGCTCCTGCTGGGTCAGCCGAGCAGCAAATTTCTACTTAACCAGCTGCTATCATGAGAGAGATCAAGGCTGCATCTTTTGAGCCCAGTACTGAGCCTGAAAAGCATTTCCTACCCCACTTACAAGTGAAACTTGCTAAAGCTGCTCTTCACTGAAAAGCTTGGTTCTGCACACATTTTTAGCATACGTTTGCTCCTGCTGGGTCAGCCGAGCAGAACATTTCTACTTAACCACCTGCTATCATGAGAGACATCAGGGCTGCATCTTTTGAGCCCAGTACTGAGCGTGAAAAGCGTTTCCAACCCCACTTACAAGTGAAACTTGCTAAAATGTGCCTGGCTGCTCTTCACTGAAAAGTTGGTTCTGCATACATTTTTAGCATACGTTTGCTCCTGGTGGGACAGCCGAGCAGCAAATTTCTACTTAACCACCTGCTATCATGAGAGACATCAGGGCTGCATCTTTTGAGCCCAGTACTGAGCCTGAAAAGCGTTTCCAACCCCACTTACAAGTGAAACGTGCTAAAATGTGCCTGGCTGCTCTTCACTGAAAAGCTTGGTTCTGCAGACATTTTTAGCATACGTTTGCTCCTGCTGGGTCTGCCGAGCAGCAAATTTCTACTTAACCACCTGCTATCACGAGAGACATCAGGGCTGCATCTTTTGAGCCCAGTACTGAGCCTGAAAAGCATTTCCAACCCCACTTACAAGTGAAACTTGCTAAAATATGCCTGGCTGCTCTTCACTGAAAAGCTTGGTTCTGCATACATTTTTAGCATACGTTTGCTCCTGCTGGGTCAGCCGAGCAGCACATTTCTACTTAACCACCTGCTATCATGAGAGACATCAGGGTTGCATCTTTTGAGCCCATTACTGAGCCTGAAAAGCATTTCCAACCCCACTTACAAGTGAAACTTGCTAAAATGTGCCTCTCTGCTCTTTACTGAAAAGCTTGGTTCTGCATACATTTTTCGCATATGTTTGCTCCTGCTGGGTTAGCCGAGCAGCAAATTTCTACTTAACCACCTGCTATCATGAGAGACATCAGGGATGCATCTTTTGAGCCCAGTACTGAGCCTGAAAAGCGTTTCCAACCCCACTTACAAGTGAAACTTGCTAAAATGTGCCTCTCTGCTCTTCACTGAAAAGCTGATTCTGCGTACATTTTTGGCATAGGTTTGCTCCTGCTGGGTCAGCCGAGCAGAACATTACTTAACCACCTGCTATCATGAGAGACATCAGGGCTGCATCTTTTGAGGCCAGTACTAAGCCTGAAAAGCATTTCCAACCCCACCTACAAGTGAAACTTGCTAAAATGTGCCTGGCTGCTATTCACTGAAAAGCTTGGTTCTGCACACATTTTTAGCATACGTTTGCTCCTGCTGGGTCAGCCGAGCAGCAAATTTCTACTTAACTACCTGCTATCATGAGAGACATCAGGGCTGCATCTTTTGAGCCCTGTACTGAGCCTGAAAAGCGTTTCCAACCCCACTTACAAGTGAAACTTGCTAAAATGTGCCTGGCTGCTCTTCACTGAAAAGCTTGGTTCTGCATACATTTTTAGCATACGTTTGCTCCTGCTGGGTCAGCCGAGCAGCAAATTTCTACTTAACCACCTGCTATCATGAGAGACATCAGGGCTGCATCTTTTGAGCCCAGTACTGAGCCTGAAAAGCATTTCCAACCCCACTTACAAGTGAAACTTGCTAAAATGTGCCTGGCTGCTCTTCACTGAAAAGCTTGGTTCTGCATACATTTTTAGCATATGTTTGCTCCTGCTGGGCCAGCCGAGCAGCGAATTTCTACTTAACCACCTGCTATCATGAGAGACATCAGGCCTGCATCTTTTGAGCCCAGTACTAAGCCTGAAAAGCGTTTCCAACCCCACTTACAAGTGAAACTTGCTAAAATGTGCCTCTCTGCTCTTCACTGAAAAGCTGATTCTGCGTACATTTTTGGCATAGGTTTGCTCCTGCTGGGCCAGCCGAGCAGCGAATTTCTACTTAACCACCTGCTATCATGAGAGACATCAGGGCTGCATCTTTTGAGCCCAGTACTGAGCCTGAAAAGCGTTTCCAACCCCACTTACAAGTGAAACTTGCTAAAATGTGCCTAGCTGCTCTTCACTGAAAAGCTTGGTTCTGCATACATTTTTAGCATACGTTTGCTCCTGCTGGGTCAGCCGAGCAGCAAATTTCTACTTAACCACCTGCTATCATGAGAGACATCAGGGCTGCATCTTTTGAGCCCAGTACTGAGCCTGAAAAGCATTTCCAACCCCACTTACAAGTGAAACTTGCTAAAATGTGCCTCTCTGCTCTTCACTGAAAAGCTGATTCTGCGTACATTTTTGGCATAGGTTTGCTCCTGCTGGGCCAGCCGAGCAGCGAATTTCTACTTAACCACCTGCTATCATGAGAGACATCAGGGCTGCATCTTTTGAGCCCAGTACTGAGCCTGAAAAGCGTTTCCAACCCCACTTACAAGTGAAACTTGCTAAAATGTGCCTAGCTGCTCTTCACTGAAAAGCTTGTTTCTGCATACATTTTTGGCATACCTTTTGCTCCTGCTGGGTCAGCCGAGCAGCGAATTTCTACTTAACCACCTGCTATCATGAGAGAGATCAGGGCTGCATCTTTCGAGCCCAGTACTGAGCTTGAAAAGCATTTCCAACCCTACTTACAAGTGAAACTTGCTAAAATGTGCCTGGCTGCTCTTCACTGAAAAGCTTGGTTCTGCACACATTTTTAGCATACGTTTGCTCCTGCTGGGTCAGCCGAGCAGCAAATTGCTACTTAACCACCTGCTATCATGAGAGACAGGGCTGCATCTTTTGAGCCCAGTACTGAGCCTGAAAAGCGTTTCCAACCCCACTTACAAGTGAAACTGGCTAAAATGTGCCTGGCTGCTCTTCACTGAAAAGCTTGGTTCTGCATACATTTTTAGCATACGTTTTCTCCTGCTGGGTCAGCCGAGCAGCAAATTTCTACTTAATCACCTGCTATCATGAGAGACATCAGGGCTGCATCTTTTGAGCCCAGTACTGAGCCTGAAAAGCGTTTCCCACCCCACTTACAAGTGAAACTTGCTAAATTGTGCCTCTCTGCTCTTCACTGAAAAGCTTGGCTCTGCATACATTTTTGGCATACGTTTGCTCCTGCTGGGTCAGCCGAGCAGCGAATTTCTACTTAACCACCTGCTATCATGGAGACATCAGGGCTGCATCTTTTGAGCCCAGTACTGAGCCTGAAAAGCGTTTCCAACCCCACTTACAAGTGAAACTTGCTAAAATGTGCCTGGCTGCTCTTCACTGAAAAGCTTGGTTCTGCATACATTTTTAGCATACGTTTGCTCCTGCTGGGTCAGCCGAGCAGCAAATTTCTACTTAACCACCTGCTATCATGAGAGACATCAGGGCTGCATCTTTTGAGCCCAGTACTGAGCCTGAAAAGCGTTTCCAACCCCACTTACAAGTGAAACGTGCTAAAATGTGCCTGGCTGCTCTTCACTGAAAAGCTTGGTTCTGCATACATTTTTAGCATACGTTTGCTCCTGCTGGGTCAGCCGAGCAGCAAATTTCTACTTAACCACCTGCTATCATGAGAGACATCAGGGCTGCATCTTTTGAGCCCAGTACTGAGCCTGAAAAGCGTTTCCAACCCCACTTACAAGTGAAACGTGCTAAAATGTGCCTGGCTGCTCTTCACTGAAAAGCTTGGTTCTGCATACATTTTTAGCATACGTTTGCTCCTGCTGGGTCAGCCGAGCAGCACATTTCTACTTAACCACCTGCTATCATGAGAGACATCAGGGCTGCATCTTTTGAGCCCAGTGCTGAGCCTGAAAAGCATTTCCAACCCCACTTACAAGTGAAACTTGCTAAAATGTGCCTGGCTGCTCTTCACTGAAAAGCTTGGTTCTGCATACATTTTTAGCATATGTTTGCTCCTGCTGGGCCAGCCGAGCAGCGAATTTCTACTTAACCACCTGCTATCATGAGAGACATCAGGGCTGCATCTTTTGAGCCCAGTACTAAGCCTGAAAAGCGTTTCAACCCCACTTACAAGTGAAACTTGCTAAAATGTGCCTCTCTGCTCTTCACTGAAAAGCTGATTCTGCGTACATTTTTGGCATAGGTTTGCTCCTGCTGGGCCAGCCGAGCAGCGAATTTCTACTTAACCACCTGCTATCATGAGAGACATAAGGGCTGCATCTTTTGAGCCCAGTACTGAGCCTCAAAAGCGTTTCCAACCCCACTTACAAGTGAAACTTGCTAAAATGTGCCTAGCTGCTCTTCACTGAAAAGCTTGTTTCTGCATACATTTTTGGCATACGTTTGCTCCTGCTGGGTCAGCCGAGCAGCGAATTTCTACTTAACCACCTGCAATCATGAGAGACATCAGGGCTGCATCTTTTGAGCCCAGTACTGAGCCTGAAAAGCGTTTCCAACCCCACTTACAAGTGAAACTTGCTAAAATGTGCCTGGCTGCTATTCACTGAAAAGCTTGGTTCTGCACACATTTTTAGCATACGTTTGCTCCTGCTGGGTCAGCCGAGCAGCAAATTTCTACTTAACTACCTGCTATCATGAGAGACATCAGGGCTGCATCTTTTGAGCCCAGTACTGAGCCTGAAAAGCGTTTCCAACCCCACTTACAAGTGAAACTTGCTAAAATGTGCCTCTCTGCTCTTCACTGAAAAGCTTGGTTCTGCATACATTTTTAGCATATGTTTGCTCCTGCTGGGCCAGCCGAGCAGCAAATTTCTACTTAACCACCTGCTATCATGAGAGACATCAGGCCTGCATCTTTTGAGCCCAGTACTAAGCCTGAAAAGCGTTTCCAACCCCACTTACAAGTGAAACTTGCTAAAATGTGCCTCTCTGCTCTTCACTGAAAAGCTGATTCTGCGTACATTTTTGGCATAGGTTTGCTCCTGCTGGGCCAGCCGAGCAGCGAATTTCTACTTAACCACCTGCTATCATGAGAGACATCAGGGCTGCATCTTTTGAGCCCAGTACTGAGCCTGAAAAGCGTTTCCAACCCCACTTACAAGTGAAACTTGCTAAAATGTGCCTAGCTGCTCTTCACTGAAAATCTTGGTTCTGCATACATTTTTAGCATACGTTTGCTCCTGCTGGGTCAGCCGAGCAGCAAATTTCTACTTAACCACCTGCTATCATGAGAGACATCAGGGCTGCATCTTTTGAGCCCAGTACTGAGCCTGAAAAGCATTTCCAACCCCACTTACAAGTGAAACTTGCTAAAATGTGCCTCTCTGCTCTTCACTGAAAAGCTGATTCTGCGTACATTTTTGGCATAGGTTTGCTCCTGCTGGTCCAGCCGAGCAGCGAATTTCTACTTAACCACCTGCTATCATGAGAGACATCAGGGCTGCATCTTTTGAGCCCAGTACTGAGCCTGAAAAGCGTTTCCAACCCCACTTACAAGTGAAACTTGCTAAAATGTGCCTAGCTGCTCTTCACTGAAAAGCTTGTTTCTGCATACATTTTTGGCATACCTTTTGCTCCTGCTGGGTCAGCCGAGCAGCGAATTTCTACTTAACCACCTGCTATCATGAGAGAGATCAGGGCTGCATCTTTCGAGCCCAGTACTGAGCTTGAAAAGCATTTCCAACCCTACTTACAAGTGAAACTTGCTAAAATGTGCCTGGCTGCTCTTCACTGAAAAGCTTGGTTCTGCACACATTTTTAGCATACGTTTGCTCCTGCTGGGTCAGCCGAGCAGCAAATTTCTACTTAACCACCTGCTATCATGAGAGACAGGGCTGCATCTTTTGAGCCCAGTACTGAGCCTGAAAAGCGTTTCCAACCCCACTTACAAGTGAAACTGGCTAAAATGTGCCTGGCTGCTCTTCACTGAAAAGCTTGGTTCTGCATACATTTTTAGCATACGTTTTCTCCTGCTGGGTCAGCCGAGCAGCAAATTTCTACTTAATCACCTGCTATCATGAGAGACATCAGGGCTGCATCTTTTGAGCCCAGTACTGAGCCTGAAAAGCGTTTCCCACCCCACTTACAAGTGAAACTTGCTAAATTGTGCCTCTCTGCTCTTCACTGAAAAGCTTGGCTCTGCATACATTTTTGGCATACGTTTGCTCCTGCTGGGTCAGCCGAGCAGCGAATTTCTACTTAACCACCTGCTATCATGAGAGACATCAGGGCTGCATCTTTTGAGCCCAGTACTGAGCCTGAAAAGCGTTTCCAACCCCACTTACAAGTGAAACTTGCTAAAATGTGCCTGGCTGCTCTTCACTGAAAAGCTTGGTTCTGCATACATTTTTAGCATACGTTTGCTCCTGCTGGGTCAGCCGAGCAGCAAATTTCTACTTAACCACCTGCTATCATGAGAGACATCAGGGCTGCATCTTTTGAGCCCAGTACTGAGCCTGAAAAGCGTTTCCAACCCCACTTACAAGTGAAACGTGCTAAAATGTGCCTGGCTGCTCTTCACTGAAAAGCTTGGTTCTGCATACATTTTTAGCATACGTTTGCTCCTGCTGGGTCAGCCGAGCAGCACATTTCTACTTAACCACCTGCTATCATGAGAGACATCAGGGCTGCATCTTTTGAGCCCAGTACTGAGCCTGAAAAGCATTTCCAACCCCACTTACAAGTGAAACTTGCTAAAATGTGCCTGGCTGCTCTTCACTAAAAAGCTTGGTTCTGCATACATTTTTAGCATATGTTTGCTCCTGCTGGGCCAGCCGAGCAGCGAATTTCTACTTAACCACCTGCTATCATGAGAGACATCAGGGCTGCATCTTTTGAGCCCAGTACTAAGCCTGAAAAGCGTTTCCAACCCCACTTACAAGTGAAACTTGCTAAAATGTGCCTCTCTGCTCTTCACTGAAAAGCTGATTCTGCGTACATTTTTGGCATAGGTTTGCTCCTGCTGGGCCAGCCGAGCAGCGAATTTCTACTTAACCACCTGCTATCATGAGAGACATAAGGGCTGCATCTTTTGAGCCCAGTACTGAGCCTCAAAAGCGTTTCCAACCCCACTTACAAGTGAAACTTGCTAAAATGTGCCTAGCTGCTCTTCACTGAAAAGCTTGTTTCTGCATACATTTTTGGCATACGTTTGCTCCTGCTGGGTCAGCCGAGCAGCGAATTTCTACTTAACCACCTGCTATCATGAGAGAGATCAGGGCTGCATCTTTCGAGCCCAGTACTGAGCTTGAAAAGCATTTCCAACCCTACTTACAAGTGAAACTTGCTAAAATGTGCCTGGCTGCTCTTTCCTGAAAAGCTTGGTTCTGCACACATTTTTAGCATACGTTTGCTCCTGCTGGGTCAGCCGAGCAGCAAATTTCTACTTAACCACCTGCTATCATGAGAGACAGGGCTGCATCTTTTGAGCCCAGTACTGAGCCTGAAAAGCGTTTCCAACCCCACTTACAAGTGAAACTGGCTAAAATGTGCCTGGCTGCTCTTCACTGAAAAGCTTGGTTCTGCATACATTTTTAGCATACGTTTGCTCCTGCTGGGTCAGCCAAGCAGCAAATTTCTACTTAACCACCTGCTATCATGAGAGACATCAGGGCTGCATCTTTTGAGCCCAGTACTGAGCCTGAAAAGCGTTTCCCACCCCACTTACAAGTGAAACTTGCTAAATTGTGCCTCTCTGCTCTTCACTGAAAAGCTTGGCTCTGCATACATTTTTGGCATACGTTTGCTCCTGCTGGGTTAGCCGAGCAGCAAATTTCTACTTAACCACCTGCTATCATGAGAGACATCAGGGCTGCATCTTTTGAGCCCAGTACTGAGCCTGAAAAGCGTTTCCCACCCCACTTACAAGTGAAACTTGCTAAAATGTGCCTGGCTGCTCTTCACTGAAAAGCTTGGTTCTGCACACATTTTTAGCATACGTTTGCTCCTGCTGGGTCAGCCGAGCAGCAAATTTCTACTTAACCACCTGCTATCATGAGAGACATCAGGGCTGCATCTTTTGAGCCCAGTACGGAGCCTGAAAAGCATTTCCAACCCCACTTACAAATTAATCTTGCTAAAATGTGCCTAGCTGCTCTTCACTGAAAAGCTTGTTTCTGCATACATTTTTGGCATACGTTTGCTCCTGCTGGGTCAGCCGAGCAACAAATTTCTACTTAACCACCTGCTATCATGAGAGACATCAGGGCTGCATCTTTTGAGCCCAGTACTGAGCCTGAAAAGCATTTCTAACCCCACTTACAAGTGAAACTTGCTAAAAGGTGCCTCTCTGCTCTTCACTAAAAAGCTTGGTTCTGCATACATTTTTGGCATACGTTTGCTCCTGCTGGGTTAGCCGAGCAGCGAATTTCTACTTAACCACCTGCTATCATGAGAGACATCAGGGCTGCATCTTTTGAGCCCAGTACTGAGCCTGAAAAGCGTTTCCCACCCCACTTACAAGTGAAACTTGCTAAAATGTGCCTGGCTGCTCTTCACTGAAAAGCTTGGTTCTGTACACATTTTTAGCATACGTTTGCTCCTGCTGGGTCAGCCGAGCAGCAAATTTCTACTTAACCACCTGCTATCATGAGAGACATCAGGGCTGCATCTTTTGAGCCCAGTACGGAGCCTGAAAAGCATTTCCAGCCCCACTTACAAATTAACCTTGCTAAAATGTGCCTAGCTGCTCTTCACTGAAAAGCTTGTTTCTGCATACATTTTTGGCATACGTTTGCTCCTGCTGGGTCAGCCGAGCAACAAATTTCTACTTAACCACCTGCTATCATGAGAGACATCAGGGCTGCATCTTTTGAGCCCAGTACTGAGCCTGAAAAGCATTTCTAACCCCACTTACAAGTGAAACTTGCTAAAAGGTGCCTCTCTGCTCTTCACTAAAAAGCTTGGTTCTGCATACATTTTTGGCATACGTTTGCTCCTGCTGGGTTAGCCGAGCAGCTAATTTCTACTTAACCACCTGCTATCATGAGAGACATCAGGGCTGCATCTTTTGAGCCCAGTACTGAGCCTGAAAAGCGTTTCCAACCCCACTTACAAGTGAAACTTGCTCAAATGTGCCTGGCTGCTCTTCACTGAAAAGCTTGGTTCTGCATACATTTTTGGCATAGGTTTGCTCCTGCTGGGTCAGCCGAGCAGCAAATTTCTACTTAACCACCTGCTATCATGAGAGACATCAGGGCTGCATCTTTTGAGCCCAGTACTGAGCCTGAAGAGCGTTTCCAACCCCACTTACAAGTGAAACTTGCTAAAATGTGCCTAGCTGCTCTTCACTGAAAAGCTTGTTTCTGCATACATTTTTGGCATACGTTTGCTCCTGCTGGGTCAGCCGAGCAGCGAATTTCTACTTAACCAGCTGCTATCATGAGAGAGATCAAGGCTGCATCTTTTGAGCCCAGTACTGAGCCTGAAAAGCATTTCCAACCCCACTTACAAGTGAAACTTGCTAAAGCTGCTCTTCACTGAAAAGCTTGGTTCTGCACACATTTTTAGCATACGTTTGCTCCTGCTGGGTCAGCCGAGCAGCAAATTTCTACTTAACCACCTGCTATCATGAGAGACATCAGGACTGCATCTTTTGAGCCCAGTACTGAGCCTGAAAAGCGTTTCCAACCCCACTTACAAGTGAAACTTGCTCAAATGTGCCTGGCTGCTCTTCACTGAAAAGCTTGGTTCTGCATACATTTTTGGCATAGGTTTGCTCCTGCTGGGTCAGCCGAGCAGCGAATTTCTACTTAACCACCTGCTATCATGAGAGACATCAGGGCTGTATCTTTTGAGCCCAGTACTGAGCCTGAAAAACATTTCCAACCCCACTTACAAGTGAAACTTGCTAAAATGTGCCTAGCTGCTCTTCACTGAAAAGCTTGTTTCTGCATACATTTTTGGCATACGTTTGCTCCTGCTGGGTCAGCCGAGCAGCGAATTTCTACTTAACCACCTGCTATCATGAGAGACATCAGGGCTGCATCTTTTGAGCCCAGTACTGAGCCTGAAAAGCGTTTCCAACCCCACTTACAAGTGAAACTTGCTAAAATGTGCCTGGCTGCTCTTCACTGAAAAGCTTGGTTCTGCATACATTTTTAGCATACGTTTGCTCCTGCTGGGTCAGCCGAGCAGCAAATTTCTACTTAACCAGCTGCTATCATGAGAGAGATCAAGGCTGCATCTTTTGAGCCCAGTACTGAGCCTGAAAAGCATTTCCAACCCCACTTACAAGTGAAACTTGCTAAAGCTGCTCTTCACTGAAAAGCTTGGTTCTGCACACATTTTTAGCATACGTTTGCTCCTGCTGGGTCAGCCGAGCAGCAAATTTCTACTTAACCACCTGCTATCATGAGAGACATCAGGGCTGCATCTTTTGTGCCCAGTACTGAAACTGAAAAGCGTTTCCAACCCCACTTACAAGTGAAACTTGCTAAAATGTGCCTGGCTGCTCTTCACTGAAAAGTTGGTTCTGCATACATTCTTAGCATAGGTTTGCTCCTGGTGGGTCAGCCGAGCAGCAAATTTCTACTTAACCACCTGCTATCATGAGAGACATCAGGGCTGCATCTTTTGAGCCCAGTACTGAGCCTGACAAGCGTTTCCAACACCACTTACAAGTGAAACATGCTAAAATGTGCCTGGCTGCTCTTCACTGAAAAGCTTGGTTCTGCAGACATTTTTAGCATACGTTTGCTCCTGCTGGGTCTGCCGAGCAGCACATTTCTACTTAACCACCTGCTATCATGAGAGACATCAGGGCTGCATCTTTTGAGCCCACTACTGTGCATGAAAAGCGTTTCCCACCCCACTTACAAGTGAAACTTGCTAAATTGTGCCTCTCTGCTCTTCACTGAAAAGCTTGGCTCTGCATACATTTTTGGCATACGTTTGCTCCTGCTGGGTCAGCCGAGCAGCGAATTTCTACTTAACCACCTGCTATCATGAGAGACATCAGGGCTGCATCTTTTGAGCCCAGTACTGAGCCTGAAAAGCGTTTCCAACCCCACTTACAAGTGAAACTTGCTAAAATGTGCCTAGCTGCTCTTCACTGAAAAGCTTGGTTCTGCATACATTTTTAGCATACGTTTGCTCCTGCTGGGTCAGCCGAGCAGCAAATTTCTACTTAACCACCTGCTATCATGAGAGACATCAGGGCTGCATCTTTTGAGCCCAGTACTGAGCCTGAAAAGCATTTCCAACCCCACTTACAAGTGAAACTTGCTAAAATGTGCCTGGCTGCTCTTCACTGAAAAGCTTGGTTCTGCATACATTTTTAGCATATGTTTGCTCCTGCTGGGCCAGCCGAGCAGCGAATTTCTACTTAACCACCTGCTATCATGAGAGACATCAGGGCTGCATCTTTTGAGCCCAGTACTGAGCCTGAAAAGCGTTTCCAACCCCACTTACAAGTGAAACTTGCTAAAATGTGCCTAGCTGCTCTTCACTGAAAAGCTTGTTTCTGCATACATTTTTGGCATACGTTTGCTTCTGCTGGGTCAGCCAAGCAGCGAATTTCTACTTAACCACCTGCTATCATGAGAGAGATCAGGGCTGCATCTTTCGAGCCCAGTACTGAGCTTGAAAAGCATTTCCAACCCTACTTACAAGTGAAACTTGCTAAAATGTGCCTGGCTGCTCTTCACTGAAAAGCTTGGTTCTGCACACATTTTTAGCATACGTTTGCTCCTGCTGGGTCAGCCGAGCAGCAAATTTCTACTTAACCACCTGCTATCATGAGAGACAGGGCTGCATCTTTTGAGCCCAGTACTGAGCCTGAAAAGCGTTTCCAACCCCACTTACAAGTGAAACTGGCTAAAATGTGCCTGGCTGCTCTTCACTGAAAAGCTTGGTTCTGCATACATTTTTAGCATACGTTTGCTCCTGCTGGGTCAGCCGAGCAGCAAATTTCTACTTAACCACCTGCTATCATGAGAGACATCAGGGCTGCATCTTTTGAGCCCAGTACTGAGCCTGAAAAGCGTTTCCCACCCCACTTACAAGTGAAACTTGCTAAATTGTGCCTCTCTGCTCTTCACTGAAAAGCTTGGCTCTGCATACATTTTTGACATACGTTTGCTCCTGCTGGGTTAGCCGAGCAGCGAATTTCTACTTAACCACCTGCTATCATGAGAGACATCAGGGCTGCATCTTTTGAGCCCAGTACTGAGCCTGAAAAGCGTTTCCCACCCCACTTACAAGTGAAACTTGCTAAAATGTGCCTGGCTGCTCTTCACTGAAAAGCTTGGTTCTGCAGACATTTTTAGCATACGTTTGATCCTGCTGGGTCAGCCGAGCAGCAAATTTCTACTTAACCACCTGCTATCATGAGAGACATCAGGGCTGCATCTTTTGAGCCCAGTACGGAGACTGAAAAGCATTTCCAACCCCACTTACAAATTAACCTTGCTAAAATGTGCCTAGCTGCTCTTCACTGAAAAGCTTGTTTCTGCATACATTTTTGGCATACATTTGCTCCTGCTGGGTCAGCCGAGCAACAAATTTCTACTTAACCACCTGCTATCATGAGAGACATCAGGGCTGCATCTTTTGAGCCCAGTACTAAGCCTGAAAAGCATTTCTAACCCCACTTACAAGTGAAACTTGCTAAAAGGTGCCTCTCTGCTCTTCACTGAAAAGCTTGGTTCTGCATACATTTTTGGCATACGTTTGCTCCTGCTGGGTTAGCCGAGCAACAAATTTCTACTTAACCACCTGCTATCATGAGAGACATCAGGGCTGGATCTTTTGAGCCCAGTACTGAGCCTGAAAAGCGTTTCCCACCCCACTTACAAGCGAAACTTGCTAAATTGTGCCTCTCTGCTCTTCACTGAAAAGCTTGGCTCTGCATACATTTTTGGCATACGTTTGCTCCTGCTGGGTTAGCCGAGCAGCGAATTTCTACTTAACCACCTGCTATCATGAGAGACATCAGGGCTGCATCTTTTGAGCCCAGTAAGGAGCCTGAAAAGCATTTCCAACCCCACTTACAAATTAACCTTGCTAAAATGTGCCTAGCTGCTCTTCACTGAAAAGCTTGTTTCTGCATACATTTTTGGCATACGTTTGCTCCTGCTGGGTCAGCCGAGCAACACATATCATGAGAGACATCAGGGCTGCATCTTTTGAGCCCAGTACTGAGCCTGAAAAGCATTTCCAACCCCACTTACAAGTGAAACTTGCTAAAAGGTGCCTCTCTGCTCTTCACTGAAAAGCTTGGTTCTGCATACATTTTTGGCATACGTTTGCTCCTGCTGGGTCAGCCGAGCAGCTAATTTCTACTTAACCACCTGCTATCATGAGAGACATCAGGGCTGCATCTTTTGAGCCCAGTACTGAGCCTGAAAAGCGTTTCCAACCCCACTTACAAGTGAAACTTGCTCAAATGTGCCTGGCTGCTCTTCACTGAAAAGCTTGGTTCTGCATACATTTTTGGCATAGGTTTGCTCCTGCTGGGTCAGCCGAGCAGCGAATTTCTACTTAACCACCTGCTATCATGAGAGACATCAGGGCTGCATCTTTTGAGCCCAGTACTGAGCCTGAAAAGCGTTTCCAACCCCACTTACAAGTGAAACTTGCTAAAATGTGCCTGGCTGCTCTTCACTGAAAAGCTTGGTTCTGCCTACATTTTTAGCATACGTTTGCTCCTGCTGGGTCAGCCGAGCAGCAAATTTCTACTTAACCACCTGCTATCATGAGAGACATCAGGGCTGCATCTTTTGAGCCCAGTACTGAGCCTGAAAAGCGTTTCCAACCCCACTTACAAGTGAAACTTGCTCAAATGTGCCTGGCTGCTCTTCACTGAAAAGCTTGGTTCTGCATACATTTTTGGCATACGTTTGCTCCTGCTGGGTCAGCCGAGCAGCGAATTTCTACTTAACCACCTGCTATCATGAGAGACATCAGGGCTGCATCTTTTGAGCCCAGTACTGAGCCTGAAAAGCGTTTCCAACCCCACTTACAAGTGAAACTTGCTAAAATGTGCCTGGCTGCTCTTCACTGAAAAGCTTGGTTCTGCATACATTTTTAGCATACGTTTGCTCCTGCTGGGTCAGCCGAGCAGCAAATTTCTACTTAACCACCTGCTATCATGAGAGACATCAAGGCTGCATCTTTTGAGCCCAGTACTGAGCCTGAAAAGCATTTCCAACCCCACTCACAAGTGAAACTTGCTAAAATGTGCCTGGCTGCTCTTCACTGAAAAGCTTGGTTCTGCATACATTTTTAGCATACGTTTGCTCCTGCTGGGTCAGCCGAGCAGCAAATTTCTACTTAACCACCTGCTATCATGAGAGACATCAGGGCTGCATCTTTTGAGCCCAGTACTGACCCTGAAAAGCGTTTACAACCCCACTTACAAGTGAAACTTGCTCAAATTTGCCTGGCTGCTCTTCACTGAAAAGCTAGGTTCTGCATACATTTTTGGCATAGGTTTGCTCCTGCTGGGTCAGCCGAGCAGCGAATTTCTACTTAACCACCTGCTATCATGAGAGACATCAGGGCTGCATCTTTTGAGCCCAGCACTGAGCCTGAAAAGCGTTTCCAACCCCACTTACAAGTGAAACTTGCTAAAATGTGCCTGGCTGCTCTTCACTGAAAAGCTTGGTTCCCCATACATTTTTAGCATACGTTTGCTCCTGCTGGGTCAGCCGAGCAGCAAATTTCTACTTAACCAGCTGCTATCATGAGAGAGATCAAGGCTGCATCTTTTGAGCCCAGTACTGAGCCTGAAAAGCATTTCCTACCCCACTTACAAGTGAAACTTGCTAAAGCTGCTCTTCACTGAAAAGCTTGGTTCTGCACACATTTTTAGCATACGTTTGCTCCTGCTGGGTCAGCCGAGCAGAACATTTCTACTTAACCACCTGCTATCATGAGAGACATCAGGGCTGCATCTTTTGAGCCCAGTACTGAGCGTGAAAAGCGTTTCCAACCCCACTTACAAGTGAAACTTGCTAAAATGTGCCTGGCTGCTCTTCACTGAAAAGTTGGTTCTGCATACATTTTTAGCATACGTTTGCTCCTGGTGGGACAGCCGAGCAGCAAATTTCTACTTAACCACCTGCTATCATGAGAGACATCAGGGCTGCATCTTTTGAGCCCAGTACTGAGCCTGAAAAGCGTTTCCAACCCCACTTACAAGTGAAACGTGCTAAAATGTGCCTGGCTGCTCTTCACTGAAAAGCTTGGTTCTGCAGACATTTTTAGCATACGTTTGCTCCTGCTGGGTCTGCCGAGCAGCAAATTTCTACTTAACCACCTGCTATCATGAGAGACATCAGGGCTGCATCTTTTGAGCCCAGTACTGAGCCTGAAAAGCGTTTCCAACCCCACTTACAAGTGAAACTTGCTAAAATGTGCCTGGCTGCTCTTCACTGAAAAGCTTGGTTCTGCATACATTTTTAGCATACGTTTGCTCCTGCTGGGTCAGCCGAGCAGCAAATTTCTACTTAACCACCTGCTATCATGAGAGACATCAGGGCTGCATCTTTTGAGCCCAGTACTGAGCCTGAAAAGCGTTTCCAACCCCACTTACAAGTGAAACTTGCTAAAATGTGCCTAGCTGCTCTTCACTGAAAAGCTTGGTTCTGCATACATTTTTAGCATACGTTTGCTCCTGCTGGGTCAGCCGAGCAGCAAATTTCTACTTAACCACCTGCTATCATGAGAGACATCAGGGCTGCATCTTTTGAGCCCAGTACTGAGCCTGAAAAGCATTTCCAACCCCACTTACAAGTGAAACTTGCTAAAATGTGCCTCTCTGCTCTTCACTGAAAAGCTGATTCTGCGTACATTTTTGGCATAGGTTTGCTCCTGCTGGGCCAGCCGAGCAGCGAATTTCTACTTAACCACCTGCTATCATGAGAGACATCAGGGCTGCATCTTTTGAGCCCAGTACTGAGCCTGAAAAGCGTTTCCAACCCCACTTACAAGTGAAACTTGCTAAAATGTGCCTAGCTGCTCTTCACTGAAAAGCTTGTTTCTGCATACATTTTTGGCATACCTTTTGCTCCTGCTGGGTCAGCCGAGCAGCGAATTTCTACTTAACCACCTGCTATCATGAGAGAGATCAGGGCTGCATCTTTTGAGCCCAGTACTGAGCTTGAAAAGCATTTCCAACCCTACTTACAAGTGAAACTTGCTAAAATGTGCCTGGCTGCTCTTCACTGAAAAGCTTGGTTCTGCACACATTTTTAGCATACGTTTGCTCCTGCTGGGTCAGCCGAGCAGCAAATTTCTACTTAACCACCTGCTATCATGAGAGACAGGGCTGCATCTTTTGAGCCCAGTACTGAGCCTGAAAAGCGTTTCCAACCCCACTTACAAGTGAAACTGGCTAAAATGTGCCTGGCTGCTCTTCACTGAAAAGCTTGGTTCTGCATACATTTTTAGCATACGTTTTCTCCTGCTGGGTCAGCCGAGCAGCAAATTTCTACTTAATCACCTGCTATCATGAGAGACATCAGGGCTGCATCTTTTGAGCCCAGTACTGAGCCTGAAAAGCGTTTCCCACCCCACTTACAAGTGAAACTTGCTAAATTGTGCCTCTCTGCTCTTCACTGAAAAGCTTGGCTCTGCATACATTTTTGGCATACGTTTGCTCCTGCTGGGTCAGCCGAGCAGCGAATTTCTACTTAACCACCTGCTATCATGAGAGACATCAGGGCTGCATCTTTTGAGCCCAGTACTGAGCCTGAAAAGCGTTTCCAACCCCACTTACAAGTGAAACTTGCTAAAATGTGCCTGGCTGCTCTTCACTGAAAAGCTTGGTTCTGCATACATTTTTAGCATACGTTTGCTCCTGCTGGGTCAGCCGAGCAGCAAATTTCTACTTAACCACCTGCTATCATGAGAGACATCAGGGCTGCATCTTTTGAGCCCAGTACTGAGCCTGAAAAGCGTTTCCAACCCCACTTACAAGTGAAACTTGCTAAAATGTGCCTAGCTGCTCTTCACTGAAAAGCTTGGTTCTGCATACATTTTTAGCATACGTTTGCTCCTGCTGGGTCAGCCGAGCAGCAAATTTCTACTTAACCACCTGCTATCATGAGAGACATCAGGGCTGCATCTTTTGAGCCCAGTACTGAGCCTGAAAAGCATTTCCAACCCCACTTACAAGTGAAACTTGCTAAAATGTGCCTCTCTGCTCTTCACTGAAAAGCTGATTCTGCGTACATTTTTGGCATAGGTTTGCTCCTGCTGGGCCAGCCGAGCAGCGAATTTCTACTTAACCACCTGCTATCATGAGAGACATCAGGGCTGCATCTTTTGAGCCCAGTACTGAGCCTGAAAAGCGTTTCCAACCCCACTTACAAGTGAAACTTGCTAAAATGTGCCTAGCTGCTCTTCACTGAAAAGCTTGTTTCTGCATACATTTTTGGCATACCTTTTGCTCCTGCTGGGTCAGCCGAGCAGCGAATTTCTACTTAACCACCTGCTATCATGAGAGAGATCAGGGCTGCATCTTTTGAGCCCAGTACTGAGCTTGAAAAGCATTTCCAACCCTACTTACAAGTGAAACTTGCTAAAATGTGCCTGGCTGCTCTTCACTGAAAAGCTTGGTTCTGCACACATTTTTAGCATACGTTTGCTCCTGCTGGGTCAGCCGAGCAGCAAATTTCTACTTAACCACCTGCTATCATGAGAGACAGGGCTGCATCTTTTGAGCCCAGTACTGAGCCTGAAAAGCGTTTCCAACCCCACTTACAAGTGAAACTGGCTAAAATGTGCCTGGCTGCTCTTCACTGAAAAGCTTGGTTCTGCATACATTTTTAGCATACGTTTTCTCCTGCTGGGTCAGCCGAGCAGCAAATTTCTACTTAATCACCTGCTATCATGAGAGACATCAGGGCTGCATCTTTTGAGCCCAGTACTGAGCCTGAAAAGCGTTTCCCACCCCACTTACAAGTGAAACTTGCTAAATTGTGCCTCTCTGCTCTTCACTGAAAAGCTTGGCTCTGCATACATTTTTGGCATACGTTTGCTCCTGCTGGGTCAGCCGAGCAGCGAATTTCTACTTAACCACCTGCTATCATGAGAGACATCAGGGCTGCATCTTTTGAGCCCAGTACTGAGCCTGAAAAGCGTTTCCAACCCCACTTACAAGTGAAACTTGCTAAAATGTGCCTGGCTGCTCTTCACTGAAAAGCTTGGTTCTGCATACATTTTTAGCATACGTTTGCTCCTGCTGGGTCAGCCGAGCAGCAAATTTCTACTTAACCACCTGCTATCATGAGAGACATCAGGGCTGCATCTTTTGAGCCCAGTACTGAGCCTGAAAAGCGTTTCCAACCCCACTTACAAGTGAAACGTGCTAAAATGTGCCTGGCTGCTCTTCACTGAAAAGCTTGGTTCTGCATACATTTTTAGCATACGTTTGCTCCTGCTGGGTCAGCCGAGCAGCACATTTCTACTTAACCACCTGCTATCATGAGAGACATCAGGGCTGCATCTTTTGAGCCCAGTGCTGAGCCTGAAAAGCATTTCCAACCCCACTTACAAGTGAAACTTGCTAAAATGTGCCTGGCTGCTCTTCACTGAAAAGCTTGGTTCTGCATACATTTTTAGCATATGTTTGCTCCTGCTGGGCCAGCCGAGCAGCGAATTTCTACTTAACCACCTGCTATCATGAGAGACATCAGGGCTGCATCTTTTGAGCCCAGTACTGAGCCTGAAAAGCATTTCCTACCCCACTTACAAGTGAAACTTGCTAAAGCTGCTCTTCACTGAAAAGCTTGGTTCTGCACACATTTTTAGCATACGTTTGCTCCTGCTGGGTCAGCCGAGCAGAACATTTCTACTTAACCACCTGCTATCATGAGAGACATCAGGGCTGCATCTTTTGAGCCCAGTACTGAGCGTGAAAAGCGTTTCCAACCCCACTTACAAGTGAAACTTGCTAAAATGTGCCTGGCTGCTCTTCACTGAAAAGTTGGTTCTGCATACATTTTTAGCATACGTTTGCTCCTGGTGGGACAGCCGAGCAGCAAATTTCTACTTAACCACCTGCTATCATGAGAGACATCAGGGCTGCATCTTTTGAGCCCAGTACTGAGCCTGAAAAGCGTTTCCAACCCCACTTACAAGTGAAACGTGCTAAAATGTGCCTGGCTGCTCTTCACTGAAAAGCTTGGTTCTGCAGACATTTTTAGCATACGTTTGCTCCTGCTGGGTCTGCCGAGCAGCAAATTTCTACTTAACCACCTGCTATCATGAGAGACATCAGGGCTGCATCTTTTGAGGCCAGTACTAAGCCTGAAAAGCATTTCCAACCCCACTTACAAGTGAAACTTGCTAAAATGTGCCTCTCTGCTCTTCACTGAAAAGCTTGGTTCTGCATACATTTTTCGCATATGTTTGCTCCTGCTGGGTTAGCCGAGCAGCAAATTTCTACTTAACCACCTGCTATCATGAGAGACATCAGGGATGCATCTTTTGAGCCCAGTACTGAGCCTGAAAAGCGTTTCCAACCCCACTTACAAGTGAAACTTGCTAAAATGTGCCTCTCTGCTCTTCACTGAAAAGCTGATTCTGCGTACATTTTTGGCATAGGTTTGCTCCTGCTGGGTCAGCCGAGCAGAACATTACTTAACCACCTGCTATCATGAGAGACATCAGGGCTGCATCTTTTGAGGCCAGTACTAAGCCTGAAAAGCATTTCCAACCCCACCTACAAGTGAAACTTGCTAAAATGTGCCTAGCTGCTCTTCACTGAAAAGCTTGTTTCTGCATACATTTTTGGCATACGTTTGCTCCTGCTGGGTCAGCCGAGCAGCGAATTTCTACTTAACCACCTGCAATCATGAGAGACATCAGGGCTGCATCTTTTGAGCCCAGTACTGAGCCTGAAAAGCGTTTCCAACCCCACTTACAAGTGAAACTTGCTAAAATGTGCCTGGCTGCTATTCACTGAAAAGCTTGGTTCTGCACACATTTTTAGCATACGTTTGCTCCTGCTGGGTCAGCCGAGCAGCAAATTTCTACTTAACTACCTGCTATCATGAGAGACATCAGGGCTGCATCTTTTGAGCCCAGTACTGAGCCTGAAAAGCGTTTCCAACCCCACTTACAAGTGAAACTTGCTAAAATGTGCCTGGCTGCTCTTCACTGAAAAGCTTGGTTCTGCATACATTTTTAGCATACGTTTGCTCCTGCTGGGTCAGCCGAGCAGCAAATTTCTACTTAACCACCTGCTATCATGAGAGACATCAGGGCTGCATCTTTTGAGCCCAGTACTGAGCCTGAAAAGCATTTCCAACCCCACTTACAAGTGAAACTTGCTAAAATGTGCCTGGCTGCTCTTCACTGAAAAGCTTGGTTCTGCATACATTTTTAGCATATGTTTGCTCCTGCTGGGCCAGCCGAGCAGCGAATTTCTACTTAACCACCTGCTATCATGAGAGACATCAGGCCTGCATCTTTTGAGCCCAGTACTAAGCATGAAAAGCGTTTCCAACCCCACTTACAAGTGAAACTTGCTAAAATGTGCCTCTCTGCTCTTCACTGAAAAGCTGATTCTGCGTACATTTTTGGCATAGGTTTGCTCCTGCTGGGCCAGCCGAGCAGCGAATTTCTACTTAACCACCTGCTATCATGAGAGACATCAGGGCTGCATCTTTTGAGCCCAGTACTGAGCCTGAAAAGCGTTTCCAACCCCACTTACAAGTGAAACTTGCTAAAATGTGCCTAGCTGCTCTTCACTGAAAAGCTTGGTTCTGCATACATTTTTAGCATACGTTTGCTCCTGCTGGGTCAGCCGAGCAGCAAATTTCTACTTAACCACCTGCTATCATGAGAGAGATCAGGGCTGCATCTTTTGAGCCCAGTACTGAGCCTGAAAATCGTTTCCAACCCCACTTACAAGTGAAACTTGCTAAAATGTGCCTCTCTGCTCTTCACTGAAAAGCTGATTCTGCGTACATTTTTGGCATAGGTTTGCTCCTGCTGGGCCAGCCGAGCAGCGAATTTCTACTTAACCACCTGCTATCATGAGAGACATCAGGGCTGCATCTTTTGAGCCCAGTACTGAGCCTGAAAAGCGTTTCCAACCCCACTTACAAGTGAAACTTGCTAAAATGTGCCTAGCTGCTCTTCACTGAAAAGCTTGGTTCTGCATACATTTTTAGCATACGTTTGCTCCTGCTGGGTCAGCCGAGCAGCAAATTTCTACTTAACCACCTGCTATCATGAGAGACATAAGGGCTGCATCTTTTGAGCCCAGTACTGAGCCTGAAAAGCATTTCCAACCCCACTTACAAGTGAAACTTGCTAAAATGTGCCTCTCTGCTCTTCACTGAAAAGCTGATTCTGCGTACATTTTTGGCATAGGTTTGCTCCTGCTGGGCCAGCCGAGCAGCAAATTTCTACTTAACCACCTGCTATCATGAGAGACATCAGGGCTGCATTTTTTGAGCCCAGTACTGAGCCTGAAAAGCGTTTCCAACCCCACTTACAAGTGAAACTTGCTAAAATGTGCCTAGCTGCTCTTCACTGAAAAGCTTGTTTCTGCATACATTTTTGGCATACCTTTTGCTCCTGCTGGGTCAGCCGAGCAGCGAATTTCTACTTAACCACCTGCTATCATGAGAGAGATCAGGGCTGCATCTTTCGAGCCCAGTACTGAACTTGAAAAGCATTTCCAACCCTACTTACAAGTGAAACTTGCTAAAATGTGCCTGGCTGCTCTTCACTGAAAAGCTTGGTTCTGCACACATTTTTAGCATACGTTTGCTCCTGCTTGGTCAGCCGAGCAGCAAATTTCTACTTAACCACCTGCTATCATGAGAGACAGGGCTGCATCTTTTGAGCCCAGTACTGAGCCTGAAAAGCGTTTCCAACCCCACTTACAAGTGAAACTGGCTAAAATGTGCCTGGCTGCTCTTCACTGAAAAGCTTGGTTCTGCATACATTTTTAGCATACGTTTGCTCCTGCTGGGTCAGCCGAGCAGCAAATTTCTACTTAATCACCTGCTATCATGAGAGACATCAGGGCTGCATCTTTTGAGCCCAGTACTGAGCCTGAAAAGCGTTTCCCACCCCACTTACAAGTGAAACTTGCTAAATTGTGCCTCTCTGCTCTTCACTGAAAAGCTTGGCTCTGCATACATTTTTGGCATACGTTTGCTCCTGCTGGGTCAGCCGAGCAGCGAATTTCTACTTAACCACCTGCTATCATGAGAGACATCAGGCGGGCATCTTTTGAGCCCCGTACTGAGCCTGAAAAGCGTTTCCAACCCCACTTACAAGTGAAACTTGCTAAAATATGCCTGGCTGCTCTTCACTGAAAAGCTTGGTTCTGCATACATTTTTAGCATACGTTTGCTCCTGCTGGGTCAGCCGAGCAGCAAATTTCTACTTAACCACCTGCTATCATGAGAGACATCAGGGCTGCATCTTTTGAGCCCAGTACTGAGCCTGAAAAGCGTTTCCAACCCCACTTACAAGTGAAACGTGCTAAAATGTGCCTGGCTGCTCTTCACTGAAAAGCTTGGTTCTGCATACATTTTTAGCATACGTTTGCTCCTGCTGGGTCAGCCGAGCAGCACATTTCTACTTAACCACCTGCTATCATGAGAGACATCAGGGCTGCATCTTTTGAGCCCAGTACTGAGCCTGAAAAGCGTTTCCAACCCCACCTACAGGTGAAACCTGCTAAAATGTGCCTGGCTGCTCTTCACTGAAAAGCTTGGTTCTGCATACATTTTTAGCATACGTTTGCTCCTGCTGGGTCAGCCGAGCAGCAAATTTCTACTTAACCACCTGCTATCATGAGAGACATCAGGGCTGCATCTTTTGAGCCCAGTACTGAGCCTGAAAAGCATTTCCAACCCCACTTACAAGTGAAACTTGCTAAAATGTGCCTGGCTGCTCTTCACTGAAAAGCTTGTTTCTGCATACATTTTTGGCATACGTTTGCTCCTGCTGGGCCAGCCGAGCAGCGAATTTCTACTTAACCACCTGCTATCATGAGAGACATCAGGGCTGCATCTTTTGAGCCCAGTACTAAGCCTGAAAAGCGTTTCCAACCCCACTTACAAGTGAAACTTGCTAAAATGTGCCTGGCTGCTCTTCACTGAAAAGCTTGGTTCCCCATACATTTTTAGCATACGTTTGCTCCTGCTGGGTCAGCCGAGCAGCAAATTTCTACTTAACCAGCTGCTATCATGAGAGAGATCAAGGCTGCATCTTTTGAGCCCAGTACTGAGCCTGAAAAGCATTTCCTACCCCACTTACAAGTGAAACTTGCTAAAGCTGCTCTTCACTGA
This sequence comes from Lissotriton helveticus, assembly GCF_964261635.1. Classification (NCBI taxonomy): domain Eukaryota; kingdom Metazoa; phylum Chordata; class Amphibia; order Caudata; family Salamandridae; genus Lissotriton; species Lissotriton helveticus. The sequence goes on along the minus strand of NC_136065.1, from coordinate 743,768,228 downwards.
AAAGCTTGGTTCTGCACACATTTTTAGCATACGTTTGCTCCTGCTGGGTCAGCCGAGCAGAACATTTCTACTTAACCACCTGCTATCATGAGAGACATCAGGGCTGCATCTTTTGAGCCCAGTACTGAGCGTGAAAAGCGTTTCCAACCCCACTTACAAGTGAAACTTGCTAAAATGTGCCTGGCTGCTCTTCACTGAAAAGTTGGTTCTGCATACATTTTTAGCATACGTTTGCTCCTGGTGGGACAGCCGAGCAGCAAATTTCTACTTAACCACCTGCTATCATGAGAGACATCAGGGCTGCATCTTTTGAGCCCAGTACTGAGCCTGAAAAGCGTTTCCAACCCCACTTACAAGTGAAACGTGCTAAAATGTGCCTGGCTGCTCTTCACTGAAAAGCTTGGTTCTGCAGACATTTTTAGCATACGTTTGCTCCTGCTGGGTCTGCCGAGCAGCAAATTTCTACTTAACCACCTGCTATCATGAGAGACATCAGGGCTGCATCTTTTGAGCCCAGTACTGAGCCTGAAAAGCATTTCCAACCCCACTTACAAGTGAAACTTGCTAAAATATGCCTGGCTGCTCTTCACTGAAAAGCTTGGTTCTGCATACATTTTTAGCATACGTTTGCTCCTGCTGGGTCAGCCGAGCAGCACATTTCTACTTAACCACCTGCTATCATGAGAGACATCAGGGTTGCATCTTTTGAGCCCATTACTGAGCCTGAAAAGCATTTCCAACCCCACTTACAAGTGAAACTTGCTAAAATGTGCCTCTCTGCTCTTCACTGAAAAGCTTGGTTCTGCATACATTTTTCGCATATGTTTGCTCCTGCTGGGTTAGCCGAGCAGCAAATTTCTACTTAACCACCTGCTATCATGAGAGACATCAGGGATGCATCTTTTGAGCCCAGTACTGAGCCTGAAAAGCGTTTCCAACCCCACTTACAAGTGAAACTTGCTAAAATGTGCCTCTCTGCTCTTCACTGAAAAGCTGATTCTGCGTACATTTTTGGCATAGGTTTGCTCCTGCTGGGTCAGCCGAGCAGAACATTACTTAACCACCTGCTATCATGAGAGACATCAGGGCTGCATCTTTTGAGGCCAGTACTAAGCCTGAAAAGCATTTCCAACCCCACCTACAAGTGAAACTTGCTAAAATGTGCCTAGCTGCTCTTCACTGAAAAGCTTGTTTCTGCATACATTTTTGGCATACGTTTGCTCCTGCTGGGTCAGCCGAGCAGCGAATTTCTACTTAACCACCTGCAATCATGAGAGACATCAGGGCTGCATCTTTTGAGCCCAGTACTGAGCCTGAAAAGCGTTTCCAACCCCACTTACAAGTGAAACTTGCTAAAATGTGCCTGGCTGCTATTCACTGAAAAGCTTGGTTCTGCACACATTTTTAGCATACGTTTGCTCCTGCTGGGTCAGCCGAGCAGCAAATTTCTACTTAACTACCTGCTATCATGAGAGACATCAGGGCTGCATCTTTTGAGCCCAGTACTGAGCCTGAAAAGCGTTTCCAACCCCACTTACAAGTGAAACTTGCTAAAATGTGCCTGGCTGCTCTTCACTGAAAAGCTTGGTTCTGCATACATTTTTAGCATACGTTTGCTCCTGCTGGGTCAGCCGAGCAGCAAATTTCTACTTAACCACCTGCTATCATGAGAGACATCAGGGCTGCATCTTTTGAGCCCAGTACTGAGCCTGAAAAGCATTTCCAACCCCACTTACAAGTGAAACTTGCTAAAATGTGCCTGGCTGCTCTTCACTGAAAAGCTTGGTTCTGCATACATTTTTAGCATATGTTTGCTCCTGCTGGGCCAGCCGAGCAGCGAATTTCTACTTAACCACCTGCTATCATGAGAGACATCAGGCCTGCATCTTTTGAGCCCAGTACTAAGCCTGAAAAGCGTTTCCAACCCCACTTACAAGTGAAACTTGCTAAAATGTGCCTCTCTGCTCTTCACTGAAAAGCTGATTCTGCGTACATTTTTGGCATAGGTTTGCTCCTGCTGGGCCAGCCGAGCAGCGAATTTCTACTTAACCACCTGCTATCATGAGAGACATCAGGGCTGCATCTTTTGAGCCCAGTACTGAGCCTGAAAAGCGTTTCCAACCCCACTTACAAGTGAAACTTGCTAAAATGTGCCTAGCTGCTCTTCACTGAAAAGATTGGTTCTGCATACATTTTTAGCATACGTTTGCTCCTGCTGGGTCAGCCGAGCAGCAAATTTCTACTTAACCACCTGCTATCATGAGAGACATCAGGGCTGCATCTTTTGAGCCCAGTACTGAGCCTGAAAAGCATTTCCAACCCCACTTACAAGTGAAACTTGCTAAAATGTGCCTCTCTGCTCTTCACTGAAAAGCTGATTCTGCGTACATTTTTGGCATAGGTTTGCTCCTGCTGGGCCAGCCGAGCAGCGAATTTCTACTTAACCACCTGCTATCATGAGAGACATCAGGGCTGCATCTTTTGAGCCCAGTACTGAGCCTGAAAAGCGTTTCCAACCCCACTTACAAGTGAAACTTGCTAAAATGTGCCTAGCTGCTCTTCACTGAAAAGCTTGTTTCTGCATACATTTTTGGCATACCTTTTGCTCCTGCTGGGTCAGCCGAGCAGCGAATTTCTACTTAACCACCTGCTATCATGAGAGAGATCAGGGCTGCATCTTTTGAGCCCAGTACTGAGCCTGAAAAGCGTTTCCAACCCCACTTACAAGTGAAACTGGCTAAAATGTGCCTGGCTGCTCTTCACTGAAAAGCTTGGTTCTGCATACATTTTTAGCATACGTTTTCTCCTGCTGGGTCAGCCGAGCAGCAAATTTCTACTTAATCACCTGCTATCATGAGAGACATCAGGGCTGCATCTTTTGAGCCCAGTACTGAGCCTGAAAAGCGTTTCCCACCCCACTTACAAGTGAAACTTGCTAAATTGTGCCTCTCTGCTCTTCACTGAAAAGCTTGGCTCTGCATACATTTTTGGCATACGTTTGCTCCTGCTGGGTCAGCCGAGCAGCGAATTTCTACTTAACCACCTGCTATCATGAGAGACATCAGGGCTGCATCTTTTGAGCCCAGTACTGAGCCTGAAAAGCGTTTCCAACCCCACTTACAAGTGAAACTTGCTAAAATGTGCCTGGCTGCTCTTCACTGAAAAGCTTGGTTCTGCATACATTTTTAGCATACGTTTGCTCCTGCTGGGTCAGCCGAGCAGCAAATTTCTACTTAACCACCTGCTATCATGAGAGACATCAGGGCTGCATCTTTTGAGCCCAGTACTGAGCCTGAAAAGCGTTTCCAACCCCACTTACAAGTGAAACGTGCTAAAATGTGCCTGGCTGCTCTTCACTGAAAAGCTTGGTTCTGCATACATTTTTAGCATACGTTTGCTCCTGCTGGGTCAGCCGAGCAGCACATTTCTACTTAACCACCTGCTATCATGAGAGACATCAGGGCTGCATCTTTTGAGCCCAGTGCTGAGCCTGAAAAGCATTTCCAACCCCACTTACAAGTGAAACTTGCTAAAATGTGCCTGGCTGCTCTTCACTGAAAAGCTTGGTTCTGCATACATTTTTAGCATATGTTTGCTCCTGCTGGGCCAGCCGAGCAGCGAATTTCTACTTAACCACCTGCTATCATGAGAGACATCAGGGCTGCATCTTTTGAGCCCAGTACTGAGCCTGAAAAGCATTTCCTACCCCACTTACAAGTGAAACTTGCTAAAGCTGCTCTTCACTGAAAAGCTTGGTTCTGCACACATTTTTAGCATACGTTTGCTCCTGCTGGGTCAGCCGAGCAGAACATTTCTACTTAACCACCTGCTATCATGAGAGACATCAGGGCTGCATCTTTTGAGCCCAGTACTGAGCGTGAAAAGCGTTTCCAACCCCACTTACAAGTGAAACTTGCTAAAATGTGCCTGGCTGCTCTTCACTGAAAAGTTGGTTCTGCATACATTTTTAGCATACGTTTGCTCCTGGTGGGACAGCCGAGCAGCAAATTTCTACTTAACCACCTGCTATCATGAGAGACATCAGGGCTGCATCTTTTGAGCCCAGTACTGAGCCTGAAAAGCGTTTCCAACCCCACTTACAAGTGAAACGTGCTAAAATGTGCCTGGCTGCTCTTCACTGAAAAGCTTGGTTCTGCAGACATTTTTAGCATACGTTTGCTCCTGCTGGGTCTGCCGAGCAGCAAATTTCTACTTAACCACCTGCTATCATGAGAGACATCAGGGCTGCATCTTTTGAGGCCAGTACTAAGCCTGAAAAGCATTTCCAACCCCACTTACAAGTGAAACTTGCTAAAATGTGCCTCTCTGCTCTTCACTGAAAAGCTTGGTTCTGCATACATTTTTCGCATATGTTTGCTCCTGCTGGGTTAGCCGAGCAGCAAATTTCTACTTAACCACCTGCTATCATGAGAGACATCAGGGATGCATCTTTTGAGCCCAGTACTGAGCCTGAAAAGCGTTTCCAACCCCACTTACAAGTGAAACTTGCTAAAATGTGCCTCTCTGCTCTTCACTGAAAAGCTGATTCTGCGTACATTTTTGGCATAGGTTTGCTCCTGCTGGGTCAGCCGAGCAGAACATTACTTAACCACCTGCTATCATGAGAGACATCAGGGCTGCATCTTTTGAGGCCACTACTAAGCCTGAAAAGCATTTCCAACCCCACCTACAAGTGAAACTTGCTAAAATGTGCCTAGCTGCTCTTCACTGAAAAGCTTGTTTCTGCATACATTTTTGGCATACGTTTGCTCCTGCTGGGTCAGCCGAGCAGCGAATTTCTACTTAACCACCTGCAATCATGAGAGACATCAGGGCTGCATCTTTTGAGCCCAGTACTGAGCCTGAAAAGCGTTTCCAACCCCACTTACAAGTGAAACTTGCTAAAATGTGCCTGGCTGCTATTCACTGAAAAGCTTGGTTCTGCACACATTTTTAGCATACGTTTGCTCCTGCTGGGTCAGCCGAGCAGCAAATTTCTACTTAACTACCTGCTATCATGAGAGACATCAGGGCTGCATCTTTTGAGCCCAGTACTGAGCCTGAAAAGCGTTTCCAACCCCACTTACAAGTGAAACTTGCTAAAATGTGCCTGGCTGCTCTTCACTGAAAAGCTTGGTTCTGCATACATTTTTAGCATACGTTTGCTCCTGCTGGGTCAGCCGAGCAGCAAATTTCTACTTAACCACCTGCTATCATGAGAGACATCAGGGCTGCATCTTTTGAGCCCAGTACTGAGCCTGAAAAGCATTTCCAACCCCACTTACAAGTGAAACTTGCTAAAATGTGCCTGGCTGCTCTTCACTGAAAAGCTTGGTTCTGCATACATTTTTAGCATATGTTTGCTCCTGCTGGGCCAGCCGAGCAGCGAATTTCTACTTAACCACCTGCTATCATGAGAGACATCAGGCCTGCATCTTTTGAGCCCAGTACTAAGCATGAAAAGCGTTTCCAACCCCACTTACAAGTGAAACTTGCTAAAATGTGCCTCTCTGCTCTTCACTGAAAAGCTGATTCTGCGTACATTTTTGGCATAGGTTTGCTCCTGCTGGGCCAGCCGAGCAGCGAATTTCTACTTAACCACCTGCTATCATGAGAGACATCAGGGCTGCATCTTTTGAGCCCAGTACTGAGCCTGAAAAGCGTTTCCAACCCACTTACAAGTGAAACTTGCTAAAATGTGCCTAGCTGCTCTTCACTGAAAAGCTTGGTTCTGCATACATTTTTAGCATACGTTTGCTCCTGCTGGGTCAGCCGAGCAGCAAATTTCTACTTAACCACCTGCTATCATGAGAGACATCAGGGCTGCATCTTTTGAGCCCAGTACTGAGCCTGAAAAGCATTTCCAACCCCACTTACAAGTGAAACTTGCTAAAATGTGCCTCTCTGCTCTTCACTGAAAAGCTGATTCTGCGTACATTTTTGGCATAGGTTTGCTCCTGCTGGGCCAGCCGAGCAGCAAATTTCTACTTAACCACCTGCTATCATGAGAGACATCAGGGCTGCATCTTTTGAGCCCAGTACTGAGCCTGAAAAGCGTTTCCAACCCCACTTACAAGTGAAACTTGCTAAAATGTGCCTAGCTGCTCTTCACTGAAAAGCTTGGTTCTGCATACATTTTTAGCATACGTTTGCTCCTGCTGGGTCAGCCGAGCAGCAAATTTCTACTTAACCACCTGCTATCATGAGAGACATCAGGGCTGCATCTTTTGAGCCCAGTACTGAGCCTGAAAAGCGTTTCCAACCCCACTTACAAGTGAAACTTGCTAAAATGTGCCTAGCTGCTCTTCACTGAAAAGCTTGGTTCTGCATACATTTTTAGCATACGTTTGCTCCTGCTGGGTCAGCCGAGCAGCAAATTTCTACTTAACCACCTGCTATCATGAGAGACATCAGGGCTGCATCTTTTGAGCCCAGTACTGAGCCTGAAAAGCGTTTCCAACCCCACTTACAAGTGAAACTGGCTAAAATGTGCCTGGCTGCTCTTCACTGAAAAGCTTGGTTCTGCATACATTTTTAGCATACGTTTGCTCCTGCTGGGTCAGCCGAGCAGCAAATTTCTACTTAATCACCTGCTATCATGAGAGACATCAGGGCTGCATCTTTTGAGCCCAGTACTGAGCCTGAAAAGCGTTTCCCACCCCACTTACAAGTGAAACTTGCTAAATTGTGCCTCTCTGCTCTTCACTGAAAAGCTTGGCTCTGCATACATTTTTGGCATACGTTTACTCCTGCTGGGTCAGCCGAGCAGCGAATTTCTACTTAACCACCTGCTATCATGAGAGACATCAGGCGGGCATCTTTTGAGCCCAGTACTGAGCCTGAAAAGCGTTTCCAACCCCACTTACAAGTGAAACTTGCTAAAATATGCCTGGCTGCTCTTCACTGAAAAGCTTGGTTCTGCATACATTTTTAGCATACGTTTGCTCCTGCTGGGTCAGCCGAGCAGCAAATTTCTACTTAACCACCTGCTATCATGAGAGACATCAGGGCTGCATCTTTTGAGCCCAGTACTGAGCCTGAAAAGCGTTTCCAACCCCACTTACAAGTGAAACGTGCTAAAATGTGCCTGGCTGCTCTTCACTGAAAAGCTTGGTTCTGCATACATTTTTAGCATACGTTTGCTCCTGCTGGGTCAGCCGAGCAGCACATTTCTACTTAACCACCTGCTATCATGAGAGACATCAGGGCTGCATCTTTTGAGCCCAGTACTGAGCCTGAAAAGCGTTTCCAACCCCACCTACAGGTGAAACCTGCTAAAATGTGCCTGGCTGCTCTTCACTGAAAAGCTTGGTTCTGCATACATTTTTAGCATACGTTTGCTCCTGCTGGGTCAGCCGAGCAGCAAATTTCTACTTAACCACCTGCTATCATGAGAGACATCAGGGCTGCATCTTTTGAGCCCAGTACTGAGCCTGAAAAGCATTTCCAACCCCACTTACAAGTGAAACTTGCTAAAATGTGCCTGGCTGCTCTTCACTGAAAAGCTTGTTTCTGCATACATTTTTGGCATACGTTTGCTCCTGCTGGGCCAGCCGAGCAGCGAATTTCTACTTAACCACCTGCTATCATGAGAGACATCAGGGCTGCATCTTTTGAGCCCAGTACTAAGCCTGAAAAGCGTTTCCAACCCCACTTACAAGTGAAACTTGCTAAAATGTGACTCTCTGCTCTTCACTGAAAAGCTGATTCTGCGTACATTTTTGGCATAGGTTTGCTCCTGCTGGGCCAGCCGAGCAGCGAATTTCTACTTAACCACCTGCTATCATGAGAGACATCAGGGCTGCATCTTTTGAGCCCAGTACTGAGCCTGAAAAGCGTTTCCAACCCCACTTACAAGTGAAACTTGCTAAAATGTGCCTGGCTGCTCTTCACTGAAAAGCTTGGTTCTGCACACATTTTTAGCATACGATTGCTCCTGCTGGGTCAGCCGAGCAGCAAATTTCTACTTAACCACCTGCTATCATGAGAGACAGGGCTGCATCTTTTGAGCCCAGTACTGAGCCTGAAAAGCGTTTCCAACCCCACTTACAAGTGAAACTGGCTAAAATGTGCCTGGCTGCTCTTCACTGAAAAGCTTGGTTCTGCATACATTTTTAGCATACGTTTGCTCCTGCTGGGTCAGCCGAGCAGCAAATTTCTACTTAACCACCTGCTATCATGAGAGACATCAGGGCTGCATCTTTTGAGCCCAGTACTGAGCCTGAAAAGCGTTTCCCACCCCACTTACAAGTGAAACTTGCTAAAATGTGCCTCTCTACTCTTCACTGAAAAGCTTGGTTCTGCATACATTTTTGGCATACGTTTGCTCCTGCTGGGTTAGCCGAGCAGAGAATTTCCACTTAACCACCTGCTATCATGAGAGACATCAGGGCTGCATCTTTTGAGCCCAGTACTGAGCCTGAAAAGGGTTTCCCACCCCACTTACAAGTGAAACTTGCTAAAATGTGCCTGGCTGCTCTTCACTGAAAAGCTTGGTTCTGCATACATTTTTAGCATACGTTTGCTCCTGCTGGGTCAGCCGAGCAGCACATTTCTACTTAACCACCTGCTATCATGAGAGACATCAGGGCTGCATCTTTTGAGCCCAGTACTGAGCCTGAAAAGCGTTTCCAGCCCCACTTACAAGTGAAACTTGCTAAAATGTGCCTCTCTGCTCTTCACTGAAAAGCTTGGTTCTGCACACATTTTTAGCATACGTTTGCTCCTGCTGGGTCAGCCGAGCAGCAAATTTCTACTTAACCACCTGCTATCATGAGAGACATCAAGGCTGCATCTTTTGAGCCCAGTACTGAGCCTGAAAAGTATTTCCAACCCCACTCACAAGTGAAACTTGCTAAAATGTGCCTGGCTGCTCTTCACTGAAAAGCTTGTTTCTGCATACATTTTTGGCATACGTTTGCTCCTGCTGGGTCAGCCGAGCAGCAAATTTCTACTTAACCACCTGCTATCATGAGAGACATCAGGGCTGCATCTTTTGAGCCCAGTACCGAGCCTGAAAAGCGTTTACAACCCCACTTACAAGTGAAACTTGCTCAAATTTGCCTGGCTGCTCTTCACTGAAAAGCTAGGTTCTGCATACATTTTTGGCATAGGTTTGCTCCTGCTGGGTCAGCCGAGCAGCGAATTTCTACTTAACCACCTGCTATCATGAGAGACATCAGGGCTGCATCTTTTGAGCCCAGCACTGAGCCTGAAAAGCGTTTCCAACCCCACTTACAAGTGAAACTTGCTAAAATGTGCCTGGCTGCTCTTCACTGAAAAGCTTGGTTCCCCATACATTTTTAGCATACGTTTGCTCCTGCTGGGTCAGCCGAGCAGCAAATTTCTACTTAACCAGCTGCTATCATGAGAGAGATCAAGGCTGCATCTTTTGAGCCCAGTACTGAGCCTGAAAAGCATTTCCTACCCCACTTACAAGTGAAACTTGCTAAAGCTGCTCTTCACTGAAAAGCTTGGTTCTGCACACATTTTTAGCATACGTTTGCTCCTGCTGGGTCAGCCGAGCAGAACATTTCTACTTAACCACCTGCTATCATGAGAGACATCAGGGCTGCATCTTTTGAGCCCAGTACTGAGCGTGAAAAGCGTTTCCAACCCCACTTACAAGTGAAACTTGCTAAAATGTGCCTGGCTGCTCTTCACTGAAAAGTTGGTTCTGCATACATTTTTAGCATACGTTTGCTCCTGGTGGGACAGCCGAGCAGCAAATTTCTACTTAACCACCTGCTATCATGAGAGACATCAGGGCTGCATCTTTTGAGCCCAGTACTGAGCCTGAAAAGCGTTTCCAACCCCACTTACAAGTGAAACGTGCTAAAATGTGCCTGGCTGCTCTTCACTGAAAAGCTTGGTTCTGCAGACATTTTTAGCATACGTTTGCTCCTGCTGGGTCTGCCGAGCAGCAAATTTCTACTTAACCACCTGCTATCACGAGAGACATCAGGGCTGCATCTTTTGAGCCCAGTACTGAGCCTGAAAAGCATTTCCAACCCCACTTACAAGTGAAACTTGCTAAAATATGCCTGGCTGCTCTTCACTGAAAAGCTTGGTTCTGCATACATTTTTAGCATACGTTTGCTCCTGCTGGGTCAGCCGAGCAGCACATTTCTACTTAACCACCTGCTATCATGAGAGACATCAGGGTTGCATCTTTTGAGCCCATTACTGAGCCTGAAAAGCATTTCCAACCCCACTTACAAGTGAAACTTGCTAAAATGTGCCTCTCTGCTCTTCACTGAAAAGCTTGGTTCTGCATACATTTTTCGCATATGTTTGCTCCTGCTGGGTTAGCCGAGCAGCAAATTTCTACTTAACCACCTGCTATCATGAGAGACATCAGGGATGCATCTTTTGAGCCCAGTACTGAGCCTGAAAAGCGTTTCCAACCCCACTTACAAGTGAAACTTGCTAAAATGTGCCTCTCTGCTCTTCACTGAAAAGCTGATTCTGCGTACATTTTTGGCATAGGTTTGCTCCTGCTGGGTCAGCCGAGCAGAACATTACTTAACCACCTGCTATCATGAGAGACATCAGGGCTGCATCTTTTGAGGCCAGTACTAAGCCTGAAAAGCATTTCCAACCCCACCTACAAGTGAAACTTGCTAAAATGTGCCTAGCTGCTCTTCACTGAAAAGCTTGTTTCTGCATACATTTTTGGCATACGTTTGCTCCTGCTGGGTCAGCCGAGCAGCGAATTTCTACTTAACCACCTGCAATCATGAGAGACATCAGGGCTGCATCTTTTGAGCCCAGTACTGAGCCTGAAAAGCGTTTCCAACCCCACTTACAAGTGAAACTTGCTAAAATGTGCCTGGCTGCTATTCACTGAAAAGCTTGGTTCTGCACACATTTTTAGCATACGTTTGCTCCTGCTGGGTCAGCCGAGCAGCAAATTTCTACTTAACTACCTGCTATCATGAGAGACATCAGGGCTGCATCTTTTGAGCCCAGTACTGAGCCTGAAAAGCGTTTCCAACCCCACTTACAAGTGAAACTTGCTAAAATGTGCCTGGCTGCTCTTCACTGAAAAGCTTGGTTCTGCATACATTTTTAGCATACGTTTGCTCCTGCTGGGTCAGCCGAGCAGCAAATTTCTACTTAACCACCTGCTATCATGAGAGACATCAGGGCTGCATCTTTTGAGCCCAGTACTGAGCCTGAAAAGCATTTCCAACCCCACTTACAAGTGAAACTTGCTAAAATGTGCCTGGCTGCTCTTCACTGAAAAGCTTGGTTCTGCATACATTTTTAGCATATGTTTGCTCCTGCTGGGCCAGCCGAGCAGCGAATTTCTACTTAACCACCTGCTATCATGAGAGACATCAGGCCTGCATCTTTTGAGCCCAGTACTAAGCCTGAAAAGCGTTTCCAACCCCACTTACAAGTGAAACTTGCTAAAATGTGCCTCTCTGCTCTTCACTGAAAAGCTGATTCTGCGTACATTTTTGGCATAGGTTTGCTCCTGCTGGGCCAGCCGAGCAGCGAATTTCTACTTAACCACCTGCTATCATGAGAGACATCAGGGCTGCATCTTTTGAGCCCAGTACTGAGCCTGAAAAGCGTTTCCAACCCCACTTACAAGTGAAACTTGCTAAAATGTGCCTAGCTGCTCTTCACTGAAAAGCTTGGTTCTGCATACATTTTTAGCATACGTTTGCTCCTGCTGGGTCAGCCGAGCAGCAAATTTCTACTTAACCACCTGCTATCATGAGAGACATCAGGGCTGCATCTTTTGAGCCCAGTACTGAGCCTGAAAAGCATTTCCAACCCCACTTACAAGTGAAACTTGCTAAAATGTGCCTCTCTGCTCTTCACTGAAAAGCTGATTCTGCGTACATTTTTGGCATAGGTTTGCTCCTGCTGGGCCAGCCGAGCAGCGAATTTCTACTTAACCACCTGCTATCATGAGAGACATCAGGGCTGCATCTTTTGAGCCCAGTACTGAGCCTGAAAAGCGTTTCCAACCCCACTTACAAGTGAAACTTGCTAAAATGTGCCTAGCTGCTCTTCACTGAAAAGCTTGTTTCTGCATACATTTTTGGCATACCTTTTGCTCCTGCTGGGTCAGCCGAGCAGCGAATTTCTACTTAACCACCTGCTATCATGAGAGAGATCAGGGCTGCATCTTTCGAGCCCAGTACTGAGCTTGAAAAGCATTTCCAACCCTACTTACAAGTGAAACTTGCTAAAATGTGCCTGGCTGCTCTTCACTGAAAAGCTTGGTTCTGCACACATTTTTAGCATACGTTTGCTCCTGCTGGGTCAGCCGAGCAGCAAATTTCTACTTAACCACCTGCAATCATGAGAGACATCAGGGCTGCATCTTTTGAGCCCAGTACTGAGCCTGAAAAGCGTTTCCAACCCCACTTACAAGTGAAACTTGCTAAAATGTGCCTGGCTGCTATTCACTGAAAAGCTTGGTTCTGCACACATTTTTAGCATACGTTTGCTCCTGCTGGGTCAGCCGAGCAGCAAATTTCTACTTAACTACCTGCTATCATGAGAGACATCAGGGCTGCATCTTTTGAGCCCAGTACTGAGCCTGAAAAGCGTTTCCAACCCCACTTACAAGTGAAACTTGCTAAAATGTGCCTGGCTGCTCTTCACTGAAAAGCTTGGTTCTGCATACATTTTTAGCATACGTTTGCTCCTGCTGGGTCAGCCGAGCAGCAAATTTCTACTTAACCACCTGCTATCATGAGAGACATCAGGGCTGCATCTTTTGAGCCCAGTACTGAGCCTGAAAAGCATTTCCAACCCCACTTACAAGTGAAACTTGCTAAAATGTGCCTGGCTGCTCTTCACTGAAAAGCTTGGTTCTGCATACATTTTTAGCATATGTTTGCTCCTGCTGGGCCAGCCGAGCAGCGAATTTCTACTTAACCACCTGCTATCATGAGAGACATCAGGCCTGCATCTTTTGAGCCCAGTACTAAGCCTGAAAAGCGTTTCCAACCCCACTTACAAGTGAAACTTGCTAAAATGTGCCTCTCTGCTCTTCACTGAAAAGCTGATTCTGCGTACATTTTTGGCATAGGTTTGCTCCTGCTGGGCCAGCCGAGCAGCGAATTTCTACTTAACCAAATGCAAAAATGAGCTGGGAGTGCTTATTTTATCTCAGACTCAATCAGAAATTTTAATTTTCAAAAGAAACATACATCAATTTACAATTCAAAAAATATAGTATTATTCTTGATGTTCAGTTCACAAATACAGTTTTATTCTTGATGTTCAACAGCCGACGCGTTTCGTCCTAGAGGCAGGACGTCATCAGGGCTGCAAATGCAAAACACATAATACAGATGCATCAGTACATATGTACAATCTCAATCATATGCGTACAATCTCAATCAGTAATGACCTGAAAACATAACTCAAATCTCTTAAAAACCAATCATTGTGATACAGCTCAGGGTGCCGTGTGGTACTTTACAAAGAATTTAATAGCTTCTCACTATTAGAAAAAATAATAATAACAGATAGATAAGCGGGCACTTCTCGCCTCTGGTTCTCACTCTAGATACAATCTGATGTTTTTCATTTGAACAATCAAATTATGCATCCACATCCTGGGAACAGAAAAGCATGCAAACTGTTGCATAGTTATATTATTTATGTCATTGATGTATAGCTCACCTCGTACTCTTATCTTGTGGTTCCTCTGATATTACGATTTAGACTTTCAACTAGACAATTGCGCTACAAGAGGTCAGATCCTTCATCACAGTACCGGAAATTATCATAAACTAGGGTGGGGCAGAAGAAAAGGAAGACCAATAAATTACCAAACATAATCTTCATATCTACCCGATTGTGATTCCCAAAGCTCCACAGCTTTCTGAACTTAGAGTCACCCTAACTGTCATAATGACATTTTATATCTACAAGAAATGCGTACCTGGAAAACCCTAGATCACTGTATTTCTCAAATCGATTAATCCTTTATTCCTTTAATCGAGAGTCCTTTAAAAACTAGTCAGCAAAATGGTATTCATACCTGGAAAAGTCAAGAAAATGCCTTGATGTGTTAAGTTGCTCCGCCTACCCTATCTGATCTCAAAAGATCTCCATATTCTATCTTGACTTACCATAATCCAATACAATGTAGCCCAAGAAACAAATAACATCTATTCTCCAATGATCCTATTTATCCGTTCTGAACCAATCCATTCTGAAAAATAACAATAAACAGAATTTGTAGCCTTCCCATCTCTTGTTCTACTATTGCCTATTACCCCAAAGCTCCGCCTGCACTCACCCTTGGCAACACGACCTCCTGCTCCACACCATCCGGACTCGATAAATTCCGAAGGTGTAATGCTCCGAACTCCCTATGCTTAAAAAGAACCGAGAGCCAATCAAATCGCTCTCAATTCCGCGCGCATTCTAACTATGTGCATCTGTAATCAACGGAACGTTTCCAATCAGGTCCGCTGTCTGCGTGCCTTGTTACTTAGTATATCCGCTCATGCGCATTGAGCTAAATCCTTGTCACTCTACATTTCTCTGGGTTATCTAGTATTTCCGCTCATGCGCTCCTCGTTCAGATTACCGATGATGCGCATTGAGCTCATACCAGTTACTGTTGACAGCCATAGAGCACAACCATTTCCGGTCATGCGCAGCTCACCATAACATCTTTGTATACAAGTTTCCAATAAGGTCCGCACTGCGCATTTCGGTTAGCGTTTACCAAAACGGTCTGCTTCGCGCATTAGACTACATATTAATCCTTCCGATAACCTCAGTATTTCCGGCTATTCAAGTAAACAGTATCCGGTCATGCGCAGATCCTTCTTATGCCTCAATCCATAAACGTTTCCATCAAGTCTGCTAAATACGAAATCCATTACTCATTAACACCGTTTCCTACCCATTACAACACATGTCCCTTTCCCAGATGCCTAATAGAAAGAACATAGTAAAAAATGGAAAATGAAAGATAAATTAAAAGCTGACTACATCTATAGGTCACCGCGACTGGCAAAGATCAGTCTCCCCTTCTCTTCCTCCAATCTACCATATCCTCTCTTATTGATCCATTATATTTAATTCTTATTGCTTGATAATTGAATAGTGTATTCACTTTCAAAATATTGGTAAAGACATGATTTGAAACACAGCTGGAAAAACATTTTGTTACATTGGGAAAGCACTGACCCATACTTAGCCATACTGGTCGGAGCCATATCATATAAACATAATTTCAAATGAAAGAGAAAAAAATAAAGAAAGAAAAAGCAGCAGTTTGTTTGCTCCACATCCCAGAATGTTTACAATAAACATACAAAAAATGCTAAAAATGCCTGTTAGGACATCCCTGATATAAACATGTTGAATTAAATCACATTGGTCTATAACATGTCATGTTTTACTCTCGACTATGCCAAAAAATGATGTAGTTCAGAATCAATATTTAAACCACACATTTTTGTACGACATTTGATTATCCAACGTGCTTCTGCTTGACGAATTCGTAATTCCCAATCTCCACCTCTCACATGTT
This sequence comes from Lissotriton helveticus, assembly GCF_964261635.1. NCBI lineage: Eukaryota > Metazoa > Chordata > Amphibia > Caudata > Salamandridae > Lissotriton > Lissotriton helveticus. Next base: position 743,752,702 of record NC_136065.1, on the reverse strand, counting down.
GAGACACTTTTTCTATGCCATGAAATTTAAAGTCAATACTGGAACCATGTTCCTTTTCCATATGTGCATAGAGTGGAGATCTCATATCTCGATTGATGACTGCTCGTCTATGCTCCTGTATTCTCAATTTGAGGGGTCTTTTCGTACTCCCTATGTACACTTTGTTACAGCAACATATTATGGCATAAACTATTCCTACGCTGTTGCAGTTGATAAATTCATTAACATGAAATCGTCTAATACCATCAAATCCAAAAGTTTTAGTTTTGTTCATACCGTGCGGGCATATAACACATGCCCCACAGACATAAAAGCCTTTTGGCTGAGTAGGGAGCCAATCCTTAGTTTGCTTCACTATCGGACGAATATAATTCGTTGAGACCTTGTCCCTGATTGTTGGACATTTCTTAAACGTTATTAAAGGTTTGTCATCCAAAATGGTAGCCAAACCTGGGACACCTTTCAACAAAGTCCAATTCCTACTGAGTGCTTGCCTGATTTTATCTCTTTGCACGCAGTATGCTGTAACAAATGAAGGCTTGTGCCTAACTGGCTCTTTCTTTTTTGGAGACAGAGTAGTGGCTCTGTCTATCTTTGACACTTTGTCACTCGCCCTTGCTAGATCTTTTTTGGCATAGCCTCTTTTTCCTAGTCTTTGTTTCAGTTTATTTAGCTCCTGAGAGTAGTCATCATCCCGACTACAATTTCTGCGGGTTCTGACCATTTCTCCAAAGGGTATTCCCCCAACCACGGAATTTGGATGAAAACTGTCTGCCCTCAAGATGGAATTGGTGGCAGTTTCTTTCCTATACAATTTACTATTGATTTTGTCCCCATCCACCATCAGCGTCACATCCAAGTATTCAATGCTAGATGTACTGTAATTCATCGTCAATCTCACATTGAAATCATTGTGATTCAAGTAATGCAGATAACTATTCAAATCCTCAGGTGTGCCTCTCCATATTATAAGAATGTCATCGATGAATCTGGCCCAAAATACCACCAGATCCATCCATTCCCCAGCTCTGCGGCTCCAGGCGTGCTCCCTCTCATACCATCCCATGAATAGATTGGCATAAGAGGGAGCAAACCTGGATCCCATCGCCGTACCCCTGACTTGATGATACCATTCATCCTCAAATAAGAAGTAGTTATTTTCAAGAATCAACTGGCTCATTTGAATAATCATTTTAGAATGGTGTCTTAAACTTGCACTTCTGCTACCTAGAAAGTGTTCTAGCGCTTTTAAGCCCTTGTCCATTTCAATGCAGGTATAGAGACCCACAACGTCTAACGTTGCCAAAATCATGCCATCTTCCCATTTAAAGTCCTGCAATTTGTTAAGAATGTCAGTGGTGTCCCTAACATATGAAGGTAAGTTCACCACTAATGGTTTGATAAAACCATCTACAAATTCTGACAGGTGTTCTGTGACGCTGCCGATGCTGGAGACTATGGGCCTACCCGGTGGGTTTACTCTGTTTTTATGGATTTTCGGTAATGTGTATAGGAAGGGAGAAACAGGATGACTAATATTTAGATATTTATATTCTGATTCCTCGATCAATCCTTCTTCCCTCCATATACACAAGTGCTCCAATATAGTCTGAGCAATCTCTTTTGTTGGATTAGCGTTGATTTTTTTGTAACAATTTACATCTTTTAGTTGTTCACGTATCTCAGCCACATAGTTAGACCTGTTCATCACCACGATGTTACCCCCCTTATCGGCTTCCCTGATAATAATTGAGGGATCCTGTTTTAAATTAGACAAAGCCAATCTTTCTTGTCGGGACAGATTATCTCTATAATGACTGTTCAACGAAAAGTTATCTTGTAGTTTGTGGAATTCTTGTAATGTCTTTTCCATGAATAGGTCAATTGCTATATATTGGCTACCATGGGGAATGAACTTGGATTTGCAACGTAAACCACTAGTGCACTGGTAATTCGTTTCAATTTCACATAAACTGGCCACATCATCCACATTAAGATCCATTTCCCCTGACAAAGTCATTAACAAATGAACATTTTCCAACTCTGCCAATGTCATTTCAGAATCTTTATTATTCAATATTCTCTTCTGCACATTTACATCCAATGATGAAAAAAAACTTTTCAATTTTAAATTCCTGCAAAATTTAAACAAATCAATATGCAACTCAGTGTAATTGCAATTATATACAGGACAGTATTTTAATCCTTTTTCTAGCACAGAAATTTCATGTTCATTCAAAAGTCTATCCGACAAGTTAATGACTTCCAATTCCCCAGGGATAGCCTGTTCTAATCCTTGTTTCTGTTCTGACTCCTGGTACCCATCCTTGTATTTGTGGGATTTCCTCCTCCCCCTTCTAGTCCTCCTATAAACTTTTTCCGACCCTTCTTTATCATTTTTAGTTCGTCGCAAAAAGAAGAATTCTTCTTGGAAGCTCCTCCTACGGCGCCCACGGCATTCTCCTCGATGGAAGAGATGCTGGAGCTGCTGTAATTTGTGGACGTGCTTAAATCACCTGGTTGTGCTGTCCCTTTAGTTGGATTGGGTTTAGGTTTTGGTTTAGCCACCTCATCATAACCCCGGGCAAAGGTGAAGATTCTCCCTTCATTATAGTCCCGCTCATCTCTTTTTAATTTACTCAGTTTTTTGTCTTTAATTTGTAATTGATGTTTATTGATGACATCTTTAAGAATAAGATAATTCTTATCCGTCAGCTCAGGTAGATTCATCTCTTTTATCTCTTTTTCCAAATCAGCAATTTGTTGTTTTAACTTTTCTACTTTCCTGTCCGAGTTCTTGATAAGAATATTCATCATATTAAATGATGAAGCGTACAGATTTTCTTCCCACTCCTTAAGGTGATCCTCCTCGAGGTCATCAAAAGTTGGGAATATAAGAATGCGAAGTCCTCGCGGTACCCTCTTTTGTTCCATATAATTTTTGAGGGTTACACCATCCCACCATTTGCTTAATTCAGATTTGCGTAGTCTTTCCAATTTTAAGAATTTATCTCTAAGACTAATCTTAGTTTCATTTCTTTTAGTACCCGCGGCACCATTAGGCTGTCTGATTTGAAAGACTTCTGCTGCCAATTTGTCTCTGTCATCATCCATGTTTTTACAGGTCCCTGTGCTACTCTGCCCTTCAATAAAGGTTTATACAGAAAGATTTTTGGACGACGTAGGGTATAATAGGTGCACTAGGGATAGTACATCAAATTAGTGATAACACTCCACCAACTACTGGGGCATCATCCTACCCCAGATTCAACTAAACAAATGCAAAAATGAGCTGGGAGTGCTTATTTTATCTCAGACTCAATCAGAAATTTTAATTTTCAAAAGAAACATACATCAATTTACAATTCAAAAAATATAGTATTATTCTTGATGTTCAGTTCACAAATACAGTTTTATTCTTGATGTTCAACAGCCGACGCGTTTCGTCCTAGAGGCAGGACGTCATCAGGGCTGCAAATGCAAAACACATAATACAGATGCATCAGTACATATGTACAATCTCAATCATATGCGTACAATCTCAATCAGTAATGACCTGAAAACATAACTCAAATCTCTTAAAAACCAATCATTGTGATACAGCTCAGGGTGCCGTGTGGTACTTTACAAAGAATTTAATAGCTTCTCACTATTAGAAAAAATAATAATAACAGATAGATAAGCGGGCACTTCTCGCCTCTGGTTCTCACTCTAGATACAATCTGATGTTTTTCATTTGAACAATCAAATTATGCATCCACATCCTGGGAACAGAAAAGCATGCAAACTGCTGCATAGTTATATTATTTATGTCATTGATGTATAGCTCACCTCGTACTCTTATCTTGTGGTTCCTCTGATATTACGATTTAGACTTTCAAACTAGACAATTGCGCTACAAGAGGTCAGATCCTTCATCACAGTACCGGAAATTATCATAAACTAGGGTGGGGCAGAAGAAAAGGAAGACCAATAAATTACCAAACATAATCTTCATATCTACCCGATTGTGATTCCCAAAGCTCCACAGCTTTCTGAACTTAGAGTCACCCTAACTGTCATAATGACATTTTATATCTACAAGAAATGCGTACCTGGAAAACCCTAGATCACTGTATTTCTCAAATCGATTAATCCTTTATTCCTTTAATCGAGAGTCCTTTAAAAACTAGTCAGCAAAATGGTATTCATACCTGGAAAAGTCAAGAAAATGCCTTGATGTGTTAAGTTGCTCCGCCTACCCTATCTGATCTCAAAAGATCTCCATATTCTATCTTGACTTACCATAATCCAATACAATGTAGCCCAAGAAACAAATAACATCTATTCTCCAATGATCCTATTTATCCGTTCTGAACCAATCCATTCTGAAAAATAACAATAAACAGAATTTGTAGCCTTCCCATCTCTTGTTCTACTATTGCCTATTACCCCAAAGCTCCGCCTGCACTCACCCTTGGCAACACGACCTCCTGCTCCACACCATCCGGACTCGATAAATTCCGAAGGTGTAATGCTCCGAACTCCCTATGCTTAAAAAGAACCGAGAGCCAATCAAATCGCTCTCAATTCCGCGCGCATTCTAACTATGTGCATCTGTAATCAACGGAACGTTTCCAATCAGGTCCGCTGTCTGCGTGCCTTGTTACTTAGTATATCCGCTCATGCGCATTGAGCTAAATCCTTGTCACTCTACATTTCTCTGGGTTATCTAGTATTTCCGCTCATGCGCTCCTCGTTCAGATTACCGATGATGCGCATTGAGCTCATACCAGTTACTGTTGACAGCCATAGAGCACAACCATTTCCGGTCATGCGCAGCTCACCATAACATCTTTGTATACAAGTTTCCAATAAGGTCCGCACTGCGCATTTCGGTTAGCGTTTACCAAAACGGTCTGCTTCGCGCATTAGACTACATATTAATCCTTCCGATAACCTCAGTATTTCCGGCTATTCAAGTAAACAGTATCCGGTCATGCGCAGATCCTTCTTATGCCTCAGTCCATAAACGTTTCCATCAAGTCTGCTAAATACGAAATCCATTACTCATTAACACCGTTTCCTACCCATTACAACACATGTCCCTTTCCCAGATGCCTAATAGAAAGAACATAGTAAAAAATGGAAAATGAAAGATAAATTAAAAGCTGACTACATCTATAGGTCACCGCGACTGGCAAAGATCAGTCTCCCCTTCTCTTCCTCCAATCTACCATATCCTCTCTTATTGATCCATTATATTTAATTCTTATTGCTTGATAATTGAATAGTGTATTCACTTTCAAAATATTGGTAAAGACATGATTTGAAACACAGCTGGAAAAACATTTTGTTACATTGGGAAAGCACTGACCCATACTTAGCCATACTGGTCGGAGCCATATCATATAAACATAATTTCAAATGAAAGAGAAAAAAATAAAGAAAGAAAAAGCAGCAGTTTGTTTGCTCCACATCCCAGAATGTTTACAATAAACATACAAAAAATGCTAAAAATGCCTGTTAGGACATCCCTGATATAAACATGTTGAATTAAATCACATTGGTCTATAACATGTCATGTTTTACTCTCGACTATGCCAAAAAATGATGTAGTTCAGAATCAATATTTAAACCACACATTTTTGTACGACATTTGATTATCCAACGTGCTTCTGCTTGACGAATTCGTAATTCGTAATTCCCAATCTCCACCTCTCACACGTCGTCCAAAAATCTTTCTGTATAAACCTTTCTACTTAACCACCTGCTATCATGAGAGACATCAGGGCTGCATCTTTTGAGCCCAGTACTGAGCCTGAAAAGCATTTCCAACCCCACTTACAAGTGAAACTTGCTAAAATGTGCCTCTCTGCTCTTCACTGAAAAGCTGATTCTGCGTACATTTTTGGCATAGGTTTGCTCCTGCTGGGCCAGCCGAGCAGCGAATTTCTACTTAACCACCTGCTATCATGAGAGACATCAGGGCTGCATCTTTTGAGCCCAGTACTGAGCCTGAAAAGCGTTTCCAACCCCACTTACAAGTGAAACTTGCTAAAATGTGCCTAGCTGCTCTTCACTGAAAAGCTTGTTTCTGCATACATTTTTGGCATACCTTTTGCTCCTGCTGGGTCAGCCGAGCAGCGAATTTCTACTTAACCACCTGCTATCATGAGAGAGATCAGGGCTGCATCTTTCGAGCCCAGTACTGAGCTTGAAAAGCATTTCCAACCCTACTTACAAGTGAAACTTGCTAAAATGTGCCTGGCTGCTCTTCACTGAAAAGCTTGGTTCTGCACACATTTTTAGCATACGTTTGCTCCTGCTGGGTCAGCCGAGCAGCAAATTTCTACTTAACCACCTGCTATCATGAGAGACAGGGCTGCATCTTTTGAGCCCAGTACTGAGCCTGAAAAGCGTTTCCAACCCCACTTACAAGTGAAACTGGCTAAAATGTGCCTGGCTGCTCTTCACTGAAAAGCTTGGTTCTGCATACATTTTTAGCATACGTTTTCTCCTGCTGGGTCAGCCGAGCAGCAAATTTCTACTTAATCACCTGCTATCATGAGAGACATCAGGGCTGCATCTTTTGAGCCCAGTACTGAGCCTGAAAAGCGTTTCCCACCCCACTTACAAGTGAAACTTGCTAAATTGTGCCTCTCTGCTCTTCACTGAAAAGCTTGGCTCTGCATACATTTTTGGCATACGTTTGCTCCTGCTGGGTCAGCCGAGCAGCGAATTTCTACTTAACCACCTGCTATCATGAGAGACATCAGGGCTGCATCTTTTGAGCCCAGTACTGAGCCTGAAAAGCGTTTCCAACCCCACTTACAAGTGAAACTTGCTAAATTGTGCCTCTCTGCTCTTCACTGAAAAGCTTGGCTCTGCATACATTTTTGGCATACGTTTGCTCCTGCTGGGTCAGCCGAGCAGCGAATTTCTACTTAACCACCTGCTATCATGAGAGACATCAGGGCTGCATCTTTTGAGCCCAGTACTGAGCCTGAAAAGCGTTTCCAACCCCACTTACAAGTGAAACTTGCTAAAATGTGCCTGGCTGCTCTTCACTGAAAAGCTTGGTTCTGCATACATTTTTAGCATACGTTTGCTCCTGCTGGGTCAGCCGAGCAGCAAATTTCTACTTAACCACCTGCTATCATGAGAGACATCAGGGCTGCATCTTTTGAGCCCAGTACTGAGCCTGAAAAGCGTTTCCAACCCCACTTACAAGTGAAACGTGCTAAAATGTGCCTGGCTGCTCTTCACTGAAAAGCTTGGTTCTGCATACATTTTTATCATACGTTTGCTCCTGCTGGGTCAGCCGAGCAGCACATTTCTACTTAACCACCTGCTATCATGAGAGACATCAGGGCTGCATCTTTTGAGCCCAGTGCTGAGCCTGAAAAGCATTTCCAACCCCACTTACAAGTGAAACTTGCTAAAATGTGCCTGGCTGCTCTTCACTGAAAAGCTTGGTTCTGCGTACATTTTTAGCATATGTTTGCTCCTGCTGGGCCAGCCGAGCAGCGAATTTCTACTTAACCACCTGCTATCATGAGAGACATAAGGGCTGCATCTTTTGAGCCCAGTACTAAGCCTGAAAAGCGTTTCCAACCCCACTTACAAGTGAAACTTGCTAAAATGTGCCTAGCTGCTCTTCACTGAAAAGCTTGTTTCTGCATACATTTTTGGCATACGTTTGCTCCTGCTGGGTCAGCCGAGCAGCGAATTTCTACTTAACCACCTGCTATCATGAGAGAGATCAGGGCTGCATCTTTCGAGCCCAGTACTGAGCTTGAAAAGCATTTCCAACCCTACTTACAAGTGAAACTTGCTAAAATGTGCCTGGCTGCTCTTCACTGAAAAGACATCAGGGCTGCATCTTTTGAGCCCAGTACTGAGCCTGAAAAGCGTTTCCAACCCCACTTACAAGTGAAACTTGCTAAAATGTGCCTGGCTGCTATTCACTGAAAAGCTTGGTTCTGCACACATTTTTAGCATACGTTTGCTCCTGCTGGGTCAGCCGAGCAGCAAATTTCTACTTAACTACCTGCTATCATGAGAGACATCAGGGCTGCATCTTTTGAGCCCAGTACTGAGCCTGAAAAGCGTTTCCAACCCCACTTACAAGTGAAACTTGCTAAAATGTGCCTCTCTGCTCTTCACTGAAAAGCTTGGTTCTGCATACATTTTTAGCATATGTTTGCTCCTGCTGGGCCAGCCGAGCAGCGAATTTCTACTTAACCACCTGCTATCATGAGAGACATCAGGCCTGCATCTTTTGAGCCCAGTACTAAGCCTGAAAAGCGTTTCCAACCCCACTTACAAGTGAAACTTGCTAAAATGTGCCTCTCTGCTCTTCACTGAAAAGTTGATTCTGCGTACATTTTTGGCATAGGTTTGCTCCTGCTGGGCCAGCCGAGCAGCGAATTTCTACTTAACCACCTGCTATCATGAGAGACATCAGGGCTGCATCTTTTGAGCCCAGTACTGAGCCTGAAAAGCATTTCCAACCCCACTTACAAGTGAAACTTGCTAAAATGTGCCTCTCTGCTCTTCACTGAAAAGCTGATTCTGCGTACATTTTTGGCATAGGTTTGCTCCTGCTGGGCCAGCCGAGCAGCGAATTTCTACTTAACCACCTGCTATCATGAGAGACATCAGGGCTGCATCTTTTGAGCCCAGTACTGAGCCTGAAAAGCGTTTCCAACCCCACTTACAAGTGAAACTTGCTAAAATGTGCCTAGCTGCTCTTCACTGAAAAGCTTGTTTCTGCATACATTTTTGGCATACCTTTTGCTCCTGCTGGGTCAGCCGAGCAGCGAATTTCTACTTAACCACCTGCTATCATGAGAGAGATCAGGGCTGCATCTTTCGAGCCCAGTACTGAGCTTGAAAAGCATTTCCAACCCTACTTACAAGTGAAACTTGCTAAAATGTGCCTGGCTGCTCTTCACTGAAAAGCTTGGTTCTGCACACATTTTTAGCATACGTTTGCTCCTGCTGGGTCAGCCGAGCAGCAAATTTCTACTTAACCACCTGCTATCATGAGAGACAGGGCTGCATCTTTTGAGCCCAGTACTGAGCCTGAAAAGCGTTTCCAACCCCACTTACAAGTGAAACTGGCTAAAATGTGCCTGGCTGCTCTTCACTGAAAAGCTTGGTTCTGCATACATTTTTAGCATACGTTTTCTCCTGCTGGGTCAGCCGAGCAGCAAATTTCTACTTAATATCACCTGCTATCATGAGAGACATCAGGGCTGCATCTTTTGAGCCCAGTACTGAGCCTGAAAAGCGTTTCCCACCCCACTTACAAGTGAAACTTGCTAAATTGTGCCTCTCTGCTCTTCACTGAAAAGCTTGGCTCTGCATACATTTTTGGCATACGTTTGCTCCTGCTGGGTCAGCCGAGCAGCGAATTTCTACTTAACCACCTGCTATCATGAGAGACATCAGGGCTGCATCTTTTGAGCCCAGTACTGAGCCTGAAAAGCGTTTCCAACCCCACTTACAAGTGAAACTTGCTAAAATGTGCCTGGCTGCTCTTCACTGAAAAGCTTGGTTCTGCATACATTTTTAGCATACGTTTGCTCCTGCTGGGTCAGCCGAGCAGCAAATTTCTACTTAACCACCTGCTATCATGAGAGACATCAGGGCTGCATCTTTTGAGCCCAGTACTGAGCCTGAAAAGCGTTTCCAACCCCACTTACAAGTGAAACGTGCTAAAATGTGCCTGGCTGCTCTTCACTGAAAAGCTTGGTTCTGCATACATTTTTAGCATATGTTTGCTCCTGCTGGGCCAGCCGAGCAGCGAATTTCTACTTAACCACCTGCTATCATGAGAGACATCAGGGCTGCATCTTTTGAGCCCAGTACTAAGCCTGAAAAGCGTTTCCAACCCCACTTACAAGTGAAACTTGCTAAAATGTGCCTCTCTGCTCTTCACTGAAAAGCTGATTCTGCGTACATTTTTGGCATAGGTTTGCTCCTGCTGGGCCAGCCGAGCAGCGAATTTCTACTTAACCACCTGCTATCATGAGAGACATAAGGGCTGCATCTTTTGAGCCCAGTACTGAGCCTCAAAAGCGTTTCCAACCCCACTTACAAGTGAAACTTGCTAAAATGTGCCTAGCTGCTCTTCACTGAAAAGCTTGTTTCTGCATACATTTTTGGCATACGTTTGCTCCTGCTGGGTCAGCCGAGCAGCGAATTTCTACTTAACCACCTGCTATCATGAGAGAGATCAGGGCTGCATCTTTCGAGCCCAGTACTGAGCTTGAAAAGCATTTCCAACCCTACTTACAAGTGAAACTTGCTAAAATGTGCCTGGCTGCTCTTTCCTGAAAAGCTTGGTTCTGCACACATTTTTAGCATACGTTTGCTCCTGCTGGGTCAGCCGAGCAGCAAATTTCTACTTAACCACCTGCTATCATGAGAGACAGGGCTGCATCTTTTGAGCCCAGTACTGAGCCTGAAAAGCGTTTCCAACCCCACTTACAAGTGAAACTGGCTAAAATGTGCCTGGCTGCTCTTCACTGAAAAGCTTGGTTCTGCATACATTTTTAGCATACGTTTGCTCCTGCTGGGTCAGCCAAGCAGCAAATTTCTACTTAACCACCTGCTATCATGAGAGACATCAGGGCTGCATCTTTTGAGCCCAGTACTGAGCCTGAAAAGCGTTTCCCACCCCACTTACAAGTGAAACTTGCTAAATTGTGCCTCTCTGCTCTTCACTGAAAAGCTTGGCTCTGCATACATTTTTGGCATACGTTTGCTCCTGCTGGGTTAGCCGAGCAGCGAATTTCTACTTAACCACCTGCTATCATGAGAGACATCAGGGCTGCATCTTTTGAGCCCAGTACTGAGCCTGAAAAGCGTTTCCCACCCCACTTACAAGTGAAACTTGCTAAAATGTGCCTGGCTGCTCTTCACTGAAAAGCTTGGTTCTGCACACATTTTTAGCATACGTTTGCTCCTGCTGGGTCAGCCGAGCAGCAAATTTCTACTTAACCACCTGCTATCATGAGAGACATCAGGGCTGCATCTTTTGAGCCCAGTACGGAGCCTGAAAAGCATTTCCAACCCCACTTACAAATTAATCTTGCTAAAATGTGCCTAGCTGCTCTTCACTGAAAAGCTTGTTTCTGCATACATTTTTGGCATACGTTTGCTCCTGCTGGGTCAGCCGAGCAACAAATTTCTACTTAACCACCTGCTATCATGAGAGACATCAGGGCTGCATCTTTTGAGCCCAGTACTGAGCCTGAAAAGCATTTCTAACCCCACTTACAAGTGAAACTTGCTAAAAGGTGCCTCTCTGCTCTTCACTAAAAAGCTTGGTTCTGCATACATTTTTGGCATACGTTTGCTCCTGCTGGGTTAGCCGAGCAGCGAATTTCTACTTAACCACCTGCTATCATGAGAGACATCAGGGCTGCATCTTTTGAGCCCAGTACTGAGCCTGAAAAGCGTTTCCCACCCCACTTACAAGTGAAACTTGCTAAAATGTGCCTGGCTGCTCTTCACTGAAAAGCTTGGTTCTGCACACATTTTTAGCATACGTTTGCTCCTGCTGGGTCAGCCGAGCAGCAAATTTCTACTTAACCACCTGCTATCATGAGAGACATCAGGGCTGCATCTTTTGAGCCCCGTACGGAGCCTGAAAAGCATTTCCAGCCCCACTTACAAATTAACCTTGCTAAAATGTGCCTAGCTGCTCTTCACTGAAAAGCTTGTTTCTGCATACATTTTTGGCATACGTTTGCTCCTGCTGGGTCAGCCGAGCAACAAATTTCTACTTAACCACCTGCTATCATGAGAGACATCAGGGCTGCATCTTTTGAGCCCAGTACTGAGCCTGAAAAGCATTTCTAACCCCACTTACAAGTGAAACTTGCTAAAAGGTGCCTCTCTGCTCTTCACTAAAAAGCTTGGTTCTGCATACATTTTTGGCATACGTTTGCTCCTGCTGGGTTAGCCGAGCAGCTAATTTCTACTTAACCACCTGCTATCATGAGAGACATCAGGGCTGCATCTTTTGAGCCCAGTACTGAGCCTGAAAAGCGTTTCCAACCCCACTTACAAGTGAAACTTGCTCAAATGTGCCTGGCTGCTCTTCACTGAAAAGCTTGGTTCTGCATACATTTTTGGCATAGGTTTGCTCCTGCTGGGTCAGCCGAGCAGCGAATTTCTACTTAACCACCTGCTATCATGAGAGACATCAGGGCTGCATCTTTTGAGCCCAGTACTGAGCCTGAAAAGCATTTCCAACCCCACTTACAAGTGAAACTTGCTAAAATGTGCCTAGCTGCTCTTCACTGAAAAGCTTGTTTCTGCATACATTTTTGGCATACGTTTGCTCCTGCTGGGTCAGCCGAGCAGCGAATTTCTACTTAACCACCTGCTATCATGAGAGACATCAGGGCTGCATCTTTTGAGCCCAGTACTGAGCCTGAAGAGCGTTTCCAACCCCACTTACAAGTGAAACTTGCTAAAATTTGCCTGGCTGCTCTTCACTGAAAAGCTTGGTTCTGCATACATTTTTAGCATACGTTTGCTCCTGCTGGGTCAGCCGAGCAGCAAATTTCTACTTAACCAGCTGCTATCATGAGAGAGATCAAGGCTGCATCTTTTGAGCCCAGTACTGAGCCTGAAAAGCATTTCCAACCCCACTTACAAGTGAAACTTGCTAAAGCTGCTCTTCACTGAAAAGCTTGGTTCTGCACACATTTTTAGCATACGTTTGCTCCTGCTGGGTCAGCCGAGCAGCAAATTTCTACTTAACCACCTGCTATCATGAGAGACATCAGGACTGCATCTTTTGAGCCCAGTACTGAGCCTGAAAAGCGTTTCCAACCCCACTTACAAGTGAAACTTGCTCAAATGTGCCTGGCTGCTCTTCACTGAAAAGCTTGGTTCTGCATACATTTTTGGCATAGGTTTGCTCCTGCTGGGTCAGCCGAGCAGCGAATTTCTACTTAACCACCTGCTATCATGAGAGACATCAGGGCTGTATCTTTTGAGCCCAGTACTGAGCCTGAAAAACATTTCCAACCCCACTTACAAGTGAAACTTGCTAAAATGTGCCTAGCTGCTCTTCACTGAAAAGCTTGTTTCTGCATACATTTTTGGCATACGTTTGCTCCTGCTGGGTCAGCCGAGCAGCGAATTTCTACTTAACCACCTGCTATCATGAGAGACATCAGGGCTGCATCTTTTGAGCCCAGTACTGAGCCTGAAAAGCGTTTCCAACCCCACTTACAAGTGAAACTTGCTAAAATGTGCCTGGCTGCTCTTCACTGAAAAGCTTGGTTCTGCATACATTTTTAGCATACGTTTGCTCCTGCTGGGTCAGCCGAGCAGCACATTTCTACTTAACCAGCTGCTATCATGAGAGAGATCAAGGCTGCATCTTTTGAGCCCAGTACTGAGCCTGAAAAGCATTTCCAACCCCACTTACAAGTGAAACTTGCTAAAGCTGCTCTTCACTGAAAAGCTTGGTTCTGCACACATTTTTAGCATACGTTTGCTCCTGCTGGGTCAGCCGAGCAGCAAATTTCTACTTAACCACCTGCTATCATGAGAGACATCAGGGCTGCATCTTTTGTGCCCAGTACTGAAACTGAAAAGCGTTTCCAACCCCACTTACAAGTGAAACTTGCTAAAATGTGCCTGGCTGCTCCTCACTGAAAAGTTGGTTCTGCATACATTCTTAGCATAGGTTTGCTCCTGGTGGGTCAGCCGAGCAGCAAATTTCTACTTAACCACCTGCTATCATGAGAGACATCAGGGCTGCATCTTTTGAGCCCAGTACTGAGCCTGACAAGCGTTTCCAACACCACTTACAAGTGAAACATGCTAAAATGTGCCTGGCTGCTCTTCACTGAAAAGCTTGGTTCTGCAGACATTTTTAGCATACGTTTGCTCCTGCTGGGTCTGCCGAGCAGCACATTTCTACTTAACCACCTGCTATCATGAGAGACATCAGGGCTGCATCTTTTGAGCCCACTACTGAGCATGAAAAGCGTTTCCCACCCCACTTACAAGTGAAACTTGCTAAATTGTGCCTCTCTGCTCTTCACTGAAAAGCTTGGCTCTGCATACATTTTTGGCATACGTTTGCTCCTGCTGGGTCAGCCGAGCAGCGAATTTCTACTTAACCACCTGCTATCATGAGAGACATCAGGGCTGCATCTTTTGAGCCCAGTACTGAGCCTGAAAAGCGTTTCCAACCCCACTTACAAGTGAAACTTGCTAAAATGTGCCTAGCTGCTCTTCACTGAAAAGCTTGGTTCTGCATACATTTTTAGCATACGTTTGCTCCTGCTGGGTCAGCCGAGCAGCAAATTTCTACTTAACCACCTGCTATCATGAGAGACATCAGGGCTGCATCTTTTGAGCCCAGTACTGAGCCTGAAAAGCATTTCCAACCCCACTTACAAGTGAAACTTGCTAAAATGTGCCTGGCTGCTCTTCACTGAAAAGCTTGGTTCTGCATACATTTTTAGCATATGTTTGCTCCTGCTGGGCCAGCCGAGCAGCGAATTTCTACTTAACCACCTGCTATCATGAGAGACATCAGGGCTGCATCTTTTGAGCCCAGTACTAAGCCTGAAAAGCGTTTCCAACCCCACTTACAAGTGAAACTTGCTAAAATGTGCCTCTCTGCTCTTCACTGAAAAGCTGATTCTGCGTACATTTTTGGCATAGGTTTGCTCCTGCTGGGCCAGCCGAGCAGCGAATTTCTACTTAACCACCAGCTATCATGAGAGACATCAGGGCTGCATCTTTTGAGCCCAGTACTGAGCCTGAAAAGCGTTTCCAACCCCACTTACAAGTAAAACTTGCTAAAATGTGCCTAGCTGCTCTTCACTGAAAAGCTTGTTTCTGCATACATTTTTGGCATACGTTTGCTTCTGCTGGGTCAGCCAAGCAGCGAATTTCTACTTAACCACCTGCTATCATGAGAGAGATCAGGGCTGCATCTTTCGAGCCCAGTACTGAGCTTGAAAAGCATTTCCAACCCTACTTACAAGTGAAACTTGCTAAAATGTGCCTGGCTGCTCTTCACTGAAAAGCTTGGTTCTGCACACATTTTTAGCATACGTTTGCTCCTGCTGGGTCAGCCGAGCAGCAAATTTCTACTTAACCACCTGCTATCATGAGAGACAGGGCTGCATCTTTTGAGCCCAGTACTGAGCCTGAAAAGCGTTTCCAACCCCACTTACAAGTGAAACTGGCTAAAATGTGCCTGGCTGCTCTTCACTGAAAAGCTTGGTTCTGCATACATTTTTAGCATACGTTTGCTCCTGCTGGGTCAGCCGAGCAGCAAATTTCTACTTAACCACCTGCTATCATGAGAGACATCAGGGCTGCATCTTTTGAGCCCAGTACTGAGCCTGAAAAGCGTTTCCCACCCCACTTACAAGTGAAACTTGCTAAATTGTGCCTCTCTGCTCTTCACTGAAAAGCTTGGCTCTGCATACATTTTTGACATACGTTTGCTCCTGCTGGGTTAGCCGAGCAGCGAATTTCTACTTAACCACCTGCTATCATGAGAGACATCAGGGCTGCATCTTTTGAGCCCAGTACTGAGCCTGAAAAGCGTTTCCCACCCCACTTACAAGTGAAACTTGCTAAAATGTGCCTGGCTGCTCTTCACTGAAAAGCTTGGTTCTGCACACATTTTTAGCATACGTTTGATCCTGCTGGGTCAGCCGAGCAGCAAATTTCTACTTAACCACCTGCTATCATGAGAGACATCAGGGCTGCATCTTTTGAGCCCAGTACGGAGACTGAAAAGCATTTCCAACCCCACTTACAAATTAACCTTGCTAAAATGTGCCTAGCTGCTCTTCACTGAAAAGCTTGTTTTGCATACATTTTTGGCATACGTTTGCTCCTGCTGGGTCAGCCGAGCAACAAATTTCTACTTAACCACCTGCTATCATGAGAGACATCAGGGCTGCATCTTTTGAGCCCAGTACTAAGCCTGAAAAGCATTTCTAACCCCACTTACAAGTGAAACTTGCTAAAAGGTGCCTCTCTGCTCTTCACTGAAAAGCTTGGTTCTGCATACATTTTTGGCATACGTTTGCTCCTGCTGGGTTAGCCGAGCAACAAATTTCTACTTAACCACCTGCTATCATGAGAGACATCAGGGCTGGATCTTTTGAGCCCAGTACTGAGCCTGAAAAGCGTTTCCCACCCCACTTACAAGTGAAACTTGCTAAATTGTGCCTCTCTGCTCTTCACTGAAAAGCTTGGCTCTGCATACATTTTTGGCATACGTTTGCTCCTGCTGGGTTAGCCGAGCAGCGAATTTCTACTTAACCACCTGCTATCATGAGAGACATCAGGGCTGCATCTTTTGAGCCCAGTAAGGAGCCTGAAAAGCATTTCCAACCCCACTTACAAATTAACCTTGCTAAAATGTGCCTAGCTGCTCTTCACTGAAAAGCTTGTTTCTGCATACATTTTTGGCATACGTTTGCTCCTGCTGGGTCAGCCGAGCAACACATTTCTACTTAACCACCTGCTATCATGAGAGACATCAGGGCTGCATCTTTTGAGCCCAGTACTGAGCCTGAAAAGCATTTCTAACCCCACTTACAAGTGAAACTTGCTAAAAGGTGCCTCTCTGCTCTTCACTGAAAAGCTTGGTTCTGCATACATTTTTGGCATACGTTTGCTCCTGCTGGGTTAGCCGAGCAGCTAATTTCTACTTAACCACCTGCTATCATGAGAGACATCAGGGCTGCATCTTTTGAGCCCAGTACTGAGCCTGAAAAGCGTTTCCAACCCCACTTACAAGTGAAACTTGCTCAAATGTGCCTGGCTGCTCTTCACTGAAAAGCTTGGTTCTGCATACATTTTTGGCATAGGTTTGCTCCTGCTGGGTCAGCCGAGCAGCGAATTTCTACTTAACCACCTGCTATCATGAGAGACATCAGGGCTGCATCTTTTGAGCCCAGTACTGAGCCTGAAAAGCATTTCCAACCCCACTTACAAGTGAAACTTGCTAAAATGTGCCTAGCTGCTCTTCACTGAAAAGCTTGTTTCTGCATACATTTTTGGCATACGTTTGCTCCTGCTGGGTCAGCCGAGCAGCGAATTTCTACTTAACCACCTGCTATCATGAGAGACATCAGGGCTGCATCTTTTGAGCCCAGTACTGAGCCTGAAAAGCGTTTCCAACCCCACTTACAAGTGAAACTTGCTAAAATGTGCCTGGCTGCTCTTCACTGAAAAGCTTGGTTCTGCATACATTTTTAGCATACGTTTGCTCCTGCTGGGTCAGCCGAGCAGCAAATTTCTACTTAACCAGCTGCTATCATGAGAGAGATCAAGGCTGCATCTTTTGAGCCCAGTACTGAGCCTGAAAAGCATTTCCAACCCCACTTACAAGTGAAACTTGCTAAAGCTGCTCTTCACTGAAAAGCTTGGTTCTGCACACATTTTTAGCATACGTTTGCTCCTGCTGGGTCAGCCGAGCAGCAAATTTCCACTTAACCACCTGCTATCATGAGAGACATCAGGGCTGCATCTTTTGTGCCCAGTACTGAAACTGAAAAGCGTTTCCAACCCCACTTACAAGTGAAACTTGCTAAAATGTGCCTGGCTGCTCTTCACTGAAAAGTTGGTTCTGCATACATTTTTAGCATACGTTTGCTCCTGGTGGGTCAGCCGAGCAGCAAATTTCTACTTAACCACCTGCTATCATGAGAGACATCAGGGCTGCTTCTTTTGAGCCCAGTACTGAGCCTGAAAAGCGTTTCCAACCCCACTTACAAGTGAAACGTGCTAAAATGTGCCTGGCTGCTCTTCACTGAAAAGCTTGGTTCTGCAGACATTTTTAGCATACGTTTGCTCCTGCTGGGTCTGCCGAGCAGCAAATTTCTACTTAACCACCTGCTATCATGAGAGACAGCAGGGCTGCATCTTTTGAGCCCAGTACTGAGCCTGAAAAGCATTTCCAACCCCACTTACAAGTGAAACTTGCTAAAATATGCCTGGCTGCTCTTCACTGAAAAGCTTGGTTCTGCATACATTTTTAGCATACGTATGCTCCTGCTGGGTCAGCCGAGCAGCATATTTCTACTTAACCACCTGCTATCATGAGAGACATCAGGGCTGCATCTTTTGAGCCCATTACTGAGCCTGAAAAGCATTTCCAACCCCACTTACAAGTGAAACTTGCTAAAATGTGCCTCTCTGCTCTTCACTGAAAAACTTGGTTCTGCATACATTTTTCGCATACGTTTGCTCCTGCTGGGTTAGCCGAGCAGCAAATTTCTACTTAACCACCTGCTATCGTGAGAGACATCAGGGCTGCATCTTTTGAGCCCAGTACTGAGCCTGAAAAGCGTTTCCAACCCCACTTACAAGTGAAACTGGCTAAAATGTGCCTGGCTGCTCTTCACTGAAAAGCTTGGTTCTGCATACATTTTTAGCATACGTTTGCTCCTGCTGGGTCAGCCGAGCAGCACATTTCTACTTAACCACCTGCTATCATGAGAGACATCAGGGCTGCATCTTTTGAGCCCAGTACTGAGCCTGAAAAGCGTTTCCCACCCCACTTACAAGTGAAACTTGCTAAAATGTGCCTGGCTGCTCTTCACTGAAAAGCTTGGTTCTGCACACATTTTTAGCATACGTTTGCTCCTGCTGGGTCAGCCGAGCAGCAAATTTCTACTTAACCACCTGCTATCATGAGAGACATCAGGGCTGCATCTTTTGAGCCCAGTACGGAGCCTGAAAAGCATTTCCAACCCCACTTACAAATTAACCTTGCTAAAATGTGCCTAGCTGCTCTTCACTGAAAAGCTTGTTTCTGCATACATTTTTGGCATACGTTTGCTCCTGCTGGGTCAGCCGAGCAACAAATTTCTACTTAACCACCTGCTATCATGAGAGACATCAGGGCTGCATCTTTTGAGCCCAGTACTGAGCCTGAAAAGCGTTTCCAACCCCACTTACAAGTGAAACTTGCTCAAATGTGCCTGGCTGCTCTTCACTGAAAAGCTTGGTTCTGCATACATTTTTGGCATAGGTTTGCTCCTGCTGGGTCAGCCGAGCAGCGAATTTCTACTTAACCACCTGCTATCATGAGAGACATCAGGGCTGCATCTTTTGAGCCCAGTACTGAGCCTGAAAAGCATTTCCAACCCCACTTACAAGTGAAACTTGCTAAAATGTGCCTAGCTGCTCTTCACTGAAAAGCTTGTTTCTGCATACATTTTTGGCATACGTTTGCTCCTGCTGGGTCAGCCGAGCAGCGAATTTCTACTTAACCACCTGCTATCATGAGAGACATCAGGGCTGCATCTTTTGAGCCCAGTACTGAGCCTGAAAAGCGTTTCCAACCCCACTTACAAGTGAAACTTGCTAAAATGTGCCTGGCTGCTCTTCACTGAAAAGCTTGATTCTCCATACATTTTTAGCATACGTTTGCTCCTGCTGGGTCAGCCGAGCAGCAAATTTCTACTTAACCAGCTGCTATCATGAGAGAGATCAAGGCTGCATCTTTTGAGCCCAGTACTGAGCCTGAAAAGCATTTCCAACCCCACTTACAAGTGGAACTTGCTAAAGCTGCTCTTCACTGAAAAGCTTGGTTCTGCACACATTTTTAGCATACGTTTGCTCCTGCTGGGTCAGCCGAGCAGCAAATTTCTACTTAACCACCTGCTATCATGAGAGACATCAGGGCTGCATCTTTTGAGCCCAGTACTGAGCCTGAAAAGCGTTTCCAACCCCACTTACAAGTGAAACTTGCTCAAATGTGCCTGGCTGCTCTTCACTGAAAAGTTGGTTCAGCATACATTTTTAGCATACGTTTGCCCCTGCTGGGTCAGCCGAGCAGCGAATTTCTACTTAACCACCTGCTATCATGAGAGACATCAGGGCTGCATCTTTTGAGCCCAGTACTCAGCCTGAAAAGCGTTTCCAACCCCACTTACAAGTGAAACGTGCTAAAATGTGCCTGGCTGCTCTTCACTGAAAAGCTTGGTTCTGCATACATTTTTAGCATACGTTTGCTCCTGCTGGGTCAGCCGAGCAGCAAATTTCTACTTAACCAGCTGCTATCATGAGAGAGATCAAGGCTGCATCTTTTGAGCCCAGTACTGAGCCTGAAAAGCATTTCCAACCCCACTTACAAGTGAAACTTGCTAAAGCTGCTCTTCACTGAAAAGCTTGGTTCTGCACACATTTTTAGCATACGTTTGCTCCTGCTGGGTCAGCCGAGCAGCAAATTTCCACTTAACCACCTGCTATCATGAGAGACATCAGGGCTGCATCTTTTGTGCCCAGTACTGAAACTGAAAAGCGTTTCCAACCCCACTTACAAGTGAAACTTGCTAAAATGTGCCTGGCTGCTCTTCACTGAAAAGTTGGTTCTGCATACATTTTTAGCATACGTTTGCTCCTGGTGGGTCAGCCGAGCAGCAAATTTCTACTTAACCACCTGCTATCATGAGAGACATCAGGGCTGCTTCTTTTGAGCCCAGTACTGAGCCTGAAAAGCGTTTCCAACCCCACTTACAAGTGAAACGTGCTAAAATGTGCCTGGCTGCTCTTCACTGAAAAGCTTGGTTCTGCAGACATTTTTAGCATACGTTTGCTCCTGCTGGGTCTGCCGAGCAGCAAATTTCTACTTAACCACCTGCTATCATGAGAGACAGCAGGGCTGCATCTTTTGAGCCCAGTACTGAGCCTGAAAAGCATTTCCAACCCCACTTACAAGTGAAACTTGCTAAAATATGCCTGGCTGCTCTTCACTGAAAAGCTTGGTTCTGCATACATTTTTAGCATACGTATGCTCCTGCTGGGTCAGCCGAGCAGCATATTTCTACTTAACCACCTGCTATCATGAGAGACATCAGGGCTGCATCTTTTGAGCCCATTACTGAGCCTGAAAAGCATTTCCAACCCCACTTACAAGTGAAACTTGCTAAAATGTGCCTCTCTGCTCTTCACTGAAAAACTTGGTTCTGCATACATTTTTCGCATACGTTTGCTCCTGCTGGGTTAGCCGAGCAGCAAATTTCTACTTAACCACCTGCTATCGTGAGAGACATCAGGGCTGCATCTTTTGAGCCCAGTACTGAGCCTGAAAAGCGTTTCCAACCCCACTTACAAGTGAAACTGGCTAAAATGTGCCTGGCTGCTCTTCACTGAAAAGCTTGGTTCTGCATACATTTTTAGCATACGTTTGCTCCTGCTGGGTCAGCCGAGCAGCACATTTCTACTTAACCACCTGCTATCATGAGAGACATCAGGGCTGCATCTTTTGAGCCCAGTACTGAGCCTGAAAAGCGTTTCCCACCCCACTTACAAGTGAAACTTGCTAAAATGTGCCTGGCTGCTCTTCACTGAAAAGCTTGGTTCTGCACACATTTTTAGCATACGTTTGCTCCTGCTGGGTCAGCCGAGCAGCAAATTTCTACTTAACCACCTGCTATCATGAGAGACATCAGGGCTGCATCTTTTGAGCCCAGTACGGAGCCTGAAAAGCATTTCCAACCCCACTTACAAATTAACCTTGCTAAAATGTGCCTAGCTGCTCTTCACTGAAAAGCTTGTTTCTGCATACATTTTTGGCATACGTTTGCTCCTGCTGGGTCAGCCGAGCAACAAATTTCTACTTAACCACCTGCTATCATGAGAGACATCAGGGCTGCATCTTTTGAGCCCAGTACTGAGCCTGAAAAGCGTTTCCAACCCCACTTACAAGTGAAACTTGCTCAAATGTGCCTGGCTGCTCTTCACTGAAAAGCTTGGTTCTGCATACATTTTTGGCATAGGTTTGCTCCTGCTGGGTCAGCCGAGCAGCGAATTTCTACTTAACCACCTGCTATCATGAGAGACATCAGGGCTGCATCTTTTGAGCCCAGTACTGAGCCTGAAAAGCATTTCCAACCCCACTTACAAGTGAAACTTGCTAAAATGTGCCTAGCTGCTCTTCACTGAAAAGCTTGTTTCTGCATACATTTTTGGCATACGTTTGCTCCTGCTGGGTCAGCCGAGCAGCGAATTTCTACTTAACCACCTGCTATCATGAGAGACATCAGGGCTGCATCTTTTGAGCCCAGTACTGAGCCTGAAAAGCGTTTCCAACCCCACTTACAAGTGAAACTTGCTAAAATGTGCCTGGCTGCTCTTCACTGAAAAGCTTGATTCTCCATACATTTTTAGCATACGTTTGCTCCTGCTGGGTCAGCCGAGCAGCAAATTTCTACTTAACCAGCTGCTATCATGAGAGAGATCAAGGCTGCATCTTTTGAGCCCAGTACTGAGCCTGAAAAGCATTTCCAACCCCACTTACAAGTGGAACTTGCTAAAGCTGCTCTTCACTGAAAAGCTTGGTTCTGCACACATTTTTAGCATACGTTTGCTCCTGCTGGGTCAGCCGAGCAGCAAATTTCTACTTAACCACCTGCTATCATGAGAGACATCAGGGCTGCATCTTTTGAGCCCAGTACTGAGCCTGAAAAGCGTTTCCAACCCCACTTACAAGTGAAACTTGCTCAAATGTGCCTGGCTGCTCTTCACTGAAA
The DNA here is from genome assembly GCF_964261635.1 of Lissotriton helveticus. Classification (NCBI taxonomy): domain Eukaryota; kingdom Metazoa; phylum Chordata; class Amphibia; order Caudata; family Salamandridae; genus Lissotriton; species Lissotriton helveticus. Next base: position 743,730,164 of record NC_136065.1, on the reverse strand, counting down.
AGTTGGTTCAGCATACATTTTTAGCATACGTTTGCCCCTGCTGGGTCAGACGAGCAGCGAATTTCTACTTAACCACCTGCTATCATGAGAGACATCAGGGCTGCATCTTTTGAGCCCAGTACTCAGCCTGAAAAGCGTTTCCAACCCCACTTACAAGTGAAACGTGCTAAAATGTGCCTGGCTGCTCTTCACTGAAAAGCTTGTTTCTGCAGACATTTTTAGCATACGTTTGCTCCTGCTGGGTCAGCCGAGCAGCAAATTTCTACTTAACCACCTGCTATCATGAGAGACATCAGGGCTGCATCTTTTGAGCCCAGTACTGAGCCTGAAAAGCATTTCCAACCCCACTTACAAGTGAAACTTGCTAAAATATGCCTTGCTGCTCTTCACTGAAAAGCTTGGTTCTGCATACATTTTTAGCATACGTTTGCTCCTGCTGGGTCAGCCGAGCAGCATATTTCTACTTAACCACCTGCTATCATGAGAGACATCAGGGCTGCATCTTTTGAGCCCATTACTGAGCCTGAAAAGCATTTCCAACCCCACTTACAAGTGAAACTTGCTAAAATGTGCCTCTCTGCTCTTCACTGAAAAACTTGGTTCTGCATACATTTTTCGCATACGTTTGCTCCTGCTGGGTTAGCCGAGCAGCAAATTTCTACTTAACCACCTGCTATCATGAGAGACATCAGGGCTGCATCTTTTGAGCCCAGTACTGAGCCTGAAAAGCGTTTCCAACCCCACTTACAAGTGAAACTGGCTAAAATGTGTCTGGCTGCTCTTCACTGAAAAGCTTGGTTCTGCATACATTTTTAGCATACATTTGCTCCTGCTGGGTCAGCCGAGCAGCACAATTCTACTTAACCACCTGCTATCATGAGAGACATCAGGGCTGCATCTTTTGAGCCCAGTACTGAGCCTGAAAAGCGTTTCCCACCCCATTTACAAGTGAAACTTGCTAAATTGTGCCTCTCTGCTCTTCACTGAAAAGCTGATTCTGCGTACATTTTTGGCATAGGTTTGCTCCTGCTGGGTCAGCCGAGCAGCACATTACTTAACCACCTGATATCATGAGAGACATCAGGGCTGCATCTTTTGAGCCCAGTACTGAGCGTGAAAAGCGTTTCCAACCCCACTTACAAGTGAAACTTGCTAAAATGTGCCTGGCTGCTCTTCACTGAAAAGTTGGTTCTGCATACATTTTTAGCATACGTTTGCTCCTGGTGGGACAGCCGAGCAGCAAATTTCTACTTAACCACCTGCTATCATGAGAGACATCAGGGCTGCATCTTTTGAGCCCAGTACTGAGCCTGAAAAGCGTTTCCAACCCCACTTACAAGTGAAACGTGCTAAAATGTGCCTGGCTGCTCTTCACTGAAAAGCTTGGTTCTGCAGACATTTTTAGCATACGTTTGCTCCTGCTGGGTCTGCCGAGCAGCAAATTTCTACTTAACCACCTGCTATCATGAGAGACATCAGGGCTGCATCTTTTGAGCCCAGTACTGAGCCTGAAAAGCATTTCCAACCCCACTTACAAGTGAAACTTGCTAAAATATGCCTGGCTGCTCTTCACTGAAAAGCTTGGTTCTGCATACATTTTTAGCATACGTTTGCTCCTGCTGGGTCAGCCGAGCAGCACATTTCTACTTAACCACCTGCTATCATGAGAGACATCCGGGTTGCATCTTTTGAGCCCATTACTGAGCCTGAAAAGCATTTCCAACCCCACTTACAAGTGAAACTTGCTAAAATGTGCCTCTCTGCTCTTCACTGAAAAGCTTGGTTCTGCATACATTTTTCGCATATGTTTGCTCCTGCTGGGTTAGCCGAGCAGCAAATTTATACTTAACCACCTGCTATCATGAGAGACATCAGGGATGCATCTTTTGAGCCCAGTACTGAGCCTGAAAAGCGTTTCCAACCCCACTTACAAGTGAAACTTGCTAAAATGTGCCTCTCTGCTCTTCACTGAAAAGCTGATTCTGCGTACATTTTTGGCATAGGTTTGCTCCTGCTGGGTCAGCCGAGCAGCACATTACTTAACCACCTGCTATCATGAGAGACATCAGGGCTGCATCTTTTGAGGCCAGTACTAAGCCTGAAAAGCATTTCCAACCCCACCTACAAGTGAAACTTGCTAAAATGTGCCTAGCTGCTCTTCACTGAAAAGCTTGTTTCTGCATACATTTTTGGCATACGTTTGCTCCTGCTGGGTCAGCCGAGCAGCGAATTTCTACTTAACCACCTGCAATCATGAGAGACATCAGGGCTGCATCTTTTGAGCCCAGTACTGAGCCTGAAAAGCGTTTCCAACCCCACTTACAAGTGAAACTTGCTAAAATGTGCCTGGCTGCTATTCACTGAAAAGCTTTGTTCTGCACACATTTTTAGCATACGTTTGCTCCTGCTGGGTCAGCCGAGCAGCAAATTTCTACTTAACTACCTGCTATCATGAGAGACATCAGGGCTGCATCTTTTGAGCCCAGTACTGAGCCTGAAAAGCGTTTCCAACCCCACTTACAAGTGAAACTTGCTAAAATGTGCCTGGCTGCTCTTCACTGAAAAGCTTGGTTCTGCATACATTTTTAGCATACGTTTGCTCCTGCTGGGTCAGCCGAGCAGCAAATTTCTACTTAACCACCTGCTATCATGAGAGACATCAGGGCTGCATCTTTTGAGCCCAGTACTGAGCCTGAAAAGCGTTTCCAACCCCACTTACAAGTGAAACTTGCTAAAATGTGCCTGGCTGCTCTTCACTGAAAAGCTTGGTTCTCCATACATTTTTAGCATACGTTTGCTCCTGCTGGGTCAGCCGAGCAGCAAATTTCTACTTAACCAGCTGCTATCATGAGAGAGATCAAGGCTGCATCTTTTGAGCCCAGTACTGAGCCTGAAAAGCATTTCCAACCCCACTTACAAGTGGAACTTGCTAAAGCTGCTCTTCACTGAAAAGCTTGGTTCTGCACACATTTTTAGCATACGTTTGCTCCTGCTGGGTCAGCCGAGCAGCAAATTTCTACTTAACCACCTGCTATCATGAGAGACATCAGGGCTGCATCTTTTGAGCCCAGTACTGAGCCTGAAAAGCGTTTCCAACCCCACTTACAAGTGAAACTTGCTCAAATGTGCCTGGCTGCTCTTCACTGAAAAGTTGGTTCAGCATACATTTTTAGCATACGTTTGCCCCTGCTGGGTCAGCCGAGCAGCGAATTTCTACTTAACCACCTGCTATCATGAGAGACATCAGGGCTGCATCTTTTGAGCCCAGTACTCAGCCTGAAAAGCGTTTCCAACCCCACTTACAAGTGAAACGTGCTAAAATGTGCCTGGCTGCTCTTCACTGAAAAGCTTGTTTCTGCAGACATTTTTAGCATACGTTTGCTCCTGCTGGGTCAGCCGAGCAGCAAATTTCTACTTAACCACCTGCTATCATGAGAGACATCAGGGCTGCATCTTTTGAGCCCAGTACTGAGCCTGAAAAGCATTTCCAACCCCACTTACAAGTGAAACTTGCTAAAATATGCCTTGCTGCTCTTCACTGAAAAGCTTGGTTCTGCATACATTTTTAGCATACGTTTGCTCCTGCTGGGTCAGCCGAGCAGCATATTTCTACTTAACCACCTGCTATCATGAGAGACATCAGGGCTGCATCTTTTGAGCCCATTACTGAGCCTGAAAAGCATTTCCAACCCCACTTACAAGTGAAACTTGCTAAAATGTGCCTCTCTGCTCTTCACTGAAAAACTTGGTTCTGCATACATTTTTCGCATACGTTTGCTCCTGCTGGGTTAGCCGAGCAGCAAATTTCTACTTAACCACCTGCTATCATGAGAGACATCAGGGCTGCATCTTTTGAGCCCAGTACTGAGCCTGAAAAGCGTTTCCAACCCCACTTACAAGTGAAACTGGCTAAAATGTGTCTGGCTGCTCTTCACTGAAAAGCTTGGTTCTGCATACATTTTTAGCATACATTTGCTCCTGCTGGGTCAGCCGAGCAGCACATTTCTACTTAACCACCTGCTATCATGAGAGACATCAGGGCTGCATCTTTTGAGCCCAGTACTGAGCCTGAAAAGCGTTTCCCACCCCATTTACAAGTGAAACTTGCTAAATTGTGCCTCTCTGCTCTTCACTGAAAAGCTGATTCTGCGTACATTTTTGGCATAGGTTTGCTCCTGCTGGGTCAGCCGAGCAGCACATTACTTAACCACCTGATATCATGAGAGACATCAGGGCTGCATCTTTTGAGCCCAGTACTGAGCGTGAAAAGCGTTTCCAACCCCACTTACAAGTGAAACTTGCTAAAATGTGCCTGGCTGCTCTTCACTGAAAAGTTGGTTCTGCATACATTTTTAGCATACGTTTGCTCCTGGTGGGACAGCCGAGCAGCAAATTTCTACTTAACCACCTGCAATCATGAGAGACATCAGGGCTGCATCTTTTGAGCCCAGTACTGAGCCTGAAAAGCGTTTCCAACCCCACTTACAAGTGAAACTTGCTAAAATGTGCCTGGCTGCTATTCACTGAAAAGCTTTGTTCTGCACACATTTTTAGCATACGTTTGCTCCTGCTGGGTCAGCCGAGCAGCAAATTTCTACTTAACTACCTGCTATCATGAGAGACATCAGGGCTGCATCTTTTGAGCCCAGTACTGAGCCTGAAAAGCGTTTCCAACCCCACTTACAAGTGAAACTTGCTAAAATGTGCCTGGCTGCTCTTCACTGAAAAGCTTGGTTCTGCATACATTTTTAGCATACGTTTGCTCCTGCTGGGTCAGCCGAGCAGCAAATTTCTACTTAACCACCTGCTATCATGAGAGACATCAGGGCTGCATCTTTTGAGCCCAGTACTGAGCCTGAAAAGCGTTTCCAACCCCACTTACAAGTGAAACTTGCTAAAATGTGCCTGGCTGCTCTTCACTGAAAAGCTTGGTTCTCCATACATTTTTAGCATACGTTTGCTCCTGCTGGGTCAGCCGAGCAGCAAATTTCTACTTAACCAGCTGCTATCATGAGAGAGATCAAGGCTGCATCTTTTGAGCCCAGTACTGAGCCTGAAAAGCATTTCCAACCCCACTTACAAGTGGAACTTGCTAAAGCTGCTCTTCACTGAAAAGCTTGGTTCTGCACACATTTTTAGCATACGTTTGCTCCTGCTGGGTCAGCCGAGCAGCAAATTTCTACTTAACCACCTGCTATCATGAGAGACATCAGGGCTGCATCTTTTGAGCCCAGTACTGAGCCTGAAAAGCGTTTCCAACCCCACTTACAAGTGAAACTTGCTCAAATGTGCCTGGCTGCTCTTCACTGAAAAGTTGGTTCAGCATACATTTTTAGCATACGTTTGCCCCTGCTGGGTCAGCCGAGCAGCGAATTTCTACTTAACCACCTGCTATCATGAGAGACATCAGGGCTGCATCTTTTGAGCCCAGTACTCAGCCTGAAAAGCGTTTCCAACCCCACTTACAAGTGAAACGTGCTAAAATGTGCCTGGCTGCTCTTCACTGAAAAGCTTGTTTCTGCAGACATTTTTAGCATACGTTTGCTCCTGCTGGGTCAGCCGAGCAGCAAATTTCTACTTAACCACCTGCTATCATGAGAGACATCAGGGCTGCATCTTTTGAGCCCAGTACTGAGCCTGAAAAGCATTTCCAACCCCACTTACAAGTGAAACTTGCTAAAATATGCCTTGCTGCTCTTCACTGAAAAGCTTGGTTCTGCATACATTTTTAGCATACGTTTGCTCCTGCTGGGTCAGCCGAGCAGCATATTTCTACTTAACCACCTGCTATCATGAGAGACATCAGGGCTGCATCTTTTGAGCCCATTACTGAGCCTGAAAAGCATTTCCAACCCCACTTACAAGTGAAACTTGCTAAAATGTGCCTCTCTGCTCTTCACTGAAAAACTTGGTTCTGCATACATTTTTCGCATACGTTTGCTCCTGCTGGGTTAGCCGAGCAGCAAATTTCTACTTAACCACCTGCTATCATGAGAGACATCAGGGCTGCATCTTTTGAGCCCAGTACTGAGCCTGAAAAGCGTTTCCAACCCCACTTACAAGTGAAACTGGCTAAAATGTGTCTGGCTGCTCTTCACTGAAAAGCTTGGTTCTGCATACATTTTTAGCATACATTTGCTCCTGCTGGGTCAGCCGAGCAGCACATTTCTACTTAACCACCTGCTATCATGAGAGACATCAGGGCTGCATCTTTTGAGCCCAGTACTGAGCCTGAAAAGCGTTTCCCACCCCATTTACAAGTGAAACTTGCTAAATTGTGCCTCTCTGCTCTTCACTGAAAAGCTGATTCTGCGTACATTTTTGGCATAGGTTTGCTCCTGCTGGGTCAGCCGAGCAGCACATTACTTAACCACCTGATATCATGAGAGACATCAGGGCTGCATCTTTTGAGCCCAGTACTGAGCGTGAAAAGCGTTTCCAACCCCACTTACAAGTGAAACTTGCTAAAATGTGCCTGGCTGCTCTTCACTGAAAAGTTGGTTCTGCATACATTTTTAGCATACGTTTGCTCCTGGTGGGACAGCCGAGCAGCAAATTTCTACTTAACCACCTGCTATCATGAGAGACATCAGGGCTGCATCTTTTGAGCCCAGTACTGAGCCTGAAAAGCGTTTCCAACCCCACTTACAAGTGAAACGTGCTAAAATGTGCCTGGCTGCTCTTCACTGAAAAGCTTGGTTCTGCAGACATTTTTAGCATACGTTTGCTCCTGCTGGGTCAGCCGAGCAGCAAATTTCTACTTAACCAGCTGCTATCATGAGAGAGATCAAGGCTGCATCTTTTGAGCCCAGTACTGAGCCTGAAAAGCATTTCCAACCCCACTTACAAGTGGAACTTGCTAAAGCTGCTCTTCACTGAAAAGCTTGGTTCTGCACACATTTTTAGCATACGTTTGCTCCTGCTGGGTCAGCCGAGCAGCAAATTTCTACTTAACCACCTGCTATCATGAGAGACATCAGGGCTGCATCTTTTGAGCCCAGTACTGAGCCTGAAAAGCGTTTCCAACCCCACTTACAAGTGAAACTTGCTCAAATGTGCCTGGCTGCTCTTCACTGAAAAGTTGGTTCAGCATACATTTTTAGCATACGTTTGCCCCTGCTGGGTCAGCCGAGCAGCGAATTTCTACTTAACCACCTGCTATCATGAGAGACATCAGGGCTGCATCTTTTGAGCCCAGTACTCAGCCTGAAAAGCGTTTCCAACCCCACTTACAAGTGAAACGTGCTAAAATGTGCCTGGCTGCTCTTCACTGAAAAGCTTGTTTCTGCAGACATTTTTAGCATACGTTTGCTCCTGCTGGGTCAGCCGAGCAGCAAATTTCTACTTAACCACCTGCTATCATGAGAGACATCAGGGCTGCATCTTTTGAGCCCAGTACTGAGCCTGAAAAGCATTTCCAACCCCACTTACAAGTGAAACTTGCTAAAATATGCCTTGCTGCTCTTCACTGAAAAGCTTGGTTCTGCATACATTTTTAGCATACGTTTGCTCCTGCTGGGTCAGCCGAGCAGCATATTTCTACTTAACCACCTGCTATCATGAGAGACATCAGGGCTGCATCTTTTGAGCCCATTACTGAGCCTGAAAAGCATTTCCAACCCCACTTACAAGTGAAACTTGCTAAAATGTGCCTCTCTGCTCTTCACTGAAAAACTTGGTTCTGCATACATTTTTCGCATACGTTTGCTCCTGCTGGGTTAGCCGAGCAGCAAATTTCTACTTAACCACCTGCTATCATGAGAGACATCAGGGCTGCATCTTTTGAGCCCAGTACTGAGCCTGAAAAGCGTTTCCAACCCCACTTACAAGTGAAACTGGCTAAAATGTGTCTGGCTGCTCTTCACTGAAAAGCTTGGTTCTGCATACATTTTTAGCATACATTTGCTCCTGCTGGGTCAGCCGAGCAGCACATTTCTACTTAACCACCTGCTATCATGAGAGACATCAGGGCTGCATCTTTTGAGCCCAGTACTGAGCCTGAAAAGCGTTTCCCACCCCATTTACAAGTGAAACTTGCTAAATTGTGCCTCTCTGCTCTTCACTGAAAAGCTGATTCTGCGTACATTTTTGGCATAGGTTTGCTCCTGCTGGGTCAGCCGAGCAGCACATTACTTAACCACCTGATATCATGAGAGACATCAGGGCTGCATCTTTTGAGCCCAGTACTGAGCGTGAAAAGCGTTTCCAACCCCACTTACAAGTGAAACTTGCTAAAATGTGCCTGGCTGCTCTTCACTGAAAAGTTGGTTCTGCATACATTTTTAGCATACGTTTGCTCCTGGTGGGACAGCCGAGCAGCAAATTTCTACTTAACCACCTGCTATCATGAGAGACATCAGGGCTGCATCTTTTGAGCCCAGTACTGAGCCTGAAAAGCGTTTCCAACCCCACTTACAAGTGAAACGTGCTAAAATGTGCCTGGCTGCTCTTCACTGAAAAGCTTGGTTCTGCAGACATTTTTAGCATACGTTTGCTCCTGCTGGGTCTGCCGAGCAGCAAATTTCTACTTAACCACCTGCTATCATGAGAGACATCAGGGCTGCATCTTTTGAGCCCAGTACTGAGCCTGAAAAGCATTTCCAACCCCACTTACAAGTGAAACTTGCTAAAATATGCCTGGCTGCTCTTCACTGAAAAGCTTGGTTCTGCATACATTTTTAGCATACGTTTGCTCCTGCTGGGTCAGCCGAGCAGCACATTTCTACTTAACCACCTGCTATCATGAGAGACATCCGGGTTGCATCTTTTGAGCCCATTACTGAGCCTGAAAAGCATTTCCAACCCCACTTACAAGTGAAACTTGCTAAAATGTGCCTCTCTGCTCTTCACTGAAAAGCTTGGTTCTGCATACATTTTTCGCATATGTTTGCTCCTGCTGGGTTAGCCGAGCAGCAAATTTATACTTAACCACCTGCTATCATGAGAGACATCAGGGATGCATCTTTTGAGCCCAGTACTGAGCCTGAAAAGCGTTTCCAACCCCACTTACAAGTGAAACTTGCTAAAATGTGCCTCTCTGCTCTTCACTGAAAAGCTGATTCTGCGTACATTTTTGGCATAGGTTTGCTCCTGCTGGGTCAGCCGAGCAGCACATTACTTAACCACCTGCTATCATGAGAGACATCAGGGCTGCATCTTTTGAGGCCAGTACTAAGCCTGAAAAGCATTTCCAACCCCACCTACAAGTGAAACTTGGTAAAATGTGCCTAGCTGCTCTTCACTGAAAAGCTTGTTTCTGCATACATTTTTGGCATACGTTTGCTCCTGCTGGGTCAGCCGAGCAGCGAATTTCTACTTAACCACCTGCAATCATGAGAGACATCAGGGCTGCATCTTTTGAGCCCAGTACTGAGCCTGAAAAGCGTTTCCAACCCCACTTACAAGTGAAACTTGCTAAAATGTGCCTGGCTGCTATTCACTGAAAAGCTTTGTTCTGCACACATTTTTAGCATACGTTTGCTCCTGCTGGGTCAGCCGAGCAGCAAATTTCTACTTAACTACCTGCTATCATGAGAGACATCAGGGCTGCATCTTTTGAGCCCAGTACTGAGCCTGAAAAGCGTTTCCAACCCCACTTACAAGTGAAACTTGCTAAAATGTGCCTGGCTGCTCTTCACTGAAAAGCTTGGTTCTGCATACATTTTTAGCATACGTTTGCTCCTGCTGGGTCAGCCGAGCAGCAAATTTCTACTTAACCACCTGCTATCATGAGAGACATCAGGCCTGCATCTTTTGAGCCCAGTACTGAGCCTGAAAAGCATTTCCAACCCCACTTACAAGTGAAACTTGCTAAAATGTGCCTGGCTGCTCTTTACTGAAAAGCTTGGTTCTGCATACATTTTTAGCATATGTTTGCTCCTGCTGGGCCAGCCGAGCAGCGAATTTCTACTTAACCACCTGCTATCATGAGAGACATCAGGCCTGCATCTTTTGAGCCCAGTACTAAGCCTGAAAAGCGTTTCCAACCCCACTTACAAGTGAAACTTGCTAAAATGTGCCTCTCTGCTCTTCACTGAAAAGCTGATTCTGCGTACATTTTTGGCATAGGTTTGCTCCTGCTGGGCCAGCCGAGCAGCGAATTTCTGCTTAACCACCTGCTATCATGAGAGACATCAGGGCTGCATCTTTTGAGCCCAGTACTGAGCCTGAAAAGCGTTTCCAACCCCACTTACAAGTGAAACTTGCTAAAATGAGCCTAGCTGCTCTTCACTGAAAAGCTTGGTTCTGCATACATTTTTAGCATACGTTTGCTCCTGCTGGGTCAGCCGAGCAGCAAATTTCTACTTAACCACCTGCTATCATGAGAGACATCAGGGCTGCATCTTTTGAGCCCAGTACTGAGCCTGAAAAGCATTTCCAACCCCACTTACAAGTGAAACTTGCTAAAATGTGCCTGGCTGCTCTTCACTGAAAAGCTTGGTTCTGCATACATTTTTAGCATATGTTTGCTCCTGCTGGGCCAGCCGAGCAGCGAATTTCTACTTAACCACCTGCTATCATGAGAGACATCAGGGCTGCATCTTTTGAGCCCAGTACTAAGCCTGAAAAGCGTTTCCAACCCCACTTACAAGTGAAACTTGCTAAAATGTGCCTCTCTGCTCTTCACTGAAAAGCTGATTCTGCGTACATTTTTGGCATAGGTTTGCTCCTGCTGGGCCAGCCGAGCAGCAATTTCTACTTAACCACCTGCTATCATGAGAGACATCAGGGCTGCATCTTTTGAGCCCAGTACTGAGCCTGAAAAGCGTTTCCAACCCCACTTACAAGTGAAACTTGATAAAATGTGCCTAGCTGCTCTTCACTGAAAAGCTTGTTTCTGCATACATTTTTGGCATACGTTTGCTCCTGCTGGGTCAGCCGAGCAGCGAATTTCTACTTAACCACCTGCTATCATGAGAGAGATCAGGGCTGCATCTTTCGAGCCCAGTACTGAGCTTGAAAAGCATTTCCAACCCTACTTACAAGTGAAACTTGCTAAAATGTGCCTGGCTGCTCTTCACTGAAAAGCTTGGTTCTGCACACATTTTTAGCATACGTTTGCTCCTGCTGGGTCAGCCGAGCAGCAAATTTCTACTTAACCACCTGCTATCATGAGAGACAGGGCTGCATCTTTTGAGCCCAGTACTGAGCCTGAAAAGCGTTTCCAACCCCACTTACAAGTGAAACTGGCTAAAATGTGCCTGGCTGCTCTTCACTGAAAAGCTTGGTTCTGCATACATTTTTAGCATACGTTTGCTCCTGCTGGGTCAGCCGAGCAGCAAATTTCTACTTAACCACCTGCTATCATGAGAGACATCAGGGCTGCATCTTTTGAGCCCAGTACTGAGCCTGAAAAGCGTTTCCCACCCCACTTACAAGTGAAACTTGCTAAATTGTGCCTCTCTGCTCTTCACTGAAAAGCTTGGCTCTGCATACATTTTTGGCATACGTTTGCTCCTGCTGGGTCAGCCGAGCAGCGAATTTCTACTTAACCACCTGCTATCATGAGAGACATCAGGGCTGCATCTTTTGAGCCCAGTACTGAGCCTGAAAAGCGTTTCCAACCCCACTTACAAGTGAAACTTGCTAAAATGTGCCTAGCTGCTCTTCACTGAAAAGCTTGGTTCTGCATACATTTTTAGCATACGTTTGCTCCTGCTGGGTCTGCCGAGCAGCAAATTTCTACTTAACCACCTGCTATCATGAGAGACATCAGGGCTGCATCTTTTGAGCCCAGTACTGAGCCTGAAAAGCATTTCCAACCCCACTTACAAGTGAAACTTGCTAAAATGTGCCTGGCTGCTCTTCACTGAAAAGCTTGGTTCTGCATACATTTTTAGCATATGTTTGCTCCTGCTGGGCCAGCCGAGCAGGGAATTTCTACTTAACCACCTGCTATCATGAGAGACATCAGGGCTGCATCTTTTGAGCCCAGTACTAAGCCTGAAAAGCGTTTCCATTCCCACTTACAAGTGAAACTTGCTAAAATGTGCCTCTCTGCTCTTCACTGAAAAGCTTGGTTCTGCACACATTTTTAGCATACGTTTGCTCCTGCTGGGTCAGCCGAGCAGCAAATTTCTACTTAACCACCTGCTATCATGAGAGACATCAGGGCTGCATCTTTTGAGCCCAGTACTGAGCCTGAAAAGCATTTCCAACCCCACTTACAAGTGAAACTTGCTGAAATGTGCCTAGCTGCTCTTCACTGAAAAGCTTGTTTCTGCATACATTTTTGGCATACGTTTGCTCCTGCTGGGTCAGCCGAGCAGCAAATTTCTACTTAACCACCTGCTATCATGAGAGACATCAGGCCTGCATCTTTTGAGCCCAGTACTGAGCCTGAAAAGCATTTCCAACCCCACTTACAAGTGAAACTTGCTAAAATGTGCCTGGCTGCTCTTTACTGAAAAGCTTGGTTCTGCATACATTTTTAGCATATGTTTGCTCCTGCTGGGCCAGCCGAGCAGCGAATTTCTACTTAACCACCTGCTATCATGAGAGACATCAGGCCTGCATCTTTTGAGCCCAGTACTAAGCCTGAAAAGCGTTTCCAACCCCACTTACAAGTGAAACTTGCTAAAATGTGCCTCTCTGCTCTTCACTGAAAAGCTGATTCTGCGTACATTTTTGGCATAGGTTTGCTCCTGCTGGGCCAGCCGAGCAGCGAATTTCTGCTTAACCACCTGCTATCATGAGAGACATCAGGGCTGCATCTTTTGAGCCCAGTACTGAGCCTGAAAAGCGTTTCCAACCCCACTTACAAGTGAAACTTGCTAAAATGAGCCTAGCTGCTCTTCACTGAAAAGCTTGGTTCTGCATACATTTTTAGCATACGTTTGCTCCTGCTGGGTCAGCCGAGCAGCAAATTTCTACTTAACCACCTGCTATCATGAGAGACATCAGGGCTGCATCTTTTGAGCCCAGTACTGAGCCTGAAAAGCATTTCCAACCCCACTTACAAGTGAAACTTGCTAAAATGTGCCTGGCTGCTCTTCACTGAAAAGCTTGGTTCTGCATACATTTTTAGCATATGTTTGCTCCTGCTGGGCCAGCCGAGCAGCGAATTTCTACTTAACCACCTGCTATCATGAGAGACATCAGGGCTGCATCTTTTGAGCCCAGTACTAAGCCTGAAAAGCGTTTCCAACCCCACTTACAAGTGAAACTTGCTAAAATGTGCCTCTCTGCTCTTCACTGAAAAGCTGATTCTGCGTACATTTTTGGCATAGGTTTGCTCCTGCTGGGCCAGCCGAGCAGCAATTTCTACTTAACCACCTGCTATCATGAGAGACATCAGGGCTGCATCTTTTGAGCCCAGTACTGAGCCTGAAAAGCGTTTCCAACCCCACTTACAAGTGAAACTTGATAAAATGTGCCTAGCTGCTCTTCACTGAAAAGCTTGTTTCTGCATACATTTTTGGCATACGTTTGCTCCTGCTGGGTCAGCCGAGCAGCGAATTTCTACTTAACCACCTGCTATCATGAGAGAGATCAGGGCTGCATCTTTCGAGCCCAGTACTGAGCTTGAAAAGCATTTCCAACCCTACTTACAAGTGAAACTTGCTAAAATGTGCCTGGCTGCTCTTCACTGAAAAGCTTGGTTCTGCACACATTTTTAGCATACGTTTGCTCCTGCTGGGTCAGCCGAGCAGCAAATTTCTACTTAACCACCTGCTATCATGAGAGACAGGGCTGCATCTTTTGAGCCCAGTACTGAGCCTGAAAAGCGTTTCCAACCCCACTTACAAGTGAAACTGGCTAAAATGTGCCTGGCTGCTCTTCACTGAAAAGCTTGGTTCTGCATACATTTTTAGCATACGTTTGCTCCTGCTGGGTCAGCCGAGCAGCAAATTTCTACTTAACCACCTGCTATCATGAGAGACATCAGGGCTGCATCTTTTGAGCCCAGTACTGAGCCTGAAAAGCGTTTCCCACCCCACTTACAAGTGAAACTTGCTAAATTGTGCCTCTCTGCTCTTCACTGAAAAGCTTGGCTCTGCATACATTTTTGGCATACGTTTGCTCCTGCTGGGTCAGCCGAGCAGCGAATTTCTACTTAACCACCTGCTATCATGAGAGACATCAGGGCTGCATCTTTTGAGCCCAGTACTGAGCCTGAAAAGCGTTTCCAACCCCACTTACAAGTGAAACTTGCTAAAATGTGCCTAGCTGCTCTTCACTGAAAAGCTTGGTTCTGCATACATTTTTAGCATACGTTTGCTCCTGCTGGGTCTGCCGAGCAGCAAATTTCTACTTAACCACCTGCTATCATGAGAGACATCAGGGCTGCATCTTTTGAGCCCAGTACTGAGCCTGAAAAGCATTTCCAACCCCACTTACAAGTGAAACTTGCTAAAATGTGCCTGGCTGCTCTTCACTGAAAAGCTTGGTTCTGCATACATTTTTAGCATATGTTTGCTCCTGCTGGGCCAGCCGAGCAGGGAATTTCTACTTAACCACCTGCTATCATGAGAGACATCAGGGCTGCATCTTTTGAGCCCAGTACTAAGCCTGAAAAGCGTTTCCATTCCCACTTACAAGTGAAACTTGCTAAAATGTGCCTCTCTGCTCTTCACTGAAAAGCTGATTCTGCGTACATTTTTGGCATAGGTTTGCTCCTGCTGGGCCAGCCGAGCAGCGAATTTCTACTTAACCACCTGCTATCATGAGAGACATCAGGGCTGCATCTTTTGAGCCCAGTACTGAGCCTGAAAAGCGTTTCCAACCCCACTTACAAGTGAAACTTGCTAAAATGTGCCTAGCTGCTCTTCACTGAAAAGCTTGTTTCTGCATACATTTTTGGCATACGTTTGCTCCTGCTGGGTCAGCCGAGCAGCGAATTTCTACTTAACCACCTGCAGTCATGAGAGACATCAGGGCTGCATCTTTTGAGCCCAGTACTGAGCCTGAAAAGCGTTTCCAACCCCACTTACAAGTGAAACTTGCTAAAATGTGCCTGGCTGCTATTCACTGAAAAGCTTTGTTCTGCACACATTTTTAGCATACGTTTGCTCCTGCTGGGTCAGCCGAGCAGCAAATTTCTACTTAACTACCTGCTATCATGAGAGACATCAGGGCTGCATCTTTTGAGCCCAGTACTGAGCCTGAAAAGCGTTTCCAACCCCACTTACAAGTGAAACTTGCTAAAATGTGCCTGGCTGCTCTTCACTGAAAAGCTTGGTTCTGCATACATTTTTAGCATACGTTTGCTCCTGCTGGGTCAGCCGAGCAGCAAATTTCTACTTAACCACCTGCTATCATGAGAGACATCAGGCCTGCATCTTTTGAGCCCAGTACTGAGCCTGAAAAGCGTTTCCAACCCCACTTACAAGTGAAACTTGCTAAAATGAGCCTAGCTGCTCTTCACTGAAAAGCTTGGTTCTGCATACATTTTTAGCATACGTTTGCTCCTGCTGGGTCAGCCGAGCAGCAAATTTCTACTTAACCACCTGCTATCATGAGAGACATCAGGGCTGCATCTTTTGAGCCCAGTACTGAGCCTGAAAAGCATTTCCAACCCCACTTACAAGTGAAACTTGCTAAAATGTGCCTGGCTGCTCTTCACTGAAAAGCTTGGTTCTGCATACATTTTTAGCATATGTTTGCTCCTGCTGGGCCAGCCGAGCAGCGAATTTCTACTTAACCACCTGCTATCATGAGAGACATCAGGGCTGCATCTTTTGAGCCCAGTACTAAGCCTGAAAAGCGTTTCCAACCCCACTTACAAGTGAAACTTGCTAAAATGTGCCTCTCTGCTCTTCACTGAAAAGCTGATTCTGCGTACATTTTTGGCATAGGTTTGCTCCTGCTGGGCCAGCCGAGCAGCGAATTTCTACTTAACCACCTGCTATCATGAGAGACATCAGGGCTGCATCTTTTGAGCCCAGTACTGAGCCTGAAAAGCGTTTCCAACCCCACTTACAAGTGAAACTTGATAAAATGTGCCTAGCTGCTCTTCACTGAAAAGCTTGTTTCTGCATACATTTTTGGCATACGTTTGCTGCTGCTGGGTCAGCCGAGCAGCGAATTTCTACTTAACCACCTGCTATCATGAGAGAGATCAGGGCTGCATCTTTCGAGCCCAGTACTGAGCTTGAAAAGCATTTCCAACCCTACTTACAAGTGAAACTTGCTAAAATGTGCCTGGCTGCTCTTCACTGAAAAGCTTGGTTCTGCACACATTTTTAGCATACGTTTGCTCCTGCTGGGTCAGCCGAGCAGCAAATTTCTACTTAACCACCTGCTATCATGAGAGACAGGGCTGCATCTTTTGAGCCCAGTACTGAGCCTGAAAAGCGTTTCCAACCCCACTTACAAGTGAAACTGGCTAAAATGTGCCTGGCTGCTCTTCACTGAAAAGCTTGGTTCTGCATACATTTTTAGCATACGTTTGCTCCTGCTGGGTCAGCCGAGCAGCAAATTTCTACTTAACCACCTGCTATCATGAGAGACATCAGGGCTGCATCTTTTGAGCCCAGTACTGAGCCTGAAAAGCGTTTCCAACCCCACTTACAAGTGAAACTTGCTAAATTGTGCCTCTCTGCTCTTCACTGAAAAGCTTGGCTCTGCATACATTTTTGGCATACGTTTGCTCCTGCTGGGTCAGCCGAGCAGCGAATTTCTACTTAACCACCTGCTATCATGAGAGACATCAGGGCTGCATCTTTTGAGCCCAGTACTAAGCCTGAAAAGCGTTTCCAACCCCACTTACAGGTGAAACTTGCTAAAATGTGCCTCTCTGCTCTTCACTGAAAAGCTGATTCTGCGTACTTTTTTGGCATAGGTTTGCTCCTGCTGGGCCAGCCGAGCAGCGAATTTCTACTTAACCACCTGCTATCATGAGAGACATCAGGGCTGCATCTTTTGAGCCCAGTACAGAGCCTGAAAAGCGTTTCCAACCCCACTTACAAGTGAAACTTGCTAAAATGTGCCTAGCTGCTCTTCACTGAAAAGCTTGTTTCTGCATACATTTTTGGCATACGTTTGCTCCTGCTGGGTCAGCCGAGCAGCGAATTTCTACTTAACCACCTGCTATCATGAGAGAGATCAGGGCTGCATCTTTCGAGCCCAGTACTGAGCTTGAAAAGCATTTCCAACCCTACTTACAAGTGAAACTTGCTAAAATGTGCCTGGCTGCTCTTCACTGAAAAGCTTGGTTCTGCACACATTTTTAGCATACGTTTGCTCCTGCTGGGTCAGCCGAGCAGCAAATTTCTACTTAACCACCTGCTATCATGAGAGACAGGGCTGCATCTTTTGAGCCCAGTACTGAGCCTGAAAAGCGTTTCCAACCCCACTTACAAGTGAAACTGGCTAAAATGTGCCTGGCTGCTCTTCACTGAAAAGCTTGGTTCTGCATACATTTTTAGCATACGTTTGCTCCTGCTGGATCAGCCGAGCAGCAAATTTCTACTTAACCACCTGCTATCATGAGAGACATCAGGCCTGCATCTTTTGAGCCCAGTACTGAGCCTGAAAAGCGTTTCCAACCCCACTTACAAGTGAAACTTGCTAAAATGAGCCTAGCTGCTCTTCACTGAAAAGCTTGGTTCTGCATACATTTTTAGCATACGTTTGCTCCTGCTGGGTCAGCCGAGCAGCAAATTTCTACTTAACCACCAGCTATCATGAGAGACATCAGGGCTGCATCTTTTGAGCCCAGTACTGAGCCTGAAAAGCATTTCCAACCCCACTTACAAGTGAAACTTGCTAAAATGTGCCTGGCTGCTCTTCACTGAAAAGCTTGGTTCTGCATACATTTTTAGCTTATGTTTGCTCCTGCTGGGCCAGCCGAGCAGCGAATTTCTACTTAACCACCTGCTATCATGAGAGACATCAGGGCTGCATCTTTTGAGCCCAGTACTAAGCCTGAAAAGCGTTTCCAACCCCACTTACAAGTGAAACTTGCTAAAATGTGCCTCTCTGCTCTTCACTGAAAAGCTGATTCTGCGTACATTTTTGGCATAGGTTTGCTCCTGCTGGGCCAGCCGAGCAGCGAATTTCTACTTAACCACCTGCTATCATGAGAGACATCAGGGCTGCATCTTTTGAGCCCAGTACTGAGCCTGAAAAGCGTTTCCAACCCCACTTACAAGTGAAACTTGATAAAATGTGCCTAGCTGCTCTTCACTGAAAAGCTTGTTTCTGCATACATTTTTGGCATACGTTTGCTCCTGCTGGGTCAGCCGAGCAGCGAATTTCTACTTAACCACCTGCTATCATGAGAGAGATCAGGGCTGCATCTTTCGAGCCCAGTACTGAGCTTGAAAAGCATTTCCAACCCTACTTACAAGTGAAACTTGCTAAAATGTGCCTGGCTGCTCTTCACTGAAAAGCTTGGTTCTGCACACATTTTTAGCATACGTTTGCTCCTGCTGGGTCAGCCGAGCAGCAAATTTCTACTTAACCACCTGCTATCATGAGAGCCAGGGCTGCATCTTTTGAGCCCAGTACTGAGCCTGAAAAGCGTTTCCAACCCCACTTACAAGTGAAACTGGCTAAAATGTGCCTGGCTGCTCTTCACTGAAAAGCTTGGTTCTGCATACATTTTTAGCATACGTTTGCTCCTGCTGGGTCAGCCGAGCAGCAAATTTCTACTTAACCACCTGCTATCATGAGAGACATCAGGGCTGCATCTTTTGAGCCCAGTACTGAGCCTGAAAAGCGTTTCCCACCCCACTTACAAGTGAAACTTGCTAAATTGTGCCTCTCTGCTCTTCACTGAAAAGCTTGGCTCTGCATACATTTTTGGCATACGTTTGCTCCTGCTGGGTCAGCCGAGCAGCGAATTTCTACTTAACCACCTGCTATCATGAGAGACATCAGGGCTGCATCTTTTGAGCCCAGTACTGAGCCTGAAAAGCGTTTCCAACCCCACTTACAAGTGAAACTTGCTAAAATGTGCCTAGCTGCTCTTCACTGAAAAGCTTGGTTCTGCATACATTTTTAGCATACGTTTGCTCCTGCTGGGTCAGCCGAGCAGCAAATTTCTACTTAACCACCTGCTATCATGAGAGACATCAGGGCTGCATCTTTTGAGCCCAGTACTGAGCCTGAAAAGCATTTCCAACCCCACTTACAAGTGAAACTTGCTAAAATGTGCCTGGCTGCTCTTCACTGAAAAGCTTGGTTCTGCATACATTTTTAGCATATGTTTGCTCCTGCTGGGCCAGCCGAGCAGCGAATTTCTACTTAACCACCTGCTATCATGAGAGACATCAGGGCTGCATCTTTTGAGCCCAGTACTAAGCCTGAAAAGCGTTTCCAACCCCACTTACAAGTGAAACTTGCTAAAATGTGCCTCTCTGCTCTTCACTGAAAAGCTGATTCTGCGTACATTTTTGGCATAGGTTTGCTCCTGCTGGGCCAGCCGAGCAGCGAATTTCTACTTAACCACCTGCTATCATGAGAGACATCAGGGCTGCATCTTTTGAGCCCAGTACTGAGCCTGAAAAGCGTTTCCAACCCCACTTACAAGTGAAACTTGCTAAAATGTGCCTAGCTGCTCTTCACTGAAAAGCTTGTTTCTGCATACATTTTTGGCATACGTTTGCTCCTGCTGGGTCAGCCGAGCAGCGAATTTCTACTTAACCACCTGCGATCATGAGAGAGATCAGGGCTGCAACTTTCGAGCCCAGTACTGAGCTTGAAAAGCATTTCCAACCCTACTTACAAGTGAAACTTGCTAAAATGTGCCTGGCTGCTCTTCACTGAAAAGCTTGGTTCTGCACACATTTTTAGCATACGTTTGCTCCTGCTGGGTCAGCCGAGCAGCAAATTTCTACTTAACCACCTGCTATCATGAGAGACAGGGCTGCATCTTTTGAGCCCAGTACTGAGCCTGAAAAGCGTTTCCAACCCCACTTACAAGTGAAACTGGCTAAAATGTGCCTGGCTGCTCTTCACTGAAAAGCTTGGTTCTGCATACATTTTTAGCATACGTTTGCTCCTGCTGGGTCAACCGAGCAGCAAATTTCTACTTAACCACCTGCTATCATGAGAGACATCAGGGCTGCATCTTTTGAGCCCAGTACTGAGCCTGAAAAGCGTTTCCCACCCCACTTACAAGTGAAACTTGCTAAATTGTGCCTCTCTGCTCTTCACTGAAAAGCTTGGCTCTGCATACATTTTTGGCATACGTTTGCTCCTGCTGGGTTAGCCGAGCAGCGAATTTCTACTTAACCACCTGCTATCATGAGAGACATCAGGGCTGCATCTTTTGAGCCCAGTACTGAGCCTGAAAAGTGTTTCCCACCCCACTTACAAGTGAAACTTGCTAAATTGTGCCTCTCTGCTCTTCACTGAAAAGCTTGGCTCTGCATACATTTTTGGCATACGTTTGCTCCTGCTGGGTCAGCCGAGCAGCGAATTTCTACTTAACCACCTGCTATCATGAGAGACACCAGGGCTGCATCTTTTGAGCCCAGTACTGAGCCTGAAAAGCGTTTCCAACCCCACTTACAAGTGAAACTTGCTAAAATGTGCCTAGCTGCTCTTCACTGAAAAGCTTGGTTCTGCATACATTTTTAGCATACGTTTGCTCCTGCTGGGTCAGCCGAGCAGCAAATTTCTACTTAACCACCTGCTATCATGAGAGACATCAGGGCTGCATCTTTTGAGCCCAGTACTGAGCCTGAAAAGCATTTCCAACCCCACTTACAAGTGAAACTTGCTAAAATGTGCCTGGCTGCTCTTCACTGAAAAGCTTGGTTCTGCATACATTTTTAGCATATGTTTGCTCCTGCTGGGCCAGCCGAGCAGCGAATTTCTACTTAACCACCTGCTATCATGAGAGACAGGGCTGCATCTTTTGAGCCCAGTACTGAGCCTGAAAAGCGTTTCCAACCCCACTTACAAGTGAAACTGGCTAAAATGTGCCTGGCTGCTCTTCACTGAAAAGCTTGGTTCTGCATACATTTTTAGCATACGTTTGCTCCTGCTGGGTCAGCCGAGCAGCAAATTTCTACTTAACCACCTGCTATCATGAGAGACATCAGGGCTGCATCTTTTGAGCCCAGTACTGAGCCTGAAAAGCGTTTCCCACCCCACTTACAAGTGAAACTTGCTAAATTGTGCCTCTCTGCTCTTCACTGAAAAGCTTGGCTCTGCATACATTTTTGGCATACGTTTGCTCCTGCTGGGTCAGCCGAGCAGCGAATTTCTACTTAACCACCTGCTATCATGAGAGACATCAGGGCTGCATCTTTTGAGCCCAGTACTAAGCCTGAAAAGCGTTTCCAACCCCACTTACAGGTGAAACTTGCTAAAATGTGCCTCTCTGCTCTTCACTGAAAAGCTGATTCTGCGTACTTTTTTGGCATAGGTTTGCTCCTGCTGGGCCAGCCGAGCAGCGAATTTCTACTTAACCACCTGCTATCATGAGAGACATCAGGGCTGCATCTTTTGAGCCCAGTACAGAGCCTGAACAGCGTTTCCAACCCCACTTACAAGTGAAACTTGCTAAAATGTGCCTAGCTGCTCTTCACTGAAAAGCTTGTTTCTGCATACATTTTTGGCATACGTTTGCTCCTGCTGGGTCAGCCGAGCAGCGAATTTCTACTTAACCACCTGCTATCATGAGAGAGATCAGGGCTGCATCTTTCGAGCCCAGTACTGAGCTTGAAAAGCATTTCCAACCCTACTTACAAGTGAAACTTGCTAAAATGTGCCTGGCTGCTCTTCACTGAAAAGCTTGGTTCTGCACACATTTTTAGCATACGTTTGCTCCTGCTGGGTCAGCCGAGCAGCAAATTTCTACTTAACCACCTGCTATCATGAGAGACAGGGCTGCATCTTTTGAGCCCAGTACTGAGCCTGAAAAGCGTTTCCAACCCCACTTACAAGTGAAACTGGCTAAAATGTGCCTGGCTGCTCTTCACTGAAAAGCTTGGTTCTGCATACATTTTTAGCATACGTTTGCTCCTGCTGGGTCAGCCGAGCAGCAAATTTCTACTTAACCACCTGCTATCATGAGAGACATCAGGCCTGCATCTTTTGAGCCCAGTACTGAGCCTGAAAAGCGTTTCCAACCCCACTTACAAGTGAAACTTGCTAAAATGTGCCTGGCTGCTCTTCACTGAAAAGCTTGGTTCTGCATACATTTTTAGCATACGTTTGCTCCTGCTGGGTCAGCCGAGCAGCAAATTTCTACTTAACCACCTGCTATCATGAGAGACATCAGGCCTGCATCTTTTGAGCCCAGTACTGAGCCTGAAAAGCGTTTCCAACCCCACTTACAAGTGAAACTTGCTAAAATGAGCCTAGCTGCTCTTCACTGAAAAGCTTGGTTCTGCATACATTTTTAGCATACGTTTGCTCCTGCTGGGTCAGCCGAGCAGCAAATTTCTACTTAACCACCAGCTATCATGAGAGACATCAGGGCTGCATCTTTTGAGCCCAGTACTGAGCCTGAAAAGCATTTCCAACCCCACTTACAAGTGAAACTTGCTAAAATGTGCCTGGCTGCTCTTCACTGAAAAGCTTGGTTCTGCATACATTTTTAGCATATGTTTGCTCCTGCTGGGCCAGCCGAGCAGCGAATTTCTACTTAACCACCTGCTATCATGAGAGACATCAGGGCTGCATCTTTTGAGCCCAGTACTAAGCCTGAAAAGCGTTTCCAACCCCACTTACAAGTGAAACTTGCTAAAATGTGCCTCTCTGCTCTTCACTGAAAAGCTGATTCTGCGTACATTTTTGGCATAGGTTTGCTCCTGCTGGGCCAGCCGAGCAGCGAATTTCTACTTAACCACCTGCTATCATGAGAGACATCAGGGCTGCATCTTTTGAGCCCAGTACTGAGCCTGAAAAGCGTTTCCAACCCCACTTACAAGTGAAACTTGATAAAATGTGCCTAGCTGCTCTTCACTGAAAAGCTTGTTTCTGCATACATTTTTGGCATACGTTTGCTCCTGCTGGGTCAGCCGAGCAGCGAATTTCTACTTAACCACCTGCTATCATGAGAGAGATCAGGGCTGCATCTTTCGAGCCCAGTACTGAGCTTGAAAAGCATTTCCAACCCTACTTACAAGTGAAACTTGCTAAAATGTGCCTGGCTGCTCTTCACTGTAAAGCTTGGTTCTGCACACATTTTTAGCATACGTTTGCTCCTGCTGGGTCAGCCGAGCAGCAAATTTCTACTTAACCACCTGCTATCATGAGAGACAGGGCTGCATCTTTTGAGCCCAGTACTGAGCCTGAAAAGCGTTTCCAACCCCACTTACAAGTGAAACTGGCTAAAATGTGCCTGGCTGCTCTTCACTGAAAAGCTTGGTTCTGCATACATTTTTAGCATACGTTTGCTCCTGCTGGGTCAGCCGAGCAGCAAATTTCTACTTAACCACCTGCTATCATGAGAGACATCAGGGCTGCATCTTTTGAGCCCAGTACTGAGCCTGAAAAGCGTTTCCCACCCCACTTACAAGTGAAACTTGCTAAATTGTGCCTCTCTGCTCTTCACTGAAAAGCTTGGCTCTGCATACATTTTTGGCATACGTTTGCTCCTGCTGGGTCAGCCGAGCAGCGAATTTCTACTTAACCACCTGCTATCATGAGAGACATCAGGGCTGCATCTTTTGAGCCCAGTACTGAGCCTGAAAAGCGTTTCCAACCCCACTTACAAGTGAAACTTGCTAAAATGTGCCTAGCTGCTCTTCACTGAAAAGCTTGGTTCTGCATACATTTTTAGCATACGTTTGCTCCTGCTGGGTCAGCCGAGCAGCAAATTTCTACTTAACCACCTGCTATCATGAGAGACATCAGGGCTGCATCTTTTGAGCCCAGTTCTGAGCCTGAAAAGCATTTCCAACCCCACTTACAAGTGAAACTTGCTAAAATGTGCCTGGCTGCTCTTCACTGAAAAGCTTGGTTCTGCATACATTTTTAGCATATGTTTGCTCCTGCTGGGCCAGCCGAGCAGCGAATTTCTACTTAACCACCTGCTATCATGAGAGACATCAGGGCTGCATCTTTTGAGCCCAGTACTAAGCCTGAAAAGCGTTTCCAACCCCACTTACAAGTGAAACTTGCTAAAATGTGCCTCTCTGCTCTTCACTGAAAAGCTGATTCTGCGTACATTTTTGGCATAGGTTTGCTCCTGCTGGGCCAGCCGAGCAGCGAATTTCTACTTAACCACCTGCTATCATGAGAGACATCAGGGCTGCATCTTTTGAGCCCAGTACTGAGCCTGAAAAGCGTTTCCAACCCCACTTACAAGTGAAACTTGCTAAAATGTGCCTAGCTGCTCTTCACTGAAAAGCTTGTTTCTGCATACATTTTTGGCATACGTTTGCTCCTGCTGGGTCAGCCGAGCAGCGAATTTCTACTTAACCACCTGCGATCATGAGAGAGATCAGGGCTGCAACTTTCGAGCCCAGTACTGAGCTTGAAAAGCATTTCCAACCCTACTTACAAGTGAAACTTGCTAAAATGTGCCTGGCTGCTCTTCACTGAAAAGCTTGGTTCTGCACACATTTTTAGCATACGTTTGCTCCTGCTGGGTCAGCCGAGCAGCAAATTTCTACTTAACCACCTGCTATCATGAGAGACAGGGCTGCATCTTTTGAGCCCAGTACTGAGCCTGAAAAGCGTTTCCAACCCCACTTACAAGTGAAACTGGCTAAAATGTGCCTGGCTGCTCTTCACTGAAAAGCTTGGTTCTGCATACATTTTTAGCATACGTTTGCTCCTGCTGGGTCAGCCGAGCAGCAAATTTCTACTTAACCACCTGCTATCATGAGAGACATCAGGGCTGCATCTTTTGAGCCCAGTACTGAGCCTGAAAAGCGTTTCCCACCCCACTTACAAGTGAAACTTGCTAAATTGTGCCTCTCTGCTCTTCACTGAAAAGCTTGGCTCTGCATACATTTTTGGCATACGTTTGCTCCTGCTGGGTTAGCCGAGCAGCGAATTTCTACTTAACCACCTGCTATCATGAGAGACATCAGGGCTGCATCTTTTGAGCCCAGTACTGAGCCTGAAAAGTGTTTCCCACCCCACTTACAAGTGAAACTTGCTAAATTGTGCCTCTCTGCTCTTCACTGAAAAGCTGATTCTGCGTACATTTTTGGCATAGGTTTGCTCCTGCTGGGCCAGCCGAGCAGCGAATTTCTACTTAACCACCTGCTATCATGAGAGACATCAGGGCTGCATCTTTTGAGCCCAGTACTGAGCCTGAAAAGCGTTTCCAACCCCACTTACAAGTGAAACTTGCTAAAATGTGCCTAGCTGCTCTTCACTGAAAAGCTTGTTTCTGCATACATTTTTGGCATACGTTTGCTCCTGCTGGGTCAGCCGAGCAGCGAATTTCTACTTAACCACCTGCAATCATGAGAGACATCAGGGCTGCATCTTTTGAGCCCAGTACTGAGCCTGAAAAGCGTTTCCAACCCCACTTACAAGTGAAACTTGCTAAAATGTGCCTGGCTGCTATTCACTGAAAAGCTTTGTTCTGCACACATTTTTAGCATACGTTTGCTCCTGCTGGGTCAGCCGAGCAGCAAATTTCTACTTAACTACCTGCTATCATGAGAGACATCAGGGCTGCATCTTTTGAGCCCAGTACTGAGCCTGAAAAGCGTTTCCAACCCCACTTACAAGTGAAACTTGCTAAAATGTGCCTGGCTGCTCTTCACTGAAAAGCTTGGTTCTGCATACATTTTTAGCATACGTTTGCTCCTGCTGGGTCAGCCGAGCAGCAAATTTCTACTTAACCACCTGCTATCATGAGAGACATCAGGCCTGCATCTTTTGAGCCCAGTACTGAGCCTGAAAAGCGTTTCCAACCCCACTTACAAGTGAAACTTGCTAAAATGAGCCTAGCTGCTCTTCACTGAAAAGCTTGGTTCTGCATACATTTTTAGCATACGTTTGCTCCTGCTGGGTCAGCCGAGCAGCAAATTTCTACTTAACCACCTGCTATCATGAGAGACATCAGGGCTGCATCTTTTGAGCCCAGTACTGAGCCTGAAAAGCATTTCCAACCCCACTTACAAGTGAAACTTGCTAAAATGTGCCTGGCTGCTCTTCACTGAAAAGCTTGGTTCTGCATACATTTTTAGCATATGTTTGCTCCTGCTGGGCCAGCCGAGCAGCGAATTTCTACTTAACCACCTGCTATCATGAGAGACATCAGGGCTGCATCTTTTGAGCCCAGTACTAAGCCTGAAAAGCGTTTCCAACCCCACTTACAAGTGAAACTTGCTAAAATGTGCCTCTCTGCTCTTCACTGAAAAGCTGATTCTGCGTACATTTTTGGCATAGGTTTGCTCCTGCTGGGCCAGCCGAGCAGCGAATTTCTACTTAACCACCTGCTATCATGAGAGACATCAGGGCTGCATCTTTTGAGCCCAGTACTGAGCCTGAAAAGCGTTTCCAACCCCACTTACAAGTGAAACTTGATAAAATGTGCCTAGCTGCTCTTCACTGAAAAGCTTGTTTCTGCATACATTTTTGGCATACGTTTGCTCCTGCTGGGTCAGCCGAGCAGCGAATTTCTACTTAACCACCTGCTATCATGAGAGAGATCAGGCTGCATCTTTCGAGCCCAGTACTGAGCTTGAAAAGCATTTCCAACCCTACTTACAAGTGAAACTTGCTAAAATGTGCCTGGCTGCTCTTCACTGAAAAGCTTGGTTCTGCACACATTTTTAGCATACGTTTGCTCCTGCTGGGTCAGCCGGAGCAGCAAATTTCTACTTAACCACCTGCTATCATGAGAGACAGGGCTGCATCTTTTGAGCCCAGTACTGAGCCTGAAAAGCGTTTCCAACCCCACTTACAAGTGAAACTGGCTAAAATGTGCCCTGCTCTTCACTGAAAAGCTTGGTTCTGCATACATTTTTAGCATACGTTTGCTCCTGCTGGGTCAGCCGAGCAGCAAATTTCTACTTAACCACCTGCTATCATGAGAGACATCAGGGCTGCATCTTTTGAGCCCAGTACTGAGCCTGAAAAGCGTTTCCAACCCCACTTACAAGTGAAACTTGCTAAATTGTGCCTCTCTGCTCTTCACTGAAAAGCTTGGCTCTGCATACATTTTTGGCATACGTTTGCTCCTGCTGGGTCAGCCGAGCAGCGAATTTCTACTTAACCACCTGCTATCATGAGAGACATCAGGGCTGCATCTTTTGAGCCCAGTACTAAGCCTGAAAAGCGTTTCCAACCCCACTTACAGGTGAAACTTGCTAAAATGTGCCTCTCTGCTCTTCACTGAAAAGCTGATTCTGCGTACTTTTTTGGCATAGGTTTGCTCCTGCTGGGCCAGCCGAGCAGCGAATTTCTACTTAACCACCTGCTATCATGAGAGACATCAGGGCTGCATCTTTTGAGCCCAGTACAGAGCCTGAAAAGCGTTTCCAACCCCACTTACAAGTGAAACTTGCTAAAATGTGCCTAGCTGCTCTTCACTGAAAAGCTTGTTTCTGCATACATTTTTGGCATACGTTTGCTCCTGCTGGGTCAGCCGAGCAGCGAATTTCTACTTAACCACCTGCTATCATGAGAGAGATCAGGGCTGCATCTTTCGAGCCCAGTACTGAGCTTGAAAAGCATTTCCAACCCTACTTACAAGTGAAACTTGCTAAAATGTGCCTGGCTGCTCTTCACTGAAAAGCTTGGTTCTGCACACATTTTTAGCATACGTTTGCTCCTGCTGGGTCAGCCGAGCAGCAAATTTCTACTTAACCACCTGCTATCATGAGAGACAGGGCTGCATCTTTTGAGCCCAGTACTGAGCCTGAAAAGCGTTTCCAACCCCACTTACAAGTGAAACTGGCTAAAATGTGCCTGGCTGCTCTTCACTGAAAAGCTTGGTTCTGCATACATTTTTAGCATACGTTTGCTCCTGCTGGATCAGCCGAGCAGCAAATTTCTACTTAACCACCTGCTATCATGAGAGACATCAGGCCTGCATCTTTTGAGCCCAGTACTGAGCCTGAAAAGCGTTTCCAACCCCACTTACAAGTGAAACTTGCTAAAATGTGCCTGGCTGCTCTTCACTGAAAAGCTTGGTTCTGCATACATTTTTAGCATACGTTTGCTCCTGCTGGGTCAGCCGAGCAGCAAATTTCTACTTAACCACCTGCTATCATGAGAGACATCAGGCCTGCATCTTTTGAGCCCAGTACTGAGCCTGAAAAGCGTTTCCAACCCCACTTACAAGTGAAACTTGCTAAAATGAGCCTAGCTGCTCTTCACTGAAAAGCTTGGTTCTGCATACATTTTTAGCATACGTTTGCTCCTGCTGGGTCAGCCGAGCAGCAAATTTCTACTTAACCACCAGCTATCATGAGAGACATCAGGGCTGCATCTTTTGAGCCCAGTACTGAGCCTGAAAAGCATTTCCAACCCCACTTACAAGTGAAACTTGCTAAAATGTGCCTGGCTGCTCTTCACTGAAAAGCTTGGTTCTGCATACATTTTTAGCTTATGTTTGCTCCTGCTGGGCCAGCCGAGCAGCGAATTTCTACTTAACCACCTGCTATCATGAGAGACATCAGGGCTGCATCTTTTGAGCCCAGTACTAAGCCTGAAAAGCGTTTCCAACCCCACTTACAAGTGAAACTTGCTAAAATGTGCCTCTCTGCTCTTCACTGAAAAGCTGATTCTGCGTACATTTTTGGCATAGGTTTGCTCCTGCTGGGCCAGCCGAGCAGCGAATTTCTACTTAACCACCTGCTATCATGAGAGACATCAGGGCTGCATCTTTTGAGCCCAGTACTGAGCCTGAAAAGCGTTTCCAACCCCACTTACAAGTGAAACTTGATAAAATGTGCCTAGCTGCTCTTCACTGAAAAGCTTGTTTCTGCATACATTTTTGGCATACGTTTGCTCCTGCTGGGTCAGCCGAGCAGCGAATTTCTACTTAACCACCTGCTATCATGAGAGAGATCAGGGCTGCATCTTTCGAGCCCAGTACTGAGCTTGAAAAGCATTTCCAACCCTACTTACAAGTGAAACTTGCTAAAATGTGCCTGGCTGCTCTTCACTGAAAAGCTTGGTTCTGCACACATTTTTAGCATACGTTTGCTCCTGCTGGGTCAGCCGAGCAGCAAATTTCTACTTAACCACCTGCTATCATGAGAGCCAGGGCTGCATCTTTTGAGCCCAGTACTGAGCCTGAAAAGCGTTTCCAACCCCACTTACAAGTGAAACTGGCTAAAATGTGCCTGGCTGCTCTTCACTGAAAAGCTTGGTTCTGCATACATTTTTAGCATACGTTTGCTCCTGCTGGGTCAGCCGAGCAGCAAATTTCTACTTAACCACCTGCTATCATGAGAGACATCAGGGCTGCATCTTTTGAGCCCAGTACTGAGCCTGAAAAGCGTTTCCCACCCCACTTACAAGTGAAACTTGCTAAATTGTGCCTCTCTGCTCTTCACTGAAAAGCTTGGCTCTGCATACATTTTTGGCATACGTTTGCTCCTGCTGGGTCAGCCGAGCAGCGAATTTCTACTTAACCACCTGCTATCATGAGAGACATCAGGGCTGCATCTTTTGAGCCCAGTACTGAGCCTGAAAAGCGTTTCCAACCCCACTTACAAGTGAAACTTGCT
Source organism: Lissotriton helveticus (assembly GCF_964261635.1). Classification (NCBI taxonomy): domain Eukaryota; kingdom Metazoa; phylum Chordata; class Amphibia; order Caudata; family Salamandridae; genus Lissotriton; species Lissotriton helveticus. The sequence goes on along the minus strand of NC_136065.1, from coordinate 743,700,612 downwards.
AAAATGTGCCTAGCTGCTCTTCACTGAAAAGCTTGGTTCTGCATACATTTTTAGCATACGTTTGCTCCTGCTGGGTCAGCCGAGCAGCAAATTTCTACTTAACCACCTGCTATCATGAGAGACATCAGGGCTGCATCTTTTGAGCCCAGTACTGAGCCTGAAAAGCATTTCCAACCCCACTTACAAGTGAAACTTGCTAAAATGTGCCTGGCTGCTCTTCACTGAAAAGCTTGGTTCTGCATACATTTTTAGCATATGTTTGCTCCTGCTGGGCCAGCCGAACAGCGAATTTCTACTTAACCACCTGCTATCATGAGAGACATCAGGGCTGCATCTTTTGAGCCCAGTACTAAGCCTGAAAAGCGTTTCCAACCCCACTTACAAGTGAAACTTGCTAAAATGTGCCTCTCTGCTCTTCACTGAAAGCTGATTCTGCGTACATTTTTGGCATAGGTTTGCTCCTGCTGGGCCAGCCGAGCAGCGAATTTTCTACTTAACCACCTGCTATCATGAGAGACATCAGGGCTGCATTCTTTTGAGCCAGTACTGAGCCTGAAAAGCGTTTCCAACCCCACTTACAAGTGAAACTTGCTAAAATGTTGCCTAGCTGCTCTTCACTGAAAAGCTTGTTTCTGCATACATTTTTGGCATACGTTTGCTCCTGCTGGGTCAGCCGAGCAGCGAATTTCTACTTAACCACTGCGATCATGAGAGAGATCAGGGCTGCAACTTTCGAGCCCAGTACTGAGCTTGAAAAGCATTTCCAACCCTACTTACAAGTGAAACTTGCTAAAATGTGCCTGGCTGCTCTTCACTGAAAAGCTTGGTTCTGCACACATTTTTAGCATACGTTTGCTCCTGCTGGGTCAGCCGAGCAGCAAATTTCTACTTAACCACCTGCTATCATGAGAGACAGGGCTGCATCTTTTGAGCCCAGTACTGAGCCTGAAAAGCGTTTCCAACCCCACTTACAAGTGAAACTGGCTAAAATGTGCCTGGCTGCTCTTCACTGAAAAGCTTGGTTCTGCATACATTTTTAGCATACGTTTGCTCCTGCTGGGTCAACCGAGCAGCAAATTTCTACTTAACCACCTGCTATCATGAGAGACATCAGGGCTGCATCTTTTGAGCCCAGTACTGAGCCTGAAAAGCGTTTCCCACCCCACTTACAAGTGAAACTTGCTAAATTGTGCCTCTCTGCTCTTCACTGAAAAGCTTGGCTCTGCATACATTTTTGGCATACGTTTGCTCCTGCTGGGTTAGCCGAGCAGCGAATTTCTACTTAACCACCTGCTATCATGAGAGACATCAGGGCTGCATCTTTTGAGCCCAGTACTGAGCCTGAAAAGTGTTTCCCACCCCACTTACAAGTGAAACTTGCTAAATTGTGCCTCTCTGCTCTTCACTGAAAAGCTTGGCTCTGCATACATTTTTGGCATACGTTTGCTCCTGCTGGGTCAGCCGAGCAGCGAATTTCTACTTAACCACCTGCTATCATGAGAGACACCAGGGCTGCATCTTTTGAGCCCAGTACTGAGCCTGAAAAGCGTTTCCAACCCCACTTACAAGTGAAACTTGCTAAAATGTGCCTAGCTGCTCTTCACTGAAAAGCTTGGTTCTGCATACATTTTTAGCATACGTTTGCTCCTGCTGGGTCAGCCGAGCAGCAAATTTCTACTTAACCACCTGCTATCATGAGAGACATCAGGGCTGCATCTTTTGAGCCCAGTACTGAGCCTGAAAAGCATTTCCAACCCCACTTACAAGTGAAACTTGCTAAAATGTGCCTGGCTGCTCTTCACTGAAAAGCTTGGTTCTGCATACATTTTTAGCATATGTTTGCTCCTGCTGGGCCAGCCGAGCAGCGAATTTCTACTTAACCACCTGCTATCATGAGAGACAGGGCTGCATCTTTTGAGCCCAGTACTGAGCCTGAAAAGCGTTTCCAACCCCACTTACAAGTGAAACTGGCTAAAATGTGCCTGGCTGCTCTTCACTGAAAAGCTTGGTTCTGCATACATTTTTAGCATACGTTTGCTCCTGCTGGGTCAGCCGAGCAGCAAATTTCTACTTAACCACCTGCTATCATGAGAGACATCAGGGCTGCATCTTTTGAGCCCAGTACTGAGCCTGAAAAGCGTTTCCCACCCCACTTACAAGTGAAACTTGCTAAATTGTGCCTCTCTGCTCTTCACTGAAAAGCTTGGCTCTGCATACATTTTTGGCATACGTTTGCTCCTGCTGGGTCAGCCGAGCAGCGAATTTCTACTTAACCACCTGCTATCATGAGAGACATCAGGGCTGCATCTTTTGAGCCCAGTACTAAGCCTGAAAAGCGTTTCCAACCCCACTTACAGGTGAAACTTGCTAAAATGTGCCTCTCTGCTCTTCACTGAAAAGCTGATTCTGCGTACTTTTTTGGCATAGGTTTGCTCCTGCTGGGCCAGCCGAGCAGCGAATTTCTACTTAACCACCTGCTATCATGAGAGACATCAGGGCTGCATCTTTTGAGCCCAGTACAGAGCCTGAACAGCGTTTCCAACCCCACTTACAAGTGAAACTTGCTAAAATGTGCCTAGCTGCTCTTCACTGAAAAGCTTGTTTCTGCATACATTTTTGGCATACGTTTGCTCCTGCTGGGTCAGCCGAGCAGCGAATTTCTACTTAACCACCTGCTATCATGAGAGAGATCAGGGCTGCATCTTTCGAGCCCAGTACTGAGCTTGAAAAGCATTTCCAACCCTACTTACAAGTGAAACTTGCTAAAATGTGCCTGGCTGCTCTTCACTGAAAAGCTTGGTTCTGCACACATTTTTAGCATACGTTTGCTCCTGCTGGGTCAGCCGAGCAGCAAATTTCTACTTAACCACCTGCTATCATGAGAGACAGGGCTGCATCTTTTGAGCCCAGTACTGAGCCTGAAAAGCGTTTCCAACCCCACTTACAAGTGAAACTGGCTAAAATGTGCCTGGCTGCTCTTCACTGAAAAGCTTGGTTCTGCATACATTTTTAGCATACGTTTGCTCCTGCTGGGTCAGCCGAGCAGCAAATTTCTACTTAACCACCTGCTATCATGAGAGACATCAGGCCTGCATCTTTTGAGCCCAGTACTGAGCCTGAAAAGCGTTTCCAACCCCACTTACAAGTGAAACTTGCTAAAATGTGCCTGGCTGCTCTTCACTGAAAAGCTTGGTTCTGCATACATTTTTAGCATACGTTTGCTCCTGCTGGGTCAGCCGAGCAGCAAATTTCTACTTAACCACCTGCTATCATGAGAGACATCAGGCCTGCATCTTTTGAGCCCAGTACTGAGCCTGAAAAGCGTTTCCAACCCCACTTACAAGTGAAACTTGCTAAAATGAGCCTAGCTGCTCTTCACTGAAAAGCTTGGTTCTGCATACATTTTTAGCATACGTTTGCTCCTGCTGGGTCAGCCGAGCAGCAAATTTCTACTTAACCACCAGCTATCATGAGAGACATCAGGGCTGCATCTTTTGAGCCCAGTACTGAGCCTGAAAAGCATTTCCAACCCCACTTACAAGTGAAACTTGCTAAAATGTGCCTGGCTGCTCTTCACTGAAAAGCTTGGTTCTGCATACATTTTTAGCATATGTTTGCTCCTGCTGGGCCAGCCGAGCAGCGAATTTCTACTTAACCACCTGCTATCATGAGAGACATCAGGGCTGCATCTTTTGAGCCCAGTACTAAGCCTGAAAAGCGTTTCCAACCCCACTTACAAGTGAAACTTGCTAAAATGTGCCTCTCTGCTCTTCACTGAAAAGCTGATTCTGCGTACATTTTTGGCATAGGTTTGCTCCTGCTGGGCCAGCCGAGCAGCGAATTTCTACTTAACCACCTGCTATCATGAGAGACATCAGGGCTGCATCTTTTGAGCCCAGTACTGAGCCTGAAAAGCGTTTCCAACCCCACTTACAAGTGAAACTTGATAAAATGTGCCTAGCTGCTCTTCACTGAAAAGCTTGTTTCTGCATACATTTTTGGCATACGTTTGCTCCTGCTGGGTCAGCCGAGCAGCGAATTTCTACTTAACCACCTGCTATCATGAGAGAGATCAGGGCTGCATCTTTCGAGCCCAGTACTGAGCTTGAAAAGCATTTCCAACCCTACTTACAAGTGAAACTTGCTAAAATGTGCCTGGCTGCTCTTCACTGAAAAGCTTGGTTCTGCACACATTTTTAGCATACGTTTGCTCCTGCTGGGTCAGCCGAGCAGCAAATTTCTACTTAACCACCTGCTATCATGAGAGACAGGGCTGCATCTTTTGAGCCCAGTACTGAGCCTGAAAAGCGTTTCCAACCCCACTTACAAGTGAAACTGGCTAAAATGTGCCTGGCTGCTCTTCACTGAAAAGCTTGGTTCTGCATACATTTTTAGCATACGTTTGCTCCTGCTGGGTCAGCCGAGCAGCAAATTTCTACTTAACCACCTGCTATCATGAGAGACATCAGGGCTGCATCTTTTGAGCCCAGTACTGAGCCTGAAAAGCGTTTCCCACCCCACTTACAAGTGAAACTTGCTAAATTGTGCCTCTCTGCTCTTCACTGAAAAGCTTGGCTCTGCATACATTTTTGGCATACGTTTGCTCCTGCTGGGTCAGCCGAGCAGCGAATTTCTACTTAACCACCTGCTATCATGAGAGACATCAGGGCTGCATCTTTTGAGCCCAGTACTGAGCCTGAAAAGCGTTTCCAACCCCACTTACAAGTGAAACTTGCTAAAATGTGCCTAGCTGCTCTTCACTGAAAAGCTTGGTTCTGCATACATTTTTAGCATACGTTTGCTCCTGCTGGGTCAGCCGAGCAGCAAATTTCTACTTAACCACCTGCTATCATGAGAGACATCAGGGCTGCATCTTTTGAGCCCAGTTCTGAGCCTGAAAAGCATTTCCAACCCCACTTACAAGTGAAACTTGCTAAAATGTGCCTGGCTGCTCTTCACTGAAAAGCTTGGTTCTGCATACATTTTTAGCATATGTTTGCTCCTGCTGGGCCAGCCGAGCAGCGAATTTCTACTTAACCACCTGCTATCATGAGAGACATCAGGGCTGCATCTTTTGAGCCCAGTACTAAGCCTGAAAAGCGTTTCCAACCCCACTTACAAGTGAAACTTGCTAAAATGTGCCTCTCTGCTCTTCACTGAAAAGCTGATTCTGCGTACATTTTTGGCATAGGTTTGCTCCTGCTGGGCCAGCCGAGCAGCGAATTTCTACTTAACCACCTGCTATCATGAGAGACATCAGGGCTGCATCTTTTGAGCCCAGTACTGAGCCTGAAAAGCGTTTCCAACCCCACTTACAAGTGAAACTTGCTAAAATGTGCCTAGCTGCTCTTCACTGAAAAGCTTGTTTCTGCATACATTTTTGGCATACGTTTGCTCCTGCTGGGTCAGCCGAGCAGCGAATTTCTACTTAACCACCTGCGATCATGAGAGAGATCAGGGCTGCAACTTTCGAGCCCAGTACTGAGCTTGAAAAGCATTTCCAACCCTACTTACAAGTGAAACTTGCTAAAATGTGCCTGGCTGCTCTTCACTGAAAAGCTTGGTTCTGCACACATTTTTAGCATACGTTTGCTCCTGCTGGGTCAGCCGAGCAGCAAATTTCTACTTAACCACCTGCTATCATGAGAGACAGGGCTGCATCTTTTGAGCCCAGTACTGAGCCTGAAAAGCGTTTCCAACCCCACTTACAAGTGAAACTGGCTAAAATGTGCCTGGCTGCTCTTCACTGAAAAGCTTGGTTCTGCATACATTTTTAGCATACGTTTGCTCCTGCTGGGTCAGCCGAGCAGCAAATTTCTACTTAACCACCTGCTATCATGAGAGACATCAGGGCTGCATCTTTTGAGCCCAGTACTGAGCCTGAAAAGCGTTTCCCACCCCACTTACAAGTGAAACTTGCTAAATTGTGCCTCTCTGCTCTTCACTGAAAAGCTTGGCTCTGCATACATTTTTGGCATACGTTTGCTCCTGCTGGGTTAGCCGAGCAGCGAATTTCTACTTAACCACCTGCTATCATGAGAGACATCAGGGCTGCATCTTTTGAGCCCAGTACTGAGCCTGAAAAGTGTTTCCCACCCCACTTACAAGTGAAACTTGCTAAATTGTGCCTCTCTGCTCTTCACTGAAAAGCTTGGCTCTGCATACATTTTTGGCATACGTTTGCTCCTGCTGGGTCAGCCGAGCAGCGAATTTCTACTTAACCACCTGCTATCATGAGAGACATCAGGGCTGCATCTTTTGAGCCCAGTACTGAGCCTGAAAAGCGTTTCCAACCCCACTTACAAGTGAAACTTGCTAAAATGTGCCTAGCTTCTCTTCACTGAAAAGCTTGGTTCTGCATACATTTTTAGCATACGTTTGCTCCTGCTGGGTCAGCCGAGCAGCAAATTTCTACTTAACCACCTGCTATCATGAGAGACATCAGGGCTGCATCTTTTGAGCCCAGTACTGAGCCTGAAAAGCATTTCCAACCCCACTTACAAGTGAAACTTGCTAAAATGTGCCTGGCTGCTCTTCACTGAAAAGCTTGGTTCTGCATACATTTTTAGCATATGTTTGCTCCTGCTGGGCCAGCCGAGCAGCGAATTTCTACTTAACCACCTGCTATCATGAGAGACATCAGGGCTGCATCTTTTGAGCCCAGTACTAAGCCTGAAAAGCGTTTCCAACCCCACTTACAAGTGAAACTTGCTAAAATGTGCCTCTCTGCTCTTCACTGAAAAGCTGATTCTGCGTACATTTTTGGCATAGGTTTGCTCCTGCTGGGCCAGCCGAGCAGCGAATTTCTACTTAACCACCTGCTATCATGAGAGACATCAGGGCTGCATCTTTTGAGCCCAGTACTGAGCCTGAAAAGCGTTTCCAACCCCACTTACAAGTGAAACTTGCTAAAATGTGCCTAGCTGCTCTTCACTGAAAAGCTTGTTTCTGCATACATTTTTGGCATACGTTTGCTCCTGCTGGGTCAGCCGAGCAGCGAATTTCTACTTAACCACCTGCTATCATGAGAGAGATCAGGGCTGCATCTTTCGAGCCCAGTACTGAGCTTGAAAAGCATTTCCAACCCTACTTACAAGTGAAACTTGCTAAAATGTGCCTGGCTGCTCTTCACTGAAAAGCTTGGTTCTGCACACATTTTTAGCATACGTTTGCTCCTGCTGGGTCAGCCGAGCAGCAAATTTCTACTTAACCACCTGCTATCATGAGAGACAGGGCTGCATCTTTTGAGCCCAGTACTGAGCCTGAAAAGCGTTTCCAACCCCACTTACAAGTGAAACTGGCTAAAATGTGCCTGGCTGCTCTTCACTGAAAAGCTTGGTTCTGCATACATTTTTAGCATACGTTTGCTCCTGCTGGGTCAGCCGAGCAGCAAATTTCTACTTAACCACCTGCTATCATGAGAGACATCAGGGCTGCATCTTTTGAGCCCAGTACTGAGCCTGAAAAGCGTTTCCCACCCCACTTACAAGTGAAACTTGCTAAATTGTGCCTCTCTGCTCTTCACTGAAAAGCTTGGCTCTGCATACATTTTTGGCATACGTTGCTCCTGCTGGGTTAGCCGAGCAGCGAATTTCTACTTAACCACCTGCTATCATGAGAGACATCAGGGCTGCATCTTTTGAGCCCAGTACTGAGCCTGAAAAGCGTTTCCCACCCCACTTACAAGTGAAACTTGCTAAAATGTGCCTGGCTGCTCTTCACTGAAAAGCTTGGTTCTGCACACATTTTTAGCATACGTTTGCTCCTGCTGGGTCAGCCGAGCAGCAAATTTCTACTTAACCACCTGCTATCATGAGAGACATCAGGGCTGCATCTTTTGAGCCCAGTACGGAGCCTGAAAAGCATTTCCAACCCCACTTACAAATTAACCTTGCTAAAATGTGCCTAGCTGCTCTTCACTGAAAAGCTTGTTTCTGCATACATTTTTGGCATACGTTTGCTCCTGCTGGGTCAGCCGAGCAACACATTTCTACTTAACCACCTGCTATCATGAGAGACATCAGGGCTGCATCTTTTGAGCCCAGTACTGAGCCTGAAAAGCATTTCTAACCCCACTTACAAGTGAAACTTGCTAAAAGGTGCCTCTCTGCTCTTCACTGAAAAGCTTGGTTCTGCATACATTTTTGGCATACGTTTGCTCCTGCTGGGTTAGCCGAGCAGCTAATTTCTACTTAACCACCTGCTATCATGAGAGACATCAGGGCTGCCCAGTACTGAGCCTGAAAAGCGTTTCCAACCCCACTTACAAGTGAAACTTGCTAAAATGTGCCTCTCTGCTCTTCACTGAAAAGCTGATTCTGCGTACATTTTTGGCATAGGTTTGCTCCTGCTGGGCCAGCCGAGCAGCGAATTTCTACTTAACCACCTGCTATCATGAGAGACATCAGGGCTGCATCTTTTGAGCCCAGTACTGAGCCTGAAAAGCGTTTCCAACCCCACTTACAAGTGAAACTTGATAAAATGTGCCTAGCTGCTCTTCACTGAAAAGCTTGTTTCTGCATACATTTTTGGCATACGTTTGCTCCTGCTGGGTCAGCCGAGCAGCGAATTTCTACTTAACCACCTGCTATCATGAGAGAGATCAGGGCTGCATCTTTCGAGCCCAGTACTGAGCTTGAAAAGCATTTCCAACCCTACTTACAAGTGAAACTTGCTAAAATGTGCCTGGCTGCTCTTCACTGAAAAGCTTGGTTCTGCACACATTTTTAGCATACGTTTGCTCCTGCTGGGTCAGCCGAGCAGCAAATTTCTACTTAACCACCTGCTATCATGAGAGACAGGGCTGCATCTTTTGAGCCCAGTACTGAGCCTGAAAAGCGTTTCCAACCCCACTTACAAGTGAAACTGGCTAAAATGTGCCTGGCTGCTCTTCACTGAAAAGCTTGGTTCTGCATACATTTTTAGCATACGTTTGCTCCTGCTGGGTCAGCCGAGCAGCAAATTTCTACTTAACCACCTGCTATCATGAGAGACATCAGGCCTGCATCTTTTGAGCCCAGTACTGAGCCTGAAAAGCGTTTCCAACCCCACTTACAAGTGAAACTTGCTAAAATGTGCCTGGCTGCTCTTCACTGAAAAGCTTGGTTCTGCATACATTTTTAGCATACGTTTGCTCCTGCTGGGTCAGCCGAGCAGCAAATTTCTACTTAACCACCTGCTATCATGAGAGACATCAGGCCTGCATCTTTTGAGCCCAGTACTGAGCCTGAAAAGCGTTTCCAACCCCACTTACAAGTGAAACTTGCTAAAATGAGCCTAGCTGCTCTTCACTGAAAAGCTTGGTTCTGCATACATTTTTAGCATACGTTTGCTCCTGCTGGGTCAGCCGAGCAGCGAATTTCTACTTAACCACCTGCTATCATGAGAGACATCAGGGCTGCATCTTTTGAGCCCAGTACTGAGCCTGAAAAGCGTTTCCAACCCCACTTACAAGTGAAACTTGCTAAAATGTGCCTAGCTGCTCTTCACTGAAAAGCTTGGTTCTGCATACATTTTTAGCATACGTTTGCTCCTGCTGGGTCAGCCGAGCAGCAAATTTCTACTTAACCACCTGCTATCATGAGAGACATCAGGGCTGCATCTTTTGAGCCCAGTACTGAGCCTGAAAAGCATTTCCAACCCCACTTACAAGTGAAACTTGCTAAAATGTGCCTGGCTGCTCTTCACTGAAAAGCTTGGTTCTGCATACATTTTTAGCATATGTTTGCTCCTGCTGGGCCAGCCGAGCAGCGAATTTCTACTTAACCACCTGCTATCATGAGAGACATCAGGGCTGCATCTTTTGAGCCCAGAACTAAGCATGAAAAGCGTTTCCAACCCCACTTACAAGTGAAACTTGCTAAAATGTGCCTCTCTGCTCTTCACTGAAAAGCTGATTCTGCGTACATTTTTGGCATAGGTTTGCTCCTGCTGGGCCAGCCGAGCAGCGAATTTCTACTTAACCACCTGCTATCATGAGAGACATCAGGGCTGCATCTTTTGAGCCCAGTACTGAGCCTGAAAAGTGTTTCCAACCCCACTTACAAGTGAAACTTGCTAAAATGTGCCTAGCTGCTCTTCACTGAAAAGCTTGTTTCTGCATACATTTTTGGCATACGTTTGCTCCTGCTGGGTCAGCCGAGCAGCGAATTTCTACTTAACCACCTGCTATCATGAGAGAGATCAGGGCTGCATCTTTCGAGCCCAGTACTGAGCTTGAAAAGCATTTCCAACCCTACTTACAAGTGAAACTTGCTAAAATGTGCCTGGCTGCTCTTCACTGAAAAGCTTGGTTCTGCACACATTTTTAGCATACGTTTGCTCCTGCTGGGTCAGCCGAGCAGCAAATTTCTACTTAACCACCTGCTATCATGAGAGACAGGGCTGCATCTTTTGAGCCCAGTACTGAGCCTGAAAAGCGTTTCCAACCCCACTTACAAGTGAAACTGGCTAAAATGTGCCTGGCTGCTCTTCACTGAAAAGCTTGGTTCTGCATACATTTTTAGCATACGTTTGCTCCTGCTGGGTCAGCCGAGCAGCAAATTTCTACTTAACCACCTGCTATCATGAGAGACATCAGGGCTGCATCTTTTGAGCCCAGTACTGAGCCTGAAAAGCGTTTCCCACCCCACTTACAAGTGAAACTTGCTAAATTGTGCCTCTCTGCTCTTCACTGAAAAGCTTGGCTCTGCATACATTTTTGGCATACGTTTGCTCCTGCTGGGTTAGCCGAGCAGCGAATTTCTACTTAACCACCTGCTATCATGAGAGACATCAGGGCTGCATCTTTTGAGCCCAGTACTGAGCCTGAAAAGCGTTTCCCACCCCACTTACAAGTGAAACTTGCTAAATTGTGCCTCTCTGCTCTTCACTGAAAAGCTTGGCTCTGCATACATTTTTGGCATACGTTTGCTCCTGCTGGGTCAGCCGAGCAGCGAATTTCTACTTAACCACCTGCTATCATGAGAGACATCAGGGCTGCATCTTTTGAGCCCAGTACTGAGCCTGAAAAGCGTTTCCAACCCCACTTACAAGTGAAACTTGCTAAAATGTGCCTAGCTGCTCTTCACTGAAAAGCTTGGTTCTGCATACATTTTTAGCATACGTTTGCTCCTGCTGGGTCAGCCGAGCAGCAAATTTCTACTTAACCACCTGCTATCATGAGAGACATCAGGGCTGCATCTTTTGAGCCCAGTACTGAGCCTGAAAAGCATTTCCAACCCCACTTACAAGTGAAACTTGCTAAAATGTGCCTGGCTGCTCTTCACTGAAAAGCTTGGTTCTGCATACATTTTTAGCATATGTTTGCTCCTGCTGGGCCAGCCGAGCAGCGAATTTCTACTTAACCACCTGCTATCATGAGAGACATCAGGGCTGCATCTTTTGAGCCCAGTACTAAGCCTGAAAAGCGTTTCCAACCCCACTTACAAGTGAAACTTGCTAAAATGTGCCTCTCTGCTCTTCACTGAAAAGCTGATTCTGCGTACATTTTTGGCATAGGTTTGCTCCTGCTGGGCCAGCCGAGCAGCGAATTTCTACTTAACCACCTGCTATCATGAGAGACATCAGGGCTGCATCTTTTGAGCCCAGTACTGAGCCTGAAAAGCGTTTCCAACCCCACTTACAAGTGAAACTTGCTAAAATGTGCCTAGCTGCTCTTCACTGAAAAGCTTGTTTCTGCATACATTTTTGGCATACGTTTGCTCCTGCTGGGTCAGCCGAGCAGCGAATTTCTACTTAACCACCTGCTATCATGAGAGAGATCAGGGCTGCATCTTTCGAGCCCAGTACTGAGCTTGAAAAGCATTTCCAACCCTACTTACAAGTGAAACTTGCTAAAATGTGCCTGGCTGCTCTTCACTGAAAAGCTTGGTTCTGCACACATTTTTAGCATACGTTTGCTCCTGCTGGGTCAGCCGAGCAGCAAATTTCTACTTAACCACCTGCTATCATGAGAGACAGGGCTGCATCTTTTGAGCCCAGTACTGAGCCTGAAAAGCGTTTCCAACCCCACTTACAAGTGAAACTGGCTAAAATGTGCCTGGCTGCTCTTCACTGAAAAGCTTGGTTCTGCATACATTTTTAGCATACGTTTGCTCCTGCTGGGTCAGCCGAGCAGCAAATTTCTACTTAACCACCTGCTATCATGAGAGACATCAGGGCTGCATCTTTTGAGCCCAGTACTGAGCCTGAAAAGCGTTTCCCACCCCACTTACAAGTGAAACTTGCTAAATTGTGCCTCTCTGCTCTTCACTGAAAAGCTTGGCTCTGCATACATTTTTGGCATACGTTTGCTCCTGCTGGGTTAGCCGAGCAGCGAATTTCTACTTAACCACCTGCTATCATGAGAGACATCAGGGCTGCATCTTTTGAGCCCAGTACTGAGCCTGAAAAGCGTTTCCCACCCCACTTACAAGTGAAACTTGCTAAAATGTGCCTGGCTGCTCTTCACTGAAAAGCTTGGTTCTGCACACATTTTTAGCATACGTTTGCTCCTGCTGGGTCAGCCGAGCAGCAAATTTCTACTTAACCACCTGCTATCATGAGAGACATCAGGGCTGCATCTTTTGAGCCCAGTACGGAGCCTGAAAAGCATTTCCAACCCCACTTACAAATTAACCTTGCTAAAATGTGCCTAGCTGCTCTTCACTGAAAAGCTTGTTTCTGCATACATTTTTGGCATACGTTTGCTCCTGCTGGGTCAGCCGAGCAACACATTTCTACTTAACCACCTGCTATCATGAGAGACATCAGGGCTGCATCTTTTGAGCCCAGTACTGAGCCTGAAAAGCATTTCTAACCCCACTTACAAGTGAAACTTGCTAAAAGGTGCCTCTCTGCTCTTCACTGAAAAGCTTGGTTCTGCATACATTTTTGGCATACGTTTGCTCATGCTGGGTTAGCCGAGCAGCTAATTTCTACTTAACCACCTGCTATCATGAGAGACATCAGGGCTGCCCAGTACTGAGCCTGAAAAGCGTTTCCAACCCCACTTACAAGTGAAACTTGCTCAAATGTGCCTGGCTGCTCTTCACTGAAAAGCTTGGTTCTGCATACATTTTTGGCATAGGTTTGCTCCTGCTGGGTCAGCCGAGCAGCGAATTTCTACTTAACCACCTGCTATCATGAGAGACATCAGGGCTGCATCTTTTGAGCCCAGTACTGAGCCTGAAAAGCATTTCCAACCCCACTTACAAGTGAAACTTGCTAAAATATGCCTGGCTGCTCTTCACTGAAAAGCTTGGTTCTGCATACATTTTTAGCATACGTTTGCTCCTGCTGGGTCAGCCGAGCAGCACATTTCTACTTAACCACCTGCTATCATGAGAGACATCCGGGTTGCATCTTTTGAGCCCATTACTGAGCCTGAAAAGCGTTTCCAACCCCACTTACAAGTGAAACTTGCTAAAATGTGCCTCTCTGCTCTTCACTGAAAAGCTTGGTTCTGCATACATTTTTCGCATATGTTTGCTCCTGCTGGGTTAGCCGAGCAGCAAATTTATACTTAACCACCTGCTATCATGAGAGACATCAGGGATGCATCTTTTGAGCCCAGTACTGAGCCTGAAAAGCGTTTCCAACCCCACTTACAAGTGAAACTTGCTAAAATGTGCCTCTCTGCTCTTCACTGAAAAGCTGATTCTGCGTACATTTTTGGCATAGGTTTGCTCCTGCTGGGTCAGCCGAGCAGCACATTACTTAACCACCTGCTATCATGAGAGACATCAGGGCTGCATCTTTTGAGGCCAGTACTAAGCCTGAAAAGCATTTCCAACCCCACCTACAAGTGAAACTTGCTAAAATGTGCCTAGCTGCTCTTCACTGAAAAGCTTGTTTCTGCATACATTTTTGGCATACGTTTGCTCCTGCTGGGTCAGCCGAGCAGCGAATTTCTACTTAACCACCTGCAATCATGAGAGACATCAGGGCTGCATCTTTCGAGCCCAGTACTGAGCTTGAAAAGCATTTCCAACCCTACTTACAAGTGAAACTTGCTAAAATGTGCCTGGCTGCTCTTCACTGAAAAGCTTGGTTCTGCACACATTTTTAGCATACGTTTGCTCCTGCTGGGTCAGCCGAGCAGCAAATTTCTACTTAACCACCTGCTATCATGAGAGACAGGGCTGCATCTTTTGAGCCCAGTACTGAGCCTGAAAAGCGTTTCCAACCCCACTTACAAGTGAAACTGGCTAAAATGTGCCTGGCTGCTCTTCACTGAAAAGCTTGGTTCTGCATACATTTTTAGCATACGTTTGCTCCTGCTGGGTCAGCCGAGCAGCAAATTTCTACTTAACCACCTGCTATCATGAGAGACATCAGGGCTGCATCTTTTGAGCCCAGTACTGAGCCTGAAAAGCGTTTCCCACCCCACTTACAAGTGAAACTTGCTAAATTGTGCCTCTCTGCTCTTCACTGAAAAGCTTGGCTCTGCATACATTTTTGGCATACGTTTGCTCCTGCTGGGTTAGCCGAGCAGCGAATTTCTACTTAACCACCTGCTATCATGAGAGACATCAGGGCTGCATCTTTTGAGCCCAGTACTAAGCCTGAAAAGCGTTTCCCACCCCACTTACAAGTGAAACTTGCTAAAATGTGCCTGGCTGCTCTTCACTGAAAAGCTTGGTTCTGCACACATTTTTAGCATACGTTTGCTCCTGCTGGGTCAGCCGAGCAGCAAATTTCTACTTAACCACCTGCTATCATGAGAGACATCAGGGCTGCATCTTTTGAGCCCAGTACGGAGCCTGAAAAGCATTTCCAACCCCACTTACAAATTAACCTTGCTAAAATGTGCCTAGCTGCTCTTCACTGAAAAGCTTGTTTCTGCATACATTTTTGGCATACGTTTGCTCCTGCTGGGTCAGCCGAGCAACACATTTCTACTTAACCACCTGCTATCATGAGAGACATCAGGGCTGCATCTTTTGAGCCCAGTACTGAGCCTGAAAAGCATTTCTAACCCCACTTACAAGTGAAACTTGCTAAAAGGTGCCTCTCTGCTCTTCACTGAAAAGCTTGGTTCTGCATACATTTTTGGCATACGTTTGCTCCTGCTGGGTTAGCCGAGCAGCTAATTTCTACTTAACCACCTGCTATCATGAGAGACATCAGGGCTGCCCAGTACTGAGCCTGAAAAGCGTTTCCAACCCCACTTACAAGTGAAACTTGCTCAAATGTGCCTGGCTGCTCTTCACTGAAAAGCTTGGTTCTGCATACATTTTTGGCATAGGTTTGCTCCTGCTGGGTCAGCCGAGCAGCGAATTTCTACTTAACCACCTGCTATCATGAGAGACATCAGGGCTGCATCTTTTGAGCCCAGTACTGAGCCTGAAAAGCATTTCCAACCCCACTTACAAGTGAAACTTGCTAAAATATGCCTGGCTGCTCTTCACTGAAAAGCTTGGTTCTGCATACATTTTTAGCATACGTTTGCTCCTGCTGGGTCAGCCGAGCAGCACATTTCTACTTAACCACCTGCTATCATGAGAGACATCCGGGTTGCATCTTTTGAGCCCATTACTGAGCCTGAAAAGCATTTCCAACCCCACTTACAAGTGAAACTTGCTAAAATGTGCCTCTCTGCTCTTCACTGAAAAGCTTGGTTCTGCATACATTTTTCGCATATGTTTGCTCCTGCTGGGTTAGCCGAGCAGCAAATTTATACTTAACCACCTGCT
The DNA here is from genome assembly GCF_964261635.1 of Lissotriton helveticus. NCBI lineage: Eukaryota > Metazoa > Chordata > Amphibia > Caudata > Salamandridae > Lissotriton > Lissotriton helveticus. Next base: position 743,684,935 of record NC_136065.1, on the reverse strand, counting down.
ATCATGAGAGACATCAGGGATGCATCTTTTGAGCCCAGTACTGAGCCTGAAAAGCGTTTCCAACCCCACTTACAAGTGAAACTTGCTAAAATGTGCCTCTCTGTCCTTCACTGAAAAGCTGATTCTGCGTACATTTTTGGCATAGGTTTGCTCCTGCTGGGTCAGCCGAGCAGCACATTACTTAACCACCTGCTATCATGAGAGACATCAGGGCTGCATCTTTTGAGGCCAGTACTAAGCCTGAAAAGCATTTCCAACCCCACCTACAAGTGAATCTTGCTAAAATGTGCCTAGCTGCTCTTCACTGAAAAGCTTGTTTCTGCATACATTTTTGGCATACGTTTGCTCCTGCTGGGTCAGCCGAGCAGCGAATTTCTACTTAACCACCTGCAATCATGAGAGACATCAGGGCTGCATCTTTTGAGCCCAGTACTGAGCCTGAAAAGCGTTTCCAACCCCACTTACAAGTGAAACTTGCTAAAATGTGCCTGGCTGCTATTCACTGAAAAGCTTTGTTCTGCACACATTTTTAGCATACGTTTGCTCCTGCTGGGTCAGCCGAGCAGCAAATTTCTACTTAACTACCTGCTATCATGAGAGACATCAGGGCTGCATCTTTTGAGCCCAGTACTGAGCCTGAAAAGCGTTTCCAACCCCACTTACAAGTGAAACTTGCTAAAATGTGCCTGGCTGCTCTTCACTGAAAAGCTTGGTTCTGCATACATTTTTAGCATACGTTTGCTCCTGCTGGGTCAGCCGAGCAGCAAATTTCTACTTAACCACCTGCTATCATGAGAGACATCAGGCCTGCATCTTTTGAGCCCATTACTGAGCCTGAAAAGCATTTCCAACCCCACTTACAAGTGAAACTTGCTAAAATGTGCCTCTCTGCTCTTCACTGAAAAGCTTGGTTCTGCATACATTTTTCGCATATGTTTGCTCCTGCTGGGTTAGCCGAGCAGCAAATTTATACTTAACAACCTGCTATCATGAGAGACATCAGGGATGCATCTTTTGAGCCCAGTACTGAGCCTGAAAAGCGTTTCCAACCCCACTTACAAGTGAAACTTGCTAAAATGTGCCTCTCTGCTCTTCACTGAAAAGCTGATTCTGCGTACATTTTTGGCATAGGTTTGCTCCTGCTGGGTCAGCCGAGCAGCACATTACTTAACCACCTGCTATCATGAGAGACATCAGGGCTGCATCTTTTGAGGCCAGTACTAAGCCTGAAAAGCATTTCCAACCCCACCTACAAGTGAAACTTTCTAAAATGTGCCTAGCTGCTCTTCACTGAAAAGCTTGTTTCTGCATACATTTTTGGCATACGTTTGCTCCTGCTGGGTCAGCCGAGCAGCGAATTTCTACTTAACCACCTGCAATCATGAGAGACATCAGGGCTGCATCTTTTGAGCCCAGTACTGAGCCTGAAAAGCGTTTCCAACCCCACTTACAAGTGAAACTTGCTAAAATGTGCCTGGCTGCTATTCACTGAAAAGCTTTGTTCTGCACACATTTTTAGCATACGTTTGCTCCTGCTGGGTCAGCCGAGCAGCAAATTTCTACTTAACTACCTGCTATCATGAGAGACATCAGGGCTGCATCTTTTGAGCCCAGTACTGAGCCTGAAAAGCGTTTCCAACCCCACTTACAAGTGAAACTTGCTAAAATGTGCCTGGCTGCTCTTCACTGAAAAGCTTGGTTCTGCATACATTTTTAGCATACGTTTGCTCCTGCTGGGTCAGCCGAGCAGCAAATTTCTACTTAACCACCTGCTATCATGAGAGACATCAGGCCTGCATCTTTTGAGCCCAGTACTGAGCCTGAAAAGCATTTCCAACCCCACTTACAAGTGAAACTTGCTAAAATGTGCCTGGCTGCTCTTCACTGAAAAGCTTGGTTCTGCATACATTTTTAGCATATGTTTGCTCCTGCTGGGCCAGCCGAGCAGCGAATTTCTACTTAACCACCTGCTATCATGAGAGACATCAGGCCTGCATCTTTTGAGCCCAGTACTAAGCCTGAAAAGCGTTTCCAACCCCACTTACAAGTGAAACTTGCTAAAATGTGCCTCTCTGCTCTTCACTGAAAAGCTGATTCTGCGTACATTTTTGGCATAGGTTTGCTCCTGCTGGGCCAGCCGAGCAGCGAATTTCTACTTAACCACCTGCTATCATGAGAGACATCAGGGCTGCATCTTTTGAGCCCAGTACTGAGCCTGAAAAGCGTTTCCAACCCCACTTACAAGTGAAACTTGCTAAAATGAGCCTAGCTGCTCTTCACTGAAAAGCTTGGTTCTGCATACATTTTTAGCATACGTTTGCTCCTGCTGGGTCAGCCGAGCAGCAAATTTCTACTTAACCACCTGCTATCATGAGAGACATCAGGGCTGCATCTTTTGAGCCCAGTACTGAGCCTGAAAAGCATTTCCAACCCCACTTACAAGTGAAACTTGCTAAAATGTGCCTGGCTGCTCTTCACTGAAAAGCTTGGTTCTGCATACATTTTTAGCATACGTTTGCTCCTGCTGGGTCAGCCGAGCAGCAAATTTCTACTTAACCACCTGCTATCATGAGAGACAGGGCTGCATCTTTTGAGCCCAGTATTGAGCCTGAAAAGCGTTTCCAACCCCACTTACAAGTGAAACTGGCTAAAATGTGCCTGGCTGCTCTTCACTGAAAAGCTTGGTTCTGCATACATTTTTAGCATACGTTTGCTCCTGCTGGGTCAGCCGAGCAGCAAATTTCTACTTAACCACCTGCTATCATGAGAGACATCAGGGCTGCATCTTTTGAGCCCAGTACTGAGCCTGAAAAGCGTTTCCCACCCCACTTACAAGTGAAACTTGCTAAATTGTGCCTCTCTGCTCTTCACTGAAAAGCTTGGCTCTGCATACATTTTTGGCATACGTTTGCTCCTGCTGGGTCAGCCGAGCAGCGAATTTCTACTTAACCACCTGCTATCATGAGAGACATCAGGGCTGCATCTTTTGAGCCCAGTACTGAGCCTGAAAAGCGTTTCCAACCCCACTTACAAGTGAAACTTGCTAAAATGTGCCTAGCTGCTCTTCACTGAAAAGCTTGGTTCTGCATACATTTTTAGCATACGTTTGCTCCTGCTGGGTCTGCCGAGCAGCAAATTTCTACTTAACCACCTGCTATCATGAGAGACATCAGGGCTGCATCTTTTGAGCCCAGTACTGAGCCTGAAAAGCATTTCCAACCCCACTTACAAGTGAAACTTGCTAAAATGTGCCTGGCTGCTCTTCACTGAAAAGCTTGGTTCTGCATACATTTTTAGCATATGTTTGCTCCTGCTGGGCCAGCCGAGCAGCGAATTTCTACTTAACCACCTGCTATCATGAGAGACATCAGGGCTGCATCTTTTGAGCCCAGTACTAAGCCTGAAAAGCGTTTCCATTCCCACTTACAAGTGAAACTTGCTAAAATGTGCCTCTCTGCTCTTCACTGAAAAGCTGATTCTGCGTACATTTTTGGCATAGGTTTGCTCCTGCTGGGCCAGCCGAGCAGCGAATTTCTACTTAACCACCTGCTATCATGAGAGACATCAGGGCTGCATCTTTTGAGCCCAGTACTGAGCCTGAAAAGCGTTTCCAACCCCACTTACAAGTGAAACTTGCTAAAATGTGCCTAGCTGCTCTTCACTGAAAAGCTTGTTTCTGCATACATTTTTGGCATACGTTTGCTCCTGCTGGGTCAGCCGAGCAGCGAATTTCTACTTAACCACCTGCAATCATGAGAGACATCAGGGCTGCATCTTTTGAGCCCAGTACTGAGCCTGAAAAGCGTTTCCAACCCCACTTACAAGTGAAACTTGCTAAAATGTGCCTGGCTGCTATTCACTGAAAAGCTTTGTTCTGCACACATTTTTAGCATACGTTTGCTCCTGCTGGGTCAGCCGAGCAGCAAATTTCTACTTAACTACCTGCTATCATGAGAGACATCAGGGCTGCATCTTTTGAGCCCAGTACTGAGCCTGAAAAGCGTTTCCAACCCCACTTACAAGTGAAACTTGCTAAAATGTGCCTGGCTGCTCTTCACTGAAAAGCTTGGTTCTGCATACATTTTTAGCATACGTTTGCTCCTGCTGGGTCAGCCGAGCAGCACATTTCTACTTAACCACCTGCTATCATGAAAGACATCAGGCCTGCATCTTTTGAGCCCAGTACTGAGCCTGAAAAGCGTTTCCAACCCCACTTACAAGTGAAACTTGCTAAAATGAGCCTAGCTGCTCTTCACTGAAAAGCTTGGTTCTGCATACATTTTTAGCATACGTTTGCTCCTGCTGGGTCAGCCGAGCAGCAAATTTCTACTTAACCACCTGCTATCATGAGAGACATCAGGGATGCATCTTTTGAGCCCAGTACTGAGCCTGAAAAGCATTTCCAACCCCACTTACAAGTGAAACTTGCTAAAATGTGCCTGGCTGCTCTTCACTGAAAAGCTTGGTTCTGCATACATTTTTAGCATATGTTTGCTCCTGCTGGGCCAGCCGAGCAGCGAATTTCTACTTAACCACCTGCTATCATGAGAGACATCAGGGCTGCATCTTTTGAGCCCAGTACTAAGCCTGAAAAGCGTTTCCAACCCCACTTACAAGTGAAACTTGCTAAAATGTGCCTCTCTGCTCTTCACTGAAAAGCTGATTCTGCGTACATTTTTGGCATAGGTTTGCTCCTGCTGGGCCAGCCGAGCAGCGAATTTCTACTTAAACACCTGCTATCATGAGAGACATCAGGGCTGCATCTTTTGAGCCCAGTACTGAGCCTGAAAAGCGTTTCCAACCCCACTTACAAGTGAAACTTGATAAAATGTGCCTAGCTGCTCTTCACTGAAAAGCTTGTTTCTGCATACATTTTTGGCATACGTTTGCTCCTGCTGGGTCAGCCGAGCAGCGAATTTCTACTTAACCACCTGCTATCATGAGAGAGATCAGGGCTGCATCTTTCGAGCCCAGTACTGAGCTTGAAAAGCATTTCCAACCCTACTTACAAGTGAAACTTGCTAAAATGTGCCTGGCTGCTCTTCACTGAAAAGCTTGGTTCTGCACACATTTTTAGCATACGTTTGCTCCTGCTGGGTCAGCCGAGCAGCAAATTTCTACTTAACCACCTGCTATCATGAGAGACAGGGCTGCATCTTTTGAGCCCAGTACTGAGCCTGAAAAGCGTTTCCAACCCCACTTACAAGTGAAACTGGCTAAAATGTGCCTGGCTGCTCTTCACTGAAAAGCTTGGTTCTGCATACATTTTTAGCATACGTTTGCTCCTGCTGGGTCAGCCGAGCAGCAAATTTCTACTTAACCACCTGCTATCATGAGAGACATCAGGGCTGCATCTTTTGAGCCCAGTACTGAGCCTGAAAAGCGTTTCCCACCCCACTTACAAGTGAAACTTGCTAAATTGTGCCTCTCTGCTCTTCACTGAAAAGCTTGGCTCTGCATACATTTTTGGCATACGTTTGCTCCTGCTGGGTCAGCCGAGCAGCGAATTTCTACTTAACCACCTGCTATCATGAGAGACATCAGGGCTGCATCTTTTGAGCCCAGTACTGAGCCTGAAAAGCATTTCCAACCCCACTTACAAGTGAAACTTGCTAAAATGTGCCTAGCTGCTCTTCACTGAAAAGCTTGGTTCTGCATACATTTTTAGCATACGTTTGCTCCTGCTGGGTCAGCCGAGCAGCAAATTTCTACTTAACCACCTGCTATCATGAGAGACATCAGGGCTGCATCTTTTGAGCCCAGTACTGAGCCTGAAAAGCATTTCCAACCCCACTTACAAGTGAAACTTGCTAAAATGTGCCTGGCTGCTCTTCACTGAAAAGCTTGGTTCTGCATACATTTTTAGCATATGTTTGCTCCTGCTGGGCCAGCCGAGCAGCGAATTTCTACTTAACCACCTGCTATCATGAGAGACATCAGGGCTGCATCTTTTGAGCCCAGTAGTAAGCCTGAAAAGCGTTTCCAACCCCACTTACAAGTGAAACTTGCTAAAATGTGCCTCTCTGCTCTTCACTGAAAAGCTGATTCTGCGTACATTTTTGGCATAGGTTTGCTCCTGCTGGGCCAGCCGAGCAGCGAATTTCTACTTAACCACCTGCTATCATGAGAGAGATCAGGGCTGCATCTTTCGAGCCCAGTACTGAGCTTGAAAAGCATTTCCAACCCTACTTACAAGTGAAACTGGCTAAAATGTGCCTGGCTGCTCTTCACTGAAAAGCTTGGTTCTGCATACATTTTTAGCATACGTTTGCTCCTGCTGGGTTAGCCGAGCAGCGAATTTCTACTTAACCACCTGCTATCATGAGAGACATCAGGGCTGCATCTTTTGAGCCCAGTATTGAGCCTGAAAAGCGTTTCCCACCCCACTTACAAGTGAAACTTGCTAAAATGTGCCTGGCTGCTCTTCACTGAAAAGCTTGGTTCTGCACACATTTTTAGCATACGTTTGCTCCTGCTGGGTCAGCCGAGCAGCAAATTTCTACTTAACCACCTGCTATCATGAGAGACATCAGGGCTGCATCTTTTGAGCCCAGTACGGAGCCTGAAAAGCATTTCCAACCCCACTTACAAATTAACCTTGCTAAAATGTGCCTAGCTGCTCTTCACTGAAAAGCTTGTTTCTGCATACATTTTTGGCATACGTTTGCTCCTGCTGGGTCAGCCGAGCAACACATTTCTACTTAACCACCTGCTATCATGAGAGACATCAGGGCTGCATCTTTTGAGCCCAGTACTGAGCCTGAAAAGCATTTCTAACCCCACTTACAAGTGAAACTTGCTAAAAGGTGCCTCTCTGCTCTTCACTGAAAAGCTTGGTTCTGCATACATTTTTGGCATACGTTTGCTCCTGCTGGGTTAGCCGAGCAGCTAATTTCTACTTAACCACCTGCTATCATGAGAGACATCAGGGCTGCCCAGTACTGAGCCTGAAAAGCGTTTCCAACCCCACTTACAAGTGAAACTTGCTCAAATGTGCCTGGCTGCTCTTCACTGAAAAGCTTGGTTCTGCATACATTTTTAGCATACGTTTGCTCCTGCTGGGTCAGCCGAGCAGCGAATTTCTACTTAACCACCTGCTATCATGAGAGACATCAGGGCTGCATCTTTTGAGCCCAGTACTGAGCCTGAAAAGCATTTCCAACCCCACTTACAAGTGAAACTTGCTAAAATGTGCCTGGCTGCTCTTCACTGAAAAGCTTGGTTCTGCATACATTTTTAGCATATGTTTGCTCCTGCTGGGCCAGCCGAGCAGCGAATTTCTACTTAACCACCTGCTATCATGAGAGACATCAGGGCTGCATCTTTTGAGCCCAGTAGTAAGCCTGAAAAGCGTTTCCAACCCCACTTACAAGTGAAACTTGCTAAAATGTGCCTCTCTGCTCTTCACTGAAAAGCTGATTCTGCGTACATTTTTGGCATAGGTTTGCTCCTGCTGGGCCAGCCGAGCAGCGAATTTCTACTTAACCACCTGCTATCATGAGAGAGATCAGGGCTGCATCTTTCGAGCCCAGTACTGAGCTTGAAAAGCATTTCCAACCCTACTTACAAGTGAAACTGGCTAAAATGTGCCTGGCTGCTCTTCACTGAAAAGCTTGGTTCTGCATACATTTTTAGCATACGTTTGCTCCTGCTGGGTTAGCCGAGCAGCGAATTTCTACTTAACCACCTGCTATCATGAGAGACATCAGGGCTGCATCTTTTGAGCCCAGTATTGAGCCTGAAAAGCGTTTCCCACCCCACTTACAAGTGAAACTTGCTAAAATGTGCCTGGCTGCTCTTCACTGAAAAGCTTGGTTCTGCACACATTTTTAGCATACGTTTGCTCCTGCTGGGTCAGCCGAGCAGCAAATTTCTACTTAACCACCTGCTATCATGAGAGACATCAGGGCTGCATCTTTTGAGCCCAGTACGGAGCCTGAAAAGCATTTCCAACCCCACTTACAAATTAACCTTGCTAAAATGTGCCTAGCTGCTCTTCACTGAAAAGCTTGTTTCTGCATACATTTTTGGCATACGTTTGCTCCTGCTGGGTCAGCCGAGCAACACATTTCTACTTAACCACCTGCTATCATGAGAGACATCAGGGCTGCATCTTTTGAGCCCAGTACTGAGCCTGAAAAGCATTTCTAACCCCACTTACAAGTGAAACTTGCTAAAAGGTGCCTCTCTGCTCTTCACTGAAAAGCTTGGTTCTGCATACATTTTTGGCATACGTTTGCTCCTGCTGGGTTAGCCGAGCAGCTAATTTCTACTTAACCACCTGCTATCATGAGAGACATCAGGGCTGCCCAGTACTGAGCCTGAAAAGCGTTTCCAACCCCACTTACAAGTGAAACTTGCTCAAATGTGCCTGGCTGCTCTTCACTGAAAAGCTTGGTTCTGCATACATTTTTGGCATAGGTTTGCTCCTGCTGGGTCAGCCGAGCAGCGAATTTCTACTTAACCACCTGCTATCATGAGAGACATCAGGGCTGCATCTTTTGAGCCCAGTACTGAGCCTGAAAAGCATTTCCAACCCCACTTACAAGTGAAACTTGCTAAAATGTGCCTAGCTGCTCTTCACTGAAAAGCTTGTTTCTGCATACATTTTTGGCATACGTTTGCTCCTGCTGGGTCAGCCGAGCAGCGAATTTCTACTTAACCACCTGCTATCATGAGAGACATCAGGGCTGCATCTTTTGAGCCCAGTACTGAGCCTGAAAAGCGTTTCCAACCCCACTTACAAGTGAAACTTGCTAAAATGTGCCTGGATGCTCTTCACTGAAAAGCTTGGTTCTGCATACATTTTTAGCATACGTTTGCTCCTGCTGGGTCAGCCGAGCAGCAAATTTCTACTTAACCAGCTGCTATCATGAGAGAGATCAAGGCTGCATCTTTTGAGCCCAGTACTGAGCCTGAAAAGCATTTCCAACCCCACTTACAAGTGAAACTTGCTAAAGCTGCTCTTCACTGAAAAGCTTGGTTCTGCACACATTTTTAGCATACGTTTGCTCCTGCTGGGTCAGCCGAGCAGCAAATTTCTACTTAACCACCTGCTATCATGAGAGACATCAGGGCTGCATCTTTTGAGCCCAGTACTGAGCCTGAAAAGCGTTTCCAACCCCACTTACAAGTGAAACTTGCTCAAATGTGCCTGGCTGCTCTTCACTGAAAAGCTTGGTTCTGCATACATTTTTGGCATAGGTTTGCTCCTGCTGGGTCAGCCGAGCAGCGAATTTCTACGTAACCACCTGCTATCATGAGAGACATCAGGGCGGTATCTTTTGAGCCCAGTACTGAGCCTGAAAAACATTTCCAACCCCACTTACAAGTGAAACTTGCTAAAATGTGCCTAGCTGCTCTTCACTGAAAAGCTTGTTTCTGCATACATTTTTGGCATACGTTTGCTCCTGCTGGGTCAGCCGAGTAGCGAATTTCTACTTAACCACCTGCTATCATGAGAGACATCAGGGCTGCATCTTTTGAGCCCAGTACTGAGCCTGAAAAGCGTTTCCAACCCCACTTACAAGTGAAACTTGCTAAAATGTGCCTGGCTGCTCTTCACTGAAAAGCTTGGTTCTGCATACATTTTTAGCATACGTTTGCTCCTGCTGGGTCAGCCGAGCAGCAAATTTCTACTTAACCAGCTGCTATCATGAGAGAGATCAAGGCTGCATCTTTTGAGCCCAGTACTGAGCCTGAAAAGCATTTCCAACCCCACTTACAAGTGAAACTTGCTAAAGCTGCTCTTCACTGAAAAGCTTGGTTCTGCACACATTTTTAGCATACGTTTGCTCCTGCTGGGTCAGTCGAGCAGCAAATTTCTACTTAACCACCTGCTATCATGAGAGACATCAGGGCTGCATCTTTTGTGCCCAGTACTGAAACTGAAAAGCGTTTCCAACCCCACTTACAAGTGAAACTTGCTAAAATGTGCCTGGCTGCTCTTCACTGAAAAGTTGGTTCTGCATACATTTTTAGCATACGTTTGCTCCTGGTGGGTCAGCCGAGCAGCAAATTTCTACTTAACCACCTGCTATCATGAGAGACATCAGGGCTGCATCTTTTGAGCCCAGTACTGAGCCTGAAAAGCGTTTCCAACCCCACTTACAAGTGAAACTGGCTAAAATGTGCCTGGCTGCTCTTCACTGAAAAGCTTGGTTCTGCATACATTTTTAGCATACGTTTGCTCCTGCTGGGTCAGCCGAGCAGCAAATTTCTACTTAACCACCTGCTATCATGAGAGACATCAGGGCTGCATCTTTTGAGCCCAGTACTGAGCCTGAAAAGCGTTTCCCACCCCACTTACAAGTGAAACTTGCTAAATTGTGCCTCTCTGCTCTTCACTGAAAAGCTTGGCTCTGCATACATTTTTGGCATACGTTTGCTCCTGCTGGGTTAGCCGAGCAGCGAATTTCTACTTAACCACCTGCTATCATGAGAGACATCAGGGCTGCATCTTTTGAGCCCAGTATTGAGCCTGAAAAGCGTTTCCCACCCCACTTACAAGTGAAACTTGCTAAAATGTGCCTGGCTGCTCTTCACTGAAAAGCTTGGTTCTGCACACATTTTTAGCATACGTTTGCTCCTGCTGGGTCAGCCGAGCAGCAAATTTCTACTTAACCACCTGCTATCATGAGAGACATCAGGGCTGCATCTTTTGAGCCCAGTACGGAGCCTGAAAAGCATTTCCAACCCCACTTACAAATTAACCTTGCTAAAATGTGCCTAGCTGCTCTTCACTGAAAAGCTTGTTTCTGCATACATTTTTGGCATACGTTTGCTCCTGCTGGGTCAGCCGAGCAACACATTTCTACTTAACCACCTGCTATCATGAGAGACATCAGGGCTGCATCTTTTGAGCCCAGTACTGAGCCTGAAAAGCATTTCTAACCCCACTTACAAGTGAAACTTGCTAAAAGGTGCCTCTCTGCTCTTCACTGAAAAGCTTGGTTCTGCATACATTTTTGGCATACGTTTGCTCCTGCTGGGTTAGCCGAGCAGCTAATTTCTACTTAACCACCTGCTATCATGAGAGACATCAGGGCTGCCCAGTACTGAGCCTGAAAAGCGTTTCCAACCCCACTTACAAGTGAAACTTGCTCAAATGTGCCTGGCTGCTCTTCACTGAAAAGCTTGGTTCTGCATACATTTTTGGCATAGGTTTGCTCCTGCTGGGTCAGCCGAGCAGCGAATTTCTACTTAACCACCTGCTATCATGAGAGACATCAGGGCTGCATCTTTTGAGCCCAGTACTGAGCCTGAAAAGCATTTCCAACCCCACTTACAAGTGAAACTTGCTAAAATGTGCCTAGCTGCTCTTCACTGAAAAGCTTGTTTCTGCATACATTTTTGGCATACGTTTGCTCCTGCTGGGTCAGCCGAGCAGCGAATTTCTACTTAACCACCTGCTATCATGAGAGACATCAGGGCTGCATCTTTTGAGCCCAGTACTGAGCCTGAAAAGCGTTTCCAACCCCACTTACAAGTGAAACTTGCTAAAATGTGCCTGGCTGCTCTTCACTGAAAAGCTTGGTTCTGCATACATTTTTAGCATACGTTTGCTCCTGCTGGGTCAGCCGAGCAGCAAATTTCTACTTAACCAGCTGCTATCATGAGAGAGATCAAGGCTGCATCTTTTGAGCCCAGTACTGAGCCTGAAAAGCATTTCCAACCCCACTTACAAGTGAAACTTGCTAAAGCTGCTCTTCACTGAAAAGCTTGGTTCTGCACACATTTTTAGCATACGTTTGCTCCTGCTGGGTCAGCCGAGCAGCAAATTTCTACTTAACCACCTGCTATCATGAGAGACATCAGGGCTGCATCTTTTGAGCCCAGTACTGAGCCTGAAAAGCGTTTCCAACCCCACTTACAAGTGAAACTTGCTCAAATGTGCCTGGCTGCTCTTCACTGAAAAGCTTGGTTCTGCATACATTTTTGGCATAGGTTTGCTCCTGCTGGGTCAGCCGAGCAGCGAATTTCTACGTAACCACCTGCTATCATGAGAGACATCAGGGCGGTATCTTTTGAGCCCAGTACTGAGCCTGAAAAACATTTCCAACCCCACTTACAAGTGAAACTTGCTAAAATGTGCCTAGCTGCTCTTCACTGAAAAGCTTGTTTCTGCATACATTTTTGGCATACGTTTGCTCCTGCTGGGTCAGCCGAGTAGCGAATTTCTACTTAACCACCTGCTATCATGAGAGACATCAGGGCTGCATCTTTTGAGCCCAGTACTGAGCCTGAAAAGCGTTTCCAACCCCACTTACAAGTGAAACTTGCTAAAATGTGCCTGGCTGCTCTTCACTGAAAAGCTTGGTTCTGTATACATTTTTAGCATACGTTTGCTCCTGCTGGGTCAGCCGAGCAGCAAATTTCTACTTAACCAGCTGCTATCATGAGAGAGATCAAGGCTGCATCTTTTGAGCCCAGTACTGAGCCTGAAAAGCATTTCCAACCCCACTTACAAGTGAAACTTGCTAAAGCTGCTCTTCACTGAAAAGCTTGGTTCTGCACACATTTTTAGCATACGTTTGCTCCTGCTGGGTCAGTCGAGCAGCAAATTTCTACTTAACCACCTGCTATCATGAGAGACATCAGGGCTGCATCTTTTGTGCCCAGTACTGAAACTGAAAAGCGTTTCCAACCCCACTTACAAGTGAAACTTGCTAAAATGTGCCTGGCTGCTCTTCACTGAAAAGTTGGTTCTGCATACATTTTTAGCATACGTTTGCTCCTGGTGGGTCAGCCGAGCAGCAAATTTCTACTTAACCACCTGCTATCATGAGAGACATCAGGGCTGCATCTTTTGAGCCCAGTACTGAGCCTGAAAAGCGTTTCCAACCCCACTTACAAGTGAAACGTGCTAAAATGTGCCTGGCTGCTCTTCACTGAAAAGCTTGGTTCTGCAGACATTTTTAGCATACGTTTGCTCCTGCTGGGTCTGCCGAGCAGCAAATTTCTACTTAACCACCTGCTATCATGAGAGACAGCAGGGCTGCATCTTTTGAGCCCAGTACTGAGCCTAAAAAGCATTTCCAACCCCACTTACAAGTGAAACTTGCTAAAATATGCCTGGCTGCTCTTCACTGAAAAGCTTGGTTCTGCATACATTTTTAGCATACGTTTGCTCCTGCTGGGTCAGCCGAGCAGCATATTTCTACTTAACCACCTGCTATCATGAGAGACATCAGGGCTGCATCTTTTGAGCCCATTACTGAGCCTGAAAAGCATTTCCAACCCCACTTACAAGTGAAACTTGCTAAAATGTGTCTCTCTGCTCTTCACTGAAAAACTTGGTTCTGCATACATTTTTCGCATACGTTTGCTCCTACTGGGTTAGCCGAGCAGCAAATTTCTACTTAACCACCTGCTATCGTGAGAGACATCAGGGCTGCATCTTTTGAGCCCAGTACTGAGCCTGAAAAGCGTTTCCAACCCCACTTACAAGTGAAACTGGCTAAAATGTGCCTGGCTGCTCTTCACTGAAAAGCTTGGTTCTGCATACATTTTTAGCATACGTTTGCTCCTGCTGGGTCAGCCGAGCAGCACATTTCTACTTAACCACCTGCTATCATGAGAGACATCAGGGCTGCATCTTTTGAGCCCAGTACTGAGCCTGAAAAGCATTTCCAACCCCACCTACAAGTGAAACTTGCTAAAATGTGCCTAGCTGCTCTTCACTGAAAAGCTTGTTTCTGCATACATTTTAGGCATACGTTTGCTCCTGCTGGGTCAGCCGAGCAGCGAATTTCTACTTAACCACCTGCTATCATGAGAGACATCAGGGCTGCATCTTTTGAGCCCAGTACTGAGCCTGAAAAGCGTTTCCCACCCCACTTACAAGTGAAACTTGCTAAAATGTGCCTGGCTGCTCTTCACTGAAAAGCTTGGTTCTGCACACATTTTTAGCATACGTTTGCTCCTGCTGGGTCAGCCGAGCAGCAAATTTCTACTTAACCACCTGCTATCATGAGAGACATCAGGGCTGCTTCTTTTGAGCCCAGTACAGAGCCTGAAAAGCATTTCCAACCCCACTTACAAATTAACCTTGCTAAAATGTGCCTAGCTGCTCTTCACTGAAAAGCTTGTTTCTGCATACATTTTTGGCATACGTTTGCTCCTGCTGGGTCAGCCGAGCAACGAATTTCTACTTAACCACCTGCTATCATGAGAGACATCAGGGCTGCATCTTTTGAGCCCAGTACTGAGCCTGAAAAGCGTTTCCAACCCCACTTACAAGTGAAACTTGCTAAAATGTGCCTGGCTGCTCTTCACTGAAAAGCTTGGTTCTGCATACATTTTTAGCATACGTTTGCTCCTGCTGGGTCAGCCGAGCAGCAAATTTCTACTTAACCAGCTGCTATCATGAGAGAGATCAAGGCTGCATCTTTTGAGCCCAGTACTGAGCCTGAAAAGCATTTCCAACCCCACTTACAAGTGAAACTTGCTAAAGCTGCTCTTCACTGAAAAGCTTGGTTCTGCACACATTTTTAGCATACGTTTGCTCCTGCTGGGTCAGCCGAGCAGCAAATTTCTACTTAACCACCTGCTATCATGAGAGACATCAGGGCTGCATCTTTTGAGCCCAGTACTGAGCCTGAAAAGCGTTTCCAACCCCACTTACAAGTGAAACTTGCTCAAATGTGCCTGGCTGCTCTTCACTGAAAAGCTTGGTTCTGCATACATTTTTGGCATAGGTTTGCTCCTGCTGGGTCAGCCGAGCAGCGAATTTCTACTTAACCACCTGCTATCATGAGAGACATCAGGGCTGCATCTTTTGAGCCCAGTACTGAGCCTGAAAAGCATTTCCAACCCCACTTACAAGTGAAACTTGCTAAAATGTGCCTAGCTGCTCTTCACTGAAAAGCTTGTTTCTGCATACATTTTTGGCATACGTTTGCTCCTGCTGGGTCAGCCGAGCAGCAAATTTCTACTTAACCAGCTGCTATCATGAGAGAGATCAAGGCTGCATCTTTTGAGCCCAGTACTGAGCCTGAAAAGCATTTCCAACCCCACTTCCAAGTGAAACTTGCTAAAGCTGCTCTTCACTGAAAAGCTTGGTTCTGCACACATTTTTACCATACGTTTGCTCCTGCTGGGTCAGCCGAGCAGCAAATTTCTACTTAACCACCTGCTATCATGAGAGACATCAGGGCTGCATCTTTTGAGCCCAGTACTGAGCCTGAAAAGCGTTTCCAACCCCACTTACAAGTGAAACTTGCTCAAATGTGCCTGGCTGCTCTTCACTGAAAAGTTGGTTCTGCATACATTTTTAGCATACGTTTGCTCCTGCTGGGTCAGCCGAGCAGCGAATTTCTACTTAACCACCTGCTATCATGAGAGACATCAGGGCTGCATCTTTTGAGCCCAGTACTGAGCCTGAAAAGCGTTTCCAACCCCACTTACAAGTGAAACGTGCTAAAATGTGCCTGGCTGCTCTTCACTGAAAAGCTTGTTTCTGCAGACATTTTTAGCATACGTTTGCTCCTGCTGGGTCAGCCGAGCAGCAAATTTCTACTTAACCACCTGCTATCATGAGAGACATCAGGGCTGCATCTTTTGAGCCCAGTACTGAGCCTGAAAAGCATTTCCAACCCCACTTACAAGTGAAACTTGCTCAAATGTGCCTGGCTGCTCTTCACTGAAAAGCTTGGTTCTGCATACATTTTTGGCATAGGTTTGCTCCTGCTGGGTCAGCCGAGCAGCGAATTTCTACTTAACCACCTGCTATCATGAGAGACATCAGGGCTGCATCTTTTGAGCCCAGTACTGAGCCTGAAAAGCATTTCCAACCCCACTTACAAGTGAAACTTGCTAAAATGTGCCTAGCTGCTCTTCACTGAAAAGCTTGTTTCTGCATACATTTTTGGCATACGTTTGCTCCTGCTGGGTCAGCCGAGCAGCGAATTTCTACTTAACCACCTGCTATCATGAGAGACACCAGGGCTGCATCTTTTGAGCCCAGTACTGAGCCTGAAAAGCGTTTCCAACCCCACTTACAAGTGAAACTTGCTAAAATGTGCCTGGCTGCTCTTCACTGAAAAGCTTGGTTCTCCATACATTTTTAGCATACGTTTGCTCCTGCTGGGTCAGCCGAGCAGCAAATTTCTACTTAACCAGCTGCTATCATGAGAGAGATCAAGGCTGCATCTTTTGAGCCCAGTACTGAGCCTGAAAAGCATTTCCAACCCCACTTCCAAGTGAAACTTGCTAAAGCTGCTCTTCACTGAAAAGCTTGGTTCTGCACACATTTTTAGCATACGTTTGCTCCTGCTGGGTCAGCCGAGCAGCAAATTTCTACTTAACCACCTGCTATCATGAGAGACATCAGGGCTGCATCTTTTGAGCCCAGTACTGAGCCTGAAAAGCGTTTCCAACCCCACTTACAAGTGAAACTTGCTCAAATGTGCCTGGCTGCTCTTCACTGAAAAGTTGGTTCTGCATACATTTTTAGCATACGTTTGCTCCTGCTGGGTCAGCCGAGCAGCGAATTTCTACTTAACCACCTGCTATCATGAGAGACATCAGGGCTGCATCTTTTGAGCCCAGTACTGAGCCTGAAAAGCGTTTCCAACCCCACTTACAAGTGAAACGTGCTAAAATGTGCCTGGCTGCTCTTCACTGAAAAGCTTGTTTCTGCAGACATTTTTAGCATACGTTTGCTCCTGCTGGGTCAGCCGAGCAGCAAATTTCTACTTAACCACCTGCTATCATGAGAGACATCAGGGCTGCATCTTTTGAGCCCAGTACTGAGCCTGAAAAGCATTTCCAACCCCACTTACAAGTGAAACTTGCTAAAATATGCCTGGCTGCTCTTCACTGAAAAGCTTGGTTCTGCATACATTTTTAGCATACGTTTGCTCCTGCTGGGTCAGCCGAGCAGCATATTTCTACTTAACCACCTGCTATCATGAGAGACATCAGGGCTGCATCTTTTGAGCCCATTACTGAGCCTGAAAAGCATTTCCAACCCCACTTACAAGTGAAACTTGCTAAAATGTGCCTAGCTGCTCTTCACTGAAAAGCTTGTTTCTGCATACATTTTTGGCATACGTTTGCTTCTGCTGGGTCAGCCGAGCAACAAATTTCTACTTAACCACCTGCTATCATGAGAGACATCAGGGCTGCATCTTTTGAGCCCAGTACTGAGCCTGAAAAGCGTTTCCAACCCCACTTACAAGTGAAACTTGCTAAAATGTGCCTGGCTGCTCTTCACTGAAAAGCTTGGTTCTGCATACATTTTTAGCATACGTTTGCTCCTGCTGGGTCAGCCGAGCAGCAAATTTCTACTTAACCAGCTGCTATCATGAGAGAGATCAAGGCTGCATCTTTTGAGCCCAGTACTGAGCCTGAAAAGCATTTCCAACCCCACTTACATGTGAAACTTGCTAAAGCTGCTCTTCACTGAAAAGCTTGGTTCTGCACACATTTTTAGCATACGTTTGCTCCTGCTGGGTCAGCCGAGCAGCAAATTTCTACTTAACCACCTGCTATCATGAGAGACATCAGGGCTGCATCTTTTGAGCCCAGTACTGAGCCTGAAAAGAGTTTCCAACCCCACTTACAAGTGAAACTTGCTCAAATGTGCCTGGCTGCTCTTCACTGAAAAGCTTGGTTCTGCATACATTTTTGGCATAGGTTTGCTCCTGCTGGGTCAGCCGAGCAGCGAATTTCTACTTAACCACCTGCTATCATGAGAGACATCAGGGCTGCATCTTTTGAGCCCAGTACTGAGCCTGAAAAGCATTTCCAACCCCACTTACAAGTGAAACTTGCTGAAATGTGCCTAGCTGCTCTTCACTGAAAAGCTTGTTTCTGCAAACATTTTTGGCATACGTTTGCTCCTGCTGGGTCAGCCGAGCAGCGAATTTCTACTTAACCACCTGCTATCATGAGAGACATCAGGGCTGCATCTTTTGAGCCCAGTACTGAGCCTGAAAAGCGTTTCCAACCCCACTTACAAGTGAAACTTGCTAAAATGTGCCTGGCTGCTCTTCACTGAAAAGCTTGGTTCTCCATACATTTTTAGCATACGTTTGCTCCTGCTGGGTCAGCCGAGCAGCAAATTTCTACTTAACCACCTGCTATCATGAGAGACAGGGCTGCATCTTTTGAGCCCAGTACTGAGCCTGAAAAGCGTTTCCAACCCCACTTACAAGTGAAACTGGCTAAAATGTGCCTGGCTGCTCTTCACTGAAAAGCTTGGTTCTGCATACATTTTTAGCATACGTTTGCTCCTGCTGGGTCAGCCGAGCAGCAAATTTCTACTTAACCACCTGCTATCATGAGAGACATCAGGGCTGCATCTTTTGAGCCCAGTACTGAGCCTGAAAAGCGTTTCCCACCCCACTTACGAAGTGAAACTTGCTAAATTGTGCCTCTCTGCTCTTCACTGAAAAGCTTGGCTCTGCATACATTTTTGGCATACGTTTGCTCCTGCTGGGTCAGCCGAGCAGCGAATTTCTACTTAACCACCTGCTATCATGAGAGACATCAGGGCTGCATCTTTTGAGCCCAGTACTGAGCCTGAAAAGCGTTTCCAACCCCACTTACAAGTGAAACTTGCTAAAATGTGCCTAGCTGCTCTTCACTGAAAAGCTTGGTTCTGCATACATTTTTAGCATACGTTTGCTCCTGCTGGGTCAGCCGAGCAGCAAATTTCTACTTAACCACCTGCTATCATGAGAGACATCAGGGCTGCATCTTTTGAGCCCAGTACTGAGCCTGAAAAGCATTTCCAACCCCACTTACAAGTGAAACTTGCTAAAATGTGCCTGGCTGCTCTTCACTGAAAAGCTTGGTTCTGCATACATTTTTAGCATATGTTTGCTCCTGCTGGGCCAGCCGAGCAGCGAATTTCTACTTAACCACCTGCTATCATGAGAGACATCAGGGCTGCATCTTTTGAGCCCAGTACTAAGCCTGAAAAGCGTTTCCAACCCCACTTACAAGTGAAACTTGCTAAAATGTGCCTCTCTGCTCTTCACTGAAAAGCTGATTCTGCGTACATTTTTGGCATAGGTTTGCTCCTGCTGGGCCAGCCGAGCAGCGAATTTCTACTTAACCACCTGCTATCATGAGAGAGATCAGGGCTGCATCGTTCGAGCCCAGTACTGAGCTTGAAAAGCATTTCCAACCCTACTTACAAGTGAAACTTGCTAAAATGTGCCTGGCTGCTCTTCACTGAAAAGCTTGGTTCTGCACACATTTTTAGCATACGTTTGCTCCTGCTGGGTCAGCCGAGCAGCAAATTTCTACTTAACCACCTGCTATCATGAGAGACAGGGCTGCATCTTTTGAGCCCAGTACTGAGCCTGAAAAGCGTTTCCAACCCCACTTACAAGTGAAACTGGCTAAAATGTGCCTGGCTGCTCTTCACTGAAAAGCTTGGTTCTGCATACATTTTTAGCATACGTTTGCTCCTGCTGGGTCAGCCGAGCAGCAAATTTCTACTTAACCACCTGCTATCATGAGAGACATCAGGGCTGCATCTTTTGAGCCCAGTACTGAGCCTGAAAAGCGTTTCCCACCCCACTTACAAGTGAAACTTGCTAAATTGTGCCTCTCTGCTCTTCACTGAAAAGCTTGGCTCTGCATACATTTTTGGCATACGTTTGCTCCTGCTGGGTTAGCCGAGCAGCGAATTTCTACTTAACCACCTGCTATCATGAGAGACATCAGGGCTGCATCTTTTGAGCCCAGTATTGAGCCTGAAAAGCGTTTCCCACCCCACTTACAAGTGAAACTTGCTAAAATGTGCCTGGCTGCTCTTCACTGAAAAGCTTGGTTCTGCACACATTTTTAGCATACGTTTGCTCCTGCTGGGTCAGCCGAGCAGCAAATTTCTACTTAACCACCTGCTATCATGAGAGACATCAGGGCTGCATCTTTTGAGCCCAGTACGGAGCCTGAAAAGCATTTCCAACCCCACTTACAAATTAACCTTGCTAAAATGTGCCTAGCTGCTCTTCACTGAAAAGCTTGTTTCTGCATACATTTTTGGCATACGTTTGCTCCTGCTGGGTCAGCCGAGCAACACATTTCTACTTAACCACCTGCTATCATGAGAGACATCAGGGCTGCATCTTTTGAGCCCAGTACTGAGCCTGAAAAGCATTTCTAACCCCACTTACAAGTGAAACTTGCTAAAAGGTGCCTCTCTGCTCTTCACTGAAAAGCTTGGTTCTGCATACATTTTTGGCATACGTTTGCTCCTGCTGGGTTAGCCGAGCAGCTAATTTCTACTTAACCACCTGCTATCATGAGAGACATCAGGGCTGCCCAGTACTGAGCCTGAAAAGCGTTTCCAACCCCACTTACAAGTGAAACTTGCTCAAATGTGCCTGGCTGCTCTTCACTGAAAAGCTTGGTTCTGCATACATTTTTGGCATAGGTTTGCTCCTGCTGGGTCAGCCGAGCAGCGAATTTCTACTTAACCACCTGCTATCATGAGAGACATCAGGGCTGCATCTTTTGAGCCCAGTACTGAGCCTGAAAAGCATTTCCAACCCCACTTACAAGTGAAACTTGCTAAAATGTGCCTAGCTGCTCTTCACTGAAAAGCTTGTTTCTGCATACATTTTTAGCATACGTTTGCTCCTGCTGGGTCAGCCGAGCAGCAAATTTCTACTTAACCACCTGCTATCATGAGAGACATCAGGGCTGCATCTTTTGAGCCCAGTACTGAGCCTGAAAAGCGTTTCCAACCCCACTTACAAGTGAAACTTGCTCAAATGTGCCTGGCTGCTCTTCACTGAAAAGCTTGGTTCTGCATACATTTTTGGCATAGGTTTGCTCCTGCTGGGTCAGCCGAGCAGCGAATTTCTACGTAACCACCTGCTATCATGAGAGACATCAGGGCGGTATCTTTTGAGCCCAGTACTGAGCCTGAAAAACATTTCCAACCCCACTTACAAGTGAAACTTGCTAAAATGTGCCTAGCTGCTCTTCACTGAAAAGCTTGTTTCTGCATACATTTTTGGCATACGTTTGCTCCTGCTGGGTCAGCCGAGTAGCGAATTTCTACTTAACCACCTGCTATCATGAGAGACATCAGGGCTGCATCTTTTGAGCCCAGTACTGAGCCTGAAAAGCGTTTCCAACCCCACTTACAAGTGAAACTTGCTAAAATGTGCCTGGCTGCTCTTCACTGAAAAGCTTGGTTCTGCATACATTTTTAGCATACGTTTGCTCCTGCTGGGTCAGCCGAGCAGCAAATTTCTACTTAACCAGCTGCTATCATGAGAGAGATCAAGGCTGCATCTTTTGAGCCCAGTACTGAGCCTGAAAAGCATTTCCAACCCCACTTACAAGTGAAACTTGCTAAAGCTGCTCTTCACTGAAAAGCTTGGTTCTGCACACATTTTTAGCATACGTTTGCTCCTGCTGGGTCAGTCGAGCAGCAAATTTCTACTTAACCACCTGCTATCATGAGAGACATCAGGGCTGCATCTTTTGTGCCCAGTACTGAAACTGAAAAGCGTTTCCAACCCCACTTACAAGTGAAACTTGCTAAAATGTGCCTGGCTGCTCTTCACTGAAAAGTTGGTTCTGCATACATTTTTAGCATACGTTTGCTCCTGGTGGGTCAGCCGAGCTGCAAATTTCTACTTAACCACCTGCTATCATGAGAGACATCAGGGCTGCATCTTTTGAGCCCAGTACTGAGCCTGAAAAGCGTTTCCAACCCCACTTACAAGTGAAACGTGCTAAAATGTGCCTGGCTGCTCTTCACTGAAAAGCTTGGTTCTGCAGACATTTTTAGCATACGTTTGCTCCTGCTGGGTCTGCCGAGCAGCAAATTTCTACTTAACCACCTGCTATCATGAGAGACAGCAGGGCTGCATCTTTTGAGCCCAGTACTGAGCCTAAAAAGCATTTCCAACCCCACTTACAAGTGAAACTTGCTAAAATATGCCTGGCTGCTCTTCACTGAAAAGCTTGGTTCTGCATACATTTTTAGCATACGTTTGCTCCTGCTGGGTCAGCCGAGCAGCATATTTCTACTTAACCACCTGCTATCATGAGAGACATCAGGGCTGCATCTTTTGAGCCCATTACTGAGCCTGAAAAGCATTTCCAACCCCACTTACAAGTGAAACTTGCTAAAATGTGTCTCTCTGCTCTTCACTGAAAAACTTGGTTCTGCATACATTTTTCGCATACGTTTGCTCCTACTGGGTTAGCCGAGCAGCAAATTTCTACTTAACCACCTGCTATCGTGAGAGACATCAGGGCTGCATCTTTTGAGCCCAGTACTGAGCCTGAAAAGCGTTTCCAACCCCACTTACAAGTGAAACTGGCTAAAATGTGCCTGGCTGCTCTTCACTGAAAAGCTTGGTTCTGCATACATTTTTAGCATACGTTTGCTCCTGCTGGGTCAGCCGAGCAGCACATTTCTACTTAACCACCTGCTATCATGAGAGACATCAGGGCTGCATCTTTTGAGCCCAGTACTGAGCCTGAAAAGCATTTCCAACCCCACCTACAAGTGAAACTTGCTAAAATGTGCCTAGCTGCTCTTCACTGAAAAGCTTGTTTCTGCATACATTTTAGGCATACGTTTGCTCCTGCTGGGTCAGCCGAGCAGCGAATTTCTACTTAACCACCTGCTATCATGAGAGACATCAGGGCTGCATCTTTTGAGCCCAGTACTGAGCCTGAAAAGCGTTTCCCACCCCACTTACAAGTGAAACTTGCTAAAATGTGCCTGGCTGCTCTTCACTGAAAAGCTTGGTTCTGCACACATTTTTAGCATACGTTTGCTCCTGCTGGGTCAGCCGAGCAGCAAATTTCTACTTAACCACCTGCTATCATGAGAGACATCAGGGCTGCTTCTTTTGAGCCCAGTACAGAGCCTGAAAAGCATTTCCAACCCCACTTACAAATTAACCTTGCTAAAATGTGCCTAGCTGCTCTTCACTGAAAAGCTTGTTTCTGCATACATTTTTGGCATACGTTTGCTCCTGCTGGGTCAGCCGAGCAACGAATTTCTACTTAACCACCTGCTATCATGAGAGACATCAGGGCTGCATCTTTTGAGCCCAGTACTGAGCCTGAAAAGCGTTTCCAACCCCACTTACAAGTGAAACTTGCTAAAATGTGCCTGGCTGCTCTTCACTGAAAAGCTTGGTTCTGCATACATTTTTAGCATACGTTTGCTCCTGCTGGGTCAGCCGAGCAGCAAATTTCTACTTAACCAGCTGCTATCATGAGAGAGATCAAGGCTGCATCTTTTGAGCCCAGTACTGAGCCTGAAAAGCATTTCCAACCCCACTTACAAGTGAAACTTGCTAAAGCTGCTCTTCACTGAAAAGCTTGGTTCTGCACACATTTTTAGCATACGTTTGCTCCTGCTGGGTCAGCCGAGCAGCAAATTTCTACTTAACCACCTGCTATCATGAGAGACATCAGGGCTGCATCTTTTGAGCCCAGTACTGAGCCTGAAAAGCGTTTCCAACCCCACTTACAAGTGAAACTTGCTCAAATGTGCCTGGCTGCTCTTCACTGAAAAGCTTGGTTCTGCATACATTTTTGGCATAGGTTTGCTCCTGCTGGGTCAGCCGAGCAGCGAATTTCTACTTAACCACCTGCTATCATGAGAAACATCAGGGCTGCATCTTTTGAGCCCAGTACTGAGCCTGAAAAGCATTTCCAACCCCACTTACAAGTGAAACTTGCTAAAATGTGCCTAGCTGCTCTTCACTGAAAAGCTTGTTTCTGCATACATTTTTGGCATACGTTTGCTCCTGCTGGGTCAGCCGAGCAGCGAATTTCTACTTAACCACCTGCTATCATGAGAGACATCAGGGCTGCATCTTTTGAGCCCAGTACTGAGCCTGAAAAGCGTTTCCAACCCCACTTACAAGTGAAACTTGCTAAAATGTGCCTGGCTGCTCTTCACTGAAAAGCTTGGTTCTCCATACATTTTTAGCATACGTTTGCTCCTGCTGGGTCAGCCGAGCAGCAAATTTCTACTTAACCAGCTGCTATCATGAGAGAGATCAAGGCTGCATCTTTTGAGCCCAGTACTGAGCCTGAAAAGCATTTCCAACCCCACTTCCAAGTGAAACTTGCTAAAGCTGCTCTTCACTGAAAAGCTTGGTTCTGCACACATTTTTACCATACGTTTGCTCCTGCTGGGTCAGCCGAGCAGCAAATTTCTACTTAACCACCTGCTATCATGAGAGACATCAGGGCTGCATCTTTTGAGCCCAGTACTGAGCCTGAAAAGCGTTTCCAACCCCACTTACAAGTGAAACTTGCTCAAATGTGCCTGGCTGCTCTTCACTGAAAAGTTGGTTCTGCATACATTTTTAGCATACGTTTGCTCCTGCTGGGTCAGCCGAGCAGCGAATTTCTACTTAACCACCTGCTATCATGAGAGACATCAGGGCTGCATCTTTTGAGCCCAGTACTGAGCCTGAAAAGCGTTTCCAACCCCACTTACAAGTGAAACGTGCTAAAATGTGCCTGGCTGCTCTTCACTGAAAAGCTTGTTTCTGCAGACATTTTTAGCATACGTTTGCTCCTGCTGGGTCAGCCGAGCAGCAAATTTCTACTTAACCACCTGCTATCATGAGAGACATCAGGGCTGCATCTTTTGAGCCCAGTACTGAGCCTGAAAAGCATTTCCAACCCCACTTACAAGTGAAACTTGCTCAAATGTGCCTGGCTGCTCTTCACTGAAAAGCTTGGTTCTGCATACATTTTTGGCATAGGTTTGCTCCTGCTGGGTCAGCCGAGCAGCGAATTTCTACTTAACCACCTGCTATCATGAGAGACATCAGGGCTGCATCTTTTGAGCCCAGTACTGAGCCTGAAAAGCATTTCCAACCCCACTTACAAGTGAAACTTGCTAAAATGTGCCTAGCTGCTCTTCACTGAAAAGCTTGTTTCTGCATACATTTTTGGCATACGTTTGCTCCTGCTGGGTCAGCCGAGCAGCGAATTTCTACTTAACCACCTGCTATCATGAGAGACACCAGGGCTGCATCTTTTGAGCCCAGTACTGAGCCTGAAAAGCGTTTCCAACCCCACTTACAAGTGAAACTTGCTAAAATGTGCCTGGCTGCTCTTCACTGAAAAGCTTGGTTCTCCATACATTTTTAGCATACGTTTGCTCCTGCTGGGTCAGCCGAGCAGCAAATTTCTACTTAACCAGCTGCTATCATGAGAGAGATCAAGGCTGCATCTTTTGAGCCCAGTACTGAGCCTGAAAAGCATTTCCAACCCCACTTCCAAGTGAAACTTGCTAAAGCTGCTCTTCACTGAAAAGCTTGGTTCTGCACACATTTTTAGCATACGTTTGCTCCTGCTGGGTCAGCCGAGCAGCAAATTTCTACTTAACCACCTGCTATCATGAGAGACATCAGGGCTGCATCTTTTGAGCCCAGTACTGAGCCTGAAAAGCGTTTCCAACCCCACTTACAAGTGAAACTTGCTCAAATGTGCCTGGCTGCTCTTCACTGAAAAGTTGGTTCTGCATACATTTTTAGCATACGTTTGCTCCTGCTGGGTCAGCCGAGCAGCGAATTTCTACTTAACCACCTGCTATCATGAGAGACATCAGGGCTGCATCTTTTGAGCCCAGTACTGAGCCTGAAAAGCGTTTCCAACCCCACTTACAAGTGAAACGTGCTAAAATGTGCCTGGCTGCTCTTCACTGAAAAGCTTGTTTCTGCAGACATTTTTAGCATACGTTTGCTCCTGCTGGGTCAGCCGAGCAGCAAATTTCTACTTAACCACCTGCTATCATGAGAGACATCAGGGCTGCATCTTTTGAGCCCAGTACTGAGCCTGAAAAGCATTTCCAACCCCACTTACAAGTGAAACTTGCTAAAATATGCCTGGCTGCTCTTCACTGAAAAGCTTGGTTCTGCATACATTTTTAGCATACGTTTGCTCCTGCTGGGTCAGCCGAGCAGCATATTTCTACATAACCACCTGCTATCATGAGAGACATCAGGGCTGCATCTTTTGAGCCCATTACTGAGCCTGAAAAGCATTTCCAACCCCACTTACAAGTGAAACTTGCTAAAATGTGCCTAGCTGCTCTTCACTGAAAAGCTTGTTTCTGCATACATTTTTGGCATACGTTTGCTCCTGCTGGGTCAGCCGAGCAACAAATTTCTACTTAACCACCTGCTATCATGAGAGACATCAGGGCTGCATCTTTTGAGCCCAGTACTGAGCCTGAAAAGCGTTTCCAACCCCACTTACAAGTGAAACTTGCTAAAATGTGCCTGGCTGCTCTTCACTGAAAAGCTTGGTTCTGCATACATTTTTAGCATACGTTTGCTCCTGCTGGGTCAGCCGAGCAGCAAATTTCTACTTAACCAGCTGCTATCATGAGAGAGATCAAGGCTGCATCTTTTGAGCCCAGTACTGAGCCTGAAAAGCATTTCCAACCCCACTTACATGTGAAACTTGCTAAAGCTGCTCTTCACTGAAAAGCTTGGTTCTGCACACATTTTTAGCATACGTTTGCTCCTGCTGGGTCAGCCGAGCAGCAAATTTCTACTTAACCACCTGCTATCATGAGAGACATCAGGGCTGCATCTTTTGAGCCCAGTACTGAGCCTGAAAAGAGTTTCCAACCCCACTTACAAGTGAAACTTGCTCAAATGTGCCTGGCTGCTCTTCACTGAAAAGCTTGGTTCTGCATACATTTTTGGCATAGGTTTGCTCCTGCTGGGTCAGCCGAGCAGCGAATTTCTACTTAACCACCTGCTATCATGAGAGACATCAGGGCTGCATCTTTTGAGCCCAGTACTGAGCCTGAAAAGCATTTCCAACCCCACTTACAAGTGAAACTTGCTGAAATGTGCCTAGCTGCTCTTCACTGAAAAGCTTGTTTCTGCAAACATTTTTGGCATACGTTTGCTCCTGCTGGGTCAGCCGAGCAGCGAATTTCTACTTAACCACCTGCTATCATGAGAGACATCAGGGCTGCATCTTTTGAGCCCAGTACTGAGCCTGAAAAGCGTTTCCAACCCCACTTACAAGTGAAACTTGCTAAAATGTGCCTGGCTGCTCTTCACTGAAAAGCTTGGTTCTCCATACATTTTTAGCATACGTTTGCTCCAGCTGGGTCAGCCGAGCAGCAAATTTCTACTTAACCAGCTGCTATCATGAGAGAGATCAAGGCTGCATCTTTTGAGCCCAGTACTGAGCCTGAAAAGCATTTCCAACCCCACTTACAAGTGAAACTTGCTAAAGCTGCTCTTCACTGAAAAGCTTGGTTCTGCACACATTTTTAGCATACGTTTGCTCCTGCTGGGTCAGCCGAGCAGCAAATTTCTACTTAACCACCTGCTATCATGAGAGACATCAGGGCTGCATCTTTTGAGCCCAGTACTGAGCCTGAAAAGCGTTTCCAACCCCACTTACAAGTGAAACTTGCTCAAATGTGCCTGGCTGCTCTTCACTGAAAAGTTGGTTCTGCATACATTTTTAGCATACGTTTGCTCCTGCTGGGTCAGCCGAGCAGCGAATTTCTACTTAACCACCTGCTATCATGAGAGACATCAGGGCTGCATCTTTTGAGCCCAGTACTGAGCCTGAAAAGCGTTTCCAACCCCACTTACAAGTGAAACGTGCTAAAATGTGCCTGGCTGCTCTTCACTGAAAAGCTTGTTTCTGCAGACATTTTTAGCATACGTTTGCTCCTGCTGGGTCAGCCGAGCAGCAAATTTCTACTTAACCACCTGCTATCATGAGAGACATCAGGGCTGCATCTTTTGAGCCCAGTACTGAGCCTGAAAAGCATTTCCAACCCCACTTACAAGTGAAACTTGCTAAAATATGCCTGGCTGCTCTTCACTGAAAAGCTTGGTTCTGCATACATTTTTAGCATACGTTTGCTCCTGCTGGGTCAGCCGAGCAGCATATTTCTACTTAACCACCTGCTATCATGAGAGACATCAGGGCTGCATCTTTTGAGCCCATTACTGAGCCTGAAAAGCATTTCCAACCCCACTTACAAGTGAAACTTGCTAAAATGTGCCTCTCTGCTCTTCACTGAAAAACTTGGTTCTGCATACATTTTTCGCATACGTTTGCTCCTGCTGGGTTAGCCGAGCAGCAAATTTCTACTTAACCACCTGCTATCATGAGAGACATCAGGGCTGCATCTTTTGAGCCCAGTACTGAGCCTGAAAAGCGTTTCCAACCCCACTTACAAGTGAAACTGGCTAAAATGTGTCTGGCTGCTCTTCACTGAAAAGCTTGGTTCTGCATACATTTTTAGCATACGTTTGCTCCTGCTGGGTCAGCCGAGCAGCAAATTTCTACTTAACCACCTGCTATCATGAGAGACATCAGGGCTGCATCTTTTGAGCCCAGTACTGAGCCTGAAAAGCGTTTCCAACCCCACTTACAAGTGAAACTTGCTCAAATGTGCCTGGCTGCTCTTCACTGAAAAGTTGGTTCTGCATACATTTTTAGCATACGTTTGCTCCTGCTGGGTCAGCCGAGCAGCGAATTTCTACTTAACCACCTGCTATCATGAGAGACATCAGGGCTGCATCTTTTGAGCCCAGTACTGAGCCTGAAAAGCGTTTCCAACCCCACTTACAAGTGAAACGTGCTAAAATGTGCCTGGCTGCTCTTCACTGAAAAGCTTGTTTCTGCAGACATTTTTAGCATACGTTTGCTCCTGCTGGGTCAGCCGAGCAGCAAATTTCTACTTAACCACCTGCTATCATGAGAGACATCAGGGCTGCATCTTTTGAGCCCAGTACTGAGCCTGAAAAGCATTTCCAACCCCACTTACAAGTGAAACTTGCTAAAATATGCCTGGCTGCTCTTCACTGAAAAGCTTGGTTCTGCATACATTTTTAGCATACGTTTGCTCCTGCTGGGTCAGCCGAGCAGCATATTTCTACTTAACCACCTGCTATCATGAGAGACATCAGGGCTGCATCTTTTGAGCCCATTACTGAGCCTGAAAAGCATTTCCAACCCCACTTACAAGTGAAACTTGCTAAAATGTGCCTAGCTGCTCTTCACTGAAAAGCTTGTTTCTGCATACATTTTAGGCATACGTTTGCTCCTGCTGGGTCAGCCGAGCAGCGAATTTCTACTTAACCACCTGCTATCATGAGAGACATCAGGGCTGCATCTTTTGAGCCCAGTACTGAGCCTGAAAAGCGTTTCCCACCCCACTTACAAGTGAAACTTGCTAAAATGTGCCTGGCTGCTCTTCACTGAAAAGCTTGGTTCTGCACACATTTTTAGCATACGTTTGCTCCTGCTGGGTCAGCCGAGCAGCAAATTTCTACTTAACCACCTGCTATCATGAGAGACATCAGGGCTGCATCTTTTGAGCCCAGTACGGAGCCTGAAAAGCATTTCCAACCCCACTTACAAATTAACCTTGCTAAAATGTGCCTAGCTGCTCTTCACTGAAAAGCTTGTTTCTGCATACATTTTTGGCATACGTTTGCTCCTGCTGGGTCAGCCGAGCAACAAATTTCTACTTAACCACCTGCTATCATGAGAGACATCAGGGCTGCATCTTTTGAGCCCAGTACTGAGCCTGAAAAGCGTTTCCAACCCCACTTACAAGTGAAACTTGCTAAAATGTGCCTGGCTGCTCTTCACTGAAAAGCTTGGTTCTGCATACATTTTTAGCATACGTTTGCTCCTGCTGGGTCAGCCGAGCAGCAAATTTCTACTTAACCAGCTGCTATCATGAGAGAGATCAAGGCTGCATCTTTTGAGCCCAGTACTGAGCCTGAAAAGCATTTCCAACCCCACTTACATGTGAAACTTGCTAAAGCTGCTCTTCACTGAAAAGCTTGGTTCTGCACACATTTTTAGCATACGTTTGCTCCTGCTGGGTCAGCCGAGCAGCAAATTTCTACTTAACCACCTGCTATCATGAGAGACATCAGGGCTGCATCTTTTGAGCCCAGTACTGAGCCTGAAAAGCATTTCCAACCCCACTTACAAGTGAAACTTGCTGAAATGTGCCTAGCTGCTCTTCACTGAAAAGCTTGTTTCTGCAAACATTTTTGGCATACGTTTGCTCCTGCTGGGTCAGCCGAGCAGCGAATTTCTACTTAACCACCTGCTATCATGAGAGACATCAGGGCTGCATCTTTTGAGCCCAGTACTGAGCCTGAAAAGCGTTTCCAACCCCACTTACAAGTGAAACTTGCTAAAATGTGCCTGGCTGCTCTTCACTGAAAAGCTTGGTTCTCCATACATTTTTAGCATACGTTTGCTCCAGCTGGGTCAGCCGAGCAGCAAATTTCTACGTAACCAGCTGCTATCATGAGAGAGATCAAGGCTGCATCTTTTGAGCCCAGTACTGAGCCTGAAAAGCATTTCCAACCCCACTTACAAGTGAAACTTGCTAAAGCTGCTCTTCACTGAAAAGCTTGGTTCTGCACACATTTTTAGCATACGTTTGCTCCTGCTGGGTCAGCCGAGCAGCAAATTTCTACTTAACCACCTGCTATCATGAGAGACATCAGGGCTGCATCTTTTGAGCCCAGTACTGAGCCTGAAAAGCGTTTCCAACCCCACTTACAAGTGAAACTTGCTCAAATGTGCCTGGCTGCTCTTCACTGAAAAGTTGGTTCTGCATACATTTTTAGCATACGTTTGCTCCTGCTGGGTCAGCCGAGCAGCGAATTTCTACTTAACCACCTGCTATCATGAGAGACATCAGGGCTGCATCTTTTGAGCCCAGTACTGAGCCTGAAAAGCATTTCCAACCCCACTTACAAGTGAAACGTGCTAAAATGTGCCTGGCTGCTCTTCACTGAAAAGCTTGTTTCTGCAGACATTTTTAGCATACGTTTGCTCCTGCTGGGTCAGCCGAGCAGCAAATTTCTACTTAACCACCTGCTATCATGAGAGACATCAGGGCTGCATCTTTTGAGCCCAGTACTGAGCCTGAAAAGCATTTCCAACCCCACTTACAAGTGAAACTTGCTAAAATATGCCTGGCTGCTCTTCACTGAAAAGCTTGGTTCTGCATACATTTTTAGCATACGTTTGCTCCTGCTGGGTCAGCCGAGCAGCATATTTCTACTTAACCACCTGCTATCATGAGAGACATCAGGGCTGCATCTTTTGAGCCCATTACTGAGCCTGAAAAGCATTTCCAACCCCACTTACAAGTGAAACTTGCTAAAATGTGCCTCTCTGCTCTTCACTGAAAAACTTGGTTCTGCATACATTTTTCGCATACGTTTGCTCCTGCTGGGTTAGCCGAGCAGCAAATTTCTACTTAACCACCTGCTATCATGAGAGACATCAGGGCTGCATCTTTTGAGCCCAGTACTGAGCCTGAAAAGCGTTTCCAACCCCACTTACAAGTGAAACTGGCTAAAATGTGTCTGGCTGCTCTTCACTGAAAAGCTTGGTTCTGCATACATTTTTAGCATACGTTTGCTCCTGCTGGGTCAGCCGAGCAGCACATTTCTACTTAACCACCTGCTATCATGAGAGACATCAGGGCTGCATCTTTTGAGCCCAGTACTGAGCCTGAAAAGCGATTCCCACCCCACTTACAAGTGAAACTTGCTAAATTGTGCCTCTCTGCTCTTCACTGAAAAGCTGATTCTGCGTACATTTTTGGCATAGGTTTGCTCCTGCTGGGTCAGCCGAGCAGCACATTACTTAACCACCTGCTATCATGAGAGACATCAGGGCTGCATCTTTTGAGGCCAGTACTAAGCCTGAAAAGCATTTCCAACCCCACCTACAAGTGAAACTTGCTAAAATGTGCCTGGCTGCTAT
The DNA here is from genome assembly GCF_964261635.1 of Lissotriton helveticus. Classification (NCBI taxonomy): domain Eukaryota; kingdom Metazoa; phylum Chordata; class Amphibia; order Caudata; family Salamandridae; genus Lissotriton; species Lissotriton helveticus. The sequence continues at coordinate 743,653,177 of NC_136065.1, read as the reverse complement.
TCACTGAAAAGCTTGGTTCTGCACACATTTTTAGCATACGTTTGCTCCTGCTGGGTCAGCCGAGCAGCAAATTTCTACTTAACTACCTGCTATTAAGCATGGGCGGATCTAGCGGATCTCGCGTACGCGAAATTGCGGATTTACGGATTAGCAATCCGCGAAGATACGCGAACTCTCGCGGATTTGCGGATTTTCCCGTTTTTTGTGTTGGCGAGCGTTCGCGCCAATTTTGGGACAATTTCGCAATTGCGAACTTACTTTTCGGCACGCAACGGCCGCGACTATGTTGTTTCTACGTCTGGTGTATCTCACAGGTTCACAGCACCCTCTGTTTCACCACTGCCACCCTCTGGGACACCCATGCCACCCTCTAGTACATCCTCACTGCCACCCATTAGGTTTGTTTATCACTGTAGTTTATGGGGGGTGAAAAAAGCAAGCACACCTCCCCTACTTCAACTGCCATGAATTAATTTGGGGTTGATTAACGTGTCAGTTATTTAGAAAGTTCCAGTCTGGCTGGCACCTGCTTCCTTCCTTATCTGTAAATTGCTTTCTGTTGCAGTGAAATTTTTTTTCACAGGACCTTTATGGTCCACTTGTAGCTATTCTATGAGCCTGCTGTTTGGGTCATAGCAGGGTTATAGAATAGTTGCAAACTCTGGAGGGGCCCCTCAGGAAGCACTACAGTGAATGTTACAAATGTTAAGTTTGAACTTTTGCACCTGCTCATTGCTTTCAGTTTAGCAAAAATCGTTTTTTCTGCAATTTCGCGCGTTTTTTGGGGCGCGAATCCATGCGAGATCGATTTCGGAAGCCGCGAATGCTTGCGAATACACGAATTTTTTTTGCGACGTGTATGTTTGCGTGCTTTTTTGCGTGTTCGCGAGGCGCTTGTAGCTATACGTTTGCCAAGTTACCCTAGCGGTCGTACACGGGCGCGGCCATATTGTTTGCGTGACGTAATTCCGTTTCCGGCCGCTATGTGTAATCTCGCAAACTGTGCTGCTCGCTAGTACAATTTCGCGCGTGCTCGCGAGGAAAATCTCGCGCGAACTTACCCACGCGGTTGTGAACGGGCGCGGCCATCTTGTTTCTCATTCATTGCTATGGTTCTGGGCATGCTTTCTGTATCCTCTCTGAATCTCTGCCATCCTTTGCTTGTTTGAAGTTTATTTAATCTATTTTACTTATTATCTATCCCTCTATTTTTCTAGCTGTATATTTTTGTGTTTTCTGCTACTTTTAGTTACTTTTAAACTACTTTTTTAAACTCTTTTCTTTTCTTCTTCACTATTCTATTTCTTCTTTATCATTTAAGTTTATTTCTGCCCAGACCATGGTAAAGGGAGCCGGGAAGCACCCTGAGAAGGGGAAGGGTCCCGCACCCCGTGCCCGGCTCCCGTGCGGGCGTTTGAGGGTGGAGCAAGTGGTGCCACGGGAGATCTTCAGCGCGGAGGAGGTGGCCGCGCTCATCTTCCACGTCCAGCGCCGCCTCCCCAAGACGATCCTGGGAGGCGGCAAGATCGCAACTGGCTATGGCATCCGGGAGCGCCGGAAGCGGTGGGAGAAGGTGTGCCGGGCCATGTATAAGCTCTCTGGGGTCCGGCGCACATATAACCAGGCCACCCACCGCTGGACCGATGTCATGGACCGGGAACGGGACTTGCTGGACGCGCTTGGCGTAGAGGTCCCCGGGCTTGGTGAGTAGTAGTAGCTATTCATCACTACTCTGTTTTATCCGGCTCTGTTATTTGCAAATCTTTGTTCTTTACCAAGAGCAATAATGCTGCCGATTACATTGTAGGTAAATTATATTTCAAAATCTTCTATGCATTTCAGGTGCACTGCTCTCCTTCTCAGTAGCCTTGCTTGCTACTATGCTTATTTGTTTTGTAAATTGTGTTCATTTCATTGGCCTGAGAAATTATGTATGAGTGTAGTGTAAAGATAAGAACTGCGTAATGCTAGACACTAAGGGTCATATTTTCAATTACCGGTGCATCCCTGCAAAGTAGCAGGGATGCGGCAGTAATTGTGTGCCATGCCACCACCACCCATTGGCCCAAAACGTCACAGAAGCCTTACGAATCTGTGCCGTAAAGGCGGCGCATTGCTGGAGTTGCGTGCCAACGATGGCGCAGCTCCAGCAATGCTCTGGGGTACCCTATCTCCCCAATGCTGCATCAAGCCGTACGTCGGCTTCAAGCGCGCAGGGTTTGACTCATGCATCATTGTCTTAAAAGTGACTGATTGACATCTTGTAGATTTCCCTCAGCCACTTTTAGGATTCGTCCCTACGCAGGTACGCCCTCCCTTGCGCCGGAACGCCCCCTGATGGCGCAGGGCTTTAGAACGTGATGCATCGCCCATAATTTTTTTTTTTTAATATATACGCCGCACCAACACCATGGCGAGTCTTTTGTTCTGCCGCTGCGTCACAAAAGTCACGCAACAATGGAGGAAAATGAGCCGCAAGGGACTTCTAAATCAGCCCCAACAGACTGAAGTCCAGTCCTTCCTTTAGACACATGGCTATAAGAAGAAATAGTGGTGGTGGTGGGTGGATTGATAGTTTGAGTATTCACTGATCTGCAAGCAGGATGGACTTTGTCTGTCACTTCGCGTGCTGCGGACTGCTGCCTGCAGTGCCAGGCCTAGGCAAACATCTTTAGTAGTCTGTTTATTGAGTTACATAGGAACTTTCTAAGTCAACGGTCCGCAAATCAGGCAATACGAATAACATAGTATACCACATGAGATAGATCCCGTGGAATAGTTGTCTATCTATTTGCTATTTCTCCAAAAAATGTTGTTATTGTTCTTTTGAAATGGTTGATTTGGTTGACAAATCTCATCCATGTTTTCTGGTCTTTCTTTCTTTCATGTTGTACATCAGCTCCCCCCAAGGGCAAGAGGACACAGGAGGAGGAGGGTGCTGTTCAGGATGCAGGCCAGGATCGGGCAGGCGAGGGCTCCTTTGCTGGCCCCAGTAAGTTTTAATTGTAATAAAGAGTACCTATTTTTTCCTAGCGTTCCTCATTCGATTTTTTCTAAATCGTCTTTGATCTTCTTGTAGACTGGATATAAATTCTTATCCTGGCTCGAATATGACTCCCTGTGGTATTACTAGATTATTCTTATTAGTCTGTCTGTGTAGCTAACTAAGATTGGACATTTGGCAATTCCATTGGACTCCCATTCTATTCAGCAATAGCTCTATGCACTGTCTCCTTACTGACTAGATAGTGTGGCAGAGTCATTCAGCTCCCGAAGTCATCGATGATTGATCCCCAATGATCTCTAGATTATCGTACGCAGGACAAGAGAGTACGGAGTCACAGCACAGTCAAGAAGTGTCAGAGGCACTCATGCTTGCAAAAATTCCAAAACCTTTAACTCATCCACTCTAGTCTGGAGGACCAAAAACCACAGAGTCTATTTAAGTTTAAAAGCTTTATTAAAAGTAAACACATTTATTAAAATCTACTTTGTCATAAAACTATTTAACTGAAAACGGAAAAGTGCTTAGTGCTGACGATTAATTGGACACATTTCTTGTGGTCGAGCCGAGCTCTCACCTGGTTTGAACTTGATCCTGGTCGTGTTCTTAGGAGTCAAGCTTCTGTCTGTTAGGAGAAAAAGTGGTGCGTTTTAAAAATAAAAAGCAAGCATTCATCAGTTGTGCATAAAAGTGCAGCAAGACAACAGCCTTCCCTGGAAAAAGGGACATTTTTACTTTAGAGTAGACAGTCACAAATTATTACATTGTATTCTGTTTTTTTAACATTTCTCCTAGACCAAATATTATATAGTAGTGAGTGGTGTATTCTAACATTCTTAAATGTACTTTGTAGGTGTAACATCTGGTGACGGGGCCAGCGCGGAGGTGGCGGTGTTGGGCGAGGACTCGGAGGACTCTGGGGAGGAGGCGGTGCAAGAGCCGGCGGACGGTCCTGTGGGGGTTCGCACAGTGGTGGCGGGAACAGGTAAGCTATATATTCCTTACTTATTGAGATTGAAGACTGCATAGTGTGCTTTCTGCACGGGTGTATTACAAATCAACCAGGTAGTAGCCTCCTCGAAATGTACTTCGACTTAGCTGTGAAGTTTTTGGTGAGAAGAATCCCAATAAGTTCTTAGACGAACGTGATGGATGGGATGAACGAAAAGCGAAAGAAGGGTGTAAGTAAGTGGGACGCGAAATTGTATGATGGCTGGCAAAGAAGAACAATATGTGTTTGCTTGGCCCCCGAGGTGGCTGGGAAGGAAAGAATATGGTATGGTGCATGGCTGGGTCAATGATGAAGCAAGGATGGGTGGAAGGACATCAGCCTGGGTGGGTGAAACAGAAACTGTATGTGTGCGTATACTTTGAATGAATGGATGCCTGGAGCATGGTATTCTCTGACTCTTAGATAGCACATGTGTATCTATAGAGAGTAGATGGTCGCTGGATGAACTAAGTGTTACCTTGAAGAGCA